>NC_140580.1:962090447-963290447 GCF_964204655.1 Triturus cristatus
GACTATTGCGGGTTGAGCACTTTATTTATAGGTTACAAAGGCTAACTTGGCAGGTGAAGTCTTCCGGTATGAGCTCGCTGCCCAGCTTCCCACCTAATTTGCTTCTTCATCCTTTGTAAGACTAAATCAAGACATCAATCACGTGGCGCCGGGTGCAGCACCTTCAAACTGATTGTTACTAAATCATTGAATCCCTTCCCATCTCACTCTCATATTGAGCAATATGGTGTGGCTGCAGGAAGTAATTAAACGTTGTTGCGTAGTTGCAAATCCTTGTCCTTCAAAAAGTCTCAAGTGTTGGATTATTCTGCAAATGGATTTTCTTTGTGTTGTATTATCAAGTGCCTAGAATTTGTGATGACCTATATAGTTTGGGTAAGAGAAAATCATGGAATGGTCTGATTTTGTGGTTTTCACATATTTGTTGCTAATCTAGCTTTGACTTTGGCTTCATGTTCCCTAAGAGAGCGAGGTGCCTCAACCATGAATGTAGGAGTACCTGAGTCCCTAGATACCAGAATCAATCGGGCACCGGCCCCAAAGCCAGATATAATCTTCTCCGGTCTGGGGCCAAATCTTTATGGGGTTGACACCAGCAAATCCCTTTTTCTTGGAAGGATGTACTACTTCTTGTAAGGTTTCTGTTGAGAAGCACTAGCGGTTAAAAGACGTGCTTAGTGCCCAACAAACAATGTGATGTAGAAAATGAATGCCAAATAGTTTAGGGGAGGCTAAACTCAACTAACTTATGTCAGCATCTCACAGTGCAATGGAATATAGGACCAAGAAGCTGCATCCTTCTTTAGTGGACTCAGCGTATGCTCCAGCACGTATGCCCGAAGTTCCAAAGCAAAACCTTTCCACCCCGTTCCGACCACAAGAGGAGAGGTGACCCATTCAGATTTCATATTCCAGTGTAATGGTTTAGACTTTCTTACTGGATTTTGAAAAGCAAAGCCTAGAGAAATAAAACCACCTCATCATCTGTCAGGGAGTAAATAGTAGGGTTACAAGCCAGAGAGGTGCTGGCCTGGAAATAGTTGGGATGGCACAGTATAAGCTTGGCATGAAATGCCCCTCTCTTGTGTCTCCAGTACCGCTCGCTGCCCTGGAACATCCAGGAGTTGTTGGATTCTTGTTTTCTGCCTGTTGATTATTTTTAGGTAAAGCATCACTTTAGCTCCAGAGGGTTCTTGACACTGCAAATCCAGCATAACCCCAAGCTGCACATATTGATACTGAGGTGACAAAGGAAGGTGAGTATGGGATAAAAGTGGGTCCCATGAAGGATGGGACCATTCGTGTATGAACTATCTGCTGCTAGAGGAAAGAGCTTTGCTACTGCATCCAACCCCTCTGTGCAAGAACAAGGCTCTAGGCTTTCAAGGTACTTTTATTTGGAGTGTCTCCTGCAGCCGGAATGAAAAAAGCAATCGGCATATTATCAAGAAACGGCGTTAAAATTATCGCTGCTTTAGCGGCAGGAAACTGCCGCTAAAGCAGCGATAACGGGCTTGATAAAATGCCCTTGCCAATTCCCATAGAAGCCCATGTTCTGGTGTCAACATGGGCTTCTATTGGAATTCTCTGCGGCATATTATCAAGCCCATTATCGCCGCTTTAGCGTCGGTTTTCTGCCGCTAAAGCGGCGATAATTTTAACGCCGCGCTTGATAATATGCCCACAAGTTTCTGAAGAGTTGGCCAGAGCCTGAGAGGGGTTAAAAGAACGCGGCAAGTATTTACCAGCCACAAGGCCCCACTTGTCATGCAAATTTTCCCATTACTGATCAATTTTCTGAACTTGTTGAAGTGTTTTTCTAGTTCAATAGGAGGAGCCCGGTCATCGTTAGAAGACAGTTTTGAGGAATGTGCTCTGCTTTAATAACATTCTTCTCCAGATGGTAATCCAATTTTGTTTGCATTCTTATATTATGTTTCTCTTGGTGTTTTTCCTGTCCTGTGATAAGGAGCTGTGATGCCATTTGAGGCTTGTGCGAGTGATGCAAAGCAATGAACATAAATATCTAAAGATACTATGATGGTGGTTCTGCCAGGCCAAGGCAAGACTAGGCGTTCTTCACCTATGTGACACATGGAGCAAACAACCCCAAAGGTGGGGCTATTGTCCTCCAAGCACCAGGAAGTTTTCTTTGTACGTGGGGGCGGGGTAATTTTTAAGCGGTTCTGTTTGGGACCACCATGTTATCCGTAGCTCTGCTAATGAGAATGGTGTCGGAGGAGACGACCCTAGTTGGCGAACCCTCCGGTGGCATTCCCATCGGTACAAGCCCCACTGAAAAGGTGTTCTTGATGTTGGAATTGGCGGCAGCCCTTCGGGAACACCCCTTTCCCCCTGAACCCTAAATGAACAGAAAAAAGCAGAGGTGGGTATGCAGGACATCTGACATTATTTGGAGGATGCTTCAGTACTGCGCACCTCTAAATGCAACCCTAAGTCTGCACTTTGTTAAGATCTAAATGTGTAAACCTTTCACAAAATACTGATGCATCAAAAATCCAGGGACTGCCTATAAAATACCTAGCAAGGATTGACTGAATGTGCATATTGTATTAAGTATCAAGTATGGTGTTGATTATGAGCCGTCTTCTTGGCTCTATCAAGAGTCGAATGAATATTGATATTAATCCAAGTCTTGGCGTTTGTAAGAGCCGAGTAGAAGGGTACCTTCTAGTGTGTTTGTGCTCTTTGAAGAATTGAGGAAATGTTATTTAGGATGATATTTAGGAGCAGATTCACAAGCCCCCTGCGCCACCAGTACGTCACTTTTCGTGACGTACTGGTGGCGCAGGATGCTCCTCCATATTTACAAGGACAGGAAAAGCCACCTTTGCGACTTTTCCTCTCCTTGTAAATACGGCCCCTTCACAAGCAGCACTTTGCATTGAAGGGGCGTTCCATGGGTGCTGCTGTGGGTGTTCCAAGGTGCAAGGGTGCCTGCGCCAGCGCATGGCTGCAGTTTGTGCGCCAGCACAGGAGGTAGCACAGAGATGTGACATATTCTTGTAAATATGTCACATCCCTGTGCTTCAGAAGTGCCGCAGCGTGGCGCAGCCAAAAGGCCTGCGGTGCCACGCTGTGGCACTTCCTTGTAGATCTGCCCCTTAGAGTTTGAAGAGAGACTTCTTTCACTCCACTAAACCAACAACTATCCCACCTCACTTACTGGTGGGGGCATTGGTTTCCAGCAGTAGACCCTCAGCTGACTCTGCCATTGGTAACCTTTTCCTGGGGTTGGGGGACATCAGCCACAGTGGAAGGAGGAGGGTTGTGGAGGAACAACACACACACCTTTACCAATTCAATGAAAAGGCGGTTGAGGATGTGGCCGCCTGAAGGTTGTTGCTGGACAAATTTATACCAATGGAAACCATGATACTGGCTCGGAGTAAAGGGAAGGGAGGAGTCAGATACACCATGAGTCAGGTCGGGTGCTGGGACCACAGTCGTCAACAGCGAAAGGGATCTGTGCACATAGAAGTAGTCCGCAGACCCAGTTTTTTCTGTACCATTCACCCTGACATTGGAGGTATTGTTGATGTATCATGCGGCTCTAGGAACCATTGATGTATAAGACAGTTATAAATGATTAATTTAAAAAAATAATTTACAGCGGAAGGCCTGCTCCATTTAATTAATACAGTAGGCCACTGCTAGCTTCTCCAGTGCAAGAACATAAGCGAGGCAGGGTGTTTGTAAAATATTTCTCTGGATTTTGTGTTCTTTGAGCCTTTATTTTAGTTTTCTGGCTTGCCGCATCCCTCATTACTTTGAACAAGTTGCGGGACATGATGCCACTTTTAACTGTGAATAGCTGACTCTAGATGTCTTATGGGAACGTAGGTATAATGGCATAAGCTATTTAACCACCCCTTTTTCTGTCTTCCCAATGCCTGCATCAGAGCAACATCTAATATCTTTTCTGGTGATGTCACATCACAGGGCGTCAATGGTTGTGTCTTACAGCTCAGCCTCCTCCTCCTGGAAGTTGCCCTCTCCACCTACAAGACACAGAAAACATCTCCACCTGACTGTACTTTAACAAAGCACCTACAATGCAATCTCCGCCCCTTACTGTACCTTTCAATTAACACTCCTTTAGGAGATGTCACCCTTTGTGGACCCTTATTCACCCTACAAGCCAGCAAAATGACTACCAGAGACTTGAATGAGATGATCCTCCTTCAAAACCTTATTCATGCACGAAACAAATGTGACTGCATTGATTTTAAAAAGGTTGTACTACAAAACCACTCCATGTCACCCTCCGTTGAGACTCAACAGTCTGAGGGGTATGCCCTTACTAAAAAAAGGTGCAATCAAAGAAAATGTGGTCTTTTCAGTGCCTAAATTTGAACTGGTGGTTGCAGGTGTGGCACACCAGCAATTACTTTTGGGAAAAGGATTTGTTTTTCATCATCAGGCTTTGACCCAGAACAAGAAGGAAAAGGGCAGAAAAGGGGAAAGAAGGACGAAGAGAAAAACAGAAAAAAACAGCAACAATGGAAGAATGCAGGGACAAAAAAGCACCTGGATGTTTGGGATAAAGGTGCAAGAAGTGTATGGTGGTGGAGGAAAGAGGCTTGGAGTAGAACCAATCCCAGATACCCCTGGTATTCGGTCATCCTGACATTTGGTAGCACCAGCAGTGGGCTTCTAAGAAAAACATTCAGCCCCGCCACATATTCTTTTATAAATTAAGCACTGGGTCTTTTCCACAGCAGGCATCAGCTGATCAGACAGCAGACGCAGGGTCCTACTGCCTTATTCTCCACTGCTGATAGCTGTTGACACCAAAGTGGAAGATGTCTGTGTAGACTCCTTATCCTTTGAAAATGGTTATAGCTTGCTCACAACAGGAGCTAATACTTCAAAAGATTAAGAGCACCTGACTACACAATGCAGTGGAACATTTACATATAAGTTTCAAAGAGCAAGGCCATACCCATGACCAACCCTTTCCTCTGCGACCTGCTGGGGTTTTTACATTTTAAATGCCTATTTGCAAATTGTAATTGCATGGCACGTTTTTGCATTACAAATTGGGAACTTGTACCTAAATCTTGTCAATTTGCCATAATTGGGCTTTCCACACGCAAATCACTTTAATACATCTTTATCTTCATTTTTCTGATTTAATTGTGGTAAGCTCACAAGGAGGGAAGAGCAGTACAGTATTCTTAAATCTGTCTAGCTAGTTTTAGATTTTCAGCATTACTCTGCTTCCAATTACAAAAGGATGTTGGCATTTAAAAAGGTATGCACTCTCCTAGACATGTTGCCAAAAAAAGCAATGACCTCAGGAAACTTTCGAAACTCATGGAGTAAGTCCAGTCTGACACGGGAAACTCCAAAATTTTTCAAAACAAAAATAATAGAAGTCTTGCGAGGAGTGAGACGCTGCCCGTATTTTTGAGAGAAGATTGATTTCCTGGAAAATATTGGCACTGCTGGGTGTGGAATTTACCCAGAATGTAGTTGGTGCATCTTCTGAGTTGAGGCCCTCGGAATGAGGCGGGGGAGTGGGGGTGCGTAGCATATTAATAGTATTTACTCCTGTTCAGAGATGTGGAAGCTCAAGCCCTCATTTACGGGCTTTTGGTGTAGGGCAGCAAGTAACCTTGCTCTGCTTCCCTACGCCAAAGTGAAAGGGCAGTAATGCACCGAAGTATTTACGCAATATGGTGCATTCCTGTCCTTTCTTCCTGCACTGGCGCTGTTTCGGCAGCCTAGCACCAACGCAGGCATCCTTGCATCATGGTGCAAGGGTGCCCCCGTTGCATGCAGAATTGTTTTTGCGCAAGAAGGGGCACTTTCCTGCACAGAAATCATTGTAAAAGGCGTTTTCCTCTTTCTATGTGTGCTTCAGAAAAAAAAGATATTTCTCTTTGTTGCGCCTCACTTCGCGAGGCGTAAGGATTTGGCGCTTCCGCAGGTTTACATGATTTTGTAAATCTGAGGCAGTGTCAACATCCATGGGTGTTGCATGGAAACAGCTACCACAACGCCCATGCAACGCCTCTCAAGAGTAGGGTAAGGCAAGACAGCAGTTTGCTCTGCGTTGCCTTACTCAAGATTTTTGAGGCCACTCAAATCCATGCAGGGTGGCTTTGCGTGGTTTCATAAATCTAATTCAGAGCCCTGCGTCACACATGTACCACTTTATGTGGCGTAACAGTGACACAAGACTCTCATAAATAACCCCCTCAGTGTTTACAGGCTTTACCCCTACAGTTTTCACAAGGACGAGCCTGATGACATTTTTTCAAGTAAAAATCTTTGGGGAGCACTATTAGCGCACCTGTTAAAATGCCCATTCCGGTGTAAATGAGAGTTTTCACCTGAAACAGGATTTGTGTTCCACTTAGAACAAGGGCATTTGTGTTCAGGGTCCCCCCCCCCCCCATATTAGTGAAGCAACTAAAGCACATACTGATAAGATGTTTGTAGGCTGTATCTTTTTTGTACAATGTAGTACAATTAACTATAAACCAAATGCATTCAAAATTGGTTTCTCTAGTCACTTTGGCTTAAAAGCCAAGTTGAAGGCTGTCAGCACATGTGACTTCACACTGCATTGTGTCCCAGGCTCCTAACTTTGAATGTCTGTACTCCCTAAGGGATTCTTTCCGATTAACAGAGAGTATACCTGCTATCTCAAACTGTCTATCTGTACCCAGGTCCTCACAGTGTTTATCTACACATGATACAATGGAATGTATTCAGAGAATAATCTCTGGTTAGGCTTTCTACAAATATTTCATGTATCACATTTCGTATCTTTTTCATTGTCTGTCCATGTGCTCCAGGCCCCTTCAGAGTTTGTGTAGATGTGGCTCTGAGCTTTTCTGCCTCTCTATGCATGTGTTCTGTGCTACTCTTAATGTCTGTTGATGCCTCTTAGGCTGCCATGCACTATCAGCCCAGGTGTTCACTACTCCTCACACTGTCCACCTTGTACGCAGAGCTAGCTTACAATTTTTAAGTGCCCCCCTCTCTTTATGCCTTCTGTCTATGCCACCCGAACTCCCAAGACTTGGCATGTGCCCCTTAAAGTGCCTGAGTGTTCTTGTGCCCACAGCTTGTTACACTTTCTTTTCATGTGTAACTAGCTCTTCACGCTGTCTGCCATGTGCCCCAGTGCACTCACAGTTTTTGCTTATGTAGGAATGATCACGTTGTTTGCCCTAGAGGCCCAGTTTCTTGCTTTGTCTGTCTTTCCATGTGCTCCTAATTCTTGACAGTTTGTCCATATATCCCAGCCTCTTGCACAGTCTGTCCATGTGACCCAGCTTCTTTCATTGTCTACGTGAGCTGCTCAGAGATCCTCATAACGTCTGTTCATGTGCCCTCAGCCAATCTAGCTGTCTATTTAGATGTCTCATGCTTCTCCTGCTGTCTACCCATGCCTCCTAAATTCACTCATACTGCCTGTCGATGCACCACATTCTGTTCACGCTGTCAGTTTGATCCAAGCACCTCACACGGTCTGAACTTTTGTCCCTTGCACCTCAACTGTCTGCTTGTGCGGTCCCAAAGTCTGAACTTGTGTCTCTTGTACCTCAACTGTCTGCTCATGCGGCCTGCAAAGTCTGACCTTTTGTCCCTTGTACCACAACTGTCTGCTCATGCAGCCCCAAAGTCTGAACTTGTGTCTCTTGTACCTCAACTGTCTGCTCATGCGGCCTGCACAGTCTGAACTTTTGTCCCTTGTACCTCAACTGTCTGCTCATGCGGCCTGCAAAGTCTGAACGTTTGTCCCTTGTACCTCAACTGACTGTTCGTGCGACCCCAAAGTCTGAACTTGTGTCCCTTATACCTCAACTGTCTGTTCATGTGGACACAAAGTCTGAACTTTTGTCCTTTGTACCTCAACTGTCTGTCCATGTGGCTGCAAAGTCTGAACATTCGTCCCTTGTACTTCAACTGTCTGTTCATGCTGCCC
Source organism: Triturus cristatus (assembly GCF_964204655.1). Taxonomy (NCBI): domain Eukaryota; kingdom Metazoa; phylum Chordata; class Amphibia; order Caudata; family Salamandridae; genus Triturus; species Triturus cristatus. Next base: position 962,098,414 of record NC_140580.1, read on the forward strand.
CAACACTTCAGACCATCTGCTCGTGTCTGCAGTTCGGCTCACCCTAGGTATTCATACACCCCAAGCTATATCAAACTGTTTTCCAAATGATAAGCACTTGTTCACACTGGTTGTCAATTTGCCACCACCGGAAAGTTCGCGAAGGTGAGCTCTCACTCATTTAAAGAAAACAGCACAATGAATGAATTTCTTCTTGAGTTGTGTAGTAAGTAGAGTAGAGACACCTGGTACTAAGATTATGTGTGTTTGAGGAAGAAGTTGTATTCAGTGAGGTAGTAAATTGACATTTTCCAAGAGATGTGGTGTGAAATTGTCCAGGTTCATGTGAAGAGCACTTGAACCAGGTGCTAATGAGAATGAGGATGAGCTGGGTCTTCTCCACGCACACATGAAAACATTCGTGAAGGTGAAGCAGTGGTGCTGGAGCAGTTTTCATAGTGTGGCTGCTGGCCATCAACAGCACCTGAATTAAGTGACGAGTGTACTTTCCATTCTAGTGATATATATTTTGAGAACCTTGAGCATTACTTTGTAAATCAAGCACAAGTCATTATTTATACACGTGTTAGAAAAACCTCCAGAAAACTGTGGCCTTCTCCTTTCACCTCTACCCCAGCAAGAGAAAACCTCCAGAAATCTGTGGCCTTCTTCTTTCACCTCTACCCCAGCAAGAGAAAACCTCCAGAAAACTGTGGCCTTCTCCTTTCACCTCTACCCCAGCAAGAGCGCCACTACTTCAATGTCCTATACATGAAGTCTGTGAAAAGAATAGTAAACAGGGCTCTCTGTGTTAAAATAATTAGCATCACTTTACCACACAAAGTTGCCTATCTTGATACAATTTGTGCTTGAACACAGAGTGCATGCTTCAGGACTAATAAGCAATGGTCTTTTATTGTTAATTCTCCATCTGACCTCCTCCAAGGATTTATGGGGGTCCCACAGCCCCTCCCTCTCCCCTACTCCCAGTGTCACTAGTGTGAAGCAGTCTTCCATGCAGTGGATGTCTCTGGTTTTTGGGAGTTTCACATAGTACCGTATGTCGTTGGAGTACTGGTGTGTTTTGATGTTGTGGTAGCGAAGGGGCATTTCAGCAGATTTATGATCCACTGTGTCATAACCTGCTGTGAATATTGGTTTGTCTTGTTGTTCTCTATCCACTGGGCAGAGGAGCGTCACACCCTCTGTCTTCAACAGTGCAGTTTGACAGTTTTATAAACCTGAAGCCTGATTAAATTTTGAGCAAAAGGCAGTTTTATTCTGCATACAGTGTCTGTGTCATCTATGTTACAATGGTTTTCAGGGTGACCTGATGAAAGACCAGAGCCTGTGCATCTTTTACGCCTGTTTACCTTGGATGGTTCGGGATAAACAAGTGGAAGGTGAACCTCAGTTCTTCAATGCTGAGATTCTAACCTAATAATTGTGGATATCCAATAAATTCAGAATGAAGTTAGAAGTCTTAGTGGGGTAGCCAGGAACCTTTGGAGAAGGTGCTACTCACAGGCTAGTAATGCACTTCTCTAGGAAATATAAGCAGAGCTCTTACCTTCTTCCTTTTACCATACTTATTTGCAGTTTCATTTTCTCTTGATGATGAGAGCATAATGAATCAATACAAAAAAAGGATTTTACAGAGGCACGCTCATCCCAGGTGTGGAAAATGAAGCATGAGATGTGGAGCGAGTGAGCGCTTTACCTCTAGGCCAAGGGGAGATGGCTAGATTGACTTTATTAACTTAAAATGCTAGATTTACAGAGGAAGATCATTAGGCCTTGGAGGCAATGTACTTTTATCATCATTAGCAGGTACCAGGTAGAACTGTCTGGTGGGGGAGGTTGTGATGATGAATATAGGAATGTTGCATCATGCTACATATTTGGATGCCTATGTACTCACAACTGCACTGCCTACCAAGACATATCGCATATCACCTTACAATAGCACATAATAAGGCCCTGATGACAAGTACTTAAAATAATCTCTATTTTTGTGTCGAGGTCAGAAACTGAGTTTGTGGCACCTGGTAAGTACTGGGTGCGATGAAGATTTTCCACAGGTACATATCAGCATATCAAATCTACTGACATGTGCCAGAGAAAAAAGCCATTCAGCACCAGGGTTTGTCTATTTTGGTTCAGAAGGTCCCATTTTGAAGCTCAAAACTTGTGATATATATTATATATTAAATCCATGAAGGTCCAAACTCTGCAATATCGGATTTTAAGGGGTGCAATAAATATCTGAACACAAGACAGAACTCTGAACATACTCCGAATATGCAGGTGCTACTTGACAAAAATGATAACATTTGAAATTAATTTCAGAAATACATTGGGAGCATGGGAGAAGCAATGCTGAAATTCAATTGCACAATGAGAGATGGAATGGCAGAAATTAAGTGTTGTTTTTTTTTTTTAAAACAATTTTTATTGAAAGAATGAACACAGAGTTAAAACAATTACATAAGTATTTTGGCTCAAGAACAATACATAATGACATTAGTAAATATAATAATAAGACCAAAAGAGATATGTAGGAGATGAGAAATAAGATTAAAAATAAAATACATTAACGTAATAAAAAGAGTGTGTTCCAATAGAGAAGATGCTATATTTAAAATGTTTTGATATATGAAAAAGATAGAGTAAGAGACAAAGAAAGGAAAAAAAGAGAAAAGAAAAATAGAGAAGAAAGAAAGAAAGAAGAGAGGAGAGGGGGAAAGAGAAAAAGAAGAAGGGAAGATTAAAATAATAGAAAATGGATGTTATAAGAAAGATGAGTGTGAGGATAAAAATGTAGTAAAAGGTAACCATAGTAAATCAGATTTAATCTTTAAATAAATAGAAGAGTGAGAGACAGAAGCAATACTATGCTCATCACAGATCAAGTTCCACCATAACAAAAAGGATATCTTAGAATCATCTTTCCAAAATGTTAGTATAGTTTTAAAGCCAATAGCAATAAAGAGGTCAAATAAAATAGTTTTGGAAGAGAGGTGGTCGAAATCCATAGATATGGTACCTAAAAAGATATTATGAATAGCAAATGGTACATCACAAGTGAAAATCCATAAACATTTCGACCATATAGCTTTCCAAACGTCATAATCCTTGGGACAGTGGTAAAGTAAATGTATCAACGATCCTTCAGAGGAAAGACATGACCAACATCATGGAGAAATAGAATAATGAATTTTGTGTAGAAAAAGGGGAGTATTTACAACTCTGCTATAAATAAAATATAGGGATTGAGTAATATTGGCAGCTTTGGAAGTTTAAAAAATCTTTTGCCAAATTCGATCCCATTGATAAACAGTGTTTGAGATAAGTATTGTTTCCAAAGTTTCTCAATAGGAGATTTGTTCCGAGTGATAGTAGGTGAGGATAGGGTTCTATATATAAAGAAAGCACTTGGAGTTAAATCAAGGGGGTGTGAAATAGGGGAGTTACAAGAGTAAAAGAAGTAGGAGTAGGGTTGGAATTAAAGTTTTGTAGGAAGGATTGGAGAACAGGAAATAGTATATTATATGGATGAATACAAGAGTCAGGAAGATTAAATTACTCTTGCAATTGGAGAAAGGATAGAAGGGAGTTATTAACCAACAATTGATGTACATAAAATATACCCTTCTCTTTCCAGTTCTTGTAGTAGAAAGATTTGTGTCGGAACTTAATATGTTTATTAAACCATATGGCAGAAGCTAAAAAGGATTGATAATGATCAAAACCTTGGGGAGAAAGGGTTTGTAGAAGATGATGGGAGAATTTTAAGATAGGATATTTGGAAATGAAAGTACAATTGGTCATAAGTGTAACATCCTTAAACGAAAAGTCATTTAACAATGAACGTTCAACAGTAACCCATGTTGGCATAGGCAAGTCTTGATAATCTCTAGACATAGCATAAAATTGATGAATCAAACAAGCTGTATGATACAATTTAAAATCAGGAAATCGTACACCACCCTCTGATTTTGGTTGAGTTAATTTAGAGAGAGCAATACAAGTTCATTTGTTGTGCCATAGGAATTTGGTACAAATAGAGTTAATCTGAGAAAAATAATAACTGGGAATTTTAAAAGGTAACATTGAGAGCAGAAAAAGTACTAGGGGAACAATCATCATTTTAATTGTATCAAGTCTGCCCACCAGGATAAAAATAATGGGGACCAAGAAGATAATAAATTGGAGAGTTTGAGTTTTAGAATAGAAAAATTATGGGTTAAATTATCAGGAATATTCAAGGAAAACCATGTCCCTAAGTATTTAATCTTTTGGGGGCACCAAGTGAAATTGGTTGTATCAAACATATAACGATAACATGATAAATTTAGGGGTAAAATCTCAGTTTTGGAGAAATTAAGTTTGTAACCAGAGACAGTGGAGAATAAATTAATCTCGTGTAAAAAAAGGGGGAAGAGAATTACAGGGATTGGACATGTAAACAAGAATATCATCTGCATATGCAGAAAGTTTTATCTGATTGGATTTGAGATTAAAACCAGTGATGTTAGGGTTATGTCTAATGCGCTCAAGAAAGGGTTCTAAACAAAGGAGGAAAAGTAATGGAGGAAGGGGACAGCCTTGATGGGTGCCTCTGTGCATGTGAAAGTATGAGAAAGAAAGGCCGTTGACAAAAATACAGGCACTTGGGGCAGTGTAAAGTACTGTGACATAAGAAATAAACTTCTGACCAAAACCAAACCATTTGAAAGTATAGAACATATATTGCCAATTTATTCAGTCAAAAGCTTTTTCAGCATCATGTGAGAGGGAAGCTAGGGGAGAAGAGTACTTTTTTCCAAAGGCAAGAATATTTGAAAACCTTCTAGCATTGTCAGAGGCAGGTCGGCCCTTAACAAAGCCACATTGATCTGGTTTGATAAAATGAGGAATAATCTTCTAAAAAGAGCCACATGCTTTAGAGATAGAGAGGAATTAATTGAAAAGGTCCAGTAATTTTGGAGCAAAAATTGTGGAAAAAGTTAAGAAAAGTTCAACTGCAAAACCATCTGGTCCCGGGGCTTTGGACTTTTTAAAAGATTTTACAGCATCTGTTATCTCCTGAAGAGAAATATCATTTTCAAGAGGTAAAAAAGAATCAGGGAGGGAAGGGGGTTTAGGAATACCTTGGAAAAAAGTTTCAAAATCCTTCTCAGAAGGAAAAGTGTCTTCTGTCTATAAAAGTTTATAATAGGATTGAAATGAAATTGAAATCTTAAGGAGAATATTACAAGCATCCACAGTAGCAATTTTATTCAAGGTAGACTTGGCTTTAATCAATTCTTCAAAGTGGAGGAGGATTTAGATGTAAAGTAATTATGTTCTAGGGTTTTAATCCTTTGAAGGGTTTCATGATATTGAGAATTAAGTAATTTCTTTTTCTTTGCAGAGTAAGCAATGGAAAAGGCTCTAAATGATGCTTTAAAAGCATCCCGATTGTTATGAGTTGAGGTATCTGAAGGCTTGTTGAGTTGAAAAAATTCATTAATGAAGGAGGTTGCTTCAGAAATGAAGGTTTGGTCGGAGAGTAAGTGATTATTAAAGCGCCAACGGCCTTGCTTGCAAGTGTTGAGGGAGAAATCAAAAGAGGCAGACACTGTTGCATGGTCAGAAATAAAAATAGAACTAATTTCAGATGCATGTATGCAGGGAAGGAATGATTTAGTAACTAGAATATAATCAATACGGGACATAGTATGATGAACAGGGGAAAAGAAAGTAAATTCACAAATGTCTGGATTACATGTTTTCCATACATCATACAACAAACGTGAGGTGATGGCAGATTGAAATGATTTATGAGTCTTATCAGGTTTAAATTTGCATTTAGATTTTCGATCAGAAAAAGGATCTAGCTAATTGTTAAAATCTCCACTAACGATTATATTAGGGTTAGGGATAGAGGCCAATTTCAATTTGATACAGTGCCAAAATTGTAGATTAGGTTTGACCGGGCATAAATGTTAAAGAAAGTGACTTGTTTTAAAAAAATAATAGCATCAACCAAAACCCATCACATCCAGTCAATTAATTGATTTATGAAATAAAATAACAACACCGCCATGGTGGTCAACAGCAGGAGAGAAAACAATTTGGTTAACCCATTGACGTTTAAGCTTAAGAGATTCCACATCGTTGCAATGGGTTTCCTGTAAAAAGGCAACATGGGCATTAAGTTTGGATAAATGAGACAGTACCTTTTGACGCTTAACAGGATGACCTAGACCACGTACATTCCACGAGACAACGTTAAACATGATGACGGTTGGGGGAGACATATGGAAACAGGAGCAATATGCTGTAAGAACAAGAAAAAAGAAAATAGACAACATTTATCAAAATGTAAGCAATGAAAACAATGGATCATGAAATTGTGGAAGAAATAATAAAGAAAAAGCAAGACACTCATAGAAATAATAAGATAATAATATGAAAAAAATGAACAGGGAAATAGCCAAGGAACAAGAAAAAAGGGGAAGAAAGAGGAAGAAAAAGATAGGAAAGTAGAAAAAGTAAACAGATCAAGAAAAAGAATCCAGACCTGAAGAGAGATAATCAATCAAAATGGTTGGAGCATGGTGACACCGAAAAACAAGGACGGCGGTAGAGATACATAAGCAATAAAAGGACTCTTAGGAAATACAGAAAGTAAACACATAATAGGAAACAGAGAATGAAGAAGTAGACAAGAAAAAAGAAATAATTGAAGAAATACAAGACATATAACAGAGTAAATGGATTACTAGAAAAAATAGAGAGTAATAATAAGAAAAGAAAAAGAGCATATAATAGAAAGAACAAGATAGATATACTTTAGAAGAACAATATCAACCAATTAACCAAGAAAAAATTAAACATTAGTATTCATATTGTGAGAGGAAATGTTGTTTAGAAATAGTCTCAGTTTCTCAGGATCATCGGAAGAGCGTGAATTTCCTTCATAAGTGATCTTGCAAATACAGGGATGGAGAATGCCATATTGAATATTCAAATGTCTCATCTGAGGACGAATAGCCAGAAATTATTTTCGTCGAGCATTCGTTGCATTGGAGACGTCTTGAGAAATGAAGATATTATGACCCGACCAAATGAAATGTTGTTTGAGCTTAACTGCCTTCAAAACATGCATAAGTTCAGTAAATTTTAGAAAGAGCATTATGATAAGACGTGGCTTGCTTGAATTAGGGTGAAGACGACCCAAACGATGAGCCCGTTGTATTTTGAGAGGTGAGGAAGCTTGAAGGTCTAAGAGTTCTGGGAGGAACTTCTTCAAGAAGGAGAGCATATCCGGGCCTTCAATATTTTCCAGAAAGCCATAAAGGCGAAGGTTTTTCCTTCGATTTCGATTTTCAATATCTTCGGTGTGTAATTTCAGTTTGTGGATCTCTTGTTCTAGTAGAGGAATCTTTGTGGTAATATCTTGAAAGTCTCCCACACGTTGCTCAAGTTCCGGCACCTTTCCCTCCATGATAATCTACCGGTCCTCTATTTGCTGCAGTTTTTCTTTGGTAGCAGACATGAAAGGTTGAAACCCGCGTACCTTGTCTAAGATAGAGTAAAGTACCGGATTTTGTGAGGAGAAAATAGGAGAAGGTGGGTCATTTTTGTGCCTTTTGGGTTTAGCACCTGACGAGGATGGTTTGGAGGTGGCCTGAGGTTCACTGGCCACCTTGGTTTGCTGATAGGAGCGGTGACTAACAAGTAGAATCGGGCGGATCCGTCTCATATGCCAGTGGAGAAGCAGGCAAAGGCAGTGAACACCCACAAGTAAATAGTCAAAATGGAGTGAGAGAAAGGGGTATAAGCAAAGTGTATTACTCACTGAAAAGAGCCCTCAAGAATCACCTCAAAAAGGATAAGCGACGCCACATCAGCAAATGTCTAACATCAGCAGGAGCTGACCATCCAAAAACAATAAAGGAAAAATCACCCTCAGCGTATGACATTAAGGTGGGAACCAAGCAGAAACACAACAGAATATACTCTACCCTTATTGTTGAAAGATGTACAGTGTATCATATATTTAAATGCAGACAGGATGACACTTAGGCTGGATTAAAGTAATGTAGCATATATATACATATAGACACCCAAAAAGATTAATAGAAAGACAAAAACAATAAATGTAACAAAGTATTTTTTTCCTTTTTTTTAATTTTTTATTGTCGGTGCTACTTTTTTACTATGTGTAAATACAAAATTGTTAAATTTTTTTACACCAATGATCACAATGAATGAATCATGTAATTCGTTTATACAATAATAAAAAGTGTTCTAGACACACAGTATATATCAAAAGTTCATACAAATGGAATACACAACAGAATAACAAAAAAACAGGTTCCCAAACAGAGGAAAGGAAAGAATTATTTTTGATCAGACATACATACATTCAAATTCAAACAACTCACATTCATACAGCATCACAAAAACACATAATTCATTCAAGAACAAACCAAGGACACTCGTAAGCCCAACTCCAAAGAATGAAGTAAGTAATCCCAAGGTACTCTGATGATTGGTCAAGATGAATGTAAAGACATTTATCTGAGGTACACAAATACAGTCAATGGAAATGGAGGGGGCCTAGTCAACAACGCCGACGCGCGTTTCGGTGAGACAACTCCTAATCGGGAGTACCACCTTCTTCAGGGCGTAACAGACAACACCACCAAGATGGGACCTGTAGAAATAAAGAAGTGAATTAGGTGTCTACAGGTAAAAAAGAGAGACTTTTCCTACCAACTACAATACATAATATATGCTATATGACAACAGCCGAAGTACAATTAGAACCCAAACCGAGTGCCAAAACCTAAAATAGATAGATAAACTCTTCCTTTTGATACTATTTAATTCAAATATAGATAGATAGGCACTAAGATGTCAATTAGAGAAATTAAGGACAAATGGAAAAAAAAGGGAAAAAGAAGAAAACGAATCAAAAAAACACATGGCAAAACTTTATGCAAAAACTGCACAAACAGATGCAAAATGGTATACAGACGACAGCTTACCTGCGTTGATATTAAGGAAAGAAAGAACTGTTCAACGCGAATACATTCTAGATGGAGTTCCGCGAAGATATAGAAGCCACTTTAAAAACCAGAAAAGGAAAATATGCATGAAGATATAGAAAGATAACAAACAAAAGAAAAGAAAAAGAGCATCACAGATCAATATCCAGGAAAATAAATCAGCAAAACGTCACCATTCAGACAGTAACTTTATTTAACCTAACAATTCTGCTGGTATCATTTCAAGGCAGTGAGGAAAAGAAAATTACCTAGCTATCAAGGGAGGTCAAAAAACCTGCAGGAGTAAATTAAACCAGCTAGACCTTAGCGGAAAATAGATTTAATTCAGTCCTCACTTCTCTTCTTCTTATTTTCGATTAGGTAAACGAGACACAATCCCAACAAATGCTCTCCTGGAGCCTAGAACAGAAAAAACCAGGTAAGCAAATACCGGTATGGGTAAAGAGCGCTACATGTCCCTTAATGAGTGACACAAAACATTCAAGGCGGATGCAAATCCACAAACAGAGTGAAAAGCAGGCAACCAGGAAAGGGTGGCTGTACATTCATAGCTGAACGACACGACAATACTCTAAAGAAATTCCGGTCCGAAAAGCGATAATACTAATTAGCTAAGAATAAACGCCTGACAGTGTAAAAAACCAGCTCACCTGAATCTAAGTAGATTTCCGCGAGCCCCCTTCACAAGGTAAATGACTAAAGAGTCAGGGAATCATTTTCAACGCAGCAAGGCTGTAATAGTTAGATACTGAAAAACTATAAAGAAGAAAAAAGAAAACTAAGATTAAATAAAGAATGCCCATAAAAGTAGAAAAGAACAAGCCATACATAAACATACAAAACGTAACCTTGATGAATCAACACAGCGTCAAAAAACGATCAGCCGACGTCCAGATAACACGAATCAAACGAGGATGGTCGCAGACAAAGGAAGCTCTGTCAGAGAGCGAGATTTGAATCCTTTGGACATGCCCCTCCTACAGCGAGAACAAATCAACTCGGGGGCGTGGCAGAACGGACCAATCAGTATGGCCGATACACACAAACCAAGGAAAAGGCCTGTACGTGGACAAAAATAGAAATAGACGTCCTGTGAAAGCAGCAAAGCCTGAACGAATCAACTCAGGAGGCGTGTAGAAATGGACCAAAAAATGAGAAAAAGGCTAAAGTGAGGACAGAAACTAACAGTCCTAAGAGTACAGCAAGGCCTAAAAGACAGATAAGGATCAACGCATAACGATTATCCAAAGCACTATATTGCCGACGACAGATCCAACAAAACGATATAAACAACAATGGAAAAAACAAACTCAAAAACAAAGACTGATAAATTAAATAAAAACGCTGCCAATATAAAGCAGGAAGAGAAAGAAAAAGAACAAATAATAAATAAAAGAAGAAGATGATGAATATGGAGTCATCAACCAATAATAGAATCAAATACAATATAATACCCAAATGAAACAAAACAAAACAAATATCAAAGGGAAAAAGAAAATAATGAAAAATATAAAATGAATTCATCAGTCAACAATAAAGGCAGAGGGGCCCTATAAGATAGCATTTTCCCATTGAAGGGATTCGTTGAGGCCCCTGTTCTTAGTATCAAGGACAAAGATCCAAAAAACCTCACGTTTTTTACGAATGTTGTCCGGATTCAAGCCTTTCTGAGGCTGTATTCTTTCAAGTATAGTCCACCGTAGATCATCCTCTTTATGGTCCTTTTCCGCCCAGTGGCCCACTAGAGGAGCAGCATGTTTGAGCCGTCTGATATTGGATTTATGCTCTCCAATGCGAACCCTAACCTCCCTCGAGGTTTCACCGACATAAGTCAGTGAACAGGGACATTGGATAGCATAAACACAATTGGACGTCCTGCAATTGGTCATCTCTTTAAGATCCGCAGTGAAGCCATTCACACAGAGAGAAATATCAACTATAGCATTTACACAAGCATGGCATGTGCCACATTTGTGATTGCCCCTCACAGGGGAGGCTCCTTCGATCGATTTTTGTAGCCATATTTTCTGGTCAGAGGTCTTAGCTTTAACCAGTAAATTCCTGAGGTTCTTATTCCTGCGGAAGGCAAAAACTGGTTTAGGCAGAGCCAGTGATTGTTCGCCCAGATTCAAAAGATGCCACTCAGAATTCACAATTTGTCTGATCTTATTATTCAAAGGCGAATGTTTAGTTACACAGACAAGTTTGTCAATAGGTTCCTGAGATTTACTTTGGAACATGGAGTCTCGGTTAAAGAAACGTGCCCTTTTTAAGGCGTTCCTAACTAACCTCGGAGGGTATCCTCTATTGATGAATTTTTGCTTCATAGTTTCTGCATTGTGGAGGTAATCCTTGATAGAAGTACAGTTTCTGCGTAAACGCAGAAACTGACTGAAAGGAATCCCATCCTTTTGGCTTCTAGGGTGGAAGCTCTCAAAATGAAGAAGGGTGTTTCTGGCATTCGGTTTTGTGTAGAGGGAAACCATAAGTTTTGATTCATGGTGTTCCACCCAAACATCAAGAAATTCAAGTTTCATAGTGCTGAAATGGGCAGGGAACCTGATGTTACAGTCAGCCGCATTAAGCCATTCAATGTAATCCTTCAAAGTGTCCTGGTCACCAGCCCAGACGAAAAACACATCGTCAATGTAGCGTGACCAATGCCGCACATTCTCAAAGAATGGTGCGACCTCATTGAAGATGTTAGATTTCTCATAATTGCCCATATACAGACAGGCGATACTTGGTGCGCAGGCTGCCCCCATGCTAACACCTTGTACCTGTTGATACATCTGCCCGTCAAACTCAAAAAAGTTTTCTTCCAGGACAATCTCTAAGCTTTTAATCATAAAAGTCTTGTTGGCTAAAGATAAATCAGAGTGGATGATGCTACTGACTACTCTGCATGCCTCTACCTGGGGAATATTAGAATACAGAGATTCGACATCGAGAGTTACTAAAAACTCCCGAGCACAGTTGTAATCAAGGCCCTCAATTTTAGAGATAAAATGCCCTGTGTCCTTCACGTAGGAGGGCAAATCGCCCACCATAGGTTGAATAAACCTATCAAGATATTTAGATAAAGGCTCACTAGCGGTGGGAACACCTTGAAATGCAGTTCAGTGTAGTTTAAAAGACCATAAGGAACATTCACTGAGGGAATATATCAAAACATATCTCAGCTCATATTGCCAAGAAACTGCAGGTTTAAAGCAAGGGACCGCTTGTAAATCATGGTCCTGTTGCCAATATAAGACTTCATGGCAATAAAAATTACAAAGGAAGCCCAGCCAGGAAGAAAAAAACAGAGCGCGTGCGCCGCAATTCAAAATGGCGGGTGCTCATGTTTTCTGAAGAGAAAGGCACCGCCGCGGTCCTGGGCTCAAAAAGCAAGGCTGGTAGTGCCAAAGCGGACTACAGACTCACCGGCACATCTCTAGGACGGGACCATAGTCGGAGCTCAGAAAACTCCGCGTCAAGAGGCATCCATTGGAAAAAAAGCCCCGCATTCGAGCGGAGCTTACTGCGGGACCGCCATCTTGTTTCGGCGTAGAAGCCACACCCCATAATTAAGTAGTTTTGACGGACATTTGGGAGATATACCGTTGCAGTGACACACACGTTTCTGTATGCTTACTTTTTAAATCTTCAAATTTACAGGAATCTTGTGTCTAAGCCTATGGTGTTTTACATGCTTACTCCACAGTGATGGGCGGCGGGGAGTGTGTATCAAAGTCTCAGCGATGTATGCGCCTGGAAATATGTAAAGACTAACTATTGCAGCATCAATTGTGCCGGCTGTTTCTTTCTAGGTCCCCAAAATAGCCATGTTTAGAAATATATGGTTTTACATTTCATTCCATTCACTGGCAGAGGAAGATTTAAAACAAACATTGTGGAGAGCCAGAGTAGGAATGACAACAGATCACTCACTCAGAGATAAGATTTAATTCAGTCAGTCTAAGATGTACAAATGAGGCAAATTTGGCAGAGAGTTTTAAGAGGGTACGTGCTGGTTTTCACATGCACAGGATGCTCTAAATCCGAGACAACGTGAGACATTCCTTTAAGAGAGCTGTTTACGTTGGAGGTTTTGGCAGCTTACAATTTACTTTGAAATAAAAAAAATGATTTATGATAAGGGAAGATTGTTTCAGTGCTTACCCACTCTAGCTAACTTTCCCTTTTTGGGCCATTAACTCTTGGATATGCTGTGACGATGTTCAAGCGCAGTTAGTTCCATGGCCTTGTAGTGCTTCCAGACTAAAAATATACTTTTTGGCACAATCTGAATTTGCATTTGAGGCACCCACTGGATAGATATATTTTTCCAACACAATCTTGGCACCTCCTCACTCAGTCACCCCTGTCGCGCATTCAACCATGCAGTGCGTATGAGGACATAACTCACTGCTTCAAAGTAGCTCGTGTGAACCCCTTAACTTTCAAAAAATCTCTATTTCCACCCAATCACTCTCCTCTCATTCTCTATGACCCCAAGAAAACAATATCCAAGTCACTTTACCTGGGTATGCAGGATGCACTTCTCTATGCCACAAAACAGTCCTTGATTATAATTCTGTAGTGCAATCTTCTGCAATGTAGTTTTTTATTTAAAAAATGTAAAAGATTTTTTCATGATTTTATTAAATATTTTGCAGTTTTAGCTCTTCAAACTAAATTGCTACGTATCTTGTGCATGTGATTTGTCTTCTAATATTTGGGAATTTAATATTCGCTCAAAGCATTTTTGCCATATACTTCATCCATAGTTAAAATTCAAAATCCAGAATTACCCCAAAACTAGATTTCAAATTCTTTTCACTCGAGGACATATGTGAATAATTCAATGTCTCATGACTCTTGCCATTTGAAATGTCCAATCTCATAATACATATCGATGCCTCTTGTCTGAAACACTTCTGTTACTTTTTTTCACACATACTTTGCATCGAGCATATATTGGTTTGAAATGAATGTCAACCACGTGTGGTCATATTTTATTCAGACTGGTGACCCTTATCTCTTTAAATCATATTTCTTACCTCATTGTTTGTCATAACATGGAGCCTCACAGTTGTTTGTGCCATGCGTACAGGGCACTGACGTCTCTTGTCTTTTCTGTCTAGTCCTCCTCATGTGTTCCTCGTAGTGGGTAATTAGTGAAAAAATAAGTGCCGGGGCTCTCGTCAGGAGCCAGCTTGCACCAGCTCATTGCATCTACTGGGGCCGCCTATGATAGAACCAACTACTAACCATGAAACACTGCAAGTAGGGAGAGGATGTGGCTTAACGGCCAGAGCTGCCGACCTTGTATCTGGGGAACCAGGTTCGAGTTTCACCTTACCTCACCATCCCGTGATTCTGGGCAGATCACTTAATTTCCCTGTGCCTCTTAAAAATTAATGTGTCCTTAACTGGTGCTCATGAAAAATGCTTCAATACCTTTGGGTCGAGTTTGCGCATTAAGCTCTGGTGCTAACGATTAAGTACCGATGACAAGCACCGGAAACCATCAGCTCAAAGTAAGCACTAGTTCCTCTGTGTTATTCTCTGCTATCAAATATGTCAGACATCAGTCATTGTTACTTTCCTAGTCTTACTACCTCATTCCTGGATGTTTCAGTGTCACATATGATCAGGTGTTACTTTTCCATGTGCCCATCATCGTGTGTAGCCCATACAACCTCCATTCTTGGTGATTTTATTCATTTATCCATAAAATGAGAGTGGAGACACTCTGGGGATGCAATAGAAGTGCAGTATCTCCATCATTTACATTTAGCTGATTGTATTATATTGCCATATATGAAGCTCTGTCCATATCTCTTGCGAGGCCTATAGTGCTTTCATGCGTAGTCCAATGGTAGTAACTATATTGCACTTCATACCCTTGGTGCGATTGTCAAGAGCGCCTATTTCTAATTGCTCTTCGGAGTGCATTGTTGAAAGAGTGTTCCTGTGGTTTCAACAATATCTGATAAATTGATGAGGTACATGAGGTTTGACAATGTGGTGACTGCACAGTGTCCTGAGTTTTGCTGTGCATAAGTAGGTAAAACAAAGATTGCGTGAATAAATGCAGCTACGCTCACATGTGCTCACGATCTTCTTGGACACGCACTATGATTCAAAGGAATCACAGTTAATGTGCATTAGTAGGGTTTTTTATGGAGTCCATCCATGAGTGATAGAAGACCAACACATTGGGTCACTGTCAAACCACCAAAGGAATAATGTATGGTGTTCACCGACGATTCAGTGAGAAGGGCTTCATGGAAGTGTAGTGAAGAGGAAGATACAGGGGTTATAGCATGATGTTATACCTAGCCATTACTGGGTCAGATTAAGAAGAAGTGTTGGAACCGGCATGCACGGGATGGCTGAGGTGAGACCCCAGCCAGGCAGGACCTACAACTACCATCAGGGGAAGGTGATTACACTCACTATATAACCTGCGCTCACCCTTGGTAGCTTGGCACTGATCAGTCAGGCGTATCACAGAGGCAATGTGTAAAGCATTGACAGCACTCTCACACAATGAATACACTGAGCATCACAAAAGAGACTTTACAAAAAAGAAAGTGTGTATTCAACACACACATGAATTAGCACAACATGAACATCATGTTTTTCTGAACATAAATCGAATTTGGAAATATTACAAGCAGTAGTAGGCCCAACTGTGTAAAAATGACATCAGTAATATGCACACTCTGGAAAGATCCTGCTTTACCCCCCAGTATCCTTATGCGGTGCGAAACGCTGTAAGAATGAGACCCACCCTGCCAATTAGTATAATTCAATACCACACAGTTATAGGGTGCACCCCAGATCAAAACGATATCAGAAATGTGTACACATAGATAATTACAACACTTTTAAACAGCACCATGGGCCAAGGCCGTACAGGTAAAAAACAATGTCAAACATAGTATCCTTTTGGCAGGAAATCAACGTGTAAAGCAACACTGCCATACGGTGAAATCAATAACAGGCAGTCACTCCCACACACTCACTCAGCCCCAATACATGGTGCCACGGATATCAGGCAGGTCCATATGGAGTGCACTCGCACACACACAGCTCCGTAATGCGGTACAACTGATATTCAGCAGGTTAGTTGATAATACACATGCAGACCCCATGGCCCAAGGTCTCTTGACCCACTTTCGATCGCTCTCAGAAGCGTTCCTTAGCCCAGTCAATTACACCCAGGCCAGATCTGGGCAATACAACCTGGCAACACAAGCTCATCGGGATCGGGTGAGGAGAGGACAGTTAGACTGCTACACTGAGGGCACAAAAGAACAATCGATGAATGGGAGATGAAGCAGGGGAGCCTCTCAGAAGAAAGAGGCACCCCGTCAGACACAGGTCGATCAAAGTAGCACTCAGGCAATCCAGACACCAAGGAACATGAATCGGCTCCTCCACACCTCCCTCGAAATGAGACACAACGTCTGGTGCGCGTTGATAAGAGTCTCACCAGACAGTTGCAGTCACTCACAATGAAGAGTTGGAAACTCTGTACCGATCTGGAAATGAGGCACAGCATCTGGTGCACGCTATACGGGTCGCACCAGACAATTCCAGTCACACATAATAACGAGTCGCCAACTCAGTACTTACCTGGAAATGAGGCACAATGCCTGGTGCTTGTTGATGTGAGTAGCACTAGACAATTCCGGTTACACCATGGGCGTAACAAAGGCCCCCGCATTGTGGAGGGGACCCCCAGCTTCAGGGGCCCCCTGCAGCGCACTGGGGACTGACGAGGGAGAGAGAGACCACACGGCCGGCGCAGGTACCGTTTATTTACACTACTCCGTGCTTGTGCAACTGCGGCCGATCTGTGTCAGCCAGTCTGAACAAACATTCCCCTTTCGAAGGTTTGCAGCACAATTTTGTCCCTGTGACACCCCCTTTGAGCTAGAGTGCAGACATGATTAAGGGAACCAAGCGAAGTGGTGTGCAGTCGAGTCTCGGAGTCAAGGCGCGCATGTCATCTTTATCTGCCTAGCCCTGCTACCTACCCGAGCGTAGATCGAGGCTGCGCAGGGTGAGGGTTTTTGATCAAGCTGCAAATCAAACCTGTAGGCAAGCCCTTATTGCAGCACTCATATACCTGCCCAAACAGAAGTGAGGTACATTTTCTGACACTATTTGAAGCAGGAGTAAAGACTATTGTGGCGTGATAACGACTAACAATGTATTTTGCCATAGCTGAGCACGTGACCTTAGTTGAAGAATAGTGCTTACTGACACCACGAGTCGATAGCCCACAGATGGATATAAGCCATTACCGTTATCAAAGGATGATGTGGCCGAGCAGTTTCATTTTAGCAAACTTTGCACAACCACCATTTCTGACAGTCTCTGCTCTAACAGTGCCGCTACTTGGGTGTCCCGGGCAGCGTTGCCACTGATTGACTTTGAGCTGGTCGAGATTCAGTGCACAGGATGCTATGATGACTACACCATGGAGGAGACTAATGCACTGGCTCGTCACTAAACCACACACTTTATGAATGTTATTTAAGTGAATCAGAGCAGTGTACTCAAGAGAGGTATTTATTCCTCCATCCTCCTTTTGACCATTACCTCGCTCATCACCTCTGACTGTCTCCGTCTTGCACGTCCCACCGTGCCACATTCAGGCCCGGGTCCCTGGCTTCATTCACAGCATGGCATGGCAGCACTTGGAGTCAGACTCGAAGCTGCTTAGAAGCCGGCAGCGGCAGCAGTGTAAAAAAAATAATTATAAACGAGACCCTTCAGGAATCTGCACTCTATGCCCAGCTGCCACCAACTCACTACTCCAACCAGGCGCGCAACAACCATTGGACTCAAAGGGCTTCAGCCTCCCTCCCCCCCCCCCCTTCCCCCCCTCCTCGTGTGTGGCAGCCCGGGATGAGACAGCTTCCCGGGAAGCCACACAGCCGCACCCGATCACTTCACAGGTCTTTAAAAGACCATTTGCATGTCAATGAGGCCTTGCTGTTGTACCCCTTCTAAGAGCCCCTGCAGCTCCACTCTGCCTATTGCTTAAAGATTCAGCCCCCCCCCCCCCCCGGAAATTTTTCTTAGCCCCCCTCCCCGAAATTTGGCTCTAGTTGTGCCTCTGACTCCAACACTCAGAGATGTTGGTTTTGATAAAGGTTCAACAATGGGTCATAAGGAGGGGCAGAGAGTGCATTTAGTAAAAGAATAGAAACACATACAGCTTAACTGAGCCCTGTTGAGAGGTAGAAATGAAATTCCATTATACAAAAACATTCCAGTATGCTCTGGCACTCGTCTCTCACCCCTTCACTGCCCCTGTCACACCTCTGAATCTTTATTTTTCTACAACCTCGTAGGAATGCCACAGCTACCGCTCCCCCCTCCATGTGACCCTCTTTCTGAGACTAGAATCTCCCATGCCACCTTGCACATTCCCACATTGGCTTGAAAGAATGAGTTGAAGTCAATTGCAGAAGGGTTTGTTTGCAGTGTCATGTGTGACTCTATCCTGTTGCAAGATATACACACCTCCAAAATGAAGAGAGAAAAGTAGACATTTATTGGCTTTTATATGTTGGTTGATTGTATTGTTTTAGTCCACTTGTAGCACACTCTACAAAAAATAGGCTTCAGATTGCTGTTGATCTGTCCATACACAATCGAATATTTATTAAGAACAAAGATATTGCAACTCTGGATGCTGTAACTGCACCGTGTTCTGAAATCTCAACCAGGCATTTGCCCCATCATCTGCAGTCTGCTGTTTTTACTCTATAGGTCCGTTGTAATTAGCACACCCTGAATAATTATTTTACATAATCCCAATTTGAATTGCCAGAATTAGCTATTTTGTGCAAAATCCAAGATTAAAGAGTAGCTCTCCAGGTTTCAGGGTTATTATAGCTTGTCTCTTTATTTATGTCATAACTACCCTTTCACTGTTGCCTTATTAACATTCTTGCTATTTCAAATTTGCTTGAAAATGTACAAGTTGCCCACTCTTTTTTCAAAAAATTTCCTGACTCCCGACTGGCTCGCACACTACGCTCGCTCACTACATGTCACTCATCCCAAACTTTTACGCCCCACCCCTTACAAATGTCACCAGGGAGGTAGGTTGTAAAATACACTTTCTGGTGACTAAGAATTAGAAGAACATGTATTTTGCATTCGCCCTCTCAAACCCAGACACAAGCCTGGGAAAACACGTGGGTGGCATGCAGATAATTCACTGGTTTATCTCTCTTGGGGCTGTCAGGATACTGAGTTATATCTTGTGTACTCCTCATGTATATTGACAGTCGAGTCTGTGAAATTGCAGGTCTGGGTTTGTCTTTCAAAGTTTCAAGTTATTGTCTATCAATGTAAATTCTAACTCAGACCCTAAATAGTTCTTTGTTATTCAGCGATAGGCAGTTCCTAAGCCAATAGGACCACTCACTCCTTGGCATTGTTCTGATTGTTGTCTCAGTTAAATAATCTGCTCTTGACAATAATGTTACAAATGGTGTAGTTTATATATTAAGAGTGTTTCCCACTTTCTTATTACAACTTTAAACAAGAGGCATTTCAATAAATGTTGGCTGTTTCAAATCAAAATATAAAAAAACAAAGTCCTTTGGGTGTTTAGGGTCCCTCTCACTTTGTGTAAGAGTCAAATCAAAATATACCAGATTTTTTGATAGTGGGTAAAAGAGGTAAGTGGTGGGCTGGGCCGCTGGGAGGGGGCCCCCATCCATGTACTTTGCAGGGGGGCCCCCTCAAGTTTCGTTACGCCACTGGGTCACACACACAGGTGCAAGTTCAGCAGTGCTGCATGAGATAGAATGAAGCACTACTACAGGTACGCCCTCACCTCAGAAGGTCGCAACCTGTGAATCGGACATCACACGCAATGGTTATGCAGTCTGCGTGTCGAGAAAGATGCATCACGATCGAGAAAGCGGGCAATGAATGTCCCGCAACTGGTGAATCTACTCACCACCACCAAGACACTTATGTGTGTTGAGGCCTCACGATGCACGGGCCACACTCGTTAGATTCTGGCAGTTATTTTTGGGCTCCGTACAAGGCAATCCAGTCTCCAAGCACAATACTTAGTTCCATGCTCACGCCGCGTCACCAGTTGGGATTCAGCAGATAATGCTGGCACTTAAGTGGGCACCGCTCTCCAGGTGTCACAAATAGATGGTGTGGGTCCCTCACAGGAGGTCTTTGATGTCCCTGAGACCCCCACAAGATAATGGAGGCAAGTCAACAAGCCCTTGAAAAGCACATTTCAGGGTGCAACACAGCAGCAGGTAGTCATCCCATGCCAGCCACCATTCAGGAATGGTGCACGGTTCCTTCCAATCCTCCTTGTGCACAACAGATTCCTCTGACAGTGTGTACAACGCAGTTCCAGGATCTCTGGTCCCAGATCCCCACAAGTGTAACTCTGCCTTGCTGAAGTGTGGCCCCAGTAGTTATACTGTAGTGCGCCTTTGAAGTTGGGGGGTGGTTCAGAGGGTTTCTCTTTGGACCACAGATATCTCCCCTAAATTTCAGTCCTGTCTGTCCTGGGGCCCTGTAATGAGGATCTTAATCTTTAGTGGGGTCATGATCTGGCTGGTCAGAGGCCAAGTGTCAAAACCTCTCCCTCCAATCTATCCAGCCAGGTCCTCAAATGGCAAAGGTCTGTAATCCCAGTTGCATGCACAATGTTTTTAGGTGTCTCTGGGTAATGCACAGGGGTGCTCCCCCAGCCTCCAGTGTGGACTGGAGTCAAATTAAAAGGCATACAAATAGTTTTAGAGCAGATAAATGCCCACTTTCTAGAAGTGGCATTTCTAAGCTATTAATGACGAATCCCTCTTTGCCACAAGAGAGGGTTGGTCATTGTGAATCCAATGATAGGAAACATTATGATGCTGCTCCTTTGCTAGCCACTATTTCAGCTTGAAGTAATTTCAACATTTTCCCGATGTTAATCTATGGGAAGAGCAAACCTCATAGATAATGAAAAAACTCATGGGTATTGTTCACTATGTGGGCAGGGAACATACATGTGTACCTGCTGTGCCTTTCACCTACCACTTGCTTCACCCCTTAAGACTCATCCCAGAGGTGTCATAGTGGTAGTGAAAGGTCCCCTCAGGTTTGGCCAGCGGGTTAGAAAGGCCAACCTGAGTATAAGTGCAATTGCACACACAAGGCCTGCATTGGCAGGCTTGACACATGTTTAAAAACAAACATAAAGAGATGATGGACAGAGCACTGAAACTTTTCAGACACTCTCCCCCAGTCACAGATCTGAGTTGAATCCATCATCGTTCTTTAGCTCACTTCGCCACCCCAGTTCAGAATCAGCTATATGCAAATCAGACTTGACCCTGTGCCTCATGGGAACAGTCCAGCCCGAACTACCAAACCATGTTTTCCTTGGACCGGAAACAAGCATCCTGAGACCGGTTTAGGGGTACCACCCCTCATCAGCCAGGCTAGCTTGAATCCAGCAGCAAACTGAGCAAGGGACCCAGGTCTGGGCATACCCTGCCAACTTAGGGTGAACAAAGCAAACACAAAGAGATGATGGATGGAGCACTGAAATGTTGCAGGGATTCTGCACATATACAGAACTATGCGCAGGAAACCAGGACCTCGGTGTATAGTGGTGTACCAACCTATCACCTTAGTGCCCAAAATCCCAAAACCTGACTAGCTATAGTTTCTCATTCATTCTCTGACATAAATACGAAGCTACCAATGATTAGACAACCCAGAACACAACACTCCTGACTCTCTCAGGAATTGCTGAAGCAAGACAACTCTTTCGCCCACTCGCTCATACTTGTCCACAATAAGAGTAATCAGAGTCACGGTATAGTTTAAAATGTTTATTTTAACTAACGTGCTCTATGGTACAGTACACGTGCCATTACCAGCAACAAAATGCATAAACACAATACAGTTATGCATTGTTACAAGTCCATAGAATACATAAGGGGATGTAATTTTATAAAGGCAGTGGAAAAGGATTATAGAACCTAACCACCCTCCCCCTGGTAAGAAATAGTTTATTATAAAAAATAAGACGTCTGGGCTTTGTCAGCAGACCCCATACCGCAAGGCATAGATGAAAGGTTTACATCTCAGGACCAGCACAGCTCTTTTCTCTGGAAAGGTCTCTCTACAAGTGTGTAACAACATGCAGTTCCGCAATATTAAAGCACGCGACTTTCAGTAGTGCTGCTGTGTGCCGTGTTATGTCTAGGTGCGAGGGACTGACCAGAACAGAATACCAAGGGCCATTGTTTATCGACCTTGTACATAGTGTGCAGACTAAACCCCAGAGGACAGCAGAGAACGCGAAAAGCAGACAGTTCTCATGTGAAAGGCACAAACAAAGTCTTGAAAAAACAAAATGCATGTAGTAACCTGTGCAAAAGCAGCCTCATGGCAGCAAAGCTCAAGATAACTTAGCAATGTCGACAATGAACCGACCAACCATACAACAGAAACTTTTCTGACACTCTCCCCCAATCACAGTTATAGGTTTGAATCCATCATCATTCTTTTGCTCACTGCACCACACCAGTTCAGACACAGCTATATGCAGGTCAGTCTTGACCCTGTGCCTCATGGGAACAGTCCAGCCTGAACTACCAAGGCATGTCTTCCCCGGACCGGAAACAAGCATCCTGGGACCGGTTCCAGGGTAACACCCCTCATCAGCCAGGCTAGCTTAAATCCAGTAGCAATTTGAGCAAGGGACCCTCGTCTGGGCATACCCTGCCAACTTATTGTGATCAAAGCAAACACAAAGAGATGATGGATGGAGCACCAAAACTTTTCAGACACTCTCCCCCAGTCGCAGATCTGGGTTGAATCCATCATCATTCTTTAGCTCACTTTGCCAGCCCAGTTTAGACACAGCTATATGCAAATCAGTCTTGACCCTGTGCCTCATGGGAACAGTCCAGCCTGAACTACCAAGCCATGTCTTCCCTGGACCAGAAACAAGCCTTTACGGACTGGTTTTGGGGTAACACCCCTCATCAACCAGGCTAGCTTGAATCCAGTAGCAAAGTGAGCAAGGGACCCACATCTGGGCATACCCTGCCAACTTAGGGCGAACAAAGCAAACACAAACAGGTGATGGACAGAGCATTGAAACTTTTCAGACACTCTCCCCCAGTCACAGATCTGGGTTGTATCCATCATCATTCTTTAGCTCACTTCGCCACCCCAGTTCAGACACAGCTATATGCAAATCAGTCTTGACCCTGTGCCTCATGGGAACAGTCCAGCCCAAACTACCAAGCCACGTCTTCTCTTGACCGGAAACAAGCATCATGGGACCAGTTTCAGGGTATCACCCCTCATCAGCCAGGCTAGGTTGAATCCAGTAGCAAAGTGCAGTGGCGGCTGATTCCTTAGGGTGTCAGAGCGCCGCCCCACTGCTTTCTCGCAGTGCGAGAAGCAGAAAATAAAATGGTATTTTAGGAGAAAGGACCAGAAAGCAGGGGTATGCCTGGTTGGGGCGGGCGGGTGGGAGTGGCTTGCACCACTCTGAGGGCCCTGACTGCTTGGTCGGCCCTGGGGCCGACCAAAGCAGTCATGCGCACTCTACATTTTCTCTTTGTAGGCTGCATGCAACCTACATAGAGAAAATGGCGACCCTACTGGTGCCCGGCTGGGCGCCGTCAGGGACTTCGTACCAATAACAATGCTGCCATGCGTTGTGATTGGCTACAGAAAGGGAGGGAGCATGCCTGTTCCTGTCCAGGCGCGCGTTGGTCCCGGTCATGTAAGTTTTAATTATATTTTGTTTTACACCCCCCCCTGTATTGCGAGCCGCGACTGTAATTGTCCCACATTGACACCTTCAATTTGTGTAGTTTCGGCACGTTGTAAACTTTCTCCTCCGTATTGCTGTCTGGCCTGCGCACTTCTGTCCTCGGCCGACGTTGCAATGTTTCATTTGTGTAGTTTAAGCATGTTGCAAACTCGCTCTTAGAATTGGCACTTCTGGCACTGATAGAAGTAGGTTTTGTGTACTATCCCGGTGAGGTGTGCAAATTCCAGGGGGCGGGCTCAGCCACTGTACAACATAGTGGCTTGCAAGCAGAGCGCCACCGCCCGCAGTACTAGAGTCGGGGACGTAACACACGCACGCTTCAGGGCGCTCCCATTCACCCCAAGGCCATTGAATATCTGGGCGAAATGTGCGACTCAATGTCCTCCCCCCCGACCCCCTTTATATTCTCCACTGGGCCCATCTTTGTGTAATGCCATAAAGCAAAATAACAGCACCGAGGCACTGTACAAACAGGTGTACCAGATCGTTGCATGTCCATCGAACCCGCTCGCTTTACAAACCATGATCGCCAGGCCCTTTAGTTCAAGTGGTGGAATTGATGCAAATGATCTATGCAGCAATTAAAATGACAGCGCAACAGTAGACGATATACAAGTGTACAAAGTATACAAATACATTGCAGCTTAACCCGGGGTTATCCACTGTTTCCTGGAAGGAGGGGTGGGGGGCGCACAGACACGAGCAAGAGGAGAGAGTTTCACTAAAACCAGACAAAACCCACAAGTGTTTATATCTTTTTGACGACTAGATCTGTGGGTAGTCCGAGGTTACCGGGTTCGAAGAACAGAGGCGTTAACTCCAACTGTCATCCTTCCGAAGTCGATAACACAGCATTTCTTGAGTCGTAACAACACATCATTTTATTTTAAGCACTCGCAAACTATTCAAGACGCAGGAATGGTTCTAGGATCGGGCCTTGCGAGGAGGATCCTGTCTGAGCCTGGGTCGTTGAGGGGTGGGGGGGGCCTGCTTGAGCCAAGGATTGGTGAGGAGGTGCGTGCCTCTTCCAGGAGTTTGGGAGGAAGTTCCAGAAACTCCTGTGTTCAATGACGATGGCCCTCCTTATGCCAGAGGTTGGCGAGCAGGGTCCTGGCTGGGACAGGGGTTCTTGAGGAAGATCCTATCCGTGCCAGGGGGTCGCGGTAAGGGCCCCGCATGTGGGTGAGACTGGCAAATGATAGATAAGGGAGGGCCCTACTTGTACCAGAGGTTGATAGAAAGAGGTCTATCGATGCCAGAGGTTAACAAAGACATTTATGTGTGCAGGGGCTGCTGAAGAGAACCATTGTGGCCGTGCCAGTCTTCATTCTACGCAGCCTTCTGTGCTCTCGACTTGGCTTGCACGTCTCAAGAGCTGTTTTTCTCATCACTGGGCTTTCGTTTTGTTTATTCCTTGCATTTATCTTAGATTACCTCTTTGCTCATATATGCACAGCTTTATGACATCTACTCAGTGTCGCACTCTCAAATGTTTGTGCAGTAGGTGAATTCAACCTAAGCTTTATTACTGGCACATTGACTCGTGATCTGTTGGTTATCCCGGCCTCACACCCTGCCCTCTAGAGCAATGGCAACAGCAGGTATCCAGCTTTCCGAACTATCACCAGAATCGTCTGGATTTGATTTCTTGATCACAGGAAGGTGACACGGTGAATGGTGACGCCGGCGCTGCTCATCAGATGGGGTAGGGACAGAACACAATACATTGTTTAAAAAATGTGGACGGAAGAGCACAAAAAGTGTTTAATGAATATTGATTTGCGCCCTCAATGCATATTGTGCCTTTCTCGAGTCATGCCGCGTGTCGTGACGCTGCGCACCCTCTGGTCACAAGTCAAAAGGGCCTTGTGATTCTCTTTTGACTTCGGACACTACAATGCAACAAAAGAAATTCTGTCCTAGGAGGAGACGTGACGAAAGTAGCCTTTTCAATTAATGCATTCAACTGCTAGTGGAGTAACATGGTGGTTGGGTTATCCTAATGTGCATAGACGTCAGTTAGCTAAGCAGGCTGGCGGAGAACAGCCAGGGTAAGCAAGCATGGAGGATGTCCTGATTGGAAGATTACCTGTAATCAAACCTAACATTTAATTGTGCTTTCACAATAGTCACGGTCTGTATCGTGGACTTCCTGCTATGCAACGGTGTCACCTAAAACAGATTCAGAATGTTGTAGTGAAGTCACTGTTGCACTTTTTTTTTTAATGGCGTATCTTGCATGAAAACAGAAAATTAATTTAAGGAAATAGTATCATACTGATGTACAGCACTGCACAGTCAATGAATGTATTTATTGTATAGTTAAAACCATTACAAGTGCATCAGTGTGTTCAAAAGTTAATATGGGCAAATGATAACATCAGCATACGCAAATATTGCCCTCTATAGCTCATAAAAATTGGCAATTTCTTAAATGATAAATAATTCAATCGTTTTGCCTTATTAACCATCCTGCTTCCTCAAATTTGCTTGAAAATGCACTATTTAGCCACTCTTTTTTCCAAATTTTCCACAAACCCCCCCCCCGTAGGTTGTTCGGGCTCGTTCGCTATGCTCGCTTGCCGCAGTGCAGTACCGCAATAATTTTATGCCTCACCACTTTCAAATGACACCAGCCACCACTGGCAAAGTGAGCAAGGGACCCACGTCTGGGCATACCCTGCCAGCTTAATGTGAATAAAGCAAACACAAAGAGATGATGGACGGAGCACCGAAACTTTTCAGACACTCGCCCCCAGCAGACAGTTGCAGAACTGGGTTGAATCCATCATCATTATTTAGCTCACTTTGCGAGCCCAGTTCAGACACAGCTATATGCAAATCAGTCTTGACCCTATGCCTCATGGGAACAGTCCAGCCCGAACTACCAAGCATGTCTTCCCTGGACCAGAAACAAGCATCCTGGGACTGGTTTCGGGGTAACACCCCTCATCAGCCAGGCTAGCTTGAATCCAGTAGCAAAGTGAGCAAGGGGCCCACGTCTGGGCATACCCTGCCAACTTAGGGTGAACACAGCAAACACAAAGAGATGATGTACAGAGCACTGAAACTTTTCAGACACTCTCCTCCAGTCACAGATCTGGGTTGAATCCATCATCATTCTTTAACTCACTTCGCCACCCCATTTCAGACACAGCTATATGCAAATCATTCTTGACCCTGTGCCTCATGGGAACAGTCCAGCCCGAACTACTAAGCCAGGTCTTCCCTGGACATGTTTAAAACCTCATAGGTGCAAGAGTACACCCAAAGGTCTGCAAAAATGGGCTTGAGCAATGTTTAAAAACATCAGGTAAGCACTACTTCCTAATGTGTGTAGGAAGAGCGTGGGCACTTTCACACTGCATTTACAGTGGGAAAGTGCCCAGACCCCTAAGGCCACAAAAAGAGAATATGGAAAACCTCAGTGTTGTCCCATGGAAAGAGCCTACCTCATAGGTAGGGAACACTAACACGAGGGTTCTGCACTACCTGGGCTGGGAACACCCATGTGTACCTGCCCTGCCTTTCACCTACCACTTGCTCCACCCCTCAGGGCTTAACCTAGGGGTGCTCTAGTGGTAGTGGAAGGCCCAGTGGTGGAAGGCCCGCTCAGAATGCCAACTTGAGCATAGGCCCAACTGCACACCCACAGGCCTGTAATGGCAGGTTTGATACATGTTTGAAAGGCTATTCTGGTGGGTGGCACAATCCCACTGTTAGCCAGTGCAGTATCTCCCCTGGGTATCTGGTGTACGTTTTTACAGGGCACTCAAAGGTCCAACACCTAAAACAATCAAGTAAGCACCACTTCCTAGCATAGGTTGGAAGGGCATGTGCACATTCCCATTGAATTACAGTGAGAAAGCGCCCAGAGTCCTTAGGCCACAAAAAGAGAATCAGCAACAACCAGGAGGAGAAAAAACACAGATTTTTAGGGAAATCCCATAAGAGGGGCCATGTCCAACAAGAAGCCAGAGCAAGATGCCCTAAGCTTAACCTGGCTGGATGCTTTTATAGGATTGGAGAAAAGGGAGAAGTGGAATAGATGAAGAAAGGACAGAAGATATGCAAAGTTCTGAACTGCACTGGAGGCAGGACTCTATGTTGTTTGGGTAGGCAACAGGCTGAGGGAAAGACGAGAAGAAAGGAAGAAATGGAAAGGCAGGGAGGAACAAAAAAAGTTTATAAAATAGGAAAGGACAGAGGAAGTACTGAAAATAGATAAAATGGCCAAACAAAGAGAGAATGTGAGAGAGGGAGACAAAGGAACTAATTAGGAAAGTCAATATGAATAAATACAGCAACTAAATACACAGTTAATAAATAAGAATATTATTTTTACATTGTATGCTGAAAATTATTGTTAAAATAGAT
Organism: Triturus cristatus; assembly: GCF_964204655.1. Taxonomy (NCBI): domain Eukaryota; kingdom Metazoa; phylum Chordata; class Amphibia; order Caudata; family Salamandridae; genus Triturus; species Triturus cristatus. The sequence continues at coordinate 962,126,680 of NC_140580.1, forward strand.
TACAGTTCAAGAGCTAATGGTTAATATGCATTTCGCCCCTTTTCTTAGCAGATAAAAAACAGAAACTTTGCTTTTAAATAAATAATATATTTAACTTTTACTCCTTAACTTTGGTATTCTGTTGCTAAAGGGACAACATCAGTGCTTGATTTGCGTAGTGCATGTAAATCGGTAAAATGATGCAGTAAAGGATAAGCCTGCCAGCTAGATGGAAGCGGCAATTAAACCGCTTACCCTCTACATGGTGATCTCTCGCCTTTCTTCAATACACCACTCTGAAGCCAGGTTGAGTGGAGCTTGCACTTTATAAAGCAACCTATAAATTGAATAAATAAATAAAGCAAGAAAATGTGGTCTCAAGGTCAACATGTTAATTTGTGTTTCTTAAAGTTTTCTCTCAAATTAACTGAGGTGCCTTGGATATTTCAAAATAATTGACTGGTAGAAGACTTACCATGTTTACAAAATGCTGGATTTGCTTTGGCATGTCAAAGTAAACCTCTTCATTCTTATCAAACCAACGGGATTACACAAACAGAAATACAAAACTTTACGTTGTGCTGAAAAAATTCAGACCTTCTAACTCGCACAATGTCGTGTGTCACATGATGTCGACTCTCTACACACAGTCACCCAATGAGGAGCCGATATCACATGGTGTTCACACAATTAACTGGCACCCCCTACAGAGAGCAGGTTTCCAGCTAGATGTTTGGAGGTTCTACGCTGTCGCTGTCGAAGTCCATTGTGGGGTGTGAAAGCTCCTTACGATATTGGCTATCGAGTAGGGGAGAATCAAAAGGCGGTGACATAAAAAACCTCATTGGGCTCGGCACAAAGCTCTGCACTTCTAATTCCCTCCCTCCCCCCTTACACAGTGAAAACGTTTTTACAAGTTTGCAGGTCTGGAGACAGGGTCGGCTTTAAGGCAGTGCGACGGGTGCAGCCCACTTGGCGCTGACCTGTGGAGGGGGCGCCGCCCTAAACGGGGGGCGCGTTGTTTAGCAAAAGCTTATGATTGGAGAGTTGAGGGGCACTTTTGCCCTGTGGTAGGGGGAGAATTGGAGGTGTACATGAGGTGTGGGGCGCCAAGAACGATTGTCGCACCGGGCACCACCAGCGCTAAAGCTGATCCTGCCTGGAGATGTTCGGCCACCCATGTGTTTTAACGTAATGAGAAGACTCCTTTTTAGCTTTACAAAGTTGATGAGATGGGAGTGTATAGGGGCTCATTATGATAGCGGGAGAACTTGGTCCGCCCGCCACCATAGCGGTGTTTGGGACCGGCCGCCAGACATGCGGCGGTCCCACCACTGCTATTAGGATGCGACTGCCAGTATGGCAGCCGCATCCTGGCCTTTTAACATTGCGGAGGGTGCTGCTGGCTGCAGCACTGTTCGCAATGCCAAAATGCCAGGGTATGCCTGCCACTTTGTGCATGGGAATGCCCAGTGCACCTACATCCACTCCCCACACAGAGGGGGCCCGCAATGGGCCCCCAATCCCTGCCAGTCTTTGCATGGCAGCATCACCACCATGGAAAGGTCTCTGCAAAGCCCACATACTAATATGGCGGACGGTGCCTGCTAGGCACCGCCACCATATTGGTGGCCCTGCTCCACCCGCAGGCAATCGGTGCGATTGCCTCCGGCGGAAAAGCAGCGGACAGACTTTCCATCCACCATGATACCCACGCCATCCTAATATGGCGATGGATAAATTGCTCAGTGATGGCGGAACGATCGCCACTGCTGGCCCCGCAGTGGCGATCGTTCCGCCATTCTAATGAGCCCCCATAGTTCTGCAAACAGTGGTGAAGTTTGGCATCATAAGTAACCAAAAAATAAGGTAATGACAAAAGAACAGGAGAAAGCAATACATTTCCCAACATGTTCAGGCAGGAGAATATGCAAATTCTATGTGATTGGCATACCAAGTAGTATGTCCGAATCAAGTCGCAATCTTATTTCAACTGGTTGCTCTAATTTATGATTACACAAATCTTCGGCCATTAATAAGCTAACTGCATGTCACTCTTTCTGATTGTGCCAGTAATGCCATTTTGTGTGCCAATAACCATGTTCACCTAAATTGCCAACTCTCAGGGAACCTTTAAAAAAAAGAAAACTTAAAAAAAAAATCTTCCCTGTTTCCTTTTAGGAAAACAGGATGCTTAAAAATGTTTGCTTTATTGAATGCATTTACAGACATGGAGGTCACTGACCCTTGTAGATCATCAGCCTTTTGATAGCCACCAATCGGAGTGAGTCTCAATTTGCAGCCCATGTAATTAATTTTAATGAAATTTGGGAACCGGCCTATTAGTACATAGGTTCACTGGCAAATTTCCACACAAGTGGCCAAAAACATATTGCGACCAGTTTTTGTGAGTGATCTGCTGAGGCATCTGGCCCCAAGTGTCTGCAGTGGCTGTTTTATTAGATGATATTTCTTGCAGTTCAATAACTCCTTCAAATGATGATGCAAGAAACTGAAGATTGCCAACCCACAACAACGGACGTGACGCCAAGCTCTTCCATCCTGGCTGCATGCAAGCAGTCTTTTATTCTTCTGAACAGTTTCAAAGTTTAATAAAGAGGAAGTTTGCTCTGGAGGATGAAAAATACCAAGAAAAATATGAACCATGATCACTGTGCTGTGGAGCCAGCTTCCTTGAATGTTCCATCTATATCATTATCAGGAAATGCTGTGACATCTGTGTTGTCATTACTTCTTGCCTCTTGCTCTATGACCCTTTAGTTGTGTTTTGTCATTCTTACATAAACAAATTGGGATACTTTAAATGACATGACCACCTTGGTAGAGTGAAGTACTCGACCTCATGTGATGTTTTGGACCTGCAGTTTCATTTAAAGAGAGACCAAGAAAGATATGTGTTATAGTTTGAGTAGAATGCTTTATGTGTTTTTTTTAAGGTAAGCCATGTCATGGTGGTCTTTTTTATTTCAAGGGTTGGGTCCAAGAAACACTGGAGTGAGAATGGCATGGTTGTGTTGGGAGACAATCCTTGTACAACGATTGCTTCTATCTCTAGAAATACTGGACCTAGAACCTGGTGTGAGCTCACTGAAATGCCAAAGGACTCCTTTTCAGGTGATGACTTTCCAGGAAGAAGTAGGGTCCGACAGTCAGTTGTTACTCTTGGAGGTTGGTGTTGGGGTAGAACATCTAGGCCAGAAGCGGAAGTATCATTAGTGATAAAGGTATTGTCCAAGCAGTGTTATTCTTTTGTATAAAAGCAATTTGACTTTTAAACAAGCGCTGTAACTTCAAGAAGTACTGTGTCATCCTGTTACTGAGGGGATTCATAGTAAACAAAGCTCTAGTACCTTCTATCATAAGCGGATACACAAATCTGAAGAACTGACCCCATATTTCAGCAATTTTCACAAATGACTCTGGAAGATCCATTCTCTGAGTCGAGAGGATTCACAGTAATCTGTGCCTTTGCATCCATAACTGACCGAAATGGTGATAAACCCCAAAACCATATTGACTGTCAGTAAGTATGGTTACCATCAGGCTTTTGTCAATTATGCACACTCTAATCAGAGCTATCAATTTAGAAATTTGGGCAGAGTTTACCCCTTTTAAACAGGATGCTTCTAAAACTCCAGCATAGGCAGAACATAGTTCACCTTTCTCATTTCTCAAACATGATCCATCAACAAACATCACACGGTCTGGTTCTTCAAGAGGAGTGTCCTCTATGTCAGGCCTGGGTTTGGTGCACAGTTCTGTCACATCCAAACAATCTACCTCCTCCCTCACTTCCTCACAATATGAATTCGGCAATAGGGTTGCCGGATATACAGTAGTGCACCTCACCACAGTCACATTTTCAGCACCCAAGATCACTCTTTCATACCTAGTCATCCGACTATAGGTCGTGCACTATGTCATTGTGCGCGTCAAAAGGATCTCAACTGAATGTGGCACATACACCTTGACTGGATGTCCCATCACAACCGCTTAACTCTGTTCCAGACTCATACAAGTAACAGCTACTGTTTTCAAACAGCCTGGTAACGCTGCGGCCACTGAATACAAAGTAGCGGAAAAATTTGCTACTGGATGTCGTGCCATTCCATATTTTTGAGTTAAAACTGAAAGTGCACACCCATCTCTTTCACAGCAGTACAACACAAAATCCTTTGCATAATCTGGCATTCCCAACGCAGGTGCTCAACAAAGACTGTTTTGCAATTTAGTAAAGCTTCCATACTTTCATCATCCAACACAATCGGATCTTTCACATCTTTTTGTATCAACCTCTGTAGAGGTTTTGTAATCAGTGAGAAACCACTGATCCACTGTCTGCAGTATCCAACCATTCCCAAAAACATTCTAACTTCTCTTTGAGTTTTGGGTGGGCTCATTTGTTTAATTACACCAATTCGTTCTGGTGTCACCTTTCTGACTCCCTTTTCTATTCTGTTCCTAGGCACTGGACTTCCTGTTTACAAAATTGCATTTTTGCTGCTGAGACTTTGTGTCCTCCTTCTGTTAAATGGTTCGGTAAGGCAATTGTATCTGTTACACATGCCTCTCGTGTTTTCGATGCCACCAATAGGTCATCAAAGTACTGAACTAAAACTAAATTTCCTGGCATGACTAAAGTCTCCAGACACCTTTTCAGAATCTGATTAAAAATGGAAGTTCTCTCTGTGTACCCTTGAGGAAGTCGGCACCATGCCAAAACACGGTCTCCGGATGTCAAGGAATCGAGAAAAATGCTTGGCACAGATCGATCACTGTGTACCATTCAGTATCGCAGGGAATCTGGTAAAGGATCACTGCTGGATTTGGCACTACTGGACAACAGGGTACTACAATTTCATTTATTTTTCTTAAATCCTGCACTAGCCTGTATTTTCCACTGGGCTTTTTAATTCCTATAATAGGCGAATTACAAGGACTGCTCAATATTTCTTTCAGAATTCCCTGTTCAATCATTTGGTCAATCACAGGAGTGACTCCTGCAATTACTTCCGGACTCATTTTGCATTGAGGTGTGCTTGGATATATGGCACCCTCTTTCACCGTAATCTGAATCTGATCTACATTTGTCATTAGGCTAATCTCCTTTCCTGTAAAATCCCATACATCCGACCTTACAACACTTTTTAATTCTTCAGGCAAATTCTCTTCTGTGAGAAGTGAAAACAACGTATCCACTTCTTTCCCTTGCTTCGTTAACATCATCTTGAATGCGACATCCTCATCAGGTGTCTGAAACGCAATACCATCTGGGGTACAATAGCTGGTACAATTCATTTTACACAATAAATCCCTTCCCAAGAGATTTACTGGACTCAAGTCACATACCACGAAAGAATGAATGCCTCTGAAACTCCCAATATGAACTTCTATTGGATTTGTGACTGGTGTTCTAATAGGCTTTTTCAAGACTCCTACAACTTGTATAGTTTCTCCGGAGAGGGGTAGGTTCGGAATTTCTGCTGCTCTCAAAGTAGAATGGGTAGCTCCAGTGCCCACTAGGAATGTAATATCATTACCTTCCACTTTTCCATCAACAAATGGGCCTGACTGATCTACTTCCAAAGATGCGCCAAGTACGCACTCTTCCTACCCCTCAGGCACCGTCATTGAGATGAGTCTGAATCACTCTCATTGCACTGCAACCAGTATTGCGGAACCATTTGCACATTTTTATTCTTACCAACTTGATCACCTCCGTGAAATCCAGTGTTCACACTGTACCTCTGCACTTGAGCATTTACATTATTTGCCATAGGAGCTTGTGGCACCTGTAATTGTGGAAGAACTTCCTGCTTCTGCTGTTAATTCACAACCACCATTCTGCATCTGTGGATTTAAATTTTGATTTACCCCATTATTCTTTTGAGCAGATCTACACTCGTTCTTCCAATGTCCATATTTTCTGCACGCATGACAAGGAAATTTCTTCTTAGCCTCTTCTTTACTCAATTTACTTCTACCTCTACCTCCACTGGGTACCTGACCATTTTGATTCTGACCATTCATCTGATAACCTGTTTGAGAACCATTTTTTACTTCTTGCTGCTCTGCTATCTTTACTTGTGCCCACATCATTTTCTCTTTTAACTTTTTATGTCTCAATTCAATGTCATCACTACTGTACTTCGCATATCTCAAAATGTTGTCAATTGTTTTGCTCTGCCAACAGACCAACTGTTGCTGAATCATGTTACTAATCTCTGGTTTCAATCCGAGCACAAAGCGATACACAAAATGTCCCATATCTTTGTCTCCTATATTCTCAAACCCACTGTACTGTTTAAATACCTGCAACAACCTTTCGTAGTAGGCATGTACAGATTTTTTTGGTTCTTGGGTTGTCCTGTCTATCTTAACGCAATCTGTTTCCTTAGGGGAAATTTTCCTTTTTAAAAAGGTGATTACCTGATTATACTTTCTCATCACTTCATCGGATGGTGCACCTGTTTTAGGATCTCTAGAATATTGCTCTTTTGGCTAATCGACAGCGATCTTACACTCTGTCCATAAGTCAGATGTGACAACAATCTCAAACAAACCATCTAAATCCATTAACAAAACCTTTGAAACTTTCCTGGGAGAATCATTCGTAAAGGATAATATGTCCTGTCTTGTCCAGGGAGCGTGAACATATCCACCACCTGGAACTTCTCTCATTGGACACGCCCTTTCAACTTGTTCTGTCTCTCTTAATGGAAACATCGATGCTCCCTTAACAGCTGCCTCTTCTTTCTTTTTTGTCCATCTACCTTTCCACCAGTCTACATCTCCCTATTTTTTCAAAATATTCATCAACTCTTTTATTTGTCATCTTTTTTAAGATGCATTCAAACTCTCTAAGTCCTTTTCCGTAAAGGCCAATCTGTATGATTTCTGCAACACCTTTGACTTCTCTATGTCTATTCCATATTCACAAGCAGCCTCTGCTATTTTCTCATGAAGATTCCTCGCTCTCCAAGTAATACTTTTACACAAAACCAACAGCTCTTCATCTCGGTAAGTCCCTAGTCTGTCTGGACTTAGTGTACCAATAATCATCTCTTCCAAATCTATTTTCAATTGGCTCACATTTATGCTCTGTGGTTGAGGTTTTTGCTTTTCCATTCCCTTTATCCAATCATTTAATTACTCTGATGAGGGACTTGCTGAACTCCCTGTCAATGGGATGCCCCTCAGCCCTATTCTCCTTGGATCTATTTGTATACCTCTTTTAGGGGTTTCTGTTATCATCTCACAAACCAGAAGATCTAAAAATATAGCATTTGTGTCAGCCTGTCCATCTGCATCCGCTACTGTTCTACCCCTGACCCTACTCCTTGGAACTGCCAACGTATGTACTTTTGATATATTCTGGTTTTCTCCATACAATGGAACTACGGGACCAATTGTTACCGGTACCGTCAATGCTTCTGCATTTAGACTTAACTGATTTATTTTCTGGATCTGCTCTATTTTTGCCTTATTTAATATGTCCATTTCTTTTTCTTGTACTACTCTAGCTATTTCCGTAGCCTGTGGAATTAATAGAGTTCCCATTATTGGTGCACCAGCCGTCACCTCACCTGAACTTTCTTGATATGGCGGAGGTCTTTTGGTCATAATGTCCAATAACAACTCATCATCAGAATCGTTTGGATCATATCTTAAACTTTAAGTCTCTATATTTTTCTTTTTCTCTTTACATTTGCCTCGTGTCTGATCTTCAGCCAATAAAACGGGGTACAAACCCTCAGTTATCACAGCTCTTCTCCATCTTTTCATTTTATCTTCTCTTCTTTCAAATAGATATCTAGTCATTATATTTCTGTATCTCCTGCCGCCTCTATATTTCTCTCTTTCAAATGCTTCTACTTCCCATTCCTCTAATGCTTCATACTGTGTAGGTCTGGATTTGGCTCTAGAGAATTCACACGATCTCTCAAATTCTGTACAATCCTTACATTAAACAAACCATGCTGCGGAAAAGCTGTAACACCATCATCTTTTGTATATTTCACCCAATTTTCTAACCAAGTACATGTATGGTATTCTCGCTCCAAAATCATATAGGAAGCAGGCGTTCTTGGAAATGGAATAGGAATTCCCTCTCTAGTCAATATTGGTTTGTCCGTTTAAAAAAAATTCTTTATTTTCTTGAGCAACTTAATTTTTCCCTACTTTTTACCCTAATGTATTTCAGCAAAACAAACAATGAAACCCTTCCATAATTCTACTTATTTTATTTGTCAGTTCTCGTCCAAGCGTGACTCACACCAACTGTCTAATCACGGCTCTGTAAATATCTGCTATCTCAAACAATACCAGCGTGGCTCACACCAACCAGCCAATCAGAGTTTACTTCATGCTCGCTGCCTGACTAATGACAGCGCGGCTTTTTCTGACGTCAGTATTATTCCTACTACTGACCCTCCCTTTACAAAAAATAATACGGCGAATATTTTCTAACTTTTCTTAATCAATGTTTTGTTAATAACAACATAAAACAATGCTACCTTGTCTGTTCCACTAATAAAGAGATAGTTTTCACTTCAAAACGAGATTCTTTCACTTCGAGTAAAACAACGACCAGCATTAATTTACGTTTCAAACAAGCTACAGGTGAACTTAGTACTCCTCTAGGGATAAGGTCAAAGCTTCGCAAGAGGACTTTTTGGTGTAAAAAGAGGTCTTGGTACTCCCCTGGGGATAAGGCCAGAGTTTTGAAAGTGGACCCTTCGCTATTTCAGACACTCTCCTCATATACGAAATTATCCCTAATTATAACACCTACAGCCTTCCGTCGTACAGTATTATAACAACAGACAAAGTACTTCTGCAGGGTGATTTCTTTATCTACACTCTTCTTCTGCCTACTTCAGGCTAAATTTCCAACCCGGGATTTCTCAAGTACCTCCATACCTGTACTTCTAGACAACATAGAACAAAACACTGCCTTCCATGTTAAGAACACATAATCAATAATTATTAACAAACTAATCAATGACAAACCATCCTCTGCTACCAGAACACTGATCCAGCGCCACACTTTATCAGGGATTGATAGTCATCAATAATTCATACCAATGGCCCATACACATTCACCCAACTCATAAATCCTTGTTGCGCTGGGGGTCAAGTTTTAATTACGTGAAAATTGTTTCTCTTAATTATTCATGTTTAACCTTTTCAAAATACATGACTAAACCTATATATCAAGTATCTTTCCTCTTGGTCGATGGACCAATTAGTTGAGTAGTTAATAGTAATAATAGCACTATCTAACTAGCTAAATGATCACAGACCCTCAGTAAGATTAATACAGTTTATCTTAAATTCTTTTGAATAATTAATGCTTATTGCATATAGGTTACAAAGCAAACAAAGAATCTCACAAGAGGGAGGAAAAACAGTTAGCAAATAGTAAACAGTGTCATACTCATCATCAATAAACAATATGCATACGAAGGAGTGAATAGACATACGTTTCAGCAAAATAACGTGAAACGATATACATATGACGGAGTGGAAAGATGAAGAGACATAAGTTTCAGAGACAAAAAAACATTTGCAAATGTTTATGCAATGTACAAGTCAGAAAAATAATACAAACCCAAAGATCAGTGAAATACCACCCCACTGGCCAAGGAGGTGGTGGGGGTTCCCTGAAATAGAGACAGGGAACAAAGATTTCAGGACTCAGGAACGGTCAGGGACAGGAACAGGCAGGCCTCTCTGCAAAGTGACGGACAGCAACACATCACCCCTCTCTCTTCTCCATCCGAATGCTTCCTTTCCTCCTTCTTCCCTTTTAAACCACACCTCCAAAGGCACCCCTGTTATACCCTAAAGCCTACATGTCCAACCCACATTAGTTGAAACATTTCCCAAAATTCGACTGCTCATTGGTTGGTTTGGGAGGTGGTGTATCACACCACCCTGATCACATTCATTATGTTTGCATGCTCATTGTTCTACATCCTTTCACGTGACATAATTCTTGACCAGTTTATTCAATTTAATATTTGTAACATTTCATTATTTTCACAAAGGTTTCTCAGCCACGTCCGCGGCAAGTCTTGGGTCCCAAGGCCAGTCTCATGTTTTTGGCAAGCAAACAATGTTCTCTGAGCTGAACAACGTTGGACTCTTCCTGCAGCGCTCAGCGTTTCACTTCATTTTGTCAGGTCATTCATGCTCACTTTCCAGCCCCTCATCTATCATGTCAACTTTAGGGAAATTGCAGGCCCATTCGGCTCACTATGGCGAATAAAACATAAGCACTCCTTAATTACATGACAATACACTTTTCACTGTTTACCACCCACCTTTGCACCAACTCCTGTTGATAATTTCTTAGCATAAGGTTCATGCAAAAGCGGCATTATTTGTTATTATTTTTAAAGCAAGATGCGAAATGCGGCCTATATATGCATTAAATTTGTTTCTTTCAAAACGTAATGTAAAATTGCGGCCTAGTTCTTTCATGCATTAGTTCACATTAGTGCCCAAATGCACAAAGCGGTTTCCCCACTGTTTCATGTGACTTGCATATTAGTTTTCACTGAACACTGTTAGTAAATATTATGGGGTTGTTAATTCGAGCAGGTTTCTCTTTTTGCAAAATTCTGCTCCATCACACGCAACTCTAATGAAGAGCACAGATCACCTATTGGCCTCACGTTTCAAAGGTACTGTTGGCTACAGCTCTGGCCACATAGCAGAAGGAGGTGCAGACCAAGAGCACAAGGTACCTGAACCACCACACACAGATACGCGAACCGAGCTCTGCTATGTGGCGCTCCTCATTCGCCATGTCTGAGCTCTGAAATTGTAGTTACCAAACCGGTTGGTTACATATGGCAAGTACATTGCATGTTGAAATGGGAGGACAAGATAAACCATTCCATATAAAGAAGCTTGTGGCCAGAAGTGGGCAAGATAAAGCCTCAGGCACTGGCCTGAAGTATTCTGGGGGTTCCTACTTTCAATTTCCCCACAGTTCGCTTTGAAGTGGCACATCCCATAAGGCTCTCCACTTAACATAAAGGAGTCAACAGCTCATGCGCTGTTTTAAGGGACAATGGTCCCTAACAAACAAATTATTAGTGTACAGTACATATAAATAGTAATCCAATGAGGACTATTTTATGTCCGAATGGACATCGTATTTTAATATAAGACTGAACAGAAAAAAGTATATACAAGTGGGAGCAGATTTTATAACAAAGATTTAAGGGATCTAAAAGTTGTGGCCAACCAATTTAAACATTTAAGCCACTACGGAATAAATTGGCGCATCCTAGCACTTATTGATAAAATTATTCAGTTATGTCAAAGTGCGGCGAGTCAATGACGTTTCGATCCCTTAAGGAATGCAGGGATCATCTTCAGTACAGGGAATTAGATGCCTGAGGCATATGCCTAAGGGGGAAAAAAGAAAAAGAAAAAAGAAGGAAGGGAAAGGAAAGGAAAGGAAAGGAAGAGGAGAAGGGGGAAGGGCAGAGATAAATTGGAGAATTAGAGATGGGTGCTTGTGGTGTCATCAGTCTAATACCTATCTGAAGAAGAACAAACCAACCATGTGGAGTGCACACAAGCACAAGGTGAGTGATAGTTGGTGATGGCCAGAGTAGTGTGGCATGCTGGTAAAAATTTTATCAAAGTAAGTGAGGGTGAGACGGCGGGAGTTGGGGTGGGAATGGATGAGTGATAGTGGATAATAAGGTACCTTGAGAGCAACTTTGATGCTAAAGGAATCAAAGAATCAAGGAACGTAGATACAGGGTTGCCGGTAGAACCCTGAGGCAATGATGGAGTATACGGCCTGTGATATGAAGGACCGAATTAGTAGAGGCCAGACCAGGTGATGGTTGGCTATGTGCAGTAATTAAAGGGGATGCCTACCACGTAATAATTAATGAACCAGCTCATGCGCTGTCACTTGCGAGACATATTGTTCCTTAAAAAAATCAAAAAAGGACTTAGAGCCTACCCATACCTTAACATTGGCTGGCTTCCCTGTCACTCTCATTCCTTTTGTTTTCTTGCTCAGCCACAGCTGGTTTCATTTTGATGGTCTCTCTCAAGATATCTTTGGGAGGATTTTAGTTTCAACTCTTTAGCTTCATCACACACACAGATGGCATCAAGGAGGTGACATTTTATTTAGACAACGCTAACTTTTGAGCAGTGACGGCCGGTGCAGTTAAGAGCAGTGGGGCGGGGGATGGGGAGTCGACAGACGATGACGAGGGAAAATAAAATGAAAAAAATGAAAAACATTTATCTTGCGCTCGCCGCATCGCCAATTACCTGCACCGGCCGCCCCTGCTGTTGAGACTGTACTGAGGCGCAAGAGTCAGGACCCGTTTGATATGCGCGTGGTAGAGTGTCACAAACCTACTTGTGTTGTAGTCACACTGATGAGGATGACGTGGAGAATCTTACCTGCTGGGGCAGTGCCTTTCCAAAGCCTCCCCTCCATGGTGAATCTCGTCATGGCAATGGTGGCCTTTTGGCCTCCATCAGGCTTCTGTGTGGGAAGCTTGTTCGATGATGGCAGCACGGATTCTGCAATCCTCTTGAATGTAAATGTGACGTTTCTAGGCAGTTTTATCTCTTGCTTCATTGATTGATGACGCTTCATCTCCCCCTTTATGCTGACCTTTGTAGTCCGAAATGTAACTTGTAAATGTGGGGGTTCACTGGAGCTGCGCTGCAGTCCATAATGCACCCCTGGCACTATCCAGGAGTGTAGCGAACGAACCCTCCGTTATTCCATTCTATAACCTCATGCATTTAAACACCAACATTACTATTTTAATTGTGCTGAAATGCTATGTAAACACTAGTTAAACATGTGAACTACATGGAAAGGATGTAGCGAGCGCTGATGACTTTGGAACTGGGGAACCAGGTTTGAGTCTTGGTGTCGGCTCCACATCCTGTGATTCTGGAAAAATCATTTAATATCCCCGTGCATACAAAACTTATGTGAGCTTGTATAATGTGACTGGTGTTTACATAAAGGGTGCCAACACCTTTGGGTCAAGTTTGGGCAATATAAAACTGCAAATAAACATAAATGAAAATTGGCAAAGGATCTGGTTTCTTTTGAAAATCTGCCCTTTCTCCTGGGGGTTTGATCTAAAGAGGGTTGACAAGAGCATGAGAAAGGACTCAAACAGACAGAATACTCTTTTTTCTCTCCCTCTGTCTCTTTCTCGGGTGGTGAATGCTGAGTAGCAAGCTTTATTCCATTTAAAAATAAATCATAAAAGCGCTTGATGCAAATGTTCTTCATAAGAACACACTTAAAAACCTCTTAAAAGATGGAACGACAAAATGTATCACTATAAAAAGGTAAGAAGGTGGCATCGCCCCCATTAAAACGGAACTACAATCCAAGCAGTCTATTGGTACCCAACATTTCTGCCTTTGTAAGCCTTTGATTGGATGAAATAGGTGGTGTGAGGGGCGTTGACTGATGCAGAGCAGGCACCCTTCATATGAGGAACAGGCATTGGCTGAGCCAATATGTCTCACTCTCTTTTGTGAAAGCTGTAAGCTTTGTCAATGTATTTTAGCCATGTTGCACAGAAGAGCGGCTGTTGTGCAACATGGCTGAATGGCTGAAAGTAGTGGATAAAAAGCGCCCTGCCTTTGGGGACTACCAATCATTGCAGAGTGCATTTCTCCCCAGCCTCCTTGCCGCCTGTGTAATCCAGTTGGGCAGTTTCTGCTAACTGCACTAGGTACAGGTTGTAAATATGGGCATCATCCCAGTCTTTCCCCTAGGTGAATGCCATTTGGTCTGGCCAGGCCACCCAGCTAAATTCTTTCTCTTGGTGTTGCTCCTACCCTGGTCACACCTTGGTTTGCTAGAATTGTTTGGTAGGTTCAGCTACAACACAAAGGGCCCTTCCTGGGAATTAAAACTCAAAGCCAGTCAGTGCATGTGACTTTAGAATGTATTCCAGAGGGAGAAGGAGCTTAAAGAGCAGTACAGGAGAACATGCTTGTAGAGAACCCTATAACCTTGACTCTATACGTTGAGGGGGCACCCCAAATTGGGCATCCTCATCTCATTAATCCACTGTCAAAGAAAATCAGTTCACACACCTACCAAAGTCTGAATACATTTATTCAAGTCAAAATAAGAAATCTGCGAGTTTTCAGGGCTGAGAGGCAAAGGTTTCCTTCTGCCGTGTGTGAACATTTAATACTTAAAATTGTGGCAAGAACATGGTGTCTTGGGGAGCGTGGCCAAGCCGCGGACCAAAATGGCCGCGCGGCATTGAAGCGCCCGCACCGTCGCCCTGCACAAATCCGACTATCTCAGCACTGAATGCCCGATTAGCCACTGAAGTGCCAGGTTCCTGCTTCCCACCTGATTGCGCTCCTATCGTGACCCTTTGAGGATCTGGAATCCGTCTGGAACCGGAGAAATACGGCTCCAACCACACAGGGGACAGAGCTAACTGTGGCCTGGTTCTGTTGCAGGCCGATACGCTCACACAGCCTCCCTCCAGCCTGCGGAGATTTCACCTGCGTTACCCGGCCGGATCCCGCCTACCCTGCACTAAGGCTGCGGTGAGTTCTTCGTCGCCCCTCCTCTCCATCTCCCGGACCTGTGGCAGCCGTTGCGGGTCCCTCCTCTCCACACCCCCGACTGGTGAGTCGCACGCAAGCAACGCTCCCGTAAACCCCCAGAGGAGACAGGGTCTCCGGTCGGCTCAGGGAGGCAGCCGTTCGGCTGCGCGCTCTGACAGACCGGGAGCAGGGACATTGAACTCCTCTGGCCAGGCCCAGATTTGCATGGGGGACTGCAGGGGATGGAACGCGGCTGAGACGGTGTGACACCTCCTGCCCCCTCGGACTTCCAACATGGGAGCCTTAGAATATTACTGAGCTCGCGTCACGCCGCATCAGAGCAACTCAATCCGTTCCTCCTAATCCTCCTGACCTAAGTGACTCTTATAATTTTTGGTCTTCTCGCCCAGCTGCCTGTTGGGGCCTGGTGGGCCCACTACGCCCAGGACACGCTTGGTCCCCGCTGTTCAAGGAGGTCAACTACACATTTGCATTCGCCCCCTTGGCCCTCAATTTAGCATATTTTATTTCCCTCTTGCTATTGCCATCGAAGCAGGGCCATTTGCGTCACACAATGGTCCTCACACACTCCCACTAAGACCGGCAGCAGTAGCCTGTTGTAACAGTCATCTGGTGTGCGACACAAGGCTATGGGCAGGAAGGACCCTAAACAGCGACTGCTCTCCTTCCCAGTCACATCAGACGGAGTGCAGGATCACAGCGCCACCATGGCCGAGGGAGGCCAGGATTCCACCATCGTTCCGGAGACGGGCACTTCCAATCCGGATATGCTTGCAAAACTCAGAGCGGGCTTCAAGGAGCTCGACCACAGATTTGATACACTGGACAAACATCTTGACGCCTTTGGGGCAAAACTGGAGATCCATGACAGACGACTGGACACTGCAGAGGGTAGGATATCGGATCTCGAGGATGGGGCAGCACAATCTACGAAAAAGCTAGAGTGTATGGAGAAAATTTTAAAAGAAGTCACAATTAAAAATGAAGATTTGGAGGCATGTGGCCGATGCAACAACCTCTGCATTACTAGGATTCCGGAATCAACAAACATGGGCAGGATGGACACCTTTGTAGAGTCACTACTGATAGACATGTTTGGCAAAGAGAAATTTACCCCTGGGTTTGTCGTTGAAAGAGCGCCTTGATCTTTGGGCCCCCGCCCTAACCCTGGCTGCCCCCCTAGGCCTATCATAGCGCACATTATGAACGTCCGGGACAGAGACACGGCGCTGAGACTGGCTAGAGAACGTGGCGTGCTTGACTGGCAGGGGTCCAAAGTGTCACTGTTCCCTGACTTCACCGTCATGGTCCAGGAGGCCCGCCGTAAATTCACTTGCATTAAGATCTTGCTCCTGAATTTGGGCCTTCGCTATGGAATGCTATACCCGGCCCATCTGAGGGTGGACGTCAATTGTTGACCCTGCATCTTTGACTCTCCCGGAGAGGCCCAAGCCTTCTGTGCTTCCTACAAGAATTTTAACATCCAACGGAGTGATGACCGTGGTGGCGATTCCCCGCCCCACAGCGGCGCAGTTGTCGGCATGGACCTTTTTTCCAATGGTTGAGGCTCTTGGCTGCTTGGTCATGATTGTTGCATGCGCTGCTTTATTGAGCGACAGTTGTTGGCTTTAAATAAGTTGCTGTATTTTTTTAGATATTATGTAAATTGTTCTATTCAAATGTGCTAGTTTTGAGGGGCTAAGCTGGCGCGTTGCCACCCCCCCAGGTGCGTAGCACACTGTTGCTTTTGCTGGAAATTATTCATCAGTATATATCCTTATATTTCCAAACAGGTGGTTCACAGGATGCATGGTTTATTGTTCATTTGGATATTTGCCTTTCGAACATGGTTGCGAGGTTGGGAGTGGGGCGGGGGGGAAGGGAGGGTGCCAATTTGTTAGTTGTTATTGTGTCGCAAGCTCCACACACGGTATTTACTCACTGCTTGTCCAGAATTACTTGTATATTTCTCCATGGCACAACAATCCACGGATCCGCATTTAGCTGATCACTCTAATCTAGTACTCATGACCTAGAATGTAAGGGGGCTCAATAACCCGAAGAAACGTAAACAAGTCCTACACTACATACAGCAGCATAAAGTTGACATAGCGTTTTTACAGGAGACACACTTGCCCCGATTAGACCCCACGCACTATGCCAAAAGTTGGGGCGCGCACCGCTTCTTCTCTAACTACAGCTCCTATATGCGAGGCACCGCCATCTTGATTCATAAACGATTACCATTCTCCTTAACTTGCTCCCACACAGATCAGGAGGGGCGATATACAATAGTGGTGGGCAGTTTGATGGGCCACATGACTACACTGGTGTGTATTTACGCCCCGAATGTTGACACTCCTGAGTTTTTCCACGACTTAGACACCACACTTACGCAAGTGGGCATTGGCAATTTTTTAATGGGTGGGGATTTTAATTAATTACTGGACTGTTCTGTTGATAGCTCCTCCAGCGCGGCATGTCCTAAGCCAAGGGCCCGCCGGGCACTGTTGGACACATGCGAGTCCTTTCAGCTCTCCGACATCTGGAGACTTCGCAACCCGTCAGACCCGGGATACACACACTACTCAGCCCCCCCCAACACTTGGACCAGGTTGGATTTTTGGTTACTTTCCCCAGGCCCGGTCACATGGCACACCACCAGTGAAATTCTTCCTAGATCCTACTCCGACCACGCCCCGGTAATTCTAAAGCACCGCCTTCCTAGGTCTGAGGGGCAGGAGCGCAAATGGCGATTCCCAAGCAGGGCTTTAAATTATGAGCTTTTTGACTCAGAGATAAGAGAGGCCATCGATGACTATTTTGAATTGAACACAGGATCAGTTGACACCTGGGCGACACTGTGAGGCATTGCCATTGCAAAACACGCAGGGGTCCTGAAGGATTTATGCAACACTCTCGCCAACATTGAGCAGCAGCTCCTTGCCTTAGATGCCTCGTTGCAGCGCTCATCAGACACCGCCGAGGCCACACAGCGACGTATCACATTATTATTGGAATTCCGGGAGGCGGCCGATAGAGAAGCGCACTTCCTCAGCAAATACGTGACTGCACGCAGGTACGGGGAGGGCGAGATGCCAGGGCACACGCTAGCTCAACTGCTCAGACCACAGTATTCTGCAGCACACATCACTGGGCTCCGGTCCGCTTCTGGGATCATGCTCAGGAGCACATCAGATATCTGGGATGAATTCTTGTCATATTATGAGTAACTTTATACTTCTAAACAGAAGCGCACCCAGTCGGAACGCGAAGCCTCTTTTGCCAAATCGCGTTGGTGTTTCTAGACAAATACATGCAAGACTTTCTTGCTGAACCCTTCTCGAAAGATGAAATAACAGATGCGATAGATGCACTGAAGGGCTCCTCTGCCCCCAGCGTAGATGGGTTTTCGGGCGACTTTTATAAACGTTATAAGGACATTCTGGCCCCGAAGCTTATAGAAGTTTACAATGAATCACTAGAACGTAACCAATTACCACCCACGTTACGAGAAGCAGGGATCGTACTACTACCAAAACCTGGCAAAGACCCCATGTACTGTGGGTCGTATAGACCACTTTACCTATTGAATTTTGATCATAAACTACTAGCGAAATCGATCTCGGTGCGCCTTGCACTTCTAATGGGCAAAATAATTTCCCCTGCCCAATCAGGATTTGTGCCCCATAGATCCACCTCCCTAAACCTCCGCACTCTCTTCGCAGCCTTTTTTTTTTTTTTTTGTCCTCATCTCACCTTAAGCGTCTGCAATAACAACAAAAAGCCCGTTTCGACCTGAAAACACCCTCGGGCTTCTGTTTACTGCTTTAGCTTAGACCAGACCAGGCCAGCTTCTTGGTACATGGCTTGGTAAAATGGTGTAATCATTGGACCGGAAGGGAACTTTAAACCAACCTCATTTCGGTACCCCAAGATAAGAGATATGACCAGATATTTTGATCATTATCATTCAGGCCACTCTGGCCCAAGCGGGCCATACTAAATGCGGTTGCCAACCACTTCTCGTATAACGGGGGCATTGGGTCTTTCCAACATTTACAGATCTCCCTCCGTGCAATTATGATGAGGCAGAGAAGTAGACCCTTTTGTGTATTAGAAAGCAAACTTATTGGACCGGTGTCTACCCCAAAGAAGACTATTGCTAAATTTAGTTTAAACTCACGTCTGAAAATGGCCAAAAGGGTATTTTCAACATTATGCCAAAAGCCGGATAGGGAGGGACACTCAAAAAACATGTGTAAATCATCTGCCTCAGCATACCCACATCTAGGACACTTCGGGGATGAACATGGGGCAAATCTCGCTATCTTCTTGGGGGGATAATAGAGCCTATTAATAACAAAGAAATGTTTTTTTTTAAGGGAGGCTGGCCTAACATACCTATGTAGGGTTTGAAGAGATAGGGGATAGAAGTTAATCGCTGTTTCACCCAATATAGACGAATTCCAGATAGAGTGTGATGGAGGGGTATCAGCGTCATCAGCATCCAATAAGCTCTTATACCATAGTTCGACTTCTTTTTTTATCAACTTTGTATTTTGTAGGCAGAGTTCAATTTCCCAATTACCTCGTATCATTTCTTTCTCAGCTGTATACCAAGAGCATAATTGTATATATTTGAATTTAGAGAAAGAACTGCCTATTTCAGATCTAAGGATCTCCCAGGGGAGAATGCCGTCTGATGATAAAAGGTCGGACCAGATCATTATTCCTGCCTTTTTAATTGATAATGCAAGACTGTCTTGCAGGCATAATGGTAGGCCCGGAGAGCCCCAGATAGGGGCAAAATCCGAATAATATCCAATCCCCCATCTCTCTCTAACTCTATGCCATAGATTTAATGCCATTTTTAAGCATTTTAGGCGAACCTTCTTAAAAAACCTTGGGGCCTCACACTTATACAGAAATCCGACCCCACCCCCTTCAAAGCTGACCATACGCTCAAAATCTTCCCCCAGTTGGTTTCACCTGAGCTAATAAGCAGAGAACGTATATTCTTAAACTGAAAGGCGGTGGAATACCAGAAAAGATCGGGAAGAGCCAGGCCTCCCTAAGGAGCTTTCGTCTCAATTTCTTCCAGGAGAGCCTGGCTCTTTTATTAGCCCAGACAAAGCTTCAAATTTTACCATGTATCTTGTCTAGAAGCTTTCTGGGGAAGTCAAGAGGGATGGTACTAAACATATAGGATAATTTTGGCAGAATAACCCTCTTGACGAGGTTTACCCGGCCATATATGGTCAAAGGCAAATTCTGCCATCTAGAAAAAAGATGGTCAATTTCCTTGGCTACTCTACTCAAATTAGTCGTTGGGATGTCAGCTAGATTTTGAACCATTGTTATCCCCAGATACCTGAATTCTTTACTATGCCTTCCAGTCCAGTTGTCTACTCCCCAGGACATTACCTCCGTCTTGGAGGGGTTGACGAGATATCCAGAGTACAGGCCAAACTCTTCCAGTATTGATTCTACCTTAGGGAAAACCACAGCGGGGTTACTGGTGTAGACCAACAGGTCATCGGCGTAGAGGGCTACCTTACAGCTGTAGTCCGATACTTGGAAAGGGGTAATCTGATTGTTCCTTCTCAGAGCCTGGGCAAGAGGCTCAATATAGACATCAACGAGCAGAGGTGAAATAGGACACCCCTGCCTGGTTCCTCTGGTAATGTTAAAGCTAGGGGTCAACCGGCCATTTAGGAGTATAGCTGCGGAAGCACCCTCGTAGCATCTAATAAGCGTTTGAATGAACATTGGGCCAAATCCCATTGTTCTTAAGGTTTCCCATAGAAAGGTGCAGTTGACACAGTCGAAAGCCTTCGCTGCATCATAAGCTGCCACAGCCAAAGGCTCCGACCGCGCCAATGCCAAGTCAATGGAACCAATAAGTTGTAGCGTTTGTTCCTGAATGAACCTTCCTGGGATAAAGCCCTTTTGGTCCGGATGTATCAGCTGTGGAATCAGCTTGACCAATCTCCCTGCTAAAATGCTCAGAAAGATCTTATAATCGGCATTAAGCAGGGAGATTGGCCTATACGACTCCGCTTTGAGGGGATCTTTCCCTGTCTTTAAGATGAGGACAATCGTGGCCTCCTTCCATGATCTGGGGATCTTACCGTTGGGGCTGTAAACATAGTTGAATAGTTCGCACATTCTGGGAACTATCTCGTCCTGGAGAGCCTTATAGATTTCCCCAGTAAGAGCATCTGTCCCGGCGGCCTTATTATTTCTGATCTTTTTTATATATAGTTTAATTTTCTCCTCAGATATTGGGGCATCCATAGTATTAAGGCCCTCCTCCGTTAGAACAGGTAATGCCTTATTACGGAGCCAATCTTGGATGTTCCCGGGAGTAGAAACTATCTCCTCTTTATATAGCTTAGAGAACACAGAGATAAGGCACCTTTGTATATCGTCCTGTTTACAGGAAGTTACTCCTGTTTCGTCTATTACCAGACTATTAATGTTGTTCATAGACCGTTCAGCCCTTGCTTTCCATGCCAAAAGGGCGCCCGCTTTTTCACCGTACTCGAAGTTTTCCATATTGTGAACCAACCATTGTGCTTTTATTTTATTATCCAACTTCTTCCTGTACTCTAGGCGTAGATGTTCAAGTTCACTAAGAATCTGTGACAGGTTACCAGGGAGGCAGGTCAACCTATCTCCTTCTAGCTTGGAGATCTCTCTTTCCAATGTCTGGAAGTCCAGGGCCTCTTCTCTGTTCTTGGCACATATCATACTATGGGTCTGTCCACGGAGATAGGCCTTATAGGCATCCCATATATAATCTGGGGACGTAGAGCCGATGATGTTAGTAAAATAGTCGATTGTTGCACTTTTTAGTGCATCAATTATTTCAGAATTAGACAGCATTGCCCTTTTCAGTGTCCATCTAGGAGTTAGGCTAGGTCTATTCCCTGAGTACGAAAAAGAGATTGGGGCATGGTCAGACAATATACTTGGGAGAATGGTAATATCACCCAAGTTTTCTAGGCTTGTCTTATCAATAAAGATGTAGTCAATTCTGGAGGAGTGGTTATATTTCTTACTAAAAAAGGTGAAGCCTTGGTCTGCACCTCTCAGGGCCCTCAAGGCATCTGCTAGACCTAGCAGATGAATCATGTTAATCATAGCTCGACGGGCACGGAAAGCCGCAACATATTGACTATAGTTAGACCTGTCCTGGAGGGGATTAAGGAGGACATTGAAATCGCCTCCGATTATTACCGGGGTGGTGCCCTCTATTAGTTTAGCCTGCACTCTGTATATATAGGCTGGATCGTCCGTATTGGGGCCATAGTATGTGACTAGGGTTAAGTCTCCCCCCCCCGATAGTCAACTGGACTAATATCCATCTTCCTGACTGGTCCGTTGAGACAGATCTAATAATTGCTCCAGTACCCGATCTAATCAATATTGCTACCCCTTTACTGTGAAGTGTCTGCTCTGAAGAGCAATAATGCTCGACCCATCTGTACTTCCCAAAAACGATCTTACACTCAGAACTGCTTAAGTGGGTCTCTTGTAGAAGAAAAATCTGAGCTGAAGATTGCTCGAGGAATTTCATAACTAGCCTTTGTCTACGTGGACATCGTAGCCCGTTGATATTCCACGAGACAAATCTGATTTTGGAGGTCATTAAATTTTAAAATCTCTTTAATCTGCCCAGGGCTTAATCATGCGCTCTAAGGGTACCCTGCATAGTAAGACGCTATTGCGGATAAGGACTATTCCCCCCCCCCCGAACCCCTCCCTGTGCTCCCCACCACCCCCAATCAAACAACCCACCCCTCCCAAGTGACCCCAGTAAACCCACTTCAACCAGGGGGAACCCTCTCATCTTCTCTGGGCATAAGCCCTGCGGACGAGTCTCCATAGGCGTGGTGATAACATAACATAACTATAGTGAAAAAGGCCCAATTCTTTCTAAGGGGGGGGGGGGGCAGCGGCCATTATCTATAGAAATGTTGTAAGGAAAGTTTTTTTTTTTCTTCCCACTTTCCTTCTTCTCCTTTTCTTCCCCTTTTACTCCTCCAATAGTTTTGCTGCTTCTCTTTTCACCCTGTGTATCCTTAAAGTGATGCCTGTAGGCCCCCTATTTCGGATCTGCTCTGCTACCACTACCACTTACACTTCCGCTTTCACCTTCGCTTTTTATTTTATCAATTAGTTCATCAACATCCTCTATTTGATGTAGATTATACATGTGGTTATTCCGCATGATCCGAAGGGAAGCAGGGAACTTCAGCTGGGCCTTAGCCCCCAATGAGTTCAAAATAGTCATTCTTTTACCTAGCTCCCACTGCCTTGCTGCTGTGGTATGGGAGATATCCGATCGAATGGTAAAAGTAAATGGCCTAGTAAAGGAATTACTCTTAATCTGCCCAGCTTTCAGGGCTAAAGACAAGACTTTCTCCTTGGTGGCATACGTAAGGAAGTTCACCAAAATCTTCCTTGGTCGAAGTTTTCCTGGGTTCTTTCTGTATGGGTCACGATGAATCCTTTGTAAATCAAACACCAGGTCGAGTTCCGGTAGATTTTTTAGTATGGTTTCCTTTAAGAGGGAAATTACGAAACTTTTTATATCACTCTCCTCCATATCTTCAGGAACATTTAGGATTCTGATGTTATTTTTCCTAGTATGATTTTCCAAACGCTCCATATCTTCCTTAAGTTCCTTATTTTCCTTAACCAGCTTGTCGATTAGGGCAGAAGAGGAGTACAAAGCACTTTTAATCTTTGGGACCTCCAGCTCAAGGGCGTCCGTTCTTATTGAGACATCTTCAATTTTTTGAGCCAGTGATGCGCATGTAGCTTGAATAGTAGCCTGATTGGATTCTGAGATGGTAAACCTTCTCCCGATGTCTTCTTTTAGGCTTAGCAGTATCTCTGCCAGAGAGCCAGGGGGAGACGCAGTCGTGGGAGGGTAAGGCGTAGACAGTCCAGCTAACTGGGCCTCATAAGCGGGAGGTGGGACATCCGCATTCTCCTTTACTAATGGAGCTCCAGATGAGTTTTCGTGGTTATCCAATACAGAGAAGCGATTAAATAACTCTACTGTTGGGTGAATAGCCGCCATTCCCACTCCATCCTCTACACCGGTAGCAGAGGAAGTGGGAACTTGACAGTTCTCCTTTAGGAGGCCGAGAGCAGGCGAGGCAGTGGCAGGAATAGAGGCCATAGTAAGTTTTTTATTCTCCCAATCTAATGTGGGGTTAGATAGCACCTTATAGTAGGTTTTTAAAGATGGTGTAATTCTGAGAGAGGAGGGGAGGCCTCTAGCTTTCTTCCTACCCCTTCCTTTACCAGGAGGGGTACTCTCAAGGACGACCCGCTCTTTACTCGTTTTAGAGGTATTTTTAACCTCCGTGATCGGGGGAGAAACAGAGGGGGGGGGGGTCAGACAGATCCAGCTTGAGGATAGGAGCTCTGTTGCGCAGGGTATATCGGCTTATAACAGGTTCCGGTTTTTGTTTAGGGACTGTGGGGCGGGAGGTACTGTAAAGATCACTTCTCTGGGTTTTCTCCATAAAGTTCTTATAGGGATATATATTGTCAACTAACTCATGGAGAGTTTGCACAAAAGTCCCCTTAATGTCCACGTAGACCTCTGCAGGTTTCACCCTATGTGGGGGCACTCTCTTCTGGGGCAGACCTCCAGGGGAGGGAAATGTGCTAACAGATAAATCAACAGATAAATCAAACACCCCCGTGTTAAAGGTCTCCGTTGCCTCACCTCCTCCCCCAACCTTGGGGGCACCCCCAAAGCTCTCAAACCTGCTCCGCCAGTCCACTCGCGCAAACCCAGCACCTTCCCTCTCCTCCAGAACGGTCCGGTGTACGCTGGCTCCGCACGGACCAACCCGGAACTGAAAGCCGGGACTCCGCCGCCTCCAAGCCTTCGCCGCGCCCACTAGACGGAGCAATGAAGGCTTTGAAATCGCTTCCTGCGCGCCCTTGATTTCAGGGGAGAAAGAACGGGAAGAAGAACGGGACCAGACGTAGTAGAGCCGAAGGTAAAACTAGCGTAGTCGCATCAGAAGAATGCCTCTATAACCCCCCATTAGAGCTAGCCATCACATGCCATAGGAGACTCGCCCACGGCCGGTAGCTTCCGGCCGCCTTGTTCCCCCGTCCAACACTCTCTTCGCTGTCCTACACAGAATCAACCCGGACCTACCAGCAGTGGCCATCATGCTGGACGCGGAGAAAGCATTTGACTCTCTGGAGTGGCTGTTCCTCTGGACTGTCATGCGCAGGATGGGAATGCCCTTTGGGTTTATCAGACTCACGGCGCTGCTATACTTGGACCCTACTGCCAGACTGCACTTAAACAGCACGCTCTTGCTGTCTTTTTCAATGTCCCGGGGTACCAGGCAGGGCTGCCCCCTATCCCCACTACTTTTTTTCCTTACCTTGGACCCGCTCGGTCATCACTTTCAGGAGCGCCACCTTCACAGAGGGATCCAATTTAACACTGGGCCCTTATTGATGTCCTTATACGCGTATGATATTATTTTATATGACCGGAATCTACAGGACAACTTAGACTCACTAATCCAGGAGGTCATAAGATTTGGAGGCTTCTCGGGCCTTGGCATAAATTGGCATAAATCAGTCATATTCCCTCTCACTCAGGGTACGCGCAGATGGGAGGGAGAATTCCCATTGACTTGGTGCTCTGACACGGTCAAATATTTGGGAATCAACATACACTTAGACACCGCTGAAATCCTTCGATCAAATTACGGAACGGCGATCCACTTACTGGAGCAGAAGGTTGATAAATGGCTTAGACTTCCACTCTCAATTGCCGGCCGTATAGCATTGATTAAAATGGTGGTTCTGCCCAAATTTATCTATCTATTCCACAATGTACCCATCCCGCTCCCAAATCACTTCTTTCCCTCCATAATCTTATACGGCTAACCTGGGGGGGCAGGCGCCCAAGGGTTCGCTGGGAGATTATGACACTTCCCTACCACAGGGGCGGCTTTGGAGTCCCCAATCTACAGATATATTATTTAGTGGCTCAATGCAGCTACGCGCACGCCTGGTTTCACCCTGATGCCCGGGTCCCCTATTTACAGCCTGAAGCAGACTTGGTCCTGCCAGATGCACTCAATGCAGTACTGCCACTGGGATATCCCCGTGACCCACGGGATGTTCAAACGGTCTCTACCACCAGTTGGGCATGGCTGAAACTGGTAAGGATGATGGGATCGCCGATCCTCTACTCCCCGAGTCTACCGCTACCTAATCAACACTGGTTTCCCATCACTGGAGAGGGCATAGTCCAACACACCAAATCTGGTTTGAAGTGACCACCATTGGTGACCTTTACACTGATGGCCAGGCTTTCTCGGTATCCGATGAGGGAATATTCCCCGATGCATCCTTCATGGATAAATTTGTACTCGCCTGGCTTCGATCCAACTTGCGAGCTAAGATTCCCAGATTCCCCTTGGAACCAAACCCGTTCACCCCCTTGTCAGTAGTAATAGACAGCGACGCGGGGACCCATCTGATTTAAAAAATTTATAGATCATGCATAGAACTTATTTCAGTCAATGACACTTCCGTACGCGCTGCCTGGGAAGCAGACTTAGGCCACTCGATCATGGATGACCAGTGGGAGGCGTGCTGTTAACAAATTAAGTCAGTCTCCCTGAATAGTCATCACAAACTCATCCATTTCAAGTTCCTCCGGAGGATATACATTACGCCTGAGAAGACGCATACCATAGACTCAGATAGACCACACTGCTGCCTGAAATGTAAATCCCCATGTGCAGACTTCGCACACCTCACTTGGACCTGCAGCAAAATTAGTAGCTATTGGACCGAGAATTATATCACACACTTGGTGAAATGATAGGACTAGCACTAATTCCCACTCCGGAGATGGCTTTGATGGGATATCTGAACAACATTCCAAAAAAGTTAGGAAATTTACAGCACTAAGGGGTCTATTATTATAGCGGGTGGATCGCCACTGCTCGTATGGCGGTGGCGATCCACCCGCCAAAGTCATCGCCCGCATAACTTTCCCCCCTGCCACATTACGGTGGCGGGGGGACCCCGGCGGATGGGAAGACTGTCCGCCGGTATTCCGCCGGTAGGCAATTCACCCGATTGCCTACCGGGCGGAAAAGCCAAGCAATATGCAGGCACCGCCATCCATATTAGTAGCATGTTGGCGAATTGCCTTTCCATGGCGGAGACTCCGCTATGGAAAGGCATGCGTTTTTTTCTTTGGGGGCCCAAAGTGGCAGGCACTGCGCGGTGCCTGTCACGTTTTGCATGCAAATGCACAACATGCCTTTTTTACATTGCAGCGGGTGCTGCTGACAGCACTGCCCGCCGCAATGTAAAAAATGTGGGATGCGCCCGCCAGTGTGGCGCATCCTAATACCAATCGCGGGACCGCCGCACACATGGTGGCCGGTCCCTTTTTCCGTAACGATGCCATCATAATAGACCCCTAAGTATCTTATTGGCAAAAAGGGAAATAGCGCTAAAATGGGGACGTAGGGCTCCACCGTAGAGAAAAGATTGGCTCACAAGTCTGGCATATTGCAACCTCAACCATGACCTGTATGCTTCCACTTTGCCCTGCAAATTCCGACCCAGTGACATTTGGGGCCCTCTTAAACACTACAACACGGTTACACACTCACAACCTGGTGCCCAACTGGAAGATTGTCTGGTGCCTGCGGGCATAGGATGAATGGTGGGATTATACATGATGTAGTTGTGATATGGATCTGTTAAAAGCGACTGGGAATCCCTCTTAAAGTATGAACAGTAGGTTTGTGGGACTAAGCGTTATAATCTAAAGGGCATGAGAATACACATCATGTATATGTTAAATCAAGTAAGTTAGCTTATTTCAAGCAGTGGAAATGTATGCCATATGTTGCTTACACTATACAATGGACTGGATCTGCCATATTGGATACCGCAGTGGAGCTGATATATGCTGTTATATTGTATCATGAAAAACTGGTAAATAAAGTTATTAAAAAAAAGAACATGGTGTCTTTATAGGGTTCTTGCATAAAAGCACCAACAGAAAACACAAGACAATAACCAAATCAACCAGATCATTGCAGGAGTACCACATTCTCATGGGAAAGGCGCAAATGATCTTCAAAATAGATACTAGAAATGTAGACTTCCAGACTTTCAGTAGATGGCTTGAGAAGCAAGGAAGCACGCCCAAATGTTACAAGCAGCACAACTTGTGCAACCCTAGCTAACATAGGCAGGCAAAATGCTGTTGGCTGTCACAGTAATGATAAGATAAAATAAAGCAATTTCTCACTACATACTCATGTACAAGCAAGATGTACTAAAAGAGGTGAGGTGACCTTGTTAAGATCTACTACCCAGATGTACCAGGAAGTACTAGTGGGCAATCCCCCCCTCCGGGATCAGTGTAAAAGGCCTGCACCTCGCTGCTAAGATTGTCTGCCTCCAGCCAATAGTTGTGTCATAGTCTAGGTATGGGGACAGAAGATGCCTAGCATAAACACAATACCTTTATAAATGGCTCACATAATCCGTAAGCGCATAGTCTAGCACGCTGTCATTTGGCAAACGTGCAATAATCAGGTACAGCACTGGTCATGAAATTCATGAAATAGGTCCTAGGTATTAGAATATTTACCAGGTCTGTGAGAGCGGTAAACAAGTGGAGCATGTTGCCACTAAATCAGGGTCTTTCAACGATACAACTCATAGTACTGAGTCCTTTATTGGCACCCCTGTCATTGAAGGTCCACATTTGAAAAGATGGCAGATTTCAAGACCTACATGAGCTAAGCCTATCTGAAAACCCTCTTGTCACCACTGAGAGATGGCCTATGAGGTTTTTACATCAGACATAATGTAAATTACCTCTGCTTACCACAAAATTCTCACTTGTAATGACATTTATAGCCCTCAATAGGTGCACAGACAGAATATCGAGTTGGAAATGTCGACGTACACAAATATCGAGTTGGAAATATCATGATGCAGAATTATCGACAGCAAGAATATCGTGGTCAAGAATATCGACTTGGAGGTAAGAAATATTGTTTTTAAAGATATCGAAGTCATTATTATCGTTTGCAAAAATGTAGTTGTTTAAAATATCGATGTTTTAATTAGTGTTATGTATTTTAGTATGTATTTTAAAAGTATGTGAACTATTTTTTTGTACAAGTATTGCTTTAAAAAAAATATATATGTGTTACATTTTAAGTAGTTATTAATTTTATTTTAATTAATGTTTGCGTTTTTCAGTTCTGTAGCAGGTTGTGGGTTTATAGGGGAATAGGGTGGGAAGTACTTGAATTATAATAAATGTATTATTATTTTTTATTTATTTAATTAAGATTTTGCAGTGTTAATTGCTGGAATAAATGCATTACTAATTAATTATTAATTGTTGTTAATGATTATTAATTAATTAATTGGTCATTGGGTTGTGGGTTTATAGTGGAAGATGGTGGGAAGTAATTTAATTATAATAAAGTTACAAATATTTTTTTAAAGTTAATATTGATTTATTTTATAGTGATAATTGTAAGAAATAATTTATTAATTATTTATTAATTGTGTGTTAATTAATCATAATTATTGAATTGGTTATTAAGTATGTTAATTATGTTATTTTTTTTAGGAGCGGGTGGTGGGGTTTATAGGGGAATAGGGTGGGAAGTAATGTATGTATAACTAATTAATAATTATTTGTTAATTAATGCTAATTAATTAAAATGTAAATATGGAAATTGTGTAATTAATATTAGATGTGAGTTGTGGGGTTTATAGTGGTAAAGGGTAGGAAGTAAAATCTTTTAAATTAATTAATTAATTGATATTAATTTATTAATGTAAAATTAGTTATGGAAATTGTGTAATGATTTTTAGGTGTGGGTTGTGGTGTTTATTGGGGTAGAGGGTGGAAAGTAATTTATGTTAATTAATTAATAATTAGGAGATCATTAATATTAATTTATCAATTCATAAATATTTATGAATTGATTTAAGCACCTCTAATCTTTAGAATTAAGTTTGATATATCACCCTCAAAAGGAAAAACATCTCCTATCATCCTGACATCTTCAGACTTGCTTAAAACCTTATTTTCGTTACAAACATGATTTCAACACCTGAGCAGAGGACTATCTATGCCAAATATATTTATTAAATGACTGAGATTTCTAAAATTAGGGGACTAACCCACATACTCTCCGAGTCACAATCTAGACCTCTTGGCCTCCCTGATTCCCCACAGCTGATCACTCCCTTTATACCCTTATACCCTTTTCAGGCCTCACCAGATCATTGTAAACTACCTCATTTTTGATGAAATGGGGTATAATCCCAAACCACCCTCTGCATTGAAATCCACCACATACAGTTGAACAGAGTATAAAGTCAACCGAGTCATTTATTGTGGCGCAGACAGTCACTGTCACTCTCCACAGGCCCTGCCCAGTGATATTCCCTAAGGCAAGGACGATGGCTGGTTAATAAAAGGAACTCTATTTACTAAAATAAAAAGTCAGATGCAATAGAATGATTTTGGACCAAATTGTAGTCCCAAGTCAACGTGTTGCTTGTCACCTTCACTCTCAAGGTTACAGATTTTCCCCTCTCTGAGCTGAAAGACCAATTTCCTATCCGGTATTGCATTAGCATCAAACATTACTTGTCTTACTGCTTAAAATCTACAAACAGTAAATGCCTCATTCAAATGCACAAAGCACCCCAAAGTACTCGGCAGACGTCTGCAACAAACAATGGATTTTTTTTCCGTAACAACATTCTCTCAGTCATGACAAGCAACCTGGCTGCCGCCACACCTACCACCGACACTCATACTAGGAAACCGATGCGTGCGACAAGCAGAGTTTATCACAACTGGTTTCACACCACTCTTTGCAGTTTTTATTGACATAAATCGTCTGTAATCATTTTTGGGCTAGAAAAACATGCAAATCTGATTTTTGTGAGTTTTGACCTAGCGTGTAGAGATGTGATTTTATGAGTGATGATAATTTAGGGGCCCATTACGATGGCATAACGAACGCCACCGCCGGGCCAGTGGTGGCGACCGTTATGCCATAGTAACGTGAATTACCCACCGCCATATTACGATGGCAGTGAGTATCGTGGCAGACGGAAAGTCCGTCCGCAGCTTTTCCGCCGGCAGGCAATCGTTACGATTGCCTGACGGGCGGAGCACGAGCTCCAATATGGTGGCAGTGCCTAGCAGGCACCGCCAGCCATATTAGGATGACAAGTTTTGAAGGCCTTTCCATGGTGGCAATGTCGCCATGGAAAGGCTGGCAAGGATTTGCTTTGGGGGTGAGGGGGGTGTACTTGGGGGGTACCTATGGTACGGCCCCTACATTTCCATGCACAAGGTGGCAGGCACCGCATGGAGCATGCCACGTTGTGCATGGAAATGCACAACATGGCCATTGGACATTGCGGCGGTTGCTGCAGCCAGCAGCACCCGCCGCAATGTTTAAATCGCCAGATGCGACCACCATGGTGGCGGTCGCATCATTATCAGAGGTGCGG
Source organism: Triturus cristatus (assembly GCF_964204655.1). Classification (NCBI taxonomy): domain Eukaryota; kingdom Metazoa; phylum Chordata; class Amphibia; order Caudata; family Salamandridae; genus Triturus; species Triturus cristatus. The sequence continues at coordinate 962,157,895 of NC_140580.1, forward strand.
GACCGCCGCATGGCATGCGGGCGGTCCCGTTACTGCTAGGATGGGATCCTGAAATTCCTTTATAAACCCCAGTCTCTACTTTCTTTATAATCGGCAACTAGTGATGTCCTCAGTTTCCGATTATAAAGAGAAGTTCTAACAGTCGAGGTTTGACATCACAATGCCTGCTGCCAAAGCCTACAGCTGAGGTGAAAGGCAGGTCAGGTCATGGAGCATAATTAACCCCTTGAGTGCCCCGCCCTTTCCACGCCCTGTGCCGGGCGTTTCATTAGCGGGCGGGGCTCATGACGAGATAGTCTCGTCATGGGCACAGCGCAACCGCGGCCCATGACGAGACCATCTTGTCATGGGCACTCAAGGGGTTAAAGTAGCTGTTTAAAGCAACAAATGGAAGGTTGCTTTTTTTCTTCTGCTCTATTTTTTATTTTTTTTATTTCTTTATTGAGCATTTCAAATTCACATCAACAAAATATGCACATCACATTTGTCAAAATAATAAGTGAAAAATACAGTTCGACCATCCTACCATCTTATTTGGAGATATAGGGGGAGGTTTACTGAGATTTTGCGCTGTGTTTGCATAAAAAAGTGACACAAATCAGCGCTAAATCTTTTTTTCCTGATCAACTCCCCAGCACTAAACTTGATTAGCGCTGGAAATAACATAAGAGTAATGTGAAGCAGCGCATAGCACTGCTTCGTGTTACTTTGTACCAAGAGTGGAGCATGAGCGTTTCACATGCAACCACCCAAGGTTTCTCACGCTAAACTCAATTTACTAAAAACAGTAGATTGGGTTTGACGTGAGAAAACTGCACCCTTTTAAACTAGGCACAAGGAAGGAGAAACGCTTTCATTTCTCCTTCCTTTTCCGACTTTGCATGCCGGCTGAACTGTGCAGCACCATACAAAGTGAGAAAAGCTTTCCCTTGTGCATCGCATAGTATTTTGTACAGGAATTGTACCCTTCAGGTACAAAACCTATGCTAGTCTCACACACACACACCCTAGCGCTATGGCGCTAAGGTGTGTGCGGGGCACACAGCAGCTGTAATCAGTGCGGAAAGATTTGTTAAATCTCCACCCTAGTATTCCATTTATCAATTTTTTCACATTACTAACTATGCTTTGGCTGGACGGCACCAGTTATCCGGGATTTCTAGGCAACAAATAGTACAGAGACATGTATAACCTGACGTGTAGGCTGAGCTGTACTTCATTGGACTCATCACCTTCTATAGATGACAGATAGGCCCGTAAAGGAGGTCAGAATTCTTTGGAGTGTGAGTTCAGGGGTTGTAGCTGTGCATAATCCTCTCCTACTTTATCGCAATGACACATACTCTCTAGCCATACAGACGCTGTGGGGGGACGAGCACCACACAATCGCAATGCCACCTTCCTTTTGGCCAGTAGCAGTGCCATGGATACCAATCTACGGGTGCCTTGAGGGTATATCCCAATAATGCCATTAACAGACAAGGTGTGAAGTCTGTGACCGTCATAGCCGAGATCCGCTCGAGCACCATGGCCCAGTAAGCACGCATTACAGGACAGGTCCAGTTGAGGTGTGCAAAGCCGGCTCCCGCACCGTGGCACTTAGCGCAAGCATCAGGTCGGGTGTGGTCAAACTTGGCTATATCAGATGCGGCTATATAAAATCTATGCAGAAATGTAAAATGTAGCAATTTGTGGTGTAAACAAATTGAAATGCGCTGCGTCTGTGTGCAGCAGTATGCCCATATTTACACAGTGATTTCCATCCCAAGTTCTGTCACCTAAACCTCACGGACTCTATTGGTGGTGTCGGGCTTTAGTGTGAGACAGGATCTGTACAGTCTCGTGATCATACGTCCTCCCTTGGCAGTCAAGATTGTCAAAGTCAGTGGAGCAAAACCGTCAGGACAGTGGGAATAAGAGGGGAGGAGCATCATAACATGTTGTGCAGTCTCCTGAAGATAAATTGGCGAAATATGGAGTATCCCTGTCCCATGGTCCCTCCACAAGGGTTGTAACATGCCCATCAGGGAATAAGTCCCCCATAGCGTGTAGGACCTATTTGCGAAGGGTGCATTAGACTAATTTCTCCCTAGCGATTGGGAGCCAAGGGTTGCCTCACAGCAGAATGGCATTAGAGTAGAGGGGGCCCCCTCCCAAAGTGTGGCACATACGGCGCCATGCCCAGCAGGTCGTGGGTCCGTTTGTATGTCTGTATCGTCAAGAGGGATTCCCTTGGGTAAAATCAGGGTGTGCGTATTTCCGCCAAAGGTAGCTCTCTCAGGGCGCAGAGAAGGAATTCAAGCGTCGGAACAGTACTAACGGTACGTGTAATGGCATTGAGCTACTATTTAATAATTATATAAGTGAGGGACACCCAGGCCCCCATGCTCAAGAGAGAGTGCAGTAGCAGCTCCTCAAGGGAGTGCTGCAGGGCGTGGCGGGGGCGGGGCAGGGTGGGGGGTAGTAAACTCCGGCATACGGCCAAACGGAGGTAAATAAATAAATCAATAAAAACGAATTATATTGCGCACGCTGCATCGCCATTTGGCATTGCAGCATGCGCAATGTAATTCATTTTATTTATTTATTTACTTACCTCCGTTCGGCCGTATGCCAGAGTTTACTACGCCCCCACCACCCCGCAGCACTCCCTCAAGGAGCAAGTACAGAGGGAGTGTAAGTGTGTCCCAGCGAATATAGGGGACGGGTTCCAGCCCATATCAGTCACAAAAGGGTTCCCCTCAGTGTACCTACAAAAGTGCTGTGGTAAGGGGATAGGGATGTTAGCAAAGAGGTATAGAAAGCAAGGCAGGACTACCATTTTTAAAATTGCAACTTGCCGAGCTATTGACAAAGGGAGTTTTATGCAGCTCTCCACCTGTGTAATGAGGTCCAACAATGCCGGCCCATTATTTCATTGCAGTACCTGCTCCTTCTTTCTATGGATGTGGATGCCTACGTATTTAGTTCCGTCAGGTGCCCATTTAAAGGACAGCTCAGCCAGGGGAGGCGGTGTTGCGTCTGTTAGCGGGAACAGCCCTGACTTGGCCCAATTTATACGGAGGCAAGAGATATCGCCAAATCTGGCAATCTCCTGCATGAGAGGGGGAGGATTATGGTGAGGGCTGTGGATAAACAGTAAGATGTCGTCGGCACAGAGTGATAATAATAGAGGCCCATGAGAGAGTTGTAACCCGCGATGTAAGTGGCGCTCCTGCATCATCCGAACCAGAGGGTCCATCGGCATTATAAATAAAAGAGAAGATAGCGGGCATCCTTTTCGAGTACCACGCAGGATCAGCAACACATCTGATATAGTACTGTTCACTCTGATGCGGGCTGTCGGGTTAGAATATAGTAGCATAAGCAATTATATAAACTGGGGGGGGGTACCCAGCTTGCCAAGCACAGCCCGGAGAAATGGCCATTCAAGGGAGTCAAAGGCCTTCTCTTCATCAACAAATGCAATGCAGCCGGGAAGAGATTTTATTGAGCACGGCGAAGACAATGTGAAGATTCAGGGATGTGGACCTATGCGGAATGAACCCAGACTGTGCCGAAGAGATGAGCTGCTCCAGTAGCAGGGCCAGTCGGGTCGCTAGCGCCTTGGCCAAAATGTTATTATCTAAGTTTAACAGTCATAGCGGGCGATATGACGCACAATTACTGGGATCTTTATTGGGTTTCAGCAGTAAAATGAGGACTGCTTCTCGAAGCGTGGGGGGTAGAGTGAAAATCTGTATTGCCTCATTGTATAATGCCAACAGGCTCGGTGCGAGTTGTTGCTTATACACTTTATAAAAGGCCGCAGTTAGTCCTTCAAGCCTTTTTAGCTATCCAGAGCGTCAATAGCTTGGGTTATTTCTTCTACTACTTCTTGGCTCAGCAATGAATTGTCTCTGACCATCCTCAAGCCATACCATGGCAACATCCGCCAGGTGCGCTTAGAGTGCTTTGGAGTCATGAGTTACCTGAAAGGAGTACAATGTTTGGTAATAAGTACGAAGAGTGGCCATTATACGTTCCTTGCCCGTAATGGGCTCCCTATTCTCCACTTGGAGTTTTGTGACATAATTCAGCGAACTGTTGGGACGTACTATGCAAGCAAGGGTGCGCCCTGGTCTCTCGCCCTCGCCATAATGACGAGCTTGGGTGTGTTTACTTAGCTATGCGGTTTCCCGTTCCGCCAACTCACGGTACTTGGACAGTAGTTCCGCCTGGCTAGCCAGCTCAGGTGCCCGTTCAGTCTCCTCGCCGCGCTTCAGTTCCTGCAGTTTCGCCTCGATCCGGCTCAATTGCATGCAGATATCTCTAAGAATGCCCACCTGCTTGGAGATACATACCTCTCTGATGAAGGACTTAAAGGCCTCCCACAGGGTTGCCTGTGAGGGCACAGTTCCGGCATTGTGCTTGAAATATTCAGGAATGGACCTATGTAGCTCACTATGGAACACTTGGTCCCGAAGCGACTCACTGTTGAAACGCCAGCTGAACTCGAGGCCATTTCTATATGAAATCCGCAGTTTCAATAAGATTGGGTTGTGATCTGAGAGTGTTCTAGGGATATCCATGAATAAGCAGTGGCCGACAATAGCCAATAATCTAGTCGAGTCCAGACTGAATGTGGCACCAAATAGAAGGTGTAACCAGCTTGCGTCGGATGGTGGGTACGCCATGCATCATGCAGCATATAAGTATCAATGATGTGACGGAGTGTCTCTCAAGACCTAGGTTTGTCAGAAGGGTGCATGCTAGTGGAGTCGGTGCACAAATGGAGTGGTATATTAAGATTCCCACCAATAATAAAAGGATCCACCTTGTAGCTATCAAGTTGGGAATGGAGTTTTGAGCAAAACTCAGGGTCGTCAGTGTTAGGGGCGTATATGTATATTTATTTTTTTGCAGAGTTTTATATAGCGCGAACTTGACCCGAATCGGGTATCAGAGTGCTTTACATAGCACCAGTTGCATTACATGAGGACACACATTCATTTTTGTTTGGCACGGGGAGATGAAGTGATTTGCCTAGAATCACAGGATGTTCAGCTGAGACTCTAAACCAGTTCCCCAGATTCGAGGTCGACCACCCTAGCCGTTAGGCCAACTCCTCTCCCGTAATTGATTAATAGGGTACTCTTGTCACCCAGAGTTCCATGTACTAGTAGGTACCGGCCGTCCGTGTCCACGTAGTGTGAATGATAGATGAAAGGGGCATTTTTAGGAATCAAGATACAGGTACCACGCGAGTAGGAACTGTAACACGAGAATATCGAAATATCGATGCATGCCCCAGTTCCAGGCAAACATATGGTTAGCCTGTGAGGAATAATGGGTCTCCTGAGAAAAGACAATTTTAGCAGAATGTCTATTAAGATATGCCAATACCAGTTTTTTTAAGGGGATTTGTAATACCGCGTAGGTTTCAGGTGACTACACCTAAGTCAATGGGCTTGACCATGTTGTGGAGTTAGTATGATGTGTATATCCGTCGGCCCAAGGGTCCAGTGTCATATGACAGTGTAGGTGGTGAATGCTAAGGTGTGAAGTGCAACATTACAAAACAATTCAACTCTGGCAAAACAATCCCACAGTAGAGACCCAGCCCCCCACCCACACTAGATCCAACATTATCCAGTGAAACCCGTTTAGTCCTGCAACAAAGAGAGAAAAACATAACCCCCAACAATTCAATATGGTGTTCACCATGGGGGCATGGGAACAACTCGGACTCCGGAGGTCCATGTGATGTAGAGTTAAAGTCAGTATGCGATGTACGCCACCAGAAAATTCAGGTACACAGGCAAAGCTATATGCAGCATAAGTCGTCTGCTGACGCATACACAGTCAGGGAGACAGGGGTATCAGGCTTCAGACCCAGTTGCCACCCACCCCCATTCTCCTTTCAAGATGTAGTGGTCGGGCTCCTATTTCCCTGTGCCTCGTTAGTGCCCGGAGGTGCGTGGTCCTTCAATGGAGACCCAGCACTGATATTTTTGCAATAGGCCTCGACGTCGGCAGGGGTAGCAAAGATTTTGGATTTCCCCTTGTTTTCTATCCGTAGTCGAGCAGGGCACAGCATGGAGTTGCGGATGTTCAGTTTGCGGAATGCATTTTTAACACTCATGTATTTCCGCTGGGCCTCCTGCACCATTGGAATGAAATCGGGGAAGCTAAAAATATGTGAACCCTTGTATTGAAGGTGGCCCATTTCCCGGGCCAGCCATAGCAGTGTGTCTCTCTCCCTATAGTTAAGCAGACAGGCTATAAGAAAGTGTGGGGCGTGCCCGCCTGAGGGTCCAATGAGCGGTGTGCACGCTTGATTGTAAAGGTGTTGGAGAAGCTAGGACGGTCAAAGAGGGCCAGCAGCAATTGTTCAACAAAGTTCTCAGGACGCCCTTGGTTGGTAGTCTCTGCAATTCCCAAGATTTGTATGTTGTTCCTTCGAGATCGTGCCTCAGGGTCATCGTTGTTGATTGCCACCTGCTTCAAAATGTACGCCATTTTATCTAGCCACTTCTGCGTTGTCCCCGAGGTATCCTCCAAGCTGGAGTTCCTTTCTTCAGCACCGTCCATCCGGGCTCCCTGCCTGTCCATGAATGTAAGCCTTCTCTGCTTGGGGTCCGAGCGGCCCATGTCTTGTCTTCAGTAAGAAATCATCCTAGGAACAGGGGGGTTGCGAGCACACAAAGGATATTCACCCCCTGCTCACAGCTAGGCCCGTCCCACAACTCGCACAGGCTTTGATCAGTACCGTGCGGTGTCTAGATGCACAAAGGGAGGCACCACCCAAGATGGGTCCCACTATCTCCAGGGAATCCCACCAGGACCAGCATAGCAGGCTACACGCAGTGTCGCATGTGGGGCTCCCAATGCTGTGTCTAAGTGCGTGAAGATGTCCGAGGGTCACCACAACTGCCATCAAGCGGTATTTCCCATCCTCAGCTCCACAATCCAGGATGCAGGCGGACAGCGCAATAGGTCAGCACACAGACGCCACACACATCAGCCCAGCAGAACAGTGTGTATTCAGTGGGAGGTCCAGTCCAAAGGAGGGCACCGGGCTCAGTGCCTCTCATCCCACCATAGCCCCATCTTGCCGAGTTTCCAGTCGGTAGTCGTTTTCACAGGCGCGGCCTGCTGCAGGGCAAATGATTTAGGCTTTTCCTGCTAGGGGGCTGCCAAGTAATCAAGTGAGTGCTGCATCCCCCACCCATAGAGCCTCCCATGTGTGTGCAGCCTGGTAAACTCACCTTGACCTTTGCGCACTGTTGCCTGAAGCTGTTTGCTTAATCAAACGTTTATCACCATTCACAAAATCGTTTTTTTAAAGAACTGCTTTCAAAACGCACCATAAAAACCAATATGTCTTTTGTGGTAATTTTTCTTCATGCATTTATTATTTCATATGCAAAACTCAAAGTTGATAAACGTTTGATTAAGCAAACAGCTTCAGGCAACAGTGCGCAAAGGTCAAGGTGATACACTTGATTTATAATGTTCTTTTCAAGACCTGTGCAGACAGCAGGTTCAACCATTGCAGCGCGCCGACTTTCAGGAGTTCAATAAAGTAAAAATCAAAGAAAAAACAGGAGTGCTCCCCTTCAATAATTAAAGCAGCCTGGTAAACTCACCACACTTCGTCCGCCAGGGTCCACCAAGAGCATTCATTTTGTAGGGCCCTGCACAGGATTCCAACCACGAGGCGTAAGCAGCCGCTAGTGGTGAGGCGCAGCTCGTTGCACTTAAGACAGCCGCCCAGGCCACACCCCATTCACGCTCAGGCCTCACAGCACTCCGCTGCCACCAGAGCGGGCCGACCATAGGGGGGGCACGCCAGCAACCGATCAGGCGATCTCGACCTCAAGCTCACCCACAGCCCCTGTCGCCGTTGGGCCTACGAGGCGGTGTCGGCGGCACATCTACGCCCCCAATTCCCCTTGAATTCAGGTACCGATGGTGGGTGCGAGCATCGTCCCCGCAGCTCCTTGAGCTGCAACCCACACAGTGCAACATGGGTGCACCAGCGTCAGTGTACTGCTGCAGCGAGCAACACCGGAGCTTCACCAAGATGCGGCCATCTTGTTTGCGGTCATGGCCAAGGCCCTTCTTGTGCTCTACTCTAATAGCTCACAATTACCAGCAGAGAGAATATATTTTTATTTTTGCACTCCTTGGAGAAAAGCTACAAATGTTTTGCATGTATCTACACATTCCGAGCTACTATAACTTTCTTTTTAACTGGCTTGTATTGAACAGTTTCTAATATCTGTTTGCAACAAATATCCACCAGGTTTTTGATGTGATTAAATTAGCACAAGAGGTTTTATTTGTATTCTTCATGTTTGCACACGTTTGCTCATTCATGTGACAGAACTACGCACCAATGTTTTAAGTGGTATGTGGGAAAGGTGATTGTTTGACCATGTATTATATGGGATAAAGTACCCCCTGCCATACATGATAAGGATATTTCAAGTCACCCCGGAATTCCATAACCTTATAAAGGTACTCGGCTTTTGGCCTCGTTCCTCTATATGGTTGTGGAACTCCTTGGTGACTTGCAATATCCTTATAATATAGAGCGGGGGTACTTTATCCCTTAAATAATATTCATAAAATCTAAAAATAGGACAGTGAGCAGTTCTGTGAAATTGGGTCCTTTGAGGTTTCTATCTCAGCAATCCGTGTTAGTGGCAAAACATTACTGTTGCCCCTAAACTCTGGTCTTGAAATCAGAGAAGTTGCCATGTGTGTGCTGATCTCATATCCCTCTTCCTTCACCCTTTAGCAGTTTAAGGTCATTCTGTCGAGCACAGATATTAACTCACATGGTTTCTTTGGTAGCGGAAAGAACTGTAACTCTTATTCTTTTTAGGTGGAAGCCTACCAGACAGCGCCCGAGCCGCATCATATTGCTTTCTCTTGCATGTGCTTCTTGGCTGCTCCTTGTTGTTTGTTGTATCAAAAAGAAAAGCCGGGTCAACCTGTCCCAAATATTCTTTAGGGCACAGCACGAGTATCACCTGCAAATATACTGATGCTGGTCAGAAAGCTGCCTATTGTAGTTGCCAGCCATCAAACTAATGAAATGTGAAAGGTGAATGCCACTTGGCCTGGCCAGGCCACCCAGCTAAATTGTTGGTCTTGGTGTTACTCTTACCCTGGTCACACCTTGGTTTGCTAGAACAGTTTGGTAGTTTCAACTACAACACAAAGGACCCTTCCTGGGAATGAATACTCAAAGCCAGTCAGTGCATGGGGCTTTAGAATGTATTCCAAAGGGAGAGGGAGCTCAAGGGGCAGTGCAGGAGAACATGCTGGGGAAGGGCAGGTGGCATGCTGCCTACCACTAACCTAGTAGAGAACCCTGTAACCTTGACTTTATACGTTGAGGAGGCACCCCTCCTCTCATTTATCTACTGCCAAAGAAAATCATCTCACACACCTACCAAAAAGCACCAACTCAAAACACAAGACAAAAACCAAAACAACTAGATTATTGCAGGAGCACCACATTCTCATGTGAAAGGCGCAAATGATCTTCAAAATAGATACTAGAAATGTAGACTTCCAGACTCTCAGTAGATTGCTTGAGAAGCAAGGAAGCGCACCCTAACTTTATAAGCAGCACAACTTATGCAACCCTAGCTAACATAGGCAGGCAAAATGCTGTTGGCTGTCACAGTAATGATAAGATAAAATAAAGCAATTTCTCACTACATACTCACATATACAAGCAAGATGTCCTAAAATAGGTGAGGTGACCCTGTTAAAATCTACTACCCAGATGTACCAGGAAGTACCAGTGGGAAATCACCCACCGGGATCAGTGTAAAACGCCTGCACCTCGCTACTAAGATTATCTGCCTCCAGCCAATAGTTGTGTCATAGTCTAGGTATGGGGACAGATGATGTCTAGCATGAACATAGTACCTTTATAAATAGCTCACAAAGGGCCAGATGTAGGTAACTTCAATTTAGCGAGTCCTTAATAGCGATTTTTACCGAATCACTATTAAGGACTCTCTAAATGGAATGTAGGTAGGAATCGCTAAAATATTAGCGATTCCTTAACATTCCTTAATAACGAATCCATAATTGAGATTCGTTATTAAGGAATACCTACCCATTCATTCCTATGGGCTAGGATGCCCATTGGAATGAATGGGAAGATATTCACTATTAGCCATTCGGTATTACCGAATCGCTAATTGCGGGAGCTATTTCAAGGATGCTAGGGTGTCCAAAGGACACCCTGTTGCACCCCTGAAATGTGCATGTGTGCACATGTGGCACACATCCATGCCCTAAGGGCATGGATGTGTGCCACATGGCACATTTAAAAAAGCAAAAAAGTGCTTTTTCAAAGGAAATTGCTACTTACCACCAACTTGAAGTTGGTGGTAATTAGCCATTCCTTAAGGCTGAAGTGCACTAATTTTAGTGCTACGTACATTGTATTTAAGGAATCGGTGTTTCCGTTTCCTTGAATGCAAGAGCAAAATAAGGAATCGCTATTTTGTGATTCCTTATTTTGCAAGTAGGTTTCAACTCACCTACATTGCACTCAGCCAAATACCGGTCGGTAAAGCAGAGATGCTGCGAATTTCTGAGTTACTGCTCAGTATTTGGCCACCTACATCTGGCCCAAAATCCCTAAGCGCATAGTCCAGCACGCTGTCATTTGGCAAACATGCCATAATCAGGTAGAGCACTGGTGATGAAATTCATTAAATAGATCCTAGGTATTAGAATATTTACCAGGTCTGTGAGAGCGGTAAAAACGTGGAACGTGTTGTTACTGAATGCGAGTCTTTAACGATACAACTCGTAATAATTGGTCCTTTATTAGCACCCCAGTCATTGGGAGGTCCACATTTAAACAGATGGTAGATCTCAAGACCTACATTAGCTAGGCCTATCTGCCAACCCTCTTGTCACCAATGAGAGATGGCCTATGAGTCTTCTCTATCAGACATAATGTAATCTACCTCTGCTTACCACAAAATTCTCGCTTGTATTGACATTTATATCCCTCAATATGCCTCACCTACAGGTTGGGCAGTAGATTTTTTTTATTAGCTCCCCTAATCTTTAGAATTAAGTTTGATACATCACCCCCAAAAGAAAGAGCATCTCCTCCTGTCTCCCCGACATCTTCAGCAGTGCTCAGCACCTTCTTTCCGTTACAAACAGGATTTCAATACCTGAGCAGAGGACTTGTCCAATGTCTACGCCAAAGATATTTAATAAATGACTGAGATTTCTAAAATTAGATGAGTGACCTACATAGTCTGCGAGTCACAGTCTAGAACTCTTGTCTTCCCTGACTCCCCACAACTGGTCACTCCCTTTTATACCCTTCCCAGGCCTCACCAGATCATTGTAAAGGACCTCATTTTTTATGAAAGGGGCATAAACCCAAACCACCCTCTGCACTGAAATCCAGCACATACAGATGAACAGAGTATATAGTCAATTGAGTCATTTACCCATGGTCCCTCAGTTATTGTGGCGCAGACAGTCGCATTCACTCTCCACAGGCCCTGCCCAGTGATATTCCCTAAGGCAAGGACGATGGCTGGTTAATTAAAGAAACTCTATTTACTAAAAAAAAAAGTCAGAAGCAATGGAATGACTTTGGACCAAATTGTAGTCCCAATGTGAACGAGTTGATTGTCACCTTCACTCTCAAGGTTACAGATGTTCCCCTCTCTGAGCTGAAAGGCCTATTGCTATCCCTCATTGTATATGGCATCAAACACTACTTGTCTAACTACTTCAAATCCACAAAGAGAAAGTGCCTCATTCCAATGCACAAAGCACCCCAAAGTATTCGGCAGACGTCTGCAGCAACCAATGGATTTTTTCCCATACCTAAATTCTCTGCCAGGACAAGCAACCTGGCCACCATACCTACCCCCTAGGAAACCGATGCGAGCGACAAGCAGAGTTTAACATAGCTGGAGTCACACCCCTCTTTGCAGTGTTCGTTACCATAAGTCGCCTGTAATAATGTTTGGGCTAGAAAAACATGCATTTCTGAGTTTTGACCCAGTATGTAGAGATGTGATATTTTTTATGCGATGATAATTTAGACCGCATCTCCCAAAGCCATTCACCGCACTACCATAATTTGCAGTTCAAAACATATATGGACATTCTATTGTTAACGTACCAACATATATTACATTAATTTCCGGAGGAAGTTCTGCTCAGCGGGGAGATAGATGCAACCACTACTCAAGTCTCTAGCCCAAAGAGAAGGAGGAAACAAGGAAGAGGAACCTTGATTAGGACATTCAGGATGCCAAATATCAACAAACATTGTCAAAAGTAGGTAATTTTGTACAATTGCAGCTGTGCTCTGCAAAGCGATATGTATTTTGTATACTGTAACTACCTCAAAATTGTATTGACAATCTTCCCACAATGTCCTTGTATGCCTCGTTTCATGTTATCACCACGTATCTATTTGTGCCCTAAATGTATCTTACGTATTTCGGCTTATGCAATTTCATACCTCGTTTAACTCATCACTTTCTGTCACTGTTTGCTACAAATGTATCTCAAGTATATACTGCTAACTCTGTGATGCACTCGGAATCCCTCGAGCCAAGTTTGCGCTTTATAAAACTCAATAAATAAAATAAAATTAAAATAAAAATTGGTCTAGCATTGCCCCCAGCCTTTTGGCTTTGTCAAGGCTTGTTTTGTTTTGTCATAGTTTTTGCAACACTTTATTGTCAGAAAAAGTTGCCTTGCCTTCATAGATCTAAAAAGACATTGGCTACAAGCAAAAATATTTTCATGGTTTCAAAAAGCACACATTGCCATAATGGTCCTGACACTGAAGGAAACCTCTTTCTGGGTGGATGTGGGTGTGGTGAGAATATCATCACTGAGAATGAAGACAGCCGGTTGCTGAAGTGGGCTGGCCCATTACCCTATATTGTATGCTTTATTGGGCAGAAGAAAAATGTCTATAAGAAAACAAAAGACCTAACAATAAATAGACTGGCTGAAACCCCCCAAAAGTAAGCATATCATAGATGTATATTACATGGGATGCTGCAATTCCTTTACAAACCCCAGTCTCTACTTTCTTTATAACCAGCAAATAGTGATGTACTCAATCTACGATTATAAAGAAAAAACATCAGAACTCGACTACTATAAGTTATTACAGCCGAGGTTTGACATCACAATGCCTGCTGCAGAGCCTACAGCTGAGGTGAAAGGCAGATCAGGTCATGGAGCATAATTAAAGCAGCTGTTTAAAGCAAAAAAATGGAAGGTTACTTTTTTTCTTCTGCTCTTTCTCAATAACCTACAATGACCAGCAGAGAGAATATGGGGCATATTTGCAAGGGCTTTATCTCCGCTTTTTTGGCTCAAAAAAAGCAGAGATAAAACTATTGCCTTTTTCCCTACGCCTCCCTTTGCATCTCTAATGAGATGCAAAGTGGGCGTCACTGGGCGTACCCCGGATGGACTACCTTGCAAATATCGCTGATGTTCACATTGCGATATTTACAAGGCTGCCCCAGCATTTTAGCACATGTTAGTTTTTGGAGAAACCAGCGATGTTCCCTGCAAAACGGCGATAACCTCGATATCTCTGGAATTTTTATCGCCCTGGAGAAACACGTTGTTAATAACGCGCTACCAGGGCGATAAATTCCAGAGAGAGCCTGTGATAACAAAATTATCACTAAGCATGGCCAGCGATAATTATCGCTGGCCGTTGATAATATGCCCCTCTGTTTATTTTTTGCACTCCTTAGAGAAAAGCTAGAAGTTTTCGGCATGTTTCTACACATTCCGAGCTACTATACCTTTTTTTTAACTGACTTGTATTGAACAATTTCTAATATCTGTTTGCAACACATTTCTAACAAGTTTTTGATGTGTTTAGTTTTGCACAAGAGGTATCATTTTTGTTCTTCATGTTTGCAAACATGTTTGCCTTTCATGTGAAAGAACTTCACACACCAAGGTTTTAAGTGGTTTGTGGTAAAGGTGATTGTGTGACCATGTATTATATCGGATAAAGTACCACCTGCGGTATATGATAAGGATATTTCAAGTCACCCCTCAATTCCATAAACATATAAAGGTACTCGGCCTTTGGCCTCGTTCCTCTATATGGTTATGGAAATCCTTGGTGACTTGCAATATCCTTATAATGTAGGGCAGGGGATACTTTATCCCTTATATGATGTTAATAAAATCTAAAAATAGGAACACAGCAATTCTGTGAAATCGGGTCCTTTGATGTTTCTATCTCAGCAATCAGTGTCAGTGGTGAAACATTACTGTTGCCCCTAAACTCTGCTTCAAATCAGAGAAGTTGCCATGTGTGTGCTGATCTCATCTCCCTCTTCCTTCACCCTTTAGCAGTTTAAGGTCATTCTGTCGGGCATAGATTTTCGGCGATTAACTCACATGTTATCATTGGTAGCGGGAAGAATGTACCTCTTATTCTTTTTAGGTGGAAGCCTACCAGACAGCGCCCCGAGCCGCATCATATTGCTCTCTCTTGCATGTGCTTCTTGGCTGCTCCTTGATGTTTGTATCAAAAAGTAAAGCCGGGTCAACCTGTCCCAAAGATTCTTTAGGGCGCAGCGAGCGTTTCACCTGCAAATATACTGATGCTGGTCAGAAAGCTGCCCACTGTGGTTGCCAGCCATCAAACAGCAGTTTGATTTAGGTATACAATAAAAATACAACCTAATGCATGCAGTGATTGCCTTTACATACACCATGTTGTCTCTGGTCATCTCTGGGTGCACAGCAGCCCTCAGAGCCCTGCCTCAGACAGTAACTCGATCTCCTCGGAATACAGTTGATAAGATCACCACAGCAGAGGCCCTGGCTCCTCGGAAAACCAAGCCGGGCCCGCCCCCTCTCTGTACTTTGGCTTTTTTTCCCTGTGAGGTAGTAAAACTATTAAATAAACAAGCATTGGCAAAGCCAATATGTCTCGCAGGTGCGAGAGATAGTGGCTTTGTCAATGTCTTATAGCCATACTGAACAGCCACATGGCTGAAAGTTAGGGGGGAATAGTGCTATGCACATCATAGCGCTTGTTTTCTGGCAGGACAGGTGGGGACAGCAACACAATGCAGGAGGGAGGAAAGCAAGCAATACAACAGACGAGGGAGGGGGTGGTGGGACAGTTGCAAACAAAACGCAGAACAATAATTTTAAAGTGTTCTGTAATGGCTCCTGGAAACACTAAAGCTGTTAACAAATGGAGTCAGAGAGGCCAGACAAGCCCGGTATTTCTTTATATGTCCAGCCACATTTCTCAAAATTCAGGAAGTTTGTAAAATGTTATGGCTTTCAAAATCTGGTCTAGCGAACTGGAAAGTACATGATGTTCTAAACCTCTGAATTCAGTAAACAAGTGCTTCTTATGCTTCCAAGCACTTTCTTTCTAGCATTAACCAGCAGAACATGAAAGCAAGTGATTAAAAGCCCGTGCGTTACATTTAAAACTGAAATGCTGTTTGTGGGAAAAGGCGAAATGAGTAGGCTTACCTGTGCTTAACCACCTGCAATCTATGCTTATAAATACACCAAATGCTGAGAACACCACGCCGACACATTGGATTTAATCAGACGGAGGCAGCCTGCTCTCAAAAACAAACAAGAAAAACAAGCATTGGCATAGACAATAGGTCTCGCCTTTGGGACCTTATGTGTTTAGCCAGAGATATTGGCTTTGCCTATGTATGTAAGCTGTGCAGAAGTCTGCAGCATGCTGAAAAGTTATAATAAAGAAGTGCCAGAAGCATTTTTGTTACATTATATATGAACAATAAAGCATTATCTACAACTGAACGACCATATTAAAAAGTATTAACAATAAATAATGTTAGAGTTTTTTTTGGTCCTTTCAATGCTGGCAACTTCTATTTGCCTGTCCCAATGCTTGTTATGATTTTTTTATTATGTGGGGTGGGGGGACATAAATAACAGGAGGGGGAAGGTTGGGAAATAGTACCTGTATAAAAGTCAGTGAGACAGTCAGTTAGTCAGTCAGTGAGAGAGAGAGTGAGAATCAGTCAGTCAGAGAGTCAGCCAGTCAGTCAGTCAGTGAGAGAGTCAGTCAGTCAGTTAGTGAGAGAGAGAGTGGGAGAGTCAGTCAGTCAGTCAGTCAGAGAGTGAGAGAGTCAGTCAGTGAGAGAGATTCAGTCAGTGAGAGAGAGTGAGAGAGTCAGTCAGTGAGAGAGAGAGTCTGTCAGTGAGACAGAGAGTCAGTGAGAGAGTCAGTGAGAGAGAGAGAGTCAGAGAGTCAGTCAGTGAGAAAGAGAGTCAGAGAGTCAGTCAGTGAGAGTGAGAAAGAGAGAGTCAGACAGTGAGAGAGTCACACAGTGAGAGAGAGTCAATCAGTAAGAGAGATAGTGAGAGAGTCCGTCAGTTAGTGAGAGAGTCAGTCACTCAGTGAGAGAGAGTGAGAGAGTCAGTCAGTGAGAGAGTCAGTCAGTGGGAAAGTCAGTTAGTCAGTCAGTGAGAGAGTGAGAGAGTCAGTCAGTCAGTTAGTCAGTGAGCGAGTGAGAGAGTCAGTCAGTCAGTGAGAGAGATTGAGAGAGTGAGTTAGTCAGTCAGAGAGAGAGAGTCAGTCAGTGAGTCAGTCATTCAGTCAGAGAGCCAGTCAGTCAGTCAGTCAGTGAGACAGAGTGAGAGAGTCAGTCAGTGGGAGAGTCAATCATTGAGAGCGAGTGAGAGAGTCAGTCAGCGAGAGAGAGAGAGTTAGTCAGTGAGAGAGAGAGTGAGAGAGTCGGTCAGTTAGTCAGTCATTCAGAGAGTGAGAGAGTCAGTCAGTCAGTGAGAGAGATTGAGAGAGTCAGTCAGTGAGAGAGAGAGAGTGAGAGAGTCAGTCAGTGAGAGAGTCAGTCAGTCAGTCAGTGGGAGAGAGAGTGAGAGAGTCAGTCAGTCAGCTAGAGAGTCAGTGAGAGTCAGTCAGTCAGCGAGAGAGTCAGTCAGTGAGAGAGAGATTGAGAGAGTCAGGCAGTCAGTCAGTCGGTCAGTCAGTAAGAGAGTCAGGCAGTCAGTCAGTCGGTCTGTCAGTGAGAGAGAGAGTGAGAGAGTCAGGCAGTCAGTCAGTGAGAGAGAGTGAGAGAGTCAGTCAGTCAGTGAGAGAGAGAGTGAGAGAGTAAGTCATTTAGTCAGTCAGTCAGTCAGTCAGTCAGAGAGTCAGTCAGTCAGTTAGTGAGAGTCAGTCAGTGAGTCAGTTAGTGAGAGTCAGTCAGTTAGAGAGAGAGTGAGAGAGTCAGTCAGTCAGTGAGAGAGTCAGTCAGTGAGAGAGTGAGAGAGTCAGTCAGTCAGTGAGAGAGTGAGTGAGAGATTGAGAGAGTGAGTTAGTCAGTCAGTGAGTGAGAGAGAGAGAGTGAGAGAGTCAGTCAGTGAGTTAGTCAGTGAGAGAGTCAGTCAGTCAGTCAGTGGGAGAGAGAGTGAGAGAGTCAGTCAGTCAGCCAGAGAGTCAGTGAGAGTCAGTCAGTCAGCCAGAGAGTCAGTCAGTGAGAGAGAGATTGAGAGAGTCAGGCAGTCAGTCAGTCGGTCAGTCAGTGAGAGAGTCATGCAGTCAGTCAGTCGGTCTGTCAGTGAGAGAGAGAGTGAGAGAGTCAGGCAGTCAGTCAGTGAGAGAGAGTGAGAGAGTCAGTCAGTCAGTGAGAGAGAGAGATAGTGAGAGAGTAAGTCATTTAGTCAGTCAGTCAGTCAGTCAGTCAGAGAGTCAGTCAGTCAGTTAGTGAGAGTCAGTCAGTGAGTCAGTTAGTGAGAGTCAGTCAGTTAGAGAGAGAGTGAGAGAGTCAGTCAGTCAGTGAGAGAGTCAGTCAGTGAGAGAGTCAGTCAGTCAGTGAGAGAGTGAGTGAGAGATTGAGAGAGTGAGTTAGTCAGTCAGTGAGTGAGAGAAAGAGAGTGAGAGAGTCAGTCAGTGAGTCAGTCAGTGAGAGAGTCAGTCAGTCAGTGAGACAGAGTGAGAGAGTCAGTCAGTGAGAGAGAGAGGCAGTCAGTGAGAGAGAGAGAGTTAGTCAGTGTGAGAGAGCGAGTCAGAGTCAGTCAGTGAGAGAGAGAGTCAGAGGGCCAGTCAGTCAGTGAGAGAGTCAGTTAGTCAGTCAGTGAGAGTCAGTCAGTCAGTGAGAGAAAGATTGAGAGAGTCAGTCAGTTAGTCAGTCAGTCAGTGAGAGAGTGAGAGTCAGTCAGTCAGTCAGTGAGAGAGTCAGTCAGTGAGAGAGAGTCAGTCAGTTAGTCAGTCAGAGAGTCAGTCAGAGAGTCAGTGAGAGTCAGTCAGTCAGTCAGTGAGAGTCAGTCAGTCAGTGAGAGAGAGAGAGATTGAGAGTCAGTCAGTGAGTGAGAGAGTCAGTCAGGAAGTGAGAGAGAGTGAGAGAGTCAGTCAGTCAGTGAGAGAGTCAGTCAGTGAGTCAGGGAGTCAGTGAGTCAGTCGGTCAGTCAGTGAGACAGTCAGACAGTGAGAGAGAGAGTCAGAGAGAGTCAGTCAGACAGTGAGAGAGTGAGAGAGTCAGTCAGTGAGAGAGAGAGTAGGAGTCAGTAAGTGAGAGTCAGTGAGTCATTTAGTCAGTCAGTCAGTCAGTGAGAGAGTCAGTCAGTCAGTGAGAGAGTCAGTCAGTCAGTCAGAGAGAGAAAGTGATAGAGTCAGTCAGTCATAGAGTCAGTGAGAGAGCCAGTCAGTCAGTGAGAGTCAGTCAGTCAGTCAGTTAGAGAGAGATTGAGAGTGAGTCAGTCAGTCAGTGAGAGAGGGAGAGAGAGTGAGAGAGTCAGTCAGTGAGTGAGTCAGTTAGTGAGAGAGTCAGTCAGTCAGTTAGTCAGTCAGTGAGCGCAGGTGGGGGAGGGCACAGAGGGAGGAGGTGGTGGAGGGCACATAGAGAGGAGGTGATGGAGGGGACAGAGAGAGGAGGTGGTCGAGGTCACAGTGAGAGGAGGTGGAGGGCACAGAGAGAGGAGGTGGTGGAGGGCACAGAGAGAGAAGGTAGAGGGCACAGAGAGAGGAGGTGGAGGGCACAGAGAGCGCAGGTGGTGGAGGGCACTGAGAGCGCAGGTGGTAGAGGGAACAGAGAGAGGAGGTGGTGGAGGGCACAGAGAGCGCAGGTGGTGGAGGGAACAGAGAGAGAAGGTGGAGGGCACAGAGAGAGGGGGTGGTGTAGGGCACAGAGAGAGGAGGTGGAGGGCACAGAGAGCGCAGGTAATGGAGGGCACAGAGAGTGCAGGTGGTGGAGGGCACAGAGAGCACAGGTGGTGGAGGGCACAGACAGCGCAGGTGGTGGAGGGCACAGAGAGAGGAGGTGGTGGAGGGCACAGAGAGAGGAGGTGGAGGGCAGAGAGAGAGGAGGTGGAGGGCACAGAGAGAGTAGGTAGAGGGCAGAGAGAGAGGAGGTAGAGGGCACAGAGAGAGATGGTGGAGGGCATAAAGAGCACAGGTGATGGAGGGCACAGAGAGAGGAGGTAGTGGAGGGCACAGAGAGAGTAGGTCGAGGGCACAAACAGAGTAGATGGAGGGCACAGAGAGCGCAGGTGGCGGAGGGCACAGAGCGCACAAGTGGTGGAGGGCACAGAGAGAGGAGGTGGTGAAGGGCCAGAGAGAGGAGGTGGTGGAGGGCAATGACAGGGGACGTAGTGGATGGCCGAGAGAGAGGAGGTGGTGGAGGGCACAGGGAGAGGTGGTGGAGGACACAAAGAGCTCAGGTGATGGAAGGCACAGAGAGCGCAGGTGGTGGAGGGCACAGAGCGCAGGTGGTGGAGGACACATAGAGAAGAGGTGGTGGAGAGCATATAGAGAGAAAATGGTGGAGGGCACAGAGAGAGGAGGTGGAGGGCACAGAGAGCGCAGGTGGTGGAGGGCACAGAGAGCGAAGGTGGAGGGCACAGAGAGAGGAGGTGGAGGGCACAGAGAGTGCAGGTGGTGGAGGGCACAGGGAGCGCAGGTGGCCCTCCATTAATATTAAGCATCTATTTTGCATCTTCTAAAAGGAAGAGGGTCAATCTTTTCCAGATTAAATGTGTTAAAGGTTAGAGGTCAGTGCAAGCAAGCAGCATGGAACTGGGTTTAAAAGGGAAAAATAATTTTAAGGGATGCTGCCCGTCAAACATCTGATTTACATGTAGATCGAAGTTAAACAGTCCTTTGCGAATTGTAGTTATTTTGAATGTATTAGAAAGCTTGCATTTTCAAACATATTATTCGAAATTAATGTTTTTCCCACTCTTGTGTTCGGATTTTGGCAGCATTTCCTTTTTTGCCCACATCTCTGTTTACCAAAGGCTCACTTTCTTAGACGTGTGACCTTGCGCATGTTTGTGTTTTTGCAGTTTTTCTGTTCCAGCAGCGCCTGGCTTGTTGGTAAATGTCACTTGACACTGTTGATAATTGCGCAACTTCGCAGGTGGAAAACATTACTCACGAGGATTTATAAATCACCCTGTATAATGAATAAAATTAAAAGTGACATAAGGGCAGTCTGAAACCGCCGATGAAAGGTGTTAAAGATTAGAAGTCAGTGCAAGCAAGCAGCATGGAACTGGGTTTAAAAGTAAAATAATATTTCTAGGGATGCTGCTCATCAAACATCTGATTTTCCAAAACACACTTGTAGAACGAAGATAAACAGTCCTTTGCCAATTGTAGTTAATTCTAAACATTTTTATTAATATTAGACAGCGTGCATTTTCAAACACATTATTCAAAATTATGTTCTTCTGACTCTTGCATTCAGATTATGGCAGTGTTTCTGCCTGGACGTGCTTTGTCCACCTCTCTGTTTACCGGAGGCTCACCTTCTTAGACGTGTGACCTTGCGCATCTTTGTGTTTTTGCAGTTTTTCTGTTCCAGCAGCGTCTGGCTTGTTGGAAAATGTCACTTGACACTGTTGATATTTGCGCAACTTCACAGGTGGAAAACATTACTCCCAAAAGTTTATAAATCACCCAGCACAATGAAAACAAGATCCCCACAATGTGCAGGAATTCCTCATGGCGCTGTGCGTGTAACCTGACCCACGAGGAGAGGAATACAGCTACGAGCCTGCGCGCCCCTGCTCGCTCCCGCAGGCAAAACGCTGTGGGAGTGAACATTTTGCAAAAAGGTGGGACTTGCGCCCGCCTATAGCCATTTGCAGGCTACAATAAGAAAAGGACACAGGAAACAGCCAACCCCGTGCGTGGGGGGAGTCAGACCCACACATAGAAGTTTGAACCCCTTCGATGCTCATGACGGAGCGGTTCCGTCATGAGCATCGGTTGGGCTGTGCTTATGACGGAACCGCTCCATCATGAGCACAGCCCCTGGGGGAAGCGCTGGCGCTCCCCCCCGGGGCATCGATTTTGGCACCACATAGGGGAATGGCAGCGGAAGAGTTTCCGCTGCCACCCCCAAGCCCCCCCACGCTTCCCCATGACGTCAGCGCACACAGCGCGCAACGACGTCACCAGGAAGCGCTGGACACGCTGGAAATCATTTCTTTCCAGCGTGTCCAGCGAAGGAGGTACGTGTTTTGCCTCCGATGGGGAGGGGGAGGCCAAATCAGGATGCCTTGAGGAATCTGGGGAGAGGAAAGAGTATTTCCTCTCCCCTGATGTCTCAATGCAGGGCATTCCAGATTCACGATCGCGCACAGCGTCGCGATCGTGGAGCAGGAATGCCTCACTAGGCACCAGGGATGTTGTTTTTTTAAAAAAAGGAAGCGACCCCTTGGGCAAGGGTCGCTTCCTATGGGGGCCAAATCTAATTAAGACTTTTCTGCCCTCCATGGGCACAGATCGGTCATTTTTTTGGCCGTTTCTGGACCCGGGGGGGGGGGGGGGGGGGGGGGAGGGAGCAGAAAAGCCCACTAGACCCAGGGATTAGTTGTTTAATTTTAATGGAAGTGACCCCTTGGGCAAGAGTTGCTTCCAAGGGGGCAATTTTTTTTGATTGGATATTCTGCTTCCCCTGGGGGCAGATCGCCTCGTTTTTTTGGCCTTTCTGCCCCGGGGGGGGGGGGGAGGGGGTAGAAACCCCCACTAGACACCAGGTCATTTAATATGATGGAAGTGACCCCTTGGGCAAGGATCACTTCCAGGGGGCCATTTTATTTTATGATGGGCATTTTGCCCCCCCCCCCCCCCCCCCGGGGCACACCGGCCTGTTTTTTGGCCTTTCAGCCCCCAGGGGATGGCAGAAACCCCCACTAGACACCAGGGAATTATTTTAAATAAAGATGGAAGCGACCCCTTGGGCAAGGGTCGCTTCCAGGGGGCAATTCTTTTTAATCTGTAATCTGCCCTCCCCTGGGGGCAGATCTGCAGTTTTATTGGACCTTTCTGCCCCCAGGGGGGGCAGAAAACCCCACTAGACACCAGAGACTCATTTTAAAAATGAAATGGGAGTGACCCCTTGGGCAACGGTCGCTGCTAGGGGGCATATTGTTTTTGTATGCGTATTCTGCCCCTCCTGGGGACAGATTAGCCTGTTTTTTTTGCCTTTCTGCCCGGGGGGAGGGGGGTCAGAAAACCCCACTAGACACCAGGGACTTCTTTTAAATTAAAATGGGAGCAACACCTTGGCCAAGGGTCACTTCCAGGGGGCAGATTCTTTATATGTGTATTCTGCCCCCTCTGGGGGCAACAGGGGGCAGATCAGCCTATTTTTGTGCCCTTTCTGCCCCCGGGAGGGGCAGAAAACCCCACTAGGCACCAGGGATTTTGTTTTGTGAGTAATGGAAACGACATGGTTGCTTTCTGGGGACAGATCTGCCCCTTTTTTGGCCTTTCTGCTCCAGGCGGGAGGGGGAGGCAGAAAACCCTACTAGGCACTAGGGATTTATTACTTTTGCAAGGGGGCAAATTTCTGTCTGCTGTTTTCTGCCCCACCTGAGGGGCCGATTGGCCTGGCAGACAACCTCACCCGATCCCTTGGGCAAGATCACCCCCTATTTTTCTCAGCCCTATTTGAAGGCCCATCTGGCCGATTGACCATTTGGGTAGTAACATAGCGTGTTATAATGTTAAATGTTTTATTTTTTGTGAATTGCAATTGTAATGCTTTATTTTTCCTTTTTTGTTCTAGGTAAAGGCTTTTGCTCTTTAGACTGTTCCAGGTTGCGGTTACGTTACTGGTGGTTCTGCTGTTTGTGTTGTTGCATGTGTTTGGTAAGAGACTTTTTTTGTACAATGTAAATGAGTTTTTTTGCAAATGGTGTAATAATAGCAGTATGTTTGGCTTCTGGTTTTTGAGTGTCAAAAACTTTTTGCATTTGTGCTCGGTGTGTATTTTGTTGTCTTGTGAGTAATTTTTTTTTTTTTCTTTTCTTTCTATTGGGATATCGTTGGTTTTTGCTGTGTCTCTGCAGAGAAGGTGCTGGTAAGTGTAGCTGTCTCTTGTAAGTGAACTGTATAGTTTTTGAGTATATAGATCTTTGTGATAAAGGCACACATTTGTTTACTTACTTGTTTTGCACAGTGTGTGTTGTTGCTGACTTGTTTGTGCAGTCTCCTTTCTTAGTAAGGATAATGGCTAGCCGCAGGATTACTGCTCAGCAGGTTGTTGGTATGCTTTTTGAGTCTTCCTCTGACCATGGTTCAGAGAGTGACTCTGCATCTGAGGCAGAGGAGGCAGGGGACGATTCTGACGATTCTGGCAGTGAGTTTTCTCTCCACATGAAATCATCGGATGATGAAGATACTCTTAGTGCGGATGAAGTGCCTATGTTAGAGGAGGAGATTGATGTGCCGATAGTGCAGCAAGAGGCATCTGGGCTGCAGCCTGGGGCTGCAAGGCTTCCTGTTGGTGTAGTGCGGCAAGAGGCATCTGGGCTGCAGCCTGTGGCTACAAGGCTTCCCATTGGTGTAGTGCGGCAAGAGGCATCTGGGGCTGCAAGGCTTCCCATTGGTATAGTGTAGCAAGAGGCATCTGAGCTGCAGCCTGGGGCTGCAAGGCTTCCCGTTGCAAGCGCTGACCTCTGGGTTGCCCCAGGCATGGTGCAGCCGGCATTGCCAGACTTTACTGGTGTTCCAGGGTGTAGAGTGAATACTGAAAACATTTTGCCGATAAATGTTTTTCAGTTGTTTATGGACGATGAGATTTTGGCAGAGATTGTTGAGTAGACTAATTTGTATGCCGAACAGTTTTTGAGGGACAACAGTGCCAGTCTTAAGCCCCACTCTAGAGCTACCCGGTGGTCTCCCACAAATCTGGAAGATATGAAGAAGTTCTTGTGTTTAACTTTTTTGATGGGCTTGCTAAAGAAGCCATCAATGTCTTCATATTGGTCTACTAGTCCCTTGATGGCAACTGCTACTTTTCCGGCAGTCATGAGTCGTGATAGGTATTTCCTTCTGCTTCGGATGATGCATTTTGTCGTTAATGGTTTAGCTTTGCCACGAGATCACCCTGATTGTGACCGTCTTTTTAAGATTCGGCCTGTCATTGATCACTTTGTTGATCGATTTTCTGAGATCTATGACGCTGGGAAAGAAATTGCAGTGGATGAGTCTTTGGTGTTGTTCAAGGGCCGCTTGGTTTTTAGGCAATACATTCCTAGTAAGAGGGCACGCTATGGAATTAAGCTGTATATGCTGTGTGACAGTAGAACTGGATATGTCTCTAATTTCAGGGTGTACACCGGTAAGGAATCCAGGATTAACCCCTCTGGTTGTCCGTCCACTTTTGGAGTGACTGAGAAAATTGTGTGAGAACTTGGTAGGGGGTGTTTTAACAAAGGCCTCCATTTATATGTAGATAACTTCTACACTGGTGTGCGGTTGTTCAGGGAATTGGCCAAAGTGGACACTGTTGCTTGTGGCACAATCCGCTCTAACCGTAAATGATTCCCAAAAGAATTTGTCAAAAGCTTGTGCGGGGACAGTGCAGTGCGTTGCGTTGCGTTGCGGGGAGCTTCTAGCTGTGAAGTTTTCAGACAGGAGAGATGTCTACATGCTGACTACCATCCATGATGAAAGCACTGCACCTGTGACTGTTTGGGGTCAGGTTGCTGAAGCGTGCAAACCTGTGTGCATTTTAGACTATAATAGGCACATGGGTTGACAGAGTAGATCAGAGGTTGGAATATTACGCTGCTCTTCGTAAGGCTTACATTTGGTACAAGAAGTTGGCTATCCATCTTTTCCAATTGGCAACCTTTAATGCTTTTGTTGTGTTCCAGGATTCTTGTCCTGAGTCAAAGATGACTTTTGCTAAGTTTCAGGAGTCTGTAATAGGCAGCCTTGTTTTAGTGGAACAGGCAAGTGTTCCTAGAGTTGGATAGGTGAAGGATGTTGCTAGATTGAAAGATCGCCACTTTCCTGATCACATTCCTCCCACACCCTCAAAAGCCTTTCCCAGTAGGAGATGTAGAGTCTGTTGGCGAAGATGTATGCGGAAGGAGACTCGTATGTACTGCCCCGAGTGTCCTTCTAACCCTAGGCTGTGTGTGCCTGCTTGTTTTAGAATGTACCACACGCAAAAAAAATTTTGGGAGCATCCATGAGTGGTAAAGTGAACTGCCTTGCCTCTATTGTTTAATATTTTTTGTTCAGTTTCAAGGTTGGCATTTGTGTAGTGTATTTAGTTTCAGTTTTCGTGTTAGTAGATTTGTATCTATTTGCAATTTGTTTGTGTTTTCTTATTTATATTTAAAAAATCCTAAATGTGATGGCGGTGTGCGTGGAGTGGCGCTTGTCTGGTGGTGTGCGTGGTCTGGCACTTGGCTGGCGGTATGTTTGGATTGGCGCTTGGCTGGCGGTGTGTTTGTGCTGGTGCTTGGCTGGCGGTGTGTTTGTACTGGCGCTTGGCTCGCGGTGTGTGTGGACGGTAAACGACGTTTACCCTGAAACATTTTAAACGCAGGGAATCACAACGCGGTTGTTACAACGACTGCGTTGTGATTCCGCATACCATTACTCCGCAAGTCGGAACAACGACTTGCGGAGGGGGGGGAGGTGTTGGATTTAAAATCCAACAGCTTCCCTAGTGTCCGCACAGACTGGAGTTGTAATAGTAAATAATACTATTCCAACATCCAGCGCCCCCCCTCCACAAGTCGTTGTTCCGACTTGCGGAGTAATGGAATGCGGAATCACAACGCAGTCGTTGTAACAACCGCGTTGTCATTCCCTGCGGGATAAAAGGCTGCGGAATAACGTAATACATTCTGTGTGGACTGGCGCTTGGCTGGCGGTGTGGTGTGCGTGGACTGGCGCATGGCTGATGGTGTGATGTGCGTGGGCTGGCGCTTGGCTGGCGGTGTGCATGGACTGGCGCTTGGCTGGCGGTGTGCGTGGACTGGCACTTGTCTGGTGGTGTGTTTGTACTGGTACTTGGCTGGCAGTGTGCGTGGGCTGGCGGTGTGGTGTGCGTGGACTGGTGCTTGGCTGGCGGTGTGCGTGGACTGGCGCATGACTGATAGTGTTGTGTTCGTGGACTGGCACTTGGCTGGCGGTGTGCGTGGACTGGCGCTTGGTTGGCAGCGTGCGTGGACTGGTGCTTGGCTGGAGGTGTGTTTGTACTGGCACTTGGCTGGCGGTGTGTTTGGACTGGTGCTTGGCTGGCGGTGTGCGTGGACTGGCGCTTGGCTGGCAGTTTATGTGGACTTGCGCTTGGCTGGCGGTGTGGTGTGCGTGGACTGGCGCTTGGCTGGCAGTGTGCGTGGACTGGCGCATAGCTGACAGTGTGGTGTGCGTGAACTGACGCTTGGCTGGTGGTGTGCATGGACTGGCGCTTGGCTGGCGGTGTGGTGTGCGTGGACTGGCGCTTGGCTGGCGGTGTGTGAGTAGTAGTGACTAGCTGCTGGTCACTACACACACTGCTAGCCAAACGCCACTCAACGTAATCTATGAGCTGGTGTGGTTGCTGTGTCAGGAATGTGGCGTGTGAAAGTGATGGACCCTTGAATGTCGGTGGCTGCTGGTGTGAGTGTTGTAATGTGTTGGGCCGCGGCTGGTGTTGTGAATGGTTTTGTATGTGTCACACGTATGAAAGGTGTATGAATGGCCTGTAAAGAGGTTGGTGCCATGTCGTGGCTTTACAGCTCACGAGCTGTGAGTCAATGGTTCAGTTTCTCGTCCTTTCAATTCACAGTGCATTTCATTTTTGTGAAATCTCTGGTTAATACAACTGTATATACTGAACCATCACTCACCCTTGTGCCAAATCCAACCAGTATGTATGTGTGCTTGAGGAATTGCTGGTTGTGCATAAAAATGTGTCTTTTTACTGCTTTTGTCAAGCAGGGTGTACCTTGTCCTTTTTTGTGAATGTTGTAATGTGTTGGTTTTGTGCCTGGCGGTGTAAATGGTCTTGTGTGTATCATGTATGAAAGGTGTGTGAATGGCCTGTAAGGCGGTTGGTGCCTTGAAGTGGCTTTACAGCTCATGAGCTGCGAGTCACTGGTTCAGTTTTTTGTCCGTTCAATTATTGACAGTGCATTTCATTTTTGTGAAATCTCTTGTTAATACAATTTTATATACTGAACCATCACTCGCCCTCGTGTCAAATCCAACCAGTATGTGTGTGTGCTTGAGGAATAGGTGGTTGTGCTTAAAAATGTGTTTTTCTGTTTTTGTCAAGCAGGGTGTACCTTGTCCTTTTTTGTGAATGTTGTAATGTGTTGGTTTTGTGCCTGGTGGTGTAAATGGTCTTGTGTGTATCATGTATGAAAGGTGTGTGAATGGCCTGTAAAGCGGTTGGTGCCTTGAAGTGGCTTTACAGCTCAAGAGCCGCGAGTCACTGGTTACGTTTTTTGTCCATTCAATTATTGACAGTGCATTTCATTCTTGTGAAATCTCCTGTTAACACAATTTTATATACTGAACCATCACTCGCCCTCGTGCCAAATCCAACCAGTATGTGTGTGTGCTTGAGGAATAGATGGCTGTGCAGTAATCTTTGTCTGTTTTGTCTCTCTGCCAAGCTGTACATTTTATTTAAGAATAACCTAACAGCTGTACTTTTTGTCGTAAACTAAACACCCATGGGAGTGCATGGTGATGTCTCTCTTGTGGATCCCAACAAGTCATCTTACCCACAATGTCCTGCAAACCTCAAAATGTGACTGTGATATTTTCCTTGCATTATTGTACCCAAATTTTCACACAGCGGAAAGTAACAACAAATTTCCAACCCCCCAGCATTTCTACAAGTATCCCAATAGAAATGGTACCTTACTTGTATGGGTGGGCCAAGTACCCGCGGCAGGGAATGGCTCAAAATCTATTGATGCGACATCAAAATTACCTATCACAAGCCAACCTGGTTTTGCATGGGGGTCCCATGAGTTTTTGGCCTGGAGCTCAGCAGCCATCTAGGGAAACCTACCTAACCCACACATTTCTGAAAACTACACAACCAGGGGCTTCCAGGGAGGTATGGCTTGTGTGGATCCCCCAACGTTTCCTTACCCAGAATCCCCTGCAAAACTTTTTTAGCTGAATAAATCACTTTGTTCACACATTTTTGTGTGGGAAAGTTGTGGCATCACCGGGCTCACACAAATTTCCCACCACCCAGCATTCAACCAGGTCTCCCGATAAAAATGGTGCCTCACTTGTGTGGGAGGCCCAAGTACCCGCGACAGGCAAGGGCCCAAAACGTAGTGAGGCCCCGTGCTCGGCAGCCATCTGGGGAAACCTACCAAACCCACCCATTTCTGAAAACTAGACACTCGGGGGTTTCCAGGGCGGTATGGCTTGTGTGGATCCCCCAACGTTTACTCACCCAGAATTCCCTGCAAACCTCAATTTTAGCTGGAAAAAACACTTTTTTCACACATTTTTGTGTGGGAATATTGTGGCATCACCGAGCTCACACAAATTTCCCACCACCCAGCGTTACCCCAGGTCTCCCAATAAAAATGCTCCCTCACTTGTGTGGGAGGCCCAAGTACCCGCGACAGGCAAGTGCCCAAAACGTAGTGAGACGTCATCAAAATTGCCTAACTTAAAACCACCTGTTTTGCAAGGGAAGTCACCTGCGTTTTTGGCCCCGTGCTTGGTGGTCATCTAGGGAAAGCTACCTAACCCACACATGTCTGAAAACTAGACACCCGGAGGCTTCCAGGGAGGTACGGCTTGCGTTGATCCCCCAAAGTTTCCTTACCCAGAATCCCCTGCAAACCTCAATTTTAGCTGAAAAGATCACTTTTTTCACCCATTTTTGTGTGGGAAAGTTGTGGCATCACCGGGCTCACACAAATTTCCCACCACCCAGCGTTCTATAAAGAAACCTTGATGGATCTACACAAATGACCCCTTGCTGATTTCAGAATTTTGTCTACTTTTCTAAATGTATAGCTTTCCAGGATCCATTATTGCTTTCCCACCCATTTCTACCATTAACTGGAAGGAGGTTGAAAGCACAAAAAATAGCAAAAATAGGCTATGTTCCAGAAAAATGCCAAAACTGTGTAAAAAATTCTTGGTTTTCTGACAAAAGTCTGTCATTCCCTAAAAGCTGTGAAAATTGTGATTTCAGCCCCACAAACCCTTTTTTGATACCATTTGCAGAGAAAAGCCCAGACGCTTTCATTTGCAGCCCGTTTTTCCCATTTTTCACCCAAAAAACAAAAGTTTGCTGTATTTTGGCTAATTTCTGAGACCCCTCCAGAGGAATCCACAAACCCTGGGTACCTTTAGAATCCCAATGATGTTGGAAGAAAAGGACGCAAATGTGGCGTGGATACCTTATGTTGTCAAAAAGTTATAGGGGCCTAAGCGCACACTACCCCAAATAGCCCAAAAAAGGCTTAGCACAGGGCGGGGAAAGGCCTAGCAGCGAAGGGGTTAAGTGCTTAAAAGAAGCCTCGCAGAGCAGCGCATGTGCGCTGGCTCAGGCTCGAACTAAAAAGCACTATGGAGTGAGCCGCAGCCCGCGTGTGTGATAGGGTGAAGAGGACATACACTGATAACGTTGAATTATTCTGTGCTTGGTCCCTGTTCCTCTTAAAGGATCGGAAATTATGTTTTTCCAGCACTGGCCAATTAGAGCGGCTATAAAGTAGAGGGACACTGCAGCCAACAAATGGTAAAAATTGGCGAGCAAGCAAGACACATGCGCTATCGCATGCTCAACCCTAACAATGCAGATGCAAGCAGTATCCAAGGTATGGAAGCACTGCAGGAATTACTGCGTGAGGCAGAGACAGCCTGAAACTTCACTCACTGCTTGCTCTGGCTCTCCATAGCGCTTCATACCACCCTTTTTCAGTTTCACGGTGCTATAGAAAACAGGCTTTAATGTCAACTAAATAAATAATACTAAATATTCGAATGTCAGGTTGGGATAGCCAGTTATGGTACTGTCTTTGCCTTAAATTCAAAGCAACTTCAGCTTATCTCAGTGCAAACAAAGGCACTGTTGTAAATAAACTACTGAAACTGACTAGAATCATATATTAAATAAGCAGTGTCATTTATGACAGCAAGGAAGAAATTATACAAAGTTTATAGTTCATTGCATGTCACCTATAAACTAATGGTTCAAGTAACATACAATTAGCAGTCACTTCCGAAGCTAATTCTTTGCCCTGACCCCATACCATTATTGTTCCCATTTACGCACTGTTGTGGCTGCACAATTCCTCCAGGTGTTTTCTGGAGGCATCTTCATGGGCAAAACCAAGGAAATAATTGCAATAGTTGCACAACCCGTAATTGAAAATCAGGCCCAAATGTAGTGATTTCAAAGTCACCGAGGCACTTAGAACGAGGATGCAAATCATATTCCTGCAACTGACCTTGGAAGAAAGAAAGGCCAAGTATACCAAGCAGTATTCCAACCTTTAAACGAGAGGTCAAATGCAGAAATCTGCAGTGCATGCACTATTAACAGAGTCACTAGACTGGCTTGCAGTTTTTCTTCTCCGCTATGACAATGGACTACGAGTCCCAGAATTCTGAGAACAAAGTAGAGCAGGATGAGCTGCTCACGGAGGATGTGGGATAACTTTAATTTCTAGGGCATAAGAAATCTCTTTTTCATAGCAAATTGTTTTACAGTCACATGTCCAGATGAACGAATAGTGTCTGTGTTGTCAATCATCACATGAGTGTCGAATGGCTTGCCTCTAGTAGGTTTCTTTAACGCCTTCAGTGCATAGAAAGGTGCATTGCATGTGGTTTTATCTGGCTTTACTGCAAACAATTGTAAGCCATCACAGAATGTCTGTGTGTCAGATGCTGGCACATTCTGTGCTGTAAGGCTGCCAGCAGTGGGAGGCAAAGCGAATCCTTGCTGCAGGATGATGATGTGTGTGTGGTTTCATTTTTGCAGCTGGGATGACATGGCTTTATTCCCTGAGTGCTCCTCATCATCCACGTGATTCACTCATCGCCCAATGAAAATACAGCGAGTGTTCACTAGGTCGACACACATCCTAGCCTTGCCTATCCCTCCTCCACACAAGTGTTTATGTTTCTTCATGACTACAGAGAATAATTAACTGTGTGTTGGGCCTCGGGCGGCCTTGTAAAAGAATTATCAGCCCCTGAAAATGCAGAGTGGATATTTGTTGGAAGACAGGCTTCTGTCTGCTTCAGCCAATAAAACAATAATGTTTATACGTGTGTAACTGTGTTCCACAACCAGGCAAACTGTACCACCCAGGAGCAGCACGTCCACTATGGCAGAGGACCCCCCCGCCAGCAGCCAAAAAAAATGAAAAATAAAACTATAATAAACACTTGTTTATTATCACTTTATTTTAGCTGTCAGAGCCGAGACATGGGGGCGGGGCCAGAGATTACAGTTTGGTGGAGGAGTGTTTTGCACTGTAATTAGTGCACATGGCGGTTTGTCCGTCTGTCTCAGGATGGCCAAACCTTCATGCGCACTGAAGCTCTCTCCAGTCCCCTGGCTGCATTGCTGGGTTGGAGAGAGCCGGCAGAGGCTCGCGGTCTACCTGGAAGTGCAAATCCATGGTGCTCAGGCCAATCCCGGCATCGCTTTCATGCAGCGTCAGGATTGGCCACAGCCGGAGCCAGATCAGAGCGTAGGAGCCAGATTGGAGCGTGGATGCAGGTAAGTTATTGTCTGTCCCTGGTTCCCCCTCCCCCTGCCCACTACTTTGCCCCGATACTAGCCGCTACTGCATTCACCTTTGTTCGCTTTCGATTATGCTGCGCTTTGTCCCAGAAATGAATGAAGGGCTTCACACTGTCAGGGCCTTGGTGTTTCGGGATGCTTATTTTCAGAGAAACCCTTTGAACCAGAACAGCAAATCACATGGTGGCATCATTTTCCAGACAATAGCCAACCAGCTGTATCACTCCAGAGAAATCACCCTTGCACAGAGATGGCATTGTGTAGCTGCCGGGATTGCTGCTGGGGTAAGCTTCTTTACCATGCAGGGTCGCTGTGCATTCTCTAGTGGAATGTACAGCAAACACAGTGGCCGTGTTTTTCCATGCTGCACAGCACCGCTAAAACCTTTGGAGAATCTAATATGTCCCAAAGGTGAGAACTATCGGTTTTGCTAATGCTTGTTTTGTAAGTAGCTTCTTGCTGCAAAAAAACGAGTGTGTTTTGAGTTGGGACATGGGTA
This sequence comes from Triturus cristatus, assembly GCF_964204655.1. NCBI lineage: Eukaryota > Metazoa > Chordata > Amphibia > Caudata > Salamandridae > Triturus > Triturus cristatus. The sequence continues at coordinate 962,190,430 of NC_140580.1, forward strand.
GGTTGTGGTCATCCTTTTATTCTAGGCATCCTTTGCTAGGGGTATGCCTCACGAAAGAGCTGGCGTCTCACTTAAAAATTTTCAGGCACATGCATCAACCGAAAGAATTGCAATTCCTTATTTGCGAGAAATAAGGATTCGCAAATAAGAAATCGCAAATCGGAATGCATTAAAAATCCTGAAAAAAATACCGATTCGCAGGAAATCGCAAAAGCATTTTGCAAGACCGTATTTAGCGAACTCGCAAATAGCGATTGTGCTTTTAGCGATTTCGCTATTAGGGAATTCGCTAATAGCGAAATCGCAAATAGCGAGGGTGCACAGTTGATGCATAGTGATGACATCAGAACCAGGAAGTCAGCAGCTCATGCCCCATTCAGTGCACAGTCACAGGGAGAGGATGGAGCAGAGTGCAGGAGCTGAAGAGGACTGATACAAATACGTGGATAAACACCTGTCCCTTGCCCAAAATGGATGCAACAGCAGCAGGAGACAGCCAAACAGGGCAGGAAGAGAAAAAACAAATGTTCTGAAAAGGAAATAGAGTCACTTATAGAGGATGTGTCAACCAGCCATGATAAGCTGTTTGGGAAATTGTCCCTGAAAGCTCCTGAGCAGGAGAAAAGGAAAATATGGAACCGGATCCAATGGAAAGTGAATGCTATTGGGGTGACACACCGCATTATTGACGAGTTAAAAAAAGATGGTATGACCGGCACAAACAGGCGAAAGAACGCATCACAGAGAGGTTGAAGGAAGCCAAGAAGACAGGAGGGGGAACATCCACACAGACTGAGAACACACCCTTAGAGGACATGGTGGAGGCAACACTCCCGCCTGAAGCTGTTGCTGGTGGGACGCAGCTGGACACCTCTGGAACGGCTAACACAACTGAAGGTAAGATGCATGCAAGTGAACATCGATATACATAAGTCAGGAATCACATCAGCACAGTACAGCACAAGTGTCCATAATGCTAATCCAGTCCACATTTTACTATCACATCAAAGTGCATTATGGGAGATGCAGGCAGGTCAGGCAGGTACCTTGGCAAACTCACATACATAAATTAACAAGAATAACAGAGTGAAACAGCAAAATATTTAATTGTAGGAATATAATGATTCATGTAACATTAAATCATAGACAGAAATTAATGCAGATTTGCACTGTTTAACATCACAGATGCAGAACGAGAAGCTGCAGACGACAGTGACTGCATGGAGACACAGGGAGATACCGCTGTACATGAGACGGACACACCAGTGGAACCACAGCAACCATCAAGGGCAACTACAACACGCAGGGCAACAGTAGCACCTCTAGTGACAATGGAAACTGTGGAGGAGGCACATGAAACACCAGTGTCCAGCCTGGATGAAGTAACACCCACGCCAACTCCCCAAGCACAGGTCCGGAGCAGCTCTGTCCAATTCCGGAGGCGAAGACCCAGGCCACATAACACTCGGCAGGAGGAAACACCAACTGATGTCTGGGGTGGGCTGGAGGGGTAGATGCTACGTGGGCTTAGTACAGGATCAAATAGGGAAGATGTCAGGCAAGATTGCAAGCCTGACAGATTGCATGAGGGAACTGACCAGGGTGATGAGGGAGGGACATTTGTCACAGAGGAGACACCATCGCCAGCTAATGCAGTGCATGCACGTGTATCCCAAATCGAATAATAGGCTGGCCACCACGACAGCACTGCTGGCACTTAGGTCTGTGACAATGCAGACTGAGATGTCCCATTGTAGTGGGGATGTGGCTAAGGCACTGGGCCAGGTGATGGCTGCAGTGGAAATAATGCAGGCTCACAAGTTGGATCTAATATTGCCACACTGGAAGAGGGAAGAGAGGAGGCCTCAAGCCTTAGCAGTATATCTATGCCTGTCCCCATTGCAAGTAGGTGCAATACACGCAGCAGTACACCCTCCGCTACCAACATGGGGGATGAAGATGCAGCATTCGAAAGGCGCCTGGTTGTGCGTTGGTGTAAGAAATAGGCTGGTATGGCCACAGACATTCCGTCACTGTGAGTTAACCAGTGACGGAGACAACAGTTGGGACAGACTTTTGATTACTGATATCATTTACATTTATGACATTTCATTTTTGCCATTCCTGGGCAACTGGGAACATGTCATGTGTGCATCAACACTACAGTCCCTATAATTTGTTATAAAAATGAGTGTGGATAGCAATAGCCGTGTGTTGTCTCATCATTGCTCACCTCAGAAGAAGTTTTGTGTGATTTCCGTGCGTCTCCTGCGCCCTTCTGCTGCATTTGTCCCATGTGCAGCACGTGGATGTGGCCCTTGCTGGTTTTCGTCCTCTGAGTCGCTGTCAGATACCTCTATAGGAATGCCTTTCCTTGTGGCAACGTTGCGTAAAATGGCACATGCAGCCACTATCCTGCAGCATTGTTCTGGGCTGTATTTTAATGCTCCACCTGTTTTGTGTAGGCATCTGAAGCGGCTCTTCAACAGCCCAAATGTCCTCTCAATTTTGTTACTGGTGGAGATATGCGCAGCATTGTACCTCTGCTCATTGGGTGTTGTTGGGTTTCGGTACGGCGTCAGGATGTAATTCTGCAAGGCGTATGTGCTGTCACCTCCATGAGAGTAAGCAATGGGTCAGTGGCAGTAGTGCATTGGCATACGTGCAGTGTTGTGGGGAATTCATAACACATGTTTACCAAGCAGATGTCCCTCTCCGAATTCACCCCTGGACAGACGAGTGTGCATGCCGCTCTGGCGGAATATGTAGGAATCATGGGCGCTTCCTGGGTATTGTGCCACTATGTCAGTTATGATGTTTTTTGCATCGCATACTACCTGTATGTTTAGGGAATGATAACATTTCCTATTCCTATATATGTATTCATTACCTGCAGGGAGACATAATGCTACATGGGTGCAATCAATGCAACCTAAGACTTGTGAGAAGTGGGCTATCTGATAAAAAGCCTGTTTGGTCTTGGTCAGGTCATGTGCGGTTGTGGGGAAGCTGATGTGGGAGTTGATCAGGGACATCATGGCATTAAGGAATGCTTTAAAGATACGTGAAAGTGCACTTTGAGACACACCTCCAACTACTGCTATGACCCCCTGAAAACTGCCTGACGCCAGTAGGTGCAGGCAGCATAGGACCTGTACATGTGTGGGTATTGCATTGGTCCTACGTGTCTGACGCTGCAATATAGGATCCAAATCAGTAATTAAATCAATGATCATTGCATAATTGAGCCTATACTTCTCGTATATCTCCTTCTCTGTTTGTCCCAGCAATGTAATGCGGACTCTGGAGATGCGCTCCTGTATTCTCCTCCCTCTGTGTGCTGCAGTCTGGAGCCTCATCCTCCTCGCCATCAGGTAAAGCGCTGCCATTGTGAAATGGTCAGGGGCATTCTGGGTGTGTTTAAGTAAGTTTCAGTTGGATTTCAGCTGTATGTAATTTGCACTCATGATTACCACCTGGTTGTGATCCTTCTTATTTTGCACTTGCTAAATTGCGATTTTCTAGTAAATCGCAATTTGCGAATTTTCATGCATGGATTTGCGAATCTTTAATTTCAATTCGCTATTTGGGAGTCACTATTACAGAATCGCAATCCTATTCGCATAATTTTTTTGCAATTCCTTATTTTAGCGGAAACATGTGTTTTCACTATATTAGCATTCATGCATTGCTGAGGGGTATTTTGTGATCGTTAATGGGCTATTTTAGCAATTCGCAATTTTTGCAATTCTTTAAATGGATGATGTATGTGCCTGTTAGATAACACAGGAGCTAAAGGTGATCATAACAAGCATTGCATTAGCTGCCTTTGGCACAGGTACTGGCTCATTGCACTGCTCTACTCACACAGGCTCAACACCTAGCACAGTCAGCTTACTCCTTCTTTCTACCCTGATTGGTGAAATGAACAGTAGGAAACATATTAGGGGGGGCACTCTATTGCATGACATTGCATCCATTACCTTGACCACAACTATACTATCAAGGTAACTAGATGTGTGGTTAAGAGTAGTAAAAATATACTTACCTTGAGCATGTGATATTTCCGTGTCAATATTGTTAAACTCAATATAATGGCATCCAATCTCTATGCAAACATGCTAGTTCCCATGAAGGGAGCACATAAAGAATATTTACATGATATCATCAGCACCTAATAGAAGTGGCTCCCATGTCATCAATTGTGAGGAATGGAGGAGGAGTTGGCCAAATGGGACTATAATCTGTGAGTATGAGATGACACAGATTTTGTGACTGGTACCATAAACACTTAGGCTGTTGATGTGATGAACAATAATAGTTTTACTTTTACAATTGCTTTTAATAGCACAGCATTATACTGAACGTGATAGAAAAATATGGAATAATGTTAAGAAGAATTTTTCTTGGTCCTCCATAGTTGTTACATGTGATTTTTCTGGTCTGGTTTGACAGGGCAGCTGTTGCCAGACAATTATGTGAAAACCACCAGGAGAGGGGCTCTGGCTCCATCCACATGTTGCGAGCCAGGAGTGCAGGTATTGATTGAGCAGAAGTTGTGTTATTCAGCACCAAGATACCTTCTAGGTGAATGTGTGCTTTACAAATACACGTTATGTTACGTTATGTTATGCTATGTTATTTTATGTTATGGTATGGTATGTACGATGGTCCTACAGACAGCTTATCTTTTTAAACACAGTTGCCTAGCTGTTCAATGTGTTGCAGAGCTGTCTAGACAAACCTTATTTCGATAAATTGCAGATCGTGTCTAACAATAAATCATCGGGACATGCGCTGTAGTCTGTGGCATAGATGATTGTCATGGGGGGCACAAAGTTCCTGTCTTGGACCTTTATTTACAAACCTGGTTCAAAATGGGAACTGTAGTTCTCATTCATCTCAGTTTGCCCCAAGTTCTAGACTACAATGGCTTTGTATAATGTTGGTGCTGCCAGCATGTCGTTTTGGAGCACACTAAAGGCAAAAAAACGATGTTGGGATTGAGTTCAGAGCAATCATTTATTTCAAATGCATAATAATAACAGTAATGCACATGTGTGCTTTCTGTGATATCGAATATCTGTGTACGATCATTGGTAAATATTTGTAACATATAACAATAAAGGTCATAAAAGAATATTTTCACTGTTGGTCCTTTACGTTACTTTCAACACACAGTTTTTTTTTGGTGGTTTCTGGCTGTAGCACAAGTACTCGAGTTTTCAGTCACTGCGTTTCTGTTTGTCATTTTGTGGCCGTCACACAGCGCTCCTTTTTAGGTCTCGCCTGAGCCAGCGATTTAGCGCTGCTCTGGCGAGAGCTATAGAAAACGGGTATTTGGAAGTGCAAACGAGTGCTTTTCAGGCCCCCAACTACAGTGCATGTGCGCCGGGCGCGCGCACCATTTGGCAGCCTGCGTGTACATTTCGCGGGCGCTTTCATGTTCTCAGTGAGCCGCGCGGCCACTGAGAACATCAAAGCGCCCCCGAAAGTGCTCACCATATGCCATCCTTCCCTGTGTTGCTTTAGCACTCACCGCCCCTTCCATGTTCTTTTGTGTCTGCAGTTACTTTTGAAGCTGGATGCAAATGCTTGTCTTTCTCTTTCGCGTTCGCTCACGCAAACTCCCTCCCCCTCCCTCACCACACAGCTCGTCCTCCCCTCTGCCCCTGTAGACGTATGCCCACTAGTTGTCAGTACCTCCACTCTGCCCACGTTGGTGACAGTACCCCCACACCCTGCCCTGTAGACGTCTGCCCACCTTGGTGTCAGTACCTCCAGCCTGTCCCTGTAAAACTCTGTCCACATTGCTGTTTGCTCGTGAATGCTTTCCCCTACCCCCAGCTGGCATGCGGCTTCTTTGATTAAGCGCGCATGAATGCTTTCCCCTACCCTCTTCATTTTCCGACTCCATTCTCGTTCAATCTCCTACCTTGGAAAGTGTCATGTTTGTGTAAATTAAACTTATTTTGCTTTCATCTCTCCACAAAAGTGCTTAACCGAAAAGTAATTTAGCCGATTTACAGTGCGTGTATATTTAAATAGCATGCGCATTATGATGTCAATCAATACCCCCAAATCGCTTGCTTTTATTTCTATTTAAAGCAAATAGCTCATTTCACTTTGAAATGCTTCAGCCAAAACACACAAAACGCACGGCTCCTGCGCTGAATCTTAAACGTAATCAGCAGTCACGTCTAAAGTTGAACATGAAAGTTCTGATTACGCATCTTTAAATTCTTTATTTATAAAGGATTAACATAACTTCAAATGATAGCGTACCAAGAAAAGCTTTTCAGGTACTCTCAAGTAGGCACTTATTTTCATCACTGTAACTGTCACGTTCAGTATTCTATTTTATTTTTTTGTTATATCTGTGTTTTTTTTTCCTAAAGTGAAAACAATATACACGAAGGTGCTCGTTCCCTTTGTAAAGCGTGTGTACTATTAATATTTCAGTGAACTGGTTTACTTCAGTAAAGGATTACTCCATAACATGGCATAGTGTATATCTATCAGAATGTTCCAGAAGAAAGCAGTAAGAAATGGAAGATAATGGACAATAAACTATGCTTTCTTACGATGTAGTACGCTTCTGTTGCTTTATTAGAAAATTTCAAACGCATAGGAATCCTTTAAAAAAATTGGTAAATAAAAATCGCCAGCGTCCCTCAAGGGAAGGAATGCTTGTCTGTTTTTTTTTTTTTTTTTGCAATAGTGAAGCTAGCAAAGGGGTTCTACATCGACGAAACGTGTAAACTGAGCATCAAAATAATGATTTTCACTGACCTACTTAGTTGGGTACATTTTTTATTTTCTCCAGCGTTTTTTGAAATTCCGATTTTTGTCATGTGTGTGCTTTGCAAAGTTTCCCTGTATAAGTTCGCCTCTGCCAATTCAAGGTTTTTCTGTGCATTGCAAGATAATGTCACTGCAATGTCAAATTGTTTAAACTGTAAGTTAATAGTGACAGATGTATGCAGAATTTGTCTCTTCAATTTTACCTTTTGTAACATACACTGTTGCAAGTATCGCAATTTTCACCGAAATATGGGGAAAACATTCACGCAGGTAACTTTGAGGTTGCAGAACGTTCAAATGAAATTCATAAAGGTTGCTAGGAAAAACAAAGCTCCTGTAGAGGCACCAGGAGGATGCTGTGGTGCTGATGCTGTGGTCCTGTTAGAAGCCTTAGCCATGCAGAACTAACAGGGCCTTAATGGATAATCTCAGGTTCTTGCTCGGATGATAAAACGATAATCTTAACCGGGAGACCAGGCCAGCTCCATACATAGCTCTATGCGCATAGCAGAGAACTTTAAACAGGCCACGCTTTCTAATAGGAAGCGCATGTAAAGCTCTTTGTTGGTTCAGAGGCGGGCCAGAAGAGTTTGCATTCCAAACAGGCTGCCGTATTCTGCACCAGCTGTCATCTTGACAGACGCGCCTCATTTGCAGCCACCAGTAGCACATTGCTGTAGTCTAAACGACTAGTTATAAGAGCTTGGGTTATAGTTTTCCTTGAGGTGAGTTGGGTAAAAGAGGATTATCCTCTTTTAGAACACTACATGGATGTAACTGTTCATCTGCTTCCTGTCAACAGTGTTCAGTGTTTGCCTACAAATCTCAGTTTTTCCGTATGATGAAGTGCAGCTTAAGATTTTGCGCTTCAAGGTGAGTCTTCTTGCTTCCACAGTGAGCCACTTTGTCCGTCTGCTGTACTCTTGATGGTCAGAACCACACACACACACACACACACAAACACACAAAAACACAAACACACAAAAACACACACACACAAAAACACACACACACAAAAACACACACACCCAAACACACACACACACACGCACACACACAAACACACACACACACACCCAAACACACACACACACACACCCAAATACACACACACCCAAACACACACACACACACACACCCAAACACCCACACACACCCAAACACACACACACACGCACACCCAAACACACACACACCCAAACACACACACACACACACACACACCCAAACACACACACACACACCCAAACACACACAACCACATTGAGCATTGGCATAGCCAATAGGTCTCGCCTTTGGGACCTTATAAGTGTTTAGCCATGCAACAATTGATGTGGTTGCACCAAGGATATTGTGCTGCATAACTAAATACTTAGAAGGTCCCAAAAGCGAGACCAATTGGCTATGCCAATGCTTGTTTCAGTCGCTACTGAGAGTTAAGACATCGCCATTTTCCTTTTGCAGTTTTATCTAACGCAAACTCGACCCAAAGGTATTGGAGTTCTTTACATGAGCACCTGTTACATTACACAAAGCCTTGTGTGTGTGACCCAGTCTGACTCTTGTTTCTGATCACAACCAAAGCTCAGAGTGACCGCTTGGCAAGGACAAAGGGAGGCTCTCTGGGCCACTAGAGCAGGGAGCCCCCCAGATGAGCCGTCCTCCGATAAAAGCTGCTTAGTGACTAATGTATGCTGGGTCAGTTTACAGAGGCAGCCTGAGCGCCGCGGGAGCTGTACGACACTCCCGTAGTCAGCTTATCTTTTTAAACACAGTTGCCTCGCTGTTCAATGTCTTGCAGAGCTGTCTAGACAAACCTTATTCTGACAAATCACAGTCTGTGTTAAACAATCTATCATCGGGATATACGCTGTTTTCTGTAGCATAGACGATTGTCATCAGGGGCAAGAAGTTCCTCTCCTGGACCTTTATTTATGAGCCTGGTGCATAATGGGAACTGTAGTCCTCATTCAGCTCAGTTCGCCCCAAGTTGTAGACTACAATGGCTTTGTAAAATGTTGGTGCTACCAGCATGCCATTTGAGAGCACATTAAAGGCAAAAAAAAAACGATGTTGGGGTTGAGTTCAGAGCAATAATTTTTTTCAAATGTAGAAACCCGGGCCTGGGGGAGGCGAAGCCAGACCCAATTGGAGACCCGGGGCAAACGCTGGCCAGAGGTGGAAGCCCCTCCCCCGCAGATTTAAATAGCCCGCTAGAAAGGGGGCCACCAGGATGGGTCGCCCCAGGGTAAGAGCGAACCCCCCCAACCGGGGGGGGGGGAGAGCTGACGAGGCGAAGGGGGGGATAAATAAGGGGCAACATGCCCAGAGAGGGACATACCCCCCTTCCTCGCAAGATAGAAGAAGGAATCCCACCCACACCAGAAGGAACGGGCGTCGCAGTCGTAAGGGAAGACGTGAGGCGGAAGGATCACAAGAAACGTAGAATAAGAGAGAGTTACTAAAAGGTAGATGGAAGGCTCACACCAAACAGGACCTTGGGATGCCTCACGGCAGGGGCACTGAGGGAGCCATGGGCGGCCTACCACCATGGTAGATGTGATGCTCCCGCAGGACCCTTGGGATGCCTCATGGCTGGGGTACCGAAGGAGCAAGATGGAAGGACTCAGCCTCATGATAGAGAGAGTAGATGCTCAAGACGGGTCCTTGAGATGCCACACGGCAGGGACCCCGGGGAGAAGGGAGGGTCCACAAAAGGGCAGAGCAAGCAGGATGGCACTTGCAGCCCGGGCAGGTCCCAAATCGAATCGGAAGCAAGTTGAAGCCTTGACTCGTGAACAGAGGCCCAGGAAAGGGGCATCTCCCATCCCCATAACTTGAGGAGGCTGGGTCCACGCAGCAATGAAAAAGGAATTTCAAAAGCAAAGAAGTATATCGCAGAGGTATTAAGAGAGCAATAGGATAACCAAGATTGCGCAAATGTATGAACATGTTATGTTGAATAAACTGCGACCTTTTTTGGCACCAAAGCACGTTGTCAGTGGTTTGTTTTAATGTGCAGGAGGGACGCAGTGGCTGGAGGCAAGGAGGGGTAGGGACAACTCGGATCCTGGAAGGGGTTTAATAACAACATAAAAATGTATGTGTGTTCTCTCAGTGATATCGAATATCTGTGTACGATCATTTTTCCACTTCCCTTTCACCCGACCTCTCGTCCCTGTTTCTCCTCCTTCCACCCTCCAGTCGCTCTTTCTTCTCCCCCTCATGTCCGTTTCTCCATCCCAGTCTCTGTTTCTACCTCCCTGCCCTCGTTCGCCACTGTCACCCGATTGCCAAAGCCAAAAGCTCGTCCTGGGCGAGACCTATTGGCTTTGCCACCTATTTCTCATTTCAGTGGGCACCCTGTTTCTACTCAAAGCAGATTCCCAATCAAGGAGAAATAGATTTACCTGAAGAGAATGATAATTGGGAAGCAAAGATCAAGAGACAACCATTCATGTTTTTTCATTTTTATTTTTGCATATTGTGATGCGCCTTCAGACAATGTGGATGGTTTAAAGAGGAACAACACCTTTTCATAAGTATAATGGGAGAGAAAATTATTTAATATGCAGTACACAGAAACATACACACATTGATGTTGATTCATCAAAATGCCAGGTGTAGTGGAAGTGACATCACATGTCCCTTGACCACAATGAAATCAAAGGAAGTGATAACATTGAACATTTGACCCTTGTGTTATCAGAGGAAGAGAAGTCATTTAATCATTGATCCTGGTGTATTTGCAGAAAGTGATATCATGAAGTGAAAAAACAAGTAATAATGAGAAAAAAACAGAAAAGGATAACGTAGTCAAAAGTGCATTTCAATTACCAATCATAAACATACATATGTGGCTGCCATGATGTAAATGGGCTGCAACCACAAAAAGCCAGAAATACAAGAAATACAGAGGAGCTTCAGCCATCATGCTCTCCAGCATAGCTGCATGCATAGGCACAGATTTGGATTCCAAGGCATCACCATATTGTGGTCAGCACAACTATCATCTTCCTGTGACCAGCTATAACAGCAGTGCACATGGCCTCGAAAGTTCACTTATGTGTACCATGTGCCAGTGTGTCTCAGTGTAGTATTATCATTAGAAAGCAGCTGATCCTGCATGGGCAAGTTCTCCTTTCCAGAGTCAATCTGCAACCAGGTAACACACCACTCTCAGGCACCAATGAGTCCATCCCTAAAAGCAGACACCCTCCACACAAAGAATTTCCTCTCATGCATCCCTCTCTTGTCACAAGAGGCTGCATGCAGCGGAAACAGGAAAACAATGCCCGTGATAATTGATTCTTGTATTGACAGATGATCCCCAACAGATCACTGTTTATTGACTTCAAAAGGATGAAAGACTAATTCGCCCATTCATGGATTATACCCTGTCTGGACATATTAAAAAATACAGAATGCTTATCATAAGCATGATTTAAGAAAATGTGGCCAGGCCATAAGATCAAAGATGTTTTCACACTGACCAGGCCCCTCCACAAAAGGGAATCAGACTTTTGTCTGCGATGGAAATTTATGGAGTCAACCCCAGACTAATGGAATGCTCTGAAATGCCGCAGTAATGGGAGATTCTGTGCTATACAAATGCTATCCAACAATGGCAATGGCAGTTATGAAGGTTGGTGTGCTAGTTCGTTGTTACTGCGTGGAAAACCACACCTTACAACAAAAATAAGCATTGTCAAAACCAACAATTCTGACTGTAATTTGCTAATTAATGCACACAGGGCCAGACTGGCCGTAGCGGTCATCGGGCACTTTCCCCGTGAGCCGGAAGGGTGGGGCCGCTTTTTTGTTACCGGGGGCCGGTTTGCAGCAGTTTAATATCATCCCCCTCTAACAAAAGTAGCCATGCAGCGCTTCTCACTAGCACATCCCCCCTCCCATCGGGCCGGTCCAACTGAAATGCCAGGACTGGTTTGTGTTACCAGTTCGGCCCTGAATGCGCACAAACACGGGCATGCACAAATGTCCACTAGTGTATGTTTGTGCTTGCACACATTAAAACATGAATGCCAGTTGGTTTTGCTAATTCTTGTTCTATTTCATGTGCCATCATCAATTTGGTTAGAGGGATGTTTAAACTGATGCCCAAATTGTTGCAAATAGTTATCTGCTTACCAGGTCTGCAGGATGAACTCAGTTTAATCTCAGATACTAATTTGTTGGTCACCGGCATCTGCAGTTTAATATCCATTAAAGGGCCAGTCCCAGGACCAACATATACCACTGGAAATACAAGGTTTGACAGTGCGTTTGGCATCTGATCTTGCTTTTCTGAGGTGGTGTGAGTCGTATAAGATTTGGTTGAGCCTCCTCCGTTGCCACTAGAAGACGAACACCTTGCACCCCCCTAAGTGTTGTCCACACTACACTGTGTGATAGAAATTCTGGGGCAGATTTATGTTGCACTTGCGGCACTTTTGCGCCGCCGTTGCGTCACTTTTGTGACGCAGCAGCGGCGCAAATCCTGCGCCATGGTGCGGGGCATTTACAAACGTGACGCATCTCCCAGATGCGTCACGTTGTAAAGCCCTGCGCCACATGTAGGCGTTCCAGGGCAGGTGGGGGCGTTCCGGCGCAGGAACGCCTCCTAAATGTGGCTGAGTGAAATCTACAAGATTTCACTCAGTCACTTTTAGGCCCATGCTGCGTCAAAACCCTGCGCCTGCTTGAAGCAGGCGTAAGGATTGACGCAGCATTGTACAGATAGGGCCCCCCAGATCATTGCTGGAGCTGCGTCGCGCTTGCGACGCAACTCCAGCAATGCGCCACTTTTCGGCACAGATGCGTCACGCATCTGTGCCGTTTTTGCCCCATGGTGCGCCGCATTATAAATGCGGCGCATCCATGGTGGCGCAGCTGTGGCGCATAATAACTGGCGCATCCCTGCTGATATGCAGGGATGCGCCAGTCATCATAAATCTGCCCCTCTGTGTATTAGTTCGGATGCTCGATATGTATGCTGTCTCCTAATTGTATACAAAAGTCGCAATATATCTCGATGATGTTTATTAAAAAGAATTATAAAAAAAAAAAAAAAATTAAAAAAAGATTTGGTTGAGCCTAGAAACTCTCTCTCAGAACTTGCTAAACACACATGGAAGACTAAATGTGCTTATCATTTACACCATCTATATTAAGAAACTTAGTGGATTACAAATAAGGAAACAAGCAGACTTCCTACTGCATGTACTGGGTGGTAAATAAGTGCTCTGCTGAGATATCACTTTTAACAGCAAAGTCGTTCTGAAACTCGTGATGGTGTTTGCTGCTATCGTCTCTTCAACAAATATAACAGAATTCAAAATGGCGTAAAAAAAAATCTTTGCTGCCTCTTGTTTAGGTTTACACTATACAAATACCACGTAGATACATGCAGAACTAAACAAGTCTTTGGGACTTACATAGGTTGTGTTTTTAGAACTGCTATACATCACATTTTCCGAAGACCACTAACTTTTAAATCAAATTAAATTACCATCTTCATTAAGTGATAGAATCCAGCTACTGAAGATGATGGGCGTGCCAAAATTGGAATATCACTGAATGTTTTATGGGGCCAACTCCCATAGTTATGACGTGTTTGGCAATCTAGATCAGGTAAAACGTCCCATTGGAGGACAGGGCACTATTATAATAATGGCTGCCTTATAATGAAGTGTGATCATCAGAGATCATAGCTTACTGCTTTTTGTACCAAACTGCAGAGCTTCATACATTTAATATCATAACTCATAATGAATGCAAATAAGTTAGAGCTATAGAAAATGGGATAAAAAACACATTCAGCCACTGCCATTTGTCTCTGCATCATTTTGTTTTGGTGTTTATTAACTTTCTTCTTATAGGTGGTTGTGTAATTAACCACCAGTTAGCAAACGCAGATAGGTTCCTCTGTGGTCTAGGACTGTGTGATTTGTCACAAGAAGTGCGTAGGGGAAGGTGTGGGGCATACAGTACACAGCACTGCGCTTCGCAGGATGTTTTCATAAATGTAGGGGGTCACAGGGAACCTGCCAGGGGTTGCAAGCTCCAGTCCAGGGGTTGCAGGTGCGACACCTGGTGACCCTTAAATGACCTGCATGCAGCATGTTTTAACAGATCGGTTTGAATTCTGTCCGGTAATTCGTTGAATCACCCCAGCCAGTGCTAGCTGGTAAGGGAGCCCTGGTGACATATTAGCTGTTAATGGCTTTGATGAAAAGTCAGTTTTTGGAATCAGTTTGATTGCACCATCAGTGATATAAACAGAGGTCCACAGATGGGACCCTATTCCCCACCATACATGTATGCCTGCCCTTATTGTTTCATAGTGAAGTATTAATGAAAATGTATCTTTTTGGTCGGTGCTAATGAGTCATGTTCAGTGGGTTGTTAAGACTGCATTTTGCATAGTTCTATAATATATATTTAAACTATTTTGCATGGTTCTATAATATAGTTCTATAAATTGCGTTCTGCGCTTCACCTGGAACCAATAGTAAGAGTTATGTGCAGTGTTTTGTTGTGTTGAGACATTGCTAATGACTGTCTGCATTGTACCCAGTGGCGGCTCCTCCGCTAAGGCTGCTTCAAATACTGATAGTGCTTTCTGGTTGCCATCTGTTTGTCTTACTTTCTATGGCTTTGGCCGTGTGCAGTAACATTTAACACCAATGTTGATTAACTAATATTTTGGAGTCTGCTATTGGTTCCTTCATTAGGTCATGTTTACTGCATGTCTTCGAGGTTTGGGAATTAAATCATAGAAAAGGAATAAAGACAAGAGTTCAGAAATGTCAGGAGTTCTTGTTGAGACAATGTCTTAATGTAAGGTACACTGGACTGTTCTTTTGGACATTTCCTACATTGATGCTCTTTGCCATTATCAGTACCTCATTCTGTCCCTTGGGTCTGAAGTAGGACAGGGATCCTGGAGCGCTGGCGTAATGGACACATACAAACAACAGAGGCCTAGAGCAAACAAGGGTCCACCTCACTACACAAGACTGTTCAGAGACAAGAGGAGTCTTCTCTAAAGTTTCAAGGAGCCATCTTTGTTCTTTACCTGGTTTCCAAGGTTTCTTTTTAAAACACTCATTTATTTTGTTTTCCTCAGTAATTACTCAGGAGTTCAAACTACTTTCAGGGAATATGCCGACGGCTAAATCATTATTTCCATGATATGGTGAATCATAATGAATTGGTTCTTTAATGTAAAGAGTTTCAGTTTTAAGAACACCCAGGCCTAATGAGTTTCAATCTAATCCCTAACTATTAGATTCTAATCATAACCCTTGCGACACAACTGTGTACCTTAGCACAGCACTCAAGCTTAATGATTTACTTTCTTTCTTGTCTTGCCTCCAGTAGGAGAATGTATTTGCTCTCCAGGACAGGTGCTTTTTAGGTCTGGTGCCAGCCAAGACCCTCTGATTTCACTAAAAAGATAAGTATTGTACCTTTACTTATTGGGCTTCCTGCCAGCTTTCTTCATCCCCTGGTCTGTTATTGTGCCATTCACTTTGCCTTCCGCCCTTCACATCATATCGGATAGGGTGGTGGGGTAGTCCAATTCAGCCATTATTTAACTTCTCTGTGAGTGACAGAATTCTGCGCTTTACAAGGAGAACATCCATGCATAAAGTAGTAAGTAGTTCTGTAGGAGAGTAGGGTCTGCTATCCTATGGTCACCCCAAATTTTTGCTTTTTGCTTCACTGGTTTTTGAAATATTGAGGCTGTGGGCCTGCTAATCAGACCCTCAGCCTGCTGTTCTCTCTACTAAACTGACACTATGCACTCTAGGTGCATAACCAATTGGAACTAGATCACCCTGTGAGCCCCCTGTACCAGTGTACACTAGGTACCCAGGGCATTGGTGTATCTAAGGCCTCCCAGGGGCTGAAGCATGTATTGTGCCACCCCTGGCCTGGCCTAACAATTTGACACAACTGGCTGATCACTCAGCTGGGGTAAGTTGGTGTAACCACCTCTTACTTAGGTGTAGTATACCTATACCTAACCTTAAATGGGACACATGTTAACCTATAAGTCACTCCTATGGCAGGCCTTAACAATCCTGAAGGCAGAGTGCTTGGTTCCATGTGAGATGGTGCTCTGGCATGAGCTGAGCCTGTCTGCAGTGGTCGGAACAACTTCCTTCTACCGTTTCCAGGTATCGTCATACCATATACTCTTAGGTGCATTATGAACCTCGCGGTTAAATGCTATCTTTGGTTTGGCTTTACCAAAACATGTCGAGTAAGGTGTCATACGAATTGGAATACTAACCTCTCGCCAATTCTGGCGACGGGGTTAGCATTCCACCCTTCTAGAGGGACACGACATGTACAGTACCTGAAACCCGGGTAAAATCAGACATAGCCTCAGCTCCACAAAATGGATGCTGCCACCACATCCACAAGTCTGCCCTCCTGCTGCTGGGAGTCCTTCCAGCTTGGGAGACGTGGACAAAGGGTTTCCTGCCAGGGGAGGTGCGAGCACCACCCCAGACAGGATTTTGTGTATTGGTCAGGTAGGGCTTGAATGAAATCAGACATGCCTGAGGCTCACAAGGAGCCTCGGTGCATATGCCAGTTCAAACCGGTCCTGGAGCACACCAGCCCCGGACCTGGGGCGAGCTGGACAAAGGATTGGGGGTGTAACCACCCCCCTTCCTGGTCCCACCCTTAGGGAGGGACCTAGCAGGTAGTCCGGCCCCTAGAATCCGCTTAAAGGTAGGAGCTGTGTCCTAAGACTTCAGACATCCTGGAATCATCTTACTACAAAGAAGAAGACGGGAACTTCGACGCTCTGCTGCACAGAGGACAGAAGGAAATCTCCCCTATGGTCAGGGAGTGACCATCTTGCTAACGCAAGCACCACCCAGCAACTCGACGTCTGCTTTGCCACCGCCTCCCGCCGGAGCCCGAGCCCAGAGCCCAACAAGACCTGGACCTCCAGACCTCTCACAGCCCGATCCACAGTCCCTGCAAAGAAGGAACCCGTGGAGGCACCGAGACACGTGGAGCCAGCCATCTTGAAAGACCCACGACAAGCTGCAAGCGCGACAACAGAGGCTCCCTCCAAGTTGTGCTTTGGGTCCTGAGAAGCCCAACATCTGAGCAGCATCTGCACCAAAGGTGAGCCCTCCAGCATTTCCACGATCTGCGTGGGGCCCCTCTGCACTTTGCAACTTGACGCGCCTAACCGGACCCTGGCCCGTTGGCTAGTGGCCATCTTGGCGACCTAACTTGAAAACTACGATGCTGGTCTGGTTGCTCCAGACTGGCCTCTGCTGCCCTCCAAAGGAGCAGCCCCTCTGACCTTGCTGGTCAGAACAATCAGCTTTCTTCATTTTCCACAACTCCTGCCTTTGCCAAGGCTTGTGTGCTTCTTTCGAGTCGCCGACACCGCCAACAGCGAGAGCCTGCGTGAGACAGCTCGTGAACCGACTCCTGGACATTGTCGATCTTCAGGGACCACGTGGCTGCGGAGACAAGCTACACCTCATCACCCGTTTGCACCTGACATCGCCTGGTACCTACCTGGTGCCACGCTGGTCACTGGCTAGTGACTGCGAACACTGTCCCCTCTGCGTACAGGTCTTCTACAACTCTGATCCACCCTTGGATCCACCGCATCTCTTCTGAACCGACCGCCTGCAGCATCTTTGTCATCAGGCTCCATTGAACAGATAGACGAAACCCGAAGCACTTCGAGACCTATGCACCCGCTTCCTGTGGGTGAGGTAAAGCTGGCACTCCGGTGCCCAAGTGTAGAGAAACATCTCTAGTGTCTGTGTTTTAAGTCTTAAGTTCGTAGTCCATCCAGAAGACCCTTTTAGCAGTAACTTTTGAACTTTTACGCACCCATTGAAAACCTATGGGAGCCCGCGTGTAACTTTCCTCACTGCACACGCGACCCGTGGACCTCCTGGTCACTAACTGAAGTTAGCTCCTTGTAGGCCCAGCGATTCTAGAGGCCCTAGGCCTTTTCCCTTTCCTGTTCGTGGTACTTATACCACTATTTTAGTATATGGTTTGATCGGCCACCAGGGCCTATCCATATAAAGTGCAACTTCTGTATATTGTAATACTTTCTTGTTTAACGATTTGTGCTCCTGTGCTCATAAAGAGTCTAGGGGATACTTTGAGTAATAAATACATATATATTTTGAATATATATCTGTGTGGTGTCCTTTCATTGGTATAAAGGGGGGTTACATATGCTAAAACAGCCTGCTTAACATGCTTTAACGAGTTTAGCCTCAAAGACTGCATAGCCTACGCTACCACTAGGGCAGCTAGTCCGAAAAGGTTGACTTACAACCACACCATAAGGGTTGCTTGGCATGGTACAAGGTGGTCGCTTTAATTAGTGAACATCATATACCAGGCCAACTTCTCACAAGTTCCCTTTAAGGTCAGTGACAATTATGGCAATATGTGCTTTTGAGACTAAAATATAATTTCTCCTTTTAGCCGTTTTTTTTTTTAGATTGACGAGAGCCCAGAAGCTTCCACAACAATAAGTTTTTGCAAAAACCACGACAATCGAAAACAAGTAGTGATAAGGCTAAAAGGTTGACAGCGAATACTTTGCCAATGGTTGTTATCTTTGCACAAGTGTCAGAACTGCTCCTCTGTGACATTATGGAACATACCCATGAGCGCCTCATGATAGTCAATTTGAATTATGGCAGCTGCGGGAAACACTGTGCATGCCTGAAACACAACTGGTAGGTACGAAAGCAATCAAGGGATAATTTACCGGTATGTATGAAGCCCATGTATTTTATGTTTTGGAAACAGCCACTCACAACTCTGTTTGTTCTCAGGTACAAAATGGAACTTTATAGTTTCCGAATTCACTGCATCTCAGCACACTACAAGGACCATCAAAACAGAAGTCACCACAAGTTCAAGTAATTTTGACTAACTGAGGATCCCAAGTCATGTTCTCCACCACTATCATCATCTTACCACTGGATCAGCCCTGGTTACACAATGATGATCCTTTCGGCAGTCAATAGAGAACACATTAAATTGCCACGGCCACTATGGCCCAATTGGCAAGTGGTGCCAGTTCAGGGGACATTGCCTAGACTGCACGTATATTGTGAACTTATAGATCAAAAGTTGCAGATACTGTGGTGCTGCTGTTGATTGATGACTGGTGATGATCAAAACTGGTCTGCTAGTATACTATGCACTTTGTCCATTGCATTTATGTTAGGCAACATAGGATAACGTCACACCATCTACTGTCAGAAACTCAGGGATTTTTGCTTGTTGTTCTCTTCTAGACCTCAATACAAAAGAGAAGAGACTGCTGATTTATTGGGCAGATTTCAGTGATTTTCAGACAAGCGAAAGCTCGTAAGAATAAATGAGACTAGTGTCTATAACATTTGTAACCATTTTTGTGTATTTGAACTACCTTTATAGGTCAGTTCCAGGCCACCAGGGAAGGAAGACTAAGTAAAAGGCGCATGGGAAGGGAAAATGGAACTGTGTATGCCTAAGAAGACAAGGTAAACAATGCCCTCAGTAAACAACCCTCACAGAAAGCTTGCTTATTGTGCAAAATGTGGTTTTACTCTCGACGTTGCATGTGTACACTTATTTGATGCTATTGCTTTTGAAACAAATTCAGTATGACTTGTTAAAGTGTCTTTTTTTATGGCTTATGCTAACTAAGCCTCAGTTAGGCCTTGACCCCATATTGTTCGAAATGGATGTCTCCCCCTCCATATTAATTGTTTATTATTGCTGTAGAACACAGTCAAAAGAAGTCATGTTTGTTTATTTTCATTGACCTTGTTCTAGCTATTCTGGAAGAAACTAACAAGGGCTTAGTATAGTTGCAAACCACCCAGATGTCTTTCCGCTAGCTCACTCTACTCTATTCATTCACAATAGTTCACTGTTGTTTTGTAGCTAGTTTGCCGTGCTACCTCTGGATGATGTCCGTCCCTCCGGTTGAATCCATATCTATGCAGGGGGATAATACTTAGAGGATAAGGCAATATGATGTTTAATAGAACTGTGCTCTGATTTGATGTACTTATAACTCTTCTGCTTACACCATGAAGATTTTGTAGTTTTAGTTATGTGCTGTGAGAAGATTTCCTATTGAACCCTCAATTATGGGGGTGAACCAGAACTTTCCTGAGACTTTTTATTGCCCCCGAACCACCCAAATTTGTATTTAGCCAATCGTATAGCCAAGGTCAAATGTTATTCCTGTTAGCATAGGTATCGTAGACAAGGGCCCATGCTCACTGTCCCATTGGAGTACAAGTCCACCTTAATAATGGTGCCCACAAAGATAAAACTGTTCTGTGATTGCTTGCATTCCTTTTCAATGGGTATGTGGCTTGACAGTTCTGCTAGGAGTGTTTCTTTGAGAGCAGCATCAAGGCTGATTTGAATGGGGTTGTTTCTCATCTTTAGTGGTCCACTAAGCAAACAAGCATTGGCATAGCCAATAGGGCTCGCCTTTGGAACCTTATAAGTATTTAGTTATGCAGTACAATATCCTAGGTGCAACAACATCAACTGTTGCATGGCTAAACACTTATAATGTCCCAAAGGTGAGACCTATTGGCTATGCCACTGATTGCTTAATTTAGAACATTCTACCCTTAGTGGGTGAGTGAAAGGGAGGATGGACAGATGGATTGCAAGTGTGGGTGGATGGATGAGGGAAAGGATGGATGAGTGAAAGGATAATTGGAAGAACGGATGGATGAGAAACTGGTTGGTGAGTGAAAGGGAGGATGGATGGATTAATGGATGAATGAAAGAGTGGATGGATGAGTGAAAGAGTGGATGGATGGTTGAGTGTTTGGGTGGAAGGAAGAGCAAAAGGATGGATGAATGGATGGGTGAGTGAAAGAATGGGTGATGAAAGAGTGAAAGGAAAAATGGCTAGATTGAGTACAAGGATGGATGACAAAGGATGGATGAGTAAAAGGATGGATTAGTGAAAGGGTGGATGAAGAGAAGGATGATTGAAAGGATGGACAGCTGGATAGGTGGAAGGATGGAATTTTTTTAACAGTTTATTTCAAACAAGCACTGCTAAAGTCAAAGTGTCTGCTTTTGTGTCAGAGAAGCAGGTTTTGTTCAGCAGTACGTGTTGCCAAAAGCTGTCCTAAAAAGATCTTACCACAAAATATCTTGGGCCACAGTGCCGTAAGTAAGCTAAGAGGCAGAAGAACTCTCAAAGTAGTATTATAAAATCGAGTAAGAAGGTAACGTTTGCACTTTAACTGGTGTTCTTAAAAGACACACACAGCAAAATATTATAGTTAATAGTTTGCACAAAGGGATTGTGTTTTTGTTACATTTAAACCTCTGTCCTAACAACATGTTGATTTTATGGCATTTGACAAAACTATTGCGCTCAAAGTGAAAAAATGCATACACGTGTGATCAATGAACAGTCTTTGACCCAGGCTGCACACACGTACATGTTAATCAGCAAATACAATGTTATCTTTACTGCAACATTAATACATCAAAGTAAAGACATTAGGTCTCATCAGCTGGGTCTTATTTACAAGCCACACCTTGACTATGCAGTAAAACTAAGGGACTACATAATTCCCCTTCACCAAAACATAATGAGAACAAACGGAACACAATCATACAGGAAATGCCATGGCCTCAAATAAAAGCCCATCCAAACAAGGGCAACCCTTGAAAACCAATGGCTACGTAGGGCCGGCTTAAAGAACAGTCTCCCTGTACTATGTACTGTATTGTTTTGAAGAATCACTACTGGGTAGTCTAAATGGCTAAAGCTGCCTTGGTCACACCTAAATAGAGGAAAGGAGCTTCTTAGAAGAAAAACAGTGGATTGCGTATAAAGAGTGTTCGGAGGGACCGATGATTGAACACTACCATTAAAATAAAACTAATGTAGTCCCTACTTGTAGGCATATTAGACTTCTGCCACGTCATCAAAGCTGTATGAGAACAAAGGTCACTCACCAAATTAAGTAGCACAGGCGGTCAGCTCTTTTCAAGCATTCATGCTTGTGGCAGCATCCACCTTGCGGGAGCGAGCAGACGCGCGCCCGGCCACGCTAATTGGAAACAGATGGCCCCTGCCCGCTGCTGCTCGCTTCCGCATGGTGGATGCCGCCACAAGCATGAGTGCTTGAAAAGAGATGACCGATTCCAAAAGGTCATCTTCTAGGGCAGCGCATGTGCGCTGCCTAGGTGAGACCTAAAAAGGCTGTTACATGGGCAGTAAATAAAACAAATTATACAGCAGGAATATTTGGGCACTGCCTCCCTCTCTACATTAAAAAAACAAATATTCTACTTTTTGTTGTTGCTTAAGTTAAAGAATAAAGGTTTTACTGCAATGACTTCATTTTCATAAGAATTCTTGAAGCAGGGTGGAAATTTACAGCAAGTTTTTGCTTGCTTGGTATATTTGCCATTTGTTGTGAAAGAGGTGAGACATCTGCAAAGATGAGCAGGAAACTAAAAATGCTGTGAAATCTCATGCTAGAAGAAAATGTGCTTTCTTCACCCATCTCTTGCTTATCAACAACAGGAACTAAACCAAACCATCATTCCTTTTAACATGCCCCCTCCAAAATAAAATGCATTGTATACCTCTTCGATAAGAATATCTCCATGCCAGGAGCTGGGGTGATGGTCACTAATTAACATGGCACTAAGTGTCTCGTAGTTAAGCTAGTTATGAGTAATACCCTAAGAATCCACTTATGAAGTGAATAGGGAGTTTAAAAAAAAGATGTTTGTGTTTTACTTTCTTTTTGTCTTTCAGAGGCTTACAGAGGATTAGGGTGTCATCTCTGTAACAGGTTGCCTTGTGCAGACCCAATGCGTAAATTTTGTGCTGGCCTGGAAACAATGTGTCATTAAGAACTGGACCCTGATTACAACTTACAGATAATGAGGCTTACAATATATACATTTCCCCGTGACCCATGTAGGGTTACTGTGATGGAGTGCACTGCTTAACAAATATCAGAATTTAAATCATATGTGAAGAGACAGTGGAAGACAGTGTATCAAATGAACTACTAATGTAATGTGAGCTTTGTGATTGCTTAGAAAAAGACCAGCTACAGTATTCTGAACATGTTATGACCAAGGCCCTTCTCTATGAAAGGGACAAGAAGGAGGCAGAAAATATCAAGGAGAAATCACAAACATGCCTGAACTCTGGTATAACTGGAGAGAACAGGAGAGCCCTAGGCTTCTGACTGAAGTGTTTTGAGCAGAAGACCTATGAGAACCTTTCAGCCAAATGCTAGTGGCCCAGGAGAAGGTTTATTTCCAACTATTAAAACCTTTGTTTTGTCCGTTCTTAGTTCTGCATCAAAAGGCTGTAGCCAAAAGAGAGAGATTTAGGTGATAAATCAGCATGTAAAAATATTTACATATTGTAGGTAGGATGTTTTAGGAATAAAAGTGGAAAGAATGAATTATCGTGGCAAGTGGGACTAAAAAAGAGGTGGCAAACATAAACAATGATCTTATTCATTTGGTGCAAAATGATACTGTGGTTGGCAATGTTGAGTGTTGCTAAACGAGCTAATACACCAATGCACTGTCACCAACATTACCTCTTCATCCGAACTCCCCGTGATCAGTCCCGATTCATGTTTGTGAGGACTGTGACGGGGAGGTGTGAGACTCGGGGTAGTGAACTTTACCAGTAAGTAACCGGACATTACCAGCCAAAGACTAGGACAGAAGTTGAAGCAAAACGGTGATGTGCTATTGAGGCGCAATGGGAGTGGTCAGTGGTCCTCATTAACCCATGCAATATCACAGTGCACTTGAAGCATCTCTGGATTAATTCAGTGCCTACCCTAAAACAGAGATAATAATCATAGGAGGAAATATGACTACGGAGCCCATGAGTGTTCTTACACGCTAGTCAGGACAAGGAACATGCTGAAAAGTAAGGGCCGTTTTCCTTTCAATCAATCACCAGGTGGGGCTCAACTGCTGTACATCGACTCCCACTGACAAGTGCCTGATAGAGTCAGCTGGTTCTGTTCTCTCTGGCTCGACTGTGAAGTAAAACTCCCATAAACAGGGCAGCGTTAGTGAGGTGCTTCTGCGCTATGTTTAAGGTAATCATGGATATTGGATCTCTTCCGATACTTCCCACAGCTAAATACCTGCAGCATGCATTAGGCAAATGCTACACTGTTTAGAAATGTCAAGGAAGCCTATAACAAACTTTTCATAAATACTTGCAGTGCTTGAAGGATAACCAGGGTGTAAAGAAATCTCTCAGGGCAATCTGATTTGAATGTATTGTGCCTGAAACTTTGGTCACAGAAGCACGCCACAAAAAATAAATACTGCAAGATCATGCTACTCGAGCAGAAAAAATGAAATGAGGGTGTTGTCGGCCAAAACGGCACGAGGGTAAACAGGGCAGTGCGAGAGCTTAAACATGACCACGTTTTGTTTATTTGCATCTAAAGAAAAAAAGGCTTCGGTATTATGAGAACAAAGATGTATAAATGCAGAAGTACCAATTCGACGGAAAACCAATTTTGATATTCAAATCATGATTTGTCTATCTAGGAGGCATGTTTTTTGTGAGGAATTTCTTATCAACAAGAATTGGCCGCGCGGCTCACTGAGAACATCAAAGCGGACGAAATGGGGGAAAGGAGGGGTGAGTGCAAGCCGAGGTGACAAGAAGGGCTGGGCGAGAAGGGAGGGGGGAATGCCAGCAGCAGAGGTGCCTGATCAAAGCTGACGAAAAGGGAGGGGGAGAAGGGAGGAGGGAGTTCGAGCAGCAGCTGTGCATGTGCACGCCTTTGTGCACTCAAGCTTCAGGCCTGCAAAATCATGTGGGTAGCACTTTGAAAACCCGTATACTAAATGCTCTCCGAGCAGCGCATGTGCACTGGCTCAGCGAGACCTAAAAAACAAAGCATTAGAATGCACCCCAAGGTATTGAAAGTGGTTGTTACTTTTGCTAGTATTACACTCATCACTCTAATGTTTTAATTTTGCAATAAAAGTCCCAACAAATCGCTTTTTTTGTAAATCCAGGAAAAAATCCCAGGGAACAAATGTTATTTTGCCTGGAGGCTAAACCTCCCTGCACTGTTCCTGCTTTCTACAATTGGTTTATTAGACAATGGCACATATAACGCATCTTAAAGTTTTTTTAATTTGTATGCCTGCCAGGATGCATACCTTGACTCACACATAAACCCAGTAGTAGGGCTACTAAACTCGTTGGAAAAATATTGAAATGCACCTATGATTTTCAGACTGACAATATGTGATCTGATGTCACTGTTCAGAAGATCGCTCCACGCTTTCCAAGACAGGCAGAACATGGTATTTTAAGACATTATATATGTATATTCTGCTCCGAACTGGACACTTTGCTCTGAAGATTACTTACAGTTGATGATCCACCATACAAGTTAAAACAATGGGGTGATCACAAGTTTATCTGATACCAACCTGTGCACTTTGCTTCCTACAAAGCTCTTACCTACATCGCACCCCGATCTTTGGGAGGTAGTAGTGGTCCTTCAATTTTCGTAAAACACATCCGACCAGTTTATAACTATTCCTAACTTACGCTATAGCACACTGACCTCAAGACTAGAAACAGTTTAGTTTGCATTGCTTTCATTAAAAGTGAAACATCAACAAGAACACTATTAAGTTGGCGTATGGTGGCAAGTGGGGCATACAGTGAGAGTGGTGGCTTTTCAATCCCCCTTGGACAGATTGGAAAGGCTAGCAGCTTTCAGTGGCATTACCTGGGTTGCTTTGCTCACTTTGAAAGGTAATTTACCTTTAATAGTTTATTGAACATTGTGGAATGAAGTTCCAATGGACTTACAGTGTTAACAAGTAGAAAGTATTTCCTTACACAGCTTCTTAAGTCCAAATCACTACCACGATCGAAGATGGGAGCCAAGTCTAAATAGTGCTCTCAATCTCACTACTTTGAGTTTTGTGACTGCTGCAGAGAGAGCTACCGATGCCTGTCTCCATGCTGAAGGAGGCCGCGCCCTCGAGCACTGGCCTACTGCCCATCCATAAACAAAAAGGTTTGTGGAAAAACAGCCTATGTTAGTAGGACCCAACATTCAAGTATCACAAGAAAGTTATGTCAGGTGCGTAGGTGGCAAAGGAATCTGACATTCAGCTGTGATACACCTGCAAAAATTAACTGGAGCTTGTATGTAGGTCAACGGCTATTAGAACCTCATATATTTCCAGGCAGTTTCGACTCTTAGGGCCTAATTACGATATCGGGGTGGACGCAGTCTCGGGACCGACCGACCTCTAGTCAGTGGTCCCGACACCGCGATAACAATGCGTCCGCACATGGTGTGGCCGCATACTCCCATTTGTCTATGGAAGCTTGTGCTGCGGCCGTAAACCAGCCGTAGCACAAGCTCCCATAGACAAATGGGAGAATTTGTTCATCCCTCCACCGCGTGGTGGGCACCTCAGGGTGCCTGCCACACGTTGCAGGGATTAACAGGGGAGCACTATAGTTACTCCCTCGGCCCCCTACATGATGCCGCAGAGTGAAGAAGGCCCAGCTAGGGGCCCCCAATGTCGCTTTCCGACAGGATTTCCATGTCGGAAAGCCTGACATGGAAAGCCTGTCGGTAACCAATACTGTAATCCCTACAGTGGAAACACCGTCCATAGGGATTATGGACAGGCATCCGACTGGCCGACGGGCTCCTTAAGCTCATGGAATTCCAGCCAGAATGAGCGGCCGGTTTCACTTTCGACCGCCTGCATCATAATGCGGTGGTTGAAGCTGAAATCGCGATGAGACTCGGAAAGCCTCCGACCGAAATGAGGGCCTTAGTGTTAAAAATATCTCCCTAACCAGTTTTAACAGTCTTTATTTTGTTTCCTGGAGTGCCTTACATTGAACCCTTCCTTATCTATTTACCACTTGCATCTCACTGCTGGACAGCCTTTTCTTTGTGCAGTAATGTAATTGTCCGGAAAGTAATTTTTACCTGTCTTTCTTTTTCATTTTAGAACCATGCTCTACCATGTGTAATTATCTGTCATAGTGGCCAGTAACTTTCAATACATTTTTTCATCATGGTTGTCTTGATGCAACTACACCTGCACTTCTGTGACAGGATGGCAATGAGGTAAAATTTCCCAAATACTTGAACCAATCATAAATTGTTTTAAATGATGAGGTCCATTCACCTTCAGTCAGCCTCAAAATGCCAAGGATGCCAGGAAGGCCTCACTTTGAGGGAGTGATCCCACACCCAGTCTCGTTAATGGTGCTCATCAACCGGATTTAGTAAAACATGACAAAAATTGCACATGGAATGCAGGAATAAAGATTCATCTTGCACCCCTGAATAAACAATCAGTCTATGTAGACAGCAAATGAACTAGTTGATAAGTTATTTGCCAATCTATTAGCTACTGTTCTATTCAATACTATGTTGAAAAGTCTTTATTTTCATTAGAAGAGTTGGTTGATCATATGAACTCCTTGCCTGGCTCAGGAGGTTTATAAGATGACCCTTTAGGTCTAACCTATATAAATGTTTTAGCAAAATGTGATAACACACCAAAGTACCATGGCTAGGAAGAAAAGAACTGACCATGAATTGACAAAAGAAAATTAAAAAAGTGAGCTAATACTCTGCATTATCCAATGACATCTATCATGGAAATACATGGGGGTTTGTAAAGATGCATCCACTAACTGAGGGTCAATTGACCCACAGCTAATAAACCTTGATTAGGGCACACAAAACAAAACTAGTGACAAACCGTACAATGAAGGTGAAAATACAGTTTTACTTGGTAGTAAAAGAAAAGCAGACTACTCAGGATCGACTATAAAGTCTAACATGGATTTAATGCAAAATAGCCTATAAGCAAGCTAAATAATCCTTGGCCATTGCCAATCTAACAGACCAGAGCTTCGGCCCTTTACCAGTTGGACATATAATGCTAAAATCCATATGTTCAGTGAACATTTTTATACACGTTTTCTCAATACAAGTCAATGGAAGCAAGGTCACATGGTCAAGTCTGCAACCAACTGATACTAACTAATCAACAGATGTCAGGATATTATCATAAGACAAAAATAAGAAAATATTGACCAACTGATATTGAAGGTAGAGACAAGTGCTGACCACACTATTTTTAAAAATTCTCGCTTTGTGGTGCCAATCCCCAGAATGAGGCTGTGCTTACTAAACTGTGCAGAAAATGCACAATTGTAGAACACCAAATAAAATAGATGTGTTGCATTAGAAATGCGTGTAACATAGTAAGACTTTAGCAGTCTGCAGTCAGGTTTGAAAATGAGAAAGCACTTCAGTAATAAAATGTAATGGTACATGTTAAGGCACACATGACCATTAGCAATTTCACAAAACGTGATGGATGTAAGGCACAGAAACAAGTAAATGATGTTTCTCAACATGACAACAAAAGAATCAATAAAAGTGATAAAAGCAAGAAAATGAACACATTAAAACCTACTTTGAAACAATTCAAAAAGCAGGCCATGGAAAGTGTCTCAAAGTAATTCTTATGAAGAATACAAATGTGAAATTAATCTTAAGTCATAAAGATACTACAAGAAATAGTCATTTGTCTGTTATACTGTGCTGGCTACATTAAAAGGACACTCATTTTGCTACAAAATAATTGGCTGATTCATGGCAAAATTCTGGAGTATATTGCTTATTTGTTCACTCTTGGAATTTGCTCGAAATAGCACACAAACTATTCTAGGCTTGGGGAAAAATATGGTGCAATATAAAAAATCACTTCAATTTTCATTTTCTACTCATTAACACTCCAGTATAGGAAAAGATGAATTTCCAGAACTATTTTATGTTCTCTACTCACTAATTGCACACTACAGTGCATTACATAAAGGAAATCCTTTTAATTATTATAGTACTTATAGATTTAAGCTTGCACAGCAAAGCAGAATCATGTTCGCCCTTGTGTGCTATTGTATTTAAGTATGATAAGGTCACCCGCTTTTTGCGCCTAAAGTTTTAGTTGTATAGAAGCAAAAAAAGCACATTCTGAGGCAGCAGTGGCTCCTCCGCTAAGGCGGAGGAGCATCGCCCCACAGGGAAAATAAAATGATAATAACACAATGTTATTAACATTTGTTTTCCCCGTAATTACCCAGTTTTGTTTAAGGTGCAGGTCGGGGTGGGGCTCGGTTGTCAGCCAGAAGGGGAGGAGTGGTGGACAGTTTCTAAGTGTGCATGACGGTTTGGCCAGCCGTCTTGGGCCAGCCAAAGAGTCATGCGCACTTAGTGTGCTTTCCACCCGGCTGTATTGCAAGGCTGGGTGGAGAACATACACAGCCTCCCACTCCCTGTCTGAGCGCAGAACCACAGCGCTCAGACCAATAACAACGCTGCTGTCATGCTGGTGATTGGCTAAGGGAGTCTAGGTGCCTGTGTGCTTACTGCATCCATGGCACGTGCGTCCTCGACGGATGACGGAGGTGGTGGCAGGCAGAAGAGGAAAATGATGCATAGCATGCAGAATCGGTTTTTAACACACTGAGTTAAGTATGTTTTGCCTTTTTACCAGGCCTTTTCCCTTATACATTTCGGCAGGTTTGACCTGCCAGAATCTCTAAGGAGAAAACTGAGAATGTGTGAAAATTATCACGCAATTTATGATTCCGACGCCTGTCCAAACGAGAGTTGGATGTTTCAGAGTTCAGCCCTTAACTTGTAATGAGCGCTATTGTCTAATTTTACACCTGGACTCACAGATCTGCATTGCTATCATTAATAAAGCTGAGCATGTTCCTTCGAACATTTTAAGTGTTAACTGATAACTGAGACCTAGGCAACAAGCGTCAGAACTGGTTTTGAATACGCCCTATGCATTCCTGAGGTGTAATTGTCCAAACACTAGCACATTGTTTCATAATTTCGTTTAGCAGGTATACCCTGGAGCTTACGCTTTGCTTGCATCTCTGTAAAAGACAGCTGAATGCAATTCTAACATTTTACTTAAAAAATTATTTCCCTGAATTTATATTGGTTTAGACTGGTTGATGTAGTCTGTATCAGCTTCTAACTCCAGCTGCACCACGCTGCAAAGGCTTTCAACTCAATATGAAAATGTATCATTGTCACACCACACCTCCATATCCAGGGAATCTGATGAACAATCCATTCGTTCAACTGTAATAAGTTAGGAATCTAAAGTTTATGCACTGTATTTCCCAGCTAACATCATGAACCCCCAACACATGAAATCAGACTGAACACTATTTTAGATGTTCGACTGTCGCGCGGCAAATATTTTACATGTTCATGATAGTGCCTTTGTTTTCTTTGAGTTCCCTGCAAATATGTGTATACATGTGAAAAGAAGAGCCTTCACAGGTTTCTTTAAGGTTTTCTTGTAGATTTATTAATGGTACAGCATCCCAGCAGAGAGAAACTTCTCATACATCCAATGGCTCTCTTCAACTGTCCCCACTTAGAATCTTCCCCATGTCATTCTACAAGTAACTAGGTAACAGTCCATGACATCTCCTGGCTGGAGATCTCTACATATCTCCCTTTTATACAACAACAAATACAGTGTAAACACTATTATGGAAATACAGAAGGATCAATAAATTTAACATATTTGTTTCTCTAATAATACATTATATAAATGCAAAATCAAAATTAACATTTTTTCTTTCTAATTATATTACCAGAAAACATCTTATAACCTTTGTACATTGCAAACATAAATAAAAATGCTATTTCCAATTTATGGCATTAGGAAACATAAATCAATATTCTTATTTCCCAACTTATGTTTCCAGGAAACATCCTATGGTCTTTGTACTTTGCAAACGTTTCCTAAACTCCACATCGTATCATCTTCCAATATCACGATATTGGACTTCACGCCTTTGATTTTTAAAGGTCCCAAATATTTACTTTCACCCTTACGGACCCATTCATTCTTCCGCACCACAACCCAATCACCAACATGCAATGTCATATGCTTAACTCCCTTTCTAAAATTATAAGTGTCTTTCATCTTCCGTTGACCCACTTCCACTTTCTTCAACACTTCCTCACGATCAATCCATATCTTATCCTTCTTATAGAACCAAACAGGACTTTCCTTTTTCCCTGGTTCTCTACCTTTAAGGGACACAAAAGGGGCTATTCCAGTACTAGAATGAGGGGTAATCCTATGAGCCCACATCATTTTTTGCAACTCCTCCCTCCATGACAAACCATTTGCAAGGGATAACTGAATGTTTTCCATTATTATTCGGTTAACCCTTTCCACCAAACCGTTAGCTTGAGGTCTAAAGAGAGCTACCTTTTCATGAACAATGCCCATTGTTGCAAGATACTCTTGCATCTCCCTTGAAACAAATTGCACACCATTGTCGGTCACTATACTGCCTGGTATACCTTCCAGAAAGATTCCCTCAAGGAATTTTATTACGTTACCAGTATTGATTTCACCCATTGTCCCTATCGTGAACCATTTAGAGTGATAATCTACTAAGACTAAAATGAACTTATCTCTTAACCCCAACTTGTTCACTGGCCCTATAAAGTCCATGGCTAACTTCTCCCACGGTCTTGATGGAAATTTCGTACACTCCAATGGGGGTTGACGTACCACTTTAGACTTGTCACTGTTTAAACAAATTTGACAATTTTTTACTAAAGCTTCAACTTCTGAATCTACACCAGGCCACCAAAAAGATTCCCTCACTCTTCGTTTTGACATTCCTTGCCCAGGATGACCTTCATGAATTATGTTAAGAATATGTTTCCTCACATCTTTAGGAGGTACAACTTGCCATCTTCTCATAACATTTCCGTTACTCAGGCTTAACTCTTCTCTAATTTTGAAAAATTCCACAAGTTCCAAATCCTTGCAGTCTTCAGAATTCCAACCATTAATGATCTTACCTCCTACCTTCCTTAATACAGGGTCATTTTCCATAGCTTTGCTCCATTCTTCAGGCAATAAAGCAACAACATCAATCTTACTAATAAAGTCAGTATTTGTGTTCACACAAATCTCATCAGACTTCACATCAAGAGGCATCCTTGATAAGTAATCAGCGACTACATTCTTTACTCCTTTAACATATTCGATCTCATAATTAAATTCTAAGACAGACAATAGCCATCTAGAAATTCTTGGGGTTATACTCCCTTCTAACCCTCTTCCACCCTTGAAGATGTACAACAATGGCTTGTGATCAGTTCGTACTTTGAAAGGGAGACCCCATAGGTAAAACTTAAAATGGCACATCGCCCAACAACATGCCAAGGCTTCTCTTTCAATTACTGAATATGACTTTTCAGCACCTTGTAATCTCCTTGAAGCAAAACCAATGATCCGCTCCTCCCCACCGATAATTTGAGATAACACTGCTCCAACACCAACTCCACTCGCATCTGTAGTTAAAAAGGTTTTAGCACTCACATCAAAACGTCCTAAAGTAGGTGTTTCAGATATTTTCCTTTTTATAAGATCAAAACTTTCTTTACAACTTTTTGACCATTCAAAGAGAATATTTTTTTTCATAATTTCTCTTAATGGTTCAACAATCTCAGTAAAGCTATTTACGTATTTTGAACAATACTCCGCTAATCCCAAAAAGGATCTAAGCTCATCCTTATTAGTTGGTACAGGAGCCATTGTAATAGCATCAACAATACTTTTCTTAGGTCGTATTCCCTCTGAACTCACCTCATGCCCCAGATATTCAACCTTTTCCTTTCTCAATTGACATTTTTCCCGTTTGATCGTCAGATTATATTTTTCTAACCTTTTCATCACTTCCTCAAACAACTTATCATGATCTAATAAATCATTCCCAGCAATCAAGATGTCGTCTTGGAAACACCAAATCTTCTGCATATCACCAAAAATGTTCTTCATTGCCCTTTGAAAGACGGCTGAAGCCGACGCCAAACCAAAAGGCATCCTCTTGTACCTGTACGCACCAAGAGGTGTAGCAAAAGAGGTCAAATGCCTGGATGATTCATGTAGCTTAATCTGATGGTAAGCGGCAGACATATCAAGGACACTAAAAATCTTGCCCTCACCCATTGTTGACAACATCTCCGATATATTAGGCAAGGGTTCTCTGTCTACCCAAATGTTTTTGTTAAGATCTCGTAAGTCTATGCAAAGACGAATTTTGTTTCCATCCTTAGGGGCAATCACAATCGGAGCCAACCAATCAGAAGCCTCAATTGGTTCTATGACGCCTTGCTTCAACAAATTATCTATTTCCTGACGTAAAGGTTCTAGCATGAGGTTAGGGACATTTCTCACCTTATGGACAACAGATTTGGCATTTTCTTTTAAAATAATTTTATGTGCAAATCCCTTCAATAATCCTAACCTAGAACTAAAAACATTAGGATATT
This sequence comes from Triturus cristatus, assembly GCF_964204655.1. NCBI lineage: Eukaryota > Metazoa > Chordata > Amphibia > Caudata > Salamandridae > Triturus > Triturus cristatus. The sequence continues at coordinate 962,223,699 of NC_140580.1, forward strand.
TTTCAAAAATTTTTACATCATCATTTACATTATGGACATCACATTTTTCCAATACCATAACCGGTTCTTTGGCATTAGGATTGATGATGATATTTAGATCCTTCTGATGGCGCCATCCTAGAAGATCTGATCCATAATCTGTGATATGTATTCTGCCCCTAACTGCCTCACCCTTAAATTTTAAAGTCATCCAAGCCATACTTAGAATTTCAATCCTTTTCCCCGCATAACCTACTGCACGTATATCAGGGTTTTGCATGACAAGACCACTGCCCCCAGGCCAATTATTTTCAAAGGACTTATTTGATATTAGAGTATATAAACTCCCCGAATCAGCCAACACTCTTATCTCTTTTTCGTTGATCAAAATATTACAATGTGGCTTTTCTAGCTTATCAGTACTTTCCATCTTTATATTGGGCGTATGTCCCCCACAATTTCTACATAGTGTTCCTCTTGCCATACAACTAAGACTTGTAGCTATGTGTCCAGGAGCGCCACATCTAAAACATTTAATTTCCCTAGGCTGGAAATTAGTTTTTTCAAATTGAGGTGGATATTTTTTGGTAGCACTATTGGCTTTTACTTCCATTTTTCTCTCTTTCTTTTCAACAAGTTCAACTTTCTCTTGTTTAAAATTGCTAATAGGTCCTTCCATTTCTTTGATCCATATGTCGGTATGCTCCATTCCTTTCGCAATCTGTATTGCTTCATCTAAGGTATACTCCTTCATTAGCAATTTTTCTCTAATCTTTTTGTTATTGGTGCATCTTACAATTTGATCTCTTATTAAGGAGACATCTAGCATATGCGAATATATTTACTTGGAAACACTCAGTCTTCAGATGTATTATAGATAAAATGTATACTAGTAAACAAGAACAAATGGTGTTCATCTGGTTTCTTTAAGTAGTATGTCCCAAAGTGAACAATGTTTAAGGCTATGCACAGTTAAGAATATACGCGTGGATAGTTATTGATAACTTGCTCCAGAAAAATTACTTCATTCAGAGAATAGTCTTGTTTATATTATGTATTTAAGTAATTTTCAGTTCCAGAGAGTAAGTAGTTTCAATTTGTTTTGATCTTGCCTTAATCTTTTGTTGTAAATCCAAGGATGGGATGCTGAATTCTGCTCCTTGCGCAGCTGGTCAACTCGTCGCCATGAAAAGAAGAGCCTTCACAGGTTTCTTTAAGGTTTTCTTGTAGATTTATTAATGGTACAGCATCCCAGCAGAGAGCAACTTCTCATACATCCAATGGCTCTCTTCAACTGTCCCCACTTAGAATCTTCCCCATGTCATTCTACAAGTAACTAGGTAACAGTCCATGACATCTCCTGGCTGGAGATCTCTACAACATGCTTCTTTGTAAACCCTGTTGACACTGAAAGCAATCTGTGTTGAAAATGTTCTTGTGTGCGCCAGGTCATTCCCTAAGGGGGCTCACCTAGTCTTCAATTTTAGGTGTCCAGAACCATCAAGTGTCATAAATCCAATCCTGGGTAAAGGCCATCACCTACCTTTATTCCCTTTCTATTTCCAATGCATCCTGAGGGCATAGGTCATCTAACCCCTGTATTACTTCAATTCCATACATGGACAGTTGGAGGGATTTTCCTGTTTGTGCCAAATTTGAAACCAAAAGAGCCCTTGCCTCGGTATGGTTAGCAGATCCCTCAGATTAAAAGCTAAAATAATATTCTCTAGACCAAAACAAACCTTATACCAAACTGAAAGCCCCACATAAGGAGTTCAGTTCAGAAGACCCAGACCCTGATACGAGCCACAGCCTAGAACTGTCATTCTAGGAGCTGCCTTGCAGATGCATTGGAACAGGAACCCACGTCAAAACATTACAAAAACCCTGAATCCATGAGTTCAGGCAAATTGTTCAGTGCCAAAACCCACTGACTCTCTTCAGGGATGAACTCTCAGCTCTAGGATCCCTAGGTTAGGAGTCTAGGTCTGGCTCCACGGACCAGAAGTGTTGCACCTGGAGCTTAGTATACAGTGCAACTACGTCATCAGTGTTTCGCAACTACATCCAGCTTGGATTCCAGAATGTTTAGTGTTGTTATGGGTTGAATGGGCAGGGGCATAAAGGGATCTGATGACTGCTCTGTGGAGCTCTTTCTATAAAGTTGGTATTGTATCCTTGTCACTGGTGTGATGGTATCCCCCTTGTATGATTAGAGCCCTATGATGGCTTACTACTTCTGTCCCCATAGACAAGAAGACCCACACAAGGAATTCTGGGATCAATATCTAGTCCTGGGCCAACAGACTGAAAGTACCACACCAGGAGCCCTATGGTTAGAGTCTGGTCCTGGCACCCGGGTCCAGGATCTAAGATATTCTTCACCTTCAACTATCACAGCTGGTAGTGGTGAAGTGGATGTGGAGAGAGTGGAAGTGCTTGTCTTGTGGCCAGATACTCAAAGAGATGGTTTCTGGCCACGGTAGGATAGGCATCTTCAGGTATCACATGTTGTAGAGATCAAGTGGGTGAGGGCAGACTGGAGTTGTTTGTGGTAGGATACTCAAATATATGTCTTATGGTCCATAGAGAAGTGGCATCTTCAGTTATCATGCATGGTAGAGGTCAAGTCAATGAGGTGAGTGTGAAAGGGCTTGTGGCTAGAATACGTAGAGAGATATTCCATGTCCAGGGGTGGATAGGCCTCTTCAGCAATCACGCCTGGTAGAGGTCAAGTCGATGAGGTGAGTGTGGAAGGGCTTGTGGCCAGAGTACTTAGAGAGATGGTCCATGGCCAGGGGTGGATAGGCATCTTCAGCAATCACTCCTGGTAGAGGTCAAGTCGATGAGGTGAGTGTGGAAGGGCTTGTGGACAGAGTACTTAGAGAGATGGTCTACGGCCTAGGGTGGATAGGCATCTTCAGCTGTCACAGCTGGTAGTGGTCAAGTGGGTGTGGACGGAATGGAAGGGCTTGTGGCCAGATACTCAAAGAGATGGTCTATGGCCAATAAAGGATATGCATCTTCAGCTGTCACACCTGGTAGAGATCACGTCGGTGAGGTGAGTGTGGAAGGTGTTGTGGGCAGAGTATACCAAGCCCTGCCATGGAAGGCGAGGCCCCTTCAGCTATCACAGCTGGTAGTGGTCACGTGGATGTGTAGAGAAAGGAAGGGCTTTGGATCAGATACTCAAAAAATTGGCCTCGAGGGTAGGCATCTTCAGCTATCACAGGTGATAGAGGTCCGGTTCCATAAATACCTGTTTAGAGAGGAGAGGCAACTTCAGCTATCACACCTGGGAGTGGTCAAGTGAATGAGGTGAGAGTTTAAGAGCTCGCTGTGAGAATACCCGACGAGATGATCTCTGCTGATCTGTGGGACACTGGCAAGATGGTGGGAGTTCATGGAGAGACAGTTTAACAATGACGTTTTCCACTACCACGAGGGGTAGCTGCCCAGCTCATGGTTTGCTGCACAATGAACAACGCAAGATTTCATCAGAGCACCGCGACTCACAGCGTGGAAGTTGAATCAGGAGCAGAATTCCCAAAAACTGTGGATGGAAATATTCCTTAATATAGGACTAGTCTAAATGGCCTGCGAGGATGCTACCAGCACCAGCACGACCACAGGCAGTTGACCCCACAAGAAGAAAAGGATGCACCCGTGTTTAGGTGTGCAGGCAAGCACCGGGTGGGGAACAAAATGTCAAGCTCCTTGGGGCATCAAAAGTCCTTGGCGTGGTTTTCCCACGTTGAGAGCTCACAGAACACCCGGCTCTGTGTTCACTGGCTGGCAGAATGGTCCCCATACTTTAAAAACCGATGGGAAGAGAGTACCTTCGTGCTGGGATCATCTCATCAGCAGCCTCGTCCGGTAATTCATCTCCCTCAACAGGTTTCACTTTGTGACTCGGTGCCCTTGGAATGACACACACCTGCCTGTGTGCTGAAGGAGGCTGCACCCTTGCACAATGGGCCTGGCGCTGGGGGCTGTGTGTCACAGGAGAGAAATGCCTGGCATTGTTAGCTAACAAAGGCAGGCGTTACCTGTGCACAGGTACTGAGGAAACCGACAGAGGCACTGATGCCACACCTCCCACTTACCCAAAGGAGGGAAGGTGGTTACTTTGTAGTTCACAAAAGTCAGAGTTATTTGATCTTGTACTGCTTCAAGATAACATCACCGTTTGTGTTAAAAATAGATCTGAACGCATTTGCACGGTTTGCTTCTGTCCCTGAGGCCCTTTTCCGACTACTAGAGAATGCATACTTCTGTAACAATGTGGGAAACTACGGGTGCCGATTGAGGTCAATCTTTCTACATATCTGGCAAAAACCCTTGCTTTTCTTTCTTAGGGTACCCCGACTCCAAACCTTTCCACCCCCGCATACCACGGCTCCTGCCAAAGCATGTCACGCTCTTATCTGACAAATGATTGTGGGGAAGAAGTGAATGAATATTTCAACCAATCATTGGTTGTGTTCACAGATATGGCTCACACATTATAAAATTTCCAAAGGGCGCTAGGAGAAAATGCAGGGAATTGAATAAGTCAACCACACCGTGGGGCGGTCATGATTTAAATTTAATTGGGGGTTGATTAATCTCACACCCATAATTACCGTTACCATGTGGTGTCAGCCTGCCTTTACTGTGCCTTTACTGTGCAATTCTGAGATCATGATCCAGTAATGGTGAATTATATAGAGGGTATAAAATAACTGAATATGTCCCCTAATGTTTTCTCTTTTATTGGGCTGTTTCATGTAAATTAATTCCACCAGCTTTTGGCAGGTGCAACCGTGCCTGAGTTTTACTGTATCCAGCCTAGAAAGTTGTAATCCTCTTTTAGCCAAAAACAGGAGTTTGCCAATTTTTGACAGATAAAACCGCCTGAGTTTCACTGCACCAAACCTAGAAACTTGTAATCTTATTTCAGCCAGAAACAGCAGTTTACAGGTGGTAATGAATCACCATTTCACTGGAGATTGGGCTCTGGATTGATGTGACCCATGGGTACGTGCAAAGATTTCTCCAGGGGCCAACATTTTCGGTCTTTGATGTGAGGAGGGGACGGTCAGGCGAGGGGTGCTCGTGGGGGGATTGGCAGTAAAGTGAGTGTAGCGTAAGTGAAGCATATACATCTTGTGGCTGAATTTAACAACGTGAAACCAGAAAACATGCGGGCTCATTTATGAGCTCCTGCGTCACTTTTGCGCAACCGGTGCGTCACTTTTTGTGACGCACCAGCGGCGTAAAAAATGTGCCTTGTTGCACCATATTTACAAAGTGACGCATCTAGGTAGATGCGTCACTTTGTAAACACCTGCGTCACATTATACCTCCGCCAGGTATAATGTATGCAGGGGGCGTTCTGGCGCAAGAAAGGGTCATAGAAGTGACGCAGTGAAATCTATAAGATTTCACTGCACCACTTCTAGGATGCAAATGCGTCAATATCTTACACCTGCCTCATGGCAGGTGTAAGACTGACGCAGGCCCTTTCACATGAGACTTGCCCATGTGAAAGGGCACCTTGCTGGAGTTGTGTCACTTTTGTGACACACTCCAGCAATGCGTCACTTTTGCACCATACAGATACGTCAGAAATACTGACGTATCTGTAACTCTTTGCGACATGATGTGTCATATTGTAAATATGGAGCATCATTGGTGTCGCAAGGAGGGCGCACTGAGAAGTGACGCATCGCTGCTTGCACGCAGCGATGCGTCACTTCTCATAAATGAGGCCTTGGGGTTTATCCTGCCTTCCCAACTTTACCAAATTGTGTGATCCTAGGCCAATTGTGTGATCCTTGTTTTATTTCGTTTTCCCTCCTTTTCGTGTATTATCACTAATAAGAGCATCTTGAAAGGCATGACTTCAGGATGTGCACTGTGCAAAACCTTCTCCTGTGTTTGATTTAATAAACCATAATGTTGTTCATGTATAATAGGAACCCAGGACACCCAAAGAGTGCAGATAACAATTGACTTGCCTCTTTAGTCCACTATTGAGGAATTGCTTTCAGGGTAGGGGGAAGAATTATGTTTCTAAATTTGAAAATGATCACTTTTACATTAATTCTTCTCAATTCACTTATATAATCTGATGTACTAAGGTGAAAAGGCGGTTCTTCATGTTAATTAAATAAATTTTGAATCTTGAAAAGACTTTTGCATATTTTTGTAGTTTGGCTCCAAGATGTCTTTAAAAATGAAGTGGTTCCTAAAGGTATGCAGTGCAGGACTTCCAAGTTACATCTTTTCTTTAACATCAATAAACTTTTAAATAAATGCTTGCCTGTTTATTGTACCTATTTCATTGTTAGTGCTGAGTGTAGTAAACAGCTGTCCAGTGCTGCTGTTGACCAGGCGCCACGTCTAAAGGCCAGGAAGCCTGCATGCGACCACTGGGCCGTACTTTGAGTACTAGAGATGCAATCCTTGCAGTGCTTAATTTGAGTCTGTGGTTTCCGGTGCTCGGCACTGTCAACTAATTGTGACCACCGGCACTTAAGACAGTGTACCACATGGTGGTGCTCTTTTTCTAGTTTAGAGATGAGCACAACAACGACTGTTTATTAATTCAATACATGTTAAAAATGACTAATATTCTCCACCCACGCCATTGTTATAGCTTGGAGAACCTGGAATAGTCTGAATTGTCACACTTGTAGAAGTGTGATGGTTAGTAGTTGTGTGGTACTGTCAGTGGCAGTGCTGACTGGGGTAATGGGTGGTTGAAGCTGCAGGGGCATCCTGACAAAGGGCCTGGCGCTTATTATTTTACAAATTAAACACCAAATCCTTGTATTTTTCTGCTTTGTACCCCGATTATATTCTATATATTTATATATTCTTGTATCTAAGTGAACATTTTTCATTTATAAACATATGTTGTATTTAGTATTCGACTTCACATGTACAACATACAACACTTGGTGTATTATAGTTTGATAGCACATCAATTATTGATATGATTTACAATATGTGACAGAATTCAGCGAAGGCGCAACAAGATTATTATGTTAATCTTGCATTTTACAAAAAGGTGCATTCAAGCTTGGTAAAGGCGTGAAGATAGGCAGAAAAGGAATCTTCATTTTCCTAGGAGACTTTGTTCATGGGAGCTGTAATTGTAAACATCCTCAGTGAAGGTCATAAGGGCCTTATTGGGTCACCGAGGAACACAACAATGGAAATGCATAAACAGAGAATGACCCTTACAAAGTACAGAACAACACGCCTCTTGTTCAGCTAATGTATGTGGCCCAGTGGCCTCCTCAAGAAACTTACTCAGGCAGTTTTGATGCTAAAACAGAATTAGTATATTGTTTGGCAGTACTTTGATGTCCTGCCACCATGCATCGAGGGTCAACCCATATGTTTTGTAGAGGTTTATTTCACTCATCAGTGAAAATCCTCTGAGTATTGTGTGCAGTCTTTGGTACTTTGCCACTGAAAGTATTGTGTCAAGTGAATTGTGAGACCTCAACTGGACGAATGATTACATTTCACCTATCAGTGTGTCTACTCGTAAGTCACCTCTCACATCTAGTTTTATTTCCACTCACGAGTACGTTCTGTTCTTTAAACTCATTTGGTGTCCCACTACTCTAGATACTGATCAGTGGTTTAAATCCTTTTCAGACCTTGTTAAAATCGTGAGTTGGAAATTCATAGAGGACTTAGATTAACTACCCAACAGAACCAATCCCTTGGGGAGCTACTTACATAGCCAATGGGCACAGGTATTGACACAGGTCATAATTTCCTAATTCAATTTGATGATATATTAAACACCTTCTCTTGTGTAAAATTGAAGAGGGAGGAACCTAAAAGGATTTGGCCAGGTGGATAAATAGACTATGTCAAGACAGAACATTATTAATCATTTTAATTTTTAAAGCAACTTTCTAGAGCGGGCAGGGAATCCAGAAGCTGCCCCTCCTCCCACCATTCCATGAACAGCCCTGGTCCTTATCTGATGTTTAGTCCCTCTTAAGCCCATACCCCAAAACATCCCATCACCAGTCAGTGCTTCTTCTAAGGTCTCTAAGCTTAGCACTGTTGCAGATTTAATTGAATAAATGAATACATTCCATAAATACAACATATACCTTGGCTCAACTGATCTCACAATACCACTTATAGGGCCTCATGTAGGTAGCGAAATACCGGTCGGTAACGGCCGATTTTCGGTAAATATGCCGTTACCGACCGGTATACAGACAAGTGAGATGTAGGAGTCCAAAAACCACTTTTCGGTAAATATGAGGCGGTAAATACCGATTCATAGTTACCGAATTCTAAAATACCGATTCATACTTACCGAATACAGAATTAAGGAATCGGTAAACATGAAGTGGTAAATATGAAGTGGTAAAAATTTAAAATGACATGTAGGAGCAGTCGGTAATTAAGAAATCCATTAAAATCGGTAATTAAGAGTCGGTAATTAACACGGACTAAAAGCAGGTGGTAACCATCAACAATGGATAAAAGCAAACCCAAAATTCAACAGCGTGGACAACATGGCCGCTATGTACGTCATTGCAAGGCGCCTACGTCTACAGGCAGCAGGACTGAGGGTGTGGCGACGGGAGGAACAAATCTACAGACAGCGCATCACACTATTCCAGCTGACTGATGCAGAGATACATGAGAGGTACAGGCTACACCCCGAAACCATCATGGACTTAATCAGGGACCTACACCCACTCCTGGACCAGCCAGTTAGAAGGGCGCACGCCATACCCCCACATGTGCAGGTGCTCTGCAGCCTACATCTGTTGGCATCCGGCAGTTATCAGGTGGTGATAGCTGCGGTGGGTGGGGTATCCCAAAGTTGCCTGTCCCGTTTCTTCAGGAAGTTCCTGGATGCCATGATGCAGAGAATGCACCACTACATAAGCTTCCTGAACTCACAGGCTGCACTGCAGAAAACAAAAACTGACTTTTATCACATGGCACAGTTCCCCCATGTCCTCGGCTGTATTGATGGTACCCACATCCCAATCTGTCCACCAGCAGATACAGAGCACATCTACAGGAACAGGAAGTCCACCCACTCCATCAACGTGCAGGTGATCTGTGATGCAGGGAACATCATCACAGATATTGTTGCAAAGTTTCCTGGGAGCACCCACGACTCTTACATCTTCCAGAATAGTGGGATTTACACACGACTGAGTGCCGGAGAATTCGGAGAGGGATACCTGCTAGGTAAGTAACAGTGACGCCCCTTGAAACATGCAAACATAGTGTATAGAGGCATGTTACTGATGGTTCCCTTTCACCCATCCAGGCGACAGTGCATATGCATGCCGGTCATTCATCCTCACTCCCTACCTACACCCAGCTACCCAGAGTGAGAGACGATACAACGTGGCACACAAAACAACACGCAATGTGGTGGAGCGCACGTTTGGACTACTGAAGAGCAGGTTCCGCTGCCTGCACAAGAGCGGAGGCGCACGCCAGTACAAACCCATCACCTGCTGCAAGATCATTGCCACTTGTGCAATGCTGCACAACCTTGCCACGAAAAAAGGTACAGATGTGGAACTAACATATTTTGAGGACAACGAGGATGAGTCAGGCCAGCCAGAGGGCAACGCAGCTAGAGTGCCAACTGCAATCGATGGGAGAGAGAGACGGGCAGAGATCACATCCAACTATTTCTGAGTAAGTAAGGGGACACAGCGAGTTGTGAGCAGTCATGACGTAGTTTAATGTGGCACCACGCCATGAACACATGATCAGGCCAATCTGGCAATATATCATCTATACAAGGAGTATGTCCAGGGTTACGTCACCCATTGTGAAGTGGCTAGGCAGGGCGACATCAATGTTTGCGCATACGCGCTGCAGTGGTGGATTGCACGGCCTGTGCATCCTCACTAGAGCCAACCCCAAGCCGCCTGCTGCTCCTGCGTGTTTCTGGGACGGGGGGTGTGATGCTGCTGGTGGTGTCGATGCTCTCCGCAGGATCCCCTGCAGCAGTTGTCGACGCCTGACTCGTCAATAGCACCCCTAGTGCACTTGTCACCTGCACCATCCCCCGAGACAGGTCGCTGCAGCACTGTGTTAGGCCCTCCTGCATCGTCACAGAGCGCCGGCACAGTAGGGAAGTGGCAGTTGCCAGACGGTTGAGTGCCCTGCTGGTAGTGTCCCTTCTCTGGCGTTCCCGGCGCCGTGCTTCGATGTCAGCATCTAATTTGCTGCACAACTGCTGGATAGACTGGGACATGTCCCGAATGCCCGCAGCCATGCCGCCAATGTTTGTGTCCATGTTGACTATGCTTGTCTTCATCACCCGCATGTGCCTCTGGACTGACATGTCTGCCTTTGATTGCAGGCGCTGTTGCTTTAACATTTGGCCCTCGAGCCCCAAGAAGACACCATGGCCGTCAGTGGGTGCTGGTGGACTCTGGACACGCGACCTGCGGCGCCCTCTTGTTTCCGTCTGTGCTGCCTGTGAGGTGTGGGGCACAGTGGCATGGCTCCCTTCCTGGGGCCCGGTGCGGTCTTCAGGGCCCATGCTGTCGTCTGACGAGGTGTCCAAGGCTCGTAGCCTGGCTGCTGGACGCCTCCTCTGTCTCACGCATGCAAGCGGAGATGTGGCCGGTGAATCGAACATGAGTGGCGAGGCTGGCTCTGGTGGTGGTGATGCTGGCTCACGGTGAGGTGATGCTGGCTCTGTGTGCGGCGATGCTGGCTGTGTTGGTGGTGCGGCTGCCAGTGGGCCTGCTCCCAGGTCTGTACTTGTGCTGGCTGGAGGTGTTTGATGTTGCCGTGGTGCCGTCTCTCCTGCAGCATGCCCTGTCCTGCATGATGTCACATCTGTGGACAGAAATACAACATTGGCTCAGTGTCCCCGAAGGGCTGCATTGCAAGCGGCACAATTAATAATTTCACATTCCAACATGTCCCCTGTCTCCTTGTGCCTCGAGTGCGTGACATGCCTTGTTGCCCTGTAACATTTACGTCATGGTTAGTGTTGCCCTGACTACATCTCCCGAAATGCATTGCCTGTCTGCACTGACACGTGTGGACTGCAGTGTGATTCTCGTTTCACATTTGGGGGATGTGGGATGGGGTAGGGGGGGATACATTGCTGTGCTTTCGTCTTACCTTGGTGTGTTGCGGCTCTGGCAGAGCTGTCGGCGTCCCCAAGACCCACGACGCTCTCTTGCTCGATTGTGGCCGCCACCAGCTCCTCCAGTTCGGTGAGGGCAGGTGCCCTGTTGGTTCCACCTCCGGTCTGGCTGGCCTCCTTCTGGATGTCGCCCATCTTCCTCTTGGTTACAATCCTCAGGTCATACCAGCGCTTTTTGAGGACCTCAATGTCCCTGTGGGTCACTCCCACAGCATTGACCTGCGCCTGGATGGCCAGCCATATGTTGCGCTTTTCCACCTCAGGCACTTGCAGGGATTGCCTGCCGAACAGCTTCTGGTGCTGCTTCACGACCTCCTCCACCAGCACCTGGAGTTCCTTGGGGCTAAATTTCAGCTTCCTCCTCCTTTCCCCTCCGTCTTTCTGTGTTCTCTGGCTGGACATGCTGTTCGTTTACCCGCTCGCACATGCAACTGCTCCCTGCCTCTCCTCTGCACTCCAAGCCTCTCCAGGGTCGGCTAATTATGTCCACCTGCCTGGGTGTGGCCACTTCGGCTAATTGAGTACACCTGCCTGGGTGTGGGCAGTTCCAGGTTGGGTGGGCTGTCGTTGCACTGGATTCGCTGTTTCGTCAAGTCATGTGATTTTCTTTACCGACTCCGTACATACCGAATCGGTATTTTCCGATTCGGTAACTACCACCTCGGTATTTTGCGATTCGGTAACTTCCACCTCGGTATTTTCCGATTCGGTAAATACCACCTCGGTATTTACCGATTCGGTGAATTCCGATTCGTGATTACCGAATGTTACCGAATCGGTAACTGTTACCGAATTTTTACCTACATATAACTTACCGATTCTAATTTACCGATTCGGTACGGCTCGGTATTTTAGAACCGGTAAAATTTATTTACCTACATGAGGCCCCTAGTACCAAATGTATGCAACTGACATCCAACTTTATAGCAAAGTGGGGTAGCTGCAGCAAGATTTTCAAAAACTTCACAGCTGAGAAGAAATGTGTTTCTTTTGTGTATAGGGAGTCATATCTTCATATCTGGAAATAAAGGAAACCCTCTGAGTTGAATATACTGTGCATGATCTTCTGCCATGTCCAGATTAACTAATGGTCTGATTTAGATCTTGGCGGACAGGTTACTCCATCACAGCGGTGACGGATATCCCGTCCACCAAAATATCAATCTGATTATATCCTATGGGAATTGTATCTTGGCGGAGTAACCCATCCACCAAGATCTAAATCAGGCCCTAAGTGACTCCCCATTTCCAAGCAATGTAGTAAACAACCTTGGAGTATGGTTTGATTCTGATTTGTAATTTGACTATCTTATCACAGTAGTGATCTAAAACATCCTGGTGCTTTAACAAACCCCTTAAGTAAGATACATTGAAAATCCATAGACTGAACAACTGAGCAGCCAACCTGAAATCATCTCATATCACACCAGCTCTCCGGTAACATTGAGAATAAAGTCAAATACATGTTCTATGCCATCTTCAAAGCCCACAAGACTTGGTACAAAATATCTTCAGGCACTGTTCCCAAGCTACGCTCCCAATCTCAATCTAAAACCCAAGTCATGTAAATCTTTTCCTTTTGACACAATATTCAACTGACAGTCCCATGTTTGGAAGTCAATAAGTGTTGTAGGAGTCCAGCTCTGCACACAAACTGCAGAAATCCACCCAACCTGATGACATTTAAAGAATCTTGAAAGCAAGCCTTTTGCAACCATCCACGATTTCATTGGGACTACCGTCAAAACCCCATCAACATAGGACAGGGTCCCTCTGGTCACAGTTGTAATTGAATATGGAATTTGCACCCTTCATTACACAACCTCCACTGTTGTTTCCAGATACGGAGGAGGCCAAGAAATCATCAAGAATGGCTTCTTATAACTGTTACCAGAACTCCAAAGTAACGAGCCAGCACAAGTCTGTGCTTATAAAACAATGAAGTAAATAAATAGAGGTATTTTATTCTGCCATCAATGGTGTATTGGCTCACTCATTAATAACTAATCAAAAAAGAATATGGTGCTAATTCATGGGTAAGACCTTAGAAAGAAGTGTTGTGAAAATCTAGGACCTCTCCCAGAGTACTGCATAGACTAGTACTTGGAATATTGTGTTGCGCCATTGCTGAAACCTCAATTAGAATACTGTGTTCAGTCATTTGTTGAAACCTCAACTGAAATACTGTGTTCCTTCATTGGTGAACCATCAACTGGAATATTGTGTTCCTTCATTGGTGAGCCATTAACTGGAATATTGCCTCGAATCATTGTTGAGACCTCAACTGGAATATTATTAAAATTAATAGTATTACTTCTTTTAAGGTCTAGCCTCCAACAGCGCAACAAGGGGCTTGCAGCCCACCCATTGTTTAGCATTGATTTGTATCATTATCACTCTCATTTGTTGCCTTCTAATTGGCCAGTGTGTGCTGGCTTCTCTTCCTCTTCTTTCAGCTGGAGCATGGACCAAGTATTGGATTGCTACAGCTTGATTGATGTAATTCCGCTGATCGCTCTAATTGAGGTACTAATTTTGGTTTTTTATTCTTCCCTACTTTCCTTGTTGAACCTCTTACCACTTATAGCTATACTTTACTATGCCACACATTCACTTCAAATAAGCTACTTTCTCCTTTGAAATGGATGTTTATTGTGGTAATAAAATGTTATCTGCTTTTATTGTGACAACAGATGTTATCTGCTTCCAAATGTATTTTCGCTAAGACATTGACAAGGGTGCAATTGCATTCTTTATGTGATAGGATTTTTTGCCAAATGAAATTTGTTTTCTTTTTCATGTATGGGTAGATTAGCTTATTTGCTCAGAATCACAGGGTTGTTGCGCTGCAATCTAATAAGCATTAGAAGCCATACAGCATGGGCATTGACGACTTTGACAATGATTTGTAGTCGTGCTGTGTAATTTAAAAAGGCCTCTGATGCATCCAGCGCTAGTGCACTTTAGAAAACAAAGCACATCATCCCTGGCTGCATCACAGCACTTTTTGAAAATTAGTTTTAGCCATTCTGCAAAGCATCCACGCCACTGTAAAGCATGGCTGCTAAACACTGCCAAAGCCAATAACTCTCATGGGCTTTGCCAATGCTTGTTTTACATTATCCTGTTCTACGCCACAGCTCCACAGAATATTTCACAATTTTGGCAATAAAAATATCTTGATTGCAAAGTCTTGTTCATGAGAGCATTTCGACCCCCAGAACAACTGGATAACTTCCAGGGTTTTCCCCATGGTACTATACATTTGTGTACAATGATTTGAATTCCTCAGTGCTGGCCTACTATGTCTGTTTGTAGGAGATGACATTTGATTATGTGTTTATTCTAAGGGACATATGGTGCTATGACACCCTGCAAACCAGAGCCCACTTTGGTACTTATACACACAATTCTGAGAAGAGGGCGAGATAAGTGTAGAACCGCATTTGCTGTCAAAGTCAATGGCCAGAGCATGATTCCGAAGAAATGAAGTTGAAAACCATAGCCAGATATTACAAATAAAGGGGCATATTATCAAGGAGGGCGTTAAAAATTATTGCCAGTTTAGCAGCAGAAAATTGCAGCTAAAGCGGCGATAATGGGCTTGATAATATGCCCTTGAGAATTCCAATAGAAGTCCATGTTTACACCAGAACATGGGCTTCTATTGGAATTCTCACGGGCATATTATCAAGCCCATTATCGCCGCTTTAGCGGCAGTTTTCTGCTGCTAAACCGGCAATAATTTTTAACGCCGTCCTTGATAATATGCCCCAAAGTGTTTTTGCATGTAAGTCAACCTTGGTCCTTCAATGTACCCTAACTACAATTAACACCTGCTACCATCTTCACATTTGTTTCTCATACTAACATAAAGTGTAATTGGAAGGACCGCATTCACTCCATCTTGACACTGAATAACAGATGTTTATCGTTACCTAACTCAAAGGTGCTCATTTTATCGACCTTGTAGTAATGAAAGGCTAAATGGGCCCACTATAATTCACGCTTTCGTCCACGAGGTCAAACGCAGTTTCCTGTGGTGTATGTTGTGTTGTCCTGAGCTATAAGGTCCTACTTCGAATGGAGCTGGTCAAATCTGGCATTTGTTGTTGAGGATCCGGTTTTAGACCTCTTACTTCCCACTTGGCAGCTAAGCATGTGATTACTGAAAGCAATGATATCATTTCCCTGTCTTACAAAACATTACAATAAAAATGATTGACCAAGGCTCAGGATGTGGCTGGGCGCATTATCAAGGCTGTGTGCTGGGCGTCGGCCAGAGAGAGGCACGCGCTCTCGGAGTCATTGCACAATCACTGTCAAATTTCCCGGCCAGCAATGGCAGCTCATTGACCGAGGATGCCTTTCTGAACATGTGAGGGTTTTTCCCAAACTCAACTGTCCATCTTCAAAGTATTCAAAACCTCTTTGCAGAGAGAGACCTTCTCCACTTGGCAAAACATTCCATGTTTATGCTGAAATTATTTTTCCTACATACGCTGCCACTTTTCTAATATGTTGCTACTTTCCTAATATGTTGCTATTTTTCTATTTTGTTTAATTATCTTTATTGAAAACACTATTGTGTACTGAATCGCAAGGTTAAGTATATTTTAAATGTATTTATTATGTTGCACAGCTTTTATGCCCAGAGACTTGTTCTGGGTGATGCTTGTTGGTTCCAAGATAGTTATGGTTGGTGCAATGCAAATGTCTCTCGGAACAGGTGCATTTTGACAGGGTTCCAAGTGTTAGAGGTAGCAGCACATGCTGTCTGAGTTTAATTTGCCTAGCAGCGGTGTCTGGGTTTAATTTACCAAGCAGTGGGAGAAAACTGGTGTCTGGGTTCAATTACCCAATTTAATTTACCCGGCAGTGGGATTAAACTGGTGTTTGGGTTTAAATTACCCATCGGCGAAGAAAACCTGTGTTTGAGTTTAATATATCCAGCAGCGGGAGAAATCTGGGGGTATATTTACAAGAATTGCAGCTAACCAGTTTTGCGTTATTTAGCGGCAATTTTCTTAATGCTGTCTATCGCTGAAAACTATTGCCCTGTTTACAAAACATCGCTACACTGCGATGGTATCAAATAGCTACCGCAAAAACTTTCACTAACACTAGCGTCACCACGATAAAAAATGTGAAATTAGCAAGAGAAAAGTGACAAAAGGCCAATTAGCGACAAAAAAAATCACAGTAGTCAGTCCAATATCACTTTTCAGCCTCTAGAGGCAAAAGTAGCCTATAAATACACCTCTATTGAAAAAAAGAAAATACAACAATGGAATGCCAAAGGGAGCAGCCAGGGCCAAGTTCAGCACAGGTCAACAACCTCACCAAACCCCCAACACTCAGGATGGCTAGCCAGTGTCCTAGGGGAAGAGGAAATGCAGAATCAGGGCCTCATTTATGAAGACAGTGATGCAGCACTTTGCATAGCGCCATCCTTGCGACACCATGGCAGCGTATGCCTGGAAGCGCGGACAGTCACCAAGCCCAGAGGCCTCGCTGGGCCTGCGTCTGAGACCCAGAGTGGGAGGCGGCGGTGTTGTGGAGTCGCTGCGGCCTGACGGTGGAGGCCGGCCGTGTCGGGCCCAAGCCGGTGGGCTGTGGCGGTAGACATTGAAGCATCGGTGATTGCCCTTACCTGGTGGCGAAGTCTGGCAGGTCGCATGGAAACAAGTTGCTGACCTGTGTGAGAAGACTGCCTGGCACCCCTTGGAGCTGTGATCAGTAGAGGCGCTCCTGCACACCGACGTAGGGAGGTCTGCATTGCATAATACGCGCTACCACTACACCGGGGTGCACAGAGGAGATTACCAATGGTGGGCTGTGCCTCTCTGCATCACAGGCCAGAGAATGTGGCGCTGCCTGGACGCTGTAGAGGGTGAGGCCTCTGAGCTGCGCCAAACTTGTGTGGAGCACTGCAACTTCATGCCTGAGGGGGCCCTGTTGCATCACCTGCATTAGAAGGTTCCCCAGCAGATTTGGCGGCAACTGCGGTACCCAGACTTGTGAAATCCCACCTGGCTAAGGCTCTTGATGGCTGAGTCACAGATTCAGAGATAGTGCGGCAGATTGAGCCTCGGTGACAATGTCCAGGTAAGGAGAAAGTGGGACACAGAGCAGAGGAGGCCTGGGAATCGAGTTGGGCCTAGGCCCTTGGACGCACAGCTTGATCTGCCTTCACTCACTGGAGCACTGGGGCACATGGAATATGGATGCCACTGTTAAATCGGAAGAGGCGACTGGGTGGTGCTGCCTTTCCCCATCCCCTGGCAGTGAGCTTGTGGTTGTATGGGGGATAACCATCAGTGCTGCCCAAATGAAGATTCCTGTCTAGCATACACCTGACTGGAGGACAGGGGCCGGCTGGTCACACTGCAGTGCACCGCCTGTCATACATAGTGCCTGAGCATCTGGTACAACAATGGACCGCCTGCAGATGGGGGCATCATCGACATTTGGCCGCTCCTCTGTGTCAGTGAACTGAGCGGCTGGGGATCACTGGCTGCAGGGACAGATGAAGTGGACAGCCTGGACTCCAAACTAGACTCTGTACTCGCAGTGGGTACTTCCCTCGAACGAAGGTACACTTCCTTTGAGGGCTGCATAGACAAAATCAATGTCGACTTCACCCTGGAACGCGCAGATCATCACAAGCTGAATTACAAGGTACAAAACATTGAGCAAGAACTGGCCAAAGTCCCCCCAGAGTATCCTGAGTGCAGCGTTAGAGG
Organism: Triturus cristatus; assembly: GCF_964204655.1. Classification (NCBI taxonomy): domain Eukaryota; kingdom Metazoa; phylum Chordata; class Amphibia; order Caudata; family Salamandridae; genus Triturus; species Triturus cristatus. The sequence goes on from NC_140580.1 coordinate 962,241,591, forward strand.
TGTAGTAGCTACCGGTACATATGAAGTCACTGGAAAGAACAGCGGAGGATGAGAAGGGCCACTCCCAGAGTAACAACATGAGGGTGTTGTGTCTGCCAGAGGGAGCAGAAGGGGCTGATGCAGTGGCATATACTTAGGCATGGTTGTGTGACCTACTGCTATCAGGTGCACTCTCCCAATTCTTTGTTGTGGAGCAGGCCCATCGAGTGCTGGTGAGCTACCCGCTGCCGGGGACAGGTCCTAGACCCTTTCTCTTCTACCTCCTACAGGGATCGTGAAGCTGTCCTGAGGGAGGTACACAAGCTGAGAGAGATGAAAGTGATAACGTCACAGTTATTTTCTTAACTGACTATGCCACAGGGGTGCAGAAGGGCTTGTCTCTAGTGGTTAAGAGATGCCCCCGAGAGTTGGGCATCAAATATTCCCTCCTCTACCCATAAAGGCTGCGAGTGATCTGAGATGTTGACACGCAAATCATTGATGCTGCTGAACAGGGCTGGACCTGGCTGCAATCCACTGGTTGACAGGTGCTGCAGATAGGGAGTGAAGGGGCTGCGCAACAAGCTGTCATTCGTGGAGCCAGTCGTACTGGGAGGCATGGGTGGAGTAGGCATCCAGGCCACAACTACAAGCCACCCCTGATCTGCAGCAGATTATCCAAGTGAGGCGGAAGGAGTCCATGCAGCCCCTGGATGTGACTGCTCAGATGGCAGATAACCTGATTTAATGTTGGCTGGTTGTGTGTCTCTCCTTTTTCCACGTGATAGACAGCTCAGGACAGTCTATGGTTTTCTGTGGTTCCTGGTCTCCATCTTCCTGTTGCTGAAGTTCTGGTCTACCGAGATAAGCACTTACAGGGGATCAGGTCCAGTCGTCACCCAACGGGAATGAAGCAGTTGTTCAGGTGAGCGATGCATGTCAGGGGTGGTGCTGGTGGTCTCCTTGGTGCTCCTAGCTGCAATGGTAGGAGGTCTGTGGCATCGTTGACCTTGTCAACGATGAATTGTGGGAGTTCTACTATTATCCAAGAGCCTCATTTATGAGGCCCTAGCGGCACTCTTGCAATGCTGTAACGTAACTTGTTTGATGCTCCGGTGGCACAATGTGCCACAGCATATTTACAAGGGCACGCAAAGCCACTTTACCTGGTTTTTCATGGCCTTGTTAATTGGTGCCCCTTTCACAAACAGTGTGAAAGGGCCGATCAATGGGTGTTGCTGTGGGCATTCCTAGGCCAAACCAATTGAATCTGAAGCATTCTCAGGTATATGGGAAACTGTAAACCTTCAGAATGCAACAGAATCTAACACCACCCCAAGGGTGGCGTTTGGGAGGCGCTACGAGGATAAATGTTTTCATTTCTCCTCTTTTTTCACTTTTTCTATGTGTGCTGAATTCTGCAGCACACAGAGAAAGAGGAAATACCCTAGACTGATAGTTTTGTGCAGATAGGTGTCCTTTCCTGCACAACATCAATGAGTTCCGCAACACAATCACCCTTGCACCATGGCACAAGGGTGCCTGCGTTGGTGCATGGCAGCCATTGTGCACCAACATAGGAGAAAAAGAGCGGGGGGCTTATTCATGAGTTTAATGCCACTGGTGTGTCATTTTCATGACGTACTTGCAGCGTGAATTTTGTACCATATTGTGCCGCATTTAAAAAGTGACACATCTAGGTATATGCATGACCTTGTAAAGCCCAGCACCACATTATACCTGCATCAGGTATGAAGTACGCAGGGGGGCATTCCCACGCAATAAAGCCTCGTAGGAGTCACGCAGTGAAATCTATCAGATTTCACTGCAAAAATTCTAGGACACCACTGCGTAAAAATTTTACGCCTGCCTTATGGCAGGCGTAAGCGTGACGCAGTGGCCTAGGGATAGGCCTGACCCATGCATTGCTGGAGTTGCATCATGCTTGCGACACAACTGCAGCAATGCGTGACTTTAGCGCCAACAGATACGTCAGGATTCCAGACATACCTGTCATTGCTTGCAACATGGAGTGCCGTACAGTAAATACGGCGCATCTATGGTGTCGCAAGGAGGATGCAGTGAAAAATTGTTGCATCACTGTTTTATCGCAGCGAAGCAACACTTTTTATGAATGAGGCCCAGGAATGCACCCTATCTTATTGACAGGGCGCATTCCTGACCTTTTGTTTTGGCGCAGGGCAGCGCGACAATATTCCTTGCAGCGCTGTCCAGCATCCAAACATCTTATATGTGGGCCCAAGTGTTTGCACCAATTTTAGGACAACGTATTTTTTGGCGTAAAAGAACTGCCTCTTATTAAACTTAGCTTCAGCTTTTTTGGTTTTGCAACATACAAGGGAATCCCTGTAAATATCAAGTAGTGTGTTTTGTAGGAGGTTTTACACAGGAATGCCTACCATGCATCTCATTTTTGTTAAGTCCAGCTAAAAGAAGTGGCGATCTTGAGAATTCATGTTTACACTGGAAAATTGTCGCTAGCTGGAGTTAGTGGCAACTTGTAAATACAGCGATAAAAAAAGCTGCTGTAACGTCAAAAAAATTGACGCTACAGTGGCGTCAAGTTCTTGTAAATATGCCTCCTAGTGTCTACGTTTAATTTACCCAGCAGCAGGATGAAACTGGTGTCTGGGTTTAATTTACTCAGCAGTGGCAGAAAACTGGTGCCTGAGTTTAATTTACCCAGCAGCGGAGGAAAACTGGTATCTGAGTTTAATTTACCCAGCAGCAGAATGAAACTGGCGTCTGGGTTTAATTTACCTAACAGTGGCAGAAAACTGGTGGCTGAGTTTAATTTACCCCGCAGCAGGAGAAAACTGGAGTCTGAATTAAATTTACCCTGCAGCAGGATGAAACTGTTGTCTGGATTTACCTAGCAGTGGCAGAAAACTTGTGCCTGAGTTTCTGAGTTTGATTTATCCAGCAGTGGGACAATACTGGTGCCTGAGTTTAATTTACCCAGCAGCAGGATGGGGATTTGACGTAGGGCAGAGGAGCAAGTCACCTTGCTGCGCAGCACTACGTCAAAGTGAAAGGGCAGGAATGCACCGTATATATCCAATACGGTGCTTTTTTGTCCTTTCCCCATGTGCTGGTGCTGTTTCAGCAGCCTAGTGCCAACGCCGGCACCCTTGCACCATGGGGCACCTTCCTGCACAAAAACAATCCTGGGAGGCTTTGACCTCTTTCTATGTGTGCTGCAGAATGCAGCACACATAGAAAGAGGAAAACATGAGGAGAAACTAAGTTATTTCTCCTCGGTGGGCCTCCCCTGGGAGGCATACGGTTTTGGCACATTCCCAGGTTTACATGAATTTGTCAATCTAGGGAAGCATAAACATCAATGGGTGTTGCATGGGAGCATCCACTGCAACTCTGATGGAATGCCTTCCTAGCACGGAGTACTTCTGTGAGGCACAGGCACTATTGATTTTAGTGGTTCCTCTGTGGCGCAGGAAGATTCAAACGGCGTTTCTCTCACTGACCTCTCAGCATTTTGCTTGTGTGAGGATTGCCTGATTAAAGACATGTCACTGACAAGCACAGCTTCATCAACTGCCTACTGGCTGTCAATCATAATTACTCATATCCATCATGGTTTTCACGCTGATAGGCACAGCTGTTATAAACCAAGTGCCTGTCTGCAATCTTCACACTGACAGGCACAGCGGATGTTGTGAGGAGAGGCCAAAGCCTGGTTTGGATTGTGCATTTTCTGTATTCTTACTCTCCAGAAATTTTTAATTTGAACTAAATACATATGTTGGATCGATATTCACAATCAAGGGAACTATATTATACTTACAAAAATCTTCAGTTGAACGCATTAGCAAGTGGATATTCGCATTATGTACTTGATTGTGTATGAATTGAGTGTCTAGTAACTATCTTGCATTACAATTAGGAAATAGCACCGATTTCTACATACAACATGGCTGCAACTAATATATCACAACCACCTCCTTTTCAATTGAAACAGAGAGAGGGATTATTCAAGTCATATCTCATAGATAATGGAGGAGAAAAGTTCACTTAATTTCATAAACAGCACCTTTTACGTCATAATCTAGGGGTAGAAGAATACAAAACATATGACAATATTACAGAGTCTCCCCAGGTTGATGGGGATAGTGATGAAGATGAAAATATGTATCAAGTCTTTATAAACAGGCTAGAGAACCATTTTGGGCAAAAGATAAACATGGTATTAGAAAGACATAAGTTATTTTCCAGAATTCAAGGAAAAAGTAAAAAAGTCAAAACGTATATTGTTCTGAAGGGTTGATCCAATACGTGTGAGTTTGAACTGTTAAGTAATTCAGTTATTTGGGATCAATTAGTCAGATGTATCAATAATCCCAAAATTCAAGAAAGGTTAATCCTGATTTCAAACAAGCACTTGATATTGAAGCGAGTGTAGAACACACTGCAAATTGTACCAAAGAAATTATGTTAGGCTCTGACATCACCAGGTGTGAGAAGCTGGCCTGGTATATTATGTCCACTTCTGTAAGTGGACATCCTGCACCAGTCCAGACAACCCTTATGGTAATTTAAGAGGCCTTAGACACCTTAGAAAGCTCTCTAAGTAGTAGCTGTGTAGAGCAGCCTTAAGGCTTAGTCCAGAGGAGTGTAAAGCAGCCTGTTTCACCAGAATGCAATCTTATAGGTATAGATTGAGTGAAAAAGAACCGCACAAAGTATTTATAAAAATATGTATTTTTTATATAACACTCACTAATACGTACAGATATCTCCTACGTGGAGATATACACAATGCACACAATACTTTTCTTGGAAATCAAGTAAATAGCACAGAGTACACAGTGGATCCCAGGGGGGACAAAACCATATACTAAGAAAAAGTTATAAGAACCACGACTCGGGTCAAGACAATGTCCAGAGTAGAAGTGCTGGGGACCAAACCAAGGTGAGTGACTAGGAACCCCACAGGGAGCATGTGCAGTGTGGGAACACAACCGCATTCTCCGTGCAAATCACTGTGTAAGTTGCGTTTGAAATTTTGAAGATTAAGGACCCTTTCCAGTGGACCCTGAAGAAACTCTGTGGAAGACAGAAGGTTAGAGAGCCACCCCACCCATGGATACCCTAGTACCAAGTTTACCTACACCAGGTGAGCCGGGTGCAAAGGTGTGACGTGGTGTCTGAAACTGCCGTGAAACCCAATGGAGGACTTAAGAAAAATGCCACTGCTAGAGAAATAGAAAATGTGGATTCAGGATGAGAAGTACCTGCAAGCAGAGGGGACAGAGTTTATGTCACTCAGGAGTGACCCGAAGACCTGGAAGAAGAAAGCCCACTGATGTCGGGAGTTGCAGGAGAGTTGACGGTGACCTTGACTCTGCAGCTGTGAGGACCAGGTGATACTGAGGAAGACCAGGAGCCATTCACGTGCTGTCCCACATCGGATGTCGAGAGTTGAGGGTTCGGTGTCCGTTAGGTGCACAAACAAGCCTTGGTAACTGCAAACAATGTAGAAGTCGAAGAAGGTGCAATGTAGGGCCCAACAAGGTCCAGGGGGCTCACCACAAGCAGGGGAGTCACGGCAGGCCCCAAGCAATCAGGGGAGCCCAAAAGAAACAAAGGTGACCCTCAACAGGACCCACAGGCCAGAGGCACTTGAGTCACAAGAGGACCTCGAGCAGCTCAACAAAAGATGAAGACCACAGTGCAAACAATGTGATGTGGACAAAGACTTTGGTCAGTAGAGATGCCAGAGATTAGACTTACTTGGAACCCGAAGATCTTGGTGGAAGGAAGCCAACAAACCTTTGCAACTGCAAGTCAACGCGGTGCACAGGGATTCGGTTTCTGTGGCTCTGAGGAGGGATACTGGCCTCAAACATAGTGAGATGGCAGGGAAGGCCTCAAGAGGTGTGGAGAACTACCACCTTTCGGGGTCTGTAGGAGCTCAGGATCAGCAGACCGGTCAGCTTAGTTGCGGTGCCTGCAGAAGTAGGGAAGTGACTCCTTCACTTCAAGGGAGATTCCTTCAGGTGTCTTGGATGAGCACAGGCCTTGGAAGGTTCCTGTATGGTGCACAGGCACAGACAATGCAGCAGACTCATAGGAGGATGACGTCGAGCCCAAACAAAGTCCAGCAAAGTCCAGAGTGCCCAGACGGTAGAAGTTGAAGTGGTGTCTGAATTGAATCGTGTTCCATGACGAATCTAATGACCTACACCCAGGTGAGCCCTTAAGTACCCAAAGGAAAGGGTTGGGACGATTCAGGGAGGGTTTGGACAGGGAAGAGGTTACTCTCATGTCCTTTGTCCAGTTTTGCGCCAGTCTGCATTTACTACCGAATCTTTACTACAGGAGGTAAATGTAATCAATATACAAGATATCAAGAAAGAGGTGAAACACAAAAAACAGGCGCTGAGCGGTAATGAACTCAAGTGTTACAGATATGGCAGTCTGGGAAATCTTGCAAATAATTTGACTTGTCCGACCAGAGCATTAATGTGCCACAAGTGTGGGAAGAAGGGAGATTTGGCAAGAGTATGTAGAGATCTCTGTTCCAAACCAGTGTAGGTTATTGAACCAACCAACTCACCTGAGACCAAATTAGTGTTTCAATTAAAGAGTAGTAATGATGTAGCGAATTTTCCTTTTTGCAGAATTACCCTTGGCAACAAGCCTGTAATGGTGTTTCCTGATTCGTGTTCGCCCTATACACTAGTTGATAATGACTTGTTTGTAGAGTTGTTTCCTGACAAACAGAATTAACTAGAAGTACCTGACATCAAACTAGGGGGATACAATGGGGATACCATACCATATACTGGGCAAGACCATGATGCAGATTGGCTTCAAAGGAAGAAACACTGTAGGAAGAATTTATGTTACTGATAAAGGTTCTAATCTATTGGTCTGAAGGCATCAAAAACGAGCTGGGTATTAAGTTAGACCCAACAGTCCATATCAGTCTAGTGGACACTTCTGTGTGTGGCAATGATGTCTACAGTTGTATTTGCAGATACATAGGGATTCTTAAAGGACTCTCAGCATTGCATTAAGTTAAAATCCAATGCAAAACCGATAGCACTTGAAGTAAGACCAATTCCTCACATGATGCATGCCCCTTTGAGGAAAGAACTAGGCAGACTGTTAGAGTTGGGGGTTATTGAACCTATAAAGAGTTCACAACAACTAAATCCTCCAGTAAGATTGTGCATAGATCTTAGGGATTTAAACACAAAATATAAAGATGGACAGACATCCACTTCCTCATATTCATGAAGTTCTCACTTTAATTAAAGGTGCAAGCTGTTTTCAGCATTCTAGACACATCCTCTGCTTATCACCAGGTGGAGCTTTACCCTGAATCATGCCACCTCAATCAATCAATCAGTCATTTGTAAAGCGCACTACATACCTGCGAGGGTCTCAAGGCGCGGGAGGGTGGGTGCTACTGATCGAACAGCCAGGTCTTGAGTATCCTCCTGAAGGTCAGCAGGTCTTGGGTCTGTCGTAGGCTCAGTGGGAGGGTGTTCCATGTCTTGGCGGCGAGGTGGGAGAAGGATCTCCCGCCGGTGGTTATTTTTCGGATACGCAGGACGGTGGCGAGTGAGAGGTCGGCGGAGCGTAGCTGGCAGTTGGGGATGCAGAAGGAGAGCCGTCTGTTGAGGTAGGCTGGGCCGGTCTTGTGGAGTGCTTTGTGTGCGCGGATGAGGAGCTTGAAGGATATCCTCTTGTTGATGGGGAGCCAGTGCAGGTTTCTCAAGTGGGGGGTGATGTGGCCGTGTCGTGGCGTGGTACGTCGAGGATCAGTCGTGCCGAGGCGTTTTGGATGCGTTGTAGTCATTTGATGAGCTTGGTCGGGGCTCCCACGTAGATGGCATTTCCGTAGTCGAGTCTGCTGCTGACGAGGGCCTGAGTGACTGTCTTTCTTGTATCTCTCGGGGTCCATCTGTAGATCTTGCTGAGCATGCGGAGGGTGTTGAAGCAGGAGGAGGAGATGGCGATGACTTGCTTGGTCATTGAGTGCGTTGAGTCGAGGATGATTCCCAGGTTGCGTGCGTGGTCGGTGGGTGTCGGGGCTGCCCCCAGTGCCGTCGGCCACCAGGAGTCGTCCCAGGCTGAGGGGTTGGAGCCGAGGATGAGGATCTCTGTCTTGTCCGAGTTCAGCTTCAGGCGGCTGATCTTCATCCAGTCGGCGACGGCCTTCATTCCTTCGTGGAGGTTGGCTTTGGCGGTGATGGGGTCCTTGGTGTGGGAGAGGATCAGTTGAGTGTCGTCTGCGTAGGAGATTATGTTGAGGTCATGATGTCGGGCGACGTGTGCACGCGAGGCCATGTAAATGTTGAACAGTGTCGGGCTGAGGGAGGATCCTTGGGGTACGCTGCAGACGATCTCGGAGGCTTTGGAACAGAATGGGGGGAGGCGGGCGCTCTGGGTTCTGCCGGAGAGGAAGGAGGTGGTCCATTCCAGAGCCTTGTCTCGAATCCCTGCGGCGTGGAGGCATGCGCGTAGTGTGTGGTGGCAGACGGTGTCGAAGGCGGCGGAGAGGTCTAGGAGGATGAGTGCTGCGGTCTCAGCGTTGTCCAGCAGGGTCCTGATGTCGTTGGTTGTGCCGATGAGGGCAGTCTCGGTGCTGTGGTTGCTGCGGAACCCTGACTGGAAAGGGTCCAGGATTCTGTTTTCTTTGAGGTATCAGGTTAGCTGTCTGTTGACGATTTTCTCGATGACCTTGGCCGGGAAGGGGAGCAGAGAGATGGACCGGAAGTTCTTGAGGTCTCTTGGATCTGCCTTAGGTTTTTTGAGTAGGGCGTTTATCTTGGCGTGTTTCCAGCTCTCTGGGAAGGTAGCGGTCTCGAGGGAGAGGTTGATGACGTTGCGCAGGTGGGGTGCGATGGAGCTGCTTGCTTTGTTGAAGACGTGGTGCGGGAATGGGTCTGACGTAGAGCCGGAGTGGATTGTGCTCATGGTCTTGATGGTGTCATCAACGCTCACGCTGGCCCAGGCTAGCAGGGGGTCGTGGTCGATGGTGTGCGGAGAGTCTGTTGTGTTGCTGTCTGTTGGGGCTGTCTGGGTGTTGAAGCTGTCGTGGATGTCTGCTATCTTGCGGTGGAAGAAGGTGGCGAAGGAGTCGCACAGGGCTTGCGACGGCGGGATGTTGTTGGTGTTGGAGCTGGGGTTGGAGACTTCCTTCACGATGTTGAAGAGCTCCTTGCTATTGTGTGCGTTGTTGTCGAGGCGGTCTTTGAAGGAGGTCCTCTTGGCCGCCCTGATGAGGTGGTGGTGGTTGTGGATGGCATCCTTGTGTGCTGCGTGGCTGTCCGGAGTTTGTTCACTGTGCCATTCCTTCTCTAGTTTCCGGCAGGCTTGCTTGGAGGCAAGGAGTTCTGGGGTGAACCAGCTGGCCCTCTTGCTGGTGCGTCTGTGGGGGGGTTTCTATAGCAGGGCGAGGATGTTGGTGCAGTCCTCGAACCAGTGTCTGAGGCTGTGGGCAGCGTCGTTGGCGTTGGAGGGTTCGGTGGGTGGGCTGAGAGCGAGGTGTGCATGTAGCTGGTCTTCGGTGATTTTGCTCCAGCAGCGGCGGGGGATCTGTTGGGTGCGGTGGTGTTTGGTGGGTTTCTGGAAGGCAAAGTGGATGCAGTGGTGGTCGGTCCAGAGGAGTTCGGTGGTGTGGCTGACGGAGACGTGCGGGCTTGAGGAGAAGACGGGGTCGAGCGTGTGGCCGGCGGGGTGGGTGGGCGATGTGACGAGTTGCTTTAGTCCGAGGTTGGCGAGGTTATCGATCAGGGTTGTGGAGTTGTTGTCGTTGTTGTTCTCAAGGTGAAAGTTCAGGTCTCCGAGGAGGATGTAGTCGGTGGAGGTCAGGGCGTGCGTGCTGATGAAGTCGGCGGTGGAGTCGCTGAACTGGGGATGGGGTCCGGGTGGTCGGTGGAGTTAGGGTCTGTGTGGATCTGGAAGTGCATGTGTTCGGCGGTGCTGAGCGCGTCGTCGGTGCTAGTCGAGACCCTGATGCTGTTCTTGTGGACGATAGCGATTCCTCCTACGACTCCGTTGGTGCGGTCTCTGCGGGTGATCTTGTAGCCGTCTGGGATGGCTATGGCGATGTCGGGTGCGGAGGAGTCGTTCAGTCAGGTCTCTGTCAGGAAGGCGACGTCCGGGGATGTTGTGTTGAGCAGGTCCCAGAGCTCGACGGCATGTTTGCGTGCGGAGCGGGTGTTCAGTAGTATACATCGGAGGTGGTTGGGGTCTTTCTTGGCGGGTGGTTCGTCAGCTCTGAGGCTGGTGTAGCTGCAGTTCCGGCAGGTGAAGGGACCGTGTGTGTGTTTCGGGGTGGCCTTGAAGCAGGTGTGGGTCCGTCCGGAGTTGAGAGCGTGCAGAGTGCTGGTGTCGTAGTGGCTGCGGTAGTTGTGGTGGGTGCGGGGGCCAGGGGTTCTGGCGCTGGGCTTGGTCCAGGCGCCGACGGGCACAGACGGGCTTGCCTTAGGTGCGCATTTGGTGCGCACTTGGCGTGGCCGCGCAGCGGCCAGCATATTTGGGGAGGTGGGAGGGAGAAGCAGCTGGGAGGCGGGAGGCGGGGGCAGTGAATGGGCAGTGGGCAGTTAGGGGGGCGGGGCCAGAGGGGACGCAGCGGCGGGGGCGGTGAGGGACGATGAAGGGAATAGAAGGCAAAAGGGCACAATAAACGAGGGAAAACGAGTGTCACAGAGTGCAAGAGGGCACAGAAATACAGGAAAAACAAGTGGCACAGAAGGCAAAAAGGACAGAGACATACAGGAAAAACGAGTGGCACAAAAGGCAAGAGGGCACAGAAATACAGGAAAAACGAGTGACACAGAAGGCAAAAAGGGCAGAGAAATACAGGAAAAACGAGTGGCACAGAAGGCAAAAAGGGCAGAGAAATTCAGGAAAAACGAGTATCACAGAAGGCAAAAAGGGCGGAGAAATACAGGAAAAACAAGTGGCACAGAAGGCAAAGAGGGTGGAGAAATACAGGAAAAACGAGTGTCACAGAAGGCAAGAGGACACAGAAATACAGGAGCAGCTGAGAAACAGAAGGTAAAAAATGGGCGGAGAGGCACAGGGGCAGCGAAGGGTACAGAAGGAAAAACCGGGCAGAGAGACGGGGGCAGCGAGGGGTACGGAAGGAAAAACCAGGCAGAGACACGGGGGCAGTGAGGGGTACAGAAGGAAAAACAGGGCAGAGACACGGGGAGAGCGAGGGGAACAGAGGGAGGAAAACGGGCATGGACCACAAACAGGAAGCGGGGGAAGACAGAACAACAGCAGTCACAGACACAACAATGAAATACAGGCAATACAATAAAACAATAGAACGCAAGATGAACAAACCTACGGCCTACCACTGGCCACCAGGGATGAGGCGCAGGTGGTAGCCTGCAGGTGGTGGAGGGCCTCGCACTTCCCCAGCAGCAGCAGCAGCTGGGGCAGGCGGTGCTGTGCGGAGGGGCAGCGACCTACCTGGTGGGGTCAAGGGTCACCTCATTTGTAACTCCCCTGGGTGCATTCCAATATTTACACATGCCTTTCGGCCTCGCATCTGCTGTAGCCGCTTTCTAAGGATCATGCAGCTTGTATTAAAATATATGCTGGTACCTTATGTTTCCAGGATGACATCCTGATCAATGGCAATGATGTAAAGGAGCACAATGAATTGATTAGAGAAGTTTTAAACAGGTTATGAAATAGAGGGCTCACCTTAAAGAAGGAAAAATGCCAAATTGGTTGGGATCCGTAGAGTACTTAGGACACACCATTTTCCATGATGGTCTAAAACCCAAACTGAATCTAGTATAGGCCATTCAGAATACTGCAGCTCCCACTAATGCAGAAGAGCTCAAATGCTTTTTGGGACTTTCAGAATACTACTCAAAATTCATACAGAATTATGCTAGTATAGTAGAGTCTTTGCGAAGTTTGCTTAAGACGAAGGTCCGTTTTGCATGGAGCAAAGACTGCCAAAACTGCGGTCACTTCTGTAAAAGCTAGAATAATGGTAGCACCTTCTCTGGGCAGATTTGACCCCACCAAACCCACCGTTCCAGTCATAGATGCCAGCAATAAGTGTTTAGGAGCGTGTCTTACACAATGGGTGGACGATAAATAACAAGTGGTTGCTTTTGCTTCAAGGGCATTGGAAGGGGCAGAGAGACATTATTCAGTTGTGGAGAAGTAGTTCCTAGCATGTTTCAAGGCAGTCAGGCATTTTAAATTCTTTTTACAGGGCATACTTTTCACCATCAAAACTGACCATAAGACTGCATCTACTACCAAATCTACACATATCTACTATGTATGCATCTACTACCAAAGGGTCTGCCAGAACAACACCCAGGTAATCCAGATTTTAGGGCTCAAAGATTATAATTTGTATATAAGTACTGTATGTCCCTGGTGCTCAAAATGTATTTCTGATTTCCTTTCTCGCACACCTGTAGAGAAAGAGGGAGACAGCAACATAGAGGAAGACAAGGAAATAGTGCTAAAATTGACAAGTTTGAACAAGGATAAGTGGTAAGAATTCTTGATGTTGGATGATGAAATTAATTACTTAAAAGAACACGTACAGAATGGATGGCAGGATAATAAAAAACATGTTCCTGCCAGATTATCCAAATATTGGAAAGTTAGATTGAAATTGAGTACACAGGACAGGACAGTGTACAGAGGTTAAAAAATAGTGCCCACAGAGAAGATGAGGGAAAAGATAATCGATCTTGTACATGTGGGACATTTAGAACACAGCCTCACCAAAAATAAAGTATGACTGGAATACTGGTGGATAGGCATGAACACTATGGTGGAGGCAAAAGTGAGAGATTGCATGGAGTTCATGAAAAGTGACAAGATGCACCAAGTCACGAAGCCTCTCTTTTCTCCTGTTGAAGTCCCAGACACTCCATGGTCTAAATCAGCTCCAGACATAATAGGCTACCTAAACCTGAAAATGTTAAAGGAACGTGTTATCCTAGTATTAATAAACTACCACACACATTGGGTTGTCACGAAGTGTGTACATCAGTTCAACACTAATTCCCTTATCCGGTTCCTAAATAATGTTTTCTATGAGGAAGGTATTCCTGATATTTTAGTCACAGATAACGGAGTACAATTTACATCCAATCTCTTGCAGTAATTCGTGAAGGACCTTCAAATACTACCTCCCAAAACTGCTCTGTATTTTCCATGTGCTAACGGGCTTGTCAGAAGAATGAATCGAATGGTAAAGGAATGTTTGCAGAGAGCGGAAGTGATCAGCACACCTGCCTAACTTGCCCTTCAAGACACCGTGTGGGAATATTGCACCGCACCCAATTCGGTTACGGCAATTTCTCCTTTTGCATCCTTGAAAGGTAGAACTCTGAAAACAAAATCGACCGCTGCATGTTTAAGAAAGAAGGGGTTGTGTGGTGGACAAGAGTGAAATATCTACAAAAGTTACCCAGCACCAGGATAAATACAAACACAGATATGATATCAGAAAGCATGTGAGAACCCCTGAATTTAGAGAAGGAGAATGAGTTCAAGGGAATCTTCCCAAACCACAGGAAAAAATTGTTCCAGGTTCTCTGAGCCTTTGAAAATAGCTCAGGTTGGTAGAAATGTTGTACATCTTGAAAATGGTCAAACCTGGGTTATGGATAAAATTGTTTTCCACAATTCCACTCAGGAGTCAACTGGGGACCCTGCTGCAAAGGGTGTACAAATGGATACTAACCTAAACCCTCCCAGGAGATCTCAGAAACATACATTTTCTCCAGCATGGCACAGTGATTACAGCATTGAATGAGTATGCTCTTTATATTTTTCCCAAACACTTGATACGGTGATATGTCAAACTGAGCTCCCTCATGGTCCCACTGTATTGTTCTTTTAGCTATCATGGTTATGTGGGGTTTATTATATTTGTAAATGTTCTTGTTTCATATTTGTTTCCTTGTGTGTCTTTCTTTTTATTCTGTTTTACTTAATATGTATTGCATATTTATCTCTCCCTGCCTAGGGAGGTGTGTTATAATTTACCCGTTGGTACATTCCTTTTTCCCCCTCCTGTCCTGACCAGGTTGGAATGTGTATTTTGGAAATGTCACCTGAAGGTTCCACAGCTGACTCCAGTTGACTGGAACCTGTGGTGGTGTATGACGTGAATAAATTACCTTACAACTGCTGTACAAGGGCATTTTTATAAGGTGGGAGCTGAAAAGGACACGTAAGTGGTAAATAGTGTTTGTAGGGCTATTGTTCACCAGCAACATCACTGCATTTCCCAAAATTGAACTCTACAGGAAGTGGCACCACTGCATTTGCAAACATCCAACTCTACAGGAAGTGGCATCACTGCATTTCACATCATCCATGTTGACAGGAAGTGACATCAGTGTTTTCCCATCAATCCCATCTGTAAAAGAAAAAGCCAGACCAGTGAACCATACTCATCCACAGCATTCATCTCCACATGAAGTGATATCACTGCATTTTTTCACCATCCATTAATGCAGGAGATGTTGTCACAGATTTCACATGAAAACCATTTTTAAAAGAAGAAGCCTGACAAAAGTATTTAATTCCCCAGAATCATTCTCTATAGGAAGTGACATCATTACAGTACCCGGTATCTATCTCCACCAGAAATGATATTACTGCATTTCTCAGTTTCCATCACTACAGGAAGTAATAAAGCTGGACTCACAAAACAAAACAATGTTTAAAACAAGAAGCAGGACCTGCATACCTGATAACCTGGCACCTGCTGCCACCAGAAGTCACATCACTGCCTTTCCTATCATCCACTTCAACAAGAATTGATGTCATTTATTGACTCCCTGTTAGACTTGCCATCTTTTGGCGTGTTTCCCCTGTCTTCTTGCTTTCTGAACTCCCAGTTTTGACTCTGTTTTTACTGGTTTAGTGTCTCTGCGCACTTTCTCACTGCTGTTCAGTGTTAAAGTGCAAGTGCTCCTGTTGTAAAATGCTGTTGTGAATCGGTGATTCCATGATTGGGTATTTGATTTACTAGTCAGTCCTTAGAATAGTGCACTGTGTGTGCTCAGGGCCGGTAAATCAAATGCTGCTAGTGGGCTTGCAGCACTGGTTGAGCCACCCACCCAATCAGCCCTTCAAAGGTAACTCAGATCTGCCACCGTAGTATCTGTGTGTAGTCTAGTACTGCCATGTTGACTTGGCAAGTGCACCCACTTGCCAGGCCCTAACCTTCCCTTTCCTTACACGGGAGTCACCCCTAAGCTAGGCCCAAGGTACCCCTGTGAGCAGGGTGCAGTGTATGTGAAAGGTAGGACATGCCCTGGTGTGTGTGTGTGGCATGTCCTGATAGTGAACTACAGCCAAATTCGTCTTTCACTATTGCAAGGCTACCTGTTCCCATTGGATAGAATGGGGAGTTTGCTTATAACATTTTATAAACATAGCTACCCCTAGGAACCAGGTAGGAAAATAGGGCCGGATTCACAAAAGTAATCTGAGACAAAATCATAACTTTGCGACTTTTGGTATTCACAAAAGGCATTTAGGAGTAGCAAAGTTAGGAATCCTAGCTTTGCTACTCCTAAATGCCTTTTGTGAATACCGAAAGTTGTAAAGTTAGGATTTTTCTCAATTTAGGAGCAGCAAAGTTAGGAATCCTAACTTTACTGCTCCTTGTGAAGACCGAAAGTCGTAAAGTTAGGAGTTTGTCTCAGATTACTTTTGTGAATCGGGCCGGCCCATAAAGTTTAGTATGCCTGGACTCAGAATGTTAAAACACATCTTTTAGTGAGGGTGATTTTTACATTCTGTGTTTGAAAATACTCCTTTTAGAAAGTAGGTATTTTCTTGCTTAGCCATCCAGTGTGCCTCTGCTGGGTTTGTGGACTGACTGACTGGCATTGAGGTGACAGGAGCTGGGAATGTGCTGTGATTCCAGAGTCTAATTGGGTCAGGGCTGGGCTGAATAAAGCTGGGCTGCATTTAGAATAGAGGGAGGAGATTTCCTTTCACATGAATGGGCCTTGTCTGCCTCTGACAATGCTGTCTCCACCTCCTACTAGGGAGGAAAAGACTGGTTCTGGCTGGGCACAAACACTCTCTGCCTCCAGAGAACAAAGGATTTTGGGTTATAAAAAGTGGGGCCCAAACCCCTAAACTTTAGAACTCTTTTGGAACCAAGAAGACTGCCAAGAAGAAGAGCTGGAGAAGCTGTGAGGAGGGACTACCAATTTGCTGTGTGCTTTGCTGTGTTGACCTGCAGTGGCTGCTGCTGTCTTGGGCAGTGAATGGACTGCACTGAACTTTCTGCGACTTCCTTTTTGTGAGTTCCTCCAAGGGCTTGAGGCAAAGCTTGTCCCCTGTTCAAGAAGTCTCAGGAACAGCAAAGACTTCAAGTTCTTCTGCCATCAGCACTAGGGACTGTGTGTTTTGTGTTGCAACAGAAGAAAAGCAACCCGACACTGTCCACGTCGCCGCTGCTGACACCTTGTCCTGAAGGCACCACAGAGGGCAACGCCGCACTTCAACCCTGGTCTCACCGACGACACCACCTGACGCCGCCACCGAGCCACTGCTTGCACCATGACCTGTGGGCACCGCACTCCTCACCGCCTCGCTTCACGCTTTCACCCTGGTATCCCTGAAGACATGAGGAGCTTGATCTGCAACGCATGTGAATTCCAGGGTTCGACGACTCCTGCACCGACCTCTGGAACCAACGCTTGCGGACGCCAGCCATTCAGGGCTCATCAAGAGGTCTCCGACGCCCTGCATTTCTAAAAGTACTGTTTTGCGGGTCTCCCCGACACTGAAGCCGGCCCATGGTATACGCATGACCTTAAATTACATAAACTAAAAGTACGCCAACAGGAACGTATCTGGAGGCACACTTACTCCGACTCAGCTAGATTACTCTACATTAGTGCTCGTAGAGAATACAAAGCAGCCATCACTTTAGCCAAATCAGTCCACTTCTCGGACAGGCTCTTCTCTGCAGCCAACAAATCCAAGGAAGTGTTCAAAATTATGAATGAGCTTACCACCGATGACAGAACCCTTCCTGCTCAGACCCCTTCTCAAGAAACTTGCGATGCCCTCAACCTTTTCTTTATCGAAAAGATTAAAAAAATCAAAGACTCAATCCACTCTCCTCCCCAGCCATCCCCCCAGGTTTTCATGCCTGATAACCACTCGGTCATCACGACGCTCCCTGCTCTTAACGCTGACTCATTGGCTCGACTCGCAACTAGAGTCAAATCTGGCTCCCCTAGTGATTGTTGTCCACCCTCAGTCATGCGGGACATCTGTCTTAAATTACCGGATCACATCCTCCCTTTATTGAACAGCTCCCTCAACAGCGGCTTTGTCCCTGCATCTTTTAAGGAGGCAATTTTGGTGCCCCTTTTAAAAAAACCTGGAGCAGACCCGGGAGAACTCTCTAATTATCGCCCCATCTCCCTCCTCCCCTACCTCTCAAAGTTATTGGAGGCCCACGTTACTCAATTTCTGTCACACTTTATTGAGTCCTCTGGCTTCCTTGAGCCCAATCAAGCTGGGTTCAGACCTGCCCATTCAACCGAGGCGGTCATTCTCGCAGTCTTGAATACTCTGAGAAGTAATGCGGACGTTGGTACTCCTCAAGCCTTGGTGCTCCTGGACTTGTCCGCCGCGTTTGACACGGTGGACCATAACATCCTCCTCCGCCGTGTTGCACAGGCGGGCATCCAGGGCATCGCCCTTAATTGGATCATGTCTTTTTTAACCGGCAGAACTCAGGCCGTACGCCTAGGCCCTTACACAGCCGGGAGAACTTCAACTACTTGTGGAGTCCCCCAAGGCTCCTCCATTTCGCCGTTGCTGTTCAACCTCTACCTTCGTCCACTCATTCAGTCACTCAGGAACTGGGATATCACGGTGTATAACTACGCCGACGACCTGCAAATCATCTTCCCACTGAACTCCCCTAATGCTGTCAATACCTTCCATTCTGTCATGATCCACATTTTGGAATGGATGAATATTAATCAATTAAAGTTGAACCCGGGGAAGACTGAACTACTTCTCCCTGGTTCCAGTTCTGGTCACTGGGGCCCACAGTTCTGGCCCACCGAATTAGGCCCTCTTCCGGTCCCGCTGAAAACAGTGAAAAGTCTCGGCGTGATAATCGATGCAGAACTTTCTCTAAAAGCCCAAGTGGGGGCTGTCATTTCCTCCTCTATGCACCAGCTCAGGAAGATCCGTAAGATCAGCCACCTACTTTCATCCCCTGCATTAATCCAGGTCGTCATCTCCCTGGTCCTGTCCCGCCTGGATTTTTCTAACTCCATCTATCATGGTCTTCCTCAGTGTCTTCTGCATCGCCTTCAGGTTGTCCAGAACCAGGCGGCCCGTCTTATCTACAAAATCCCCAGGTGGCAGTCGGCAAAACCACTACTACAGCGACTTCACTGGCTGCCAATCGGTCAAAGGGCAGCTTTTAAGATGGCGTGCATCATCTATAAAGCACTTCACTGCACTAGCCCTGCCTTCTTGCAATCCTTAGTCACGGCATACCAGCCATCACGTAATCTACGCTCTGCCTACCTCCACTTACTGACTGTTCCCAGAGTCAAAACTAAAAAGTTCGGTGCCCGCTCTTTCGCCCTTCTGGCCCCTTCCCTCTGGAATTCATTATCTCTCCCCATCAAGTCTAGTTCCTCCCTCCTCGACTTCAGGAAACTGTTAAAGACTTCCCTCTTCCCCCCTCCTTGCTAACCTGCCTATTGCTGTCTGTCACTCTGCTGCTGCTCTCATTCTTCTGTCATTAGCGCCAGGAAACCATTGGTGTCAGTGCGCTTTACAAGCTTCATTTAACATAACATAACATAACATGACGCCGCGGTCAGCAAGAACTGTTTGGTTTTGTTGTTCACGACGCCGTGATATCCACAGACGGAGCTCTCAACTTCAAGGAACTATAGTTCAAGTTTATTTTGATTAATCAACATTTCTAAGCACAGTGTTGTGGATTTTTATCGTTTTGGTCTTGTTTTGAGTATACAAAAATATTGGATATTTTTCTAAACTGGTGTGGTGTCCTTTTGTAGTGTCTTCACTGTATTGCTCTTGGTTATGTGCAAATGCTTTACACACTGCCTCTAAGACAAGCCTGACTGCTCATGCTAAGCTACCAAGGGGGTGAGCAGGGGTTATTTTTGGAGTGTAACTCCCTTATCCTGACTAGAAGGAAGGGTCTCTACTTGGACAAAGGTGCAAACCCTAGCCAAGTAGCGACCCCCATTTCTAACACTCCCTCTATTTCAATCAACTCATTAGGGTGTCCTACTATTGATGTGTCCCTAATTAAGGACCACCACAGGCAAGAGGGGTACCTGTTTGGACTGTTAGGGCCAAGAAAGGCTTTGGACCAAAACACCCCTTCGACTTCAAACTACAAGGTAATATCTCATCATGTGCTCCATATAGAGGGGCGTGGCTAGCAGCCCATGGAGTAGGAGCCTTCCTCATGTGGCTGCGAGCAGCCTTTCCCCATTCAGTGTAATCCAGCAGATTAAAGCCACCCCCAGGGACTTCATTTCCCCCCGACTCCCCTGGTATTACAGGGCCCCAGGAGGACAGGTGGAGAAGACTGAACAATACGCAAGAACTGCGAAATTCACTGCCAGAAGATGGCCATGAGCATGAAACAAAATGGCGACCTCTACCGCGTAGCGATTTCTGGGCGGAACCCGGACCAGAAATAAAGGCTGGGGGGAGGCTGCTCCACATCGTTGGGGGAGGCCCCTCCTACTGGATCTCCTGAAAAGCGGTGGGATCCTGAAAGTCTTAACCAGCGGCAAGGCGGAGAGTACCTGCTGTGCCCAGAGCCCATATTACGAAGACTGGGCCGCGAGAGGCGCGGGGGTAGAATCAAGGCGGTACCTTGTCTGTACGGGGCCCTGGGTATGGACGCCTTTCAGCCGCTTACCCCTCTCTGGGATAGATGGTCCGAAGATCTAAACATCCCCTTGGAAGACAGAGACTGGGAAAATATACTGATTGGATGCTTAGAGTCTCGAGGAACACCGGTTTTCAGTTAATTAACTTTTACATACGACACAGGGCATACCTTACCCCGGGACGAATTAACAAGTTCTTTCACAGGGAGGACTCTGGATGCCCAAGGTGCGGAGAAGTGGGGGCGGAACCTTTTTATATGCTCTGGTCATGCCCTATGCTAAAGACCTACTGGAATGTAATCACCAACACCATAGGGGAGGTAATAGAGCACCCAGTTAAATCTGTTCGAGCGCACTGCCTCTTGGGACTATTCCCCCACAACTCCAAGACATGGGTCACTAGCAGATTCCAAGACTTGGCCCTGAAACTAGCTAGGAGAGAAATAACATAGCACTAGAAGTCCCCTGCGGGCCCTAGTATAACAGTCTGGAAGAGAAAATTGGAAAAATGGGCGATATGTGAGGTGAGGATTCTCCTTAGAAATGCCCGTCGAGGGATGGGATCTTTGGAGAGAGCCAGAGTATGAGAGGTATTGGTGGATAGCACAAAGGAACCAGAACTAACGTCGGGTGAGTCCTCCCCAATGGAGATGTCTCCTCAGAGAAGCCTGGCGCAGCATAATTTCGTTGGGGAGGAGACCCAGACAAACCTTGTCTCGCCCAAGCACAATTAAAGATTTGAGTAGCAAGATCGGCGTTAGCACAGCCAGGATAAAACTACGATTTGCCACAAGAATACCAACACACTCACCCTTAGGCTATAGTAGGGATCTGCAACGGAGGAGAGGGTAAGAGGAAAATGTTTTAATAACATAATATACTATTAAAGGCTACCACAAACAAGAGGCAATATACTGGGAACACAGATGGGGAACGGTACAGAACGAATCAACGAAATGTTACACGTACCATATGACAATTGGAAAATTCAATAAAGTATGTTTAAAAAAAAATGTGCACACTATAGCACCTCATACAATCCCAGCAACCTATACTACCCAATTCACCTCTTGCCCTGAAATTCCTATGACCGATGTCAACAATCTTCTATGACTTCAAAACATGGAAAATCATATCAACACCCATGCTTTTACTAAAACACACAGGTGCACACCAAATCTTTCAGCACCCTGATTCTTGCAGACCTTGCAGGAAACTAGAACTTCATCCACATACAAATTAGAATATGGAATGTAAATTGTCCCACTGATGAACTCACACTGCTGGATTCCCTCTAAATATAAAACAGACAACTGATCACATTAGCCAAAGCCAAGTACTATGGTCACACTATCATTGAATTTACAAAAAGAATCACAATGCTCTTCAAGACAATCAGGTACTGCATCAACCCCCTGTCTTACCTTATTATCCCGCACTCCACGAAAAAGTGAAATGCCAATAATCACTTCTTCAATATTAAAATATAGGAGATTCAACAACACATTAGCAAACCAAGCCTCTTTTTCCTCTGGCATCCACACCTCCATACTATGTGACACACTGGTCATCCTTCAAACTCCTGTCTCTCATAGACGATGCCGATAACCAAAACTTCCTCTAGGCCACTTATTAAGTGTATGCTGTCTTCATCAAACTCTCTCCGGAGAGGCTCTCTAAACCCTAATCATCATTGTCAACACCACCCTCACTCAAGGCATCTGACCTGAAGGTCTCAAGAGAGCCCAGATGTTCCTACTGCTAAGGAATCCATGCTAGACCCTAAGTTGTCAACTACGGACCCATCTCTTATCTTCCCTTTATTCAGCAAGATCATTCAAAAAGCAGTCTTTCATCAATAGCAACCATCATTTATCATGACTATTCATCCATCTTCAGATCTTGCTACTACATGGTGAACCAACAAATAATTTAGGCATCATATCGAAGACAAAACTGAGTGTGAACTTTTCTCAGCTAAAAGAGACCTGTATTGAACAGGGGCTCACATCACAATCCATGACAGGTTCGTGAAGGAAAACAAAAAGAGAAACGGGCCATATTATCAAGCATGGCGATAACATTTTCTCCGCTTTACTGGCAGGAAACTGCCGCTAAAGCGGCGATATGGGGCTTGATAATATGCCCTAGAGAATTCCGATAGAAGCCCAGGTTCTGGTGTCAAGGATATCAAACCTGGGCTTCTATTGGAATTCTCTAGGGCATATTATCAAGCCTCTTATCGCCGCTTTAGCGGCAGTTTCCTGCCGCTAAAGCGGCGATAATGTTTGCGCCTTTCTTGATAATATGGCCCAAAATCTCTAGTAGCGCAAGTCCTACTCTGGTAATGCCTGGAACACCCACCAGACTGACTGGCAGCTTATGCATGCCTAGGAGGCCAAAGAAATCGATGATTGAGTAGGCCCATGTCAGTTGATTCTACCCTCTTCACTTTTCAGTAGAGGTATTCAGTCTAAACCAATTTGATGAAGAATGGGTAAGAACTAGGCCTGAGCCAAAATTCCATTTCGCTCGCGGAAATTGCGATAATTTGGCATTTTCGCGTTCCGCGGAATGAGCGAAAATGTCAAAATTTCCGCAATCCGCATCTTACGGTAATTTTGTTCTTGCTCGCGCTGTAAAATAATACATTCTCACGTGCGCGCGATCGCCTTGCCTGAATCCCCGCGTTCGCCGACAAGTTTTCCCGACCCGGTCGTGTTGTCCACAAGATGTTGGATTGTTGGTAGCCATTTTACCCTGTCTCGCGCCCTCATTAATGTCATTTGTCACACGATCACGTCATTTGTCGCGCGATCACGTCTTTCTTCTCGCGATCATGCACCGCGAGAGTATGAGAAGATTGAGATCTCGAACACGTCATTCTCCACCGCGAGCGAGAGTGTGAGGACGCGGGCACGTCATATCGAACGCAAAAAGGAGAAAGAGACCCCGAACACGTCATATCCAACGCGACAGGGAGCGAGAGAACGCGATCAAGTCATTTTGGACACGCCATCGACATCCGGCGGAAGTAATGTGAAGCTCGAGAACTCGAACATGTACAATTTTCAATTTGGAGAAGAATATCAGCTCTAGCAGCATGAAACCTTTTGCAAATGATGATTTGGATGAAAACAACTCCTCAGATTGACATTTGGCTGTCCTTTTTTGTGCAAGGAGTCCTTTTTTAAAAAGGTGGGGAGAGGGAGGAAGTGCCACAGAATCTCCAACTTCCTGTTCCTGTCCAGCAGGCCCTGTCTTTGGATTTTGAGCTGGAAAGATCACTCTTTTTGTCTGCTGCATCATTGCAATTGGATTTGAGGATTTTTTAATTGGATATTTTACAAGTAAGTGGTTGTTGTGTCTGTTTGATTGGGGGCATTGCAGTTGTTGTAACTACAATTTATTTTTGGTAACTATCTTCATCCCTTTTTATAAAAATGTTGTGGGTAGTAGTAGTCAGTAGTAGGCCCGAGCTAGTCATGGCCTCATTGGTGTGTGCATGATGAAGCAACTGTTCCTTTGGTTTTTTTTTAATGTATTTCATTTTCAAGCATCATTTAGGGCCTGGATGGCATTGAATTTAGTTGGGAAATGTGTTTTTTTGGGGTGGGCTTTCTGTTGTTGGGCCTGGCCTTGTGGCCATTTAGAAGCCTAGGCCTGCAAGCTTGTCTGGCCTTGTCTGCCAACAGGCCTGCTTTCATCCAGTAGGATCAGAGCAGGTAGCCACAACTTTATTAATCAAGTGTTTCTGTGTGGTCTGTTGAATTTAGACATCATTTAGGGCATGGATGGCATTGGATTGAGTTGGGAAGTGTGTTTTTTTGGGGTGGGCTTTCTGATGTTGTTGGGCCTGGCCATGTGGCTGGTGGCCATTTTGAAGCCTAGGCCTGCAAGCTTGCCTGGCCTTGTCTGCCAACAACAGGCCTTCTTTCATCCAGTAGGCTCAGAGGCTGAGCAGGTAGCCACAGCTGTATTAATCAATTGTTTCTGTGTGGTCTGTTGAATTTAGACATCATTTAGGGCATGGATGGCATTGGTTTGAGTTGGCAAGTGTGTTTTTTTTGGGGTGGGCTTTCTAATGTTGTTGGGCCTGGCCATGTGGCTGGTGGCCATTTTGAAGCCTAGGCCTGCAAGCTTGCCTGGCCTTGTCTGCCAACAACAGGCCTTCTTTCATCCAGTAGGCTCAGAGGCTGAGCAGGTAGCCACAGCTGTATTAATCAATTGTTTCTGTGTGGTCTGTTGAATTTAGACATCATTTAGGGCATGGATGGCATTGGTTTGAGTTGGTAAGTGTGTTTTTTTGGGGTGGGCTTTCTGATGTTGTTGGGCCTGGCCATGTGGCTGGTGGCCATTTTGAAGCCTAGGCCTGCAAGCTTGCCTGGCCTTGTCTGCCAACAACAGGCCTGCTTTCATCCAGTAGGATCAGAGGCTGAGCAGGTAGCCACAGCTGTATTAATCAAGTGTTTCTGTGTGGTCTGTTGAATTTTAGACATCATTTAGGGCATGGATGGCATTGGATTGAGTTGGGGAAGTGTGTTTGTTTGGGGTGGGCTTTCTGATGTTGTTGGGCTTGGCCATGAGGCTGGTGGCCATTTTGAAGCCTAGGCCTGCAAGCTTGCCTGGCCTTGTCTGCCAACAACAGGCCTGCTTTCATCCAGTAGGCTCAGAGGCTGAGCAGTTGGCCACAGCTGTATTAATCAAGTGTTTCTGTGTGGTCTGTTGAATATAGATATCATTTAGGGCATGGATGGCATTGGATTGAGTTGGCAAGTGTGTTTTTTTGGGGCGGGCTTTCTGATGTTGTTGGGCCTGGCCATGTGGCTGGTGGCCATTTTGAAGCCTAGGCCTGCAAGCTTGCCTGGCCTTGTCTGCCAACAGGCCTGCTTTCATCCAGTAGGCTCAGAGGCTGAGCAGGTAGCCACAGCTGTATTAATCAAGTGTTTCAGTGTGGTCTGTTGAATTTAGACATCATTTAGGGCATGGATGGCATTGGATTGAGTTGGGGAAGTGTATTTTTTGCGGTGGGCTTTCTGATGTTGTTGGGCCTGGCCATGTGGCTGGTGGCCATTTTGAAGCCTAGGCCTGCAAGCTTGTCTGGCCTTGTCTGCCAACAACAGGCCTGCTTTCATCCAGTAGGCTCAGAGGCTGAGCAGGTAGCCACAGCTGTACTAATCAAGTGTTTCCGTGTGGTCTGTTGAATTTAGACATCATTTAGGGCATGGATGGCATTAGATTGAGTTGGGGAAGTGTGTTTTTTGCGGTGGGCTTTCTGATGTTGTTGGGCCTGGCCATGTGGCTGGTGGCCATTTTGAAGCCTAGACCTGCAAGCTTGTCTGGCCTTGTCTGCCAACAACAGGCCTGCTTTCATCCAGTAGGCTCAGAGGCTGAGCAGGTAGCCACAGCTGTATTAATCAAGCGTTTCTGTGTGGTCTGTTGAATTTAGACATCATTTAGGGCATGGATAGCATTGGATTGAGTTGGCAAGTGTGTTATTTTGGGGTGGGCTTTCTGATGTTGGTTGTCTTAAAGACATGCATTTGTTGTGTGTGTCTGGTGTGCGTTGGTGTGCAATGCATTCCCCCTGCAGACCTTTTTGGGGCCTGTGAATGTTCGTATTTGCATTTTGATGCATTAAAAAGGCAGAGCAGTGTGCTTTAGCATGCATCCTTTACCTGGCTTTTATAGGCCTTTTGTCAGCTCCTGGTGTTTCCCAGGCCCCCTGCTTGTTTGTGATTTGTGAGTGTCCATGTGGCTGGTGGCCTTGTTTTGTGTTGGGAGTTATTAGTGTCCTGCTTTTGCCATATAGGCTTGCATGGTTTTCCTATGGGCTTACTGCTTCCATCATCCAACCCCTTTGCCAGCAGCAGCTCCATGGATGATGAGATGCTCAAATAATGTAATGGCAAATAGGGTCCACCCCACTTCCATTACATTTTTATTTTGGTGGTTCTTATTAACTTTCCTATCCTTCCTGAGAGTGTAGTGTGTGACTGTACACAGTAGTATAACATAGCCCTTGTTGAAAAAAAGTCATAAATGACTAGACTATATCTTTTGTTTGCACTAGTACAGTAGTAAGTAACTGAACCACAACAACAAATGCAACATTTCACTGATGTTATTCTCCTGGCTTATTTGCTTTTAGGTGCACAAAAAGCCAGAGGAGGAGGTGTCATCATCATCACCCGGCTACCCGTTGTACTGCCAGCCAGCCAGAAGTCCTGCTGCGCATCACGTCCACGTGTGACCAGAACTTGTTGTGCATCTGCATCCTGCCTGACATCTGAAGAAGATGGCCCCAAAGAAAGGTACCAGGTCCAGTACCAAAAAAGTTGCCGGTGAGAAGAAGGAACAGAAAAAGGAAGTGCCATTAACCACGACTGGTGTGCCGGCCAATGTTTTTTTTGGCACCAAAAAAGTTACGCCTGCAGCAGCGTTGTCCGGGAACCAAGCTGGGAGCAGCACCTCAGCACCAGCGGTCCAACCCCACCAACCTAGGCCCAAGGCCTTTAGTGTCGCAGAGGTAGCCAGTCTACTAACGAGCAGCGATGTTGAAATGTCATTATCGCAAAGTAGTACACAATGAACGCAGGCGGAAACTCAGCAGATAAGTGTGCAGCCGCAACAAGTACAGCAGCAGCCGCAACAAGAACAGCAGCAGCCACAACAACAGCCCACCATAGTAGTTGTTGCTCCTGACATAGGGGCATTTCAGGAAATCGAGCTTCCTGCAGGCAAAGTGGAGCAAACCACTGTTTCGGAAGATCTATTGTCTTCCAGACCACCAGCAAGGAAACGGAGGCTTAGTCCATCATCTTCTTCTTCAAGCCCCACTTCTGATGATCGTGATGCCACTTGGCATCCACCAGCTCAGTCTGAGAGTGATGCACGCCACAAGATAATGCTTCTGAAAAGGAAGGTCCCAGAAAAACTTAGAGTTATGAAGGTAGATGTAGAAGAGGGGGGTGATGTTGATGAAGACGAGCCAGTCATCACGCACATCACTCCCGCCCCAAAGGGATTGGAGACCAACATTCTCACCCTATCCAGAAAGGCTGCTACTGAGCGGGATGTAGCACGGATATCACCAACACAGGTTACACCACCACTACCTCCAGTTGCCATATTTTCCAAGGCCGGTCAGGGACCTACATCCAGCTCAACCATCTCGGTAGGTAGTGGTAGTAAAAGTCACAGTGTAGCTGCACAGGGTCACATTCCAAGCACACCCTCCAGTTTATCTGGTATTGAAACTGGCACATCCAGCAGTGCCAGAAAGTTCTCCTCCCCAGTTTGGGACTTCTTTTCTGTTAGCACCAAGGAGGAGAACGTTGCTATATGCTCAATCTGTCGACAAGGTGTTCGGCGGGGTAAGCTTGGTACGAACTATGGTACCGGAGGCCAAGCAAGTCATCTCAGAATACACCACACTATCGAGTGGGAGAATCACCTACTTCAGTTAAAAGAAAGTAGAAAAACTCAACCCATTGAAGTTGGTCAGGAAGAATCAGGGGGCGATATTATTGCGGTGGAAGGTGAAGAAGAGGGAGGCATTTCTAGCCCTGTCGCCAGTAGTGCAGTGGTACCGCCCACATCCTCAGTAACATCTGAGTGGCACCGGTAGTAAGAGCCATACTCAGAGTCAGGCTGAGACACCAAGGCGACCGAGTACCGCAATGAGACAAACTGTGTCGTTGAGCCTAAGTGGGTTCATGAAAACAACAGCACCACAAAGGAAAGTAATCCAGCTTACCATTGAGAGCATGCTTAGGTTGGAGGGGCAGTTCCAACGCAACCACCCAGCGGCACGGTTGTACAATGCGAAGCTGGCTAAAATGTTAGCGCGGGACCTTCTCCCTTTTTCATTTGTGGAAGGGGTGGGTTTCCTTGAATTTGTGTCAGCCATCTGCCCTAAATGGAAGGTTCCCAGCCGGTCCTATTTCGCAAGAATTTCTGTTCCGGCACTACATCATGATGTGCTGGAATTGGTTGGACAAGCTTTGCAGCAGAGTGCTGTTCACAATATCCACCTGACAACAGACATGTGGACCAGTTGCCAAGCCACAGATTACATGTGCATCACTGCACACTAGGTCTCTTTTGTGGGGGTTAGAGATAAGCTATCTGCACGAGTTGCTGTTGACACAGCTGCGATTTTTAAAGGTACGCGGAAACATGCAACTGTAGCCATGTTCGCCATCGAGAAATCTCATACGGCTGTAAACATTTTGCAAGAGTTTCGCAGCAAGGTTTTTGAATGGCTGCGCCCAAGAGGGCTTAGTATTGGTTTTGTTGCCACAGACAATGGCAGTAATGTACTTAAGGCCATGGATCTTGGTTCCTATTTCAGGGTTCCGTGTTTGGCGCACTGCATAAACATTATAGTTCAAGACTTTCTGAAAAAAGAACCCATAGTCAGCAACTTACTGGCCATCTGCCGAAGAATATGCACTCATTTCAGCCATTCTTTTAAAGCTCGGAAGCAGCTGAGGATCATTCAACGTGAATATAGGATGCCAGTCAAAGCACTCATCCAGGAGGTGGCAACACGTTTGAACTCAACGTATTACATGCTTCATCGTCTGTTTGAGCAGTACAGGCCACTCAATGAATATGTCTGGAAAAGAGGGGATGCTACTGTTAAAGGCATGAACCTTCAGATGGAGCAATGGAGCCTAATGAAATGCCTGACTGAGATGCTTCGTCCTTTTGAGGTCTTCACATGTGAAGTCAGCAAGGAGGACTGTACAATGGGCCAAGCTATCCCATTATTGCAAATGCTAGAGCATCAGCTGAAGAAGGTGTCTGAATCATACAAAGGTGTAGAGGACAAAAGGGAAGCCTATGACTTGGTGGAGAGCTTAGCCCGTCACTTAGCTGAAAATACAAGGATAGAAAATAAAATGTTGTCACAAGAACATTACATTTGTGCCACAATTCTTGATCCACGTGCAAAATTTGGACTGAAGACATTCTTTGCTTTTTCAGAGATTGATGTTGCCCGCTACAAAACTTGTATAGCTTAGGCACCCAGTAAGTTGGAAAACGAACGGCTGCTAATTAAAAGCCCACAAGATCAACCAACAAGAAGTACTGCAGCAGGGTATGCAGCATCAAGTGCAACTTCGTCGGCTGAGGGCAGTGCATTTGGATCACAACACTCACCATCACTATCGACAACAGCAACAATAACTGGATCATTGGGCCCAGTAGAATCGTTAGACGATTGGTATGTACAGTTAGGCATTAATAAGCACAGTGCTTATGCACAGAGAAAAGAGCCCGAAAGCTTACCAGCAGCACCCCTGAACATTGAGCGGATGGTCCAGGCCTATCTGGACGACCCAACAGAGGAGTACATTGATCAAAACCCATTGCAGTATTGGTATAGGAAAAGGTCTGAATGGCCACTGCTCAGCAGGCTGGTGATAAGCTATCTGGCTTGCCCTGTCGCAAGTGTCTCTTCTGAACGTGTTTTCAGTGCTGCTGGTTCCATTGTAACAGTGAGAAGGACCAGTCTCTCACCCAAAAACGTGGAGAGGTTAACAATGATCAAAATGAATCAGCCCTTCATACCACCGAATTACACAATACATGAAGCAATGGAGGAAGATGAGGACAGCGGCTCAGGTGACGGAAGTAGTGTGTCACATGATTACCTACTACTGGCTGAACCCCCAGAGTTTGAGGACAAGCTATACTTCCCTGACAATTAGGCTTGCACTTACTGTCTTCCTCCCTTTTTTTCCCCTTTATTTGTGTGTCTGCCGTTCCGGTTACAAACTTGTGAATCACAACAAATCCATTACCACCGTCTTCTACTCTTCTTATTTAATATACAAGTTTCAATGTGTCTGCAATTTGACAGTACAGTCCTCCGAAACCAGCTCCTCCGCTCCGTCATACTGAATCTCCCGCCTAAATCCATTGCCCTCATGAATGATGATTGGATGATGGAAAATAGACGAAAAAATAAAAACTTTGACGCCATGCATTGGACACAGAGTCGCAGACTGAGTGATTTTGTTGTTGTTTGTTGTGCATGAAGTTATGTCATTGTGCACTAATCATCTTTCTACAGTATACACTAAACGTAACTCAAGGTGAATTTTGCCCTTTTTGCAAATAAGAAATGTGTACTTCTCCTGCAGCTTGATACATTGCTTTTAATTGAATACAGGAAGGGGACTCAATCTGCGCACTGAGTATGATTGACAACAGCACCGTCCATGATGATGATGGCGAAAAAGACGGCCCGTTAACTTCAGATGAGAATGAACAGGTAATGACAATTAATGGCATGCATTGGACGATTGGTGTTTGTGTTTTCGTTGTTTGTTTGTTGTGCACGAAGTGAAGTCAAAGTGTACTAGTACTCTTACTGTACACACTAAAGAGTGACTCAAGTCAATAATATTTCTACTCTTGTTGTGTAATAACAAAATTTTACTTCTACTGCAGGCCGATCTTCACAGTCAGTCAGTACAAGTATCGGAGATGATTGATGGAATAATAACAAGTCAGGAGGGCGTTTCATGAGTGGCATAAAAGCCTAAAGGTAAACACGTCAACAACAACCACAGCAGACCCAAATGTCTGTGTAGAAGTGGAGTCGAGTGTAGCGGTGGGATGACTGCAGTGCATCGATTTACTAACTTAAATTGTAAAATGCTATGTTTGGAATGGATATGTGCTTTGCCTTTGTCCAACTCTTTTAAAAAAAAAAAAAAGTACTCTAAACGTAGGATGTGCTAAGCAACGTGCCGTCAGGCCTGTCACTGTGGGCCTGCTCTCTCCTGTTGTTGTTGAAGGTCAATGCTGGAAACAGACTAGAGTAGAGATGATGCATACATGCCGCCTCGGAAAGTGTTCTTGTTGCACTACACCATGACTTGTGCATTTGTTTTAACTTTGTTTCTCAATATCCCCTTTGTTTTTCCATCTAAAATTACAGGCCAGGCCTTGCCCTATACTTGGGAAAACATTACAAGGCACACTTACCTTACCAATAAATCGACATTTTTTTCCAGCCGGGCAGTGGCGAGTGGCGACACCCAAGATTGATGGACGAGAGGACCAAGAGGAATGCCGAGATGCAAATCCAGTCCACATTTTTGACCAGGAAAACACAGTAAAAGTATCAACTTTCATCTTCTTTTAAACAATTTGATTCATTTTTTTGTCTACAATCTTTACAACAGTGTGTTCTTGCTATTGTTATTATCATCATTAGGTTTGCTCTCTGTTTATGATTCATCCCTACCAATATTTAAAATTTCTATTTGCTATCTGTAAAAGTATTAAGGCCGGAACAACAGAACAAGAAGTGTATGTAATTCGGGTCTCCTTATAAATCATCATCATGCATGCATTTCCTTTTTCTCCCTTAACATATGGATATGGTAGTCTTCAAAGATTGTCGTTTGTTTGTCCATGCGTATTGTTTTTCACTGTCAAACCTTTCCCCAAACCCCCTTCCCATCCATTCAACAAACCCTAACCCTCTTCCCCCGGGCTGTATGACTTATTGTCGAGGTGTGACTAAATTAAATGTACACCAATACTTAATCACATGCTTGCTGGGGCGGATGTGGCGAGAGCAACAGTACTTCAATTTCAAGGCAGAGCGATGATCTTCTTCTGCTTGCCCACCCATGAGTAGTATATTTTAGAGGTGATTTTATTTAACAAAGGAACATATACCTCAGCATTAATTGCCGGCATTGATTGGATTTGTTGTCATTCCTCATACACAGCACTAACTGTTACGCTGTAGGCCTAGTCAAGTGACTCGATACAACTATAGTTTGTAACTCTGTCTAGTATGCTATCCCAACCACCATTATGATTTGTTGTAAAATATTTTAGCATATTATTGTTGCTCGGTAAGTTCTGTACTGTACTTCATCCTACTACTCCTCGAACAGTCTCTCAAAGGCGACTGACTGTCTCATTTTCTTTTTTTGCAAATGCTGCTGCCCTGCCAGTGTCTACTACTACTATTATAATACCACCACCACCCCAATCATGGCATGTTAGAAAAAGGAAGCCATCTTCCCCATGCAGCCATTGCTGTGCCTAAGTTAAACATCAAGCAAAGGTAAGAGAAGTTTGGGGGAGGCAGAATTAATAATGGACATGTTTTCAATGAATTCAATTTCACACACCCCTTTGAGTCCAGATAAAGAATGCATAGACTAGAGGAGAGACTGAAAGTACTAGTAGGACAAGTCAATCAGTGAGGGGTGTCGCATCTATCTGTTTGTGTCTTACACAGTCAGCCAATTATCTAAATCAAACACTGGCTATGGGAGGGCCTGCACCAGCAAGGAAACAGTGTGATGTAAAACAGTAACCCCACCTACAAAACATTAACAACATTGCATGTAACGTAGAAAAATAGATTTAATTGACCCTAAGAAAAATAAACTAAAAACCCACAAAAGCTGACCCACCCCCCTCCCTAACCCCAACCAATGTCCGTAAGAAAGTCCAGAAAATAGTCCGAAAGCCCAACGCCCAATTCCCACCCACCCAAACAAGAATTAAAAAAGGGGCAGAAGACAGGGACTAAGGTGTGGGGCGGGATTGCAGGAGGACACGCATCTGCTCCTCTAGACGGGCAACGCGGCATCTGAGGGCACGGCAGTTGCAGCCACAGTGGGGGAGCACCAGAGATAGTATTGTGGTGGCGGCGGGCAGCCGCCAGACAGTGGCACCGTACCGCTGGAGGGCGGTGGCTGGGGCCCGGGGCACTGGAGGAGGCTTGAAATGCTGCTGCAGTCTCCTCCTCCTCCTCTGCCAAGACCACCAGCCGCCGATATTCCTGCTGGATTGCCTCCAGCTTCCGGCGCCGTGCCTTGGCGGCCAACTCCTTCCGATTGACTTTGGAAGAAGTAGCTGTGTATCAAAAAGAAAAAAACAAGACAATTGTAAAATATACTCTTAGAAAAACAGTAAGACAAGTTAATTATACAAATAGTGGCATGGTAGCACTATAAAGCACAGTACATAACATTTTAAATCTTGCCCGTCCTTCTTCCTTCCACCCGTCTTTCACTTTTTAGTTGAACACCAGGTGATCCGATCTGACTTTTAGATAGATGAGGCCATTGGTTACTCAATACTCCCGCCCGTATGCCAATTAAAGGGTGTCTAGTCTAGTTCATTCTTCAAACGTTCACAACAACTCTTACTTACTTAGGACATCGGATGGCGGGCGGAATTTGTCCGCCCACCATCCTCACACTAAAAAGGGTGGGGGTCCTGTGGGGACAATTAGGATGCACCCGCCACAGTGGCGGGCGCATCCTGTTCTTTTTACATTCTGGTGGGCGGTGCAGAAAGCAATGCTAAAAATACATGTTGTGCTTTTCCAAGCACAACGTGACAGGCCCCGCGCGGAGCCTGCCATGTTTTGCTTTGAAAGGCAGGGGGGTACCATAGCATAGGTACCCTCCATGGGGGCCCCCAAGCATACTCCGCATGCCTTTCCGTGGCGGCCGGCAATGCCACCACGTAAAGGCATTCCAAAATGCAGATTATATGGCTGGCGGTGTGTTCAGACACACCCACCATATTGAACCCTTTTCCGCCCGGTCGACATGTGGCAGGTCTGACTCTTTTCTACGGGGATGGCGGGAAGTTTGCCCCTGCTGGGTCGGCGGTGCCTACTGCCGGCCCAGCGGGGACAATCCGCCCGCCATCCTAATGGGGCCCTAAGTCTCAACAGTACAGTATACATTCAGTACACCCTTGCAGTGAGTGTAGTGTCAACAATAGTTAAGGATTATGAATCTAACTTACCACCGCCCGCCACTGGTGCTGGCACTCCCCCTACCGCTCCATCGTCGGTATTGGCAACTGCGGCATCCTCTCCCTTTGCGTCGCCTTCGCTGGCCCCGGCAATGGTGGTCGGTAGTGCGCCTAGAAAACATTACACATTTATTAGGCGTCATATACACCTCCCCCTATTGGTCAGTAGCAAGATTGAAAAATGAGTTAATAGTATATAACATACATCACTAGTACAAATCAGGTAGTAGTAGAGTAGACACTAATAGTTATATATGGTCCCCCTAGGGTCATTCTAGCCTTTGCTTAGTTAGCCCGAGCCATGCAACCATTTTACCTTTGTGTCTTTTATTTTTGCACATGTGACGTTACCTTGCAGCTTGTTGTATAAGACACCTTTAAGCCCACATGACCTGCCTCACACTGCTACTGTCTACGCGCTGCGTACAAGCAGTCAACAAAAACATTAACAAGCCACTTTTTTATGAAGTACTGGTGTACTGTTAGTCCATATTGCTTATCCATAAATGCTACACTTTTTGGCACGGCTGAGAAATGCTTGCAAGTTGCAATATACTAACGCGCACCATTTAATTTTTCACATTACAGATGGAAGATTCCCTTCTACGAACCAGAGCTTTGCAGAGCTTATGATGCAACAACTACCAGTACTAGGTTCTTCTAAGGTGAGGGGTCCCTTCACTCAGAGATCTTCATTTATAAATTTATATAAACTGAATTCCTAGGGGATGGTGGTGCTGCCTTCCACCACTGTTAAGTTATCATGATTTAATTCCCAACTGTAAGTAAGTTTATTGTTTTAATGTTATTGATTTTCCTGTTGGTGCTGCATTATATAATAGAACCATGTACAGAGCTTCTCAATTCAAAATAAAAATTTTGAACCTACATAGACTTGGTGGTATTTGGTGTGGACTTACACGAGTGAGCAAATTAAAGGAAGGGTGTGCATGTGCATTGCTTCCACGACTGAGAGGTTGGGTGTGTTATGTTCTGGGTTGTCTACTTGTTGGGTATCTTGGGGGGAGGGTTCGGAGACCTAATAGTTATGACAAAACACTACTATAGTCGGGCAGGGGATTGTGGTGGGTTCTGAATTTCTGATTGAGGTGTGTGAGGAAGGTCCAACCTACCATCACCAACATCCTATTTTCTTTGGCAAAGGCATGTATGTGCAAAATCCCTACAACAGTAGTAGTATGTCCTATAGGCTATCATATCAAAATAGTAATAAATCTGGTTGGGCATTTGTTGGTGTGAATTGCCAAAGCCTCAAGATTAACAAAGACTCAAGATCAATAAGACTAGAAGTAGTGCAAGAGGACGAGCCAAAGGACTGGTCTCAATGGCTAGAGCTACTGGTGAATCTGAGTTTTATTTACAACCTTTCAAATAAAGAGTGGCCAACTGGGCAAGCTTAGCTACTACAGTACAGACAGACTGATAGTAGTAGTAGTACAGAGAGTCATCATAGCAGAGGCAGTGATAACAAGATTTTTGAAACCGTACAGATCGAAGAATAATTGTTGGTAAAAAATAGCATTGGGAAACTGAAACAATAGTTTGTGAAAAATATGGCGCAGTAAAAGTTATGGAATAAGAAATATTATTAAAAACAAGAAGACTTACTAGGGCCAGCAGAGGAGCCCTCGTTGGTATCCTCCTGGTGGTGGTGTTCTCCCGCCGACTGCACACTCCCTGTCTGCCTGCCCCTGGGTGCTGATGAACAGGAAAGATATAAGAAAGAGACAAACATTGATGGATGGTGTCAAACAAATACAATATTTTTAAAGAACGGTCAAAAAACACTTATGTAAACAGCAATTGCAATAACTAAATTGACCGATCTCATCTGGTCAACAAGTAGTATCGGGGGATTCGCGGATCGACTACTTAAATTACTATTTATCAACAGTGATCCAGTCTTCCATTCTGATTCCAGAATACTAAGTTACAACTAAGCCTAAGTAAGACGTACCACCCGACCTAGCCCACCTATTCCAGGCGTGCCAATTGTACATTAAGTATGCATTTCCATTTCTTTTAGTCCTCAACAATGCATATGGTCAAATGGAGGACACATGACAACATTTTTTGTATACACCAAATTTTGGGTTGATTGATTGATGCTGATGTTCTGCTAGTGCTGAGGCAATTATCACCACTCATAGAACAAACTAGAAAAGGTTCTAATAAAGACTGGCGTACTAGCAGCACGTGACGTAACTGAGGGGGCATCATGCATACCACTAAAAAATTACAAACTCTTACAAAGTACCTAATCCTAAGTATCAATCCACCCCTATCTCTTAGTGACAGGATAAAGTAAGTACTAGAGTCACTGTAGCATTACGTAACTTAATTTCTCTAAAATAAACTCTTACAGAATCACGCTGAGCGAGCGCAAATGCAAAGTTGCAAACAAGTAAGATTAGTAGTAGTGCAGAGGAGCACCTGTGTCATAACAATCACAGAAGACTATTAAATGTAATTAACCTGGAATGTAAGCAGCAATATTCTAGCTGGTTGGAAGAAAAAAAAGATATTCGCAATATATAACACAAAGCAGAAGAACAGACACAAAGTAGTAATAATTAAATAGTTACTCACCAAGACCCGGGACCTCCACTCCTAGCAGGTCCAGCAGGTCCTGCTCACGGTCCAGGATGTCAGACCACCGGTGCGTCAACTGCGCCTGGGTGTGCCGGACCCCAGAGCAGCGCAACAGTGCCCAGCTCACCTTCCCCCACCGCTGTCGACGCTCCCGGAGGCCGCCACCTGCTGCCAGGGTTGCGGGGAGGTGGCGCTGCACAAAGAAAATGAGTGCAGCCAACTCCACCTCCCCATATAAGGCCCGTGCCTGCCCCCTTGTGGGCGCCGCCTTCCACAAGGAAGGCGGTCGCGGCTCTGGCTGCGACGAGCCCTACCCTTTGACATGGTTCTGGGGATGAGAGACGGGGCGGGAAAGAAAAGGTAATACAATTTAAAAAGTAAGTAAAGGAAATAAATAGCAGGCAATAGAAAGAGTGAAAAAGTAGCTAAAAAACAAAAAAAAAGTAGACAAAAACAAAAAATATAGAAGCAGGAAAATAGTTAGAGAAATAATAAATAAAAAAGATTTTTAAAAAATGGCTTCAAACAAAGGATTGGAAAGATGCAGGGAGGATTGAAAATCAGGCCCCAGAACCATGCAATAGAGTGAAAAACAAGATGGCCGCGCCCATTGCAACCACGTGCGCAAGTTCGCGCGATATTTTCTCCTCGAGCACGCAAAAAGCAACACGAACACGTAAAAGCGTACGCGAACGGGAAATACGTACCGCGAACGGGCACGAGCATGCATTGCGCGACCCGGAACAGGAAGTAAGCATCGCGGGAGGGCGGGTCAAGTGAAAACAAAATGGCCGCGCCCGTGAGCAACCGCATGGGTAAGTTGGCGAGCCGCGATCACGCAAAAAATACCGCGAACAGGCGGGAAAAAAACTTCCACGTCTTCGCGATATTTTCGGCGTGTTTGCGGAGATTTTCAACATTTTCGCGATAGTTTGCGAAAGTGAATTTCGCAAATCCTGCCCACCCTTAGTAAGAACACCAGTAATAAATAGGACATGCTCTCTCATCAATTGGAAGAATCAACTTACTCTCCTTCATGGCACCACAAGTTGTTTAGTGTTTTTAATATATAGCCTTGAATTTAGTGGGGTTGTGACTTCATTAAGGACAATTATCATGCTGTTTTTCATCAAGGCTAGCAATTCTAATGGGTCATAGTCTTGTGGTAAATCAAAGCTTGGTGAATGTGTTACAAGTGAAGGTGTGATCAGACTAAACACTGAGATGAATATGTCAAGGGTCAGGGAGCAATCAGTATGAGGCTTTGACTGAATTCATGGGTAGGATGGTTGATAATTTGAAAGAAGCTGTGATTGTTCATTTGGGCAACCACCTGTTGATGTAGGTAAGGTAATGACAAGAAAAGAAAGTAATGAGATATTTCTTGTGTTACAGCATATTTACAAGGCATGTGATTATGGAAGATTAAGCCTGCTTGTAAAGTATGTTTAGAGTGTGACAGCAGAGGCAATTTATTTACCTAAAGATGGATGATTTACTATGATTTGTGTGTCAAAAGGAGTGGCAGCATCATAGGCCTGATACTCACAGCCAACGAACTAGGGTTTTTCCAAACCAGGCCTAAATGCATTCACACAGACATAAGATTTTTACAAAACCTTTTGGCCAATACTAATGTAATAAATTGCTTACACTTGGAAAATGTACCATGAAATTCACTAAATTAATGAAATAACCTTTGTGGATGATAGAAAACCTTCTTCTAAAATGCTCTTTAAACCCATCAAGGTTTAGACTGTTGATCCTGGCATAATGTGGATATAAAGTCACAATTTACCACTAAATTCACCCTCAACTTATCCTGTCCAAACCAGATGCTGTTGACACCCCTTTTGGCTCTCCCTTCAGTCAATTGGTTCTATAGTTTATTAGTAGTCGGTGTCAGGATCAATTTCTCTAACATCACTTCCTGTGATTGCTTTCTTCATTCTTATTGAATTTAAAATGTGTCTTGTATTGTGACAAACCTTTCATTTAACCTGAATGGAATAGACTTACTAAGCCCTGAAGATTAAGACGTGATTATGACTATGATTAAGTCGATAGTATGGTCCTCAATATAGACTCAATGTCAAGAATATGGTAGTCTTCGCTATCCAAATCCAGTTCAGTGAGTCAAGTAGCATGGTTATAAATAATCTCAGTATGGGACATTTTTTTATCATCATTTTTCAACATTTGCTATAAATATTTACTCTATAGTCCCAGCTTCATGCTCTTCTCCAACCAATCGATTCACCACTTTTGATTGTCTTGTTTTCTTCATGACTTTTTCTCATATTATTTCTATGACCCCTTGTTTTTTCACATTTTAGTCTTTTGGTGTAATGTTGACCTACCTCTAGCATGTGCAGATCTCCACTAGAAATCCAAGTGGGTGTTTCTCTCACCAAACTGTTGCATGTTTTGTTTTAAGTCAGGATATTACTGGACAGATATCCTAGAAAATTATTGTATTCAGAACATTGACTGCCTGAATCTTGTGAAAGTAAGTTTAAGAGGCATATGTTTACTATTCTTAATTTCATATTACAGAGGTACACTTCAGATGATGGATAGTAAGTGAGCAGCCTGGAAGCACTATCTGAAGAACGGACGGCTCTCCAAAAACAATGAGAAGAAACTAAATGAAAGGACATCTATAGAGGGAGAACATGGGAAACTGGAAAATTGGCCCACCAGCTCTGGCACGGAAGTGTACTCATTATATGAACTTCTGTTCTAGGGTGTGAGGAGAGGGGCAGTGAAAACATGAGCATGCATTACCTTATCATGTACGTGCTCACCTGACCGTCTCCCGAAATTGTGGCATGTATTTGCTTAACCAAAAACTGTAGGGACAGCT
Organism: Triturus cristatus; assembly: GCF_964204655.1. Classification (NCBI taxonomy): domain Eukaryota; kingdom Metazoa; phylum Chordata; class Amphibia; order Caudata; family Salamandridae; genus Triturus; species Triturus cristatus. The sequence continues at coordinate 962,280,810 of NC_140580.1, forward strand.
CTTGAAAAACAGGAACTGCCTGGGGAAATCCAAAATGTCTGGTCACCTTACCTTAAAGGCCTATTGCCTTTAAAATATGTTTATATAATATGTCAGGCTACTGCCTTTTCAAAATAAACAGATCAGACCTATACATAATCTTTCCCAATAAATCAATCAGATCATGTGTCTTCATCATGTTGGTATCACCATATCCTACTCAGACCTAATACATGCTATAATGGGCTTATGTAAGCATCTTTTTTCAATGGACGCACATAACTTCAGATCAATAAAATTCTGTAGAAAAAAAGATCAGCATGTGGGCAGAGACAAATCCCTTCTCTTAGCTGTGCTTCTTGAATCTCTTTTTCTGTTGATCACATAAGGTTGAGGGTAGCTGCACCGTCAAGCCAGACCTAAAACTATTGGATTCTGATTGATCTGTGTAACAAAGGTGAAACAAAAAAACCTCATCCAGATCTATATTGAAATTAGAAACTCTGAAATGGTGAATAACCATTACAAAGAAACCTGGATAAGGAAAACATGATTAACCCTATGCTTGGCCCTTACTTTTTATCTAAAGTTAAACCTGAACCTGCTCCCAAACTCTAATATCAAACCTAGCCCTAACCTTAAACCTAGACTTAATTTAACCATAATCACTATTCTTATCCATACAGCTAGCTGTAGCCCCAAAAAGAATCCTTGATTCATTGACAAGCCCCATTTGAAGACTTCTTTAAACATGTTGCATTTTTTTTAAATAAATTTTGAAAACGGAAATGTATTCAGTGTAATTTTTTTTGGCCTTACAATATAAAATGTGCATTTGCTGTAACAATGGGACTAATGTACAAAAAACTGTTCACAAAGAAAAAGTTGTTTTTGCAACCAGGAAATCATTTTACGAACTGAACTATGTACTAATAGATATGTTTGTAAAATTAGGATTCAGAGTGGGCCTTAATCCGACCTCAATCAAACAATCACGTTATATTAGTAAAGCGCGGATTGTCACACTGGATGGTATCCAGGCGCTTACTGCTGGTCTCATACGAACAACCAAGTCTTGAGTCCATTTCTGAAGGCAGTCAGCAATGTTGCAGTGCACAGGTGGCGAGGTAGGTAGTTCCAGGCTTTGGTTATGGAGGGTTTTGTTGTCGTGGGTCAGGGTCTTCAAAAGACATCTCTACTGGACTGGGAGCCAGTGAAGGTCCTTCAGGTGCTGGGCAATGTGGATTCTCTTGGGCTGATTGATGAGCAGTCTGGCCACTGAGTTCTGTATCAGCTGTAGTCTTTGCATGAGTTCAGTGGCGGTCGTTGCCGTAGTACAGTCGGCTGGTGACTAGGGCCTGTGATACCATTTTCCTAGTGTTAGTGGGGAGTCATTTGAAAACTTTTCGAAGCATGCAGAGTGTGTGGAAGCAGGCTGAGGAGACAACATTGACTTGACGTTTCATGGAAAGTTTTCTGTCAAGGATGATACCGAGGTTGCGGGCGTGGTCTTTTGGAGTGAGGGTGGGGCCCAGTTCCGACTGCCACCAGGAGTCGTTCCATAGGGTGGGGTGCTTGCCAAAGATGAGGACTTCCATCTTGTCTGTGTTGAGCTCAAAAGAGTTGCCCTTCATCCAGGATGAGACATTTTTCATACAGTTGTGAACGTTGGTTTTAGTAGAGGTGGAGTCCACTGACAGCAATAGGATTAGCTGGGTGTCATAGGCGAGGAAATGATGTTTATGTTGTGTGATCTGACGATGTCCGAGAGTGGTGTCATGTAGATGTGGAAGAGGGATGATCTGAGGGATGATTCTTGAGGTACGCCACAGATGTTGTGTTCGGCCTGTGATGTGAAAAGAGGGATCCTGACTTTCTGGCTGCATCCCATGAGAAAGGATGACATCCATTTGAGAGCGTTATTCGTGATGCCAATGTGTTAAAAGCGATTGTTAAGAGTGTGGTGGGAGACATTATCGAATGCTGTGGAGAGGTGGAGCAGGACCAGAGCGGATGATTCTCCTCTTCCAGTACGGTGTGAATGTCATCTGTTGCGGTGATCAGGGCTGTCCCACCTCATGAATTTTAATAATCTAGATGGCAGATTTTGACTCACTTCAATTGGTGGCCTTCAAAGACTTGATGGCCTACTAGAATCTGCAGAACACCATGCCTGTGACTGTCTTTAAATAAAAAAAGTTTTTGTAAATGCAGTCCATGTTCCTTAAAGGAAACAGGACTGTGTTTAAAGTTTGTTTGAAACTACACTGGACCACTGCTTAGACCCCAACAATCTTTTATTTTTTAATACACACGAAAGGGTAAGGGGCCCTTAACTGCCCCTTTCCCCTTCTTGCATGTCTTACCATCCCAACCTAGCAGTCGGTAAGTTTTCAATGTTTTACGACAGGATTTTGTGTGCAGAGCATTGATATTTTTCATACGATTAGGAAGGATCTCCTACAAGATGCCCCTTCAAAATAATGATTCGGGCTGTTTCTAAATGTACAAGTGCTTAGTCCATCTGACCCAACATTCTTTATTGTTTGTTTGTCATTAACTTTTTCATTTTTCTGGTTTCATTATAATACCATACTCACCAGGCAAGTCTGGTACAGGTAAGAACGGTGGGGCAGGGCTTAGGCGGGGTGGGGCGGGGTAGGAGTCGACAGATGACGGGATAGGTCAAATTAAATAAATAAAACCACTTACCTTACGAGTCGGCAATGCGGCCAGCGCAAGGTAAGTGTTTCTTTTATTTTTTTATTTAATTGTACCTATCCCATCGGCTGTCAGCTTGCGCCCCACCCCAACCCACTCCGCCCGCCACATCGTTATTACCTGTGCTGGCCGTGCCTGATACTCACCACCACTGCCCGTTGAATCCACTCGCTCTTTATTGTGTTGGGGAGTGCGGAAGACCTTTAATTACCCCTTTTAGCTCCTCGATGAACAGGTGGGCTTTCTTCCACTGAGACACGAAATGCAGTTTGATTGTACTTGCCCTGCACTGAGCACAGGGCAAACATCTCCTTTTCAGGCGCGGCAGGAAAAGGAGGTAAGAGCAGTGAGGCGATGTGAGGTGGGAGGGGGGGAAGTTGACAGACTATGGGATAAGTAAAATTACATAAAAAATAGATAAAACCACTTACCTTGCGCCAGGGCCGGACTGGGAACCAAAACCGGCCCTAGCAAAGTACTGGGCCTGCCCCCCAGGGGTTGGGGGGTGCGGGCAAGCTGTTTTTGCAGCCATGCTGCAAAAACGGGCCTGTAACAAAAACGGCCCCCCGGTGCCCGCTATGGCCTGTCCGGTCCTGCCTTGCACTTGCCGCATGGCAGTCTCGGCGATGCTGCGAGAGCAAGGGGAGTGGTTTTATTTCTTTTTAATTTAATTTTATCTATCCCGTCGTCTGTCGACTCGACCCCACCGAACCCCTGCCCCAGGGGCGTAACAAAGGCCCCCGCAGTCCCCGCGGTGCGGGGGGGCCCCGAGGTCCAGGGGCCCCTTAAGCACACAGCACACCTACAAGATGTTTGCTGTTGCAGCGAAAGTCTTCTAAGGTTTACTGGGTGGGATTGCCAGCTGATATAATCATGTCTGGTGTTCCTGCACATGGGAAAACTGAGAGTGGGAATATCAGGCTAGTTGTCATCAGGCAGAGTGGCACCTGACCCGAGATTATCTCTCCACCTAATTAAAACCAAGCCATCTGTGGTCAGTAGTTTTTTCAAAGGTGGCATATTTTTATGCCACATTACGGCAAGAAATACCACTTTGGAAAAACAGCTGATGACAAACAGCCCATTTGGGACTTTTCTTCATTCATCGTTTCTACTGTGCACATTAGTTTATCACAATGAAAAATAACAATGGAAATGCAATAAATATAGCTGTAATCTACTTCGGACTCTCCCCTTTTTCATGTAGGATGAGGCAGAAACCTACCTAAATGTGAGGTATGTTTGCGAACTGCTTATATGTCAAATAAAAAGCATTGTCGATGGTTTTCCATTTCCAATTCCACTCGAGATACTGATTTACACACGAAAGACGTCAATGTGCAACTGTGTCCAGTGAAGGAGTGGGTCATGGAAAACCTTGTCAACCCCCACAAACGCAGTGCATTGTGGATGTGAACATACCTTCCTGGGCATCGCTGCCATGGAACACCCTTTTTCGCTAAATATTTTTACCAATGCAATTTAACTTCAAGAAAATACCAAACAATGATTTACTCACATACATTAAACTGAACTCCGCAACAGAAATCTCTTCAAATTGTCAGACTTTAATTAAAATGTTTATAATTAATCCTGACTCTGTACCAAATTAGACGCTGTTGCCATTTATATTCCAAAGTGCAGGCTCGGGATGGAGAGAACAAAAAGGTTAACAAGCATTGGCATAGCCAATAGGTCTCGCCTTTAGGACCTTAGAAGTTTTTAGCCATGCAACAGCTGATGTTATTGCACCAAGGATATTGTGCTGCATAACTAAATACTTATAAGGTCCCAAAAGCGAGACCTATTGGCTATGCCAATGCTTGTTTTTTATTTTTTACAGTTTATAACTTCCTATTCCTTCATCTCTGTAATCCTGCAAATGTCTGTTTCTCGAACCTTCTAAGTCCTCACCTATGTACAGGACCCTTAGTAGATCATTTTATAATTGTGTCCATGGCTTACCTTTTTTGTATATGGTTCCTAACCACTTAACTGAGCGTTTGTTCAACCCTTCTGAAATTTAATTCTTTTTTTAATGCTGATATAAATCGCTTTGACTCTACCAGGCCTTCTACAATCTATACAAAAACACAAATAAAAATACAAAAATATATACATGTAGTTGGGAAACCTACGGTCTATTATTATCTCTGTTGATGTTTTTCCTTTAAATAATAATAATGCCATGCCTATTCCGAAGCTTATTAATGTGAGAATGTATCCTGATATAAGAAATGAAATGATTTTAATAATTGTGATTGTATCGGTTTTAAAATTGACTGTACTTTTATGGCTACCTTTTTTGATAGTCTAAAAGATTTGAACTGTACTGACTCAACCAGGCCTTATACAATCTATAAAAAAACACAAATAATAATAATAAAAATATATACATGCTGTTGGGAAACATACGGTCTATTAATTAGAATGCGATTCAAGTAGGCAAGAAAGCATCCCTCTTTACAATGCCAACTAGGGGCAATAAGTACAGCAGGCTTGTTGGACTGAACAAAGGACAAAAAACAGCTATTTTGAAAAATTGAACAAGGCCTAGTAATACTTGCCTTGTCTCTTAAAACTACTGATATAAAACCACTCTGAACATAGCTATATGAAAAGATGCACATTTTGAACATCTGATGCCAGGGAGAATGGCAGACACTTATGAGGAACAGTAATATTTGGATTTCCAAATGTGAAAGGTTATAGTTAAGTTCACAGCAGCGTACGACACACATCTTCCTTTCCCAAGGCCAAGGGTAAAACATAGCCACTTTACCAGCTCAAAAAGAATACACAACATTTATTGCATTCCATTATTTTCTTAAATATAAATGTTTTTGCCCTAATCAAACGTGGAGCATGTGATACCTTATGCTAGGGTTTAATACTGCTGCATAAGGAATTTACAAGCTTGTAACAAGGGAGCAGTTATTGCGGAGCTACACAGATGCCAGACAAAAACATTGGTTAGATATTCCATTGAGCTAGTAAATCACCAATCGCTTTTATAATATAAAATATCAAACACGGAGTAAGCTAAAAAGGAAATCAAGACACAGAAATGAACTATTACCCTAATAACTGATATTTATACATACACACATTTATATATGCACACACTCCAATGAATGTGCATAGTTAGAAATGTCTATGAACCTATATGTATAGACACACAATTAAGTATTTTAATCTATGCATAAACCTCACACCCATAAATATTTCAAAGAGTGCACAGTTCTAATTATTCACACAAAACAGATCCTTTTGTTGCCCAAGAGTTCTTCCATAAGGGGTGACCGAAGGAGTGGGGCGAGGTCTGGGGCAAGTGGGTGGAATATAGAGGCTTCTGAAGTTACTACAATCATAGAAGGCATAGTGGGAGGGGTTGTGCTGGAGGCTCCAAAATGCATGGGACTCTTACTAATGGCTGATTTTTCACTAGTGCATTGTAATGGGAAATAGTACTGAATACGGATACTGTCTTTGACACCCTTGTGGATACTACGAAAATGCTGTGTCAGTGGTTGTACAGCCAAGCTTTTGTTCAATAATAAAAATAAAAAAAGAGTTGGTCCATAAACGAACAGTGTAATCTTATATTAACTAACTCACTGTCTTACAATATTAAGTTATCAGAGTGAATTTACCATTGTGAGTGCAAGATGAGCCGAATAGCTACTAAAGGAAGTACAGAACTTTGACACACAGATCTACATTAAAGTGATTTATATATTGTCACCATTTTAGCACGCATTTCTATCTGCCCGACAAACTCACTGAAAGGTACATATATATTTACAACATACATATGTTTGTCTGTGTACACAAACACACACAAATACATATATGTATGTGTGTGCGCATGCACAGGGATACACATATACAAACACAGAAAATTACCAGTTGTCAGGGTTAAAAAGCTCCTGCAGCCCTCCTGTTTGTGTGGGGGAGGACAGGCACTGCACAGACATGAATCATTCTCAGTATTTTGATTGTTTCCATGACATCAATGGGCACAGGTCCAGGCAGCCGGAGTCTGCAAGGGACCGGAGAGGCGCAGGAGCCAGCGGGACGGGACTGGAGTTTTTAGGTCTGGCCTGAGCCAGCGCTTTAGCGCTGCTCTCGCTAGAGCTTTTGTAAAAGGGGGATTTGGAAATGCAAACCAGTGCTTTCAGGCCGCCGACTACAGTGCATGTCCTCCGGGCGCACGCACCATTTGGGAGCCTGCGTGATCATTTCGCGGCCGCTTTGATGTTCTCAGTGATCCGCGCGGCCACTGAGAACATCAAAGCGGCCGCGAAAGTGCACGCCATTTGCCACCCCCTCCCTTATCCCACTTCCTGCTTGTTTAAATTTCATTTCGCGCACACACACAACTCCCGGTCAATGTTTGCACTTTTTCCCGTCGCGCGCACCTCTCACTTTTTAAAAAACAAATTAATTTTTGCGCGCACGCTCACAACTCCCGGTCGCGGCCAATGCTTGCTTAATTCTTCATTGTGCATTCATCTCTGTATTCACACTAATTCCAGCCTCCTGTATGTCGTTCGTTGCCACGGTGTTTGAATGCCATTTTGCATTGGTCACACATCTGTAGTAATGTCCCTCTTTGTACTGTTTCTATTTCAACTTTGGCACAGGCTAGAACTGTGCGGATTTTCACATCGTAATGGAGACAGCCGTAGCTGCAAGACTGGGTGAGGAGGGCAGTCGAGGGTTTGAGGGTGGGGGTGCTTCTCCCATTTCATTGCTGACGTTTCTCCCAATAAACATTTTACCTCCCTCTTCATTGCATGCAGTGCCCACATTACAAAACAATCAGAAAGCTCTACTTCCAGAAAGGTTCTTTTATTGTTGGTTTCCGTTCTCTCTCTCCGTAACATAGGACTTCCCTTGTGCTCATGTGTTTGTCCCCATTACTTTACATCTTTCGTTACATAGATTTTCACCTCTCTCAAGAATTGAGGTCGAATAATCAGTTCGGTGCTCCGACTCGAGAACCAAGGTCATATTCATACATGCATGAGATGACTAAATAAATGGGCAGAAACACCAGTAGGCAGTTTTGGCTTTTTAGCTAGCAGATCAATGCATTCTGAAAACTGTATTTTCTAATTCAATGTGTTTTTAGTTGAACGTTTATCCATCCTCCTGGAAAAGGAAAATCCTGAAGCGGTGAAATCGCTCCTTTTAAATTACAAAATGTGTATTCAATGTCTATCTGGTCAAATATCTTGTATCATGTAATTCATGTGGAGTTAACAGTAGCTGGGTAAAAAAAAAAGGAAACGTCTCTTCTACAAAATGTTTGTTCCCTTGTGAAAGGCAATAGACTTGTCATGAAAGGAAAGCAATCTGATCTCAGAATAGTGATGCAAGCTTGTATTTATGGGACCTGGCCTGTGGTGCAGGGTAATTGAGAATGGCCATTTGGGAAATGCATGCTACTGCTTCTGACTTTAAAAACTTGGAAGGTTGTCTTCATTCTGTTTTCTGCGTGATTTGATCTACAGTGCTGGACGTTGTGATGCAGCTCGGGAGTTGTAGGAGTCGAGCAGGCTTTAGAAGTGATCCGTGCTTGCCAGCATTCATACATTAGAAAACAGCAGACTCGGATGAACTTCTGGGGCTAAATTTGGTTTTGTGTTTGTTAACTATTTACACATCCTTGTAGTGAAATATAATTAATTCGATGCAACAGGGCTGCGTCACAAATTCACGTGTAAATTTGGAAATGCATAGTTAATGTCCACACTTGATCTAATATGAGAGTTTTTCATTGTAAACCTATACACACACCGAAATTTTGCATGCTGTACCTAAAAAGAACAAGCATTGGCATAGCCAATAGACCTCGCTTTTGGGACCTTATAAGTTTTTAGTTATGCAGCACAATATCCTTGGTGCAACAACATCAACTGTTGCATGGCTACACACTTATAAGGTCCCAAATGCGAGACCTATTGGCTATGCCAATGCTTGTTAGCCTTACAATTCTTCAGGGGAGCTCATCCCCACCATGAAGTGTCGCCTCGTAGAGCTCCGCAACGAGTCCACTTCGGCTTGTGCTCAAACAGCCTTTGATGCTGTTGTGCTGTATTTCACAAATATGTAGCAGTATTGAGCTTTGGTGCCCGATATACAAAGGCAAATCATTTTATTGAAATGGCAACATACCAGAATCTTCCTCAGTCCGAGTCACCGTGTAGCATCTGCGCATGTTCCATGTTTCCCATGACCTACAGTCCAGAGGTTGTCTATTTACACATTTCTTTTCCCCATAGTTCACTTCTATATTCTCCATTTCATACAATGTACTAGAAGAGCTCGTGCCTGTAAACAAAGGCTTCGAGCTCCACGTTTGGTGCTCGATGGGCAGGAACCACTGAAACAAATGAATGTCTTGAACTATTGTAGAAAATTGATGTCCTAATGGGATAATATTTGAAATAAACAGATAGGAGCAGCGAATTATGTCAAAAGGCAACACAACCTCTGCAGAATTTTCGAGGCGAACCTTGAGTAAGAGAATTCCGCAGCCGCTGCAGATATTTTTTGGCACGCAGACAACAGTGCTGGTGCCAAGCCCCATGTCTACAACCATCCAATGGCGGCATAAGGATGGCATCAGAGGATCACAAATTCGTTTTCTTTTCATCTCTTTTACTGCATGGATTATTGTTGTCCATGTGTAAACAGAAATCGCAGCGTCGGAAATATTTTCTGGACCCCAAAAAATTCCAGTGCAAACAAACAGCATTTCTTGCTAGACATTTTAAACCAATTTTGAGTCATGCAGCCTCAGTGAAAGCTGCCATCAGACTCGGAGGGCAGGGGGCCAGTAGGAGGCAGAGCCGCCGTGAGCGGAAGTGACTCCGCTGTCAACAGTGGGAAGCAGAGCGCCGCTCTCCCAGCCCGCTTTGTGTGCGCGTGTATGTGTGCGCATGTGCTGGGCACCTCCGCCAGAGGATAAAACAAGAAGAAATGGGTAGGGCGCTGTCGTTGCACCCCGGTGCTAAAAGGGATCCTACGCTTCTGTACATGCACTGTTGTGGTTGTGAACTCTTAGTAGGTGAGTTTTCAAAGTGCTGCTGAAGGCTGGCGGTTCGCGCGTGCACACTCGCGTAGACTCAAGCGCTAGGCCAGCCAGCAGCACTTTGAAAACTCACCTACAAAATGTCTCTCCGAGAAGCGCATACACGCTGACTCAGCGAGACCTAAAAATACAACAAATAAATAACTAAATAAAGCAAGACATAGTGGTCGCAAAGTGGCCAGATTGGTTTTATTCACACTCACACACTTTAGCGCCACTTTACAGAGTTTACCAGTGAAGCGCTACTTTCGTTTTCTCCTCTTTCTTTGAACAGCATTGTTTTCCTTAGTTGGGGAAGTGCAGCATTCCTGAAGGTACTGCAATCCCTAGTAAGTGTGTAGAGTGGAAAACCTTTAATATGTACATTTTCAGCTGTTTTCCTTATTTCAGTTTATCTGCGTCCAGGAATGTGGTCTTTATAAACCAAACTGCGTACGTTTTGTAAGGATATAAGCAATGGACATTGAAATGGTTCACTTCTAGGCCCTGTAGTCATGTCCTTAACTTTCCAAGCAAAAGCAGTCATTGATTTCTGAATAATGAGTGTAAAAGGGTTAAGGTAACCATGTTGTTCCTGCTTCTATTTTACATGCTTTACTTATTCCCTAAGAGCGTTTGCTTTTTCCAGGATGTTGTTACTTTTTTTTTAGGCAGCATATTACTCTTGTCTAGTGCATTATTTGAATTGAGTCGTATCCAGGTCTTTATAGTGGGGCACAATTTGGTTACAGCTGAAGGCAGTGCAAGTTTCTCTCAGTGGAGGAGTCTGGTGTTCAGTGGGGGAGAGGATGTGGCACTATGCCCAGAGCTGCCAAATTTGGAACTGGGGAACCAGGTTCAGCCTTCATGACCAGACCCCCAGACCACTCTCCTGAGAGAGCACATTCCCATGCTAGATCTTAGAAGGCCCTGCAAGACTTTAGTATCTCTGGTGTCATAGCACCAGCATGTCGACCCTAGTGCTGACAAGTGTGGGTTACCCTTGAAGGCCTGTCCACCATAATCCACACTGAAGTTCACCTTCAGTCTTGCGGGCAGGTCTACGAAGCAGCAAACCGTAAAGCAACAGTGACTCTGTCAATGAGGTCACAGGACCCTCGAAACCAGTCCGCCTCACCCATTGGTACCTCCATTGGCCTTGTTACAGCAGTAGTAGCTGCAACTCACCAGGGATCGGCAATGGAGAATTTGCAGGTACACCAAACTAAGGGGCATATCAACAACAACCGGCGATAATTATCGCTAAGCACACTTAGTGCTAGGATAATTATCGCCGGCTAGCGTTGATTTTTATCGCTGAGATAGCGTGCTATTAGCAACGCTTATCTCAATAGCGATAAAATTCCTCACGCTAAGTGGCTAACGTGAGATTATCGCTGGAAACCCAGCCATAATCTCACGTTAGCTTGTTGATAGGGACAGACAAACTTAGCCATGATATCCTCCTTCCATAGAATATCATAGCTAAGTCAGAAAAATACCAGACGGTTAGTGCTGCTTTTTTTGTCTCTAACAGGGTTAGCGATATTCTTGATAATAGGAGAAATGTCGCTTAGCGACATTTCTCCTATTATTTTACTCTGGAACGCCCCCTTTGCATCTCATTAGAGATGCAAGGGGAAGCGTAAAGTAAAAGGGTGCTAACATGCGAATTTGCATGCTAGCACCCTGTTGTTGATAGGGTGCTAGTTTTGTCTCTGCTTTTTTGGCTTTTAAAGCCAAAAAAGCAGAGATAAAGCCCTTGTTGATATGCCCCTAAGTTTGCAAACTTCATGGTCTCTCTTCTTCATGCACAAGCACTTTTAACATGTGCTGCCTGCTTTGGGGCCACTGGAATTATACAGCAATGGAGGACAAAATTATGCCTCAGTGTTGACTAAATTATGCAGCAAAAAAACGTCTGCAGCGTAATGCAGTATATTTTCTGATACTTTATTATTTTAACTTTTTACACATGCTAACAGTCTTTGCAAAGATTTTGCCTCATTAGTACCAGTGTAACATACAAATGAAGCAGTGAGAAAGGTGACTAGTCACCTTTGCAAAGGGCCCTCCACTTCACAGCAACACAAGTCACCATTTTTAGTAACTTTTGCTCCATTTGAGCTTCAAACAATTTACTAGTTATAATCGTCAAATTATGCAGCAGATGATGTATTATGTGGCAAATATGGCAGAGCCATAATTATGTGGAATACATTTGCAAACTAGGATATTTCGCCATTCATGTTTGAATTGCTCTTGTGGAAAAGGGCAAGAGCAGTTCTGATGACAGAAACTGCATGGCTCGGAGACAGATAGCTTGTGATTCCACTTTTGAGCGTATTTGGAACATTCTGTGATTGGAAATGTATCCCACTTTGTGAATGTATTTTAACGTCAATAACTCATATTAAACCTTTAATAAACATATGCATCCATTGGTTGGATTAAATAATGTAATAAGCTGTAACTGGTCAGTAAAATGCTAAACAAATACTAGAAATTGGGATGTTCTTCTCTTTCTGGCTACACCTCTGACTCCGTCCACTGGCCCAATCCTCGGGTTATTCCCGCCCTCTGATTCTCTAACCACAGTTCCCCTACTTTTTTCCCCCAACGTCGACCACTGGTTGAGTTCAGTTATGTTCTCTCTTCAGTTGTCTGCAGTGGGGGCTGCTTTTATTCAGGGACCTGGGCCCCGGGTTTGCTTGCATTCCGTAACCGAGACTCTAGCCACCACGAGCCTACACCCATCATAAAATAAGCCTTACTTTCGTGACATTTTGCAGATGTCTGCCTGCGGCCCAACAAGGGTTTTGATTTATTAATGCTTCTTTATTGGAGGGTTTGGTGGCTCAGGATGGTGTGCAGCACATGAAAAACTTGACAAATGGCTTTTTCAACAGCTATTCTCCATTACAGCCTGCTGGGAGCTATGAAAGCGGACTAACGGCAAGACCCAAATGTCTTCAACCCGATGCTTCCTCTGGAGGAGCGGTGTTCTGTTAATATGGCTATGTTAATTTTTCATTGTGCTGAAAATACCCAATCGTGCTTCGCATCCACACATTCAGAGTAAATCGTGCATGCCCCTATTTCTTTTTTCTGCAACGTTTGTATGTATATTAGGCCATACTTCAGTGATTATTTTGTCTTCAGCAGTGAAGTAGCATAAGCCCCCGCAGTGCGGGAGTGCAGAGCTCCAGGGAGCCCCCTCAGCAAAAGTGGTAGGTGTTGGGGAGGGGCCCCCCTCCGTGTACTTTGCAGGGGGGCCCCCTCAAGTTTCGTTACGCCACTGCCCTGCCCACCACTCTTACCTGTGCCGGCCGTGCCTGCTCCTTTTGGCACCCAAGCTGAACTTATGCAGAGAGTGTGTGGTCTGCTGGTAAAGGCACGTTATAAATAGCTACACCAACCTTTACGTGAGATCTCATTGTGCGTTGGAAAACACGACAATACACATTATCAGATGTATGAGTTCTATTGAAGGAATGATATTTGGCAGATCTGTAAAATGTTATAACTCTTTAGGTGAATTGCAACTACACCGAAACGTTAGTTTTACAGAGCAATGTATGTTGTGTCCACAGTGGTGCACACAAGCTGTCTCCTCCTTTCTCTTTCAACTACCCTGAGGGATTGATGTCGGCCATTCTGAGCTTTACTTGTGCTGTAGTAGACAGTGTCCTTATGCACCATTGTATGTGTTTTCCATGTCCACTCTCTTATTTTCGCAGCTGCCCATAATTGTCGCGGGCTCGCCCAATCGAAAGTGCTGCTGTTCTTGTCATCCAGTTGTGAGTCAGCAGTGCTGGGCAGGCCTGTGTGATGGCGGGCATGCGTGCAGGTGTGCACCGCCACCTGCACACTCTGTTCCAGTTTTGGTGCCTGGTCTGTCTCTCTGAGAGTACCTTCCCAGGGCAGGGCGAGGACAGGGTGTACGAGGCATCTGTGACTCTGCGAAAAGGAATGCTTGGCTGACACCACGCTGAGAGAGTTCTCTTTTATTAAATGACTTCATCAGCGTCAGTCTCAGACTGAAGACCATGCTTTTGTGCTGACTGAGTCTTCAAGCACCATCTTCGGAAATCTGAATGGAAGCATGCCTGGGGCGTGGCGCGGGACAGGCAATCGCATACCGAGGCTTAAGACCGAGACGCAGTGCTTGCTTAATTTGTAAAATAATAAGTGGCAGGGCTCTGCTCAGGAGGCCTCTGCATTTTGCAGCACACATTGCTCCTGCTGTGCTGCCAAATGAGAGTCACAACACAACTACTAACATCATGAAAAGTTGAGGAAGGCGAGGAACATGGCGGCCGCAATGTGAGCGGTCGCGGGAGTGCTCCTTGGTCTCCCCAGTGATGGGCAGTTAATCGGGAGGGATCCGAGTAACTGCCTACTATGACTATGTAACAATATCCTAACAATATCCTAACAACTGACTGACTTGGTTTTTGCGTATTCGTTGTTATTGGCGATGAGACGGGACTTCTGGTGCTCCCACTCTCCCTTCTCCTCCGCGGCTAAGGCATTCGCGCTGGACTCTCGGAGCGAGGGCGGGAGCGAGGGCGGAGCGATCATCGAGGGCCCGCGCTGGAAGTGGAAGGCGGCGGCAGCAGTTCGTGGAATCGGCGTCCTGCACTCGCTGCTCCGGAGATCGCTGTGGGGAGGATCAATCCAGTGCCTGGGAGTCTGCTATTTTGCATCGTTGAAGTCGTTGAAGGTAGGGGGGGCCCGGTCAGCGCGTATTGCCCGGACCGAGGCCTCCGAGGTCTCCGAGGGGTTTCTTTCTTTAGTGCGGGGGCTCCCCCTTCTTCTTAGTGAAAAGCCAGAGATTCATACAGAGTCTGGCGAAGTGAGCACCCGAGAGAAGGGGCTGCCCGGAGGGCATTGCTGCTGCTTGGTAGAAGGAGGTGTATCCTCCTTAGATTGTATGGAGGAAAGAGTCCTCTTACATGAGGGTGTTTCTTCTCCCCCCAAAATAAGTCGATACACACTTCGAGCAAGAGCGGCACACTTAGCTGCAAATAAGGATATTACTTACTTTTCCCAGGAGGCTCCACCCCCTCAGGTAGCCGCATCAGGTCCAAAAGGAGATCACCAGACAGCTTCGGGGCAGCATAACCAGGCAACAACTGATCAAGTATTATCCAGGGAGTCTTTTTTTGCTGGGCAGTCGCAAGTGAAGCCAAGAGTTCAGGAAAGAAGGAGGAAAAAACCGGCAATTAAAACTAAAATTACCCCTTTGCTGAAAACATTCTACCAGGTCATCTCATTAATATCTTCGTCTAAATCGCCTCAACTGCCTGACAGCATGCCTAGTCCATCACAGGGGGGTAGGACGGTTCCTCCTTTAAATGACAGGCCCGATCCATCCCCTGTTTCTCCTCGGCTGTCCCCAAAATCAAGGCCTAAGGAGAAGCTGGGAAGATCAGCTAAGAGTAAGGCAGCTAAATCGCCTAAAACATGTGTTCTAAAATGTCAATCTCCCGAACAAGCCACCCCGAAGCCAGCATCGGATGTCATGGTAGAGCAGGTTATCCACCCGGAGATTGATCTCTCTAATAGGTTCTCTGTGTTAGTGGACCAAGAGGGGGCGGGTCCTAATACGGGTCAAAACGAGGGCCACGATCAATCGGGAGATGGTACAGAGCAAGGAACCACCCAGGGAGACCCTCCCGCCATAGCCATCCCAGTATCAAATACGCGGAATCTAGCTGACCTGTTATTGGCCATGAGAGACGAAATGTCATCGAGGTTTTC
The DNA here is from genome assembly GCF_964204655.1 of Triturus cristatus. Classification (NCBI taxonomy): domain Eukaryota; kingdom Metazoa; phylum Chordata; class Amphibia; order Caudata; family Salamandridae; genus Triturus; species Triturus cristatus. The sequence continues at coordinate 962,296,357 of NC_140580.1, forward strand.
AACCTCAGAATTAAATCAAGCTGAGATGGCCACGAGATTTACAGTCTCTGAGACAAATCAGGCAGCTATTCGGGTCTCTTGTGAGGTGTTAGCCAAGAAAATGGAAGAGATTACAGCAAGAACTGAGACACTCGAGGAGGAAATGCCAAAGCTGAAAGATTCCTTACAGGCCGTTACTGCGAAGGTAGATTCTCTGTCCATCCAGAACAGAGAGTTGAAGGAGGACCTGGAACGACTTGAGAACCACTCAAGGCGAAATAATTAAAAATTATTAAATGTCCCTGAGGCGATTGAAAGAGACGATCTAAAGGGCTTTATAATTAAACTGTTAAAGGATACAGTCCTCAAGAGCCAGCCGAACATCGACCTGAATTATGAGATTCAAAGGATTCATAGAGACCCTTTCAAAAGAAGGATAGAGAAAAAAAAACCGCGCAAGATTTTGGTAAACTTTCTATCATACTCAATCAAGGAGCTTATTCTTACTGCAGCATTAAAAGAAGGGCCCATCTCCTCGCCTTCTACAGATTTTCCAGCCTTTTCCTTCACTATAAGATCTGACATCTCTCACATAACCGCCACAAGACAGTGGGAGATGGGGAAGAGACTGGAAGAAATAAATAGCCTGGGGGCAAAAGCACAGCTTAGGTTTCCAGCAACCCTCCGGGTAATGTGGAATAACCAGATGCATTTGCTGAGATCTGTGGAAGAGGTCGACATATTCATCGCTAAAATTCGACAAGAAAAAAAGGGTGGTTAACAAGTGCGATATTCATGCCTTAGTTAGGGTCGGTCTTGCGATATAAGCAACACGAAGACGCTAGGATATCAAAATTATTATTTTTTGATAGGGGAGATCAAGAGGGAGCTATACCCAAAGAGGCTTAGCTTAGCTTAGCTTAATGGAAGGGTGGGTTCCTCAAGGGTTGGGGAGAGAGAGCGAAGGGAAGGGGCACTCAGGGGAGGGTGTAGGGGTAGGGGGGGAGGGTCCACAGGGTGGGGAGCAGTTAGGGGAAAAAAGCACACAAAAAATGCCTCACCTCACCAAATTAATCATTTTACTAATAGATAAAGTTCTAAGAAAGAGAATTCATCATTTGGTAATAGATGGCCACAACAGGTAGGGTGAATGATTGCCGTAAAATTTATTACATTTCTTGGAATTTAAATGGTCTGAGATGTGAACGTAGACGAAGGCTGATTTTAAAGTATCTAGAGCTTGCCCCAGCACAGATATGTTTACTACAGGAGACACATTTAAATTCAGTGGAATTTCAAGTACTTTTCTCCAAAATCTCATGGGTACAGTGTTTCTGTGCTTCACAACAAGCAATAAACTCTCGGGGGGTAGCTATTGTTGTTAAAAAGGGGGTTCCCTGTAAGATTAAGTCTGTCCAAACGGACCATTCAGGTAGATGGGTAACTGCCCTCCTGGATCTAGGGGGAGTTGAAATAACATGTTCATCTTACTATGGCCCGAACCTGGATGATCCATCATATCTGGTTAAACTACAGGGAAGCCTTATTTCAGCAACCCCTCCGTTGATAGTAGGAGGTGACTTTAACATAAAGCTTGATCCAGTAAAGGATAGCTCTAGGTTAAGTCATATTACAACAACTCCTAAATCACGTAGAGTCATGAAAAATTTAATGTTAAACTTGAATTTAGCTGACTTATGGAGATCTAAGGAAGGAAACACCCAGGGATACACCTATTACAGTAAAAAATACGGTCACTCCTCACGGATCGACTACCTATTGGTGAATAAAGAAGCATTAAACAACGCCACTAGTATAACGATACTTCCAACTCACCTATCAGACCACGCACCCCTATTAGCAGTCTACGTAGCATGTGTCAATCGTCCTCGGGCAAGATGGACATTAAACAGAGCAATGCTAGCAGATGCTGAGATAATCCAAACTATAAGTAAGTCCTCTATAGAGTTTTTTTTCTTTAACTTGGGTTCAACCTCTATTGACCAAGTATGGGACGCCTATAAAGCTAACTTGAGAGGTGTATTACAAGTTCAAATAGGTCATAAGAACCGCTTAAAGACCCAAGAACTGTATGCTCTTGAGGAGAAGATCGGCACTCTGGAGATTGAAAGGAGGAATGCCATAATCGGTGATACAGGGCAATTAGTTAAGATAAACGGTAATTTAGAGGAGGCCAGGAAAAATCTTAGAGCTTTTTTAGATCAAAAATGCAAAGCACAATGGCAGGCCAGAAACATGGAGATGTTTGAGTATGGAGAGAAAGCAGGGGCAATCCTGGCCTGGAAGGCCAGATTAGACAGGGCAAAGAATGATATCAACGAACTTGTAATAGATAGCAGTGGAACTAAATCTAGCGATCCGGAGGAAATACAACAGGCTTTAATAACATTATTTTCAGATTTGTATACAGAAGATCTTAAACCCACACAAGACCAGATATCTCAATGGTTAGTGGATAAATCTTTGCCAATTTTATCGGAGGCCTCTAGGGAAGCTCTGGATGCCCCTATTACCACAGAAGAGATATTGGCCCAAATAAAGCGGGCAAAGAACAAAAAAGCTGCAGGGCTTGATGCCCTCCCTAACGAAGTATACAAACTATTACAAGACGATCTTCTTCCAGTCCTACACAGGCTATTTAATTCAATATACTGTTCTAATGGGGTAATGCCAAGATCATGGAGTGAGGCCACGATAATGTTAATCTTAAAACCAGGGAAAGACCCTTTATTGGCAGACTCCTATCGTCCAATCTCCCTGCTAAATGCAGACTATAAAATATTTGTGGGGATATTAGCAGGAAGATTGGCGAAACTGGCACCCAGCCTAATTAATCCCGATCAGAAGGGCTTCATACAGGGGAGGGTAATTCAAGATCAAACCCATCTGCTGATTGGCAATATCGACCTAGCGGAGGCTAGAACTGATCCATTGGCCGTGGTGGCAGTTGATGCAGCCAAGGCATTTGACCATGTGTGTTGGAGATATCTCTGGGGTGTCTTAGAGGCAATGGGAATTGGCCCAGTTTTTGTGGGGACTATCAAGCATTGTTATCTAGGAGCTTCATCCAGAATTCTCTTGAACGGCTCACTTTCCCCTAGCTTTCAAATCCAGAGAGGGACCAGGCAGGGATGCCCCCTGTCTCCCCTGTTGTTTAATCTTTATATAGAGCCCTTAGCTCAAACAATTAGACTGGACAGAGATATCATCCCATTTAGATCATTAGGATATGAATGCAAACTGGCACTCTATGCCGATGACGTGATAGTCTACACCAGCGATCCAGAGCATACAATTCCATACCTGGTCTCCATGTTGAGGGAATTTGGCAAGGTTTCAGGCTACAGTGTCAATTCAGACAAAACTGAAATAATGTGTTGGAACACCATATACACTAGAGGCCCCATAAGCAAGGAGTTCAGGTATTTGGGTATTAAAATAGTTAAAGACCTAAATAAGATTCCTTCTTTAAATCTTGGGAAAATCGAAAAAGAAATAGACTATCTCTTCGCTAAATGGAAGAACCTCCCCTTGACAATATATGGCAGGGTTAACCTTGTTAAAATGTCTGTACTCCCCAAATTGACCTACCTATTCAACGCAATCCCTTTAACATTCCCTGGAAAAACTATAACTAAAATACAGGGTAAAATTGGTAGCTTTATATGGGGGCATAAGAATGCCAGAATGTCATGGAAAAAGCTTAGGAGGAAGCTCCTTAAGGGAGGACTAGCCTTACCTGACATAAACTGGTATCTGATGGCTTTTCAGTTTAAAGGGATAAGAATGCTTTTATCTCACCCCGAACAAACATCTTGGGGGAGAGTACTGGGAGAAATGGTTACGGCTGAAGGTGTCAACAGTCAAGAAGGGTTTTTGTACAAATTTGGTACTCCAAGGTTTTTTAAAAAGGTTCGGCTAAAGGTATTGAAATCAGCATTACAAACTTGGTTTAATTTAAGGAAGATATGGGGAATTGGATATTTCTCGGACTTTGCTCCAATATGGGACTCGCCTGGGACACCGCCCCTAATGTGTGATAGTCTGGCGATTCCGATTAAAAATTCAGGTATGGAGCGATGGCTAGACTTAGTGGACTCAGAGGGAATTCTACCGTGGGCAGCTCTATCAGCTAAAATTGGCCCCACCTTTTCAAGGTTTAAATATCTTCAATTGAACAGCTGGTATGAGTCTGAAAAAGGCGATATAGGAGGAAAAGGGGAATTAGAACAGCTTTTTCAAGATCCGTCCCCAAAGAAGAAAGAAATAGCCTTATGGTATGCCCAAATCCAAGACGCTGAGGAAGCCAGGATCCCCTCCCCAATTTCAGTTTGGAATGACTCTCCTTTGGTCGCCCAAATCGAGAAACTACTATATCCATCATTAAAGACGCTGTATAAATTCATAAAGCCTGCCTCCTTGAAGAAAAACCATTTTTATGTAATAAACAGGCTATACTATACTCCGGCTAAAATAGCCAAATTTGCTCCTATCCCGCCCCCAAGGTGTCCAAGATGTAGTCTCACAAACGCAAATGACATACACATTTTTTTTCAGTGCCCGGTGTTAACCACATTTTGGAAAGGAGTGGGGGAAGTGTTGACATCTATTCTGGAGGTGGATATAGTTGTAGATCTCTCTCTGGTGTTCTTTGGTAAAAATGAGTCTACGGATGGTGTACCTTTACAGAAACATATGGCCTTAATATTATATTTAATCATCTTGGCAAGGAGAGAAATATGTATCAAATGGAAGGACAAAACCCCCCCTGGTAATGAAGATTGGCTCAGAGCCGCCTTTAAAGCGGCACGATTAGACCAAGATACCGGAGCAGACAACCAACCCAGTACTTGGCAACCATTGATACGTTGGGCACAACAAAGGTATTTGATTTGATGGATCAAGGCAATATCTCTAAAAATGTTTCATTCCCTCATGGTCCTATGATTACACCAGTCCTCCAACACGGGAGGAAGGCCATGGGGCCTAGACAGAAACAGTGAGCCAAAGAGGCCCTCAGGAATCGAGAACAAAACCTGGCTTGTCAAATCTGTGGAAGTTTTTGGTGATATGAGGACAAAAAAAAAAAAATTTAAAAAAAAAAAAAAAAAACAACTACTAACATCACACTGCTGCAAGTGTGACAGTTCGGACTATTCCAGTAGTCCCCCAACCTCTAAGAATGGATTGGGAGTGGTGTAAGTATGTATATTGAATTAATAACCGACTGTTGTTGTATCATCTCTAAATTAGCCAGACAGCGCCACCGTGTGTCAAACTGTCACAAGCAGGTTTACAATTAAATGCCGGTGCCGAGCTTCGGAAACCACCGGCTCAATTTAAGCACTGCCGAAACGCCTGTTGGTTCCTGCATTCATGTTTATGGGGGCAGGAGGGTGAACAGTCTGGTAGTTCGAGCTCGACTGTTCCTTTAGTGATGCGGCCATGTTTAAGAAGCTCATGGTTGGCCTCTGTCTGGAATGGAATGGAATGAGCCCAAGAATGTATTTTTCTCCATAACATGAAACCACGCATCGGCAGGCCGGTCACAGAGGTTCTTACGACCTAACTAAATAGTCCTTGTTGAGAGGAGGAATGAGGCACTCTTGTGATTCCACCCATGTCCCTGACCAGAATCAGGATCAACCCTGATCATACAAACCTGGACCGGAATCATAGGTTCGCCATGTTGGGGAGGTATAATTTAGCCGAACAAATAGATTAAGCATCAGGGAGACAGAGGGACACAGCTACAACTTCCTGTGAGTTGTTACAACTGATATGAGAGCCTTTCTGTAATAAACAGTAGCGGCAGCAGCAATGGACTCTGTGCCACAGTGGAACTGTAGCATGTACTTTGGAAGGAAGTGTGATGAAGGGAACACCAGTGGTCGGCGTTCCTGCTGGCACAACACACAGTCATGGAGCCATTTCTAGCCGCAGCCCTCCGCTGCATGGATGCGCCCCATGAAAATAGATCTGCGCTGTACCTTCTGCGGTGGCGTAACCCTAGACTGCATTACACATCTTACAGAGGTGTAGGGAAGACCACACATTGTAAGACCAGTATAGGCTGGCCTTATTGTGGGTTGTGCTGCAAGCGTGCAATGGCGGGTCACCAGGAGACCCATACAGGTGTGACCGGAGGGTCCTTACAAAGCCATGGTCTGAACCGCTGCCTTCCTTAGTGAGGCCCCAGCAAGGTAGAACCACCTGGAAGCATGAGCCCTACAAGTGCTGCACTGAAGCATTTACGGGGCTTGGTTACTGTGGTGCAAATTCGCTCTAATGAGCTCCCCCTGTCTCCCAGGCCCCAACCAATGTAGCTAATGGGGTTTACTTAGTGTAATCCTTCAGATTCAGCTAGCATCAGTGTTCAGTATTTTGATAGTAGAACCCTTGTATGGGCAAAGGCTTTGCTAGCCATGCTGTAGGGTGTTGGGTAGGTCTCCGTGGATGATATTTTGCAAAGAGGACATTAACGGCCACATGTGCTAAATATATTTAAATAATATATATATATATATATATATATATATATATATATATATATATATATATATATATATAGAAAGTCAGTGAAAAAACCATAGGTTTCACACACGTTATAGTTAGGAATTAGCATTTAAAAAACCTTAGAAATTCAGTGAAAAAACCATAGGTTTCACACATGTTATAGTTAGCTGGACATTTTACTCGTAAAAAACCAATGAAATTCCCCCGTTATAGTTAGTTCAGCTAACTATAACTCGCGCGCCCGCAATGCACTGCTGATGACGTCACATATTACATCACTCATGACATGGTCAGTGACATCACTCATGACATCACTGATTCTATAAATTCTATAATATGTTTTTTTTAATATATTTTATAAAATAAACATGTAAAATTTATTAGCAATACATTTTTTCCTTTTTTTTTAGTACGCGTACCGTAAGCTTACGGTAAGCGTACGGTTTACGCAACGTTCGTAATTTATCTACGCTGTTTGCGTATAGTTACGCAATTTGCGTAGCCGCGCGTCCTCCGCGTGGGACGCGTACGCGTGTACGCTACACGCGCACGTTACGCGGAAGTGTCGGGTAGTGACTGTTATGCGCATGCGCGCAAGCGCGTGTCTTTTTTACGCGCATGCGCACTTTTGCCGTAAGCGTACCGTAAGCGTACCGTAAGCGTACGGTAGGTCATGTGATCATGAAACACAACTTTTGATTGGTTGAAACTACTTTCAGTTCTAGAACTCTCCTACACCACACCCATTCCCCTCATTTCTGCTTGTGATCCCTTGGGAGAAGGAGCTGGTTTGTCTTTGGGATACGATGGCAGAACAGCAGAGCTCTTCTGAGAGTGAGGCTAGCACTAGCAGCACTGTCTTGAGGCAGAGATCGAGGAAACAAAAGCCCTCTTATGTATGGGATTATTTTACTTTTCCTGAAGGCCAGCAAAAGGTAAATGCACCCTTAGTGACTTGTAAACTGTGTAAGCGTGTACTTTCTAGAGGTAATCCTAACAGGAAGTATTCCTTTGGGAATCACACCATGAAGAGACACCTCCAGGATGTACACAGAAGGACACATGGTCATCTTTTTGGAGGTAACTCTTCAGAAAGACAAGCCAGTACATCCACAGCAGCTCAGCCTGGACCATCATCTGCAGGGCTGACTCCTTCTTCTGCAGGTCAGGTGAGCCCTTCATCTGTGGGGGGAGAATCTCCTTTTGCTGGCCCTCTGGAAATCAACCCTCGATTTTGGAAGGTTGATATTCGATGCACATTTTGTCAAGATCTAATTTGCTATAGGGAGACCAGTGTTTCCCTAGTGAACAACAAAATAGATCAGCACATTTGTTGCTTTGAATACTTTTCCCATGCTTCCTTTCCTCTGTCCCTGCATGAACACAACGGCTCTTTTAAGAGCCAACCTTATCTTTCATCTTTTTTTTACATATGTTTTTAAAAACTTTTTTTTTTTTTTTTACCGTTTTATAATACAGTACACATATTTACATTTTTTTCCAAAAAATATTTTACAGACTGAAACCTGAAAACCCCACTCGCTTGTAAATACTGTGCATGATTATACATGGCAAGCACATGGGTGTGTGCTAAGAGTCTGCTTCTTCCCCCAAAAATTCGCTCCCCCTTTCCATCTAATGCAACTGTGAAATCACCAGAGCAATACGCAATAAATCTCTGCCTATAATTCCTCTCTGCACACAGAGTCATGTTTTCACATTAGTCCCAAAACGAAATTTCTTTGCCAATTTGAAAGCACACTTACTGCTCTTTTTTTTTCGGGGCAAGTGAAAATCACTTTTACAGACTGACACATTATGAAACCACTTTTTTTGATTTTCTTAAATGCACATGTCCAAACTTCTTTTTCAGACCACCTCCATGTGTAACCTGGGTGGCTGCCTACACTCCAGCAAGGGCAACCAGCCTTAGTGATGCTGAATGTATTTGCATTACAGACTGAAACCTGAAAACCCCACTCGCTTGTAAATACTGTGCATGATTATACATGGCAAGCACATGGGTGTGTGCTAAGAGTCTGCTTCTTCCCCCAAAAATTCGCTCCCCCTTTCCATCTAATGCAACTGTGAAATCACCAGAGCAATACGCAATAAATCTCTGCCTATAATTCCTCTCTGCACACAGAGTCATGTTTTCACATTAGTCCCAAAATGAAATTTCTTTGCCAATTTGAAAGCACACTTACTACTCTTTTTTTTTTCGGGGCAAGTGAAAATCACTTTTACAGACTGACACATTATGAAACCACTTTTTTTGATTTATTTAAATGCACATGTCCAAACTGTTTTTTCAGACCACCACCATGTGTATTCTCGGTGACTGCCTACACTCCAGCAAGGGCAACCAGCCTTAGTGATGCTGAATGTATTTGCATTACAGACTGAAACCTGAAAACCCCACTCGCTTGTAAATACTGTGCATGATTATACATGGCAAGCACATGGGTGTGTGCTAAGAGTCTGCTTCTTCCCCCCAAAATTCGCTCCCCCTTTCCATCTAATGCAACTGTGAAATCACCAGAGCAATACGCAATAAATCTCTGCCTATAATTCCTCTCTGCACACAGAGTCATGTTTTCACATTAGTCCCAAAACGAAATTTCTTCGCCAATTTGAAAGCACACTTACTGCTCTTTTTTTTTCGGGGCAAGTGAAAATCACTTTTACAGACTGACACATTATGAAACCACTTTTTTTGATTTATTTTAATGCACATGTCCAAACTGTTTTTTCAGACCACCACCATGTGTATTCTCGGTGACTGCCTACACTCCAGCAAGGGCAACCAGCCTTAGTGATGCTGAATGTATTTGCATTACTGAGTCCAACCTCAAACCCTTAAACTATTCTTTTTTTTTCCAGTACACCTTAATTTATTGTGAAAACATACTCCATATTATTTTACATGTTCCTCACATTTAAATTTCTCCCAAAACAGAAAATGATAAACGCAACTACAACAAAAACAATTTCCATTTCTATTATTCATTTCTTAAGTTACCACATACATCCCCTCTCAAACTGTAAACTCACCTTTAAAATTAGTTAGTTGTGAAAGACATGTGACACTCAAACAGCAGATTATCAGAGCCAGGATCTCTGTTGTGTTCACCTCTCTCCTCTCAGCAGAACCAGATAATGGCAAACTTTCCCTCTATTTTTCCACACATATACATGTAAGTTTCAAATCTCAGTGCTTCCCCCTTTTTTTCAAATGTAATCACACATTTCTATTGGTTGAAAACCAACCCTTTTCCAAAAGTACCCTTCCCCCAACTTAACTTCTGCCTAGTACCCTTCCCCCAACTTGACTTCTGCCTGCTACCATAGCAACAGCTCATGGAACACTGCTGTGTTGAGTTAGGTCAGAAGTTCGCCAAACAATGTTTCAATTCCACAGAGCAAGAGTGCTTGACTTTTCAAACCTAACAGCAAATCCATAGTACTGTTCTTTGGTTACACATTTTTTTGTACCAATACAAAACATGCTTCTATTAATTTACACATACAGCCTAGTTTTTATTCTAGAATGGTATGAAACAGCCAATCAGTTCTTTTTGTTTTGAAAAAAATATGTATGCCTCCATTTCCAAACTGTCTTTCTTTTCATATTGCCATTCTACTGAAAGACACCTCCTGAGTGCATCCAGATCTCCTTTGAAGATGTTCACAGTGTGGATTGTAGGGCACAGCTATGTCTTCTGGAGTGAAAAGTTTGCAGAGAAAACAGATATGGTGAGAGACCTTGCTTTGCCAAATGTAGACATTAAATGGATTGGTCAGAGAGGGTTAAAGTGGCACCAATTGATGCCATTGGTGAAATCCTTCATGCAAATCCAACACCCTGACCTCATAATAGTGCACTGTGGTGGCAATGACCTAGGCACTTTGACTGGGGTAGGTCTGGAAATGCTTATGAAGGACACCTTTGCACAACTGTTTTCTCTTTTCCCTAAAACTGCCTTTGTGTTTTCCAACATATGCCAAAGGCAAAAATGGAACTGGTCCAATCATTTCTGTCCACAGATTGACAAAGCAAGAAAGCACGTCAACAAATCTGTTTCTGCTTTCCTCCGTGACTATGGTATGGGTGCCATTTACCACAACAACTTGCGTTATGACATGCAAGACATTTATAGAGGAGATGGTGTGCACTTCAATGATGAAGGGAACAGAGTCTTCCTTTTGAACCTTAGACTCTGCATCGGTACTTACTTGTAGGTACCACTAAAAAAATGACTTCATAAACACAACAGCTCTTTTTAGAGCTCCCTAATATCTAAACTCTTAAATCTGCTTTTCATTTATTTTTTTTTATTTTTTTTACCGTACGCTTACCGTAAGCTTACCGTACGTGTACCCCGTGATTTTTTTAAAAATCAATAAATGTTTTTTTTGTACTTTTCTGTCCTTCTTTGACCCCCTTACAAATGTTAGGGGGTCTGTAACTCTCCTCATTGCCCCCTTTTCTTGTTTTCACTCTTTTTTTTCAGAGAGAAATACACAAAATGGCGGCCGCCGCTTCCTGGTTTCGGCCGATTCGAATGTTTACTAAGATCTAAGAGCCAATCAGAATCGCGCTTGCGCACGCCACCGTACGCTTACGGTAAGCGTACGGTAAGCGTACCGTAAGCGGGCTCAGATATATATATTGATTTAAAGGCTATTTTCTCAGAATCTACTGAACAGATTTACACCAAACCTACAAAAGGCACTTCCTTGACCTAGGGACTACCTCTCTGCCAAATTTCGAGTAATTCTGTTCAGCCGTTCGGGCTGTAGCTCGTTCTAAAGGTCCTATGGAAAAATGCATGGGAAAAACGCGTTTTGGGACCCCCCTTTTATCTCAGCCCCCGCTTGACGGATCCCCCCGAGACTTTCAGGGTAGGAGCGGAGCGTAGCGCCCCACCTATTTTGAGAAATTCGCGAGGATTCGTCAACCGGCGCCAAAGTTATTCAAAATAGAATGTTGCGGATTTCCTATGGAAAAGGGGTCTAACTATAACTACCTACTGGCGACCGCCAGTAGGTAATATATATATATATATATATATATATATACACTATTTTTATATATTTGTAAACATTAATTTATATTTATATTTTTAAAGATTTTTATAAATTAAGTTTAACGTTATTCCCAGTAAGGTTTTATTTTAAGTTCCTACCTCCATTATTTTCTGTGGGAGGGTGTAGTTGTACCAGTGGTTGGCCATATAATGCTAGACTTAGTACAAAAGTGTAAGTTACTACAAAAGTGTAACTTACTACAAAAGTACAGTTTGTGGATACTGAAAAGTAGTAAACTTGCTCAAAAGTGCAGTTTGTGAATTAGGCCGAAAAAGTCTATTTGCAACAGCATCAAAAAAGCATTAATCTTGGGGCAATTTCAGAGGAGGTGACAGAAAGATGTTACTTAGCCCAGAGCTAGGGCATTCTGCACCCCTGGTTTAATCCTATGCGCGACTGCAGCGGTCATGTAGGTGTGCTGCAGCATGTTAAATTGAATTGAACAAAAACAAACAGTGAAATCATGGCTTACGCAGACTTAATGTTTCTTCTTATTTATTAGTCTAGACTTTTTTTTATTATTATTATAATTTTATTAGTGATTTACAGTGATGACTCTATTACTCCGGCTTTCTAAAATCTGCACTGACTTTCTTTAGCTTCATACAAATGTTATTTCCTGTGATCTGCAGAGCTGGCTGACATAGTCAGATTGCATGGACTCAACATCATCTCCTGAGCCGATGACACCCAGCTCACCCTCTCCCTTACCGAAGACCCATCCACCACCAGAGCCAAGTGCCACAGATGGATGCATGATGAATGTCGCTAACTGGATAAAAGACAACTGCCTCAATCTCGTCCCGCCCTAACAGACCATGCCCACAACCTCGGCATCAACCTGGGCAGCAAGTTATCTATGAAGAAACAAGTCAATGCAGTCTCATCTGCCTGCTTCCACACCCTTCGCATGCTCCACAAGATCTTCATGTGACTCCCAGTCAACAACAGAAAGACTGTCACACAAGCCCTCGTCACCAGCAGACTGGATTACGGAAACACACTCTACGTAGGACTCACTACACGTCTCCTGAAGATTTTCCAGACAATGGGGAGAGGATGTGGTCTAACGGCTAGGGCTGTCAATCGCAAATTTGGGGAACTGGGTTCATGTCTCGGCAATGACGCTCAACATCCTGTGATTCTGGCCAAATCACTTACTCTCCCCGTGCCTAACAAAAATGAATGTGTCCTTGTGTAAAAGCAACTGGTGCTCATGTAAAGCGCTCTGATACCTTCGGGTCAAGTTTGCGCATATAAAACTCTGGAAAAAAAAGAAATGACACTTTTCACTTGGAGGTGTAAGTCACTCTTTTTCTGATGTCTGTTGTGCAATCAGACACCTACCTGTCTTTCATCAGTAATGTCTGAGCTCTTTAATTGACAGCCATCCCTTTTCCATCTTGCAACATCAATTGCCCTACTTGCCTGATGGAAACCAGGAATTCCACTCAGAGGAATCGAATGGGAAAAGGTTTTGGAACCTGTTTGATGCCCGATTACAAACATGACTCCTAGGCTCCTGTATAATGTTTGATCCTCACTCTACCTTCCTGACCCTGAGATTAGTGTTAGCAAAGAGAGCAGCTTGGTCACCTAAGGGTAGGCCAGGGGTAGAATCTCCTACCTGGCACCCCTAATAGGAGGCTGCGAAATAAGCATATAATAAACACAAATCAGGATTGGTCGCACTACAGTTGGGTAGGGCAAGCGTTGACCAGGTGACTCTGCTCCTGTTTATTCTGTAAAGATTTTGTAATAGCAGTAAATTTGCTCTTAGGACTACCAATCATCCTTCTTTCAAGCACACTTTTGGACAGTGTGGGGGAGTGCATAGTTTATTTGTATAGTTGGTATTTATCTCTCCACATCTCCTTGGTTACAAGTTGGGTGCTTCAGGGCAGGGGGCAGTAGTCTTTCTTCAAACAGAAATAACACTCTTCCTCTTGGAGGATGTGCACTGCCGCAGCTCATTTTCTGTCAGATCCGTATTTTGTAAATCTGGGGATTAACATCTACAGTAACGTGGACCCTTCTCAGCACGCGTCAGCAGCTGGACGCCTCACACACTGGGCAGGGATCCAAAGGACTTGGCTCGGAAGGAGTTCTCCCGGTTCTCCAGTCTCGTGACCACATGCGGGCTTTGCCAAGTTAGAAAATCCTGAAGAGAGCAAGGAGGCAGCGGGTACCAGGAAGTGACCCATCTCCTAGTGACAGAGCTCTGTGACCATGCTCATCCTGGTCGGGCTTTTTGGCTCTTTGTTTTACAGGAGTGACTAATCACAGAATAGCTTCCCAGATTACTCAATTTTGAGTGACCACATGGGTCTAGTTAACAGTGCAGAGATGAGGTTCAGGCAAGGCTCAGCTTGACATGTGAGATGTGACGGCAAAAGAAATTAACACGCATTGATTGCGTTAGTCTGTGGTTGGGGAAAATTAGGGCACAGGGTAGATGAAGAGTTCAGCTTCCACTTCTTACCCAGCTCTATGTGCAGCAGCCACGAATATTGTACATTATAGCTTTACTCTGAGTGTAAATTGAGTAAAAATTTTCATTGATTTTGCGTCAGGGTTGCATCAATTTTTCACACAGCCCAGCATGAAATCCTTTTTTAGTATTTACAACACAGACGACCAAGAAATAGCCTCAAAGGATAGTTGTTGTGCTGAAAGGTAGTGCTGCCTGCACAAAAAACTATACTGACCATAATGCAGGCACCCTTCCACTAAGAAACAAGGGTGTTTGCATTGGTGCTTGGCAGCCACAAGTGCGCCAGGGCATGGAGACAGCAACACTGAGCAATTTCTTTGAAGATTTACCACCGTTACTCTCTCTCCAGGTGATGCAACGCAGTGAAGCAGCTTTGCTTACTGCGCTGTGTTATGCCACTTTTTTGTAAATATGCCCCATAGTTTCAATAATGTCATTATCAGACAGCACTGAACTGAACAGAACAAAGCGATTTATTATCTGCGAATAAAGAGGTAGAAAAAAAAAGCAGAAACTAGCTCATATGTAAACAGTGGCATAGTAAGGGGGGCGGTCCGCCCCGCATTACATTTGTCTTGGGGGCAGCGGCTTCTCACCCGTATATGCTCTTACTTGCGGCCGTTGCGGGATGTCAAACGCAGGAATCGCCATCACCCCCTCCCCTGCTCTTACATGCGCCCGCCACGGGGCAGCAAACGCAGGGACTGCCACAGGCGGCAAATGGTCTAGCTACACCACTGTATGTAAAGTAGTAAAAAGTTGAGGGTGACCAATGGCCGTGGTCCTCCCACCCCTACCACTCTGCAGGCTCACTGTAAAGAATGTCCCTCTGTGTTGAATTGATTATTGTCAATGATATTTGGCACTGAAATTATGGTATTAGAAGGTACGCTGCCGACTTGTAAAAACATTAGGGATAGTGTTATGTAAATCAAAAGAGTTGGCAATAAAATGGCTGTCAAGAACACTTCAGCGTAGCGGCCATCCAGATTCAAATTATGTTAGCCAAAAAATACCAGAGTCAGGACATGTGCATGCCTGATTTCTAATTGTACTTCATTAAATAGATTAATGTGAACCCACAAAATGGACACCAAAAGGTAGGAGCCCAATTAATATACACAGAAGAAGATGCTGCAGTCTAGGACAACGAAGCATAAAGAAAAATACGGATGCATGTAAAAAAAGAAAATTCAGGGACAGAACAATTAATTGTGGAATCTATTCATTCAGTAAAACATTGGCTCTCAACAAAGGGGTGTTTGCCAGAATTGCATACACAGAAATATTGCCTGACAAATAATGTGCCCTTTTTATCGTTTACAAACGTATCGTCACATTCGATGGAGATTTCCTATTATATTTAGGGTACAAGGGGGCTCACTACGATGGCGGGCAGACCTGAGTCCCCCCGCCATCGTTGCGGTGTTTGGGAACGGCCGCCAGGCATGCGGTGGTCCCACCACACATATTACGATGCGCCCGCCAGTATGGCGGGTGCATCCTAGGCCTTTAACATTGCGGACGGTGCTGCTGGCTGCAGCACCGTTCGCAATATTAAAATGGCATGCACTGCATTTCCCAGCACTACGCGGCAGGCACCACGTGGTGCCTGCCACTTAGTGCTGTGAAATATAGGGGGGTACTATGGATACCCCCCCAGTGCACAGCTACCTCCCCCCAACACAAGGGGAATCCGTTTCCGTCTGTCTTCTCGTTGTGGGATGACCGCCGCAAAAAGATAGGTGTAAAGGGATATCCTAATTCCTACGGTTGTGCCTGGCAGGCACCGCCACAATGCTGGCCTATGTTTTGGTTCCGCAAGGCGGACGGAAAATTACCTCCTTGTGGAACTGGGGCAGATGGTCTTTGCTTCCGCCACGCTTCCCTGTTGATTCCCCCTGCCATCATAATCTGGCAGGGGGAAATTGCTGACAGATGGCAAAGGGCCCGCCGCCGCACTGCTGGCGGTGGCGTTCCCTCCGCCATCGTAATGAGCCCCAATGTTATTGTCACACTATAATCTGATAATGATATTCGGATAGCACATTCAAAAACAACTCTTTCCTAACATGAAAACCATATTCTTGTTTGGATTTTACTTTTGGAAAGTGTACCCATGGAAGCAGCAATTTATTCTGTTTAGTGGAATTGCGTATTCACAGGTGTACGGACACTGGCAAATTCATGGGTGGGCATCCTGCAACACAAAGTGAATACTGCCAAATTCTGATATTGTGAGCTATTTACATACCTCTGATATGTAGTTTCCCTTCTAGATACGAGGGGTGTCTGTAGGTTTTGGTGCCATACATAAGGTACATTTTTTATGCTTCTTTCTTCTACACATGCCAAAGGTGAAGTGTTCACTTTCTATCAAATCCCACTCACCGATGCTAAACTAAACTTGCATGCAGTCACCTACACAGTCCCCCTGAGGCTTTAATGATGTGCTAGCATTGAACAACAGATCTAAATGAAAAGACATGTTATTAAGAGGCAGGCAATGGCTTCTGATCCCCAGGCCCCATGGAACTTTAAGGCAACCTACGGGTGACATAATCACTAAAAATCAAACCCAGCATAGCATTACATAACAGAGCATAACATTTGATTCAGAAAACATTTCCTGGAAGTTTGCATTGTTACGTTTAGTACATATGTCCGGTTGTAAGAATCTTGTTAGACTGAGATCAGCTTATTTTTAGGTTCTCATGCGTTTTTCACACAAGCAGGCTAGATTTTAAAACAAGTCGAGTCATGAAGAAGAACTCATTCTCTGAGATAGTCATCAGTCGATGGGACTGTCTTCACAGAGACTGCTTTAGCACCGGTAGCGCCTTGTGCGACAATCTTTGTTGGTGTCCCCAATGACCTCCTTCTCCACGGATTTCATCACCGCCACCCTCCTACAGTGCCCCTCATCTCTCCATAGTCCCTCTCTCGCAGGTATTGTTTTATAGTGCTCCTCATACCAGTGTAGGGTGTCAGAGCACTTTATAACACACACACATTATACAGAGACAATGAAATATACAAGTGTTTAAATCAGAGTATAGAAAATGTTACATAAAACAATGAGGATTACAAGACATGGGAGTGACATGTCATCCATACTAGTCATCAGTATATTTTAAGAGAGCTTTGTCTGGAGAAGTACAACTCGGGATTTAAAACACAATACAAAGTTTGGGGTTTGCTTTACTAATAAGAATGTATTGCTACCCAAACAAAGCCTTTTTAGCTTAATTATGATAATGAAAAACTGGGGGGGGGGGGGCATAACATTCTAGCAATGTTCACAGTATTCTGCATTGTCAACATGGACTCCCAAGAAAAATTATTCCTGCACCTACAATTTAAATTCAAGCATTACAAACCAAACAGAACACTGCACTCCAGACTTGCACCACTTATCATACCACCTTACCACAATGAAACTGGAAGAGGCACTGCTTTCTCAATACAAGCTGGGATGATAATAAAAACGTCCATCCCAACAGATCTCTCCACTTCACTCTCCCTTCAACCATGTCAGCTCAGGACCAAAACTATACACAAAATCTCAGACTGGAAAACCCAGTGCAGTAAATAGCTTAGCAGACTATGTCAAGTGAAATACCATAAAGGGACCTACAGGGCTGTTCAAAGTTACCAGCATGCTGAAAATCCTAAAACTGCATGTCTGTCTCTTACACTTCATCATCCAACACGATACTACGTGCTACGTACCATAGTACAAAGACCCCACCTCTGTGGTTATCATGCATGAAATGGAAACACATCCCTCATAGGATCAAAACAAAAACAACATCATTCCGATCACACACCCTACATGGTGTAATGTGCTGCACATGTAGGCAAACATTTCAGCACCCCACATAGGCGGTATATAAATGATGCAGTACAATAAAATACAATGCAACATAAACCCTGCAGTTGCATACAGCTCACAGCTCTCTGTGCTATATTCAGACTGTAACTAATGCGTTGCAAGGTTCTCTGTGACAAAAACAGTAACCCACTCAGTTACCTACCGAAAATACAATTCTGTGATATGCATGGTAAATAAATAAATTGTATATTTGATACTTGTATAGCGCACTACTCACCCACAAAAGTCTCAAGGTGCTTGTACGAATACCGCTGTGGAACCCATCCTGGCTTTCCCTGTGAGGTGTCCACTCCTGGGCACCCCCAAGGTGGAGGCCAGGCATCCTTAGCGTTGTGGGGGCTGTTGTGGAGATTAAGCAAGCTATTGCCCAGAGTTGCAGAGTGGGACGCCATGATTGGAATAGGCACCAAGGTGAGAATTATCAGGTCTGTGGAATTTTGAGCCCAAGACCTGCTGAGGCGGGGAATTGAACCCTGGTCCCGGGCTAGACCACTGCATTAGGGTCTGCCGCTCTAATCATTGAGCCACACTTCCCCACCCTCTTTGTAGCAGGCATTTTAACCTTCTGCTCTAATTTATGCTTGGCCAAAACTGCCACTAGACAAACTCAGAACTCTCTCCAGCAGGTACATTAATTAGCAGAATTATCTTGACATTTTTATTGTTGATTGAAAATTGCAGCTCACAAAAGTAACTCTGCAGCCGGTGGTTTAAAACCTCCGGTCTGGGCTAACTCTCTCCCCTGCAGCTCCGCAGCTTCGTTGCCTCGCCACAGTGCTCAGCCCTCCTCCAGGTGAGGGTTCACACCTGCAGCCTCCAGCCTTTCCACCCACCAGCCTCAGCGCTACTCCTGCTCCCCGCCTGCAAGGTGTCCTCTTCTCGCCCTCATTGGATTCTTTTTTCTGGTCTCCCTTATGTTTCTCTTTAAGCTTTATTTCTTATCACTTCTCCTGCTGTTTCCCGCTGCTGCTGCCCCTGCCGCCCCTCCCCCTGCTCAGCCCCTGTTCCCGCTTCAAAGACTTGCGTCCTGCCCCCTACCCTACCCTACGCTGGCATGCCGAAGGCGTGCCAAAGGCAAGCCTGTCTGTGCCCGTCAGCGACCCGACCGCAGTCAGCGCCAAGAACCCTGGTTCTACGACCCCTCACCGCTACACCGCCGCCACCCTCCTCGCACTCAACCCCGGGAGAAACAACCACTGCCAGAAATTGATGCCGAACACCACCCACGGCCACTTCTCCTGCCGACACTGCCGACTATCCTTCACCATAGACAGCTCTCCCACAACCGCAGAACCCACGACAGACACCCGCACCACCGAAGCCCTGACATGCATCCTCCTAAACGTATGCTCCCTCCACAGACATGCCACAGACATCTGGGACCTGCTCGACACCCTCTCGCCTGACGTCGCCTTCTTCACAGAAACATGGACCAACTCCACCACTGCCCCCGACTTTGCAACGGCCATCCACAAAGGATACAAAATCCAAAGAAAGGACCAACCCTCCGCCCAGGAGGGGGACTCGCCATCACACACAAGAGCTCCCTCTGACTCTCCACTTCCAGCACAAGTGACCCCCTCCCCAAAACAGAGCACCTCCACTTCCAGATCCAAACCAGCCCCAGAACCACGCTGTGTGGGATCCTCATCTACAGACCCCTGGACCACGTGCCTCTTCCGCCACTACCATTGCCGTCCTAGCCGCACCCCACGCCATTGGATACATTTTCATCGGAGATCTGTATTTCCACGTCGACAACCTCAGCGACCCCGACTCCACCACCCTCCTTGACAATCTCGCCAACCTCGGACTGAGACAGCTCATCACCACCACTACCCACAGAGCCGGACACACCCTGGACCCCACCTTCACAGCAGGGACATACATCCACTTCAGCCACACCATGCAACCCCTCTGGATAGACCACCACTGCGTACACTTCACCTTCACCACCACCACCGCACCCAAACCCGCCCCACGCCCACCACTGAGAAACTGGAGCAAGATCACAGAGGAACACCTCAACACCACCCTCCTCCATGACCCCCCCTCCGCCACGACCAACGCCAAATCTGCAGCCAAAGAACTACACCAATGGATTGCCGGCTGCGCCGACAAGCTCGCACCCCTCCACCACCCCATCAAACAACGCCCCCTGAGGGCTGACTGGTTCACCACCAACCTCCAAGAAGCCAGGCATCATGCAGATGCCTCGATAAACACTGGTGGACCAAGAAAAGCACCGAAGACAAGAACAACTACAGAAATGCTACAAACGAATACCACTAGCACATAAGAACCACCAAGTGAACCTTTATCAAGAACAAAATCCAAACCAACGCAAGCAACGCAAAAGAACTCTTCAATGTCATTCAGCAGTTCACCAAACCCCCCAGCGAAACCACGGACATCACACCCTCTCAGGACCTCTGCAACAAGCTCAGCTCCTACTTCCACCTGTAAATCAAGGCCCTCCACGACAGTTTCAGTGAACAGACTCCGGACACCGCGCCCCTACCCACCACCGGCAACCTGTCGACCATCACCAACTGGAAACCTGCCACCACTGAGGACACCACCACGACCATGAAGAACACCCACTCAGGAGCCCCCATGGACCCCTGCCCACCACACACCTACCACAGAGCCGTCGCTGCCATAGCACCAGAACTAGGCTGGACCATCAACATCTCCCTCGATTCTGGCATCTTAGCTGACGACTGGAACCGGGCAGAGGTCAAGCCCCTCCTCAAGAAACACTCGGCCGACCCAACAGACCTGAAAAACTACCGCCCCATCTCTCTCCTTCCCTTCGCAGCCAAAGTCACTAAGAGATTCATCAAGACCCAACTGACCTCCTTAATTAAAGAGAACGGCATCCTCGACCCCTCCCAGTCCAGATTTCGCAACAACCACAGACTGCCACCGATGACATCCGCATGCTACTCGACCAGGGCTACACTGCAGCCCTCATCCTACTAGACCTCTCTGCAGCCTTCGACACCGTCTCCCACCGGACCCTTGCACCCAGACTCCACAACGTCGGTATACAGGGAAAAGCCCTCGATGGGATCCGCTCCTTTCTCTCCAGCAGAACCCAAAGGATCAGACTCCCTCTCTTCCTCTCCGAACCTACTGAGATCAACTGCAGAGTACCCCAAGGTTCCTCACTCAGCCCCACGCTCTTCAACATCTACATGGTCCCCCTCGCCGCCATCGTCAGACAGCATGGGCTCAGCATAGTATCCTATGCCGACGACACCCAGCTCATCCTCTCTCTCACGAAGAACCCCAAAGACACCAGACTCAGCTTACAAGAAGGAATGAAAGATGTTGCATCCTGGATGAGCAACAGCTGCCTAAAACTGAACTCAGAGAAGACAGAGGTCCTCGTTCTCAGACCCTCCCCCACTGCGTGGGACAGCTCCTGGTGGTCCCCTGCCCTCGGACACCCACCCACCCTGACAGACCACTCCCATAACCTCGGCGTCATCCTAGACTTCTCCCTCACCCTGACCTGCCAGATCAACACCATCGCCTCCACCTGTTTCAACTCCCTTCGCATCCTCCAGAAGATCTTCAAGTGGATCCCCCCGAATGCAGAAAGACCGTCACCCACGCACTCATAACCAGCAGATTGGACTATGGCAACTCCGGAATCAACAAAACCCTGCTACACAAGCTCCAAACCATACAAAACACTGCAGCCAGACTCGTCCTCAGAACCCCACGACATGAGCACATGACCCAAGACCTACGAGACCTCCACTGGCTCCCCATTGAGAAAGGAGTGACCTTCAAGCTACTCACCCATGCCTACAAATCCTTCCACAACATCGGACCCAAATACCTCAACGAAAGAAAGAGTCCCCTTCCACGTACCCAAGAGGAACCTCCACTCCGCCAACCTCGCCCTGGCCGAGACCCCACGCATCCGCAGAACCAGAGCAGGCAGAAGAGCCTTCTCCTACGCGGCAGCAAAGACCTGGAACGAGCTCCCAGTCAGCATCAGATGCTCCCTGACTCTGTACACCTTCAGGAAGTGCCTCAAGACCTGGCTCTTCAACTGATCCAGAGCTGCACACCCTCCCCTCTCCCCCCAGCAATTTAAGACCCTCACGGGTGAGTAACACACTTTAAAAACCCCCTAACTGATTGATTGATTGATTGATTGATTAATTGAAAACCCATAACATAGCTCAAAACACAGCACCCCCAAGCTTGGCACCCGGTGCGGTGGTACAGGTCACCTTACCGTAAAGCCGGCCCTGTGTCTGCACACACATTTCACCACTCAAACTTCTCTCCTATCCTTCAAAACGTGATGGAAAGCACAGCTTTTCCTGTTTCAGTTAAACTAGTAAACACGTAAGCACAGTAACACCATTTTGTCAGAGTTGGATGAAATAGACCATGCACTATAGAGAATAGTTCACATGCGAGGGTGGTCAAAGTTTCAATGGTAACTGAATAGAGCTCTGCTTTGGTGTTCTTTGTTAAGTCTTTGTACTGTCTAATAACAGCTCTGTAATCCAATTTGATGTTGCAATTACAGGATTACCTCCTCAGTGCTCCTAAGCATTTGCAGGCACATTTAGAGGCAAAGGGAGAAACTACGAACCAAGGAGCAGTTGGAGTAATACTGTGCTGCTGTTTGTTGTGAATGGGGCACTGGATCCAAGGTAGAGATGATCCAAGAGTTAACTTTCAGCACACATTTCTGTGTCAGTATCAGAGTTAGAACTGACCAGATTCAGGGCAGATCCAAATTTTCCCTGTGTGACTTTAGCTCCAGGCAGAACATATCTGGTATGGAAAACTCATTGTTCACAGGGGGGGAGGGCACTGCAATACAGAATGGTATTGCAACATGATAAGACCAGATTAAGGGAAGCGGGGGCTTGAAAGTGATCAGGGCATTGTTGGCGATTATAGGACCTACAATGTGACCACCCCTGTAGGTGCTGTGTTGGGCTAATTGTGTGAATGCAAGCACTTTCTGGGGTTCATATATGTTGGCTGTGTCAAAGTTGGTTACATCTTCAAAATTGGCAGCTATAGTCACCCAACACAATAAAGGTGGCAGCCGTAAGTATTAAGGGGCAGATTTACAAGCCCCTTGCACCACTATTGCGTTGTTTGCAACATGGGAAAAATGATGCAAAAGTGGCGCAGGGGGCTTGTAAATCTGCCCCTTAGGGTTCAAGAAACTGTGGGAGTGAATGTATGAAATCGGAGTGAGAACCAGGGAATCCATAATAAGCAAACCGGTAAGAGAAGTAGAAAAGTTGAGTTTGAGGTAGAAAACAACCCGTTCAGGCTGGTGGGTTTCAGAGTAGTGAACAACACAGGATAGTGCATAGATATAAGAAGATGAATAATGGAAATACTGCCGCCTAATTTGTCAGAATGGGCATGGTGAACACTAGCATAGTCATCCAGGATGGTGCCAAACACAGAAGGCAGCAAAGAATCTCAGAGTCTTTGTGAGGCAGAGTATGTCTGGTTTAAATTTCTTAATACATTTTCATATTTCAGTTTTATTCTTTGGTAAAAATAGGTTGATGCAGAAGGCGGAGATAGAGGGGGGCAAGCTTAGCGGTGGTGCTCTAGGGAGTTCTTGCCCTAAGTCAATTGGAGGGATAAGCCTCGAGGGAAGGCTTAAGGTCTGAAACCCACAGCAACCACAGGCATTGGTGCAGCAAAAGCTTAGCACAAAGCAAAAGCTTAGCCCAAAGCAAGAGCAGCGAGAGGGCGGCGGATCTATGACATTAAGTGTATGTAGCATATCCGACGAATGCCCAATGGGTCCAGTGCGAGCTGGAGTGAGAGGAGCAGGGATTTGGGTGCTGAGCACTGTCCGGACACATACATGTGCAAATGGGCAGACCATTGGTGTTCCAGTGGCTCACCCACTTCATGGCTTTGTTGCCTTTCGGGTTTCATAGGCAGCCATAGGAAGGGGTGTGACCGAGGTATGTTACGTGTAAAGAGGTAGGAGGAAGAAATAAAAGTGATAACTGGAGGCTAGCAACTCCATACATACTGGGAGGCTCGCCTTCCAGTGAGAGATACTGGCAAATGAAAGTGAATTAAATAATATACGTGAATTGAGAGATCATAAAAGATTAAAAGTGAATTGCACCAGAGAGCACTCAGTAGGTCAGGGACCTGGTCTTAGCCTTCCCTTGGATTTACTTTCCTTCTAGAGCACAGGCTCCCATAGAGTATAATTTGCATATGTTAATGTTACATAAAAAATATTGTACTTCCGTAGTTTAGTGACTTTGGACTACACCTTGGAGCAGGACGCTTTCTGAATGGTTTGCACTCTTGCCATGAGATATTTGGGAAGTCCCAGCAGAATGGTATTCCCATGTTTGAAGGGGGAAGAGGTAGCCACTTCAGCTATTTCATTTCTCTTCAGCCAACATTCTTTTGGCTATAGCCAGCAGAAGAGAAGGGAGTTCTTGAAAGCTTTAAGGAGAGCGAAGCATGTGGTAGCTATGTTATATCAAGTAGGACATAAGTGGGATGAGTCAAAAAGGACAACTAAATTCCGGACTTTTGTGGCAGGAATCAGTTGACAGCCACCAAACTGAAGATCCAATAGAAGTGATGCCACCTAAATACAACTCTTCAGTTCCATCTGAGTTTCATTTTTAGGTCTCGCCTGACCTAGCGGATGCGCTTGTCTGGCGAGACTTATTGAGAGGGCTCCAAAAAGTGCTACCAGACCAGCCTAGAGCTACAGTGCATGTGCGCGGGTGCGCGCGCCGCGCTGGACCGCGATTACTTTCACTTTCGCGCCCGCACATCCGCTTTGATGTTTGATCGTGATCACTTTCGCAGCAGCTTGGCATAGCCAATAGGTCTCGCTTTTGGGACCTTATAAGTATTTAGTTATGCAACTGTTGCATGGCTAAACACTTATAAGGTCCCAAAGGCGAGACCTATTGGCTATGTCAATGCTTGTTAGGCATTGGCAGGTATCCAGGCTGCCACCAAAAGCAAGCAGTCCTTAGAATTGGCCATTGCTAGGTTGCTGGTTCTAGAGTTGCTTTGCTTTAGAATCTGCCCAACAATTAATGCAAAAACTCTTATCTGCACCTCTAACGGAGAAACATAGACATTTAAACGTTCTAATAATTTTTAAATGTTACTTGTTTTACGTGAGTATCAGTGGCCAGGTGCCTGCTGTAAGGTACAGAGACGTGGCCAAATGAGGATGGCTCATGCCGGCTGATCTGCTCTTTGGCTGTCGGTATTCAGAGATGGCTGTATGAAAGAGTGCCTTTCGGGGAACTCTTCCCCTGAACATAGATCTGTGCAGTTCTGCTTCTCTCCATGGAGGTATTTAATGTGTCTGCAAGAATTGTCTTTACCACAATGCAAGATGCCTCCAGTTCATCGCCCAGCACTGGCTGCCTGTGATCTTATGGAAGCCCTCTAGTCTTCAACACGGATTATCTTTTAATACGCTTAACCACTTAGTCATTCACACATTGATCCATTCTATCACTCAATTTCAAATTCATTCAATCACCAATCCGAACATTGGGAATAAATAAGGAATCACTTGCATTTTAAAACTGAGAGACCTGTTGGCTTTCACGCAATTAGTTGGTAATTACATTTCTAACAAAAATAGCTATTTTTCCCAATGGAATAATATAGCAAATTAAAAAAAACGCAAAGTCTCTGGGTAAGTTGCCTTTTTAGATGGAAATCAATCTGCCAATTATGGGCCATTTTAGCAAAATGACAAAAGCATTGATCATTCCAGGCTAAGTATGTTGATGAAAAAAACCTCCATACAACCCCTCCTGGAAGAGAGTGTAAGAACCTCCTGCCATTCTTAATCAGCCTTGAATGACTGAAGGAATAATGTACCTGTATCTAAAGGGGTGCTTCAATTAAAAGTGTGTTATTATTAGGGCTCCTGGTTTTGTGGTATTCATATTTTTAATATTTCGTTGTGCATTGATTATATTCATTTTTTATATCTTATTGCTGTTTATCCATATTGATTTTGTAGGTGATGTAATGAAGTTGCTCTGAGTATGCCCACATTAATTTAACAGATAAATGAACATTCCCTCTTCCATATATGTAAGGTGTTAGTTTTTCGTATTTTTAACAATCTTTCCTCCTCCAAAGTCTGTAAGTCAGCTGCATTTCTTCTCAAACTCTGTGCTCTAAGGTCTCTGCTCAGCTTCAGGATAAAAAAAACAGACTTCTCAAAGGCCTCACTGCACTGAGCCTGATGCTGTCCATTTCCTGACGTCAGCCGCTTGCACTTCATCAGCAGAGAGTCATTTTACTGATTTGACTCTTATCAAGAAAGTTGTTCTAGCTAAGATTTGGTGCCAAACCTCAGACTCACCGCTGCACCTTTGCCCGATTAATCTATTAAAAATCTGGGCCCCTCTTATTGCCCCATTAGACTGCTTGGTGCACTCTCCCCCTCTCTGGGTCTCATCCCACAAGCTTAGAACCAGGCGTTGTAGTCACCCTGCTTAAGAAGACTACATCTGATACAAAGACATCAGCCAATTATAGACCTATTTCCCTTCTCCCTGCATCCACTAAAATCATTCTGGTCTTGATTTGAGAATTCGCATTGCGGCGATTCCTCCGCAAGTGCGGAGACTCCCCCACGACTGCGGATCACCCGCCACGAGTGCCGAGGCCCTCTGCGAATCAGGCCCTGCGTCTTCTCAGTTATCGGAGCATTTTAAGCCCTTTTTTAGAACCAAGGCATTCTTAGTTACAGTCCTGAATGAGACTGATAAGTTTCTTTATTCTGGCAAAGAAGCAGCGTCTAAATCTATCAGTTGCTTCGACACGGTGTCCCGCACACACCTGTCAGTTGCCTTTCTGCATCAGTAATGTGGAGTAAAGAGACATAGAGTGCAATGGTGTAGATTAGTGTGGCGCAGAGTGCAGGGACATAGAGTAGAGTGTTGCAGAGTAGAGTATAGTGGCGTACAGTGCAGTGGTGCAGACCAGATTGGCATAGAGTGCAGTTGTGTAAAGTGTATTGATATTGAGTGCAGTGGCGTAGAGCGCAGCAGCCTAGAGTACAGTGGCACAGAGTAGAGTGAAGTAGAGTGCAGTGGGGTAGAGTAGAATGAAATGCTGCAGTGTAGATTGCAGTGGTGTAGAGTGAAATGGCATAGAGTTGAATGGCGCAGAGTGAAATAGAGTTGCGTAGAGTTGATTGTTTCAAAGCAGAGTGAAGTGGCGTAGAGTACAGTGGCATAGAGTGTTGTAGAGTGCAGTGTCATACAGTGCACTGGCGTAGAATTGAGTGGTGCAGAAAACAGTGGTGCACTGCATAGAGTGCAGTGGTGCATGGTGGAGAGCACTGTCAAAGAGTATAGAGGTGCAGAGTAGAGAGGAGTAGAGTGAAGTGGGATAGAGCATGCGATGTGGCAAGCAGAAGGTAAGTGGTTTTCTTTCTTTTAATTTTATTTTCTCTCGTCGTCGTCTGTCAACTCCCTCCTACCCCACTGCTCCTACCTGCACCGGCCACGGCAGCTATAAACATAGTTTTGGCAATGGGAGAGATGAAGTAAACCTTTAGAGCCTAAAGCAAATAAAGCCAGTAAATAGAAAGCCAGAAAAGGTGAGCTACAAACCACAAA
The DNA here is from genome assembly GCF_964204655.1 of Triturus cristatus. NCBI lineage: Eukaryota > Metazoa > Chordata > Amphibia > Caudata > Salamandridae > Triturus > Triturus cristatus. The sequence goes on from NC_140580.1 coordinate 962,324,006, forward strand.
GCCAATGGTAATCAACTGGTGGAATATATTCCTAGGTCAACTTTCTGAAAATGCCCAAGATATCTTTAGCAAACGTAGACAGCTGTGCTGTCTGGTAGGCTGTGGCTTAAAATATTAGCACCTGAAAAAGCGAGCATTGGAAGCATAGTAATGCCTCTATGCTCCATTGGTGGAACAAACTCAAGAAGAGGAAGGAAAGCTGACACAGCTAATGAATAAGAAGCATGCAAAAGAGAGTGACAATAAAGCCAAACAATGGTAAGTATTGGCGGGCTGTGAGCTCACTGTAAGATAACAAATGTCTTGCCTCAGACAGCTCAAGTGCCTTCTTAGGCCAGATCTAAAAAAATGCTGTCTTGTTAAGTCACTATGCTTATGCCAGAGAACACGTCACCAAGCTGGTCCTGCTTATATCCAGTAGATGTGTGTGCGCTACTGCCCCAACAGGCACCTGTGATCAGCATCAGCTATCCGTCTATGCTATCTATGTATGAAAGGTTCCAGGTTAGGTTGCGGCTCTTTTCGCTGTTATACCTCTGACGCCTGCAACTCACTTCCTTTCTTGCTCTGTTCGGTCCATCTCTTACTAACTTTCACAAACAGCGAAAAACGTATATATTCACCAGCTAAGTTCTGTCCAGTGATCCAGTGCTGCGTAATAATCAATCAATCAATTGATTCATTAGTATACAAAGAATCTGTATCCAACAAAATAATATCCAAATGAAAGAATTACCATTGTAGTACTAGGGATGCCGGTTTTTGACACGGGGATGCAGGTTTTTGCCACCAGTTGACATCTTCACAGGACTCCAGGTTCCAGGACTCACGACCCCAGAAGGAGGGGCCTTGGACTGCTCTCTCGCGCTTAAAAGCACTACATCACTCCCGTGGGCAGCGCCCTGGCAAAGCCCGGGCCAAGGGTGGGCCCGTCATGCGTCTGTCAGCGACAGGAAGAGGCAGGGCCACCCCCTTTGGCCCGTTGGGACGGATCTTTGGAACTTTTTATCCAAGCCTCTGCAGCCCGCGCTTGAGGTTTGTGTGCGTGCCATATTTTTAAGATCTGGGCTTGCACTGTGGCCTAACCGTTACGGCCCTTGGTCTCTGGCCCAGTGGCCAGAACAGGTCTTAGCTGTTAACGTTTGAAATCCCGCCTCCCTGAAACACTGGCTCTCTGCTCAAGCTTTCTCTGGCCTCGGCTGCGGGCTGCTTTCCTGACCTTCTGATGACTGTAATTGGGTTATGTTTATGTTGGGTCCCATTACAGCAAGGTTTTGATCATGGGAAAATGGAAACACGAATCCCCTAACTAAACCCTATCCGCCTCAATTTTGAATGATATCACAGGCGCTCTACGGCAGTGATTGAAAAGAGATCATGAGTGTGGAGGAAACTTTAACTACTTGTATTGATGGTAGTCCCTGGACGGTCTCAACAAGTGCAGGGGCTATTTCAATTCTTGATCAAAGCAACATAACTAGCAGGGTGCAGATAGATTATATTGAACTACATGAGAGGGCCCCTAAATCTTCACCTCCATGTTTGCCAGTCACTCAACCCCAGAGAAAACGCCTGAAAACTCCCAGTAGCAATACGACCCAGCCTATTTTAGATTTCCAGGCGGGGGGGCGCTCAAGGAAAATCACTCCCCAGACCCGCGTAACATCTAAGAAATCTACCAGAGCATTAGATAATAATCCGTCCATATCAAGTGAGGATCTCCCCTCTTTGGTAACCTCAGTGCACGCTCTCACAGACATGGTCAGGCTTTCCTTTAGTGCCCTTACTGATAGACTAAAAACCATTGAAATACTGTTCTAACTTGAATTGCTTTGTTGGGGATCTTTCATGCGCCACCTGACTGTCACCCTCCAGTGAGGGACACCACGGCACCACCTCAGCATCTAGCAGGGCCCAATGGACTCTGCCCAGTTCGACGTGAGCAACCCCAATCACTCTCTGTTCCTGTCGGTACATACACTGCACCCTTACCCAACAACCCTTTAGTCAGCTGTAGACCCGATTCTACTCCTCTGTCCCAACAGGCCTGTGCTTCTCTTAATAACCAAAATTCCACATTCTGCGAACCCTTTCAAAGCTCTTCCTTAGCTAATAACTCTAACAATAAATTACCGCATTATTATTCTATAACTAAATCTGAGCGCTTGGAGCTCCCTCCCACGGCAACACCTTATGTGGTCATTTTAGCTAGTGTCCCCTCCCTCTCTACCTCAGCCCACGAATCCTGGACCTCACTCAGAAACAAATCCTTAAATTGGCTAAATGCTAGGGTGTGGTTGGACGGTGCTCTTCTTATAGATATCAAGATGGTAAGGATACCTAAATGGGTTGGTTTGGGGCGCAAATCACTCCAGGGAGATTGCGTGGTGTAATCAAATTAGTCAAAACTATCTGAGAGAGAGCTACTTCAACATCCCTGGCTTCACACCAAATCGTAGTTTTACCCCTTGTTGTTTTTTTTATACCAGCCTTCTGTTTCTAAAAAGTTTATCCCCAGCAAGCTCATTTCAATAAGGTATGAGTAGCTGTGTGGGTGGAAGTCTCTGGATTTCTGGTGCTACAGCTTTAAATGCCAATGGTTTATAGGTGGCACATTCCTTGTAAATGGCTACACCCAAGAGCCATTGTGAAAATAGGCATATAGAGGGATGGAGGATTGTGCCCTCTTAATATGTCAAAATGAGTCTGGATAAATCATCAAACGTCTTCTTATGTTATTCGTGCTTGGTTTATGTTAGACTTTTTTCGTGTAGATGAGAAACAGACTATTGAAAGATAGCCGACATGTGTTTCGCCCTAGTGGTCCATTGACCGTGGGCTTTTTCAAGGCGAAGCTTGGTTGTAAGCAGAAGTAATCTTCGTGTTTCTCAGGAAAGGAAGTTGATTTGGTCGCTGCAGTCACGGTCGATCAGCTTTTATATACCCGCAATCCCTCCAGAGTCTGTATGCATGTCTTGTATTGTCAGGGTTTTTATTGTCTGTTATCGGGTGGAGGAAGCTGCTGTAGAAATGGTATTGATAGTAGAAGAATGCTTCTGTCTGTTTTTATCTATATGTTTTTAGCTTCTATTTCTTTTTTAATTCAGATAGCGTTATATTTTTGTAGCTTTTATAAGTCACACTGTGATTTCGAATAAATGCTTATTTGACTTGACTACTAGCACATAGGCCCATTGGAGTAATATAAGCTTCCTTAAAAGATATCATTATGATGACAGAATAGCTCAGCGAGTAAAGCAGCCACTAGTGAGAAATGTGCAGGCCTGCGGTAAACCGACTTTGCATTCCCGGAAAGGCAGACTCCGCCTTCCATCCTTCTGAGGTGGGTAAAATGAGTGCCATAAATTGAATAACTCTAACAGACTCACACTTGTTATTTACAGCGCTTAGAAACCAGCAGATTTATGTACGCATACATGTTGTATTTCTATAGCACAAAACACAGGGGAGAGCTGTATATGGTCAAAGGCAAGCATAAAGTTAAAGAGTGATATAATAGGTAGCTAGATTATGGGCGGTTAGTGCATTGTGAATTTGTGATGTAAAGTTCTGTACAGAGGTGAGTTTTCAACTATTTCCTAAACTGGAGCAGCACCTGGGCATTCCCGATGGATATGCGGATATGTTCCAGATCCGGGATGCATGGATTGCATTTCTTATTATGTAATAGCTTTACTATTATTGTAAATATTTAATTATATAGAAAATATAAATATAGATATTATGGGAAACAGCGCTGTGGACGGTGTTCGATAGGTGTGTTCAAATTTTTTGCTAAAACTTGCATGAGTTGTGACATTTTGGGAAAAACATGTACATTTTGGAATCACTCGAGTGAGAAATTCCACTCACTTTTTTGATTTGGGGAACTGGTTCGACATGTAAATGGCTTGTGCGAGACTACTTTTTACAGAAAATGAATCGCAGGAGACATTCTCCCCCCAAGGCAGTACACTTGCCCACATCTCAATTTTCACTCGACGTATCCCACAGTACATTTCGCAAAATTCATGTGCAATTTCACTGATTTTTCCTGAAATTTCAGAGGTAAAAATTACATGATACTGCACACTCCTAGGGGTAGATATACAAGGAACTGCGCATTTGCATAGATGCGTCAGTTTCCTTCCATCAGCGCCAAATGTCCTTGCGCCACCATGAATGCGCTGTATTTACAATACAGTGCTCCATGACGCAAGGATTAACAGATGCGTCAGAAATACGGATGCATCTGTTGGCCCAAAAGTGACGCATTGCATGAGTTGCTCATGAAAGTGATGCAACTCCAGCACTGCACCACAATAGATAGTTGAGTCCCACACAAAAAGCCCTGCATCATTCCTTACTCCTGCTATTAGCAGGCGTAGGGATGTTGACGCAGTGAAGGCGTAGAGTGACGCAGTGCAATGTTGTAAATTTCACTGTGTAATTTCTACATGGCTTTTTGCGTGGGATCGCCCACCCTGCATACACCGCAGGGCTTTACAACGTGACGCATCTCCATAGATGCGTAACGTTGTAAATTGGCCGCATTGTTTGCGCCGCCATCACGTCATAAAAAGTGACGAAATGGTGGCGCAAGGAGGCGCAAGTGGCTTGTAAATCTGCCCCCTAGTTTCCAGGCATCCTATCCCCGTGCTAAATAATATTTTTTAGTGAACTCTTTTTCTGACAACTGGGACATAATTGATGCTTCTATGACCAGTGTGGTGGTTCCCTCTGCAGCTGCCGTGCATTTCTTTGCTGGGATCTCATTTAGGGTATACTGTCGGACATGCAGCAAAGACGCCAATCAGTGAGTCCACTTCAGAGAGAGTGTCAGTGGGTGAACTTTGGGTGATACTGTCAGTTTGTCAGTCTATTCATGTTTGAGAGAAGGTGTCTCACCCACGCCTTCCTAGACCTACATGCCTGTTCTCTTGCACATTCCTCGACCATGGGTGTCATCATGACAACACTGACTCACCTTTGAAGAATTGTTAATATTTAAGACTCGAAGGTTTGTCTCACTAACGCAACACTTCATACCAGTCTACAGTTTCAACGTCAGGGTGTCCCGAACCATTGAGCTGAACACTCATAATGCACAAATTGCACAAGTTGTACAATTTAGGTGCATATTATCAAGCACGGTGTTAAAATTATCGCCGCTTTAGCGGCAGAAAACTGCTGCTAAAGCGTCGATAATGGGCTTGATAATATGCCGCAGAGAATTCCAATAGAAGCCCATGTTGACACCAGAACATGGGCTTCTATGGGAATTCTCAAGGGCATATTATCAAGCCCATTATCGCCACTTTAACGGCAGTTTTCTGCCGCTAAAGCGGCTATAATTTTAACGCTTTTTCTTGATAATATGCCTCCACGTTTCTTTGCTTTGCACATCAAGTTCTTATTACAACCAGTCCAGACAAATAACATGAGAAAAGCATGCATACTGTAGAATAAATATGAAAACATGAAATGTGAGCTTTTAAAAAAAAAATCAACCTTGTTAAGTATTTTCTATATATGCATGCAAGAATAAAACTGAGAGGGAATATTGCGAAAGAAAAGTGAAATTTGCTGTTTTGGTCTTTTCATCTATTTTTTTGGAGTGTTCTATATAAGCAAATATATTATGTCAGCTTTCCTTCCTGATGATGTCATGCATGGCCAGATGTAATGTAAATCTGTAGAAGAAGACCTTGCACCTCTGGACACCCATCTAAACAAAAGAAAGAAAATCCAAAAATGATACAAAAAATAAGAATTCTTGACACACACAGGGGGGGGGTCTAGTACGTTCCGTACATTTCACGAAGAAGATGTACAAAGGGAGTTCTCTTGGCCTGTTCCATCGCTAGGGCAGGTCTAAAGTTGAAGAATGCTGGTTCTAGCAAGACTGGTAGACACAAATAAGATGCAAATGCTTTATACACTGGGTTTAATTTAGGCCATCATTTTCTTTCTTCTCTTTCCCAGTACAGAAGAGACCAGCCAACCTTATGTGAATTAGTCCAAAACTGCTAAGATAGGAACAGTCTGGCATGGTTTTCTTGTGTCGCAAAGGGTTATTCTTAAATATATTAACTCCTTTGTTGTAGTGTTTTTCGCTCTAGTTTTGGTCTCAGGCCTTCAACATAGTTCTAGACTGGTTTTCTAGCTGCTGTTTCATCTTCAGCAGCTTTTTATCTTCTTGTTTGTAGAAGTTAATTCACAGGAACCTACTAAGGGTCTATTTCCAAGGTCCCTTATAATTGTGATTCTACTGGTAACAGGGGTTACCGCCTAAATTGGAATGCAAGACCCATAGTAACTCCTGGTTGAAGTTTCTGGGTGAAGTATTGGAGAATAAATTAGGAGTTACCCGAGGAATGAGAAGCACACCTTTTGATTCATCCGTAAAGTCTTCATTTCCAAGAGGACCCACAGGATCCCACTTATAATTTACTGTAACTCAGCCCGCCGCAGTTCGCCATGCCACCCACTACCAACACTGAGAGGTGTAATTGAGGTGGAAAACAGGAATCTCATAGTAAGACTCCCTAAGAAGAAGATAAGATCCAGAGCCTGTTCAGGCATCCACTTTTGAAGGTCATCAACACTTTCCCAGATTCGCACTTCTAATAGTAGAAAGGAATGAAGGGTGCTCCTGTAAGGGGTTATGAAATATGGTAACAGAAGCAGCCACAGAGAGTGCTGGTCAGGGGTCTCTGTATCTAAGGACTTCCGGGTCCCCAACAGTGATGGACAGATTTGCACACTATGGGGTTTATTTCAAAAGCCCTTTTGCGCTGCCAGCACGTTTCTTTTTCCCATATTAAAAGTGAGGGACCGGCGGCGAAAGGGGCTTGTAAATAAGCCCCTATGTTCTATATGGTTGGATGAGCTGTTGATGAAAAAAACTGGATGAAACCGGTTAATTTTTTTGTCAGACCAATTTCCATTTATAGTTTAAGTACATAATAATTATTGACATCAAAACCTCATTAGAATACGCAGCAAATATTAAAAAAAGAGAAATTAGGAGAGAGACGAGAGGAGAGAGAGAGAGAGAAAAGAACATGAAGAAGAGATTTAATACATTCGGAAAAATTGCAGGTTAAAGTGCTTTGTGACATAGGGGCTTATCACGATGGCGGGCGGACCTGAGTCCGCCCGCCAATGTTGTGGTGTTTGGGACCGCCCGCTAGACATGCGGCGGTTCCACCACTGCAATTAGGATGCGCCCGCCATACGGGCACACCCAGGGCATTTAACATTGCGTACGGTGCTGCTGGCTGCAGCACCGTACGCAATGTTAAAATGTGATGCTGTGCATTTCCCTGCACCACGTGGCAGGCACCATGCGGTGCCTGCCACGCAGTCCAAGGAAATGCAGGGGGGTACCATGGGTACCCCCCCAAACCCAATCCCCATCAGCCTTTCCATGTTGGCATCGCTGCCATGGAAAGGCTGTTTCCTAACAACATCCTAATTTGGTGGACGGTGGGTGCCTGCTAGGCACGCCACCATTTTAGGAACCCTGCACAGTCCGCCGGGCAATCGGTACGATTGCCTTTGGCGGTGAAGTGGCGGACAGACTTTGCGTCCGCCATGGTACCCACCGCCATCCTAACTGGGCGGTGTGTAATTCGCCGTGTGATGGCGGAAGGACCGCCACTGCTGGGCCGGCGGTGGAGGGCCTTCCGCCATCCTAATTGGCCCCGTATCTACTTGGTGTTTCAACTCGTAAGCCTTTTTAAAAACTCATCAGTTCTCATGAAAACTGGAGAGTAGGTTACTTCTTCAATTTTTTGCGATCAAAATACAAGCGCTTGACATGACGTAAAAACATTGTTGTCACAGTAAAACCCTAATGAAATAATGCCTGGCTTTCTCAATATGCAGGACCTGCAATGAATATCTAATCTGTTTAAATATTCTCGCCCAGAAAATAAATCCCCTAAGGCAGAGCAAGTGACAAACATAGATAACATGTCTGCGTGCTCACTTTAACATCTTGGGGATGTCTTAGGTCGATTGTTCCATTTGGCTAATTTGTGATCAACCGAGAATAATGCAAGGTGGGCTACCATGACATTTAGAAAATGATCCCACCTTCTCAGTGGAAGCACTTCAGTGAATAGTCCCCACCAGAGTGACGGGGGACTCTAAGGCTGGCAAGAAAAGCACTGCAAGGGCCTCCTCTACCCTACTGGTTAGGTGACCAGGGCCAATGTTAGGCATGGGCAGTATGGGCAGCTGTCCAGAGTCCAGTGCTTAATTTGAGCAGGTGGTTTCCAATGCCCGGCACCAACACTTAATTGTCAACACCAACACTTATAACAGTCTGCCACATGGTGGTGCTATTTGTCAAATTTAGAGATGAACAAAACAACAGTTATTTATTAATTTCGATATACATAAAAAAATTGCTAATACCTGCTGACCAAGCAATTTTAATAGCTTTGGGGGCCTGGAATTGTCCGAATTGTGACACTTGTTGGAGTGAAATGGCTTATAGTAGTGTTGTTTCTGTCATTGGTGGCGCTCTGCAAGAGTAATAGGTTGTGGAAGCTGCAGTGGACTCCTGATGAGGGCCCTGGTACTTATTATTTTAAAAATTAAGCACTGCCAGGGCTCCGCTCCTGCTCACAACCACTGTGCACCTGTGCATGTCTCCCCACAGGTCCATGCAATTGGGCTAATCTGGCGAGGTGCCCGCTCTAATGAGGGTGTCAGGTCCCCAGTAAAGACCATAGGCAAGAGATAGGAACATTGCCTTAGCCTTGCTATCGGAATTCGTACCGAAATACCTATCCTACCTCTGCCCAATCCCAACCTTATACAGGGGGCTGTAGGGTGTGAGTGTCCACTGAGGGACCAGGTAACAATTCCTCCACCACGAAAGACTGCCCCTGCTGGAGCTGGAAGGAATTCACCACCTGATTGCAACCACAATTTGATTCACAGCAGTGGTGAGTGTGTTGTCAGTGTGAAGCAAGTAGGTCTTGGGCGTGCCAGTTTAACACAGGAGCAGCAGTTTCACTGCCAGACAGAAGTCATTAGATGATGCAAAGCAGTTCAGTGTCAATGTATCTCATCAACAGGGTGAAACAGTGCCCCAGAAACAGAAAAGTGATGTGTTTTCTCGTGCAAACATACCTGATTGCCATAATTACACGCCGGCGTACGCAGCGGTGGCTTCTCCGCTATGGTGGAGGAGCCTTGCTATCATTTTTATTTTGATTGTGCTGGGAGTTTGGGGTGGTGCCAGGGTTGTGATAGGCTGGAGGGGGAGTGGCGGGATCTACCTACACTGCGCATGTGGTTTTTGATTGGCGGTCTCAGGCCCGCCGAGAACCAGAAGCGCGGTGACCCCTCTCCAACCCCAGCTGCATTGCTGGGGCTGGAGAGAGCAGGCACAGACTCCCAGTCTGTCCTGGAGCGCACATTATCGGCGCTCAGGCCAATCCTGAAGCTGCTCTCATGTGAGAGCATCTTCAGGATTGGCCGCAGGGCAGTCTGGGAGCCTGTGCCTGCCTAAAGGGGTGGAGAGAAGTGGACGAGCGCGGTGCGATGTGGCAGCAGGTAAGTTCAATTTTGTATTTTTTATTTTATTTGTTGTCCCCTGTTCCCCCCGCCTCTTTTGTAAATGTTTTTTCCATTGTCTCCCGTCCGTCCCCCTTCCCTGCCCGCCGCCTCTGTTACCAAAGGCGAGTCGCTCCTGGGTGTAAGTCACATTTAGAGAAAGGAACGCAGAGCATGTGACTCATGGGGGCGCTCTCAGACGCAGTCATCTGAAGAGACACTGAGATACCCCACACTCTATCCCTCGATCAGCCGCCATAGAGTAGAGCACAAGCTTTTTGGAAGCCTCTGACCTAGTGCCATGTGCGCTAAAGCTGGGAACAAAATTGACCTGCCCCCTTCCACTTATTTTGTGTTAAAAAAAAAACAGCCACTCAGTAATGTAGGTCGCTTACTCCCGTGAGCCCCTGTGTCACTGCACCTGCCACTCTATTGATATCTATGCATCTGGTCCGGCCCTTATACTATCAGAGTGCGTGGTCTTCAGAAATACTGAAATACCACAGACTATAGTCCTGTGTGCCAATGACATGGTAGACCAGAAGTAGGAGCAGGAGCGGCTCCTCTGCTATGGCAGAGGAGCGTTGCCCCACTAAACAAGCATTGGCATAGCCAATAGGTCTTGCCTTTGCCACCTTATAAGTGTTTAGTCAGAGCCATTGGCTTTGCCAATGTCTTAAAGCTGTGTTGTAGAGTGGTGTGGCTGCTGTGAAGCATGTTGAAACATTAAAATAAAAATGTATTAGAAGCATTTTTTTATATATAATCAAGAAGACATTATGTGCAACTGAATGACCCCATTAAAAAAAAAAATAACATAAAAAATATCTTCTCGTTTTTTTCTCCTTGCAATGCTGGCAACTTCTTCGTGCCTGTTCTAGTCTGGTTTGCTATGGTGTTTTTTTTTTTTTTTTAGGGGGAGACATAAACGAGAGGGTGGGGGTTGGAAATAATACCTGAATGACAACACTAGCAGTGGACAGATACTAGGGGAGAATCAACAGATGCCGAATTCTGAAGGGAGACTGAGGTGGTGCTGAGTGATGCTGATGCTCAGGTGGTGCTGAAGTGGCGCTGTGTTGAGGTGGTGCTGCACTGATGCTGAAGTGTTGCTGCATTACCTCTAAATTGCTGCTATGGTGTGGATGTGCTGGTACTGAGGTTGGGATGTGCTGGTGTTGGTGCACTGATGCGGAGATGGTGCTATGCTGATGCAGAGGTGATAATGCTGACATGGTGTGATGGTGGTGCTGAGATGGTGTTGCATTGGTGCTGAGTTGGTGGTGGTGCACTGATGAGGAGATGGTGCACTTATGGTGAGATGGTGCTGTTCTGGTGCTGAGTGATACTGAGATGGTGGTGTGTTTGTGCGTAGGTTGTGCTCAGGTGGGGCTGACTGATACTGAGGTGGTGCTGATTGATGGTGAGGTGTGGCGGAGTGATGCTTTGATGGTGCTGCTGGGCTGATGCTCAGGTGGTGCTGAGGAATGTTAAATTGGTGCTGCGCTGGTGCTGAGGTGGTGCCGCACTAATGCTGAATTGGTGCTGAGTTGGTGCTGTGCTGATGGTGGTGCATTGATGATCAGGTGGTACTGTACTGATGCTGTGCTGATGCTAAGGTTATGCTGAGTTGGTGCTGTGGTTATGCGCTGATGCTGAGGAGGTGTTGCACTGGTGGTGGTGCACTGATGCGGAGGTGGCGCTTTTCCATCTTTCTCTCCCTCCCTCTTTCCGTTTTGTGTGTTTTTCCTTCTGTCGCTCTTGGGAAAAGTCTGATGAGGAGAATTAAGTACCAGTGCACCCCACCGGCTCAAATTAACCACTGGAAGCATGTAGTTGTGGTCATTGCTTGAAGCTGCACCGGTGGACAGTGTAAGAAGCATCTATTAGTGACCAACGCTAAGAGCTGCACTAGTGGATAGTGCAAGAAAATGGCATTACTGAGCACTGTGAAATGTAAAAAGTGTGAGGAATTGGCACTAGCTGACAAACTAATTGGTACCGGTAGGCAGGCTTGTAACGTACATGTCCAGGGTTCTAAATAAGGCACTCATAGGCGTATTAGGTATACCCCTAATCCTTCATAGTGCCTAGCAGCAATTTTGTTACTGTGGGTGCTACAGAAGAAAGATTATTCACAGGGGTCCGGCCAGGCATCAGCCCACCCCTCGAGAAGCGACAGATCACTGCTGAGCACCAGGGGCTTGGCTGTCAAGAGAGTTTGAAAAGCTCGGAAACAAATGGGAAGCTTCTCAGCCTAAGTTTATAGAGCACAGAGGACAATGGGTGAGCCGTGGGAGGCCTCGGAGATGAGTTACATCTGCGACCCTTGCATGCACCGTACCCCAAGACCCTCTTCGCAGGCAGACACAAGCAGTGCCGGACTGGCCGTAGCAGGGCAGGCACCGGGCAATCCCCCGGTGCGCCGCATGGTCGGGGGCCCGTTTTGGGCCCCTTAGGGCCGTTTTTGTTACAGTACCGTTTTTGCAAAATCGGCCCTGTAACAAAATCGGCAGAAAACCGGCCCTGGCAAAGAGCTCGGCGGCACCCACAACCCCGCGGGGGGGGGGGTGGCTGGCAGCTGAGCACTTTGCCAGGGCCTGTTTTGATTCCCAGTCCGGCCCGAGAGCTGCCAACACCCTGCAGGGACATCTTTTCCAGACGAGGCACCCTGGGGGTTGGAGTAAGAGGGCGCTCCCTGCTTTCTGTGGCCCCTTGGATAACCCACAATCAAAAAATTAATTTACAGTAAGAAGAATTCTTTAAGTTGAACCACATTTTTTAATGTTCCAATCCTCTGTGTTCTCTTCCACTCCAGGAAGAAATTAGGAGAACAGGGAGAGGATGTGGTGCAACGGCCAGCACTGCTGACTCGGAAGCTGAGGACCCAGGCTCGAGTCTTTGCAGGGATGTTCAGCATTCTGTGACGCTGGGCAAACCACTCAATCTCCCCGTGCCTACCAAACATTAATGCGTTTTCCTGTAATGTACCTGGTGCTCATGTAAAGCGCCCCCAACTTTGGGTCGAATTCTCAATACATAGAATGGGAAAAAAACATCCTAGCCATTTAGATAAATTTGGGATGATGATGCGGGAAGTTCTTGAGGCTCTTCTGGGGACCAAAGCATTTCCTGCCAAGGGACACCATTTGTTTAGGTTGTCTGTTAGGCAGTTGCCCCCTCCCCCCAAGCGATTAGATTGCCAATGGTGCATCCCCAGCCCCCTCCCCCACCCCAACACACACGTGCACAGACAGTACTGCCACTGGTTTAAATCTGTGGGATCCTGTATAAAGGAAGGGCTGGAGAAAAGAGTGACTTGGACCACAAAGGTGCGCCTTCCACAGTTTCCCCATAGAGAGAAACATGGTCTTGATCTCTACGATATATCGCATTGGACCCTAAACCCACGCCTCAGCTCATGCCTGAACTCATTTGCTGCAGATACCACACACACAACCCTGAGGACAGGCTCAAGAGGAGATCAACACTATGAAGGGAACTCATTGCTCCACCCCTCCTCAGAAGCATGTTTGCTGTACGTAATTAACCTTATTTCCTTCTACATTTAATCACTAAGGGGCATATCAACAAGGGCTTTATCTCCGCTTTTTTGACTTAAAAATCCCAAAAAGCGGGGATAAAACTATCGCCCTATTTACAAGAGGGTGCTAACATGCATAATCGCATGTTAGCACCCTTTTTCCCGACACCTCCCTTTGCATCTCTAATGAGTTGCAAAGTGGGCGTCACTGGGCGAACCCCGGATGGACTACCTTGTAAAATATCACCGATTTTCGCCAAAAACTAACGTCTGCTAAAATCCTGACTTACCTATGCTTAACATAGGGGGTGGATTATGCTGATACAACCACAGGGGCAAGGTTATCACCGTTTTGCAGGGAACATCGCTGGAAAACCAGCGCTGTTCCCTGCAAAACGGCGATTTCCCCGCTATCGCTGGATTTCTTATCGCCGTTGTGAAAAGCGTTGTTGATACAGCGCTATCACGGCGATGAAATCCAGCGATAGGATAAACATCGCTAAACGCATTTAGCAATGTTAATCTCTAATCGTTATTGATATGCCCCTAAATCAGTTAACCATGCCTCTTCAATTGTAAGCTGTATTTCTATTCTGACAATTATGATTAAAAATATGTTCTATTTTAACAGACACATTACAGTTTTGAAGAAGTAATTGAGTCGAAACGAAACACGAAGCACGTGTCCATGTGAAGAGGTTTGAATATGATGAGCACTTAATCCATAGAATATGATAAGCTTCACCGATCGTTTTGTTGAAATATGGATCCATGTATTGACTTGCGGCCATATTGGGTGAGGATCTATTAACTTATGGGTGAATGCTGTGCCTGGAGCACGGGGTGCTCCTTAGTGACAGTGACGAGGAAGACGGACGAGGATGGTAATAGTCTGTTCTCAGATTGTTATACCGTGTTTCACTTTTCCGTCCCCTAGCACCAGATCATATTTGAATATTGGGCTGCGCTGACAGACTACTAAACTTTTACCAGTCCTCTGCATTTACTTGGTAGGTTTTGCAATGTTTTTATTAACACATTCACGCCGTTTATGAAATCGAGCACCGGGTGGTTTATAAATATTTAGAACATTGGAATGTTGGGAGCTCCATTGAAAACAATGGAGTGCTCCGGGCTTATAATGGCTGGTATAAGCCTGGAGCACCAACATTCCAATGTGTCTTTGTTCACAGCTCTGGCTGTGAACAAAGACTTCAGGGAGCCTGAGGGGATTTCAATCCCCTCGCGCTCCCTGAAGGCTTTGTTTTGTTAGAACATTCTGCCCTCTAGTGGCAGAATGTTCTAAAAGCCTTATAGCCCTTCGTAGCAGGGCTATACCGGCTTTTAAAGTCCCTCTGCTTTGTTAAAGTCCCTCTGCTTTGTTAAAGTCCCTCGCCTTCGGCTCGGGCCTTTAACGCTGCAGCGGGCCTTTAACAGCCGGTATAGCCCGCTACGGCGGGCTATAAGGCTATATTAGCTCACTTCAGAGCCAGAAACTTGCAATTAACGAACCATTTCTGTATTTGACGACGTTAGGTTTTAAAGTTGGCAGTATATCAACGCACTTGGGAGAGCACTAGTTCTAGTTGTTGTACATTTGTTTTACCGCTTTTTCAATTGTAGAATCACGGGCACACTCATTTGGGTTATATTCCTCTTGCTCCTCACTATTTTTTCCCTTAAGACTTTTGCGCTCCATGTTCTCTCCGATACATCTTTTTCACACAGAAGTACTCTGTATGTTTTTACGTAATTGTGGAGTTGATCAGCTCTTGATTCATAAATGTATTCTTTTCAGAGAAACTATTCCCCTGAGGAAGGGATCTTCCCAAAATGCATTGGGAACACAGTAATGCGATTTTTATTGTTCCAAAGAATATTTGAATTGAATATCGATGAAAAATTCACATGTGATGGATAACAGTGTGAGTTGAAATAAGAAGACAATAAATAAGTTGAAATCAACAAAAAGATTTGGTTAAACTTGTTTTCTAAACTCTAAACCAGAGGTCCTTGTACCCCCCTGAGTGCAACGAGGGGACACTGGGTGAGGTTCACCCAATGCTTTTTTCACATGAAGAGGTTTTCATGCTGATACACGACCGGAGTCAAACAATTAAATTAAAAAGTAGTGCGCACAACGGAAAGCAAATTTAAAAAATGTAAGACCACACTTAGCAGGGCAGTCTCCAGGGAAGGTCTGAAACACCAAATGGCTGGACTAATTAAGCATACTAACCAAATGTAAGCAGGCATTTATATTGAGCAGGAACAGAAACCAATCAAAAACATGGGCGGTCCTTCCACTCCCTAGACTAGATACAGTATTCCTCGCAGAGCAGGGCATGCGCTGCCTAGGCTCGACCTAAATATAAAATGATTAGAAAACCATTTTATTATCATTTTATTTTTCTTACCTTACTGCCAGCCGAGCCAAGGTTGGAGTGCTGCCATGCTGATGAGCATCATGTCAGCAGTAGGGAGGAGTGGTAGACACTTATAAGTGTGCATGTCACTTTGGCCAACCATCTTAGTTTGGTCAAATAGACATGCGTGCTTAGATTTCTCCAACCCAGCTGTGTTGTACAGCCAGGTTGGAGAAAAACTGCAGGCTCACTGTGCTTGAACGAGCACTAAACCAGCCCGCTCAGCCCTATCCAGGCACTGTCTCTTTTTAGGTATAGCATGAGAGCAGCGTCTGGATTTGATGGGAAGCCTGTGCAGTGAAGCCCATCCACTTGGCGGCCAGCAGAGGGGGCGGATTGGCAAGTAAGTCTTTTTATTTTATTTTTAAAACCCAAGCCCCTCTTTCCTCCACCCTACCACTTTACTACAGTGGCAGGCGCTACTGCAGAGCACACCATTAGTGAATAAGATGCTAAAAAAGTGGCGCATGTTTGCAAATGGGAAGTTTCAACATGTAGAGACACGCTTTGTAGGTGTTTTGCAAGGTAAGCTGGACTATATGGATTTGAGCTTTCTGAACGCAATGTTTGTTTTAATATCATGGAAATCATCAACAGTGAAAATGGGCCCAACAGACCTACAAACATCCCAAGCAACGGCCCGCGCTCTGCCCCATGCAGCTGGGCACTGCCTGATTGCCCCAAAGGCCAGTCTGACCCAGTCATCTACATGTGAACCCAGAGAGATGAGGGGACTAGGTTGTGAAACGAAGCAGTCAATATTTAGATATATATGTCTATATTTAGAGAGAGAGAGAGAGCTGGGGATGGCTGACAGCAGTGGGCTGGGCACAATCAATAACTCACAAAGCAGCCATGCAAACTATGGGGCATATTATCAAGACAGGCGGTAAAATTATCGCCGCTTTAGCGGCAGAAAACTGCCGCTAAAACGGCGATAATGGCCTTGATAATGTGCTCTATGGATTTCCAATTGAAGCCCATGTTAAACGTTCTTCACATTTAACATGGGCTTCAATTGGAATTCCATAGAGCACATTATCGAGCCCATTATCGCCGTTTTAGCGGCAGTTTTCTGCCGCTAAAGCGGCGATAATTTTACCGCCTGGCTTGATAATATGCCCCCAAAATTGTATTTGCCATATCGAGGGTGAGGTAACGAGCACTGCATTCTGTTTACGAGTTATGCTTTACATGGTTGCTGTGTGAGTTATGGATTGTGCTTCTAACCGTAACTTGCGAATTGCAGTCGTTTTTCAGATGCATTTTGCAACCGTAACTGCACTTTACCTTTGTCTTTTTAGGGGAGTAGGTGTGTGTTTACTTACATGCTTATTTACCGAGGCTCTTTACCAGAAAAGTTGTATTGAGGTTACAGTAAGAAAAAAATGACATAAAACGTTTCAACAGATTGTGGTTCCATAGGCCGCAGGTGAAGGAAGAGGGTAGTTGTGAAGGAAACTGCACAAGAGAAATCAGTTACAGCACAGTCATGCTCATGGCACACTCTGTACATAGTGCTTGAGGGATTGTGGTGTTTGAGGGCCTCTTTGTGGTCAGAGGTTATTACTTTGAAGCCAGTCAGCAGAGTGACATCCCTTAAGACAAAGTAGAGTGCCTTCAAGTAGAATGGTAACAGATGAAAAAATATGAATTTTTAGTTGCACAGTGGGTTGGTGGTGTGAGATGTGGGTTGGGCAGTAGGTGGAAGAGTAGCTCTATGTAGGTTTTCACAAGTGAGATGCTATGACACCTATTGATTTGAGGACAGAGGCAAGACATTCCTAAAATGTCTTTAGAGAGTAGTCAGTGCATGTGTGTACATTAACGCAGGGTGCAGGTGAAGACGATGCAGGTGTTGGCAGGTAAATAAGGACAAATGTGGAGCAGAAAGCAGCAGTTTTATGAGTAGTCTGTGTTTGCTCATAGTTTAGGTGGGCTCAAGTGGGAGATGAGGCTGGTCCTCAGTTAATGTTAGCAGGTGTAAAGAGCATTCCAAGATAAGAAGGTGTAGAACCTCAAACAGGTGCCCAAGATCACTCTGGAGCACTAGGATGAGCCTGGGTAAGATCTTGAATATGTTGAGGAGGTAGGAGAGGGCTAACAAGGCTTTCTTATTCTAAAGACTTGGGGACCTAGTTAAAAGACATTTTGTCTTACTTCAAGTAGTAATCCAGAAGTATTTGTTGACATACTCTTACATGCTTTTGTGAATTGGCTCCAAAACAAAATGGAAATTTGTAGGGAATAGTCATATACGAAATTGTACAACCAGAGAGGACTGTGTATCGTTTGCTCTTTACTTAGTAGGGAGTTGGACTTTTTGAGCAGATTTACCAAGAGATGTAAGAGTATGTGCAAAGGTACTGCTTCCCATGCTCCTATATGCTTTTGTGATTCAGCCCCGAACAGTCTCACCCAGCTATCAGGCGAGTCCTTGGTCTGGGTGACCATCTCTCTCCCTGTCATCATTCACCCCCGTGCAGTCTCGCCCAGCTGTCAGGTGAGCCCTCAGTCTGTGTGACCACCTCTCTCCAAGTTATCAAGAACACCTTTTTTCATTCCCAGGTTTCAATTTATAAATTATTGCTATTAGGTGTGTTTGTCAGATTCCATCAATGGAAGCAAGGCAGTACGTTGCCCAGAATGCAGCAGGATGTCACATGAAAACCCAGGGCTGGAAACCCAGTTAGTGATGACATGAACTCAGACCAGTGCTTAATTTGTAAAATATTAAGTCCAGGTGCTCAAATTTTTGTAGGAGGCCACACCCACTTCCCCTGGTTCCACCCACTTACTTCAGTGGCTTCACCCACTTATTCAATTGGCTCCACCCACATCCTCAACTGGCACTGAAAGCGAGAGCGAGATGTAATACTCAATCTGAATTTCTACCTTGGCAATATGATGGTTGACTTGAAACGTGTTGGTTTTCCAGCTGCTTGGAAAAGCTATCTTAATAAAATCAAGGCAACACCGCAAAAGAGACTGGATGTCATGACTTTTTGAACCAAACATAATGAACCTTTCTGACCATGAACGCCAAACTCTATGGTTATGCTGAAATGACTATCTACTTCTGTTGTATTTTGTGTCTTTCCAGGCTTGATTTTCAGATAACACTCTAAACTGCCCAGACCAGTCTAGTAGTAAAAGACAGTACCACACCTTACACACTTCTCAATTCTTTTGCTCTGAGAATTTTGCGCATTCACCATTGAAATGTGTACATTTTGTTGCCAACAGATATATGACATGATAGAGTTCAGAGGATCATACCCAATATGAAGGCATCTATCACATGGAGAATATATTGGACACTGCTAGATGCACAATATGCACATCTCTGGCACATGCACGACCTGTAACTGATTTATGCACATCATTCAATCCTATAATATGCCCAATATAGACATCTAAAACCTCTGATTATATGCATATATCAGGTTTTCAAAATGTGCATATAACATAGGCTCATGTAGAATGCACTGTCAAAAATATGTCTAGAGTACACAATGCAGACCATTAATATGCACAGTATGTAATGCTGTGGCATCTGAAAATGGCACTTCTCAGATGTGCAAATGACTTAAGCAATACAGCGCAAATAATGGAGTTCTGTAAACTGCACATACTGTGCGAGTCAGAAATGCCCATCTATGCAGGCTTCAGTTTGGACCACTCACCCTGTATTCACATAGGCCCTGTGCTCATCCTGCACCTATACAGGCACAGTGCTCACCCTGCAGTCTTAAAGGTGCACCGCTCTGCCTGCAGTCATACAGGCACATCGCTCAGCCTGCAGTCATATAGACACAATGCTCACCCTTCACTCACAAAGGGACATTCCTCACCCTGCACTCATAAAGGCACAGTCCTCACCATGCATTCATAAATGCACAGTCCTCACCCTGCACTCATACAGGCACAGTGCTCACCCTCCACTCACACAGGCACACCTCTAACCCTGCACTTATATAGGCACAGTGCTCACCCATCACTCATACAGGTACAACTTTCACCCTGCACACATACACCACTCACCCTGCACACATACACTCACACCACACACCCTGCAGTCATTCAGGCACATCGCTCAGCCTGCAGTCATACAGGCACAACGCTCACCCTTCACTCACAAAGGGACAGTCTCACCTATCACTCATACAGGTACACCTCTCACCCTGCACACACCACTCACCCTGCACACATACACGCACACCACTCACCCTTCACTCATACAGGCACAGTGATCACCCTGCACTCATACAGGCACAGTGATCACCCTGCACTCATACAGCTCACCATGCACTCATACAGGCACACTGCTCACCCTGCACTCATACAGGCACAGTGCTCACCCTGCACCTATACAGGCACAGTGCTCACCCTGCAGTCTTGAAGGTGCACCGCTCTGCCTGCAGTCATACAGGCACATCGCTCAGCCTGCAGTCATATAGACACAATGCTCACCCTTCACTCACAAAAAGGACATTCCTCACCCTGCACTCATAAAGGCACAGTCCTCACCATGCATTCATAAATGCACAGTCCTCACCCTGCACTCATACAGGCACAGCGCTCACCCTCCACTCACACAGGCACACCTCTCACCCTGCACTTATATAGGCACAGTGCTCACCCATCACTCATACAGGTACAACTCTCACCCTGCACACATACACCACTCACCCTGCACACATACACTCACACCACACACCCTGCAGTCATTCAGGCACATCGCTCAGCCTGCAGTCATACAGGCACAACGCTCACCCTTCACTCACAAAGGGACAGTCTCACCCATCACTCATACAGGTACACCTCTCACCCTGCACACATACACGCACACCACTCACCCTTCACTCATACAGGCACAGTGATCACCCTGCACTCATACAGCTCACCATGCACTCATACAGGCACACTGCTCACACTGCACTCATACAGGCACAGTGCTCACCCTGCACCTATACAGGCACAGTGCTCACCCTGCATACAGGCACACCACTCAACACGCAGTCATACTCGCACATCACTCACCCTGCACTCATATAGGCACAAGAGTCACTCTGCACTCTTACAGGCACAGTGCTCACTCTGCACTCATACAGCACGCCAGTCCCCCTGCACTCATACAGGCATGCCACTCACCCTGCACTCATACAGGCACACCACTCACCCAGCACTCATACAGGCACACCACTCACCCTGCACTCATACAGGCCCAGTGCTCACCTGGCATTCAAAGAGGCACACAGCTCACCCTACACTCATACAGGCACACCACTCAGCCTGCATACAGGCACACCACTTAGCCTGCAGTCATACAAGCACATCACATACCTTGAACTCACACAGGCACACGAGTCAACCTGCACTCATACAGGCACACCACTCACCCTGCACTAATACAGGTACACTAGTCAACCTGCAGTCATACAGGCACATCACTCACCCTGCACTCATACTGGCACACAAATCAACCTGCAGTCATACAGGCACATCACTCGCCCTGCACTCATACAGGCACGCGTCAACCTGCACTCATACAGGCACACTGCTCACATACAATACTATAGAATGACAGGCCATACCATACAACACTATATAATGACAGGCCATTGCATACCACACCACACCACACCACACCACAATGCAACACACAACTAAAAAAACATAAACAATCCATGGCATTTTGCTTTTTCCATGTGTGCTGCACAAGGCAGCACACATGGAAAAAGTAAAAACGAGGCGAAATAATGCATTTCTCCTCGTTTTGCCAACTTAAGACCAGGTTTCACCTGGTCTTAATCTTAGCGCTGCCTCCTATGTACGCTGCCCTTGTACATAGGGGGCAGCATCTAAATCAATGGGTGTTGCAGTGGAACGCCCACTGCAACACTCACTGCCCCCCCTTTCACACTAAGCATAGCGTGAAAGGGGGCCTTATTTACAAGGCACCTTTAAGCCACATGAAGTGGCTTAATGCTGCCTTGTAAATAAGGCTAAGTCCCTATCACCACCACAATGTCGATAAAAGTGACGCTGTGGTGGCAATAAGGGCTTGTACATATGCCCTACTGTCTCTTAACAGTGGGCATGGGGGAGGGTAGATGATGAGGGTGGCTAGATGAAAATGATTACCGAGCGTTTGAGAAGGGAAAGGGGCATATTACTTTATGACGCATTAGGGGTCATAGGAGAGCATCAATCAATTCCTCTCAATCGACCGATCAGTCGTCAACAAATCGATGGTTTTAGGAATATTGCACAAAACAAGGCTGAGTGTTTGAGTGCAGCCGGTTTCAATCTGAAGTTTATTGGAAATTTAAAAAAGACATCAGCTTTACTGATGTACCACGTAAGGACAGACTTTTGAGAAACACAAAAAAGACGGTTCAACGGTTTAGCATTGCCCTCTGCTGTTACAGTTTAGGAGTTGCAGTTTTACGGAATATTTTTCCACGTTGATCATGTAGCTCAGTGGTTTTTGCCCTTTTGATTTCTGAAGAACCCCCACCTAATCATTACTGGAATCCGGGGAACCCCAGTGATTATTGAAGTCTGCCCACCCGAACTGTGTATTATTGATGGCTTGACCGGAAAACAATGCACTAAAAATTCAGAACCACGCATTCATAAGTAAAATATACAAATATTACATTTTTTAATTTCATTCACAAACAAATATTTAAAAAATCCATATTTTGATTTTAGTAGGAAGGTTTTAGCTTTTCTAAATTCAATTGAGGATGCCCATCATCCGTACCTTATATATGATGCACTTGCACTGCTCCTGAATAAATCTGAGGAAATTAACAGAATTTTTATTCTCCAATTTCAAATTCCTTCACATTTACAGAAGGTTTCAAAATTTTACATTTTCCTTCTTTATTTATATACATTTCATTACACTATTAATATTGTTTACTTTTCTAGGCAGTCGCGGAGCTTGTGAGTAGGCTTTCCAGACCCCCAGGGGTCCCCGAACCACAGTTTAAGAACCACTGATACAGGTACAGAGGACACCAGAACAGACTGGACAGCTGAACAGTGCGACATGGTAATACATTTTAACCCCTTGCGTGGGCATGACGGAACCACGCCATCATGAGCCACGGGCGGCGTGTGCTCATGACGGCGTGGTTCCGTCATGCTGCGGCCGCTCCTCCCACGCGGCACTGATTCCCCGCCTGTGCGGGCGAAATAGAGAGTGGGCGGAGTCGTGACTGAACCACGCCGTCATGAGCACAGCTCGCCCATGACTCATGACGGCGTGGTTCCGTCACAAGCATGGCGGCGCCGCGCTCACCCCGCACCCCCCCAGCGCCGCGGCGGAATTTGCGCCGCGGCGAAGGGGTTAAAAGGGGAGTGTGTTGATTTTAAAGAAAACCTGAGTACATCACATTTGATTTACTTTTCACTGAGTCAGAGCTCCACAACGGGGTGACTTAAGAGAAAGCAGCACTCAGTTACCGTGGATATTGACGAGAAGGAGGTAGACTGCTCTTTGGAGGACTTCACTCTTGGACCTACAAAGACCTACTGCAGCCATGGCTCCTAGGGGTGCTTATTTTTACTTTTTTTAGGCATTTGATCTGTAATCAAATTGGCTTTCTGGTGTTCTGACTGCCTCGGCTAAACCTTCCTTTTAGTCTGCCTCCTCATGGTTACTGATACATGAAACTGCATTCCTGATTACCCCTGGGTGAAATGGACCAGTGCTAGCCGCACATGTTTTAATGCAGTGCTCCAACAGGGTCCTTATTTCAGAAATTGACTGGGGTGCAATAGGCATTTGCACTCTCTTCCTGTACTTTAGTATTACGAATGAGGCCACCTCTATAGAATGGATCACACGGGTGCACCTCTTGTGCTGTGCAATACTGCAAGTGTGAATACTACAACATTGCAGCAGAATTAGATGCAAGGTGCAAGGGGCGCCAGTTGTTGAACATTTCAATACTTTTAACCACCCACTGGACAGCCTGAGCTGGTTAGTAGTCGAGAAGATCAGTTTGAACCCGAGGGGATGCAGTTTGACCAATATCCTGAATTTGTGTGAATGCAAGTGGATCCATCTTGTGGAACAGTGGATCATGGACTCAATGAATTTGAGGAAACCTCCCGACAGGATGCCCTTTCGATGAATAGATTATACTAATGTAAATAGCACTGGTATTGCCCACATTGCGAATCACTTCTATTGCTCACATTAAGCCCAGGAGTTGGTGACCCATTAACATGTCACTATAGGTAGTGCGGATGGTCAGCTAGTGTGTTAAACGGTCTAGTATCATGATGTGATTATGAAATGTTTTCATAAATACTTGTGATGTGCTTATTAGGGCTGGGTGGCAAACTCCTCGCCGCAGTCAGAGTTTGCAGAGTTTTGGGTACTCCGCTTGGAGAGCAGAGCTCTGCAAAAACTCCACAAACCACTGCGTAGAGGAGTTTATCACAGCGCCACCCCAGGCCCTGAACATACCAGCCAGACAAGCGACGATCAAGCTATCAAAAAGCAGCTTGAGAAACAAGATTCAAATAAAAAACGTGTCAGCTTTCAGAACGAGGCTAGAAACGCAGCCTCGTTCTGAACCCTGACACTTTTATTATTTGAATCCTGCATCTCAAGCCTCTTTTTGATATGTTTTAACGTCACTTGTCTGGGTAATTCAGGCCTTGTTTTGAAAGACTGCAATCCTAAACACTGACTGTGCAGACAGCTTGGGGCAGATTTACAAGCCCCTTGCGAGACATTTACGCCGCCGTTGCGTCACTTCTGTGACGCAGTGGAGGCGTAAACCATGCGCCATGTTGCGCCTTATTTACAACGTGACGCATCTAGGGAGATGCGTCACGTTTCTAAAGTCCTGCGCTACATTAAACCTGCATCAGGTTTAATGTATGCAGGGTGGGCGTTCCGTCGGAAAAACCCTCGGAAAAGTGACGCAGTGAAATCTACAAGATTTCACTGAGTCACTTTTCCGACACTGCTGCGTCAAAACCCTGCGCCTGCTTGACGCAGCATGTTCGGTATGGGCAGCCCCTGAGCATTGCTGGAGTTGCACCATGCTTGCGACACGACTCCAGCAATGCGCCGCCCTTATGCCATCAGATGCGTCGCACCATGATGTGCTGCATTGTAAATGCGGCGCATCTGTGATGGCGCAAGGGTAAACTTGCGTGACTCATCTTTCCTGGCGCATCCCTGCTGATTTGCAGGGATGCGCCAGGAAACATAAATCTGCCCCCTTGTGTTCAAGTCGCGAAGCGCAGGAGTTCGTCAGTGCCGCGCTAGTAAAGCAATGCTTACTCCTTGTGGATCTTTCCAACGACTGGTGGCGAGTGGTGACTACTTTGCTCTCCGAGCCCTTCCATTCAGTGAGCTGTAGAGCATTACAGCAGCCTCCATCAGCCTCGGAGTAGCTGTGTCTGCTCTGCTCCACACAGCATTAGTGCTTCCTGCTAGCCCCCTCGAGTGTAGCGCTGCAGTGCCGCAGCCTGCAGGACTATAGCCCACAGCATTGTTTCATCTCCTTTACTACCATCTACTGCATACGATGCAAATGGGATCCAGCGGCCTACACTGCGACCTTCATTCTCCACTGCAGGGCTACTAAAAAATCTGTCTTCTTGGCCACCTTCTCTCGCCATTGCTGGATCGGATGCTGCGCTTTTTACCAAATTTCAGTGCGTCTCTAGGCAACTCTGATCAGCGACCTGTTAAGATATTAAGAGAAGTTATGCTCCATGGACCACTTGACTTCTAAATATGGATAGCTTCGATCTGACCAGTGCCCAGTTACGAGCCCTGGGTCTTGGCATTTCCAAACCGAACACCACTGTTTATAAGTGGCTGAGTTGAGTTGAGTTATCTTTTTAATTATTGAGCAGAACAGGGATAGTAACAAACAATCAGGAACAATGCTCCATATACAAATCAATCATAATCCTCATAATCTACCACCTGAGACCATAAGACATTGATGTACTACACTACTATGATAAAAAAAACAACAAAAAAAACGCAAGAGAGGGGCTAAAGATATTTTAACATAAAGTCTAATGCTACTTACAAAAAATATCGCAATGCAATACATATAAGTTTTAAAACAGTATTTGCTGCATAATACTAACTCCATATTAAATCAATACACAGAACTGGATAACATCCATAGTTGCATTATCGTAGAACATTAAACCCTCTTTCCTGCTAATCCTATACATAAAAGTTCTTTTACTACAGTGGAGCAATGTTTTAAAATATTGTGTGCTGGAAGGAGTCTACTTAAAGAGTGTACATAGTACCATTGTCAAATAACTGCCAGATCTTAAGAAATGTACTTGTTGCTCCCACCCTCATAGCATACGCTTCCTCAAAGCCCCTCGTACGCTTCATTTTATTGACCCATTTCGTAAAAGAGGGGATCTCTAGCGACCTCCAGTTTTGAAGAATTAAAGAACGTGCCATCACTGAACAAATCATCACATATGCTTCTTCATATTTGGTCAGTCCTGGTTTAACTCTGGAGATTCCGAATAAGGCAATTTCGGCTTCAGGATCTACCGGCTTTTGGAGGGCCTGACTTATAGCTGTAAAGATATTTCCCCAAAATTCATTAAGATTAGGACAGGTGTAGAAAATGTGAAGCCAATTTCCTTCCTCCTCGGCCTGACAACGAAAGCATCTATTTTCTACATCTGGATATCGTTTACTCAAGGTCTTGGGGGTATAGTATGCTAGCCATCTATTTAAAAAAGCCATCCGTTTAAAATTAGCCGCTCTCAGAGCCTTATGGCCGAGCCAAGCTTGAAGTTGCCATTCTTGACTGGACAATGCACACCCCGTTTCACGCTCAACCTTCCCCAAAAACATACGTAGGATAGGGATCTCACTATCTTTCCAGAGCAAAGTGTACCATTTTCCTATGCCTTTTACTTTGGTTTTATAGAGCAGGGAAGCCAAATTCATTGTCGTGGAAGGGGTGGGAAAATTGGCCTTTTTCAGAAAATTGATGGCCTGCAAGTAGTCAAGGAAATTGGGTATAGTTTGATCTATAAGCTTGGTTTGGACCTCCTGCCACGAGATCACCTTATTATTCGTATAGAAATGACCCAGTTCCTCGATACCAATCTCCTTCCACTCCGAAATTCGTGAGGGATGAAGTAATAAGCCTAAGGTCTTGCATTCCTGGAGCCTTAAATAAACCCAGCCTGGAGAAGTGTGCTGTTTAAATAACAATTGAAGTCTAGATGACAGATCACGTAGTGTCTTATATGTTGTGTTTTTTGGCAATTTAATAATTTTTAAGAAAGTAGGAAGTTGTTCACCTGCCTCCCGAACCATTCAATTAAAAAAAAAATGATCTTGTAAATTATTGAAATCCAATAAGCAAGCTACTATATCGAGGATTGCAGCCTCGTAATAAGTACGAATTTTTGGAAGTGCTAGCCCCCCTTTATCTACCTCCAATTGACACACTTCCAGATTTTACCCTAGGCGCCTTCTTAGCCCATATAAAGTTCCTGAAAAAAGAGTCTATTTCTTTAAAATAGCTCGCATTAATTTTTAGAGGGACGTTACTAAAAAGAAACACCAGAAGAGGGAGGATGGACATTTTTATCTCTGCCACACGTCCTATAACTGACAAAGGAAGTACTGACCATTTATCCAGCAGGTTTTTTATTCTTATCAGCATAGCTGTGCATTCAGTGTAAACAGTTGATCTATTGATTTAGAAATGAAAATACCCAAATAGCGTATGGGGGCTGACTTAGATGCTTGTTTTTGCAGAATGGGTGGTAAAAAAGATTTATCATTGATATTTAATGTGATGATTTCTGTTTTATTTTGATTAATTTTATACCCCCCTATAGATTCAAAGCTAGTAAACTCGGCTAAAAGCCGCTCTAGATTAGATTTATCAGGAAGCAAATAAAGAATAATATCATCCACGAAGAGTTTCAGTTTCTCCATCCCATCTATAGGCGCTCTAATTTCAGGGTTTTCACAAATTCTAATTTCCAATGGCTCAATAAAAAAAGTGAACAGTAGGGGGGACAGGGGACAACCCTGCCTGGTCCCCCGCCTGATGGATACTATCCCAATCTGTTCAGCATTCACAACTATTCTGGCTTCAGCCCCCTGATATATATTCCTTAGCATGTGAATGACAGAGAGCGGAAATCCGAATTTATTGAGCCCAGTAAATAATGCCTCCCAGTTTACGAGGTCAAAAGCCTTCTCGGCATCGACCATCATAAACATTGAGGGGATTTTATTGCAAGTGAGATAATCAAGGGCTTGGATTAAAAATTCAGTAGTTGATGACATGAAACGGCCAGCTACAAAGCCAGATTGATCACTATGAATTAGCTCTTGTGCGGCTGGTGTAATCCGCTGAGCCCATATTTTCATCAGAATTTTATAGTCAACGTTGAGCAAGCTAATGGGACGGTAGGAATTCACGTCCTTTGGATTTTTGCCCTTCTTGACAAAGCTGACAATTACGGACTCTTTAAAACTAGAGGGAATATCGGAACCGTTTTTAATAGCATTGAACAGCCTTGTCAGGAAGGGAGTCAATTCATTTACTTTTTTTTTATAAAGTTCAGCAGGAAAGCCATCGGCCCCACACACCTTAGCTCCTGCAATAGATGTTATTGCTTGCGAGACCTCCAATTCCGTAATCTATTGACCCATTTGCTCAAATCGAACTTCTGAAAGGCACGGCAAAGCAACTCCCTCAAAATAACTAATTATCTGCTCCGGGGGTAGCTCGTAGTTTGTGGCATATAGTTTTAAATAATGCTCGATAAAAACCTTATCTATTCCTTCCTTTTCGCCCGTTATATTCCCGGTTTGAGGGTCAATAATCTCAGACACGAGTGCCGCTTCCTGCTTAAATTTCGTCGCCCCAGCTAACAATTTACCTACCATCTGGCTTTCCTCATACACCCTCTGTTGGAAGGTTTTACTGCTATTAATCTCTTCTATTAGAAAAAATTCCCGAAGAGATTGTTTAGCCCTCTCAGGTAAACACTCCACATTAGTAGAACCTTGTGGACTATTTCGAAGCTGAAGAGCGTTTTCAACTGCCCGTTGGTGTTTATCAATTTTGTCCCGACGTAGTTTGTTCTGGGCTGCAGAGTAGGCTATTAGCTGACCTCGCAATGTTGCTTTAAAAGCTCCCCAGACTGCGAAAGCCCCTGCAGACTCCTGATTACGAGTAAAGAACTCAGATATCCAAATCCTCATACTCGCAACCCAAGTGGGATCTTGCGTTAGGCGCCGATCCATTTGCCACCTGGAGCGAGAAGTTGCTTGTTCGATGATTTCAACCTCTAATTTAATAAAAGAGTGGTCAGAAAAGGAGTTTGCCCCTATTTCTGAACCGAGGCATTTTATTGACTGGGATATCAGAAATAAGTCTATCCGAGAAGCGGAGCGAAATTGACGAGAATAGCAAGTGTATTTAAGATGAGAAGGATACATGTGTCGCCAAGGGTCATGAAGATGAGTCTCCATTTTAAGAGCTTTGAGCACCTTCTTAGTACGCGGTTTTAGCTCTTTTTTATTTATGTTGGAAGTGTCTTTTTTAATATCTTGGATAAAGTTAAAATCACCTCCCATGATTATTTTTCCTGGGACGCCCCTTATTAAGTCCGCTATTTTTATTATATGGGAAATCTCATCTACTACCGGCCCATAATAATTTATAAAGTTTAATATAGTACCATTTAATTTAGCCACAATCCAAATCCATCTCCCTTGTGGGTCTCTCTCAATCTGGCCAATCTCCCAGGGGAAGTACCTGGAGAAATAAACTGCAACCCCTCTTTTTGCTAAGCCTGATGAAGCGTAGAACGCATGAGAGAAAAATCTGGGAAGAAATAACTTAGGAAAATTAGTTTTCAAATGCGTCTCTTGTAGGAATAATACATGAGGGGAAAAGGAGGTGAGCCACCTTATCAGTCCTCCATATTTCTGCTTATTTAAGATCCCGTTTACATTGGCTGACATCATAGTACATTTATTACCTTTATTAGCCATTCTTTTGTAGAACATTCCTGATTTTCAATTCCCTGGATTTACCAAATATACCATTTTCCCTGCTGCCGCTCATTTTATTATTTTTAACCCAAACCTGGCAACCCAACCCCCACCTACCCTCTAGAGATGTAGAAGATTCCCGCTTACTACATCTCTCCCTCCCAAACCGCATGGGGTGCCCTGTTGATGCACCTTGTGTGACCTTTCACCCCCACCCCCCCTGGTGAAGACAGTGACCATTTAACTTTCCTTTCTTTTCCCTTTTTCTTTCCCTTTACTTCTTCTTCTTCCTCCTCTCTTTCCTACAGCTTTATTCCCTCTTTCCCCCCTTTTGTTCCCCTTTTTCTTTTCCTCTTTTCCTTCACCCATTCTCTTCTCCCTGTTCCTTTTCCCTGTCTTTTCCCTTTTTTCCCTTTTTTTCCTTTACCCCCTACCCCTACCCCTTAACTAACTCTTCTTTTTATACCTGCAACGCTTACTTCCTCCTCTTTTCCATTCCTCCTGCTCCCTACCTACCCCTACCCTCCGCCTTTCCCCCATATTTCTTAAATTCCCCCCCCCCTCCCTACCAAATAAGTGTTCTACCCTGGAGAAAGCCCTTTCAATAATTCCTGTGCTTCTTCAACCGATGAAAACATAAGAAATCTTCCTCTTACTAAGACCTTTAACTTAGATTGTTGTGCTATGGAGGCTTGTGCCCCCTTAGCTTTAAAGAGATGAAGGAGTTTAACAAACTCTTTTCGTCTTCTGGATGCCTGAGCTGACATGTCTGAGAAGACTCGGCATTTTGATGTCTCATTAACCAAAAATTGTCTTTGTTCAATAGCCTTGCTCAGGATTCTCTCTTTGACCCTGAAGTCCGCAAAATTAACCAAAATGGTACGAGGTATCAAAGAGTTTGGAAGAGCATGAGATGGTATCCTATGCGCCCTGGTAATTGTTAAATCATCCGTGGAACCTGGAAGTATTTTCTGTTTGATGAAGGATTCTACCCACTGGACAGGTCGTGTTCCTTCACTACCCTCCGGGATCCCTACGAACCGGAGGTTAGTACGCCTAGAATGGTTTTCAAGTTCCTCCAGTTTATTTTCCAGAGCGCGTTTTTCCTTGACGCCATCTTTAACTTTCAGGGACAAAATACTCATCTGATCTTCCAAGTTAGAGATTCTTGTCTCTGCCTCTTGAATTCTAGCGGGAAAACCCGCCATTACTTCTTCAATTTTATCCAGACGAAGATGAATGGATGCTGTCTCAGTTTCTTGTGATTTTTTTAAATCCCGGATTTGATCTAGAATCATATTGAGCATAACCTTAATGTCCATTTTAAACATATTTGCTTCTTTATTTTCTGAAACTGGAGGCTGACAGGGAAGTTGAGCATCATTCAAAGAAGACGAGAGTCCTGCCTGCTCCCCAGGAGCTGGCAAACAGCCACCCACTTCCGCTTCCACTGGGTGCACAGTGACAGACTCGGATAAGGCTGTTGCTAGTCGTGGTCTTACGGCTGTTGAGTTGTCACCCGCACTTTCCAAATTAATATTTGAGCCTTCGTGCAGGGGGAGTGTTGAGGCAGGGGTCTGGGAGAAAGCAGCCATTGCCAGTGAACACTCAGATGGCATCATTAGTTTAGGGGGTCTCAGGATAGATTGTTCAGCAATCAGCAGAGGAGCTTGGGATGCGCCCTTCCCTTGCTTTAATGTAGGAGTGGAGGTATTCAATCCGGGCGCCTGAGTGCTCTCAACCTCTGGTGATCCTACAGCATATTGGTCTTTACCAGATGTCCCACTTAGGATGTCGGATACATGCTGTATAATTTTTTTTTTTTAAATAATGAGAACTCTTTAAGGCTGGGGCCCCCAGTTGGAGATAGACAGACTGGAGCGGTAACTGACTTTTCAGAGGGGGAACCATTGCCGAGGCCTGGGGCAGATATTAAACCTTTTGGGGGTGAATCAGCTTCTATTGAGAGACGCCCCTCTTCATCGGTACTCTCCTGGCTGGAGATAGTAGCTGTCTGATTATTCTCAAGCCTTGCTGCAGCTAGCGCTGTCTTAGTCTGCCCAAGGCGAGTTTTTATCTTTCGTTTTGTCGCTGCATCTGGCCTAAGGACAGTAGCCGTAGATTTAAGGTTTTTCCCCACCCTGCCAGATAACGCGGTGATCTTGTTTTTGTGTCTTTAACTTTCTGCAAAAAAAAAAAAAAAAAAAAGAAGGAGGGGTGTCTGTGGATTGTTTTCCCCCAGTACCTGTCAGAATGTACCCAAAAACAGGGAGAGAGCAGATAGCCAGAAGAAAGCGTACCATAGTGCTAGGTGATTGAAGACTGAAGACTCACCAATGAGCAGCTTCGACTTCGCAGACTCCTTTTCCTCAATGAAGCCAGAGAAAACAGTGAAGAGAACGGACTTCCAGGTGAAAATGTGCAGGGAAGAGGGAGTAGACAGGCGGTGTGTGTACTGGCTAGGCTGAGCTGCCCCTCGCAGCCCCTCGCAGCCCCTCGCTCCTCCTCGCTCAATTGGCCCGTCTCAGGACAAAAGTTCCAACGTTATAGCGACATTTCGAGCCGCTTAAGGAAGAAAACTCACTTTTCCCCGTCTTTTCTTTCACGGGCACCAAGGAGGAACATCTTTCCCGACACGAAAGACAAAACCGCCACTTCACAAGCTCATCGAGGGAGCAGTACCGATTATGGCTTGTCTCCGAACGCGGGAACCACTTCTGACATCTTGATCAGCTGCCTCCAAGCCGAGGGGAGGGGCTCCCTGGTCACCTGTGGCTACAGACCAGCGGGATTCGCTACAGCCATCCTCCGAGTTGAGCTGAGTTTCCTTTCGCTTTTTGCAGAATATGCAGGAGGTAAAGTTACTTTAATAATTAATTCATATGTGTCACAGCAGAAGATCAGGGGGAGATTTTCCAAAGTCGTGCAACGCAGCACAGCTCTCCGCGAGGCTGCGCCGCATTGTGTGACAGGAAGGGAGCAGGAGAGCACCATATCTTCAGAGATATGGCTCCCTCCTCCCCTTTCCCTGTGCCGGCGCTAATTTCAGCTGCCATGCGCCATGCACACATCCTAGTGCGGCAGTGCTAGGGTGTATGCATGAGTGTAGCATAGGTTTGGTACAGGAAGGTTACCCTTCCTGTACAAAATACTATGCAAGGCACGATGCAAAGCTTTTCTCACTTTGCATACGTGCTGCAGAAAGCATTTTTCCTGTTAGTGCCTCCTTTGAAGGGGCGTTAACTTTTGGCACAAATCATGTTTACAAATATTTGTAAATATGGTTTTGCGTCAAAAGGCATGAGTGGTTGCATTGGAACGCCCATGTACCACCCATGTAACGCCCCATCGGTGCAAAGTAACGCAAAGCAGTGCTTTGCGCTACTTAAAGAGTACTTTGCTGGAAAAAAAACAGCAACAACAAAAAATTGCGCTGGTTTACGTCACTTTTGTGAGGCTAAACCAGCGCAAAAGTTTTGAAAATCTCCCCCTACATGTCTCGTGAGCACCAATCTCAAACCTGTAGCTGAAATCTTATTAATTTGATGTAATAGAGACATCTAGTGTATAATGTTATGAACTACCGCTAGAATAGGAGTTTGTGAATTTCTTCAACCTGCTCGCGAACTCTGCGGAATTTTGCTGAGTTTTTCGGTAACTCTGTGGAATTCCGCAAAGTGAAACTCCGCGAGCTCCTTCTAGACCTAGGGCCTCATTTATGAGGCCTTGCGTCACTTTTACGCCGCCGGTGCGTCACTTTTTGTGACGCATCAGCAGTGTAAAAAATGCACCATGTTGCATCATATTTACAAAGTGACGCATCTAGGTAGATGCGTCACTTTGTAAACCCCTGCGCCACATTATACCTGCATCAGGTATAATGTATGCAGGGGGGGCATTCCCATGCAAGAAAGGGTCGTAGAAGTGACGCAGTGGAATCTATGAGATTTCATTGCGCCACTTCTAGGACGCAAATGCGTCAATATCTTACGCCTGCCTCATAACAGGCGTAAGACTGACACATGCACATTTAACATGGGACTTGACCATGTGTAATGACCCATTGCTGGAGTTGCGTCACTTTTGTGACACACTCCATCAATGCGTCATTTTTGCGCCTACAGATACGTCAGTATTTCTGACGTATCTGTAACTCCTTGCGCCATGATGCGTCATAATGTAAATATGACGCATCATTTGTGTCACAAGGAGGGCGCAATGAAAAGTGACGCATAGCTGTTTTCTGGCACCGATGCGTCACTTTTCATAAATGAGGCCCCTAATGTTTATGTGAATTTTGCATTTACTGCATTACTACTAAGTGTTTGTGACACTGATAACACTGAGATTGTATATACAAGGTGACGCTACATCTATTAATGAATAATTGCCAGCAATGGAAGGTGGAAAACAAGGGTCGACTGAATGTCTCCTGAAAATTACTTTGAAAATTCATGTAAATGTTTGTCCAAATATGTAAACTTTTTTATCCAGTAATGGGTATTTTTCATCTTCAATCATGACGTACTCCTTGTGATTATGTTAAGACCTTGCAACTCGCATTATCATGAAGTTAGGAATGATGCACATGGCCTTTAGTATGCGGTTCCTTAATGAATTAATGACAAAAATGTAGCTAATATTACGGGGTTCTCATATTATATCATTTTTATGCTTGCACACAATCTCTGGTTCATATTTTTCACCAGATGTGTTAAATGAGACAGCACTATCTTTTACGTTTCAGCACAATGCTCTGCGACCATGGAGGCAGTGAGATACCCATGTGACATACCTAAAATACTTTTGGGTCGGCTTCTCTGTCGCAAGACGTTCCATGTGCACGCTGACCACACGTTAACCTACTTAATCTCCCTTTCTAATGCCGCGTAGCTGCGGACATCGCAGAAATACTTTGTATCACAAAGATGAAAGACCTGGCCTTGCTGCCAGGCGAGATTTCTTGTGTATCTGATTATTGATTTTAGTCTCCCTTCAGTTTTCAATTACAATTTGTGCAATCACTGTTTCCTTATTTTAGAGTAGTGTTTCCCAAACTGTGGTCCGCGGACCCCCAGGGGTCCGTGACACATTCCCAGGGGGTCCTCAGGCAGCAATTTTAAAAGCACAACAAAGTTCCTTGTAGAATTAGCAGTTTTCCAGCAACAATAAAAGTGTCAAGATAACATCAGTGATTAATGTACCTGCTGGAGAGAGATGAGAGTTTTGTCCAGTGACAGCTTTGACTTATCTAATGTAGCACAGAGGGTTAATATGCCTACTGCAAAGAACTTGTACCATACATTTAAAAAAAGTGTTTTATGTGCATAGGTTAGTGGGTTACTGCTTTTGTCACAGAGATTATTTTGTTACTGTGCAGTTCATAAGTGACAACCGTAATCTAGCACAGTGACCTATTAACTGTCATCAAAGAGCTGCTTCCAAACTGCATGATACAAGTTAGAAACATTTGTTTTTTCTAAGTCTTTCATTATCATGATGCTGCTAAAAAGGTTTATTTTGGTGGAAATACATTTTTATTGTTAAAGCCAATGCTAACCACTGTGTTATGTTCTGAATCCTGAGTGGGTGCTTCTCCAGACCAAACACTCTTTAAAAATACCTACCAGTATGAATGACGTGAATCCTACACCTTGTAGTCGCATTTGCCTTATGTAACATTTTCTATACACTGATTTACACGTATGAATCATTGTCTCTATGGGGCAGATTTACAAGGAAAGTGACTTAGTGTGCGCTGCAAGCCATTTGGGTGCACCACACTGAGTTACTTTCAAAGCACAGGGATGCGACATATTTACAACAATATGTTGCATCTCTGTGCTTCCCCCTGCGCTGTGGCACAAACTGCTGCCATGCACCTGCACAGGCACCCTTGCACCATGGTGCAAGAATGCCTGCATCATGGGGAGATGGTTTAGGGTTCCCTTCCTACACAAACAATCAGAAATGGCTTTTTTCAACTTCTAAGTGTGCTGCATTAGCACACATAGAACTTGCAAAACGTCTTTGTTTTCCTGATTGTTTATGTGCAGTAAGGGACACCTTCCTGTACATAAACAATAACCAGAGGTGATTTTCTCTTTCTAAGTGTGCTGCAGAACGCAACACGCATAGAAAGAGGAAATAAAACGAGGAGAAAAATACATTTCTCCTTGTGGCGACTCCCTATTACTCCGCCGGGGAGGCGTAGCATTCAGACACCTTTCCAGATTTACGATTTCTAGTAAATCTGGAAATGTGTCTGGTTTCATGGGTGTTGCGTGGGAACACCCACAACAACACACCCATGGAACGCCCATTTCACGGAAAGTGCTGTGTGCAAATGGGCCATATTTACAAGACCAGGAAAAGTCACGCAGGGTGGCTTTTCCTGTCCTTGGACATATGGGGCACTAAAATGCGTCACCGGTGCGTCACTTTTTGTGACACACCCGTGGCACAAGAGGCTTGTAAATCTGCCCCTATATGTGTGTGATGTAAAGTGCTCTGACATCCTACAATGGTATGATAGACGCTGTAAAACAAATGAAATACATGTGACAGACGGGCTATGGAGAGATGAGAGGCACTGTTGGAGGGTGATAATAAGGGAATCATTGAAGAACCCCAACAAAGATTGTCGTATCCTGGTGCATAGTAAGGTCATCATTTACTATTCTTTAAAAGCTGATACAATTCAATATATAATGATAAATTTGTTGTAGAATGCACCATTGTTTCCTAAATTTTCTTGGGGGGACAGCCTCCCAAAGCCCCCTTTGTAGTGGTCAGGCTCACTCACTGCACTTGGTGTGCACTGTATGGGGACTGGTCTGAAAACATTTGCCTGGGCTGCTTTGGGTTTCCAGTCTGGCCCTGGCAGAAGCCTTGTACTGAGAAATAAAACAAACCATTTAAAAGTTAGTCACGGAGATGCAGCACTAACCTTCCCGTTTTTTGCGAATTCTTTCAATATAACATACTAGAATCCTTAGTAATTTGAGTATTTGTTTTGTGTGCACACGCGCGTTTACTGTTTTCGAATTATTGTTTTAATGTTTGAAATTTAAATCATACAAATTGCTTGGGGGTCCCCGGTTTCCAGTGGTGACTCAATGGGGGTCCTCAGTGTGAGAAGTTGGCCTGATATATGATGTCACTAGTTCTAGTGTACACCTTGTATCAGTCCAAACAACCCTTATGGTGATTGGTTGTAAAGTCAACCTTATAGACCAGCTATCCTAGTGGTAGCATGGACAAGAGCAGTCTTAGGCTAAACTCTGTATGGCATGTGAAGCCAGCTGTTATACCATTTGCAACCCCTTGAATACCAAATGAAAGGACACCACAACAGATATTATAAAAATAGAATGTATTTATTCTAGTCAAAACACCCTCAGCACTCTTTATGAGATTCGAGGTAAGTACAACACAGTCTTAATCAAGCATACATCAGTCACACAGGTAAGTAATACAGTTAGGCCCTAGGGGCCACGCAAACCATATACTAAGTAAGTGGTATAAGAACCACTGTCACGAACACAGGATAGGCCTAGGCCTAGGGAATCGCTGGGGCTACACTATCCTATCAGTTGCTAGGCAGTGGGAGGCCCATGGGATTCAGGTGCAGAGTGGAACCACTCACGCGTAATGCGTTAAAGTCGATAGCAATAATAGTATTTAGTAATTAAGAGTTTTAGGACACTTCGGAAGGACCTAGGAGTTAGAGACTTGGAAACTAGACACTTGGATAGTCAATACCCTTGTGAGCACCGGAGTACTCAAGTTACCTAGCCCACGGGCTGCGGGTGCATAGGTGTGAACTTGCGTCGGATTTCGTCGTCGACTCCTATGGATGCCTGAAGAAAGTTGCTGACAGGCAGTCAGTGAAGAGTGTCCGGTGGATTCCAAGGATGGAATCAGGAAGGAGGATACCTGCAAGCAGAGGGGACAGAGTCTAGGTCACCAACCAGG
Source organism: Triturus cristatus (assembly GCF_964204655.1). Classification (NCBI taxonomy): domain Eukaryota; kingdom Metazoa; phylum Chordata; class Amphibia; order Caudata; family Salamandridae; genus Triturus; species Triturus cristatus. The sequence goes on from NC_140580.1 coordinate 962,361,588, forward strand.
AGCCGGGAAGGAACCAGGAAGGAACCAGGCGATGTCGTGAAGATGCAGGTGAAGAGGTGAAGCTTGTCGCAGCAGCCACGGGTACCAGGAGGCGTCGAGGATGACCAGAACCAGGAGGCAAGCTGTACCACAAAGGCTCTTGCTGTCGGCGGCGTCGATGTCGAGTTAGGACCCAACAAGCCTTGGCAAGCATAACCCACGCATGATGGAGGACTTGCTTCTGTCGCAGACCAGGAAGGTCTGGGGTGCTTCCCTTTCACAGGGGAGCGAGTGCCAGTCTGGAGGAGCCGGACCAGCAAAGCAAAGTTAAAGGTTCGTCGTCACAGAGGTCGCTAGCCAATGGGCCAACAACCGGACAACACATCAAGCAACTCAGGTGCAGAAGGGCCCCGCGCAGAACACGTGAAGTGTGGGGAGCTAATCTTCTTTGCAGATGGTGCACCGGATTGGGGCTTCTCAATTCCCCAAGCACAGCCTCGAGGAAGCCTCAGAAGTTGCGCTAGTCAGTTACTAGCCACTTTTCCCAAGTCGCCAGTCCCACATCCCTCGTCACCTCCACGGGTCTCAGCTTTGCTGTAGATGTGGATCTGGTTCAGAGGTGTCTGGAAGTCACAGCGCGGGTCAGTCTCTGCAGTTGTCCCTCGTAGGATCAGTCGCAAAGCAAGCAGCGGTCGCTGGGTGGTGCCTGGTTGCCCAGAGTGGTCACTCCTTGGCCACAAGGGAGATTCTTCAGTCTTCTTCCATAGTAGAATGTCGAAGGTCCAGAGTTTCTGTTCAAGATGCAGGTTCAGGATAATCTAAAGTCCTAGGGACTCAGCTCCCACTCTTATACTAATCTGGGGGGGCTGTGTTACCTGCTAGGTCCCTCCTATGGGTGGGACCAGGGAGGGGGGTGGTTACACCCCCTTCCTTTTGTCCAGTTTCACGCCAGGACTGGGGCTGGAGTGCCCCAGGACCGGTTTGAACTGGACTATTCATGGGACACCTTGTGTGCCCCAGGCAGTGTCTCGTTTCATTCATCCCTTCCTGCCCCAATACACTAAGGCCTGTCTAGGGTGGTGCTAGCACCTCCCAAGGCAGGAAACCTATTGTCCAAGCCTCCCTCGCTTGAAGGTCTCCCAGCAGCAGGAGGTCAGACTGGTGTCTGTGGCAGCAGCGTCCATTTTGTGACGCTGGGGCTCTGGTTAACTTTAACCGGGTAGTAGGTCCTCAACATGTCTTCTCCCTCTAGAAGGGAGGAATACTATCCTCCCCGCCAGAAATGATGTGGGGGTAGTATTCCAAAGTGTTAGACACCTTACACGACATGTTTTGATAAAGCCAGACCATAGTTACCATAACCGCGAGGATTATAAGGCACTTTAAGAGTATATGGTAGGCGATATCATAGAACAGCTATACGGACATGGTTCCGAAAGCTGCAGACAGGCTCAGCTCATGCTAGAGCACCATCTCACATGTTACCAAGCACTCTGCCTTCAGGATTGTTAAGGCCTGCCATAGGAGTGACTGATAGGTTACCCATGTGTCTATATATAAGGTAGGTATAGGAATACTATACCTAAGCAAGGGGTGATTACATGACTTTGCCCCAGCTGAGTGATCAGCCAGTTGTGTCATAATGGAAGGCAAGCCAGGGGTGGCATAATACATGCTGCAGCCCCTGGTAGGCCTAGGGTACACTTATGCCCTGGGTACCTAAGGTACAGTGTACAGGGTCCAAAAAGGTGATCCTTACCAATTGGGTTATGCACCTAAAGTGCATAGTGAATTTAGAGAGAGAACAGCTGGGCTGTGGGTCTGATTAGCAGGCCCACAGCCACATCTAAGTTGAAAACCAGTGAAGCAAAAGCAAAAAGTGGGGGTGAACATAGAAAGCAGACCCTAGTCTCCTACACCCCCCCCCCCCCCCCAAACTTAGGGACATTAAACTAACCTTGACCAGTTGAGTCTTCATGTTCTAAGTAGAAATATCTGGAGAGTCCATCTGCATTGGCATGGTCAGTCCCAGGTCTATGTTCCACTGTGAAGTCCATCCCCTGTAGGGAAATGGACCACCTAAGAAGTTTGGGATTTTCACCCTTCATCTGATTTAGCCACAAGAGGGGCTTATGGTCTGTCTGAATCTTGAAGTGAGTGCCAAACAGGTATGGCCTCAGCTTCTTCAGGGCCCAAACCACAGCAAAGGCCTCCCTCTCAATAGCTGACCAACGTTTCTCTCTAGGGGTCAGCCTTCTACTAATAAAAGCAATGGGCTGGTCTTGACCATCTACATTCAGTTGTGAAAGAACAGCTCCCACGCCCAACTCAGAAGCATCTGTTTGGACAATGAACTCTTTGGAGTAGTCTGGACTTTTCAGAATAGGTGCAGTGCACATGGCCTGCTTCAGGTCATCAAATGCTTTCTGACAGCTTACTGTCCACTGAACTTTCTTTGGCATCTTCTTAGAGGTCAAGTCATTAAGTGGTGTCACAATGGACCCATAGTTCTTAACAAACTTTCTGTAGTACCCAGTCAGGCCCAAGAAAGCTCTGACCTGAGTCTGGGTAATTGGAGGAGTCCAGTGCTTTATGGTCTGGATCTTGCTCTCCAGTGGTTGAACCTGACCCCCACCTACTAGGTGGCCCAGGTATACAACCTTGCTCTTCCCTATCTGGCACTTAGTGGCCTTGATAGGGAGGCATGCCTTTTGCAGGGCCTCCAAAACATTCCTCAGGTGGACCAGGTGATCCGCCCAGGTGGAGCTAAAGACAGCAATATCATCAAGATAAGCTGCACAGTAGTCATCCAGACCTGTAAGGACTTGATTCACCAACCTTTGGAAAGTGGCAGGTGCATTCTTCAAACCAAAGGGCATCACCACAAATTGATAATGTCCTCCTGGGGTCGAGAAAGCAGTTTTGGCCTTTGCATTCTCAGCTAGTCTGATTTGCCAGTAGCCTGCTGTCAGGTCAAATGTGCTCAAAAACTTGGCAGCTGCCAATCTGTCAATGAGCTCATCTGCCCTAGGTATTGGGTGGGCATCTGTCCTAGTGACAGCATTGAGACCTCTGTAATCCACGCAAAACCTCATCTCTCTCTTACCATCTTGGGTGTGAGGTTTTGGCACAAGAACTACAGGACTAGCCCAAGGGCTCTCTGAAGGTTCAATGACTCCCAGCTCCAACATCTTTTGTACCTCAATCTTTATGCAGTCCCTGACATGGTCAGGTTGCCTGTAGATTTTACTCTTCACAGGCAGACTGTCACCAGTGTCCCCCTCATGGGTGCACCAGTTTGTCTGACTTGGGGTCAGAGAGAACATATGTCTGTAGGCCTGCAGAACTTGCCTGCAGTCGTGTTGCTGATGGTCAGTGAGGCTGTCAGAAAAGACCACACCATCAACTGAACCATCATCAGGGTTCTGAGTCAGCAGGTCTGGGAGAGGGTCACTCTCTTCCTCCTGCCCCTCATCTGTAGCCATGAGTAAGCCCATGTCCGCCCTGTCAACATATGCCTTTAACCTGTTGACATGAAGCACCCTGTGGGGGCTTCTGGGAGTCCCAAGGTCCACCAAGTAGGTGACTTCTCCCTTCTGTTCAACAATAGTGTGGGGTCCAGACCATTTGTCCTGGAGTGCTGCTGGGGCCACTGGCTTCAACACCCACACTTTCTGTCCTGGCTGGTACACAGTCAGCACAGCCTTTTGGTCATGCCAAGCTTTTTGGAGTTCTTGGCTTGCCTCAAAGTTTTTAGAAACCTTCTTCATATACTCTGCCATCCTGGAGCGGAGGCCAAGTACATAATCCACTATGTCCAGTTTGGGTTGTCTGAGAGGTCTCTCCCATCCTTCCCTTACTAAACACAGGGGTCCCCTTACAGGATGCCCAAACAAAAGCTCAAAAGGGCTGTAGACAATCCCCTTTTGTGGGACCTCTCTGTAAGCAAACAGAAGGCAGGGTAAAAGGATGTCGCATCTTCGCCTTAGCTTGTCTGGTAAACCTTTTATCATCCCTTTTAGGGTCTTGTTGAATCTCTCCACAAGCCCATTGCACTGTGGGTGATAGGGTGTAGTGAATTTGTAGTTCACACCACATTCCTTCCACATTGCAGTCAAATATCCTGACATGAAGTTGGCACCTCTGTCAGAAATAACCTCCTTTGGAAAGCCCACTCTGGAGAATACTCCAAGTAGGGCCCTTGCCACAACAGGAGCTGTTGTGGTCCTCAGGGGTATAGCTTCTGGATACCTGGTGGCATGGTCCACTATCACCAGTATGAATCTGTGCCCAGATGCTGTTTGGGGGTCCATTGGTCCTACAATGTCTATCCCCACTCTCTCAAAGGGAACCCCCACCACAGGTAGTGGTATGAGGGGGCCTTTGTGGTGCCACCTGATTTGCCACTGGCTTGGCAGGTGAACACAGGAGCGACAAAACTCCTTGGTATCTTCTGACATATGAGGCCAGTGAAAGTGAGGGACAAGTCTGTCCCAGGTCTTATTCTGGCCTAAGTGTCCTGCAAGGGGAATATCATGGGCCAAGGTAAGAAGGAAGCCTCTGAAACTCAAGGGTATGACCAACCTCCTGGATGCACCAGGCTTGGGGTCTCTAGCCTCTGAGTACAGTAGCCCTTCATCCCAATACACTCTATGGGTACCTTGAGCATTCCCTGAAGCCTCAGCCGCAGCCTGCTGTCTGAGGGGTTCAAGAGAAGGACAGTCTAATTGTGCCTGCCTCAGATCTGCCCTTGAAGGTCCCCCTGTCCCAAGAAACTCAACCTGGTCAGGTTCCAGTTCTTCTAGGACAGTTCCTTCAGGGCTCTCAGAATCATCCTCCTGTGAGGGCTGACTCTCTACCTGAGGCAGGGGGGAAGGCACAGCCTTAACCCTACTGCTCTTTCTCTTGGGTTGTGTCTGGTCCATTGTCCCAGGATCCAGCACTTGTTCAGTGTTGCACTTTTTGGCCTGTGACCTGGTCACAGCAAGGACATGTGCATCTATTCCCAGCATTTCTGCATGGGTCCTATACTCCACTTCAGCCCACACTGAAGTTTCAAGGTCATTTCCCAACAGACATTCTACAGAGAGATCTGAACTCACCACAACTTTCTTGAGGCCAGTTACCCCTCCCCAGGAGAAGTTAACAATTGCCACACTATGGGAGGTAGTGGCATTGCTAGCGTTGGCCACTAGGTAGTTCTCACCTACCATGATCTGTCCAGGGTCCACAAAGGCAGGTGTCCCCATTGTGACACTAGCACCTGTGTCCCTGTAGGCCTGAGCCATTCTTTGGTTGATCAAAGGAGTCTGTCTGTACTTGCCCAGGTTACTGGGACCCACAGTAGAGGACAAAGCTAGGTCCCCATCACAGATCAGAACAGCCTGAGTGGGTATTCTGACTAGGCCAGAATCCACTTCAGTTCCCAGGGTTAACCCTATTACACCCTTTTGCTGGGAACCACCACTTACAGCTGGACTAGGGGGTACAGTTGCCTTAGGGGCAATGGTGGTTTGGGGCTTGTCCTTTTTGGTGCACTCACTAAACCAATGTGAATTAGACTTACAATAGTTACACCAAGGTTTCTTTTGGCCATCTTTCTTTTTATCCTTTTTGGGACCACCCTCCCCCTGAGCCTTTTGGGGGCCTGGTGAAGACTTCTGGTCTTTTGATTTCTGCTCATTACCCTTCTGGTCTGCCTTTTTCTGATCACCGCCCTGGTTCTGGTTTTTCTGCTTAACTCTAGTCCTGACCCACCTATCTGCCTTCTTTCCCATTTTCTGGGGAGAAGTTAGGTCAGAGTCAATCAAGTGTTGATGCAGCAGCTGGTTTTGACAGTTGTTAAGTATTTGTTCTCTCATGATCAAATTATACAATCCTGTATAGTCCTTAACCTTGCTACCCAATAACCAGCCTTCCAAAACCTTAGTGGCACAATCTACAAAGTCAGTCCAGTCCTGAGCCTGTGTCTTCTGGGTATCCCTGAACAACAACCAGTATTGTTCAGTGGTTAGGCCAAACCCATCAATCAGAGCACTCTTCAGGACAGTGTAATTGTCAGCATCCTCATCACTAACTGTGAGGAGCTTGTCTCTACCTTTCTCAGAGAAGGAGAGCCACAAGATAGCTGCCCACTGACTTTGGGGTACCTGCTGTACTTTGCAAGCTCTCTCCAAAGCAGTTATCCATTTGTGGATGTCATCCCCACACTTGTAGGGAGGGACAATCTTGCTCAGGTTTCTATTATCATAGGCCCTGAGTTTATCCTTAGGGATATTGCTGCCACCAGTGGGTCCTAGCCCACTTAACTTTTGCTCCCTGGCCAGAGCAAGTCTCTCTTCGGCAAGGGCAAGTTCTTCCCTTTCGATCCTCAGATTGACTTCCCTCATTCTGGCCTGATGCTCTTTTCTCTGTGGAGAAGTCATTCCCCTGTGAGAAGAGGCATTGGAGCTATTAGAGACATGGGAGTGGATAGATTCCCTTGAAGGGGATCTCCCTCTCCTGCTTCTCTGGTTAAGTCCACTTGAGGGTCTGAATGGGGAGACCCCAGTCAGACTCCCATGTAGGCTTAAGTTAGCCTGGCTAAGTCTCCCAACTTTGACCTGGCTGTCTACCTCATCTTCTGAAGTCCCTTCTGACTCATCTGTAGAGGGTAGACCCTCACCTGTACCTGGGGTACTATCCTGGGAGGCTCTCTGAGCATCATACTCTTCTAAGATCTCCACTAGTTGGATGAGGGTAGGGTTTGAACCCTGTTTTAACTTTCTGGAGGTACACAATTGTCTCATCTCCTGAAAAGTTAGGGTATCATATCTAGAGGGTATCTTTTTAGGATCTACCCCTCCTGAGAGAGAATCAACTTGATCTCCTCTCAGAGACATGATCTAGTGAGGGTGTGGTGTGTGCACCTACCTACACTAGTTGTACCTACTAAACCTCTCTAGTAGTTGTAGACAGAGTGTGCTAGGCCCTTCAACCTACAACAACTAAGTTCAGTAGAACTTAAGTATTTATAAGCTATGTTATATGTGCCTTACAAATATCTTTGTTATCTTTCAATTTGATATCTCAAGATTGCAATGGTCAAGATCCCAACCGCTGCTCACCAATGTGAGAAGTTGGCCTGATATATGATGTCACTAGTTCTAGTGTACACCTTGTATCAGTCCAAACAACCCTTATGGTGATTGGTTGTAAAGTCAACCTTATAGACCAGCTATCCTAGTGGTAGCATGGACAAGAGCAGTCTTAGGCTAAACTCTGTATGGCATGTGAAGCCAGCTGTCATACCATTTGCAACCCCTTGAATACCAAATGAAAGGACACCACAACAGATATAATAAAAATAGAATGTATTTATTCTAGTAAAAACACCCTCAGCACTCTTTATGAGATTCGAGGTAAGTACAACACAGTCTTAATCAAGCATACATAAGTCACACAGGTAAGTAATACAGTTAGGCCCTAGGGGCCACGCAAACCATATACTAAGTAAGTGGTAGAAGAACCACTGTCACAAACACAGGATAGGCCTAGGCCTAGGGAATCGCTGGGGCTACACTATCCTATCAGTTGCTAGGCAGTGGGAGGCCCACGGGATTCAGGTGCAGAGTGGAACCACTCACGCGTAATGCGTTAAAGTCGATAGAAATAGTAGTATTTAGTAATTAAGAGTTTTAGGACACTTCGGAAGAAACTAGGAGTTAGAGACTTGGAAACTAGACACTTGGATAGTCAATACCCTTGTGAGCACCGGAGTACTCAAGTTACCTAGCCCACGGGCTGCGGGTGCATAGGTGTGAACTTACATCGGGTTTCGTCGTCGACCCCTATGGATGCCTGAAGAAAGTTGCTGGCAGGCAGTCAGTGAAGAGTGTCCGGTGGATTCCAAGGATGGAATCAGGAAGGAGGATACCTGCAAGCAGAGGGGACAGAGTCTAGGTCACCAGCCAGGAGCCGGGAAGGAACCAGGCGATGTCGTGAAGATGCAGGTGAAGAGGTGAAGCTTGTCGCAGCAGCCACGGGTACCAGGAGGCGTTGAGGATGACCAGAACCAGGAGGCGAGCTGTCCCACAAAGGCTCTTGCTGTCGGCGGCGTCGATGTCGAGTTAGGACCCAACAAGCCTTGGCAAGCATAACCCACGCATGATGGAGGACTTGCTTCTGTCGCAGACCAGGAAGGTCTGTGGTGCTTCCCTTTCACAGGGGAGCGAGTGCCAGTCTGGAGGAGCTGGACCAGCAAAGCAAAGTTAAAGGTTCATCGTCACAGAGGTCGCTAGCCAACGGGCCAACAAACGGACAACACGTCGAGCAACTCAGGTGCAGAAGGGCCCCACGCAGAACACATGAAGTGTGGGGATCTGATCTTCTTTGCAGATGGTGCTCGGGATTGGGGTTTCTCAATTCCCCAAGCACAGCCCTGAGGAAGCCTCAGAAGTTACGCTAGCCAGTTACTAGCCACTTTTCCCAAGTCGCCGGTCCCACGTCCCTCGTCGCCTCCACGGGTCTCAGCTTTGCTGTAGATGTGGATCTGGTTCAGAGGTGTCTAGAAGTCATGGCGCTGGTCAGTCTCTGCAGTCGTCCCTCGTAGGATCAGTCGCAAAGCAAGCAGCGGTCGCTGGGTGGTGCCTGGTTGACCAGGGTGGTCACTCCTTGGCCACAAGGGAGATTCTTCAGTCTTCTACCGTAGTAGAATGTCGAAGGTCCAGAGTTTCTGTTCAAGATGCAGGTTCAGGATAATCTAAAGTCCTAGGGACTCAGCTCCCACTCTTATACTACTCTGGGGGGCTGGGTTACCTGCTAGGTCCCTCCTATGGGTGGGACCAGGGAGGGGGGTGGTTACACCCCCTTCCCTTTGTCCAGTTTCGCGCCAGGACTGGGGCTGGAGTGCCCCAGCACCGGTTTGAACTGGACTATGCATGGGACACCTTGTGTGCCCCAGGCAGTGTCTCGTTTCATTCATCCCTCCCTGCCCCAATACACTAAGGCCTGTCTAGGGTGGTGCTAGCACCTCCCAAGGCAGGAAATCTATTGTCCAAGCCTCCCTCGCTGGAAGGTCTCCCAGCAGCAGGAGGTCAGACTCGTGTCTGTGGCAGCAGCGTCCATTTTGTGACGCTGGGGCTCTGGTTAACTTTAACCGGGTAGTAGGTCCTCAACATGTCTTCTCCCTCTAGAAGGGAGGAATACTATCCTCACCACCAGAAATGGTGTGGGGGTAGTATTCCAAAGTGTTAGACACCTTACACGACATGTTTTGATAAAGCCAGACCATAGTTACCATAACCGTGAGGATTATAAGGCACTTTAAGAGTATATGGTAGGCGATATCATAGAACAGCTATAAGGACATGGTTCCGAAAGCTGCAGACAGGCTCAGCTCATGCTAGAGCACCATCTCACATGTTACCAAGCACTCTGCCTTCAGGATTGTTAAGGCCTGCCATAGGAGTGACTGATAGATTACCCATGTGTCTATATATAAGGTAGGTATAGGAATACTATACCTAAGCAAGGGGTGATTACACGACCTTGTCCCAGCTGAGTGATCAGCCAGTTGTGTCATAATGGAAGGCCAGCCAGGGGTGGTATAATACATGCTGCAGCCCCTGGTAGGCCTAGGGTACACCTATGCTCTGGGTACCTAAGGTACACTGTACAGGGTCCAAAAAGGTGATCCTTACCAATTGGGTTATGCACCTAAAGTGCATAGTGAATTTAGAGAGAGAACAGCTGGGCTGTGGGTCTGATTAGCAGGGCCACAGCCACATCTAAGTCGAAAACCAATGAAGCAACAGCAAAAAGTGGGGGTGAACATAGAAAGCAGACCCTACTCTCCTACACTCAGGAGTCAAAAGTTTGGGAACCACTGTTTTAGAGCCTAAAATCTGATTGAAACAGATGGCTCCATTTGAAAACTTAGGAGCAGAGTTACAAGAACTGTCGCATCTCTGCGTATTAGCAGAGATGCATCAGTTAATTTGCGTCACGCAAAGAAACCCTTGCGCCACCATGGATGCGTCGCAGTTGCAATGCGGCACACCGTGGCGCAAGGATTGACAGATGCGGGATGCATCTGTTGGCATAAAGGCAACGCATTGCTGGAGTTGTGTCGCAAGCATGATGCAACTCCAGCAATGCTTCAGAATGCCTATTGCTATTATTCTGCGTCACTCCTCACGCCTGTTTCAAGCAGGTGTAAGGTTTTGATGCAGTGGCGTCGTAGAAGTAACGCAGTGAAATCTTGTAGATTTCACTGCGTCACTTTTACGAGGCATTCTCATGCCGGAAAGCCCACCCTGCATGCATTATACCAGACACCGGTATAATGTAGCGCAGGGCTTTACAAAGTGACACATCTTCCTAGATGCGTCACTTTGTAAATGTGGCGCAATGTGGCGCATTGTTTACGATGCAGCTGCGTCACATAAGTGACCCAGCGGCAGCGCAAAAGTGTCGCAAGGGGCTTGTAAATCTGCCCCTAAATGAGAATTGAAGTGCCCCCATTGGGTGGGTGATTACACAATTTTGTTGGCAAGAGTAAATACTGCCTTGGTGATGTTTACCATTAGGTTATTAATTTTTGCACATTTTTCACAGCGTACTTTACCATTGGACCTTTCCAAGGTTGATTTCAAGTGAATCATCAGGTTTAAGAGCACCTTGGTTTCCTAACAGATGAAGAGATGGTGGGTCCTCGCTCTGTACAAGATTCTTCACAATTACTTACCACAGGATTACTTCTGATTTTAGATGAGCACTGTAGTCACTAGAGAAGGGTCAAATTTTACGTTGCACACACCACCAATTAATAAGTGACGGGTGTCCCCTTTATTATAGGTTGCTCCCATCAAGCACTAATCTGTCCTGATGAAGCTCCACCCTTAAGGTTTTAATTGGCCTAGTTCTATTTTAGGTCGAAACATTGACAATTCCAATTTTTACAGCCTGGACTAACCAAATTGTCCATAAAGAGACAGTCTTGATTCATACACTGTACCCATAAACTATGGATGGAATTTGATTTGTTCAAAAGAAAGGATGTCTGACAGACCCAACGCTACATATTTATTGTTGTAAATTGCTGAATGTTTATTGCAATTTTCTCTATTCTGCCTTCACATCTTTTGCATGAGCACTTTTTTTAAGCACTTGTACTGTACTCTGTGGAGTAACCACCATATGTAAGAATGTATGTATATGACTTAACTTCAATATATTTTTTATTTTTCCAATTAATTTGTGATTTTGTGTGTCGTAATGTTAACAGACTCTTCCCTCTATTCAGGAATGGCACAGTCCCATTTTCTTTTGGATCAGAGGTTTAAGACTACGTTTATAGGGTCAGAATAGGCCAATTGAATTGCCATATCTTTGGATTACCCGTTAGGGCAAATTTGTCTGTATCACTTTGCACCCAGGTCCTATGGCCTATTGGGTTACACCATTGTGATGTAATGGGGTGCAATCACTGGGGGCATTCCCTAATTTTCATGAGGATGTGACTCCATACAAACAAGGGAAAACTTTGCATGTAGGCACAGAAGCAAAGAACATGCAAGGAAGTGCATTGAATGTGTGCCACATAGGAGTGGTGCAAATCATCAGTGTACTCCTTGAGTGAGGGGCCATGGGGTCCCAGGAACCTCCCAGGCATACCCCTCTTCTGCCTCCAGTGAAAGACAGAGCTGTTGTTTATAACTGCAGCCCTGTCTTCCCCGAAAGCATTTTCCTTAGCTCAGGCGCAAACTGCTAGACCAGACAGCACTGTTTTTTAAATGAAGAATATTGTCCCTGTCTTTGCCAGGTTCATCTAACTAAGAGTGCACTGCGGCACAACCAGAGACAATGCACTGGATATGTAATTCAGGCCCCATTGCTTATTGTGTGGTCCATGCATGGCACCTATTGGACTACCACGCCATCTCTGAGGTATTTGTCTCAGGTAAGAGCCCTCTTAAAAGAGTTATGGAATGAACATCACTATTCCTTGAACTGCGGAAACAAAAATTGCTGATGGACTTTTACGCCCTCCTTTTCCTCTAAGGTTGGACTTTGCATTAACGTGGCCCAGGGGCAATGGGACCACATTAAGTTGAGCGTGGGAGTGTGCCAATAGAATCGTCTTGATATTGCACCAGTGTGCCCTTGTTCTGAGCCCACACTGCCAGTTGTCTAGTTTTGGATCTCATTAATCTAGAGCAGAGTTCCACAGACTCATTGGCCATGACAACAGTGGGGAGGGCAGCAATCACCTGCTTTATCCCAATCGATTAATTGTAAGTCATACAAACTTATCAGCTGGTAAAGCATTTTGATGGTGAAATTTCCAACATGGTGAATTTCTGTCTTTAGACTGAGTGGCATTCAGCAATAAGCTATGTTTTTATTTGCTGTCTTAACAGCAGAGGCTCAAGAAAGTGTTGAAATTAGGAACAATTTACATGTGTGTCCCATAAATGAAGAGGCTGCCAATCAATCTACGCATTTATTTATTTATTTATTTTGAAACTGTGCTCCAAAGAATTTGGCAACAAGATTAAATGTGATAGTAAATCTGTTTTGTCTTACTTATTTGGTCACAAAGAGACAGAATTTTTTTAAAATATCTTACGGGGTTAATCACCTGCCTCATAGCCAACTAGTGCAAAGTAGGAAGACAACTCTGGGAGTTAATGCCCTCAGTGGAGAGATCTACGTGTGAAATGTAGTTACATGTTTAGCTCATGCCTAAATAGCACAGAAATGTAAAGTGCCTGATTCAAAGGGGAGCACGTAACATGCTGTTGAAAGATTGCCATTTTAAGTAGGTAGCTCAGTGGGTTATTGGCTTTGTCGCAGACGTTCTTATGCTGCCAGCAGGTCATAAGTCATATTATACAGCTATTTAGACAAGACATCTGACATTCCTGCAGTTCATGCATGTCTCTTAGTACAGGTCTTGAAAAAGTCTAACATCTGCCCCAAAGCATAGTATATCTCTTAAAGATGTGTGCAGTGACAAGCTGAGTGCCATTGTTGTCTTTCTACATTAGAATCAAGATCTTAAGTGCCAGGTAGCGCCCAAAAGATTAGAATCACGCAAAAGGAGTGCTGATGGCCCTTTATGTGAGGCTTAGGTGTTGGGCCCAGCAGGAGCTGAAAATAAGTCAAAATAAGGGAACCCTCCCCCATAGGCTGCTGCTCTGAATTCAAAGCACACAAAGTGCAGGAACAAATTGCACTGGGGTATTTGACTTAGGAAATACAGGATATAGGATCTGGGTCAATGATAGGTGCCAGATCTAGAATCCAACTCAACGCCCCTCTTTTCCAGCACTGCTTCCCCGCGGAAGTTAGGGGTGATCCACCAATCACCATGCCACAAATGCCTGTTTAAAAGATGTCGGAATTCATGGCACAAAATGTGGACACTGGCAACATACTCTCAAAGTGGATATATATTTTTAGTGTCTATGCATCCGGGTTCCCACCACACCATGAACACTGTACTTACCTTTTAATTACATTCTGCCCGTGGAGTTCTGCGAGGGCGGAGTATTGCTCGACCACTCCTACTCTTCACCTGCGCTGCCAGAAATGCCCATTTTTGTTACGAGCAAGGTTCGGGCTCTGCCAATATAGTACTTGGCTGCCATCTAGTGGGATTTGCAAACATTGTAGTTAAATATTTTTCAGAATATTTCGGGCCCATGACTTGCCTTTTTATGCGGTTTAGTATAGCGAATTCTCGACAGCTGCAAAGTTTCTTACGTCTTTGGTGCAAAGCGTGCTTACATTTATCGATTTCCACACAACGGCGAGAATGTTCACCTCTTATGGACAGAACCCAGCAGGGCAGTAGATATATGAATTACTTCAGCAGTATGTTAATCAGTACACTGGGCAGTTCATTGTCAACACTTTCTTCTTTTGCAGAGAGCTGGTCCTTAATTTGTTCATGATCACCCAAACATTTATTGTATTTTTACGTGGTGCGCTATTAAAGTCTTAGGGGGATATTCACAAGGATCTAGCTCCAATTTAGCGGCACTTTAGCGCAACCAAAGTCGTGATAAATTTACCTCCCCGTTCTCAAGCTGGTCTCAAGTCTCAAGCAGCGACAACATCACTCTGCAACATTCTCAATGACCAGACAGATATGTGATAGGAACACAAAACAGGCGATAAGGCGCGTTAGCACCAGGAAATTAACACCTGCTCAGACCTGGTGCAAAGTTGGGCCACAACCTGCACCAGACAAGGGAGCACAGCCCACAGCCACACATGATGAACAACAGATGCCCCCGAAACACTGAACATGCCGCTCGGACACCCAAGAGGGCCACAACACCCACCGACACCACCCCCAGGCCGGCAACACCCCCCCCCCCCGGGCCACCCCCCAACCCCGGACTAAGAAACTGCACACCAACAACACGAATCCCAAAAGAAATATCTTGCCTGATGTCACACAAGCAGGAAAATCAACATACATGCGTGGCCAGAAAATGGAGAATCAGTCATACAGCAATGCAATCACCAACACAAAACAACATTCAAAGAAAAGCCAAAACAACCATTCGGATGAGTCCTAGCGGGTTCTCACTGGACAATCTGTAGGACCCAGCCTGGAAGACAAAATCCAAGAGAAGAAGGTGTGCCATGGGCCCAACAAAGGAAAGAGAGGGAGATAGGGAGGGAGAGAAACGGAGTGAGATTGCACAAGCAGCACCAGGCCTCTCGGGCACCTGGCTCCACATGCCAACATGTGTGTGTGTATCGCCGCCGTACACCATGAGCCCAAGGCCTCGTCCCAATCCCAGCGCCAGAGCCACATCAAATTCCAAAAACGCAAGTAGCAGTCAGACAAAACATCAGGGATGAAAGTTCCATTGTTCAAATGCAGAAGGCGGGAGGACACCTGCACCTCCGACCTTGGTCCAGTACACGGGTGGAACAGCTTGAGAGAGATGCCATGGCAGATGGGGACAACTCCCACACCACGCATTGCACCAATGAACTATCTGATTTATCCACAACCCACACACAGAAGCCCCTGCCTAAGGTACCCCTGCATGGGATGCCCTTGAGACTCACGGAAACAGCAACCCATTCTCCCTAACGTTGCACACACATTCAAATCATTGCTCAGAGCTGTGGCATATCCTCCACACAACTGCCACAGTCCAGAAGAGTGCCGGTTCCACGGGACACACCAACGCAATGGCAGGCCATCCCGGGCACATGCACAACCCCCGTCATGTGGAACAGTACCGTGCATGTATGCTTCATTTACTGGGTGCACTGCCACTGGCAGTGCTGCAGATCAGTTACTGGCTGAGATTCCGCCTGGTCTATGTCACCTGCGTCCAGCCCTGGTTCCACTGCCGAACATGCACTTTCGAGTGTCCCATGGATGTCTGCCTATCCAACACAACTGTAGATGAATTGGATTATGACTTGTGTCTGCGCCCCCTGTTGGATCACGAACAGGGGTGTAACTGAGACAGCCGTGCATGGGATGCCTTGACATTCTGCGTATGTATTGGCAGTTGCGCATGGGAGATTGCATCATTCCTCGTGTGCAGTGACCACATCGAGGCGCTCCCCTATTGGGCTGTGTTGCGGATTGGTGAAACGGCGTGGGCTGAGCACACCTGCCCGGACCAGTTAATGGATTGGCTCACCCTGGTGTTCCTTGAACACGACAACGACGTACTATTGGAACACATTGCACATGAAGCTGCACGGGCATTCATGGAAGAGTAACTAGGTTCCTGCAGCCACCTCGGATTGTCACCCACAGCACAGGTCCCAACACCTTGTTGCATCATGGGGAATGCTCACATATCCTACCACAACAGAGGACATGTCTGCCTTCGTCTGGACTCTGAATGCATGTGCGTGGAACTACGCATGTGTAAACACACCTGTGCAAGGTGATGCTGGTCCATGGTCGGAGCAACACAGAGTCATTTGGCAACGTTACCAATTCGGACACACTGCTGGGGGCAGAGTACACACATGGCACTGTAGCACAACATGTGAACCTGTCGGACCCTTTCACCTGATCACTGTCAGCAGAGTAGACAATCAGCGCACTCCGGTGGCAGAGCACTATGCAGATCCCATGGGCAGTGAGTCGTGCCCCCTCACACGGGGCAATGGGCAGACGCCAAACAACACATGACTCGTCCAGCAAGGCAAGGTGGGCTGAGACCGTTGCCATCCATGATGATTGTTGTCCATTTGTGACTCACCATTTCCTGAACCTCGACATGTTCCCATGCTGCATGTAAGTGTCTTAAGCGTGTCCCTGCCTGTTGTGGCCGTAGGCTCGTCCGTACTGACACGCACATGCCAATAAAGCCTATACCACTCCACTGGTGTCTAACTGTGATGTGTTTTGATTAGATTGTCCACTCATGTGCAACAATGAGCATCATCCCTACACAGGGAGGAATTGACTGACACATGTGCAATGGGGATGGCTCCCTTTTGCAAGCTCCACCTCTGTGAGCCAGACATTGTTTTGGGATAGTAGCTGGCCGACCTGTGCACTTATGTGACTTCAGCAATGTGAGTATGGTGTCCAACCTCTGATCATGTGGAGCAATGTCATATATCATAACAGAATGTGTCCACACAGATGTGTGTGAGTAGATATGCGACATGAAGTTCTGTTGTCACGTGATGTAGGACACCACTCCTGGCCTGCTACCGATTTGGTCATTCCTACACACAGCCCTATTCAATACATGGATGTGTACCTACGTTGGGTGGTTGTGAGATTGATGTTGATGTGCAATGGGGACACAGCTAGTACTCACCTTCACAGTCATCCAAATGGCCATGTATCTCAGGGATACACATGCATGTAGATGTCAGTTACCAGGGTGTACCTTCATGTGCAATCATTGTCCCTACATCCAGCCATACTTCCATACATGAGTGAACATAGTTATGACACATCTGTGTGATTTAGAATGTTTTATTCACATTCAGGTGATTGACGGAGCTGAAGCTGTACATGGCCATCCAAGTCCACATTACATGGAAGCCCAGTGGTGGGCCAACCAGACTCCTTTGGAGATTGAAAAGTGATTAGGAAGAGGGGGAGTGCAGTCCGCAGCAGGATGGCTGTGTAATTGTCCAGCAGTGAAGATATGGCAGTCCGTTTCGGAGTCCGGGGGAATGTCGCAGAGTGTTCTGGGGGCCAGTGGGGGGTATTGTCCCAGGGCATGATGCATAGGGCACAACCAGGCAGGGACACGCCATTTGGTGGTGATGGATGCTACTGCCTCCTTCCTCACACAGTAATTACCATCCCCATCTTACTCCCCGGATACGGGTTCTGTGTCCGGTGTCTTCTGTGTGTGTTGCAGGTAGGCCTGGGCGGCAAATTCCGTTCCGCTCGCGGAATTTGCGGAATTTGCGGAATTTCGCGTTCCGCGGAGAACGCAAAATTGCTCAAAAGTCCGCTTTCCGCGATTTCGCGAAATTTTTGCTTGTTCGCGTTCTCAAAATGCATGTTCGCGAGATATTTCTCCCCGAGCACGCAAACAGCAATTGTGAACAGGAAAAAAGCATCGCGAACAAGCAATTCCGTGTGTTCGCGGAATTTCTGCGTGTTCGCGGAGATTTTTTACCGTTTCGCGGAGATTTGCGTAACGCAATTACGCAAATTCCGCCCACCCCTAGTTGCAGGGCGATGGCTGCATCACTGTGTGCCACTGACATATCAGACTGCGAAGGTTAAGAGGCAACATCACTGTGTGCCACTGACACATCAGGGGTCGGAGCTGTGTGTGTCGATGTTCCTGCTTCAGTCAGTTGGGACAGGCTCAGTGGCAGCAATGGCAAGATTATGAACCGCAGGGCACTGAAGTTCTCCGCTACTACTCGCTGGTGTCCAACCAAGGCAGCCATGCTTCCAGCCAACATCTTCTCCATGGACTCCATTGACCTCCGCATCTGTGCCAACTCTGTGCTGTCATCGCTGATAACTGTCTAACCAGACAGTACTTGTATTTGGTTAATGTCCCCAGCGAGGTCAGCCAAGGTCTGTGGTGGAGCATGGTGCATTCTGGGGGTGTCCGATAGGGACTGCACATGGTCCCTAATGGAACTCAGACACCCACGTATGTCATCGAGTTTGGCTGCCACAAGCTCGAAACCCACCCGCAGCTGTTCAGCCAACTTCACTTGGCAAGCCCACGCACGCTGTTGGAACTCCATGTATTGGTCGGGGAGGTCCTGGGTGACAGCCGTGGTGATGTGTGTTTCCTGTTGTGGGGTTTGTGCAGGAGATGGGGTCACCTCGGGGCAGCTGCCCTGCCCTGGTCCTGGGTTTGGGGTGCGGAGGCTGTCCATTATCCTTTGAAGGGTGTCTTAACATATGTGCAGGTTGGCCTCTTCTTCATCAATGATGGGGAGTGTGGTGTGCTTTGCAGGAGGTGTTATTTGTCCCTCTGCAATGTAAAGGGGCAATGCAGGTTAACAGAGTTACACATGTATGTTGAAGAGTTGCAGATTTTCCATTCAGACTGCATGCCAATGTACATTGTGACTGTTTTGGTGGAGCTGGCTATTTGATGACAGTCAGTGTGTTTTTCGACTACATGACGAATGTGTGGTAGTACCCGTAAATTCTCATCACACAGTGTCAAGCAATGCCAGATGTGAGTGGACGGTTATTACGCACGTGCGGAACCTGTTGTTGTGAGCCCTGTCCTGTGGTGTTGGTGTTGCACTTTGTGCCACATTGCCGTCATTGCTGATGTTCTGTGCTTGCTATGTATGTGTGCTGCATTGTGGGGGAGTTGCCCCTGCAGCTCTGATTTCGTGTAGCCTTCTCTCTTTGAGGCAGGGTGCCTTTGAATTGTGTGCTTTTCGGAGGCTTGATTTGTTTATGACTTGGGTCATGTGTGCTCTCGGACAGATTTTGTTGCCTGGTGCATTGTTCGTCTGCTGCATGTACTGTACGGCATGTGTTGTGGGTGCACGTGGCTATGTCAGAGTGTGACCTGCTCCTTTACGGATGTGATCCGCACTGGGCCACCTCCATGTCGAATCGTGGGCCATGTCATGTTTTTGGGCTGCTGCCATGCTATCGGGCATACAGTATCACTTGCATAGTCAGTGTGGGTCACAGAGCCGCTGCTTTGCTGGATTCAGCACATGTGCATGGGTCGGTTGTGATATTGGTGATAGAGAGGGGGGCCCCTTTGTCCACATTGTGGACGGGGGCCTACTTGGTGTTTCTATGTGTGATGCAGTGTGCCAAGGCTATCAGGGACATGTGCCACGATGATTGTGGGTGTGCAGTGTGCTACACATAATTGTGCATGTGTGCCATTGTGCCCATCTCCCCCCGTCCCCCAGTCCCTGGTCGTTACTCACCCTGTTGCTGTTGGGTCAGGTCATATCGAGCTGGGTCCAGGGCCCCAAATCCTGCCACCGTCTCCACACTGCTGACTGTGGCCACCATTTCCTCCAGCTCATCCAGCTCCTCCTGTGGCGCAGGGCTCCCACCTCCTGTCGCCGTTGCTGCCTTCCTGTTGGCGGCGAGTTTCTGTTTGGTTTGGCTGTGCACTTCATGCCAGCGGCTCTTGACATCCTCCATTGATCTCCTCGACACTCCGACTGCATTGACGTTGGTGACTATGGCCTGCCATATTTCCGTTTGCGTTGCCAGTGCCGCAGTGGAGGTGCCGAATAGTTGTTGATGGTGTTCTGTCACCTCCGTGACGATGATCCGGTCTTCCTGCGGACTGAACCCCGTCTTCCTCTTCCTCTTCTCGTTGCCCTTCCCCAAACACGGGGTTCCTGGCTGGCCCTCCGTGGGGCTGTGGGGTACGGCTTGTCCTCTGAAGTCGGTCTGGGTGCATCCATGGTGCTACGCAGTTTGACTTGGTTTTGGTGTTTTTCTGTCTTTCTTTTATAGTGCATTTTCCCGCCAGACGCGTGGGATTTGCAGGCCTGTGTCTGCTTTTTGCAGATTTTCGTACCGCGATTGGCCTCATCGCATGATTTATTGCGTTTGCGTTTCACATTTTTGCTGCGTGGCGTTGATTTTTACGCTGACATTTGACGCGTTATCTGGTGACTACTTGGTTGGCACGGTGAAATTTTCCCACGATAGGCTGCGATGTTGAGAGTTGCGTTAAGCTACTCTCGCGGTAGTTATCACTTGTTCTTGTGAATATATACCCCTTAGTATTGCGCAACTGCTCCAATGCATTTGGGGATGATACTAGTTCTTTGTTGTGTCTCACATAATTATTTACATCTCGCACCTCACATTTGCGCGTGCAGTGGGTGCATTGAACTGGATCAAATCACGCTGTCCAGCACACTCTACTTTGAGGGGGGAGGTGTTGGGTGCTCATACAATACATGGTCGGCTAACAATGAACAAACAATGTCAAAAACTGCGATTGAAAAGGACATTTGTTAGCAATGCTATGCATCAGATGATTATTGCAGCTCTGCATATCAGTGTTCGACTTAAGCAGTATACTATTCATAGTTTCATGAACGGTCCAGGGCTGAGGGAACACAGCCTCAGTTGCACGCTCTGGAGATACACCGTGCTTTAATCATTTGAATTAAATGGGCGTGCTGGTACCACTGCTTTGAATTTTATGGACAAGCATAACTGGATTGAACTGCTTTCGTGTTAGGGCGTAATATGAGGTATAATAAAGCCCAGTGCACATCACTGTACCCAAGATGGAGGCGGGGAAAAAGATTACTTTTAAGCATTGTCATGCCGAGAATGAGTGGTTTGAAGTTACTGCACACGCCTACCGTGAAGTGCCAGGCCTGCAGGCCACCCTACCCCTAATACAGAATGAGTAAAGGAAGAAGCAACCACAGTATCTCTACGGCAGTGCTTAATTTGTAAAATATGAAGTGCAGGTGCTGAAATGCCGGAGGCCACACCTACTTTTCACTGGCTCCACCCACTGGCTCCACCCACTTACTCTGTTAGCTCCACCCACATTTTCAATTGGCACTGCTAAAAGTCAGATGTAATACCAGATCTGAATTTCAGAAAGGGAGCCTTCCTCACACGTAAGCATCTAAGGGAAGAACCTGTGGTGCTAGAAGATCAGTGATGTTGGGTGATTTTATGTTGTGGTGGGGCAGGAAATCACCCAATCGGGGTTTCCTGGTTGTCTAACCATTGTGAAGGTCTAATCTTAAACCAGCCCAGCATTCCAAAGGTATTCTATGTACATCCAGGCTAGTACCAGCAACCTGGCGCTCAATATTTCATCTGCCTCAAATCACACATGCAGTCTGGCTTAAAACATTATTGCCTACCTGAAGGCAGGTTAGACAAGCACAACGTTCTGATAATACAGCGCTCCGAATGGGATCTTACAGCCACAAGAAACTCACTAAAAGAGATACCACAGAAGCACTCCTGAGTCCTGAAGCAGCACCCATGTGGTGTAAAATGCACTGAGTGCATTGGGCTCAAAAAAATATAATTAACTGTACATCATGAGAAACTACAGTTAAAAATTCCAAATTAAGTATTTGCACAAGTCATTTTAACCTCAATATTAGTGATGGAAGCCACAACAGGCCATATTGGAGTTGAAAAGAAGATTTTTGGGGTAGAAAATTCAGGGCCAGTCTGCATGTGAGCGCACAGGTTAACCTCGATGAGCCTAACCAGACTAGAGGGCAATGCCGCCTCTGCTACCCCAAAACCGAATGTGGAGGAGACAACTTCATGCTGGTTTCAACCAATGAGCTGGCAAATGGAATGGAGCACATTCTTATTCAAGTCGCTTATATTCTAGTCTTCCCAGGTAAATACGAGGCACTATGTGCGCTGAACTGTGAATGCAGGTCTTTATTTAACAGTTCCTTCCTGTTCATCCATCCTCAATGTAGTAATATGAAGTCCTGAACTAACTACACGCCTACCAATGTAGCATAATGATCCCTTGAGCGACTAACATTTAATAAGAGCATCACAACACTAAAGAACGGTTTTCTTCACTGTAATGCATGGATTTACAAAGTCCAAATCCACCATGTTTTGGCTTGAATTAATACATTCTTTACTACATTAATTCAAATATACAATATTACAATACAAATTTGAGAAATAACATTCCCCCTTTAAAGTAGGTTCGACACTTAAAAACATTTGTAGATGACCTGTAATCAAAACATCCTGAAAAACAAATGTCAGACGTTGCCTGAAAGAATCAAATACATTTTCTTGGACTTAAATTTCCTAGACTTGCTGTATTACAGAACTGTTACAATAGCAAACACGAGCAGATCAAGTCATAATTTTTTGCAGAAAATCAAACACACCTGCATTTTCTAAAGGCAGTGTTTCTGCTAGGTACCTTCAAAGTTTGTAACTTCACTGGATCTACGCACACACTCCTGCGCGGACTCAATTAAAAACGCTAGCAAAAAGGTCAGAAAGACGAGGATTCACATACTATTATCAAACAGGCCTGAAAGGTTTTGGCCAACCTCCGTGTACAGGGCTCTCCGGTGCTTGAGGGGGTAAGGGTACCGTACCACCTATATATAAATATTGATGGCATGCCGATGTAGAAGTGGGCACACCAGCCGTACGCAGGCCTCTTTTAAATGCCGCCTCTCTCTATTCCAGCTGGGTGGAGAGGTCAGGGGGAGGGGGGGGGGGGAGGGGCAGCACTTCCTACTACAGAGGGATGGCTTCTCTGAGCCCAGTGAGACTCGGCCTTCAGTGCTCCCTGGGCCTTTTGCCTCTCCCTCCCTCCCTCCCTCTATACCCCTCCGAGTCTGTCAGCACGTATTCGGTGACGATCAGGTCAGAGGTCAGTTGGGGATCAGACACAGGTCTCGCTATTTCTGACCGGCTGGATACACCAAGGGAGGGCGGGGTGCTGCCTGCGGAGAGAGAGCTCTGGCGGGTGCATGGATGGTAGCGCTAGTGCAGTGAGGCGTGCTTGGCTTTATAAGGCGCTGGCTCTCCAGAGGGGTGAGTGCTGTACTGCTGCTGTGGGGCGAGATGCTGTGGTGCACAAAAAAATCTGCGCACGCTGCAGCTCGCACAGTAACTCGCACAGCTCCTACCCCACATCGGAACCAAAATCCAGCCCTCTGAGGCTGAGCCCTCCCAAATAAATCACTGTATGTGTTCCGCGGCCGGAAACTAAAGTGGCAACACTCTCTGTAATAGTCAACAGCACTGCACTGTGAAGTGAACTAAGGGCCAAGGCCCGCGGCTGCCTGCCATGATCAAATGTATGAATCTTCTCTTGGATTTCGGCTCAGCCTCAGGGCATGCTAAGTGTTTAAGAAGTCTCACGCAGCCGCAGCCAGTCACTGTTAACCAACGTGACTCACAGTGAACACGCTGTGGCTGCACAGCCTGCACCGAGTACAGTACGGTATGTTTTAAAAAACATAAATGTGTGTGGTGCACAGCAGATGTGTAGACCCAGCCCTGATAATTAAGTGCCGGTGCTAGGCACCGGAAAGCCCCGGCACAAATTAAGCACTGCTCTACGGTGGCCTCTGTTGGCAGCTTACAGGGTGCCATGAATTCAGTAATATTGCCGTCATCCCTCTTTAATCAGTTTTCCAGGTATAAAAACAACCAATCCCACGAAAAAATTTATTCTGGGAGTTGGCTGTGACTGGTCAGTACTAATGATGTGTATAGTGACCTAGTAATGGAGGTACCCCAGCCATTCCTACTGCATCATACTGAATTCTGAGTGCTGATTGGCTTTGTCGTAGGGGTGAGCTGCGCGCGTTGGTAAAATCTGCTCGGCCGGCGGCTGTCGGAGTATTTGCCAAACTACGCATTCTGCTGGAACAAAAACTCTGTGAACTCCGCCAGAAGAGCAGAGTATACTGCCCACCACTAAGTAAAAGGAGGGTGTCAGTCAAGGGCTACTAAAAGTGCGATGGGTTTGTGGTTGGGGAATATTCTGATGTAATACATTCAACAGCTATTTTTCCATTTGGGTATTGCCTTCACATGCAACACTCCGGCAGAGCATAATTATAACACACTACAACCCACACCTCTCATGGGCCAGTTTGACCCTCGTGTGCTTGCACAAGAGTCTTCGTGCAGATGGCACTAGTGAACTGTGGAAAGTAAAGCCATGTGTTTATGATTTAAGAATATCCTGTCTTTTCTCAACACCTCACCAATATATGATGTATGCCCTCATGTATATGTTTGCACAACTTGTTGACTTCTGAATTTCATCAAGCCCATCCCCAGTTGTGCAAATGTATTTAGGGAAAACCTTCTTAATGTGGAAAGAATTTCTAACGGCCTTATATAGATATGGGCAGACGGGGTAACCACCAAACTTGTAGTCCCCACTTTCTATTTAGAGATGAGGGAACTGTCATGATTCAACCATTGGAACCAATGGACCAATGGCACAACTGACATTGTAAACAACAGCAAAGATAATGCAAGCAGGAATTTTCATTCACCAAACACAGGGGGATATACACAATGAAGTGGCGGTGAGCGGCGTTAGCCTCCTTGGCTTAACACCTTTCACCGCCACTTCGGAAACACCAGTCTGCACCCTATTCACAAGAATGTGGTGCAGACTGGCGTTACCTACATCGACGGCGATAAATCTCACAATTTATCGCCAAAACAGGCACCCTTGCACCAGAGCGAAAGGGTGTCTGCGAGCAGGGAGGTTTGTTAATCCACAGGAAGGTGTCCCTTCCTGTGCATTAACAAACCGAAAATGCCATCTTGCTTTTTCCATGTGTGCTACTACATGCAGCACACATGGGAAAAATAAAAAGGAGGAGAAATAAAGGTTTTCTCCTCGTTCAGCCACCTTAAGACCTGTTTTTTCTAGGTCTTAAGTTTGGCGCTACCTCCTATTATCGCCGCCCTTGATAATAGGCGGTAGCGTCAAACTCAAAGGGTGTTGGGGTGGTACGCCCACCGCAACACTCACTGCACGCCCCCTTCACGCTAAGTTCAGCGTGAAAGGGGCCCTATTCTCAAGGCAGCGTTAAGCCACTTAACGTGGCTTTAAGCCACGTTAAGTAGGTTAACACTGCTTTGAGAATAGGGCACTGACCCTATCGCCATGGGAACGTTAAAAAAATGATGATCCCATGGCAATAGGGGCTTGTGAATATGCCCCACAATATTTAACCGTGATTTCTACCACAGAATTTAACGTTCATTACATAGTTGAATGAAGCCTATATTGTGTTTTTAAAAGTTATTACTTTGGGATAGAAAGAGGAAAAAGACAAAACTAAGGGGAAATAATACATTTAAATAATTAAAGAATTGAACGGAGATGGAAGCTTTACTAGTTTATAGAGGTTTTAGTAACACATTATAATAGATAGTCAGTTTCTAAGATTTTAATAATCATGGGGTTACATATTCTAGCATGCTGCACTTCCATTACCCTAAACATATATTTATTAATGAGACAGTTCTAATGAGACGGTCAACTGAATGGTGGTCCAATCTTGCCAAGAAAAAGTTTATAGAAATTAATTCATTGGTAATTTGATACATAAAAAATGTAGTCGAAATTTGTGAAGGAGCAAGAAGAAGCTTCACGTCGACGTTCCGGTCTCTTAGTTAATTAATAGGTGAGACTATCTTCCGGACTATGCTAAGAAGAAAATTAAGACCACCCCATGGAGTATGGTCCATAGATATTTTGATATGGAAAGATTATACTGGTGAAAAGACTCTGAGCTGACACAAGCACTACATGAAGAGATAAAACAATTACTATAATATTAAACCAGAAATCAACAGTTCATGGTCTTGGATCAGGGTGGACATTGTGACAAAGTCCAAAATATCTCAGACTGTCTGCCATATTTAGAGTGATTATTCTGCCATTTTTTCTCAAGCTGGGTCGGTAGTGGGAATCCTGGTGGTCTTGAAAACAAACCCCCCCGCCCGCGTGCTGGGAGAAAACTCCCATTCTATCAGAGACATTTTTTTTATCAGAAACAAGGGCGAAGTTGTTTTGAAAAAGGAAAAACTTTGCTGTGCTGCAGATGCACTGAATATGGCATTGGCACAGCAAAGCTTCTGTGTCTTTAGCAGGGATCGCACGATGACGGCTCCTCTTAAGATACAGAGGGGCATATGTACAAGGAGTTAATGCTGCGTTCGCTGCACTTTTCAGCCGCTAGTACGTCGAAATGTTTAGCACCGTGTTCCCAAGCTGTCGCTAACAGCTGTTAGCGACAGATTTCAGGTGAAACCGTCCAATTTCACCATCGCCACTGATGTTAGTGATAACTATCACTAATGAGATACAAGGCAGGCGTTCCTGTGCAAAAACACACGCTAACCCCACTTGGCGATATTTACAATGATGGCCCGTGCCCGCGATACGTTCAGTAAACAGCAGCTAAATCCCGTTAGCGGCTGGGACTTAAGACCAGAAAAAAGGTGGTCTTAAAAATGGTGATAAAGAACAGAACATAGAGAGCCCAGAGCCTCATTTAAAGACCCACTGATGCCATGGAGGTACTACTCATGCAGCTTGGAGCACCAAGAAGGCCCCAACAACCACCACCACTGCCACCACCCCAGGACCACCACGGAGGCAGCGCCGAAGAAGACAGCGAGTCCATCGCCCACGCCTCACCCTCACAGACCTAACGCCAGAGGATGTGATCGCCCACTACAGGCTCAAAAGGTCATCCATCCTCTGCATCCTGACCCAGATAGCCCCCAGGCTGCAGGCACCAACAGAGCGGAGAACCAACATCCCTCTGCAGACAAAGCTGCTGGCAGTGCTGCACATGTTGGCTTCTGGTACCTTCCAACCAACAACTGCCAGAGTTGGGGGAGTCTCACAGTCAGCCCTATCATGGTTCCTCCCAACTGTCTTGGATGGCATCATCAGCCTGACACCCCAGCACCTACGCTTCCCCAACACTGCGCAGAACCAGCTTGAGACCCCGCAAGGCTTCTATGCCATTGCTGGCTTCCTGTAGGTGCTGGGGGCAGTTGACTGCACACATGTCCTACTTGTGCCCCCTGCGTACACTGCACACATATAGGAAGCACACACATTCTATCAATGCACAGGCAATTGTGGACCACCGGGGCTTGTTCACCAATGTCGTAGCCAAGCTCCCAAGGAGTGTACATGATCCCTACATCTTCCGCCAGTCCATCATCAACCAACGGTTTCAGGATGGCACATATGGAAATGCACTGCTTGTTGGTAAGTACAAACTGAACACACCACACACCTCAAGTTCACAATCATAGAACTCACAAATGTGAGAATGCACATGTAGCAAATTACATACAAAATGCCTAGTAACATGTCCACCTACCATACACAACAACCCAAGTGACTGTGGTTACTGGGGCTAGCCTTGTACACAAACTATCCCCAATGGCACAGCCCCTCCACACACATTTGCAAATGCTGGGATAGGTGGGAACCAAGTAAGTGTGATGGAGGGTCTGGACCTATTAGGAAAATATGAACACAAGGCAAAGTCTGGTGGCAGTGTCCTGTACAGTCTGGAGCTTGCAGAGCACAGGCTTGTCTCTGCGGGCATATAGAGCGTTTCCGTAGTCCAGTCTGATGGTAATGACTGCGTGGGTGACTGTCTTTCTTGACATGGGGGGGATCCATTTGCAGGTCTCATGGAGGATGCAGAGGGTGTTGAATCAGCTGGAGGCCACTGCATAGACCTTTTGGTTCATGGAGAGGGAGGAGTCAAGTACGATGCCTAGTTACCTGGGGTCGTTGGTGGGGGGGCTGCCGAAGGCAGTGGCCCACCAGGTGTTGTCACATGCTGATGGGGTGGTTACGAGGATGAGGACTTATGCCTCCTCCGTGTTAAGTACCAGGCAGCTGTTGATCATCCATGTCGTAACTTCCTGCAGTCCCTCCACCAGTCTGGTGGGTGTGGGCGCTTTGGTGAGGGAAAGTATGAGCTGGGTGTCCTTGTAGGTGGTGAAGTCTTTTGGGTGTCTTGATGTTGCTCCAGTTCCTCTCCAGGCATCTGCAGATGTATATGGCATCTTTGAGGTCAGTGGTGACCGAGGCTGATTTTCTTGTATGCTGTATGTTGGAGTTGCATAGCTGGGCAACTTTTTATGTGCAGTTGGAGATGCATGTGTGGAAATACCTGGCAGCGCCGTCGACGTTGGCTGCAGTGGTGAGGGTGTTGCCGTTGATGGTGGAGGGGAGCAGCTCCTCGGTGACTCAGCTCCAGCACGGGCTGGGGGTTTGGGTGGCTTGGGTTTCTCGACGAGGAAGTGTACGCAATGAGGGTCACTCTATGGGGGTTGAGTGGTGTGGATGAAGTGGATGCTGTTTCCACATGTGAAGATGGGGTCGAGGGTGTGTCCTGCCTTGTGGGTCAGTGTGGTGAAGAGTTGGGTCAGTCCGATGTTTGCGAGCTTTGGCCGGAGGGTACTGGAGTTGGAGTTGTTGTGGTTTGTGAGGTGGAAGCTCAGGTCGGAAATGAGTACAGTGTCCATGGAGTAGATGGCGTGGTGTGTGATGATGTTGATGGTGTGGGCAAAGCGGGCCCGGCCTCCGGGGGCTATTTAGGCGAGGGTGCCACAGAGTGTTGTGGCTGGTCTGGATCTGGAAGTGCAGGTGTTGGCCCGCGATGAAGGTCTGGCGGCAGCGGCAGCAGGAGAACTGGACATGAGTTGTGTCTAGTGTGGCCTATTGGCAGTTGTACGTTCTCCTGGCGTTGACTGTGAGGAGGGCAGGTGAGTCGTAGCACTAGACGGAAGGAGATCCAGGGTCCCTGCTGCCGTTTGCATTTGGCTCACGGACGGGCGCAGACGGGATTGCCTTTGGTGCGCCGTTGGAGTGCCAGTGATGCAACCCCGCAGCGCCCACAATAAAATAGGCTAGGGGGGAGGGACGAGCAGCTGTGAGGCAATGTAATTTGCAGTTATTCTGGGCAATTGTCTGAAGCTACACATGGCTAACCTGAATTCCAAAGCAGCACAAATCACACACTACAAAATATAAACACTGCAAACACAGCATGCACAACAACTAATGGATACATCTCACCATTACATGTTTCAGGTGATCAAGGATATGCGCTCTCCCTATGGCTGATGACACCCCTCCGAGCCACAAACTCCCAGGCCTGGACGCACCAGGGCCATTGTGGAGCGCACTTTTGGCGTGCTAAAGTCACGTTACCGGTGGCTTGACATCACAGGTGGCAGACTGTTGTACATCCCGGAAATAGTGTGCAAGATAATCGTAGCATGTTGTGTGTTGTACAATATATGTGTACGCCCCAATGCCCCATGGATCCAAGTGGCAGATGCACCGGAAGATGCTGAGGATGATGAAGAAGATGAGGCTGATGCTGCACACCCCACAGTTTCTGCTGCAGGAACCGTCCAAAGAAACCGAATCATAAAAAATGTATTCACCTGAGCACGTCACAATGTGACAGTCCTTTGCGAAATTTATGTGTAAAATGCACTTCAGCACAGTTTGTGTAATAAAACAACACTACACACATACCGTGTGTGCATGTTTATCCTCTGCATAAGTACATCCCTCTGACAAGTGAAAGTCAAACATTTTGCGGTGAGTATTGTACAATTGTAATTTTGAGGGTGGGTATGTCTTTCGTAGTCAGAGATGCTCTTTAGGGTGTCTTTCGTGGTCAGAGATGCTGTTTAGGGTGTCGTTTGGGGTAAAATTAGCTTTTTAGGGTGTCATTTGGGGTCAGATATGCTTATTAGGGTGTCATTTGGGGTAAAATATGCTTTATAGGGTGTCATTTGGGGTCAGATATGCTTATTAGGGTGTCATTTGGGTCAGATATGCTTTTCAGGGTGTCATTTGGCGTATGATATGCTTTTAGGGTGTCATTAGGGTGTTATTTGGGGTCAGATATGCTTATTAGGGTGTTTATTTGGGTCAGATATGCTTTTTAAGGGTGTCATTTGGGGTCAGATATACTTTTCAGGGGATCACTGACGAAATATTGAGAAGAAGAATATCGAATTGCCAAAAATCGAAGGAAAAATATAGAATGCCAAAATATCGAAGCCCTATCTCCAAACAGGTAAGTACAAAAATACTGAATCCTAAATATCGTTGTAAAAAATATAGTTAGTCACAATATCGATTTTTTTTAAATGTCTTAAAATTAATGTAAAATTAATGAAATAAAACATAGAATTAACTGAAACATACTTAAAAATACTTAAATTAGTTTAAAATTAATAAATAATTAATGTAAGAAAAAAAAAATACATATCTATTAACGTAATATTTATTACAAAAATGCTATATTTTTTGCGTAGGATAGCGGGCGGGTAAAATGTACTATTACCACTCCAGTAAGTGCAATAGTAGGGAAAGCGTTGGATAGCGGTAGGGTAAAAACTACTATTCCCACTCCAGAGAGTGCAACAGTAGGGAAAGCGTTGGATAGCGGGAGGGTAAAAATTAGTATTCCCACTCCAGACAGTGTAATAATAGGGAAAGCATTGGATAGCGTAGGGGTAAAAATTACTATTCCCACTCCAGAGAGTGCAACAGTAGGGAAAGCGTTGGATAGCGTAGGGGTAAAAATTACTATTCCCACTCCAGAGAGTGCAACAGTAGGGAAAGTGTTGGATAGCGTAGGGGTAACAATTACTATTCCCACTCCACACTGTGCAACAGTAGGGAAAGCGTTGGATAGCGTAGGGGTAAAAATTACTATTCCCACTGCAGTGAGTGCAACTGTAAGGTAAGCGTTGGATAGCGTAAGAGTAAAAATTACTATTCCCACTCCAGAGAGTGCAACAGTAGGGAAAGTTTTGGACTAGCGGGAGGGTAAACATTTCTATTCCCACTACAAAGAGTGCAACAGTAGGCAAAGTGTTAGATAGCGTAGGGGTAAAAATGACTATTCCCACTCCAAAGAGTGCAACAGTAGGGAAAGTGTTGGATAGCGTAGGGGTAAAAATTACTATTCCTACTCCAGAGAGTGCAACAGTAGGGAAAACGTCAGATGGCGTAGGGGTAAAAATTATTATTCCCACTCCAAAGAGTGCAACAGTAGAGAAAGCGTTGGATAGCGTAAGGGTAAAAATTACTATTCCCACTCCAGAGAGTGCAACAGTAGGGAAAGCGTTGGATAGCGTAGGGGTAAAAATTACTATTCCCACTCCAAAGAGTGCAGCAGTAGGGAAAGCATTGGATAGCGTAGGGGTAAAAATTACTATTCCCACTCCAGAAAGTGCAACAGTAGGTAAAGCGTTGGATAGCGGGATGGTAAAAATTACTATTCCCACTCCAAAGAGTGCAATAGTAGGGAAAGCGTTGGATACCGTAGGGGTGAAAATTACTATTCCCACTCCAGTGATTGCAATAGTAGGGAAAATAATAATTTAATATTTTATTAAAAATAAATAAATTATTAATACCAAATAAAAATATTAAAATTAATTACCAATCACACAGTATTTAAAAATTAATTTATTATAAATACCAATGTTTTTTTATTAACAACCTATTAATAATTAATTAACAACCAATTAATTTCCAATACCAAAAATTAATAAATAACATTAATACCAATTAATAAATAATTAAGAATAAATTAATTAGCAATATACAAAAATTATTTCAATAATTAATTATTTACAATTAAATTAATTCCCACCATATTCCAATATAAACCCACAACCCGCTACAAATAATCAATTAATACAATTAACATAATTATCAATTAAACAATTAATACTAATTAATTACCCATTAATACAAATTATTTACCAATTAATAATTAATTAACAACCAATTAATTTTCAAAACCAAAAATTAATAAATAAAATTAATACCAATTAATAATTAATTAAGAATAAATTAATTAGCAATATACAAAAATTATTCCAATAATTAATTATTTACAATTAAATTAATTCCCACAATATTCCCCTATAAACCCACAACCCGCTACAAATAATCAATTAATACAATTAACATAATTATCAATTAAACAATTAATACTAATTAATTACCAATTAATACAAATTATTTACCAATTAATAATTAATCAACAACCAATTAATTTTCAATTCCAATTATTAATTACCTAATAACAATTAAATTACTTCCCACCCTATTCCCCTATAAACCCACAACCCGCTACAGAAGTAAAACGCAAAATTAAATAAAAAATAATTAAGAAATCCTAAAAATTATTATTTAGGTGCCGATTCCGATCCTGTAAAACCCGGGTGCGAACCGTCGGATGGAGCGTTTTCTCCGTCCGGCTCGTACCCGGGAAACACACCTTACAAACCTGCAAGTACGATTCGTACAGAAACACCATTTCCGTACGAATCGTAAAAAACACCGACCGGCTAAAATATACCCACAATTCGGATCCGGGACACCGCGTACGCGACATTCGCACGGAGTCAGGCAGCGTTTTACGGATCAGCAAGTACGATTCGTACCCACAGCACTTCGCATGGCAATATTTTTACGGGACCCAAAAAGTGCCGAAAAAGCGAAGTACTCCGCGATGCACAACGAAAAGGGGGCCCAGTATGCACCGTACCCCCATCCTACACGTCCGCACCGTACCCCCAGCCCCCCCATGTATGCACCGTACCCCAGCACCCATATGTGTATGCGCCGTACCCCACCTCCGTACCACAGCCCCGTACCTGTATGCACCGTACCCCCACCCCCACCCCCGCATGTACGGTGCGTACCCCCACCCCCGCATGTACGGTGCGTACCCCCACCCCCGCATGTACGGTGCATACCCCCACCCCCGCATGTACGGTGCGTACCCCCCGTATGTACGGTGCGTACCCCCCGCATGTACGGTGCGTACCCCCCGCATGTACGGTGCATACCCCCACCCCCGCATGTACGGTGCGTACCCCCACCCCCACATGTACGGTGGGTACCCCC
The DNA here is from genome assembly GCF_964204655.1 of Triturus cristatus. Classification (NCBI taxonomy): domain Eukaryota; kingdom Metazoa; phylum Chordata; class Amphibia; order Caudata; family Salamandridae; genus Triturus; species Triturus cristatus. Next base: position 962,394,485 of record NC_140580.1, read on the forward strand.
ACCCCCGCATGTACGGTGCATACCTCCCGCATGTACGGTGCGTACCCCCCGCATGCACGGTGTGTACCCCCCGCATGTATGGTGCATACCCCCACCCCCGCAAGTACGGTGCATACCCCCACCCCTGCATGTACGGTGCGTACCCCCTGCATGTACAGTGCGTACCCCCTGCATGTACGGTGCGTACCCCCACCCCCATATGTACGGTGCGTACCCCCACCCCCGCATGTACGGTGCGTACCCCCACCCCCGCATGTATGGTGCGTACCCCCACCCCCGCATGTACGGTGCATACCCCCCGCATGTACGGTGCGTACCCCCCGCATGTACGGTGCGTACCCCCATCCCTGTATGTACGGTGCGTGGTGGTACGCACCGTACATGCGGGGGGTACGCACTGTACATGCGGGGATTACGCACCGTACATGCGGGGGGTACGCACCATACATACGGGGGTGGGGGTACGCACTGTACATGCGGGGGGTACGCACCATACATGCGGGGGGTACGCACCGTACATGCGGGGTGGGGGTGCGGGTACGGTGCATACACATATGGGTGCTGGGGTACAGGGCGTACATGGGGGGCTGGGGGTACGGTGCAGATGTAGGCAGGAGGGGTGGGGAGCTGGGGGGGGCCGTGTGACTCCTACCCCTCGCCTAGGTGTGCCCGGGGTAGGGGTGGTACACAGTTCGCTCCGTACAGGACGTTTTACATGCAGTTATATATTCGGACGGACGGTAAGGATCGTACTTGTGCGCTCGGACTTCAGTATTAAGAATCGTACGTAAAACTGTCCGGGGACGTGTCGTACACTTTTCCCGACGATATTCGGATGTAATAACTTTCCGACGCACTCTCGTAGACTTTTCCCGACGCTATTCGTAGATATTTTTCATGTACGAATCATACTTGTCAGTTTTTACGGTACTTGTACGACTCGTACGTAAAAAAATTCGGATACAAGTCGTACGGTAGTTTTTTTTAACGGATCGGAATCGGCACCTTAATGTACTATAATTAAATTACTTTCCACCCTAATCCCCTATAAACCCACAACCCGCTACGGAATTAAATTACACAAAAATTAAATAACATAAAATTCATTACTTTAAAAATATTCAAACATACATTAAAAAATGTATACATACTTTTAACACATATACTAACACTTAAAACACTATAAAAAAATTCGATATTTTCAACAACTATATTATGACTGTCGATATTACTTACTTCTATATTATTTAAATCGATATTTTATTTCTTACCTGATTTTCGATATTCTTCACCACTATATTTTGGCAATTCGATATTTTGTCCATTCTATATTAAAAACTCGATATTCTGTCCTCTCGATATTTTGAATTCGATATTATGTCTGTTTACCCTTTTCAGGGTGTCATTTCTGGGGAAAAATGCTTATTAGGGTGTCATTTGGGGAGATGAAATTACATCTAATACAGTTTATCTGTGTAACAGCTTGCACGTAGCGTGCAAAATCTGGCCGCATTAACCTTAACACAATATTTTTTTCAAAATCGTAATGGAAAGTCTATCGCTACACACATTGAACAACACAAAATATTACCCCTAAGCCAATTTGCGTGCAGAATCTCACCGCGTAGTCAAGTAGCTAGTTTTAGATATTTATTCTTCTGTTGTATTTGGGGATAAGTTTCCTTTTCCTTTGGGTGGGGGTTGATGTCTTTGTTGTTATATAAAAAATAAAACCCCCAAAAATATATATTTGGGTAGGATAACTGTCTAGTTGGTTTATGTATAGCTTAGATATCTTTGTCCAGTCTCATGATGTGCTTTAAGGGTGGGAGGGGGGTTGATGTCTTAGATATGTTGCTGCGTGTTTAGGATTAGTTATGGTAGATAGTTTAAATTATCATTCACTTTGTTCCAGTTAGTTTAGATTAGGTTAGTTGTATTAGTGATTAGTGTTAGTTTAGGGTAGTTTATTTTGTACTTTCATAATAAATGGTTACTACATTAGAATTCTGGTTGCACTTATGTCGGGTGATTTGGTGGAGCGTTGCTTTTTACCTTGTGTGCAACTTACACACAGGACAATCATTTGAATGTGTACGGGTGGTTATAACATGTTACTTAGCTGGACGGATAGTGTCAGGATACTTTAGTTATGAGCACAGTAAACGTGCATGAATAACATGGTGGCAAGTAGGAGTTACGGTCAATTCTAGGCACACTCTTTTGTGAAGTTTAACATCTTAAGTGTGACTCACGGAGTTGGAAAGCACATTGTTGCCCATTTACAACACAAAGGGGCCGATTCCGATCCTGGAGAAATATTCCCCGTACGAATCGTATCCGGATTTTTTTACGTACGAATCGTACAAGTCCCGTACAAACTGGCAAGTACGATTCGTATGTAAAAAACTCCATACGAATCGCATTGGGAATATACCCCGACACGTCCTCGGGTCGGAAAAAGTGTCCAACACGTCCCCGGACGGTTTTACGTACCGACGTCCGAACGCGCAAGTACGATCCGTCCCGTCCGTCCGAATCCACAACCGTATGGTAAAAACACCGTACGGAGCGAACCTCCATAGCAACCATGGAGACGTCCAAACATGTGCCCGCATACGCGCAGAACCCCCCCCATGTCCGCGCCGTACCCCCAGCCCCCCCGTATGTCCGCGCCGTACCCCCAGCCCCCCGTATGTCCGCACTGTACCCCCAGCCCCCCCGTATGTCCGCGCCGTACCCCCAGCCCCCCCGTATGTCCGCGACGTACCCGCACCCCACCCGTGTATGTCCAGTGCGGACCCCCACCCCACCCGTGTATGTCCGGTGCGAACCCCCACCCCCGTATGTATGGTGCAAACCCCCACCCCCGTATGTATGGTGCGGACCACCACCCCCGTATGTACGGTGAGGACCCCCACCCCACCCGTGTATGTCCGGTGGGGCTCCGCACCGTACATACGGGGGTGGGGGTTCGCACCGTACACACGGGGGTGGGGGTTCGCACTGGACATACACGGGTGGGGTGCGGATATGTCGCGGACATACGGGGGGTTGGGGGTACGGCGCGGACATAGGGGGGACAATGTGACAGTCCTTTGCGAAATTTATGTGTAAAATGCACTTCAGCACAGTTTGTGTAATAAAACAACACTACACACATACCGTGTGTGCATGTTTATCCTCTGCATAAGTACATCCCTCTGACAAGTGAAAGTCAAACATTTTGCGGTGAGTATTGAAAAATTGTAATTTTGAGGGTGGGTATGTCTTTCGTAGTCAGAGATGCTCTTTAGGGTGTCTTTCGTGGTCAGAGATGCTGTTTAGGGTGTCGTTTGGGGTAAAATTAGCTTTTTAGGGTGTCATTTGGGGTCAGATATGCTTATTAGGGTGTCATTTGGGGTAAAATATGCTTTATAGGGTGTCATTTGGGGTCAGATATGCTTATTAGGGTGTCATTTGGGTCAGATATGCTTTTCAGGGTGTCATTTGGCGTATGATATGCTTTTAGGGTGTCATTAGGGTGTTATTTGGGGTCAGATATGCTTATTAGGGTGTTTATTTGGGTCAGATATGCTTTTTAAGGGTGTCATTTGGGGTCAGATATACTTTTCAGGGGATCACTGACGAAATATTGAGAAGAAGAATATCGAATTGCCAAAAATCGAAGGAAAAATATAGAATGCCAAAATATCGAAGCCCTATCTCCAAACAGGTAAGTACAAAAATACTGAATCCTAAATATCGTTGTAAAAAATATAGTTAGTCACAATATCGAATTTTTTTAAATGTCTTAAAATTAATGTAAAATTAATGAAATAAAACATAGAATTAACTGAAACATACTTAAAAATACTTAAATTAGTTTAAAATTAATAAATAATTAATGTAAGAAAAAAAAATACATATCTATTAACGTAATATTTATTACAAAAATGCTATATTTTTTGCGTAGGATAGCGGGCGGGTAAAATGTACTATTACCACTCCAGTAAGTGCAATAGTAGGGAAAGCGTTGGATAGCGGTAGGGTAAAAACTACTATTCCCACTCCAGAGAGTGCAACAGTAGGGAAAGCGTTGGATAGCGGGAGGGTAAAAATTAGTATTCCCACTCCAGACAGTGTAATAATAGGGAAAGCATTGGATAGCGTAGGGGTAAAAATTACTATTCCCACTCCAGAGAGTGCAACAGTAGGGAAAGCGTTGGATAGCGTAGGGGTAAAAATTACTATTCCCACTCCAGAGAGTGCAACAGTAGGGAAAGTGTTGGATAGCGTAGGGGTAACAATTACTATTCCCACTCCACACTGTGCAACAGTAGGGAAAGCGTTGGATAGCGTAGGGGTAAAAATTACTATTCCCACTGCAGTGAGTGCAACTGTAAGGTAAGCGTTGGATAGCGTAAGAGTAAAAATTACTATTCCCACTCCAGAGAGTGCAACAGTAGGGAAAGTTTTGGACTAGCGGGAGGGTAAACATTTCTATTCCCACTACAAAGAGTGCAACAGTAGGCAAAGTGTTAGATAGCGTAGGGGTAAAAATTACTATTCCCACTCCAAAGAGTGCAACAGTAGGGAAAGTGTTGGATAGCGTAGGGGTAAAAATTACTATTCCTACTCCAGAGAGTGCAACAGTAGGGAAAACATCAGATGGCGTAGGGGTAAAAATTATTATTCCCACTCCAAAGAGTGCAACAGTAGAGAAAGCGTTGGATAGCGTAAGGGTAAAAATTACTATTCCCACTCCAGAGAGTGCAACAGTAGGGAAAGCGTTGGATAGTGTAGGGGTAAAAATTACTATTCCCACTCCAAAGAGTGCAGCAGTAGGGAAAGCATTGGATAGCGTAGGGGTAAAAATTACTATTCCCACTCCAGAAAGTGCAACAGTAGGTAAAGCGTTGGATAGCGGGATGGTAAAAATTACTATTCCCACTCCAAAGAGTGCAATAGTAGGGAAAGCGTTGGATACCGTAGGGGTGAAAATTACTATTCCCTCTCCAGTGATTGCAATAGTAGGGAAAATAATAATTTAATATTTTATTAAAAATAAATAAATTATTAATACCAAATAAAAATATTAAAATTAATTACCAATCACACAGTATTTAAAAATTAATTTATTATAAATACCAATGTTTTTTTATTAACAACCTATTAATAATTAATTAACAACCAATTAATTTCCAATACCAAAAATTAATAAATAACATTAATACGGTGCATACCCCCACCTCCGCATGTACGGTGCGTACCCCCCGTATGTACGGTGCGTACCCCCCGCATGTACGGTGCGTACCCCCCGCATGTACGGTGCATACCCCCACCCCCGCATGTACGGTGCGTACCCCCACCCCCACATGTACGGTGGGTACCCCCACCCCCGCATGTACGGTGCATACCTCCCGCATGTACGGTGCGTACCCCCCGCATGCACGGTGTGTACCCCCCGCATGTATGGTGCGTACCCCCACCCCCGCAAGTACGGTGCATACCCCCACCCCTGCATGTACGGTGCGTACCCCCTGCATGTACAGTGCGTACCCCCTGCATGTACGGTGCGTACCCCCACCCCCATATGTACGGTGCGTACCCCCACCCCCGCATGTACGGTGCGTACCCCCACCCCCGCATGTATGGTGCGTACCCCCACCCCCGCATGTACGGTGCATACCCCCCGCATGTACGGTGCGTACCCCCCGCATGTACGGTGCGTACCCCCATCCCTGTATGTACGGTGCGTGGTGGTACTGGGGGTACGGCGCAGACATACGGGGGGCGCTGGGGGTACGGCACGGACATACGGGGGGCTGGGGGTACGGCACGGACATACTAGGGGTCTGGGGGGCTTTTCCGGCCCTTTTTGTGTGCCGTAAAAATATAGCCGTCCGGAGTGCTGTCGGTACGAATCGTACTTGCTGGTAAGTAAAAAGCTGCCTAACTCCGTCCGCATGTCGCGTCCGCGCCATCCCGGATCACATTTGTATGTGTTTTTGTGTTGGTCGGTGTTTTGTCCGAATCGTACGGAAATGGTGTTTCCGTACGAATCGTACTTGCATGTTTGTATGGTGTTTTTACCGGGTACGAGTCGGATAGAGAAAACGCTCCGACCGACGGTTCGTACCCGGTTTCTCCAGGATCGGAATCGGCCCCAAAGTAGGGACATGGGCTTGAGCAGATATTGACATTGCAACTCTTATCCATCATGAAGATGGATGTATGCGCCGAGTACCACAGATTCCGTCCACCCCCTGCATATCACATGGGCCTGGCGCAGAGTCCATCTATCTTGCACAGACATCGGCAAACTTGCTGCGTAGTGCAAGTGTGACAGCATCATTTGAATTGGATGTTCCTGTGCAAGGAGGCTCAACCTCCTGCCCATGCAGAATGTTGTCATTTTGCGGATCAAAGGTGCACAGCATATGGCAGAACAATGGGCCCGATTCACAAAAGTGATCTGAGACAAAATCCTAACTTTATGACTTTCGGTATTCACAAAAGGCATTTTGGAGTAGTAAAGTTAGGAATCCTAACTTTACTACTACTAAATGCCTTTTGTGAATACCGAAAGTCATAAAGTTAGGATTTTGTTTCAGATTACTTTTATGAATCGGGCCCACAGTTCTGCCGCACACAGGAGGGGAAAAGTAACATTGCTCCCTGTAGTGCCAGTGTTATAGCCACTTCTCCCAGCTGCTACTTTTGGCATTGGCTCATAGTGATGCCACCCTTGAAATGGTGGTACAGCATCTGACTATATGCTATTTGCAGTGCACTGCACATCCCTAGACACATCGCCCTATCCACTCACAGTGGTCACAGCATGAGAGTGTTACTTATTGATAAGGCATTGTTAGTCCACATGAAGGGGCTGACTGAGGACTTGCACTTTGGGATAAGTCTCTATTGCCAACACCACTTCACTGAAGCAGACATTGTGGTTCCAATAGCGGCTGGTAAACATGTGCCCTAACGATTCTTCATCTATGTGAATATGGTGTGCTCCATCTTGGAATGTGACATGCAATGAGCCCCATCACAACAAGCGTTGTCCACCCCTTAGAGTGTGAGTAGATCTGTCAAGTGAGACTTTGTAGCAATGGTAAAGGGAGACGCTACTTGTGGCATGCAACTGATTTGGACCTATTTGCACACATGCCTGTTTCCATCATGTACGTAGGGCTAAGTTGGGATCTTGCTAGAATGTTGTATTTGAGCAATGAGGGCACGGCTAGTTCACACATACCCGGTCATCTCACTGCCTATTTTGGAGACAGTTAAACATGGACATTTCTCATATGCCCCTTGGTGTACGTTTTGATGGATTCACTGGCACAACATTTTTACAGACTTCTATGCTTGAATGGTCATAGACAATACACACCTGTGTAACTTAAATATTTTTATTTTAATGTGCATTGTCTCTGTTGGAGAATGGGCCAGTACTTGGCTCAAACAACCCCCACATTCCAGAGATGCTCATTGGAGGGCCTGACAGAGTACTTCATGGGTGACATGTCCAGAGGAAGAGGTTGAGTTCAGTCAGCAGGCTGATTGCAGTATCATTGGGAACAACACAAATCATGGTCCATACTGAGGTCCAAGGTGAGTGCCAAAGAGTGGATCTGGGGACAGTGGAAGCTGATGTTCTGGGCATGATGCTAAGCTCTGATCCAAGGCAAAAACAGTCCATTTGGCACAGATGGATGCTACCGCTTTCTTCTTCGCAATAATGTAGATTCATCCACATCTTCGTCCTCTGATGTGTCATGTGCCTCACATGTGCATGTTGGTAGATTGGCTGCAGCACTGTGAGGCACTGACACATCAGGGGGCGGAGATGTGGATGTAGAACCAGCAGCAGCATTCATCTGTGCCAAGCCTTGATGCAGCAATGCAGTTATGATCAGCTGCAGGATATGGAAGATTCCAGCTACGTCTCGTTGGTTTGCTGCCGTGTCAGCCATTTGTTCCTCTTGCATCCGCTCCATGTTCTCCATCTTCATTCGCATGCAGGCCAACTCCTGGCTGACATCGCTGGAGCCACTCTGACTTGACAGTTGTTCTTGTCTCTGAGTCATGACTCTAGCGATGTCAGCCATAGAATGTCGGAGAGCATGGAGCGGACTGTGGGACTCAGACACCCACGTACAGCATCGAGTTTGGCCGCCAGGCTGTCAAACCCCACCCGCACCTGATCAGCCATCTCCTGCTGGACCTCTGCAGCACGGCGTTGAAATGCCAGAAGTGGGTCCTCAAGGTCCTGGGAGACAGCTGTGGTGGTAGGTGCTTGCTGGTGGGTGGTTTGTGCAGAGGGTAGAGTTTCCACAATGCAGCTGGATGGCCCTGCTTCCGGAGATGGGGTGTAAATGAGTCTAGCAGCTGTTGGAGGGTGTCCTGGTTGATGGTGGCGAATTCCTCATCTTCATCAGTGAATAGTGGGATAGGCTGCTGTACAGGAGGTGATGTTTCTCCCTCTGCAATGTAAAGGGGAGATGCAGTTAAATTTGTGTTTCAAGTATGATCATGCATTGGATGAGTTTACAAGCAGACTGAATGACATGACCATTCTGACTGTTTGGGAGGAGATGCCCATTAGATGCCGGATAGTGATTATTTGTACAACATCACGGATGTGATGTTGTAGTTGTACATTATCATCTCACACTTTACAGCTATGCCAAATGTGAATGGTCAATTTCTAAACACAAGTGGCACCCGTTGTGTCCTCTGTTCAGTTGTGAAAGTGATGCAGTTTGTACCATATTGTAGTCAATGTTGATAAGCTCAGATTTATGTGTCTGTGCACTGCATTGTGGGAGAGTCACCTCTGCAGCTTTGGTTTTACTGCCCCTTATCCCTTTCAGCCAGTGAGCCTTTCAATTATGTGCATTTACAATGATGAGATGTTGCAAGCTGGAGTAAATATGGGTCTTGGTCAGAGTTGGGACACTTGTGCATTGTTTGGCAGCAGATGTCTTCTTTACATCAGGGGTTGTATGTACCTGAGGAAGTGTCAGAGTGTGACCTGCTCCTTTAAGGAGGAACTCCACACTCCACTTCAGTGACCATGGCCTGCACCATGTTAAAATGTTAAGGGTGCAGGCATGAATTTCATCATGCACTGTCACTTGCCTTGTCACTGCGGCTCACAGACAGTCAGCTTTGCTGGGTAGTGCACATGTGCATGGGTTTGGTGCGAGAATGGTTATGTGTGAGGAGGGACCCCTGTAGGCAGATTGGCAATGATGGGCTAATTGCTGTTTCTATGTGTGCTGCACAATGCAGTACACATGTACATCCAGGTAGCTTTGCCTCTTGTGATTTCTCTTGTGTGCATGTCGCCAGTCATGTTTTTTTCCTTGCATGCATTGCTTACTGCCCTCCTGTTGGCCTAACAGTTGTGAGTGTGGTGCAGCGTGAGTTTCTATTGTTGCTGCAGGCTGAACAGACAGTGACAACACCCATTACCCTCAATGTTGGCCCCACGTGTGGTGTGTAAGTGGGCCCAGATTTGATAGATGTGGATTTCCAAAGGCGCATTAGTGGTGCTCAGGCACTATCATCCCCCCTCCCATCAGATGCAAATGGCAGGCTGATGCGTGTTTGTGTATTTGCCATGCAGATGGTCATATGGATGATACATGCTGTCCTAGTTCAGATTATTGAATGCCGGGGTTTGCGTGTGTGTTGAACGGTAAAAAATGTATTCTGTTAAGTTAGCCTCTACTCCTCTTCCATTTTGTCTACCAGCCCCCCTTTTTGTGTTTCTGTGGGGACTTTCATAAAGTCAGAAGTTACGTGTTCACTGAAAGCTGGTTGTACTGATAATGCTTGTGTGTCAGAGTAAGCAGCCCTGCCCTGCCGAAGGACCTATGTGCACAGATGTCTAATCTGTTAGCCCACCAACGCCTGTAACCTCCCTTGCCCATCTACAAAGATGATGTGGGTAGGGGTTTATCAGGATTCAACAGTTCAGCATGTAAGCATTATACAAAGGGGTTGTGTAAGCATTATGTAACAATGACGAAGGGGTTTCAATGCGTTTCAAGAGGCACCGAAAGTATAAATGCCATGTTTGAGCTTGTACTTGTTAGCCCCCTCCCTCCGGCACTTGCAGTGTCTGAGTGATGAGACTCATCTCATGAGATATAATAAACCTCAGTTTTGTTCCACTCCAGTGTTGATCCTCATTTTGTGAACTCGTAGACAAAAGGGTGTCCCTGCACCAGTGAGACTGATAGGAATCTCACTTCTACATGTGGATGATAACAGACATGACTGCATATTTGTTCACTGACACAGTAGACTTACCAAACAGACAGGTTTACATGCACATCATGGTGTAATGGGCAACTCACACCAGGACTGATGTGGAATGCTGTTTTCTGTATGGCACATGTGCACACATGAGAGTGGAAGAGTGCATTGTGACCTAAGGGGAGATGGTGCCATTTAGCTACTTGTCACTATTTGGTGCTACTTTGCATTTATTGCTTGTTGTCATACTTAGGATGTCATACTTCTTTACTGGGACATTGTAGTTCTGTGAGTATAGCACACAGACAAGTCATGTAGTACATATTTGGGTGACACATTCCTGATATGCATAGTCCATGCACTGTAGTGTTGTAGGCATATCTCCCCTGATTATAGTATGACATCACATTTGGACTCAAGTCTGCTGAATATGTGCATTGTGGGATATGCACCTTTTAGACAGATGGCTACATGATCACTTTGTTGTGACAATGCATGTGTTTATGGTATGCAGACTCACTAGATGCTTTCTCACTTGGTGTACACAGGACTGCATCTCATGAACAAGCAAGGGGGCATATTGACTGGAGATGAAGCAGGATGTCAAAATGGCCCCCTTGCCTCAACACCACGCATATACAATTCGTCTGCACAAGGCCGCATCTCTCTGAACAGAACAAGAGAGTGTGTGTGTGTGTGTGTGTGTGTGTGTGTGCGTGCGTGCGTGCGTGCGTGCGTGCGTGTGTGTGTGTGTATAGAGAGAGTGGGTCCAGCACGTGAGGCCAACATTGCGCACTGTGTGAAAAACAATCTACGAGTGTGAGTGCAGAGAGTGAAAATGTAATGCCAAGGGTAACCTTGTGCGCAGCTCTGTGTTAGCCAGAGTATGAGTCTGTATGCAAGGGAGTGAAAGTACAAACTAGACTTTACGCGTCCATGCATCGAGCATGTTCCTGGAGGTGGGTGAGCTCAAGTGATAGACGTGTGCGTGACTAGAGAGGAGGCATTTGTGCCATAAGAGTGCAATAGAAATGTTACATGTTAGGGATGTTCGAAGTTACTCAGAACTTTACGAAAGGTTTTTCAACACTGCTCAGCTTTGTGTGTCGTATATGCAGCCACTTTTAAACAGGCATTGGCAAAGTCGATTGGTCTTACAAAGAAGCACTGGAATACACATTTTCATACCCTACAAAACTACAATTAACACTTTACTGATGCAGGAGGTGGTACCTTTGGCTGTTACAAGAGGACCCTCGAATTAGACTGAGGGTTTTCTGTAGCAGACTGAAGTACCAAAGCCCACATTAGAAGTCCCATAGGCATTACCTGCCCTGTTTTCACAACACCACCACCTCATAGGTGGCGTAAAATATGCTCTATCTCACGGCAGATGTAAGACTGCGGAGGTGGCGGTAGGATAGATATGGTAGTTTACTAATGGTAGGTAGGCTAGGAGTGGTAGGTAGATATGGTAGGCAGGTATGCTAGGGCTGGTATGAAGTTTAAATATGAATAGTAGATAGGTATACAAGCTTAGGTAGTCAAGATAGGTAAGATATGGTAGCTAAGGTAATGTAGGTGTGGTAGGTAGATGGGAATGGTTGGTTGAATATGGTAGACAGGTATGCTAATCATGAAAGGGGGTTTGATAGGCATGATGGGTGAGGTGTATTAGGTTATGTATGGTGGGTATGTAAGGCATGGCAAGTATGAAGGGTACAGTAGGATAGCTGTGGTAGGTATATGAGGTTAAAGTAGGTTAAATATGGCGAGTAATTATGGTTGTTAAGCATGGTAGGTAAGTAGTTATGGTAAGTGCATCTGTGCTATGTTAGCCTTGGTTTGGTTGGGTATGCTAGGTTAGGTATGGTATGTAAGTACGGTAAGCTGTTTATAAATTGGCAGGTTGACACAGTAGGTATTGTAGCTAGATAGGAATTATAGGTTAGGCATGGTGCTAGATTAGGTATGGTACGTTATTTATGATAGGTTAGGTATGGTAGGTGGTTATGCTAAGGTATACTATATAGGTGGGTAAGGTAGGTACAGGAGGTTATTCAAGGTAAATAGATAGGTATAAGTAGGGCGATGTTGTAGTTTAGATATAGTAGATAGGTTATGGAGGCATGGTAGGTCAGAGGTGCATGGTAGATTAGGTATGCCAGGACATATTAACATTTTTGCCTGATGTTTAAAAGATTGTGGGGCATATTATCAAGAAACTGCATTAAAATTATCGTCGCTTTAGCGGCAGAAAACTGCCGCTAAAGCGGCGATAATGGCCTTGATAATATGCCCTTGAGAATTCCCATAGAAGCCCATGTTCTGGTGTCAACATGGGGCTTCTATGGGAATTCTCTGCGTCATATTATCAAGCCCATTATCGCCGCTTTAGTGGCAGTTTTTTGCCGCTAAAGCGGCGATAATTTTGACGCCGTGCTTGATAATATGCCCCTGTGTGATTAAAGTATTTTCCAGACTTTCTGCTTATGCATCATACCATTGTTAATGAGAAGCACAAACACATACTATCATTAATAAAACACACTTTTTTACTTATAAATTAATGATTTATTATAGTTGATGCTGTAAACAATTTATTTTTCTTGCTTACAACTCATAGCATGAAATATAAATAATCTAGTAATGCAGGAGAAGAAAAAAATGGTTTATTATTACAATTGCATGTAGGTGTTCTGCTATTTGCAGCATCAGCATCAACATCAACTATAATAATATTAATAATAATAATACTAAGAATTGGGGGAGGAGCCTAGCGCGCAACCAAGATGGACGCGTAGGCATAGAGCTCCCGAGACCCTCGCAGCCTCCCACGTCTATCCTGACCACTATCCTGTTATCTTGAAGGGGTAACACGGGTGAACTGATGCTGAGGTGGCTCCCGTTCTCGGAATTTCGATCGGACTTCGGGAACTGTGCCTCTGTGGCTTCCAAGATTGAGGCCAACACCGTGACGCCGCCCCGAACTCAAGTCGGCATTGTTCCCGAGTTGCAGTTGAACAACAACGGGCTTGGATCTTTGAGTTGGCTCGCCACTTTAGTTTCACTTTCGGTCTCGATTCTCCTCCGCGAGTCCGGCAGCGGATGTGCGCAGAGGGTCTGTAACTAGACTGGACGACGATCGCTGGCCTGAGGGGCCTGCCAACCACTGCTTGGTGCGACCTCCCTAAGGAGACCCCAGCGCCTCACAGCCTGCGCTGGATTTTGCGGTCCCGCTGAGTAATGACAGGCCGGTCAGACAACGACATGCAAAAGTCTAGAGCGACCCGGAGATGTTCAAACCAACAACATGGATCGCTACGCACAACAGAAGGGATCCCCCGGTCCATCGAGTGGACCTCCAGACGGGACCAAGGAAGGCTCGTCTTCCTCAACGGAATTGACACTACAGGACGTCATGGGTGCCATTGATGCCATGAAAGCTGCTGTCGACCAACAATTTGATTCCTTGGCCCACAAACTGGACACTGTGTTGATCGATGTCAATCTGATTAGAGCGGACTTGTTGAAAACTAATGGGAAGGTCAAATCGCTGGATCTCATGACTTCACAACCTGCGGACCTCCAACGATCTCTTTGTCAAGAGACTGGAGGATTTTGAAAGTAGGGCCCGACGGAACAACGTGCGCATCATCGGGGTGCCGGAGCGATCGGAGGAGGAATCGACCGCTCTATTTGTGGAAGACCTGATCTTGAATAAACTTGCGCCGAAAGGACTGAGTAAATATTTTATGGTTGAACGGGCCCACAGAGTTCCGGGAGGTAAACCGAAGCCGGGGGCTCCACCGCGGCCTATCATTGCCAGGATCTTTAACTTTAGGGACCGGGACGCAATTCTGCAGACCTCCCGTGTAAATGGCCCGACGAAGTACGAGAATGTGGATATTAGCTTTTATCCAGACTTCGCACAATCGGTCCAAAAGCAAAGAATGGGCTTTCTGTCTGTTAAGCGGCGACTGAGGGACATGGGCCTAAAGTACTCTATGCTCTTCCCGGCCAAGTTGCGTGTTGAATTAGCAGAACGGACCTATTTTTTTGATCGTCCCGAGGCAGCTGGGGACTGGCTGGACACTTTGCAACGTCGCCGTAATAATGAGGAGCGGACCGCGGACGAGGGTAGCGGACCGGGAGGACGACTGTGAGCGCTCAAGTGCTGATTCCTGGACGGGATCGTGTTCACCTCAGACTTTGGTTTGATGTTATTGTATTGTATTGTGTTCTCTTTCCTTCATAAATTTGGGGGCTGCGGTGTAACTGGTGAGACTCTTCCTCCCAAGGGGTTTTTCTTTTTGTAGAGTAGGTTTGATGTTGGGGCGACAGGCACACTGCAAGTTGGGGGGGCTGATTGGTCTTGTGCAGGGGTGCAGGGTGGGGGGGTGTGTGACGGGAGTTGGGTGGGTGGGGGTAGAGTTGTGGGATGGGGGTTGTTTCAGTTTAACACAAGGCAATTGGTTTTCTGTTTCGTGTTCTCGCTGTAGGTGGGGGAATCTTTGCATCGGGGATGGGGGGTAGGGGATTACGTGTGTTGACGTGGAACGTCAACGGGTTAGGGGATCGATTGAAGCGGGGGGTGGTGCTGCAGTACTTGAAGCGTCTTTCGCCCGATGTAGTGTTACTGCAGGAAACGCATTTAATAGGACAGTCCTGCCAAGCCATGAATAGGAAGGGCTACCGTTTGGTCGCTCACTCTGGTTTCACTTCTGGCTCTAGGGGAGTGGGGATTCTGGTTAGAGCTTCTCTCCCACTAGACGTTGATGACGTCATACACGATGTAAGGGGACGCTATGTTGCGTTGGTGGGCCGGTGGGAGAGGAAGGTCTTATTGCTGGTCTCTGTCTATGTCCCCCCTGGGCTGCAAACTACCACCTTTGCCGATTTGGGGCGGTTGTTACTCGGACTCCCGGAGGGCCTCCTGCTTGTGGGTGGCGATTTCAATTCTGTGGTTTCGGGGAGAGAGGATCGGTATCCACCCAGGGACCTCCCCGGGGCGCATTCTTGGTTGGGTGGCTTTCTCAGCACTATGGGGCTTATTGACTGTTGGAGGTTGCTGCACCCGGGGCTAACCCAATATACGTTTCACTCTGGTGCCCACGGCTCTTTATCTAGACTGGATCATGTGCTGATGCCTGCTGCCCAAGCTCAGATGATTAGGGAAGTTACACACCTTGCCCGAGGCATTTCAGATCACTCCCCACTGTTCCTACATCTGGAGTTTGCCTTGGGGGCGGCGGGGAGGGTGGCGCCGATCAACCCCTGGTATTTGCGAAACCCCAAAACTCGTGCTCTTCTGGTTAAGTCACTGGACCATTATTTTACAGAAAATCAGGGGTCGGTCACTTCGGCGGTAACCTTATGGGAAGCCTTCAAGACGGTCATACGTGGGCAGGCCCTCTCTTTGATTTCTTTAGCCAAGAAACGTAAAAATGAGGAGGTGGTGCGCCTTGAGTCTGACATAGCTGAGTTGGAGGAGGATCTGGGACGGGATGTCACGCGTGACAAGCTCCATGCCCTCCGCCTTAAGCAGTCGGACTATAGGGCGCTGTTTACTGATGCTGCTAAACACATGAGCCGCGAACAACAGGGACGCCTCTATGATGTTGGCGAAAAGGCCGGAAAGTTGATTGCGTGGCTGGACAGAAGGGAGAGTGCTAACTGAGTGGTTCCGGTGATTGTGCGTGCCGATGGTGTGAGTGTGACGGAACCTGCGGAGATTGTGAATTGTTTTGCTGAGCACCTTCGTGAGGTGTACTCTCGGGTCTCTGATAGACCTGAAGAGGTCTCTCACCTACTGCTGCGAGATATCGCGTTGCCGTGTCTCTCTGACGCAGATAGGGGTTTGATGGATGCCGCATTGACAAGTGATGAGATAGCTTTGCCGATTCGCTCTGTTCGCTCCGGTAAGGCTCTTGGTCCCAATGGCCTTCCAATCGAACTTTATAAGCTTCGGCCTGATAAGTTGGCGCCGTATCTCCGGGAGATGTTTATTGCGTCCCGTGATGTCGGCTCCCTTCCCCGTGACCAACGCCTTGCCACTATTGTAGTGATTCCTAAAGAGGGAAAGCCACGCGATCGCTGTGCGTCATATAGACCTATATCGCTTCTGAACGCTGAACCAAAGATACTCGCCAAGGTGTTGGCTAACCGCCTGATTAAAGTTATCGGAGACCTGGTTCACCCGGATCAGTCTGGTTTCATTCCACATCGTAACACCGCTCTGAACTTGCGGCGCCTTCACGGAGTTTTAGCGAGAGTGGATTCTTTACAGGAGCCTACCATTTTGGCATCTTTGGATGCCACAATGGCGTTTGACACGCTGGAATGGTCTTATCTTTGGGCGGCACTGGCTAAGTTTGGTTTCGGGCCTGGATTCATCGGCTGGGTGAAGTTGCTATATGAGGATCCGCTGGCGCAGGTGGTGGTGAACGGTAGAGTGTCTCACTCCTTTGTGCTTGGTAGAGGCACACAACAGGGCTGCCCCTTGTCCCCACTTCTTTTTGCTCTCGCGTTGGAACCCCTTGCAGCATGGTTGCGGTGGGAACCCTCTTTGAAAGGTATTCATTGGACATCGACCTTTGAGGATCGCGTGTCACTCTATGCAGACGACATTCTGCTCTATCTTACATCCCCGCGGAGGTCCTTGATTGTATTGTTTGATGTGTTAAACTCCTTCGGTCGCAATTCTGGGCTCATTATTAACTGGTTGAAATCCTGTGTCTACGTGCATGTCGGCGATCCCCCTCTTCTCCCCCGCGGGTGTCCAATCCCGATATCGCATTCCGGATTCAAATATTTGGGTGTCTATATGTCATTGAACCCCGCGGTTCGTTATGCTTGGAATCTATTGCCCCCGCTCCAACGGCTGAAGGCCGATGTTGCTCGCTGGCGGAGGCTTCCACTTTCGCCGCTCGGCCGGGCGGCCTTATTCAAGATGATGTCTCTTCCGCGCTTCTTGTATGCCTTACAGAATACGTTAGATGTGGTGCCTGCGCGGTATTTTAGTGAGGTAGAGAGTCTACAGAGACAGCTGATCTGGGGTGGAAGATCGCGGATTGCTCTCGCTAAATTGACCCTCCCGTGGTATGACGGGGGCATAGCTCTCCCAGACATACGGAGGTACTACTGGGCATCCCAGCTGGTGGCGGTGAATCATGGGACGTAGGGCCCGGCTGTGAATCCTGCCTACGGGATGGATAAACTACTGTTGCCAGGCGGAGATTACAATAGAGCGCTTTATTCCGCGTCTGGCGGTGTCAAGTTGACGGGTCCCACGAACTCAACGATACGTGCCTGGCACTGTGCCACTGCCGCTACTGGCTGGAAGGGCCGTCTGTCTCGCGCGACTCCACTATATGCTTCGGACAGGCTGGGCGGCCTCTGGAGGACGAAGGGTTTTGAGAAATGGGATATGATTGGTATTTCTCGGGTGAGTGATCTTTGGGCGAGGGGTGCTTTTAAGACGTTTGAAGAGCTTAAGGTGGAATACAAACTGCACGACAGGGAATTCTTTCGTTATGCGCAGATTCGTCATGCAGTGCGCTCGGCTTTCCTGACTCCGGGGGCTATCCCTGAATCCTCTCCGTTAGTGGACCGCATACTCGATGGTTATCTCCCTGATAGCACCATCTCCCTGATTTATAAAAAACTGATTAACACTCGTGCGGACCTCCTCACGCATCTGAGAGAGGTCTGGATCGCCGACGGTCTGGAACTAGACGACGAGGATTGGACCGCCGCTATAGCTTCAACGAGGGAGGTGGCCATACCGGCTCGCCTTCGATGTGTACAGTTGAAGATACTACACAGGGTCTATATTACTGGCCCTCGATTGCTCCATATGGGGTATTCCGTTGATGGTTTGTGTAGACGCGGCTGTGGTCTTCTCTGTACTTTTCTTCACATTCTGTGGGAGTGCCCGATGGTGGCGCGTTTCTGGGCTGCGGTGCATGCAGTGATGGAAGAGGTGACGGGGGTGGCGTTGTATCCCGAGGCTCGGCGATGTGTGTTGAATGTGTGGGAGCCGACTGATTGCAGGGTGGAGCAAGAGCGCTGGGTTACTCTGGGCAACATGATTGCCAAGAGGGACATTGCACAGTTGTGGGGCTCCCATAGGCCACCCACGGTGTCGAAATGGAAGGACAATATGGACTGGTGTATGTTCAGAGAGAAGACGGTGTATGTGGCTAGAGGCAAACCTAAGGCATGGAGCAGGATGTGGGGCCCGTGGAACTCCTACCGCGGGGACATTTGCACCCCCCCTTGGAGGTCACTTTAGACATACCATTGTCCCCCTAGCTGTGATGTTCCCGGTTCATACTGAACTATACGAATGGTAGTTGGCCTTCTTCCTGCCCCCCACCGATTCCCTCGACGTGAGTTGGGGTATAGTAAATTGCGTCACTGTTACTGTCCCCCGCCCGCGAGGGCACATGCCTGCGATAGCGGAATCTTTTGCCTTGTTTTTGTTTTGTTTTGTTTTATTTTGCTTTAGCAAACAGAAAACAAAACCTTCTTGTTGATCTGATGGGCATTGGGGAAGTTCGTACCCTGTTCATGTTTGACCCGCCCATGTCTTCATTAGTGTAACTTGATATGTAATTTGTGTCGTTGGTAATTCTTTTTTACACTAGCGGCTGGCCCCTGTGGTTGTAAGCCCATGTTTGTACATATTTCTTGTGTTAAATAAAGGTTTTATAAAAAAAAAACAATAATAATAATAATACTAAGAATTTGAAAAAGGACCTTCTTCTGAATAGACTGTATTAGCCGAGCTAAGCTATGCCTCAAAAAGCGCATTCTAAACCGAAACTGAAGGTGAAGTGTGTATTGAAAGTGATGAATGTAAAAGGCAGGCACAGCAACATGTTGCATAATAGATATATTTGACAAAGGTCCGCATTTTATTGCTTCTTTAAGAATGTCTGTCCAAACATTTTTACTTTGTGGGTTAAAGAAGTTGTAAATCCAACAACACGTTATTATGACAGCAAAGTAAAACAAATGAATGCCCAAGTGCAATTAGCGAATAGCACCAGTCCTTCATTTAATGATAGGCTGAGGCATCCACGTAAGCAGTAAAATCATAAGTCTGCAATTAAAATGTCATTGTGTCATCAAAGTCAATATATCAAGCAATACAATCTGGATTTTGAATTCCAAGCAACAAGTCATTTTTTTTTACAGTTTACCACAAGCATTGGCAAACGCAATCAATCTCACTCTGCCAATGATTTTTGGTCACCATGATTTGCAGCAGATGCAGACACAGTGCTTTAGTGAAAGTCACATTACTGAACACTTTGTAAGCATCCCTCTCAGAAATTCCTGTGGAAGCCCCAGGGCCAACTCTGACATGTAGGCCTTGGAGATGAAAATACAAAAAGATGCAATGAATTACAAGGAAAGCCTGTTTGAAGGACACACAAAAAGGCAGGGATTACCTCAAGGAGCTTATGTCAATACTTAGAAAACAATTTCAGTCAGAGAATTTTTCCACATGTGAAGGACCCCAATATCCACCCTGATGTTCCACAAAGAGAAAAAAGGGAAAACATACACACCCACAAGATCAGAAGGAGCACAGTCACATACACTGCCCCTCTAAAGAAGGGTTTAAATAAGATTGACAAAACACAGTATGAAAAATGAAGAAACTATAACTGAGGATTTAAGGATAACCTGAATACCAGAAATAAATTGCAAGAGGAAATCGTTGGGATATTAATAAATCCACTAGGTGTTACTCTTTTAGGAATGCCTTAGAAACCTGTATCAAGACCTCAGGGGAGAGATTAATAACACCCATTGCCCAGAGATTCGTGCCAAGGACATTCAGATTCAGTGATCAGGGCACGCAGGAAGAGCCCGATGATAACTTTGAAGCAGACCCTCAAGAGAGCTAGGAGAGAACAACCAACCAGAGTCGCCACCGTCACAAGATAAGGGTCTGTAAACCAATAATGAGTGCAAGAATGCTAGAAGGCAGAGAGTCCCAACAGTACCACTGCAAATGTGAATAATATGGTGGAGCTGTGGCTTGAGGGTTCATATGGAACAAGCTAGCATAGAAGAACTGAGGGTGAGGGAATGAAGAGAAAGATGGATACATGGATACATGGATAGAAGGATGAAAAGAAGGAACAATGCTGAATGGCGTAAAGAAAATTGGATGATGGATGGGTGGGTTAAAAGAAAGATGGTGGGATAAATGGACAGTTGAATAGATGGATGATGAAAATAATTAGGGAACAAGGAAGGAAGAAAGGAAGGCAGGTGAGTGTATGGAGAGAAAGGATAAAGAATGAGTCAGGAGAAGAAAGACAACTGGAAGGAAAAAGATAAATAATGTAGAGCAGAACAACTGAAGGAAAGAAAGAGAAAAGACAGAAAGAAGGGGGAGACTGAGGAAATGTGGTGTATTATATGGTGTGGTTGTGCAACCTGACAGTGTTATACATTTACCAACTCTTTCAGGACCCTTAGGATTCAACTGTCAAACCCTCAGCTCAATCCTAGGTGGCTGTGGCACTGAGCAGCAAGGCTTACACAGAGGAACACGTGTTAAGCATTTAAACAACACCAACTAAATTTAAACAGAAATTCGCACAACACTCAAGAACTCTGACACCAATTTTAAAAAAAATAGGCTGTCTTTTTATAAAAATTCAGACACTAGAATGAAAAAGATCCCTCAGAGGGTTCCATAGATATAGATTTGACAAGCAATAATAAAGGAGTGCAATTTCACACAACCTCGAACAAGCCATGGAAAAGTCAATGAATTTGACATTTAGAAACTTTTTCAAAGAAAACGTAAGTAAATGTCAATGCGGGCAGTTAGAAGTTCTTGGGGCGAGCAACTCCACAAGGGAACTGATCAGGGGAACCTGCAAAGTCCTTAAGAACAGTTATCTTCACAGGAGCAGCAGTCCATCAGCAGTTCTAGGCATGATATCCATGTTGCAATGGATTCCTATAGAGTCATCTTTATGGAAGTGATGAAGGAAGTTGAAGATGCTCTAAGGCTGTTGTGTATGCAATGTGGTAGAATGGGCCTTTCTGCAGGGATTATGCGGCCCACAAAGATGGTGAGGTGCCCTGGTTGCACAGTCAATGTCCAACAAAGTCCTCTCCAGTCTGGCAAGAATCCAGTTGCCACTGGACTACCAGTTGCTCGTTGTCTCGGTCACAGGCCAATCCTTCCTGGGTCAATAACTTCCCTTCTGAGAGTCTCAGCAACTCTCTGACAGCAATCCTGGGGTCAGCAAAGTCAGGTGCAATTCTGCACATCGGGTCTTGTTCCGTAATGCTGCAGGGTATCGGTGGTAGTGGCTTAAAGACTTTTGGCTACCATCTTGCCCCAGCTGCTATGTCACTGTGCTGCAAACAGGAGGCCAGTCAGCTGGCCCTTGGAGCTCTCTTGACTTGAAAGTGCTCTGGAAATGAATTCTCCTTCAGTAGGACACGGCAGGCAGTGCCCCTTCTCGTCGCTATCCACCAGGTGCAGCAGGTGCAGTCCTCATCAATGCAGTCTCTCTTTGCTGGACCTCCGATGCAGCTGGGCAGCCCTTCTTTGGTCCTTCTTCCGAGTTGGTTGAGATCTATGGGCCCGATTCACAGAACTAACTTAAGACAAAATCCTAAACTTACTACCAGTTTGGTATTCACAGAAGGCACTTACTAATTTTGGTATTCACAGAAGGCACTTACTCATTTCGGTATTCACAGAAGTTAGGAGTCCTAACTTTAGGACTCCTAAATGCCTTCTGTGAATACCGAAAGTCTTTTAAAATTAGGATTTTTCTCAGTTTAGGAGTAGTAAAGTTAGGACTCCTAACTTTACTACTCCTAAACTGAGAAAAATCCTAACTTTACGACTTTAGGTATTCACAGAAGGCATTTAGGAGTCCTAAAGTTAGGAGTCCTAACTTCTGTGAATACCGAAATGAGTAAGTGCCTTCTGTGAATACCAAAATGGTAGTAGGTTTAGGATGTTGTCTTCAGTTAGTTCTGTGAATCAGGCCCTGAGTTCTGGCTGCCAGGGGGGCCATATTTATCTTCAGAAAATGCCCTTAGGGTAGGATGCAGTTGGTATCCAATAAGCTACCAGGTTCCCTCCTTCCTGATGACCACTTCCTGGAAAGTGTGGCATCTCACTATCGCGGGTTGCACCATTCTGCCCATGAGACCCTCTGTCGACACTCAGCTCTCCCTAGCCCACCCCCAGAGGTGTGTCTACCAAGGGGCCACATGCCCCTGGAAAAGACGGTTTGACTCCAGTGCCAGCCTGTCTGCCTAAACAATAGAGCAACCCCTCTTCCAAGTGTTACCCATTTGCCTTTCAAAGTAGGCTTCTCCTTTGAAGCTCACCTTTTGGGCTAACAACTGTGTGTCTTTAAGTAGGAGGGAGGTAACACCTATATCCCTTACAGACCCCTATTGTGTCCTTTCCTGGGAGTTTTTAGCACATCTCCCCAGGATGGCAAAAAGCAGTCTGCAGTACAAGCCCCATGCACGTACATCAGTAAACAGGCAATGGAAACCTTGGGCAACTAAAGTGGCAACTTCTAAAGATGCACGTTGCCCACCAGTGACATTAAATGCAATCTAACCATTAAATCGGATTTTCTTTTGTCACCAAACAGTACCATCCTTAGTAGTCCCATTCAGAAGTTGTCAGGGCTGGGGTGCCAGCCTGTAACTCTGTACTGACCAATGGCACTACTAGCCTTTCCACATTAAAAATGACACTTTAGGGTTTTTTACTGCTGGACATGTAAAAGTACATGTTCCACTTTTTAATATGAGACATCCTTCTTTAGGGCTTACTAGACCTGCGATAGGGGTAACTAACTTATATTAAAAGAGGAGTTTTGGGCTTTGCCAAAACACAAAATAGCAAAGTTGAGGTAGCTGTTTTAAACTGTCCTTCAGGTCTGCAGTGGCAGACTGGGAGCCATGTTTTACCTAGTCCCACTCATGGTGGCACAACAGGTGCTGCTGTCCCTGGGGAACACTCTAACTTACAGGTCCTTGTTATGCCTGGTACCATATACCAGGACCTCCAAGTAAGTTAGGCTATGTTAATTGGGGACCGGCCAATTAAAGCCATTGTAAGGGTAAGAGCACACACACTTGTTTAGCAGGGCTTAAAGCATTTCGGAGTCATCATTACACCAGCATCTAGTAGTCATAATGTGGGCAAAAAGTTGGAGTAAACCTGCAAAAAGATTGTTTCCTTACACAGAGAAAGAAGAAAGGAAAGTTGGAAAAGGAAGGATGGAGAGAAGGAAAGAGAGATAAGGGAAATTTGAAAGAAGTATGGGAAAAGGGAAGAAAGTGTGAGAATAAGATCAAAAGAAGGAGATTAAGGGGGCAATGAAAAGGAAAGGGTGAAGGATATAAAAAGGATGAAGGAAATAAAAAGAAGAAAATGAAGAAAATCAGTAAAGATGGTAGATCAGGGGAAAATCAAGAAAAATAAATGAAAGAAAAGAGACATGACAAAAGGAGATAAAGAAAGAGATATGAACAAAAACCAAAAAAGAAAGGAAGAAAATGAAGAAGAAAAATGTTGGACATAATTTGAGATGAGAATGAAGAAAGTTTGAGACGTGAAAACAAGGAGAGAAATATTAAAAGAAAGCAAGATTGAAGAACAGCATAAAAAGAATCATGGGAAATGAAGATTGCTAACAGAATCAAGAAATGAAAGAAAACAGGAAGATGAAAATATATGAAGATGTGAAGAGGCAAAGACATCTGGAAGGAACAATGACAGACAGAAGACAGGAAGATAAGAGAAATATGTAGTTGGGCAATCCAAAATATCCCAGGGGTGGATAAGCCATGTCTTACTCAACAGAATGGTATCAGAACACTTCATCAGTGATCTTTCACAAGGGACTATAAATCCAACCTTTTTGACAATTTATTTGTCAAAATGTTCTGCAAAATGCAGGAGATGTCCCCATTTAATCAAACAAAAAATCTTTGAAAGGAGTGACCCCTTAAACATGTTTGAGGAATTTTAATCTCAGTAAGTAGCTAATGATAAGTTTGACTCTAGCTTTCAAATTCTGAGAACTGAGGTGTAGAATGTATCATTTGGCTGCATTGTTTTCAGAATTTCCTCAGAGGAGCAAAACACTGCCCCCTCCAAATGAGTGCTGGCTTGTCACCTCACTTCCATATTCAGTGTGCTTTAGGATACGGTTCAAGTAGTAGAATGAAGGCAAACACTGGCAGGAAGGAAGAAAAATAGTTTGAATTTATAAATTAAATATCAATATGTTGTAATATATCTGTTAATACTTAGTAGTTGGTGATGTCATTATAAAGTTCAATAATAGTTTGTTGTTTTCTTCATGTTCTTCACCTGCGAATAAACAAAAATGTTATTGGCAATTTAAAAAATAACTTTTTGTATCCTTATTTTGAAAGCCTTTTATGAATAATCACCTCATAAATAATTATTTGTATTGTCTGTTGCCACGACTGCCACTTATTCTTGTTGTTTTGGGTAAGGGGGTGGATCTTCATCATCATCTGAAGTGACTGCCTGAGTTTCAAGTGGTTGGCCCTTTCTCATTGCTATGTTTTGCAGCATAGCACAGGTAATGATTGTTTTACAGCTTGTTTCTGGTCTCTACTCCATTGCGCCTCAGCTTTTATGTAGGCAATGAAATCCCCCCCTTAAAGTATCCCAAAGGTGCCCTCTGGTACGGGTACTTATTTGCCCTGACAAAAAACCTGTTTTTTCAAGGACTATCGGAGACTTTTACTTTAAGGGGCTGATTTATGATAACTGGCGCATCCCTGCATATCAGCAGGGATGCGCCAGTTATTATGCGCCACAGCTGCGCCACCATGGATGCACTGCGTTTATAATGGGGCAAAAACGCCACAGATGCGTGACGCATCTGTGCCGTAAAAGTGGCGCATTGCTGGAGTTGCGTCGCAAGCGCGACGCAGCTCCAGCAATGTTCTGGGAGGCCCTATCTGTACAATGCTGCGTCAATCCTTACGCCTGCTTCAAGCAGGCGCAGGGTTTTGATGCAGCATGGGCCTAAAAGTGACTGAGTGAAATCTTGTAGATTTCACTCAGCCACTTTTAGGAGGCGTTCCTGCGCCGAAACGCCCCCACCTGCCCTGGAACGCCTACATGTGGCGCAGGGCTTTACAACGTGACGCATCTCCCAGATGCGTCACGTTGTAAATACCCTGCACCATGGCGCAGGATTTGCGCCGCTGCTGCATCACAAAAGTGACGCAACGGCTGCGCAAAAGTGGCGCAAGTGCAACATAAATCTGCCCCCAAGTATCTACATGTCACAGTTTCTGTGAAAGGGTTGGTAGGGAGCACACGTTAATTACACTTTTGTGAAGGCTCATGCTTTTTACCAGTCCTCTTCCCACACTAGGGACAGAAGTTGAATACTTTAAAGAGCCCCCTCCTGATGTGCTGCTGCGACTCAGTCACACAATAAAGCAGTTTTTAAAAGGGTGAATCAGTGTCCCAGGAGCCCTCCATCGGTGGTCAGCCTGCCCCAGGGTCTCAACACAGTCTGAGCGAGGGAGTATTTTTATCTGACAGGTTTTAGAAGTTTGAATAATTCTAGAAGTAAAAACATGGACTAGAGAAACACATCATGCATGGACCTGGGAAACTTAGCAGGGCTACTATCTAGAAGTTCAACCCAAAAAAACAACTCACAGAGCAACACAAACAAGGGTTGAAAGATACATGTACATGTTGATGTCTGCAAGAAAAAAAAAACATGTTACTCTCACACACATGGGTGAGATAACCTCACACTGTCACTCCCAGAGGTAAATTACTTCCATATTGTTACACAAAGTGATGAGTTAAACTTGCTGTGCTATCACACCAGGGTGAGCTATATGCGAAAAAGTCCATAGATGTGTTTTTTATTGCTTAATCACCATGGAAACTCACAATGAAGCTTATCCATGCCTTCATCTCATTGTTTGCCTTCTGTAACTTAGTCTAGTCTAATTGTAACATTATAAATATAGTGCAACACATCAGAGACTGCAAAGAAAAATGTATTTTACTTTTCATGTGATACTTTAAACAACTTGGAATCTTCGTTCTTTTTCTTTGTTCAACATTTTTTTTATATGAAAAGAAGTAAATAGCATCTGAAACGTTGGTCATTTGTATATGTAGTTTTTTTATAGATATGCCCGGTGTGGCAGTCTGGTCTATGTTGGTGGATTCTGTACTATGGACATTCGTTGTATATTGAGGGTTTCAAGTTAGTCCTACTTCTATGTCAGTGCTCGTCCCAACTTTTGGCTCTGAAATGATTGCCAGTCTACTCTTCCATCCATGCTCGCTATGTATGTGACCTGTGTAGAAGTGAATAAGAGGGGACTACATTTGATTAAATGTTTACTCTGATGAAAGCGCTGGAGCGCAGATGAAATGCACAATACAGCTTTACAGATATTTTTATCTGGAGTGAAGCTAATAAGGCACAGACGTGGCCATAAAGCAGGAAACCCAAGTTTAAACCTGTGGGGACTAGTCTAAATCCTTTGTATGCAGCTGACTGTTATGGCATTAGCAATCTTGTGATCCGTGGCTACTCAACACCGCCACCTCCACCACCTCCCCTCAAACCCTATGAAATATGCGTTGATATAGCATTCTTGATGTTGGCTGCATATCTGTTTTGGTGGAAATTTGGGATTTTACTTGATGGCCAGCTTTTAACTGACTGCTGGTCCATTCTTTGATTATAGAACTTTTGCCAACAGTAGTGAGAGGTGTTCCTTTTCCATTCCAATCCATAAGCTTTCCAAGGTAGCACACGCCATGTAACACTATTTTGAATGCCCAAAAAGCAAGCACTTTGTTGTGTTGGGGGTAAACACAGGTTTGCAGGGTCACTTCTCCGGCAATATGCCCTGCCCCTCCTTTACCATTCACAAGGAAGAATTACTTATGCAACAAAATGTCCAGCAGCCAGACGGACCTTAACAGATGGGTAAATGAAGGCCGTGTGTCAATTGTTCAGTCATGTGAGATACGCCTGGGATCTGCCTTAGAGTGTGGAGAGCAGCTCTACATCCGCCAGGTCAGCAGCAGCTGTGGCTTCGTTTCCCTGGTGGAGGGCTGGCTCCTGTAGTTGAAGAGCTCATCAGGGGGGGCAGGGATCTCTGTGCCTGGAGCCAGCGCCTCCATTGAAAGAAGCAAAGTTTTACCAAACCAGTGCCGTGTAGATGCACTCCTTTGGCAACGCTTTTTGTTTTGTTTTTGAAGAACAAACTACCAAAGCAAAAGTTTATTATTGAAACAACTAATCAAAAGTACCAGCGCTCGAGGAGCAGAGGGGGCTATTGTTCAATTTAACATCATAGTACCGACACATCATGCATATATATATATATTATATATATATATATATATATATATATATATATATATATATATATATACATCATCTACTGGCAGTCGCCAGTAGATAGTTATAGTTAGGACCGAGTTCCCATAGGAAATCTGAAAATTCTATTTTGAATAACTTTGGCGCCGGTTGACTTATCTTCGTGAAATTTTCAAAACTAATGGGGCGCTCCGCTCAGCTCCTACCCTGAAAGTCTCGGGGTGATTCGTCAAGCGGGGGCTGAGAAAAAAGGGGGGTCCCAAAACGCGTTTTCCCCATGCATTTTCCCATAGGACCTTTAGTCGAAGGTACAGCCCGAACGGCTGAACAGAATTACTTGAAATTTGGCAAAGAGGTAGTCCTCAGGTCAGGCATGTGCCTTTTGCATATATGGTGTCAATCTGTTCAGTAGTTCCTGAGAAAATTGCAGTTAAAAGTACATAAATATCTATATGCGCGCACCGTGTGCGCACCGTGCACGCACCGTGCGCGCACCAAATGTCCGCGAGCATAATTCTGATTGGTGGTTAGATGTCAGTCAACATTCCAATCGGTCAAAATCAGGAAGTGTCGGACGCCATTTTGTGTGTGACAGTGAAAAAGAAAGGTGGAGAACGTGAAAAGGGGGCAGGGTAGAGAGTTCCTGACCCCCTAGCCTTTGTCAGGGGGTCCCTGAAGGAACCCAAAGGGTGAAAAAACATTTTTTTATTTTTTTTTTAAATCGCGGGGTGCGCGCACCGTGAAAAACCCTTAAAAAAATACATTTTAAACTGTTTATAAATTTATAGAAGATATTAACTATGCTGTTCAACTTTATCCAAATTCAAAAAAAAAGAGCTGAGCCATTCCATATTAGAGGATACAGTCAATCTATAACTATATACATAGGTAGTTTATTGTAAAATAAATATATAAAAAATATAATAATACATACATAAATTAGCATTTAAAAAACCTTACAAATTCACTAAAAAAAACATAGGTTTCACACACGATATAGTTAGAAATTAGCATTTAAAAAACCTTGCAAATTCACTGAAAAAACCATAGGTTTCACACACGTTATAGTTAGGAATTTAGCATTTAAAAAACCTTGCAAATTCTCTGAAAAAACCATAGGTTTCACACACGTTATAGTTAGGAATTAGCATTTAAAAAACCTTGCAAATTCACTGAAAAATCCATAGGTTTCACACATGTTATAGTTAGCTGGACATTTCACTCGTACAAAACCGTTGAAATTCCCCCGTTATAGTTAGTTCAGCTAACTATAACTTGCGCGACCGCAATCCACTGCTGATGACGTCACATATTACATCACTGTAGTCACTAAGATACTGTTAATAAGTCAGTTATACAATTAATTTTACAAAAAAAAACATCCATTTAGACACTTATTTTCCCATTTATTCTTCCATTAACCTTTAGATATACATATATAAAAAATATTTATTTTTCAGAAAGACACATATTCACTGGATGATGTCATCAGTGATGTCATCAGCAGTGGATTGCGGTCGCGCAAGTTATAGTTAGCTGAACTAACTATAACGGGGGAATTTCAATGGTTTTGTACGAGTGAAATGTCCAGGTAACTATAAGATGTGTGAAACCTATGTTTTTTTCAGTGAATATATATATATATATATATACATACACATGTATATGAGCCTTAAAAGAAAGAGACATAATCAAAAGTAGAGATAAAGAAGTTATGATGCTAGAGTGCGAGAAGTATTACATTACGGGGGGGGGGGGCTGGGTAATTGCCCACGTGGCCCAGGCCTTAAACGTCTCTATACTGCTCCAACAGCCTCTGAATCAGCCCCTCGAAGGCCCTAACTGTAAGTTGTGCGAGAAAACTGCATTTGTTTTACAACATCCAGGAATTCTAATACCGCAGGTATGTATGGTAATTTATAGGTGGGGCATTACGGTAATGTTCAGACGTTTCCTCCCACAGAGTGGACAATAACTGTGGGAATCAGTTTTCACATGCGGATTCCCACTAGTTTCCTCTCATTTCTGTCCGCACTCACCCACTCACATTTCTCTAGATCTTGCTTAGTAAAGAGCACGCAATGAAAACAACTGTGCAGTGTTGTTTTAACCACACAGTTTGTAATTCCGACTAAACCGTGAACATATGTTTACAGCTCAGAATACAGTAAATGTTTATAGCAGATGAGGCCCCCATATATCGACAAGGCAGAAATGCGACAAATTGCTGGGGTTGCAGTTTCAGAAATGATCGCTAGAGGTCCGTCTTGCTCACTCTTGGGGAATTCGTGACTCGGAGACTTTTTACAGTGACCAGTACATTGCAGTCCATGAGTGACCTCCAAAAGGAGATTTTTCTCGGCCTGAAGTTTGGGTCACCAGTTGTGATGTCTTAAATTGGTTACTGGTTTGACGGTTTTCTGTTCTCAGGAGTCATTTTAGTGACATTGTATTTATTTGAAAAATACGTTGGTTTGTTGAATGCTTGTATGATTTACGTAAAGTAATCAAGGAGTACACTATATTGTAATTTAATTTCGTGTGATTTCTTTTAACCTTAACATTCATCACTTTGAGTAGATTTCACACCACTTTAGGGCAAAAAAGTGTGGCTGCATACATGGGCTTCTGAGTTGTTTGCCAGAATAGGTTACATCTGCAAACACCAACACCAGGCATCACACTTTTTGTTGTACTTTTATGTAGAGGGAATTTGGCCCCAGGGCATTAGAGCTTTTTATGTGAGAACCTGATTATTTTACATGAAATCAGATTTTTTGGTTTGTTTTTGAGGCATGGGGAGAGTAAGATATACCCATAATCACAGGATGTTGAGCCGACACCGGAATTCCAACCAGGTTCCCCAGTTCCAAAGTCGGCAGCTCTGGGCGTTAGCCACATCTTGTCCCACTTACAGTGCATAAACAGCAATATATTTTTGTGCCAGGCCAGTGTATATAAATTTGGCCCAATAACAAGTTATTTTGGAACAACTATAATAGTGAATGCACAGTCACACGTTTATTACCAAGTGCAAAGGTCAACTTCGTGTTTATTGCCAGAGTACAGCAAAAATGACAAACATTTATTTTAGTTAAACACATTTTGTTAAAACAAGTGCGCTTCAAAAGAATATCATGGCATAAACCATATCTGCAGAAGCATCACTTCTTGTGAACCATGGTCCCTCCACAATAAGCAAGGGCAATACATGTCATATTACACTCTACAGGGCGGTAAGAATGAAGACGAGAGAGAGCAATAAAACACATGCACTCCTCTTGGGTGCTAGGACAAAGTTCCCTAAATATAAACCAACTAGAGATATGCAATGGGCTGACCCAAACCCCACTGAGAGTACTGATATTGTCTGCAGTAGGTCTTTTCACAACAGACAGCTAATGCTGTTTGTAGGCAAGACATAACAATGGCTTTGAGGGACACACTAGTGCTGAACACAGAATAGGGAGAACACAGTGCACCGTTGAGGGTCACCTCTGGGAATGGGATGGCAAGGGGGGCCCAGGGAAGGAACTCTGCCACAGGCTCCAGTCACACCTAGAAGGATACATTTAATCCTTCCACATGTGGGCCTGCAGAGTTACACCTAGCATGATTACCCTGCACTCTGGCCTAAAGCCCACTGTAAAAGGTAGATGAAGTATTTGACTGACCCCACTCCCGGGGCAATCAGAACCCTCATCAAGAGTTAGGGTCACTTCAAAGAAAATAGGGTGAAGCTTGAACCATACTCTCCTTCCATTCTTTGCCAGGGCACCCATTTCTATCCGGCAACGAGCAAACACGCATCAGTGGAAAGAGGGCCGTGCACCAATTTTGCTAATCTGTGCCAGGGCTTCTCTAACATTAAACCTTTAAATATTGCCCTTAGTTATAAAAATATTCTTTTCACATTCACACAGGGTAGATCAGGAAAGCATGTGAGTTTGTTCCTATCATCTTTATTTCCCAACTAGAGACAGTGCTTAATTTGTAAAAGAATGGGTGCCAGTCCCCAAAGCCTTTTTCAGAAGACCACAGCTTGTGCTATTGAATGTCAGCGTGCCAATTACAAATGCTGAAGTCTTACATCCACCTCATGCCTCTTTAATCCACAAATAGACTCTCCCTGACCCTTTATCTCAGTCTTGCAAGATCCTGCTTTCTCCATTTGAGACAGCTTTTTTGTCTTTCTCTACCTCCTTTTTTCCTCTTTGCATGTTTTCCCTCTATAAACACACAGTAACAAAGACACATAAATAGAGTCGCCTGGACACAATCCTTGGGTTAGTCCATACATAGGCCATCAAAATCACGATGTCAGAGGCAAGTCATTCTTAGTGTTGTCATAGTTCCTTTTTATGCATCGTTTGATATATACAAGCAAAATGTGCAACACAGCCGACACGTTTTGCCCATGCGGGCTTTTTCAGGGCTAATTCCAATCCAGTAATTTCCCACAAGATATTAACCAGGAAATCAGATGAAACTTAAATTCAAATTGTGGTCCAAATCTCGGAGTATCACTGTAGACAATAAAATCGCATGGTTCAAAATTTGCAAAATCAAGAACTCGAGCGCATAAGTGTCGCGCTATAATACCAAAGGCTCTCTACGGCCGGCAAAACTTCACTTACGCGTCCTTGTCCATCCAAGTTTTCCCTCTCTAGCTCGTTGGAAATGTCTGATATGGAAAAATAAGTGCTGGTTCCCAAAAACGAGTGCGGGTGGGTCCCACTGACAACCACCGACTCAAATTAAGCACTAGTTAGAGACTGAAGAGCTCATATTTTCTCATTTCAATATTTTTTTAGAAGCAGTTGCAAGAGTCCTCGATAAACTGTATTCAGATCTGGCTCTCTACTACTTAAGAACTTGTAGTCAGGATATTGCATCACTGTTTGACTTTCTCTGGACTTTTTCGGGGTAGCCAACTCTGAGCATTTTGTCCTTAGTATTTCTTGTGTAGATCTGTTTTAACCTTCATACATCCCCTCACTGTATTTCTAAACCAAACCAGCAAGGAGACGCCATTACTCGATTGAGACTAATTGCGTCTCTCGTAAAGTACCTATGTATACATTGACAGGTCTTCAATGACCAGCGTCTATTCCTGTCACTAACGACCACAGATCTTACTCTGAAAACACAACATTTGCATACTAATGTGTATTTTGGCCATATACTGTGGGCCTAATTATAAGTTGCAGAGTACTGGGGCAACATTAAACTAGGTGGTGATTGTACTGTTGCTACAGCAGCGGCTCCTCCTCTATGGCCGAGAAGCATCGCCCCCCGTAGTCAACAAAATGAAAAATAAAACAGCAATAAACCCTTGTTTATTATTGCTTTACTTCTGCTTTCGGAGCCGAGGCTTGGGGGCAGGGCTCGGGGATGACAGGCACTAGGGAGAGTGGTGGGCACTGCTCTAGGTGCACATGATGGTTTGGCCGGCCTTCTCAGGACGACCAAACCATGTTAGTGTGTGTATGTCTTTTGCTTTACAGGTCTCCCTCCCCGGTGTACCTACCCTAATTCCCTTCCCCTATCTAGACATTCTAGCGCTCCTTAGATATTATGTAACGGAACCAGAGGTGCTGGAAGGTGGGCTTCTGGGAGGTACTGTCCCTGAGGGTCTCGGGTTCTGATGCATCCCATATAAATTGCAATTCATAACTTGATGCATCAATGATTTCCGACCGTAATTTCGGTTGGAAACCACTGAAAAGTGACAGACTCCCAAGTTTGGGTGGTAACTGATTGGAAAAATCCCTTCCCCTTTGGCTGTGGTCCAGAGAGCCATTGCTTGCTTTCGCTGAAGCTTTTCAAAATTAAAAAATAATAATCATGTCAAAAGCAGCTCTGTATCCTTTAAGGAATTCAGGCAGCATTACAAAAATGCAAAGACAGGCATTCCACTGACCCTTCTGCCATGGTGCCACCATCCTTATTTTAATAGCCAATCGGACTGAGTCACAATGATGACCTGTCTAACGAATATAATTGAGTCAGGTCGTTCTGTGACCAACTCTGATTCCTTATTTTGCGAACTAACCTCTTCAAACATAGGACGGTTCCCAGAATAAGCAGCTGCCCGCAGAACGTCAGTACGTATTTGGCAACCTCTTTTTGCAACCAGTTCCTTAGCACATCAGGTCCTACAGCTTTACGAAAGAACTCCCCAGATTTCTGCATCACATGAACTCTGCAGATTAGATTTTACCCTGCACATTTTCTATGTACCCCTTTGTAGTATTTATGACCTGTTTCACATACCGTTCTGGATAATGTGCTTATGCCATTTCTAAGTGTGATAACATTTATTAGTATCACTGGTGCTCAATGTATCTCCCTTCGAAGGGTTAATGGTAGAGTAGGCCCAGCTGTGATTCAAAATCATAACCTCTAGGTGACTCAAACAAATGCCAACATTGAGAGTCTAACATCACCAAGCCATCTTTCTTTGACCAATATGTAATTTAAACTGTTTACGTACAACAGTTTAGATCTAAAACCATATGACCTTCGGCACGGACAGGGGAGTATGTAAGGATTTTGTCCATACAAATCCCCAAATAATTAAAGTGATCTTCTAAATCTATTCTTTTTCCTACAAAACATGCCTTTTATTAGTCCTAAAATGTGGGATATAAAT
Organism: Triturus cristatus; assembly: GCF_964204655.1. Classification (NCBI taxonomy): domain Eukaryota; kingdom Metazoa; phylum Chordata; class Amphibia; order Caudata; family Salamandridae; genus Triturus; species Triturus cristatus. The sequence continues at coordinate 962,428,832 of NC_140580.1, forward strand.
GTTGTGTTTCAAAGTGGTTTCATGGCACATTTTGCCTCTTTCTAACATTCTTTATGTGGTCTATTCTATGCTCGTATGGTTTATAGATTTTTCAGGACTGTCGAACAAGCAAGACACTTTTGAAATGAATTAACACCAATTTAAAATGTGATTAACTGTTGAAAATTATAGAAATGGTATCCTACATAGCTTTCAAAGTTACATCGAAGTATTCTTGCAATATCTACAACTTCATGATATCTTTGTTGTACATATACTTATACCAGTGGCGGCTGCTGTGCCATAAAAGTGGTGAGTAGTGCAGTGGGAAGTGGGGGGCAGCGTCAGGGGAAATAAAAAACTAAATAAATAAAAAGGCACTTACTTGCCAGCCGCTGCCCCGGTGCTCTTCTGCACCTCTCCTCTCGACTCCCAAGAGTCCATGCCAGGCTGCCAGTCCCCTGTGCCAATCACTGGTAATGCATGCATGAAAGCGGCGCCATGATTGGCCTGAGCGGGCTGGTTTACTGCTCAGTTAGGGCCTGGGACCCTCTGCTTGTTCTCCACCCGGCTGTGCAGCACAGCTCGGGTTGGAGAGATCTAAGTGGGCACGATGGTTTGCCCATCCTAAGATGGCCAGCCAAACGGCCATGCACACTCGCAGCTGTACCCTCCACCCCTCTCCCTGTTGCAGATCCTGTCTATCAGTATAGCCCATCCCCACCCTGCCCTTGACTCAGACCAGCGTGGAAAATAAAATGACAATAGCCTGTGTTATTATCATTTTATTTTTCATGTTTTCACTGCTGAGAGAGCAGTGGGGTGACGCTCCTCTGCCTTAACGGAGGCGCTGCCGGTGACTTAAACTCTGAAGTGTTTAAGCACTGTATGGACAGAAGTTGCTTTTTCTCAACCCAATGATATTAGTGTATGAGATCAGAAAACTTTATGGTCAGTTCTCGCAAATATGCACTTAATATTTCAAACCTTCAAATGACTCTTTGTTTTTGAACTCACATTTTGCCAAGTAGACTGGCCAAATGGTTTCTGAGGCACTAATGAAATGACTAGTTTTATTTATTTTTATTTTATTTTTGCGATTTCTAGAGCGCCTGGTGACCCGTAGGCATCCCCGCGCTATTCAACCTATAAAGATCCTGAAGGAGGAGGAGGGCGTGTCTTATTTGGGGAACAGGAGGGTTTTAAGTTTCTTACGGAAGACCATGTAGGAGGGTTCTAGTGTAACCTTTATCCTCATTCTTGCTAACCTCTTTGCCCTTTGAGAGCCCCACATACCCCCAAAAGGACATGGTCAATCCACAGTTTGAAGACCACCACCTTAAGTTTAGGAGAATGTCCCAGTGTCTGCTAATCTGGCATTTTCCCAGTGGGCTGTTGACACCAACCATGCCCACCCAGCCTGGTTCTACTTGCACGCTCAGCAGCGTGTGGCTGGTTTGAAGATCTGTGCCCAGGCTTACAAGCGATTCATCGGTTTCCCTGTCAGAAACTGACATGGAGGCATTCTGTGTGCTCTGCCTTGCCCTGAATTGCTCTGAGTGCAGGGATGAAATATAGCTGCAGTAGATTTTACTTTTTACATTTTCAGATGGAAGAAGAAATAGAATGGAGTGGCTGATGGGAGAACCCCTCTGGATCTTCTGGAAGAAATAGCATCATAACACGTGCAATGAGCACGGAAGCGTATCATCTGTCACAGCTGCAGTTCTCCTGCTCCTACAACTTTTCAAGGCCATTTTGCTGCTTCAGGGAGCGGGGATATTTTATAACTTAACCCCTTCCCTGCTCATGACGGAACCGTTCCGTCATGACAATCCTGTTGGCAGCCGCTCCGCCTGCGCGGCGCTGTTTCCCTGCCTGTGCGAGGGGACAACGCAAATGGGCGGAGTCATGACGGAACCGTTCCGTCATGAGCACAGCTCAACTGTGGCTCATGACGGAGCGGCTCCGTCATGAGCACAGGCCCGCCGCGCTGCCCCCCTGCCCCCCCCAGCGCTGCAGCGGAATGTCCGCAGCAGCGAAGGGGTTAAACGAGACAGATTTTATTTACAACAGCTCCATGTTAGATGGAGGTATATATAATTTGCAAAAGGAGTTCTGGTTATAGCTTTATGTGAAGGCTTTACTGTTTTCAGTTTCTATTTGTGGCAAACTCCAGTGTTTTGTTCCCCAAAGTTATAAAAAAATTGCAAAAATCAGTGGCTATCATTGTTTACTCGTTTTGGCTCCGTAAAAAGTCACAGGCCTTGTATTTTCCAGTGCTTATGAATAATGTTGCTTTTATTTCCTTCCTTCTCGTGTTTATTCCTATTGTCCATTGCACTGTCCTCCTATCTTACTCCAAACTTCCTATCTTTGTACCCTTTACATGAATTTCATCTTTCAAGTAATGTTTCATTATTTTCTCACCACCATGCTTGTCTTGTTTCCCTGCACTCGTGTCCTTTGCTGTAATCTAGTCCCACCCCATGGAAAAGATGTACATGGATGGGATATGTTTGCATCTGGTTAAGATTTGATTGCACCTGGTTAGGATTTGATTGTATGTTTCTCACTTGTAGTGTTCACAGCTCATGCACTAACTTGTAGATTTTCTGACTTAATGTATGCAAAGTAAGCAGCAGAGTTTCAGCAAAACCATCACATGGTCGCCTTCCAGGCCCGCGCATGAGTAATGAAAATGTTAATGATATAACCTGCGGCCCTATTGTAAGAAGGTATATGGCTTATATAAGCATGGTTTTCACACCATCATGATCTAAAACTAAGTACAAAAATGCTCTGTGCAGACCTTAATCGAAGTTCTTTGACTCATCTGTTATTTGTTTGCACAGTGAGCTCTGTTAACACAGTCCTGATATCTGAGCTTTCAGAAAGCAAAGCTCCATCCCGCTCTCAGTGAAGTGCCATCCTCAGAGGCGTAGCTGGAGCTTGTGGCGCCCGGGGCTATCCCTCAGATTGCCGCCCATGGGGAGGGGTGAGTTGCTGGGCATAAAGGACGGAAAGCACTTGAAAGAGGACCGAGAGACACGTAGTATCGCCGCAAACAGTTACCTCAATCATGCAAGTTACATGCACATACATGACAAGGTCCAAGGCTACACAGTTGAATACACCGGTGACTGGCAGTGACTGGCAGTACAAAAGAGAACACACAGACTGCATGATCTATCTGGGGACTCAGAAAAACCGCATGTGACATCCATCAGAGAGCTGCGTGAACAATTACCTGGTAATCCTCTCAGCACAATGTAAACATGCACATACATGACACTATTCAGGGATCCATCATCTACAGCTGACATTAAATGACCATTCATCATGGTCCCCCATTAAAGCAGTGCACTTTGTGATCTGCATGGTACATGTTCTTACTTAACCCTCTGTGCTACCTTTCCAGGAGTCAACCCTTCCACTAGACAAAACTTGGATCTCTCTCTAGGAAGAACATTAATCACCAAAGTTATCGTGACATTTTTATTGTTTCTGAAAATTGCTGGAGGCCAGGAAGGAGGCAGCAAGTTTTTTTTAAACCATAATATACTTGCAAACACTACGCACCCACCCGAAATAGGTACCCATTGCGGTCACACCGTTCGCACCCCCCTAACCTGCTCAAGGTTCATGTGACCTCAGTGACAGAGTCACAGTGACTGGATCACTGTTGCTCTAGGGTGTGCTGCTTCGTAGGCCTGCCCGCAAGACTGGAGATGAACTTCAGTATGGATTGTGGTGGACAGGCCTTCAAGGTTAACTCACAATTGACACCACTAGGGTACACCTGCTTGTCCTAAGACATCAAGCCTTCTAAGGTCTAGTGGGGCCTTCTAAGGTCTAGCAGGGGAATATGCTCCCTCAGTAGAGAGGTCTGGTGGACTGGTCATGAAAGCTGAACCCAGTTCCCCAGTTTCAAATTCGACAGCTCTGGCCATAGTGCCACATCCTCTCCCCCACTGAACACCATACTGCCCCACCGAGAGAAACTCGCACTGCCTTCAGCTATAACCTAATTGTGCCCGCTGTAAACACTTGGATGTGGCTCAATTCAAATTATGCACTTGATAAGAGTAATATGCTGCCTAAAAAAAAAAAAAGTAAAAGCAAACACTCATAGGGAATGCAAGATTAAGTAAAGCATGTGAAATGTAAGCAGAAACAACATGGTTACCTTAACGATCTCTCACTCACTATTCAGAAATCAGCGAGTGGTTTTACCTGAAAAGTTAAGGACATGACTACAGGGCCCTGAAGGGAACCGTTTCAATGTCCATTGCTTATATCCTTACAAAACGTAAGCAGTATGGTTTAAAAAGACCACATCCATAAACACACAGCCATGGTACACATTTTGTTTTCCAATCCACCCATCAACCAGGTATTGCAGTCCCTCCAGGAATGGTACACTTTCCCACCTGGGGACAACAATGCTATTCAAAGAAAGACTAGAAAACAAAAGTAGCGCTTCACTGGCAAACTCTGTAAAGTGAGGCTGGTGTATTTGGATGTGGATAAAACCAATCTGGCCACTTTGCAACCACTCTGTCTTGCTTTATTTAGTTATGTATTTATTTTTCATATTTAAAACCTTCTATTTCTCTCCATCCCGCTGCAATTTGGAATAGTAAAATGTCAGGAAAAGGGCATTTTCCGCAAGAGTGTTTTGCTTTTTTGGATCCATTTCACAGGGAAGCAACTAAATGAAAGAAGGAAAGAGGTTGTGAACCTTTTCTTCAAGTTACGGTTTTCAGTAAATGAGGAGCAAGACAGAAAGAGAGGGAATAATAGGAAGAGAGGGCGTGACAGCTGCCATCACAAAAGAGAAGAGGACATTGCCCGAGTCCTATTCCTTCTCTGCCCGTCCCCTAACGTCCACGAAATCAAGCCTAGCCTTATCTGAATGCCTTTGTCCGCCCCCAAAATAGTGCCACTTGGGCCGGACCGCCCCCACCCCCCCCCCCCCTAGCTACGCCACTGGCCATCCTCCGTCACTGAGAGCGAGATGGAGCTTTGCTTTCTGAAAGCTCAGATATCAGGAATGTGGCAACAAAGCTCACTGTGAAAACAAATGGTTGTGTTGCTTACCCTTGACCGAGATACAACTCAGAGTTCAGCTGAGAACCTCCTGCTCCTGGCCGCTACTCAGTGAACTGAAGCCATAAAAAGAAAAAACATGCTCCCAAAATGGGAATGGATGTAGGTCCTGGGATCTAGTGAATGGTCTCAAAGGCATATTAAGTGGCTTACTATTTCCAGAGTGGGCCATAGCAGGAGCATTGAAGCAATACACATGCAGGAGCATCGAAGCAGTACAAATGCAGCCACTACCTCTAAGCACATAATAGTGCTTAGAGGTAGTGTCTGCACTTTTACTGTTTTGGTAAAGAAGAGCACCAAGGCAGTGACCGTGCAGCAAAATCCAGTTTTTTCAGCTTTCATCTGAAAAGCAAATACTTTCTTCAGTGGTGTTTTATCAGTTTTAATTGGTTTTAACTGAAAACCCCAAACCCTATTTGTGTGGTATTGCATATACACACAGATCCAAAGTATCTACTATAGTAAATGAGGTGTGCAGGATAGGTTGATTGCCTTCAACTTGCATTCATACCGTGCCAAGATTTCTCCGACTCTCCCAAAATGCATTTGCACTCACCTTCATACATTAAAGAGAAGGGAGTCAATAGATAGATTAACCCTGGATATATATGAGTTTTTCACACATGATGCGGTATACCACTTGAAGCATATTAACTTTACTGGCTTGCCTTTGAGACCAGAAGTGATTTACTCTAGAAGCACTATGACATTTGACCTTAGGAGACCATCAGTGATACCCTTGAAACTATTTGCAGTTTCCCCCTGGGTTCATCTCAGAGTTGTCCTTGGACTCATATGTGCTTTGCCCGCAGTACTGTAGGTGCTTTGCCCTTGATATTGAGAGTGGTTTGTTCTTTAGGCTAAATGCAGTTTACCCTCGGCACTGAAGTCATTTTGACTCTGGGACTGGAGGCTGTTTACTTTTGGGGCTGTATGTGTTACACAGTAGTGTTTTTGAGACAGTAGTGCTTTGACATTGGGGCAGTAGTGCCTCGCCTTTGGAACGGTAGTTCTTTGCCGCTTAGACAATAGTGCATTGCCTTTGGGACAGTGGTGCTTTGTCTTTGGGCCTGTCGTGGTTTGCCTTTGGAACAGTAGTGATTTGCGTTTGGGACTGTAGCATTTTGCCTTTGGTACAGTAGTGCCTTGCCCTTGTGATTGTAGTGTATTGCCTTTGGCACTGTACTTCTTTGTGTTTGGGAGAGTAATGATGTGCCTTTGGTACACTAGCACTTTACCATTGGCACAACAGTGCTTTGCCTTTGGGACAATAGTGGTTTGCCTTTCAGACAGTAGTGGTTTACCAGTGAGATTGTTGTGCTTTGCCTTCAGTACAGTAGTGCTCTGCCTTTGAGGCATTAGTGCATTGCATTTGGGACAGTGGTGCTAAGCCTGCAGCGCAATAGTTCCTGGTCTTTGGGACAATGGTGGTGTGTCTTTGTGAAAGTAGTGCTTTGCCTTTGGGACACTAGTGCTCTGCCTTTTGGATAGTAAGAGATTGTCTTTGGCACAATAGTGCTTTGCCTGCGGGGATCACAGTGTTTTGGGCAATGCAATGCGTTGTGTTCAAGACAGTAATGCTTTGTCTTTGGGATTGGTGTGCTTCGCCTTTGGGACTAGAGCTGTTTTCCTTCCGGACAGTAGTGCTTTGTCTTTTGGGGGTTGTGGCAGTTTGCACGTAGGACTGTGGGGTTTTGCCTTTGGACAGTAGTGTGTTTTCTTTTGGACTGCAGCAGTTTACCTATGGACAGTAGTGCTTTGCTTTCCGGACAGTAGAACATTATCTTCTGAAATGCAAGTGTTGTTCCTTTCGGACAGTAGTGCTTTTCTTTTGAACAGTAGTGCTTAGCCATTTTGCACTATAGCAGTTTGCCTTTGGACAATAGTGCTTTTTCTTTGGGACAGTAGCAGTTTTCCTTTGGGACAGTAGTACTTTGTCTTCAGGACAGTGATGCTTTGTCTTTGGGACTGCTGTGCTTTGTCTTTGGATTGTAGTGGTTTACATTCAAGGCAAAAGTGCTTTGGCTTCAGTCAGTAATGATTTGTCTTCAGTACAATAGTGCTTTGACTTTGGGGCTTTTGCAGTTTGCCTTCTGGACTGTATCTATCCGCCTTTGGGACTGAGGCATAATACCTTTGGACAGTAGTGCTTTCGCTTCAGCATAGTAGAACTTTACCTTCGAAACTGCAAGTAGTGTGCCGTTGGGACAGTAGTGCTTTGCCTTTGGGGCAGTAAGTTAGGGGTTGTCTTTGGGACAATAGTGATTTGCCTTCTGGACTGCAGCAGTTTCCTTTGGACAATAGTGCTTCGCCTTTGGGACAGTAGTATTTTACCTTCAGAACCGAAAGTGATGCTCCTTTGGGACAGTAGGAATTGTGCTGTCAGAACCATGCCCAGTTTGGCCTGGGAAGTGTGTTGGTTTTTGCTTTGGGACAGTAGTGCCTTCTGAACAGCTCTACAGGCCTCACACACTGGTCTGATCACTGCAGTTCAACCTCTTTATGCAACATCTCTGCTTTAGGTCAAGCAAACATGTCTCCCATAAATGCTACTCATTTTTAACGTTTTGGAGCCAATCAGGGCGGGTTTCTCGAGTTCTAGAAGTCTGTTAAGTCTGTTTAGAGCCACAAGCAGCACGCGGTCCAGGGCCTTCAGAGCTGCCTCCGTTCCTTGCTCGACAGAGTTAATCCGCTGGCTTGGCCCATTCAGACGGCACGCGGCGGGTTCTTGCTACAGTCAAACGATGATCGTCATGAATTCCTGCAAACACTCCACAGAATTGCATCAGCGGGAGGAATGTATTAACTGAAGAGCTCAAAATAAAGTCAGGGGCAAAAATTGCTAACGTTTTGGACACCATTTTCCTTAGGACAGAAATAGGATCAGTGGCGGCTGCTCTAATTTTGGGGTGGTGGTGCAACGCGAATGTTGGGGGGATCAGGGCCGGCTCTAGGGCGGTGCGAACGGTGCCACCGCACCGGGCGCTGACTTGGGGAGGGGGCGCCATGTTTATTGTTTTAAAAGCTCCAGATGCCACGTTCCTTGTCCGAGCAATTTTCAAGCATCATTAAAAATGTCACCATAGACAACTCCGGTGATTAATGTTGTTCCTGGCGAGAGACCCGAGCTTTGTCTGGGGAAAGTTTTAACTCGTCATAGCCAAGAAGGTTAATGTGCCTGCTGCAAAGAACTTGCCCCATTCTGCGAACACTATAAATAGGTCAAGGGGTTATCGCTTTTGTCATCTAGATCCTTTTGTTGCTTGCAGTTTGAAAGTTAAAATCCTAATATAGAGCAGTGAACTATTAACTGCCATCAAAGAGCTCATGCAAACTGCAAGAAATATATTATAGCTACATATTTTTTGCCCAGTCTTTCCTTATCCTAGTATTGCAAAAATGTTTCAATTGGGTAGAAATCAACTCTTATTATTAAACAAAACCCCTAACAATGATTTTACATTTAACATTCTTAATTTGTGCTTTTCCAGACCAAGGACTTTTAAGTGATGCTGCCTACCAGTATGAATGACATGTGACTCCTACACATTGTAGTCCTCTGTCTTAGGTAATATTTCCTATACATTGATTTACACACACATGATTGTCTCCGTGCAACGTATGTGTGATATAAAGTATTTTGAGACCCTAAACTGGTATGAGGGGTGGTAGAAAACTAAATGAATCTAAGAGACAGTGGTTATGGTGATTTGGGGGGCATTGTCAAATGGTGGTAGTGAAGGAATCCGTGGTGAGGTGGTCATGGGGGCGCCAACAAACATTGTCGCACAGGGCGCCACCAGTACTAAAGCCGGCCCTAGGGGGGATAATAAATAAAAACACTTACCTGCCCCTGCGGCCGCCGCCTCGGTGCTCCTCTGCCGACGCTAGTCACGCTGCACAGGCTCCCAGGGGGCAATCACGGCGTGGCTATCATGCTGGTAGTACTATTTACCAGCATGAGAGCAGCGCTGTGATTGGCCTGAGGGGGCTGACTTGATGCTCGGTGAGGCACGGGTAGCCTGTGGCTTTGCTCCAACCCAGCTTGCAACACAGCTGGCTTGGAGTAACATAAGTGCTCATGTCTGTTTGACTTGCCTAAAACGGCCAGCCAAACTGACATGCGCACTTACAAGTGCCCAACTCTCCTCCCTACTGTGACGTGACGCTCGTCAGGATGCCCCAGCCCTAACCTTGGCTGGCAGGATGAAAAATAAAATAAAAATAAAATGGTTTTGTGATCATTTTATTTTTCGGTGGGCCAGCTCTCCTTTGCCGTACTGAAGGAGCCGCCCCTGCACAATTGCGACTATATGACAATGTGTTGGTAACACTGTTTTTAAAGAACTATTCAACAAAAGGAAAACAAACTGTACCAAAATATAAACTGTGTGCTTTGACAGTACTGAAGCACCGGCCTCCCGAGGCATTCCAACATTGTCGGCAAACAAGGTCAGGCTGCCCAAGCTTCTTTTATGGATCACTGGGTTGTAAGAAGAACTGTGTGCTCCTATGACCCGTTGCGACAAGTTCTGCCTACCCACAAAGGATGAGGTTCTGCATTGGGAGACAGAGTAACAGGATGGACTGGCAGAGCAAGCTTTGTAGGCAACTGGGATAAAGCACATGCTACAAAAATGTTTTAGATAGCACATGGCAATGAATACACGGAATGAGTATTTACATCCTCATACTATTCCAGGCCCTTAAGTTACTTTTCCCTTCTTTTATTCTTTCCACAATCCCTCAATCAATCAATAATGTCAACCAAGGTGGAGAAAGAGGGAGTCTACTCATATAAGATTAAATACACACAGAATCGCTTGCAGACTCTCATCGACGACGGCTTTCAAACTGGAAGCCAAAAGATTCTTAATGAGCAATTTCCTACCATAAAGGGTTGAGGCACTCATAAGGCGGCTGTCTCTTCATTCCTAGCTCCATGGCACAACTAACAGTCACGGATCGTATCATCTGCATAATATTATACCTTTTATGTGTACCATTGCTTACTGTTTATCATTGTTTCTTACTTTATTTTACCTATTTTTTTTCTTTTTTTTCTTTCCACAACTGCTGTGTATATTTCATTTTGTCCTCTCTACCAACTTATTGTAAAGCGCTCTGATATCCTGCGGGATCCTGTTCGCGCTATATAAAACTTTATAAATAAAAGCATCCTTAAAAAAGTATAAACACTATACCCTAGATGAATTCCCAGATGCCCTGTTTACTGATAAATACCACAGCAGTCCAGACGGGAAACTGAAACCGACATAATTTCCTTGTCCCGCAACATCTTATCCTGGACCAACATCTTCCATAATACAATTAATGTCACATCATCTTGTAAAATCTCACATGGCTACAAGCTCAAAATTGCTCACCCCCCAATTCAATAGATCAATCACCATCTCCATGCACAATAATAGTGAGATAACGATTCAGTACAATGACTCTTGTCTCATTATTCGACCATCTGTTCCCTTCCCTGCTCCATGCCTTCACACCAAGCCAACCTGCCTCTCTGTCCAACATGCCGATCAACACCACATACACTACTCAATCACCATCACAAACACTCCCCTCAACCCCTGTAACTCATATAGCTCCTCCTCTCAGCTAACCATCCCTGTGAGCAAGCATTGTTATCCTACCCCTAGCACCATCCTGGGACATTTGGAACATATCGGACACCGCTTTACCTATCGGTACTACCTCCCCCCAAACTTCCCATCGTGTACACTCAATGCACTACTGTTCTAATGATCTCGCTCTATCCCACTTCCACTTCCACCCCTACCTCCCACATATGGAGCATACTTTGAGAGACCTCCTGATCAACTCTGACTACCACACACCAAGCTGACTCATGCTTACATGGCTGACCAATCCCTCCTCTCCCAATTCTCACAAATTTGCAATCTAATACTTTTCCAAAACAACTTCCGCCCCTCCCCTCCTCATTCTACCACACAAGAAGTATTCTTTATATCTACCACGTCCAACTCTCACCCCTCTGGCTCCATCACACTCATTCAATCATCGTCACATGACACTGCTCAGCCCATTCTCTACACACACCCCCAACCACTCTGTCATGAATCTCCTTGTCCCTTATCGTTACACCCCCTCTTCATAATCGCTTTTGACTCATCACAAAAACCACTCCCCCCCACCTCTTTTTACATCACAAAATATCCTTCCTTTATGATGAAATCCCTCCAGGACTTCTCAACTCGCCTTACACACTACACACACTTGTCCCGTCTCACTACACTACCTTCGCCTACATGCTCTTGACTCAGAACAACCACAACTCCTCCCCAACTCTATCCTATTACAAAACATCCTCTCTACACGATGTAATCCATCCTGGTCTACTTTACCCCCCTCATGCACTACCAATATCCTCACCTACAACCGACAAACCTCACCTGTCACTATACCCCCAGCTCCACTTTCCTACACCACCTTACCCTCCCCAATCTACCATACAGGAAGAGTTCTTCTCACACATTGACTGTCCTTCCAGACAACAATTTCCTCCAGCTCCCCCTCTCTTCAACCTTTCTCACCCCATGTCACCAAGACCCTACCTCACACACACCCCATGCATCGTAAACTCACCCAATGCACCCCATTCTCATCCCACATCACCAAGATTACACCTCACTTACAGCTCTTGTGCCATAAACCCACGCAACATACTTTGCTTCCCCACTCCATGTTTTTCCCCCACACCACATTGGCAGCTCCCATGTATTGCCGCACAACCCCTACAATAAAAAACGTCACCCAACCAATGTGTACCCTGACTGCCACTCATGACAACCATCCTCCAATGAAATAAACTCCAAATGATTACAACATCATACCACACTCCCTTTTCTCTGCAGCCCTCACCCCACAAACTTGATAACTTCACCCCAACACTCTACCAAACTGATATCAGTATATTCCATCTAAGCTCTAGGCTATCTACTGTACTTGACTCTCTTTTCACCCAGCAGAAGGTGTATTGCCCCAGAAACTCAGTGCCACGGAGTTGTCACCCTGCTCACCCCAATAGATTCACCCCTACCTCTCTCAAGCAGCCGATTTGTGCAAACCTACTAGCAAGCTATAACACCCTGACATTACATACCCCCCTCACTGCCCCAGACGACTCAAACCTATGCCAAATTCCAATTATTTCCCTAACTTGGTCCAAACACCAGTCGCTCCCAAAGCGGACACCGGCAAGCAGAAATATTCTTCCCATTGCAACCAAAACCCAATACACTCCTTACACCAACTCATACACATCGGTTGTACATTGCATGCTTCATAATTGCAGATCAGCAATGAAGTATAAGCTTGACATTTCTGACAGTATTACACACTATAACCTAGGCCTGCTAATTCTCACAGAGACCTGGTTGAATGACACATCCCATACAATAGTTGACCTTTTTATTCGTCCAAACCACTCCATCATCAGAAAGGACGGAGTAGGTAGAGTCGGGGTGGTTTGGCCGCCATCTTCAGAGACACCCTACAATGCAAGGAGCTTTTCAGCAGTCCTTTTTCCTCAATTCAATAAGCAACGATGGAGCTATGAGTGCAACACAACTCCCCTTTCAGACTTGCTGTCATCTATCACCCACCAAGTGACAACACAGCATTTATCACAGAATACATTGATCTTGCATGCGACCAATCAACACAAATTAAAGAAGTGATCTTTCTAGATGATTTTACTCTGCATTGGGGCAACACAGAAGATTATGCAGTCAACCAGCTTGCCACCTCTCCGCAAATGATCTGATACAACACAACTTTAAACCAAAGCACAAGAAAGGTTCCATGCTTGATCTAATGAGCTCCAAAGACGACTTGCTCTTAGTCAATGAACCCAGTCTGGTAGACTCCTCTGACTACTTTCTTGTTCACTGTCCCCCACAACTCACTCACGCCCTGACAAGAAGACAACCGAAAAGAACAACTTCCTGGTCTTTCAACATCAAGAGCATCGATATCAGCATACTCAGCAAATCCTCCATGAATGTACTAAGCCCTATAGTCCCACCATTGATGTCAATATCTCCACTGCCCACTGCTTTGACATTCTTACTATTTTGCTTGACGAGGCAGCCCCACTTCTAAGTAAAAAATAAAAGTCCAACACCATCTGCTCCATGGTTCAATAAAGCCTTACGCGAGGAAAGAAAAATCTTGAGATCTCTGTATAAATAATGGAAACAGACACCTTCCACCACTAATCTGGCATGCCTCCGTAATGCAAGATCATTACAGCAAAGACATATTTCATGAGAAATCAAATCACTCCAGATCCTTCGTGACTCAGCCAATAATCAACCGAAACAACTCTTTGATTTGGTTAAAACAACCACCAGCCCTCTCTTGCCCTCTTCCATCAAACTTGAAGACTCCTCCAAGAAAGTAAACGTTTGTAAAAATAATTCAATTCCAAAGTGAAATTGCTCCTATGCCAAGATGAACATTCTATTTTCACCAAGGTTTGTGCAGAAAAGAACACCTGGTAAACCTTTGACTTTATTGGGAAGAATGCATTACTTAAAATCATGAAAACCAAACCCTCAAATTACCTTGTGAACTCTATTCCAAGTAACATTTCCAAATATCTTCACACACACATGCTTGTTTACTGGACAAAGCTAGTGAATTTCTCAGCCACAGATCATTTCCAGATTCCCTCAAAAACCCCACTTCTCAGAAAACCCTGAGCAGATGCAAATGACCTTAAGAACATTCGCCTCATCACCAACCTAACTTTTCCTGCAAAAATCACTGAAAGGTGTGAAGCGGAGCAACTCACACAACACATCAAAAACAACCTTCTGGACAAATTCCAATTGGGCTTCGATCAAGGATGCAGTACCGAAGCAGCACTGTTTTAGGTTGCAGATGATGCTCTTCTAGACTCAGACTCGGACAGCTCCTGCCTCCTAATTCTTCTCAACCTGTCGGCAGCTTTTGATACAGTAAATCCCTGTAGGCTTCTAGACACACTAAAAAATCAGATGGGCATTGACAACGCAGTCCTAAAATAGATTTAATCTTTCCTTATGGGAAGGCCACAGAGTATCAGAATTGATGACTGTCTATCTTTGCTGATGTCCATCAATCAAGGAGTACTACGGGGTTCTATCCTTGCTCCTATTCTGTTCAATCTCGATATCGAACCTCTGGAAGTCCTACTAAGAACGACTGGGATCCCCACCAGTATACAGGCGAAAGCAATCTGTACTTCAAGGTCTCATTCCTAAATTACATTTCTCATCTGGCCAGCAGCCTAAACTTCGTTCAAGACTGGATGACTTCCCAGAACCTAAAACTGACCCCATCAAAAACCAAATTCCTCCTCATTTCCTCTTTGAATTTATCAACACCTGTACAATCCTGGTTGGATACACTCAACATCCTCAACAGCTAATTCATCATCATTGACCGTGAAAAATCTCTGGAAGTCAGTCTGGATAAAAAGCTCAACCATCACACCTAAAGCAGCACTATGGCCAAAAATGCACAATTTCAATTGCGCCTTCTTTGAGGAATTCAACACTACATTCCTGAGTAAGATCTGAAATTGCATACTCAATTACTGTTATGTCCAGAATCGCCTATTCTAAATCTCTTTTGACAGGTTTCCCCAAGACTCTCCACTCAACTCTGAAATCAGTTCTATATTCAACAACACGCTTTGTTTATGGGTTGAAAAGAAACTACCATATCTCACCAATGCTTGTCACTCTTTGCTGGTTTACCATAAAAGTCAGGGTGATTTATAAAACAGCCTGTACCACCCACAATGTCTTGCATTTATCCACTCCTTGCTACCTAGTGAACACACTGAAGCTTTAGGGAGGTGCCAGACCACCACAAAATGCAGAAACCATGCTGTTAGAGCCTCTGACTTTTAAAAAGGAGCAACTCATAGCATAATCTTTCTCAGATAGTGCAACCAGAATATGGAACCCCTTATCCCCGAAACTAAGCACCACCAGCTAAGCACTACCACCTCATTGTCAAACTTCAAAATGGAGCTGAAATCCCTTCTCTGACAAAGTCACCTTAGCCAGTTGTCGCCTTAAGCAACCTCCCTCAAGATAATGTAACCTCCCCAAGACTGAGACTAACTGCACCACTCCTGTCTCACCTAATCTACCGTTGTTGCTACTACCTACACTACCTACATCTTCTTATAATGCCTAAATCCATGCCTTTGTAGTGATAAAAACAAGATAAAATCGCAGTTTTGACCCGCTACTTTGTGATTTTATAATGATTGCAACTAGCAACTGATTGTAACTTTGTATCTCTTGTAATGAAACCTGTTTTATCATAAGGCATCTAACGCCTTTCAGGGAGTCCACGCTATTTAAAAAGGGATAAATAAATTGATAAATAATAAATATGCTTTATCAAGTTCAATGTCCCTTGGGCATTTATTGGTATTTGAAAAGCATTGGGCTAGGCTATCTCAGCTAAAGGGTGCTTCTTAAGATGATGGGTCTCACATTTCCTAGCTTTCAGTGTGTTTATATTGTAAGGCTCCTGGTTAGGTGTCACTTACAGACCGCGGTCTATACCAAAATCTTACAGGGGACTTAAAGTCCACCCATTGCTTACCCATTGGTTGGCTTTATTGTGACTCTTATTACCTTGCTTCTTATCCGATGGTTTGCATTCCTTTCCTTCTGTTACCCCATCTCATCGAGTATACCTCCTTTAGCATTCTTTTGATTGGCTGACTTGTATTCTTCCACTACTCACATTTTTAGATCTACTTTTTTCTTTTTCATTAAACACTCCATTAGAGTGCATGTGTTTTGTTTCTCTCCCTTCTGCGCTGCTCCCCCTTTAAATACTCCCCTGCCTATTGCTTCCCTTTCAATTACATGTCCATTTTCAATTTCTTTTTTGTGGGCCTTGAAGCTGCCATTTGCTGCCAGGCCACTGAGCATTCAAAATCTTCTTTTATTTACTGATCCAAGTGGTGTCTGCCATCTTTACGAGGAAACAAAAAATAAAAGAAAGCACAACCTATGTCATTCTGCTGGCGTTCACATGGGAATGTACACTTCATCATACATGTGCATGCGGTAGAAAGATCCAGCTGCCAATGGCATTCCACCATTGTGCTTCTTTTTGCCAGCATAAAACATTAGCAAAGCCAATAGGTCAACAAGGCGAGACCTATTGACAATTCTAATGCTTACTTTTAGGTGCAGTCTGGCCTGAGAGCACTTTTCCCATATTAGTTATGCACGTATATTTGCTTGCTCCATTGTTTAAGTCTTCGTTAGTGGTTTTGTTGTCCTGGTAACAACCACCATGTTTTCAGTCTTCTTTGAAATATCACCATTTAACGTGCAGAGATAAAATCTCTAATTTGGAAATGATGGTGAGAGATTAAACATGAGTGGCAATGAATCACTGGTGCTTGAAGAAGGGTTGATGGGGGTGTGGGAGCACTCCCAAAATAACAGTGCTAGATTTCAGAAGGTGAATGAGCAAGAAAAGAGGTCTTTACTTTTTATTCATATCTGGACACATTATTGGTGCGCTCACAGACGGAGGTCAAATGTCAGGCAATGTCTTCTGACAAATTGCTGCTTATTCTTTTAACATGGAGGTGGTTGTTTACTTTTCTTTTTCTAACTGCAAAGTGAGTTCATTTTGTAAGGTAAACTATCAGACAATCTTGCTGGAGTATAGGGAGTGTGAAAGGCTGTAGGATGTCAGTTTTTTTCTAAAACACAACACAATTTATATACCTGTAAGTGCCCTGAACAAATATTTCAAACCACATGAGCAGTTAAGAAAGCATAACTGAAGCACATTGTTTGTAATTCTGATGTGTGATTAAAACAAAGATGTTTATGGGAACAAAACAAATCAAGACACGTTATTTGGCAATTGAACCTCTGTTTTCACACATTATCCTTCATGCACCATGGTTAACCAGTGTAACTGAATGTCAGTGTGAATTCTGTGATCATTTCAATGGAAAACGTGCTCCTGTAAAAGCAATAGATTTGCAACAGTTGTCTCCAAAATGCACCACCAGCTAAATACCACACACTCTTACCACTGTTGCTGAATGGGCGTGACTCATTTGCTATACTTATTCTTTCTATGACATTTGAGTTTTTCACAATCCCTGTTATTTCAGTGATATAACATTGATGGCAGCTCCCTCACTCTGAAAATTGTTCCAGCACCAATGTAATGCATATACAGAAAGCCACTGCACACTAAGAACCAAGGGGCTTATTTACAAGCCCATATTTACAAGGCTACGTAAAGTCACCCTGCATGACCTTTCATGGCCTTGTAAATATGGGCCCCTTTCATGCATTACTCTGCATGAAAGGGGCGTTCCATGGGTGTTGCTGTGGGTGTGCCCACGCAACATCCATGGAAGTTGACACATTCTCAGATTTACGATGTTTTTTAAAACTGGGAATGTGTTAGAATCCTACACCTCCCCAGGGTAGGGGTAAACATGGTACAATGAGGAGAAGCACTTTTATTTCTCCTATTTCTATGCGGGCTGCATTCTGCAGCTTGCATAGAAAGAGGAAAATGCCATTAATGATTGTTTTTGTGCAGGAAAGTGAGAAACGCCCATTAAGGGAGGTAAACAAGTCCAATGGTTGCTGATCCACAAAAGTAAAACAAATAATTTGCTCACAAAAAGGATCATGCCAACCCCTCCAATCCCATCCAGGAGTAAACTATTCATCTCTCTTCCAGGGCAATGTTTGGCTACATGGCTGACATCTGTGTACAGTGTAACTAAGGAGACTGTTTAGGAAAATATTGCAATATACAGGCACCGAGTACAGTTAATTTTTCTGGCAGATGAGAGGGTGTTCCTCACATACAAGGGCCTTTAACTGTAACGTTGCCAGGATCGATGTCATCACCAAACTCATAGTCTAGTCCAGTTTTTCATGAAAATGGAGCATTTTAGTCCAATTGCTTTAATTAATATATTCTAAGACTACAACTCCTTGGACACATATGGTTGGTAAACGAAAGTCCAGGACCGGATTTCTTGGAGTTACCTAATCCTTGAAAAGCCCTGAGAGTCATGTGCTCTCTTAACTTGCTCATTAGCATGCCCACCTGCTGCAGGGGCGAATTACACAAATATTGAATCAAAAATATTGTGTAACACGAATGTCAAAAATATAATTACCACTAAAATATTGCGTGGCAAAATATAGAAGGTGTTTTTAGAAATACTGTTGCATATACTATTGTTTACCATAATGTCATTGTATTTTTTTTTTAATTAAGTTAATATATATATTAGTTTTTATATCAATTGTAGGCTTTAAGTAGTGGCGTAGCAATGGGGAGAGAGGGGTGCACTCGCCCTGGGCAGCACGAGTTTTGGGGGTGGCACCCCCCCAGCTCTTACCTACAGGTGTCGCAGGAATTGAATCCCCAGCACCCCGGGTGGCAAACGCAGGGACCCCTATGGGCAGCACATGGTCTAGCTATGCCACTGGTTTTAGGATTATCATTAACGTAGAATGAGAGGGATCATCACAGTAATATTTCAAAATTACCAGTCATTAGGTCCTCTATCGGGTCTTTTATGGAGTTGGGAGTGCTTCCATGGAGCTCCAGAGACTGGGTAAAATGATACTCCTCGGTATCTGTCCCCACCACCTGGTTGTTGACAGCTTCCCAGTGGAGGATGAAGAGACTCCTGAACACCATCTGGGCCCCCTAACCATATCACATGCAGTCCCACAGCATGCTTCACCAGATGGAGGCTAGCTCCACTACAAATCTCCCTCTGGTTGGCTGCACAGAGGTGGCTTACCTACCTTGATTCATGACCACTATCATAAATGCATCTCCCAACTGTGACTGCTGCCCCAAAGGATGCTGCCCACTGTGGACCAACAACACTCAGGATTTTACTTTATGTTACTCCAAAGCAGGTTTGCAGGGCAAAGTCCTTTCAAGATGGAGAGATGACTCAAAAACAGAGTGTTCTCTTTGATTCGGGTCTCTCGCGCTTTCATCAGGGTACCCTATGAGCAATGCCTGTTTGATGATGTTGCTTGCATATGGATGGAGTGAGGGACTGAGTTTTGATAGCATTGAAGTCTACAACATGGTCCCCCATGGGGTTCGAAGTATTGTGGAAGATAAGAAGGTGTCTCTGCAGCCTGCCTTCATTAATGTGTGTCATTTAGATTAGGCTGCTACCTTGCACCTTGACAAACATGAAGGTGGCCACGTTGGAAGGAAAAATGGCTGCTTGCCCATCCACTATCCACTATTATTACTTCAGAACATCATGGTAAACAATCCTTTTAAATATATACACATAATAATTGTAAATTATGAGAATGGAAGGGTCGGAAACAACTAAGAAAAAACTACACAGCTGTCTCTCCGAAATGGCAGAATGGATGCGCAACCACTGCCTAAAATTAAATGCCGGAAAATCGGAGATACTACTGTTCGGAGGAGCCAAACTCTCATGGAACGACACGTGGTGGCCACCGTCTCTGGGATCAGCCCCCGTCCCGAAACAGTATGCCAGAAATCTTGGCATCATGATGGACGACGCCCTGTCCATGAAAGACCACATCCGCATACTCTGGGGCAAAGGTTTTGCAATTCTCAAACTCTTAGCAAAAATGTTCTCCTGGATACCTTTTGACTGTCGACGCACAATCACCCAGGCCCTCCTGGTTAGCCGCCTAGATTACGGCAATGCCCTGTTCGACGGGATGAACGAGCAACTGCTCTCCCGCCTACAGGTCCTACAAAACCAGGCGGCTAAACTGGTCTGTAACAAAGGCAAGCGAGATTCGGCCTCTGCATGCCTAAAAAAACTTCACTGGCTACCAATGCGTCAGAGGGCCACCTTCAAATTACTTTGCCATGCGCACAGAGCCCTTCATAAAACAGGCCCCATTATCCTTCAAGAGAAAATTGAATTTTATATCCCCAACAGGAATCTAAGATCCAACAACTCAGCTCTGGCGAAACCCAAGCGCATTTACAAAGTAAGGACTGGTGGACGCGCCTTCTCATACTTGGCGGCTAAAAGATGGAATGAGTTACCTGTGGACCTCAGACATACCACTAACTACCTCCAATTCCGCCAAAAATTAAAAACTCACCTCTTTCCCAAAAACTAACCCCCCAGCACAGTTTCAGTAGTCTTCTTTTCTTACAGCGCCGTGATATCCCATGGGATGAGTGTTGCGCTTTATAAATACCAAAAATAAATAAATAAAAATAATAAATGAGTCGACCTGGAACTGTTTTGATGGGGTTACAAAACTCTACTGGACCATTGATATTATTATATGTGTTCATGACTATATAGACCCCAGTTGAACCTGGACTGGCGGCTGCTCCATGGCGATAGGGAATTACTGTCCAGTAAGCTGGCAGATTAAATGTTTAGACTCCATCACCAGGAAGGTTTTGGCCTATTTGTTGACTGAAAAAAGATCCTCTCTGGAATTATTTTACTGTATGTTCTAATGTAACTAACCTTAAGAGCTCATGTATTGTAACTGTCCTTATTTAAAGCACTCTGTTTTATTTGCATTACATAAAACTGTAAATAAATGAATAAGGTTCAGTTCATACCTCTATGTGTCTATGTGTGCTTGCGAGCACACACAATTACACCCACTCCAATTGCAAGCTGTCTGGATTTAGGTGTGGAATGTGACACGTTGGCCTGATATATGCTGTCCACTAGTTATAGTGGGCACCTTGTATCAGTCCAAACAACCCCTTATTGGTTATAGGTTAAAGACAACCTTTATTGAAAGCTATCCTAGTGGTAGCTATGGAGAGCAGCCTTCAGGCTAAGTCTTGAAGGAATGTAAAGCAGCTTGTTTTACCAGTCTATAATCTCTTGAGTCACCAAATGAAAGATATCCACACCAGGTATATATATATAAAATATATGTATTTATTACTAAACACACCCTCCTAGTCTCTTTATGAGACTAGAGGTCAAAACACATAAGTTACACTTCAATAATCACAGTAAAATAGCACAAATACACGTCAGGCTCTAGGGGCGAGCCAAACCATATACTAAAATAGTGGTATACAAACTATGACTTAACTAGACACAAGCGCTAGAGCCTGTAGAATTGCTTGGACCCCAAGGTAGTGACACAGGGGACCCACGGGGGCCGTGTGCAGTGTGTAACACAGCTGCGAGATCCCGTTAGCTTCTATGGGAAAAGTCGCGGTTAGATATTTAAAGATTAGGGACACTTAGAAATGAGTCAGGACCAAACCCTTTTGGACTTAGGAAGTTCTAGGGCTAGCACCCATGGGAGCACCAGAGTACTCGTGTTACCTCACCCATTGAAGCCGGGTGCATAGGTGTCTTTTTTTGTCGGGTCGCGTCGTCGATTTCAATGGGAGCTGGCGAAGAAGTGCTGCTGCCATGAAGATACGAAGTGTCCGAAGAGATCCAAGCCTGGATCGAAGATGAGAAGAACCTGAAAGCAGAGGCGACAGAGTCTAGGTCACTTGCCAGTGACCAGGAAGGCAATGAGCAGATGCCCACCAATGTCGGGTGATTTCAGGTGAAAGAGGTGAAGCTTGACTCTTCAGCCACAAGGACCAGGAGGCGTCGAGGATAACCTGGTGCTGGATTCGAGCTTTCCCGCAAAGGATGGCGAGTTCTGCAGCATAGGTGCCCGTATTGGACACAACAAGCCTTGGCAACAGCAACCCATGCAGAAAGAGAAGAAATGGTTCGGTGCAGACCAGCAAGGTCTGAGGGACTCAGCACTTGGTTGGAAGTGAGGGCACATCTGCAGCAATCAGGAAAGTCCAAGGAAATACAAAGTTACACCCTCAGGGACCCACCAGTCAATGGACCAGGGATCGCAAAGGGACGTCAAGACAAAACACAAAATGGCAACCAACAGGTCACTCGGAATGACCAGGCCAACAATCTTTGGTGGATTCAGTGCTCGAGATGGGGGCTACAAGTCAGCCCAAGCACGACTTCAGGAGACGTCGAGAAGTAAATGCACTTGCAGAAATGCACAGTGACCAGGAGTTCTGGTTCCACGCTACTCACTAGGGCTGCGGGTCTCAGCTTTGCAGGGGACTCGGGTCGGCCTCTGAGTGTCTGGAAATCCTCTTCCTGGGCTGCAACTACTTCAGAGTTCAGCGGGAGCTTCGATGATGCAGACCAGAAAATTGCTTCATTGGTGCCTGCCAAGCAGGGGAGTCACTCCTTGACCCCAAGGGAGATTTCTTCAGTCCTCTGATCTTGAGCAGAGCGTCAAAGGTCCAGGATTCAGCTTCAGAGTTTCGTCCAGGGTAATCTAAAGTCCTAAGGACAGGGGTCCCATACTTATACTAAGGTAGGGGGTTGGACATACTCTGGGGACCCACCTATGGAAGGGTTTGGAAAGAGGGGTGGCTACTCCCATTTCCTTTGTCCAGTTTCACGCCAGAGTTGGGGCTGGAAGCCCCAGAACCGGTTTGAGCTGGACTATGCACAGGAACACCAAATGTGCCCCCAGTGCAGGACTTCAAAGCACTCAGAGAGTGCTCCCACCCAGCCCCAATACACATAAGCCTGTCTGGGAGGTGGTTACACCTCCCTGTGAGAGGAAACCTATTGTCCAGGCCTCCCCTGCCAGAGTTTTGGTCAGCAGCAGAAGGCCAGACCCGTGTCTGTGGCTGCAGCATCCATTTTGTGATGCCAGGGCTCTGTTAAGTTTCTACCAGGTATACCAGTGCTGTCATGTCTCTCCCTCTAGAATGGTGGGATCATACTCCCACACCAGTTACTGGTGTGGAGGTATGATTCAAGGTGTTTGACACCAAACACAACATGTTTCTGTGCAGCCAGTCCAAAGTTAGCATTTACCGTTTGGTTATAATGCACTTATGAGTATATGGTCAGGCTGCACTACCAACAGCATCAGAGAAGGGTCTCTGTATGCTGCAGAGGGGCTCTGCTCATGCAGGGGCCCCCTATTGCATAGGAACCAAGCACTCTGCCTTCAGGATTGATTAGGCCTACCATAGGAGTGGCTTATAGGTTTATATGTGGGTACATGATGAGATATAGTGAACCTATATCTCAGTAAGGGGTGCATGCACCACCTTCCCCAGGATGAAGTAGCAGACCTGTGCTGTCATTTTGGGTGGCTTTCCAGGGGTGGCATAATACATGCTTCAGCCCCTGGTAGGCCTCTGGAGTACCTATGCCCTGGGTACATAGTATACCATATACTAGGGGCTTACAAGGGCACCTCAGATCCATTCTGTAATGTACCTGAAGTACATGGAATCATTTTAGAGAGAAAGCAGCTAGGCTGGGGCCCTGATTAGCAGGGTCCCAGCCAGACTAAAGTCGAAAAACAGTGAAACACCAGCAATAAGTGGGGGCAAACATGTGAAGCAGATCCTACTCTCCTACAGTGGGGATATAAGATGGCGATAATTATTGTTTCCTTTTGGGATCCTCACAGCTAGATCTGGATATTACAAGTTATTTGACCAGGAATGAGGGGATGACATGTTAATCCAAAGTTACCGGGTCAAAAACAACATGCAGATCCCTATTCCAGGCATTATAACTGGCCCTGCTCTACACCTCTTTATCACCTTGTTTGAGCAGCTGTATACTTTGAGGGTAACATACCAGTTGTTTTCTCAAAACAACAAGGGGTGGGATATTTTGATGAATTTCAGAGACAAAATCTAGAAATGTGTGCCATCCATCGTTTTTGATGCAAAATCCTATACACTAACAATAGCAGACAGGGTTTTGAATCAAAAAATAACACCACTTGAAAGCAGGCTTTAAGAGGAGAAATACATTTATTTCTCCTTTCTTTTTCAACTTCTCATGCATGCTGCACTCTAAAGCACACATACAAAGTGGGACACGTTTTACAGCTTGTCTAGGCGTAGTATTTTGTACTGAAAGTGTATCCTTCCAGTGCAGTATCTATGCTAAACTCACGCAGACGCCCTTGCACTATGGTGCAAATGTGCGTGCGTGGAGCATGGCTGCACCGGCAGTAGGGAGAGGTGAAGAGAGTGGCACATAATACTGCACAGCAACTTTGAGTGCTGCGCTGAATTGTGTGACAGGTACGTAAATCTGGGGCTAGAACACCAATGCATTGTTTCATCAAAATTTCAAAAGGTAAAGGGCGGAATGCTTTGAAACATCTCACCCAGTGGAGTCGCTTGGGAGGTCACATTCTAGCCCATCATTTTGTGTGTCTACTGCCTAAGGCAGGGAGTAACCATAAGCAGATCATTTTTCACTGCTCCCTATTAGGATAGTTCTCATATGTGTTACAGAGTGCCAATATGCTCTTGGCACAATAGTCTTGTGAATAGATTGGTTGATAATTTGTCACTGCTGAAGCTTAGCTCTGTGGTCAGTGTTCTGTACTTAATCCAACAAAGCATTCATTCAGAACTATGAACCCCTCAACTAGGAACAGCTCAATTTTCAGTGAATTCACCAATTCATTCTGCAAGGTCTTTACAGTTCAAATCTCTAGATGAGAGGTGGCAAGGGCCATTTTGCTCTGCCTGGGTTCTTCATTAAATAGTCTGGTTCATTGGGAAAGGTAGGGGTTTGTCCTAGTAGAGAAGCTTCTGACCTTCTGAGAAGAGTCTGAGTGTAAGGAATGGTATGGAGATATATGTTGCAGCTGTTCTACCAGGCGCGTTTTGTTTTTGACCTGAGTATTATTCTATGTTTCATTTTTCATTGGCTGTTCTCTAACTCCGAGACCACACTTGTGCCAGCTATAAGTTTAGGCCAGCCGAACTCAAGTCTTTACTGGATAGACATCCAAAGTGACTTCCACTCTATTCTGAAGATAGTGATCTCCCTTGCCTTGTTGTAGGGAGACCACCTGCTCGAAGGCAGTCTGTTATAGGTTGACGTAGTCTTTTTATTTAATCGACCTTCTCCCATATATAATCCATCCAGTCCTTCATCCCAAACTTGAGTGTGTGGAAATACTGTGTTACTATATGGGTTCATCAGTACAAGAAGGATTCATGTTTGACGTACTGTGACTTTCCGTCAGAGGCTAGCCCTGTGGATGTGGCATTCTCAAATGAATTCTTGCCAGCAGCCTCTTTGATCAGGTGAGGAATTATTTTTGAGGTTCTTTCTTGGGCCTGGTCTAAATATTCTGAAAGCCCATCCAGTTTGTCTTGTTTGCCCTGTTAGGAAGCCTGTGGAAAAGTCACCTTGTACTAGTTGGGAGCCTGGTCCTTGCCATTCTCCGCTGGATTGAAATAGTGTATCACTGCAGACATCACTTGTGAAAGCCACATCCTGAAACAGTGCATGTATCTGAAGAGTGTTTCATGGAGCAGCACGCTGCCTATTCGTACTGCCGAGTTCAAGTGGGAAGATGTTCAACCTTGATCCTGACCTACTGTGCTTGGGAAAAGCCTGAGCATGTGGGTGACATCAATTACACCCCAGAACCACAAGCCTGATATCCCCATCCGTCACCCAGGAGCCAGGTCTAGCTTTGCCACGATGAGGACTGAGCAGAATGACCAGGATATACCTGAAGTAGGACATTTAGGAATCAGTGGAAGATCCATGGCTCTACGTGGGCTTCAATAGTGGAATGCTCTGTCCATTATTCTTAAGTCTATACCATCTCATATGGGCTTTAGGAAAGCTTTAAAAACATCTCCTGTGTGTTAACTTGTAATTTGGCTTCTTTAATGGTAAGATCTTCTGTTCTATGTTATGTTATGTTATCAAGTTTTATAAAGCGCACATTCACAGAAAGGTCTCTTGGCGCTAAAGCTACAGAAGTAAACCTACAGTTACACGCTCTTACTGGTTAATCATAAGCCACCCTGAAAAGCCAGGTCTTCAGGAGTTTCCTAAAGTTGAGATAGCAGAAGGCAAACCTAATACCAGATGGTTCGGTGGTTCCAGATACGGGAGGCCAGTGTAGAAAAGCTGGAACCACCCAACATCTTTTTATTAAAAGAGGGGATGGACAAAAAGTTCAAATTAGAAGATCTCATGTTACAACCAGGTGTATATTTGTGGTTGCAGGCCGACATAAAGGCAAGGCTACTATTCTATAACGATTTAAAGTCAATACAGGAGGCCTTGAAGACTGAGCGTTGCTCAACTGGTGGCCAATGCACTTCTGCAGCAGGGATGTGATTTGACACTTCTGAGGTACTTGATGCAAAAGCCTGGCAGCTTGAGCCTGTATCAATTGCAGTCTACCAACTGCATTTAGACTTATGTTAATGCCAAAATGCTATTTTGGTCAATAATTGCACTCAGTAAGTCTTTATTGATTTGTTCAATCATTATGATGAGAAATTAGGGTAAACGGCCTGGAGCAAGGATATTGTTTCTGAGCGCAAACCCTTTGCACTAAATAATTGTTCCCACCACCTTTGTTCAGACTTCCTGCACAATATTTCACTTACCATGGTGGGAATGGCTTAGAGCCGAAGGCTGTGGCATCATGGTCCAGCAAATAGGGTCCCTCATATTGGATACTGTGATCATAAGCATTGGCCAGCCCACACTTACAATTAAGTTACCTGCTTTCTACAGCCACTAAACCTTACCAGAGTAGCCAACGAGACAGTAGTGACCTACAGGAGAAAGAAAATGTGATTGTTATGTTATGTTAATGGGTATTTAATATAGTGCTAAATGATTCATCCCCAAAGGAGTGTCTCGGCGCTGTAGCAGAGTCAGTTAATGGCAGCAAGTCAGACCAACCAAGTTTTGAAATGTTTTTTTTAAACTTGTGAAGTCAGTACAGGAGCAGATATATAAGGTAAGCCTATTCCAATGTTAGGGGGCCAGGAAGGAAAAGGATCGGCTGCCATATTTTAACATGCGAATGCGATGGGGACATAGTAGCAATTAATTTTTTGATCTTAGGTTTCTGCCAGGACAGTAATAGGAGAGTTTCACTTGTAGCTATGCTGGACTTTTACTGAGCACGGACTTGTGAGTTAGGCAGGTCAGTTCAAACAGTGCTCCTTTCCTGATAGAGAACCAATGAAGGGTTCTGAACAAAGGAGTTGACAGCGTGCCTTGCGGCAGTTTGTTAACTAGGTGGGCAGCAGTGTTCTGGATGACCGGAATTTTATAAAGAAGAGATTCGTTGGACCCAAGTATTAGGGCATTTCCACAGCCAAGGTGACTAATTATTAGTGCTTGGTTAAGAGTTCTCCTTGAACTCAGTGAAAGCCACTGAAATATTTTCCTGAGAAGGTGCTTCATTCCAAAACAGGTACTAGTCAATCCAGGGATAGGTGTCTATGAATTTTCTTTGTGCACCAAACCTTAATTGCCGAGTAGTAGAGAATCAAAGTACACCATGGTCACAAGAACATTGAAAGCATTACTGTTGCATTTTAAGATTCAGTAAGAAATTGGATTATTATTTGGGGTGGATGACTCCCACCTCATAGAAAAATCACAAGACTTGTCATGGTGAACCCTCAGTCATTAACTCAACCTGAGATATGGCACAGAGCAGACAGTTTTAACTAGGTTCAAAGTGTAAAGTATTTATACAGTACAAAACAGTAGTAAAGTAAAAATGCAAAACACAAAAAACGCCAATGAATTAGAATATAGAGTAAAATATAATAAACAAAATGACTCTAACATGACAAAGATCCAATAAGGGTGTCAAGGCTCACCTTCAGCTTCCCGCTGGTTGCTGTTGTCTTGCACAGGAACAGAAGCTGCTAGCTTCCCGACTCCCACTACTAATCACCTAGCCCCAAGAAATGTCTTTGGCTCTAACTGATCAGCTAGGGGGAAGGGGGAAATTGGATAAAATAACAAACGAGAGAAGAGACTGGTTCTGGACCTTCTGGTTTTCCTATCTGGAATTCTTCTTCAGCTATCACTCTGCTACTGAAGATTCCTGAGGTAACTGAGCACACAACATTATTATTATTATTCCTCCTCTACTCTATTCTCTCTCTATTCTTCTCTTCTCTAATGGTGTTTTCTACCTACCCAGTATCCTGAACTCTGTGCCTCTCTTCTTGTTCAACTCTGCCTTTTCTTCTTTCTGGTTATTGATGTCACTAATTATCTGTAAAACATATATTCGTCTTTATTAAACCTGTTTATCTTGTAGTCTTAATATCTTTTAACTCTTTCTCTTTTGACCTACCATAATCTTTCTTCTCCTGGCTTCTCTTCTTCCTTTGCTTGCTTCTAGCTATACTAATAACTGTTGTCTTCTAGATGAGTCTTTTGTGCTTTAACTTCTCCAGTTGCTTCCTCTCCTATGGTTACTGCGATCTGTTATAGCTCTGGTAAGTGTTTCTCCTTACTTCCCTAGTTGACTGTTCTTATTGTCTTTAATATTTTTTCCCTTAGTAACCTCTTCAGTATCAACTACATTATACTTCTTTTCTTTTCAGGACTCGGTATGCAGATCTCTGCTGTCTCTGGTAAGTCTTTACTTATTGCGTCACCAAACACTACTTATCATTTTAATGTGACCTTAAATAACTGTCAATAATTCACTTAGCTTTCAACTGTCTTCTCTTCAGGTGCTGTAGAAGTCGTATCTTGTCCCCTGGAGCGACGAGGAAAAACTCCGAACTCCCTCAGTAAGTTGCCTCTACGGACTCTGCGGCTTCTCCTGTTCTCTTCGGTAAGTATTGACACAACTCCCTTGTGTCACTCTGGAAAACTTCTTGACAAGGTATTCTCTTCAGAACTGGGAACTCTCTTGAACACGTCTTCTCTGAGGAAAAGTCTTGGTGAAGTGCGCACTACCTCAGGCGCGCGCGCGTCACATTGTCTCCCTCTAGATCTGTTAACAACTAGACCGCCGACCCCAGCGTCTGCGCGGCCATCTTGGAAATGCGGGCATGCCACAAACTCGACCATTGAAATCCATTCAAGACTGAAGCGCCCATAGAACTTAATTCCTTGTGCTTCGTTTCGGAACTCACATTAGGGGTTCTGACAGTACCCCCCACCAAGGATGGTCCTTCCACTCTGGGCTTGGTTGGATTGCGCTGATAAAAAAGTTTTATTAGCCTAGGAGCATGAACATCTGAATCTGATTCCCAAGACCGCTCCTCTGGACCGTAGCCTTTCCAATCTACCAAATAGTACAGTTTACCTCTGACTAATTTTGAGTCCAGAATTTCCTTCACCTCAAACTCTACTCCTGTATCTAGCTGAATTGGTTTTGGAATTGGTTCTTTTCTCAAATCAGAAACTGCCTTCTTCAAAAGGGAAACATGAAATACTGGGTGAATTTTGAATTGGGAGGGTAAGGTCAATTTATAGGTCACTGGACCGATCTGCTCAGCAATTGGGTAAGGGCCGATAAATCGTGGCTGAAATTTTCGGTTCCCTTTTAGCCTTAAATTTTTTGTATTCAACCAGACTTTATCTCCTATTACTAGTGGAGGGGGTTTCTTTCTTTTCTTATCTGCGTATTTCTTATACTTTTCCTTAGCCTGTACTAGATTCTTTGATGCTTCTTCATGCACTGACTTTAAATGAGCTACCAAATCCTTGGCTGCTGGGACTGTGAGCTCCACATCTTGTACTGCGGAATTTGGATGTCTACCACAGTTTAAGTAGAACGGGGAATATCCAGTGGACACATTCTTCGCATTATTATGAGCGAATTCTGCTGTCCACAAGTAGTCCGGCCATTCTCCCTCCTGTTTCAGCAAGAACAATCGTAAATATTGCTCCAATTCCTGGTTCACCCTTTCCGTTTGTCCATCCGTCTCCGGATGGAAACTGGTGGAAAAACGAGTTTCTACTCCTAACCCTTTCATAAAAGCCTTCCAGAAATGTGAAACAAATTGGGTTCCCCGGTCTGATATCACGATCTTGGGTATTCCATGTAATCTGACAATCTGTGTACTAAAGTGTCTTGCTAACTGTTTTGCTGTAGGGATTCCCTTTAAGGCCAAGAAGTGTGTCATTTTTGTGTATGCATCTACTATTACTAGTATGGTATTTGTCCCTTGACAGGATGGTAAGTCTGTAATTAAGTCTAGGGTGATTGTATGCCAAGGATGAGGAGGAATGGGAAGGGGTTGCAACAGCCCTTGTGGAGCGTGCCGTTCTGATTTTCCCTGAGCGCATATCTCACAAGTCTTTACATATTGTTCAATGTCTTTACTCATCTGTGGCCACCAATATTTTCTTTTAATCAGATCGGCTGTTTTGAACTCTCCCTTGTGGCCAGCCAACAGATGATCATGGCATTCCTGCAAGGCTTGTTTCTGCAATGCTGTAGTCGGCAAATACAATGCACCTTCCTTAAATGGTAATTCATCGCGAACTTCTCTTCCAGGTTCTAGTTGTGCCCATCTCTGCATTTCTTCTGGGGTTAGAGCCTGGATTACCCTTTCCTTAAAGTTCAATATATCAGTGGCGCCTATAATCTTGGTATTTGGTATGATCACTTGAGCGCTTAGTGGACTTTTTTCTTCTCCGGTTCCCAACCTAGACAAAGCATCCGCCTTTCCATTCTGTGCCCCCGGCCAATAGGTTATTACAAAATCATAATCGGCAAAGTACAGAGACCAACGGAGTTGGCGAGGTGTCACGGTTCTGGCTGACTTCAGGAATTTTAAGTTCTGATGGTCCGTGTAGACTGTTACCACGTGGTGGACCCCCATTAGATAATGTCTCCACTCCTTGAAGGCGTCTTTTATCGCCAGCAACTCTTTTTCCGTAATCGTATAATTGATTTCTGCTGGTGTCAACTTCCTGGACCGATAAGCCACCGGGTGTAACTGGCCCGTTTCCTTATTCCTTTGAGATAGAACTCCACCAATCGCAAGGTCCGAAGCATCTGTCTCGACATAAAAGGGCTCCATCGGATCGGCATGAAGGAGGATAGGCGCAGTGGTGAACTCTATCTTCAAATCTTTAAAGGCTTGCTCTGCTTCCTCCGACCATTCGAATCGTGTTCCCTTCTTCAGTAGTCGCGTCAAAGGTAGTATTCGTCGAGAAAATTCTCCAATAAATCTCCGATAGAAATTTGCGAACCCAATAAACGCTTGGACTTCTTTCACACAAGTGGGCGACTTCCATTCTTGTACGGCCTGAATCTTTCGTTTGTCCATATGAATGCCTGCTGGCGAGATTACAAAGCCCAAGAACTCTACTTGTGGAACTCCAAAAGCACATTTCTCCAACTTGACAAATAGTTTGTTCTCTCGCAGTTTCTGCAAAACTCCTCGAACCTGTGTTTGATGCTCCTGCGTATTCGTTGAGTAGATTAGTATATCGTCAATATACACAATTACGCATTGATCAATGAATTCACTGAGCACATCATTTATGAAGTGTTGGAACGCTGCAGGCGCATTACACAACCCATAGGGCATCACCTGGTATTCAAATAGCCCCAAGCGTGTTCTGAAGGCCGTCTTCCACTCGTCTCCCTCTCTAACTCGAATAAGGTGATAAGCTCCCCTTAAATCCAACTTCGTGAACATCTGTGCTCCTTTGATCTGGTCCAACAAGACGGAGATAAGGGGAAGAGGATACCTGTTCTTCTTTGTTATCCGATTTATGGTCTATAATCAATGCACGTTCTCAACTCGCCCTGCTCCTTCTTAGGCACAAAAAATAGTGGCGAGGACACCGGCGATTGGGATGGACGTATAAATCCATTGGCCAGATACTTGTCGATATACTCCTTTAGGTGATGATTCTCTTGTTCCGTCAAGGCGTACACTCGACTGCAAGGCAAATTTGCCCCTGGCTCCAAATCTATTTAGCAGTCGTAAACACGATGAGGCGGCAGTTGCTCGGCTTCCTGTTCGTTGAAAACGTCCTCGAATTCTTGATATTCTTGAGGAATTGTTTGCGTATTTATTACGCACACAGAGACTTCCGCTGAACATAAGGCATGAGCCGGGTTCTGTTTACTCGTTGCCTCGTGGGCCCCCAAACAGTTCTCTCTACAATATGCCGAGTTCATTTCAATTGTTCTGTTGCTCCAATTGATTGAAGGATTGTGTTCTGTGAGCCAAGGAAGCCCCAAAATAAGTTGAAATTGGGGGGCATCAATTAAGTTAAAGTGCATAGCTTCTCTATGCCCATCTTCTTGAATCAGCTCTATCAATTCTGTGTGACTCGTGATTGGCCCTGAGGATAGATTGGTACCATCGATTGCTCGAACTGGTTCACTTTTAGCCTTGGCAATTGCTTGCAGCCCAATCTTAGTCGCGAATTTCTGATCGCAGAAATTACCTGTGGCT
Organism: Triturus cristatus; assembly: GCF_964204655.1. Taxonomy (NCBI): domain Eukaryota; kingdom Metazoa; phylum Chordata; class Amphibia; order Caudata; family Salamandridae; genus Triturus; species Triturus cristatus. The sequence continues at coordinate 962,461,247 of NC_140580.1, forward strand.
CCTGAGTCCACCATCACAGTCACTCCTTTCATTATTTTTTCACGAAAACGGATTGTCAAAGATAAAATCAAATGAGGCGAAGACGACTGTAATGTATTCGCCAGCCGATGTTCCTGAGGAGTTGATTTCTGATTCGCATCCACCTGCACAACTCCTTCTACAGGTGGTGCTGCGAGTTTTCCTTCGGCTTAAATGAACCCTTTGGCTTTTTTGGACAATTTCGCACAAAATGTCCACTAGATCCACAATACATACATAAGTTGTTGGCTCGTCTTTTCTCCTTCTCCTCCTTTGTGAGCGGTCCTCGAATCGTTCCTATTTGCATAGGTTCAGATCCTGAGGTTTCTTCTGTACTTCTTCCTGTTTCAGCCTTAGCTCGGTCGAATCGCGGAACCGTACTTCTGTACTCTCGTCTTCTCTCTCGTCTTCTCTCTCCCTGCCGGAAATCCAGTTCTAGCACTAGGTCCATCAGGGCGGAAATTTCAGTTGGACGATTCGGTATTTGAGCCAAGCCATCTTTCAATTCATCTTGCAGGCCTCGATAAAATATTGCTGTCCTCTTGTTCTCCGGCCAATCAGTTTCCATTACAAGTTTGTTGAATTGAGCTAGATAAGCCACTAAGTCTCTATTTCCCTGCTTCAATTCCAAGAACTCGTTATCTACTGCTTGAGAGATCCGTCTTCGGTCAAAGATTCTCAAAAATTCTTTCTTGAACTCATCAAAATTCTGCAATAATGGATCATCTCGTGACACTATCGGCATCGACCATGCTGCTGCATCTCCACTTAAATATGACAATATGAAGGCTACTTTCGACTGCGCATCAGGAAAGATAGAAGGGCGACACAAGAAATAAAGTGAACATTGTGTAATAAACACCTGCGCTTTTTGTGGATCCCCACTAAATCTCTATGGCGCTGCCAATGGTATTACTGGCGACAAAGAATGTATTACTTGCGTTGTTAGCTTATTTGTGTCTTCCATTGAAGTGGTGGGACCCTCCCTTCCAGTTGAATACGGTTGTCTCATCCTCTGTGCTAATTCTGCCGTCTCTTTCCTAGAATTCATGACCTCCTGCCTTAGACTTTGATTCTCTTCCTTAACTCCTACCAACTCCTTTTGTATCGCCTCTAGGACTGACCCTAAGGTCTGTAAATGTATTCCCTCAACCATTTTCTTTTCTGTTCGGGTGCAAGATTAATACGTGGGCACTTCACTCTGTCAAGGCTCACCTTCAGCTTCCCGCTGGTTGCTGTTGTCTTGCACAGGAACAGAAGCTGCTAGCTTCCCGACTCCCACTACTAATCACCTAGCCCCAAGAAATGTCTTTGGCTCTAACTGATCAGCTAGGGGGAAGGGGGAAATTGGATAAAATAACAAACGAGAGAAGAGACTGGTTCTGGACCTTCTGGTTTTCCTATCTGGAATTCTTCTTCAGCTATCACTCTGCTACTGAAGATTCCTGAGGTAACTGAGCACACAACATTATTATTATTATTCCTCCTCTACTCTATTCTATCTCTTTTCTTCTCTTCTCTAATGGTGTTTTCTACCTACCCAGTATCCTGAACTCTGTGCCTCTCTTCTTGTTCAACTCTGCCTTTTCTTCTTTCTGGTTATTGATGTCACTAATTATCTGTAAAACATATATTCGTCTTTATTAAACCTATTTATCTTGTAGTCTTAATATCTTTTAACTCTTTCTCTTTTGACCTACCATAATCTTTCTTCTCGTGGCTTCTCTTCTTCCTTTGCTTGCTTCTAGCTATACTAATAACTGTTGTCTTCTAGATGAGTCTTTTGTGCTTTAACTTCTCCAGTTGCTTCCTCTCCTATGGTTACTGCGATCTGTTATAGCTCTGGTAAGTGTTTCTCCTTACTTCCCTAGTTGACTGTTCTTATTGTCTTTAATATTTTTTCCCTTAGTAACCTCTTCAGTATCAACTACATTATACTTCTTTTCTTTTCAGGACTCGGTATGCAGATCTCTGCTGTCTCTGGTAAGTCTTTACTTATTGCGTCACCAAACACTACTTATCATTTTAATGTGACCTTAAATAACTGTCAGTAATTCACTTAGCTTTCAACTGTCTTCTCTTCAGGTGCTGTAGAAGTCGTATCTTGTAGGCCTGGGCGAAAATTTCGTTCCGTTCGCGGAAATTGCGATAATTTGACATTTTCGCGTTCCGCGGAGAGCGCGAAAATGTCAAAAATTCCGGTTTCCGCAGCTTGGCGATAATTTGTTTCTTGCTCGCGCTGTAAAATAATACATTCTCCCGCGCGCGCGATCGCCTTACCTGAATCCCTGCGTTCGCCGACAAGTTTTCTTGATCTGGTCGCGTTCTCCATGAGATGTTGTATTGTTTTTAGCCATTTGCGCTGTCTCGCAACAGTTCGCGCCCGCAGTGACGTCATGCGTCGCGCGATCACGTCTTTCTTCTCGCGATCATGCACTGCGAGAACAACTCAAAACAAGATTGCCGCGCCCGCAAGCAACCACATGGGTAAGTTGGCGACCCGCAACCATGCAGAAAATCTCGCGAACATGCCGGAAAAAAACTTCCGCATCTTCGCGATATTTCTGCTTGTTTGCGATAATTTTAAGCATTTTCGCGATAATTTGCGAAGGTTAATTCCGCAAATTCCGCCCACCCCTAGTATCTTGTCCCCTGGAGCGACGAGGAAAAACTCCGAACTCCCTCAGTAAGTTGCCTCTACGGACTCTGCGGCTTCTCCTGTTCTCTTCGGTAAGTATTGACACAACTCCCTTGTGTCACTCTGGAAAACTTCTTGACAAGGTATTCTCTTCAGAACTGGGAACTCTCTTGAACACGTCTTCTCTGAGGAAAAGTCTTGGTGAAGTGCGCACTACCTCAGGCGCGCGCGCGTCACATCGTCTCCCTCTAGATCTGTTAACAACTAGACCGCCGACCCCAGCGTCTGCGCGGCCATCTTGGAAATGCGGGCATGCCACAAACTCGACCATTGAAATCCATTCAAGACTGAAGCGCCCATAGAACTTAATTCCTTGTGCTTCGTTTCGGAACTCACATTAGGGGTTCTGACAAAGGGTAAATGGAGATATGAATGTTTTATTTTTAAGTAGAAATACTGCCAAAAAGCACATCGCGCCAATGATAGTCAATTGTTGAAGTAGACTGGAACTTAGGCACAACTTGCGGCTGACCCCAATGGGGCATGGGTCAGATACGCCAACCAGGTCCAATCTCTTCTACCGTTTTACTTTCTAATTTACTACTGTAAGTCCCAATCCACCCCCAGAGTACCCATTTAAAGCCATCCAGAACCTAAGGGGAGGCTCTTAGAAACTCACTGGCTGACAGGCAGAGACCAACAGCAGCATCCAATACAGGTCCATTTGCCACTGGTCAGCTGGGTAAATTCTGAAAATGGCCTCTTGTAGCTTTCTGTATCCCTGTATCTTGAACAGAAGGCCACCCTTATGACTCTTGCAGTCCATCTCTTTGTCCTGGGTACAAAAGGGAGCAGGTCTAGTCCTTTGGTCTTCTCTCAGGTCACAGTCATCTTCTGTTCTTCAACAGGTCCAGAAGTGTTCTGCCATGGGTTCCTAGAGGAGCCACATTTACACATGGCACTAGCTAGTGAGTGGGAATAATTCCCTTGGGAAACCCTAAACAATGAGGTAAGCATTCCAGTGGCCAACCCTGGCAACTGTGAACATTTTCAATATGCCCAACGTTGGTAGGGTTGGGCCACACTTTACTTGGGCTCTGGGGGCTGGGGGTGTCTGTAGAGAGTATTCTATTGTGATCCGAGTGTCCTGCCTCCTCTAACATTAAAGTCTAGTTTCGAGAAGGTACTGTACCCACAACAAATCTAGAGAGTGTTTAGTAGGACAAAAGCAGAGTCTTTCAACAACCAGACATTTGATCATCAAAAATTGTCTTGGCATTCTGTCCACTCCTCTTTCAAGCATTCAAGCAAGTGTTATATGTGAACCCAGCTGACCTATCAAACACGTTTTGACAATAAAGCAGGATTTCACATATACATTTTAATGTCAAAAAGGATGCCCACAGCCTCCACCCAGAATATTCTGTGAGTTTCAGAGGAGTTATCGTTGCCCAACCTGAACAGCCTATTGTTTGCTCCTTGGAGGCATTTCACACATATTCACACCATTTCAAGGCCAATTATTGGCTGGGACAAGCTGCAGAGCCACTGCAAATTAGCTTCCAGGAACTTCACACAGGAAATCTGCAACTTTGTTAGAAATACTTTGCCTTAATGTTTATTGTAAGTTCGAATTCACCATTGAATTGAAGTTTACATAACTATTTAAAATAGTGTTTTAATTATTTTTCTCGCTTCTTCCATTTTCTGTGATACAGTACTAGTATTTTGATTTGTACGGTAGTGTTGTACAGCTAGGACTGCCACAGTGAAAGTTGTTTTTGGGTGGTAATCACTGTAAGGACATGTTATCATGAAACATTCTACATTTCCTACATTTAATTACCGTGAAACTGACTTGTGGGCTAGAAGGACTACATAGGGGTGACGTATTAATATTTAAAAGGAAAGTTTTGACCTCTCAAAGGGGTTTATTTTGACAGGTCGGCAGGGCTGGACTGGTTGTGGCAAACTTTGGATGTTTCCCCAGGAGGCTGGAAGGGTGGGGCCCACTTTTGGAGCGGTGGGGGCCGCTTTAGTTATTGGGGGCTGGTTTTGTAGCAGTGCTGCAATATTGGACCCCAGTAACAAAAGCAGCAGCGCTTCACACTTCAAACCACCCCACTCCCTGACCCGGGGCTGGTCTAGCAAAATGTCCAGGGCTGCTTTAGGTTTTTCCGTCCAGCCCTGGAAGTAGGAGTGCAGGGGGTATTGCAGCAGCCCCAAAAACAAACATGCTCAAGGATCAAAGGTGAATGAGCATAAAAGATTACTTTGAGTTTTGTTTTTATCTTTTCACATTTGTTGTGCATTCAAAGACAAAGGTTACATGTCAGGCTATGTTTTTCTGACATATTGCTGCTTTTTCTTTTAAAAGTGATGTTGGTGTTTACGTTTCTTTCTCTGATTGCAAAGTGAGAGGATTTTGTAAATTGAATGTGACAATCTTGCTGGTGTGAAAATGTAGGATGTGTGTTTTTTTTGTAACACATATCAAAATGTAAACACCTATAAATGAACTGTACATATATTTCAAAATAAATAAGCAGTGAGAAAAGGACAAATGAAGCGCTTTTTCCTAATTCTGAAGTGTGATAGAAACAAAGAATTTAATAGGATCAAAACAAATCAAGACACTGTACTTGGTGATGCTCAAATGACAAATATTTACTGAAACCCAATTTCCAAATATCGTTTGTGCGCTATATAGTTTTATCAGTATAACTGTATGTCTGTGTAACCTGATTGGTCATTTCAATGGAAAATGTGCCATCTATAATTGAGACACTATGTTTAAGTAATGTGTTTGTGACAGTGTGCTCCAAAATGAAATGCTACCTCCATACTTCACCCTTGCTACTCTCTTGCTGATTTGACAGGGCTAGATTGCAACACTTGTTCTTTTTATGAGGCTTGAATTTTTCGGAATCCTTTAACTTAAGTAATGAAACATTGATGGCCGCACCCCTACACTTAAAAGTGTTTAACCACCACTGGATACTGGTCTCTTTTCTCGGTCAAGTACCCAAAATTGCAGTTGTGAGCCGAAAGTGGCTTGGGGAGAGAAACAAACAGGTGATTGTTGGAATGCTCCTCAAAATGGTTGAGACTAATTTAAGCACTCTTTCAGTAGAAGGTATATACACAGAAGTGAGGCCTGAGCTAACTGCACCATGGGACCAGGGCGCCGGACCGGCAGTAGTGGGCATCAGGCATTTCCCCAGGAGGCTGGAAGGGTGGGGGACGATTTTGCAGATGTCGGGCCGTATTTGTCGGGTGCCGGTTTTGCATCGGCCACCAGTAACAGAAGCAGCGGGGCTGGTCTGTCAACATTGCCAGGGCTGCTTTGGGTTCCCAGTTCGGCCCTGCATGGGACTAAAGCTGCACTGTGATGATGATGTACAACAAGGCTTAAACGGGTATGTTCCCATACAAAGGGGATCTGGAGCAGCAGTTTTGGCAGAATCACCCTATTAGAAAAGGGCCAAGATTTGTCCCTCGTTGTAATTTCACAGATGAGCTAAAAATGATGGACTGAGATTGTGTTTCCTTGAGAAATTTGATTTTTTTTACAATACTACCCAATTTTACTCAGGCTCCAGGTGTGATCATATGAAGGAGGAACATAGACTGAGGTTTTGATGGGAGCAAAAACCCTCATAATGTGCCCCTACCACTTTTTTGATCGTTGTCGTAAGTCTAGCTGTGACGTCTGCAGGGTTGGTACATCCTGGTGGTGAGTTAGAGAAGCTTTCTCATGGAGCTACCTATTAGTGTCAACAAATCATTGCAAAAGGTCAAGGAAATTGTATTTTTTTAGGTCTGTCGTTAGCCAAGATCTATTGATTTTACTAAAATCATATTCAGTAACAGTCATGGATTTTAGCCAGCCGGCTTCATCCATCAGTCTCTTGGTGTGCCATTCACATGTTCCTTCCACCAACTACAGCATACAGCTTTGAGCAGTGGTTCAGCCCCCTTCAGCCACTGACTAACTTCACTGCCAGTGATGGCTTTCTCCTCTTACACAATGAGCACAACAGCACGGAAAGAAGTCCTCTGGGGTTCCAGGAACGGACAATGTGTGCTTTTTGAGAACAAAATAGTTTGACTTTTGGTCAACTTTAAAAAAACACATATATATTTATTGGTGGGGGGAATTTGCCAAGCAACAAGCAATTGTATAGTCAAAATCTGGCAGCAAAACACCGCAACTAATGGGTTTGCCAATGCTTGTTTAGTGCATGGTCAGCCATCCAGAAAGTACTCTTTTGCCTGGAGCGCTGAATATCGCACCGTTCGTGGGTATCAGTGGTACTTTGCAGCTGATTGCTTGTCGTGCCTGGCCCCTCTTAAAATACGACCTCGGTGCCTCTTCATAGAGCCAGTAATAGTAAATAACCGAATTTCGTGCAATTCAGAAAAGTGTGAGCGCGAGCCAAGTCAGACGTGCACGTGCGCATCTGCAGGTTTCATGTGAGGCTGCCCGGGGCCCATGACTCAAGATAATACGCATGATTAGGCACCAAGGGACCCAGGAAAAAGCAAAAACATTTAGGCATTCATAGAAAGCCCGTTCCCTTGAACATAAAGACCACGGTGCTGGTGAAGAAACGTTCCCGCGGCAGTGCCTTTGAGCCGCCCTCTGACCCCAAGGAATTATTGATTGTTGCGGGCCCTTCTGGTTACAATTGAGGCGTCCTCTGAGCGGGCAGGCGCATGTGTTTTTCATCAATAGGAGACTGGTTGTACTTACTATAATAATGATGTTGCAGTACGTTCGCTGGGGTATGTTTGTTGCAAAACAGATCCTGGTATCTAGCGTCACACGTTTTTTACTAGTAACATTTAGCAACTAGTTCTTCTGAGGGCAAACTTCCTGTTCTATAAGCGGTTAAGCAAATAAGAACGGTTACCGTTTTAAAGTGAAATCCACTCTCTTAGGCAATAACTTGCTTTTTCAGTTTTTATTGTCGTTTTCCGTGAGAGCGGCTCATCAGTAGAGATTTGAATGGAGACAGTCTCCTGATTTCATCCTGAATACACCAAAGGATTATGAGTTAACCTCTTGGGTCCCACCTGTGTATTTCTTAGTGGTGGCACTGCCAGTGCAGTCCATTTGCTTGGCATTTCCTCCTATGGAGCAATAGACCTATATGCCACTGGGGCATCTTGCAACCTTTGACCTTTTTTGGGTCGAGCCTGGGCAGCGCATGCGCTGCTCTGCAAGGCATGCTGTATTCGAGTATGGACTTGAAGCTCCGCACACCCTCGGCCCATATTTGTCATTGGCTTGTGTCATTGTCTCTTGAAAATTCTGGCTTCTGATACGTTAATAGGCTTGTTAGTCCCTCCTTAGTACCGCCTTGCCTTCATTTGTAACCTCCCATGAGGACTGGCCCTTTTACTTCTGTTGTTACATGGAATGCCTTATTTAGTCTGTAAGCACGATTTTCTTTCATGAGTTACTTACTCCTACTGCAGGCACCTCATGCTTTCCTGCAACATCCAGCTAGCCATGTGCGCTTTCACTTTCCAAGCAGAGCAGGATAATGGCGGCCGCTTCTTTTGCATGAAATAGGTCTTGCATTTACAAAAGTTTGAGCTATTGGCATTGTAAATGACAATGTCTTTAATTCATGTGTTAATTATCAAAACAGATAAATAAAAGGCATTGTCATTTACAGTGCCATTAGCTTAAACTCTCGCAAATGCGGGACCTATTGAATTGCAAATGCTTGTTTCTAAATCTCAGCTGTGCATAGCAGGGATGGATGGGAGAAGGTTGTGTGGTTTTCACTCTGACCATGCACCTCTGATGCCCCCTAGAAAAGTCTCCTTCCAAACGCCGCCCTTCTTCTTCCTTCCTTGCCATACACCACTTTCTTCTCTGCTGGGACCCGTGACCCCCGGGTCAAGCTGGAGTGCCACCTCCACCCAAAACCAAAACTTGTGGTCTTAATGTTTTTCACTGCTTGACCAGGCTCGTTCTTTGGCATGGTGATTGCCTAAAGGGCACCAGAATGGGGCACCAGATAACTCCTGCCAACAGTTACCATACCACGTTGCCTGGGAGGCAGGACAGCAAAATATAATTTTACTTAGGTCTCTAAAAATCTATACTCTTGACCTGCTTCTGGTGGTGCACCAGCAGCATTTTTTTTGCAAGTAAATACATCCAAAGCAGCTGTCCTTTGTTTCCTCCAGTCCCTCCACCTGAGAGCTGGAAACACTGATCATAACTGCGGGTAGGCTGGCCGGATCCACACTGAAATACAGATGAGATCATCAGTGGAGACACTGGAAAGTCAACTAAAATGACAAATCTTCCTGATTCCAGGTAGTTTACGGAGGGATTCGGGAAGACTTGCTTCTCTATGTGCTAAATGTAGAACTACGTCATGGAGCAGGGTCATCTATTGGTTGCAATTGCCCATCCTTCTCAGCACTTGGTGACGAGATTCTGACATGAACATAGAAAACTGGGAAAGTGTTTATCGTTTTCCGAAGACACTCATGTGCTTAATTGAATCCATCACAAACTACATACACCTGAGATTAAACCTGCTTTATCAAGGAGTAGCCTCTTCTTAACTGAAACTTTGGGGCACGTCAAAGCGGATTGTGAAGCAGGAGGAGCAGAATTTAACTATCAAGAGCCAGGATCCTGCCACAACCAGGTGTTAGCCGGGATGCAGTCCTTTGATGTTCTACACATCATGGATCCTGTGGACATGGGTACCAGCAGACTCATTTCGGGTGTGTACAGAGGCTAGACTACGCTGTCAGTCAGTTACACTGGGCTTGTCTGCATGTTTCCCCTTTTTCACTCTAAATAGTTGCTGGGTGCTCTTTAGGGGTATTCACCTTCAATCTAAACCATGGCATAGGTGTTGACTCCCTAACAGTAATCAGGAGAGGGGTTCTCTTTTTCATAATGTTGTGTCTACCTCAACCATGTTTCTGTTACTTACCGGTTATTGCATTATTCAGAGACCCACTCTCACTTATATTCCATAACGAGACACTGTACCTCGTATACACACCCCCTATAAATTTAAAAAGTGCCACCTCCTGTATGTTCCAAGCTGCCTTAGAAACAGTTGGACTGACAACCGTGAGGGAGGGCCGTAATGGAGATAAGCGAGAGTAGGACGCTGAGCAATGTAATTACCCATAAGTAATAGAAGCATCACCTTCCTAGTCCCTCTCGCTTATCTCCATTACATAATGAGACATACCAAGCCAAAAAACACCAGGACAACTGTACAAGTATCTGCATAGAAATAACCAAACAAAGATGCACATTCATGAGCATACAAACTGGAAAGACAGCCCAGCTCCAATTCAGTGGACAGAACTGTGGAGCCAGAACCTGACCCGAACCACACGAAAGAAAGGAGACAGACAAGACAACAAGCCAATTCAGATGGAGTAACCCCACCGATGACAGAAACACAAACGGGGGATACTGGAGCACCCTTAAAACCAGCTGTAAAACTCATGATGGACACACCATCCAGAAGAAATGGATGTAGTTTAGTCAAAGTGTAGTTTTCACTCTTTGAATTGGAGGTGTTTTGAATAAGCATAATAGCATGCATAGAATTTGTTTGGGGGTCTGTTACTTCCTGTGTGTCCTCTAGGGACTGCTATTGGCTACTTAGCATTATAGCCATATTGAAGATTTTTTGGGAGGAGAATTTAAGTACATCCATACGTTTTTTTATATGTGTTATACTATATTTCTGTAATAACATGTTTTGTTGTGTTTTGTGAATGTACTAAATGTTTGTTTTTTAGTCAAATTACAAATTTCCTTTGGGCTCCTATATTACAGCTATAATAGACTTTCCCTCTTATCTCTCAATCTCATACTTTACCCCCAACAATAATAAGGTTCAATACCACATCTAATTAGTTCCTATATACGAATTTTCTTTGTTCAATCAATCTTATTTTGGGGCCCATGAAAATGAATAAGAATATGAATGAGTATGAGATTGAGAGATAAGAATGAAAGTCTAATATAGCTGTAATATAGGAACCCAAAGAGAATTAGTAATTTGACTAAAAGACTTAATTGGTTCCTTGTCCTCTTGGGTGAGTAGGGCCCCTCTCCCCTTTTTTACACAAAATTTTTGTGGCCCGATAAAACACACCCGATACTTGGAGTTGGTGTTTGCTTGTGATTTAAGAATCATATAGTAATGTTGGTTTGTATAGTGATATACAGTGATAGAGATTAATTCCTACACGTTACCGTGTTTGCATATGCTATACCTCACGACCAGGTTGTGGGGGGAGTAATAGGGCAAACCCCTAGATTGTGGAGCTACTATATCCAGCCTAGTCAGGCTGCTGCAATCAGACCACCCACTCTGCATAACACAGAGAGCCTTGCAGGCCAATCAGCTGGTTACCGAGGAGACACTTCCACCCCAGTACCCGGACATGTCCAGTCCAGCTGGAGTAAGGCACCATAGGCCATCAGCAAAACACACAAGATGATGGACGGAATGTTGCACATTGGCAAAACATTCACCCCCACTCACAGATCTGGGTTTAATCCATCGTTATTTTGCTCCCCACGCCACCCCAGTTCAGACATGTCCATATGCAGATCAGTCTTGACCCTGTCTAGGCCTGGGCGTAGTTCGCGAAGTAGCACTTCGCGAAGCTACGCAAAGTGAAGTTCGCACTACGCGAGCTACGCGTAGCACTTCGCGAACTGCGTAGTACCTTGTTCGCACTGTGCCAGATGTCGTTTTCAATGATTGCACAGTGCGGACAAGCAACCGGCACTGTGCAATCATTGAAAATGGCATCTTGCACAGTGCGAGCTGTAGTTTTCTGCTGCTCGAGTAGATTTTTACTCGAGCTTCAGCTTTCTCAACGCGAACTGGTAGTTTCTCATCGCGAGCGGTCGCGAGCATACGCGACCACTCGCAATGAGAAACCTGACCTCCTCGCGTTGGGAATCTCGCCGGGAGGTTTATTTTCCATGCTCGCGATCGCCAACTTGCAGTTGCTGATCGCGAACAAGGAAAAAGTCTCGCCGGGATGTCATTTTGCTTGCTCGCGGTCGCCAACTTGACGTTGAGGACCGCGAGCAAGCAAAAAATGACCGCAGCACTACGCAACACTACGCTACGCGTGTTCGCACTGTGCTACGTGCAGTTCGCGTTGTGCGAAGTAGCGCGAACTTCGCAAACTACGCGAGCGTAGCGTAGTGCTTTGCCCAGGCTTACCCTGTGCCTCATGGGAACAGTTCTGCCCGAACTGCCAAGCCATGTCTTCCCTGGTCCGGAATCAAACATCCTAGGACCGCTTTCGGGGTTTTACCCCTCTTCAGCCGGGATAGCTTGACTCCAGTGGCGTAGTGAGCACGGGACCCACATCTGGGCATACCCTTCCCACATAGGGCGAACAGAAAAACACACAAGATGATGGACGGAATGTTGCACATTGGCAAAACATTCACCCCCAGTCACAGATCTGGGTTTAATCCATCGTTATTTTGCTCATCACGCCACCCCAGTTCAGACATGGCCATATGCAAATCAGTCTTGACCCTGTGCCTCATGGGAACAGTCCAGCCCGAACTGCCAAGCCATGTCTTCCCTGGACCGGTATCAAACATCCTAGGACCGGTTTCAGGGTGTCACCCCTCTTCAGCCAGGATAGCTTGACTCCAGTGGCGTAGTGAGCACGGGACCCACGTCTGGGCATACCCTTCTTGTGAGAAGTTGGCCTGGCATATGCTGGTCACTAGTTATAGTGGCCACCTTGCACCAGTCCAATTCGACTCTTGGTAGATAGGTTTAAAGACAACCTTTTAAAGAAAGCTATCCTAGTGGTAACTGTGGAGAGCAGCCTTCAGGCTAAGTCTCTGAGGAATGTAAAGCAGCTTGTTTTACCTTATAATCTCTTGAATTACCAAATGAAAAGACACCACACAGGTATATATATCAAATATATATGTATTTATTTCTAAATATACTCTACTAATCTCTTTATGAGATTAGAGCCAGGTAAACATTCAAAAGATCAACAGTTCTCAATAAATTAAGCACAAATATGGCTGTAGCCCTAGGGGCGTACCAGACCATATACTAAAATAGTGGTTTAACAAACTCGACTTGCAATATGAAGAAGCCTAGGGCCTTGGGAATCGCTGGGGCTTCACTTCTGCAGTGTTAGCAGGTAAGTAATCAGCCCACAGTAGACGCGTGCAGTGTCTAAACACACACGCGGGTTTCAATGCGTTTCAATGGCAAATGTCGCGGTTTGTATTTTACAGTTCTAGGGCACTTCGGAGTGGACAACAAGCAAACAACTTACAGGGTAAGTACTTCGATCGCCAATGCACACTTGGGTACCGTAATGCCAGAGTTACCTCACCCAGGGAAGCCGGGTGCACAGATGTCCTTTGGTGTCGGGTCGCGATGCTGTTTTCAATGGAGATCGGGGAAGTCTTGCTGCTTGTGTCGTCGAGAGAAGTGTCCGCTTGAATCCGACGATGGATTGGAGTTGCAGGAGACCTAGAAATTGAGGGGACAGAGTTCAAAGTCACTTGCCAGTGACTGGTGGCCAGCAGGATAGATGACCACAGCTGTCGCGTCTCTTCAGGTCGCTGATGTGATTTTGTGTCTTCACTCATGTGGTCCAGGAGGGATCGATTAAGACCAGCAGCTGGATTCCGGAGGTCCCACAACGTCTGCAGTTGATGGCGGTGTCGGCACTCAGATTTGAGTCAACAAACCTTGGCAACTGCAAGTCTCGTGTGGATAGAAGATTGTCGATGGATCAGACCAGCAAGGTCCGATGGACTTACCCAGAGAAGGTAAGTGAGGGCCGGCCCAGAGCAACCAGACGAGCCCTTGAAGTGGATGTGGAAGTCTTCTGGAGGGCTACTAGCCAACAGGCAAACAACCGCGAAGATGCCTTTGCAGGAAAAGTTTAACAACAGCCCACGGTCACTCGGGATGGGGTAGGCTGCTGAAATTTTGTACCAGACCTGCTCAGGACTTGGACACCAAATGGTCCAAAGCACAACTTTGTTGGACGTAGTTTAGGGGTTGCACTCTAAATCAGTGCACGGTTCCCTGGTATTGCCGTTTCTCGTCACTCGTGGGGTCCAGATGCCACAGCTTCGCTGGGGACTCAAAATGGCCAACGAGAGGTCAGGAAATCTCCTTCAGGGGACGCAGGGACTTCGGGCTCCGGCGGGAGCGGTAAAGTTTGCAACCGTAGTTCAGTAGTTTTGGTGCCTGCCAAGCAGGGGAGTCACTCCTTGACTCCAAGGGAGATCCTTCGGTCTTCTAAAGATAGTAGAAAGTTGAAGGGCCAGGATTATTCTTCGTAGAGCGTCGTCCAGGTGTAATCTAAGTTGCATTGGCAAGCTTTGGTATCTTATAGTGAAAAGATGGGAGGGACTAGCTCTATGGCCACTCCTCTAGGAGGGCCAGGGTAGTGGGTGGTTACACCCACTTCCCTTTGTCCAGTTTCGCGCCAGGACAGGGGCAAGCAGCCCCTGAACCGGTTTGAGCTGGCATATGCACAGAGGTGCCTACTGCTCCGCCAGTGCAGGACTTCAAAGCACTATAAGAGTGCACCCACCCAGCTCCAATACACGAAATCCTGTCTGGGAGGTGGTGACACCTCCCTGTGACAGGAAACCCTTTGTTGGGCTCCCTCCACTGCGAGTTTCGATCAGCAGCAGGAGGGCAGCCCGGTGTCTGTGCTGGTGGCATCCATTTTGTGATGCCAGGGCCTTAGAAGATTTCTACCGGTTAGTACAGTGTGTACATGTCGTCCCCTCTAGAAGGGAGGGATCCTACTCCCACACCAGTTACTGGTGTGGGGGTAGGATTCCAAGTTGTTTGACACCAAACACGACATGTTTTGATGCAGTCATTCCAAAGTTAGCATTTACCGCGAGGTTATAATGCACTTAAGAGTATATGGTTTAACCGCATCCACAAACAGCAGCAGAGAATAGACTCTGCCAGCTGCAGAGGGGTCCTGCTCAGGCAGAAGCACCCCCTCACATAGTAAACCACGCACCCTGCCCTTGGGATTGATAGGGCCTACCATAGGGGTGACTGATAGGTTTATATGTGTGTGTATGGTGAGATATAGGAAGCTATACCTCTGTGAGGAGTGCTAACACTACCTCACACAGGCTGCAGTAGCAGGCCTGTGGTGTCAGATTGTGAGTGCTTCCCAGGGGTGGCATAATACATGCTGCAGCCCCTGGTAGGCCTGTGAAGTACCAATGCCCTAGGTACCTAAGGTACCATATACTAGGGGCTCATAAGGTACCATAGTATCCAATCACTAGTGCATCTAATATGCACACCAAGTTGTTTAGAGAGATCAGTTAGACTGGGGCCCTCATTAGCAGGGACCCAGCCAGACTATAGCCAGAAACCAGTGTATACATCAGAAAAAAAGTGGGGGCAACACAAGTGCAGATCCTACTCTCCTACACTTCCCACATAGGGCGAACAGAAAAACACACAAGATGATGGACGGAATGTTGAACATTGGCAAAACATTCACCCCCAGTCACAGATCTGGGTTTAATCCATCTTTATTTTGCTCACCACGCCACCCCAGTTCAGACATGGCCATATGCAAATCAGTCTTGATCCTGTGCCTCATGGGAACAGTCCAGCCCGAACTGCCAAGCCATGTCTTCCCTGGACCGGAATCAAACATCCTAGGACCAGTTTCGGGGTTTCACCCCTCTTCGGCCAGGATAGCTTGACTCCAGTGGCGTAGTGAGCACGGGACCCACGTCTGGGCATACCCTTCCCACATAGGGCGAACAGCAAAACACACAAGATGATGGACGGAATGTTGCACATTGGCAAAACATTCACCCCCAGTCACAGATCCGGGTTTAATCCATTGTTATTTTGCTCACCACGCCACCCCAGTTCAGACATGGCCATATGCAAATCAGTCTTGACCCTGTGCCTCATGGGAACAGTCCAGCTGAACTGCCAAGCCATTGGAGCCACTGGAGTCAAGCTATCCTGGCTGAAGAGGGGTGAAACCCCGAAACTGGTCCTAGGATGCTTGATTCCGGTCCAGGGAAGACATGGCTTGGCAGTTCGGGCTGGACTGTTCCATGAGGCACAGGGTCAAGACTGATTTGCATATGGCCATGTCTGAACTGGGGTGGCGTGGTGAGCAAAATAACGATGGATTAAACCCAGATCTGTGACTGGGGGTGAATGTTTTGCCAATGTGCAACATTGCGTCCATCATCTTCTGTGTTTTACCATAGGCCATCAGTCAGACAAACACAGAGCAAACTAAGGGCCTGATTTAGATCTTGGTGGACGGGCTACTCCATCACAACGGTGACGGATATCCCATCCAACAAAATATAAATCCCATAGGATATAAGGGGATTAACATTTCGGCGGACGGGATATCCGTCACGGTTGTGACATGGTAGCCCATCCACCAAGATCTAAATCAGGGAATATAGCACGTTACAACGCGTGCTTTTATTACGCGGTATGTAACAACGCGGTCGTTACAAAGTCCGCATTGTTACAACGGGATGCCATTACTACCCAAGTCATTACATCGACTTGCAGTAGATGGCGCCGTAACATTAGGAATGAATAACTTGCTATTCCAACTACAGCCTACACAACAGTAGGGAAGGTGTTGGAATAGTAAATTATACTATTCCTTATGTTAAAGCGCCATCTACTGCAAGTCCATGCAATGACTTGCATAGTAATGGTTTTGCTTTGTAACAACGCGGTCGTTGTAAAGACCGCGTTGGGAATATATCATGTTACAACGCATGCTATTACCACGCAGTAGGTTACAACGCGTGGCTTTACATCGCAAGTCATTTCTACGACTTGCGCTAGGTGGTGCGCTGGACTTAGGAATAGTATAAATTACTATTCCTACTCCAGTTAGCTCAACAGCAGGGAATGTGTTGGATTTAAAATCCAACACATTCCCTGGTGTTGCACGCCACCTAGCGCAAGCCGTAGAAACAACTTGCGATGTAAAGCCATGCGTGGTAACCTACCTGCGTGGTTATAGCAGCGTTGTAAATGCTGTTTCCTGTTGTAAAGGCATTGTGGTCTAATGACCGCGATGTAAAGGTTGTTTTCCAAATCAGGCCTTAAATCATCAGAGCAAAATCGCAAGCCCATTCCACAAGGCCCCAGGTAACTATAACATTCAACACAGCAATCCTGGAAATGGGTGTCACCAAGTCAATTGCACACAGGCAAGACCAATATCACAAAGTGTCCGCTGTCACCACCAGGAGTAAAGACACAGCAAAATTCCATATCAGAACATACGACAAGCCGTAAATAGCAGAAGAATGCATCAGAACCGCATACCCATCTCAGAAGAAAAATACAAGGAAATAGAAGCAGAAAACCACAGAAAAGAACAAACATGACATAATATGAAAGCCAGGTAAGCCTGCAAACCAGAACAAAGCACCTACCTATGGTTTTTGAAATCATGGCCAAATTACACCATAAGTGCATGGCCTCGCTTGAAGTCCAACCCAAAAAAACATAAATCAAAATGCTGACGAACTTCACATGTAATAAGATTGCCTAAGTCACCCAGACAAGACTTGAACCCCTGGTACCAGAAGGAAAGGAGGAAATCAGAGACTAGTGCCTGCCCCAATGAGCACTAGCTCTCGGCAGCCTGCCGGCCTTCTCTTTACACACAGCAGTCTTACCTCTCCCACGAGTACCACACTAGTGGTGACAGCTCACACACAAACCCCCGCTGGGCAGAAAAAGCAGAAACACAGCAACACAGGGGCAGGCCAGACTATCACATTTAAATCTGTTAAAGTTATTCTCCATTGCGTCCTCAGCAGGCGTCCAGCAGCCCTGGGGACGCCGAAATTTCACCATCCTAACCAAGAGAAGAATGTCACACAGCTAGTCATCACAGCAACGCAGCCATTCACACCACGGCCAGAAGGAGGCAGAGCAGACGTTCGGCCGGGTGAAATCAGCCCTCTGCAAACAGACCACAGGCACCCTGGCTGGAGGAAGGCACCGCAGACCACAGGAAAAGTCTGCACCACCACATGCAGACGCCCCTCCCAGGAAACGCACTGCCGTAAGAATTGCCGGCTTCTCACCAAGACCACCGCCGTGATGCTGCACCCAGGCTCACATCCACCGGTCGCAGTGGTAGAGACGACTCTGACCCGGCTGGAGCATGTGCATCGCACCACCTCCTGGTGTATAGACATCCCCCAGCCTCTCACCTCCACCAGGTCCTGCAAAATGCCAAAAAGGTTAAAACCAAATAAACAAACCATTGCTGGAGTGCGCGCTCCGCACTCACCCTACTGTGTCTACAGACATACATGAACAGGAGGTGTGGTGGGGTGGGTGCTTTTAATAAAGGTAGGGGGGAGCCTACGAGGCACAGGGGCCTCATTATGCAATGGAGATAAGCGAGAGGGATGAGGAGGTAATGAGCTACTTCATGCCCATTTTGTGCGCTAAAATATATGCCCCGCCATCTAGAGGTCTTCTTGGTGCTTGCATTTAATGTACTTCTTTGTTTAAGCCCGGTGGGGCTTTGATCTCAGTAACAAGGTGAGCCCGACTAAACTGAATGACCGCTCCTTCCTCTTCATTCCTCAGTGTCAGGGGCACCCTTGATTTCTTATCGGCACACAGCCAGAGATGTTTTAAGGTATGTGCAATTGCCATGGGCTACCACCTTCCAAGGAGTCCCCTGGGGAAGTAAATATTCTGGGCCTCATTGCTACGAAATGATGCAGCACAGCGCCGCAAGCCATTTAGCTGCGCCGAGCTGCGGCATTTCAAAAGCACAGGGATGTGTCTTATTAACAACAATATAATGCATCAGTGTACTTTGCCCTGTGCTGGCGCACAATTGGCTGCTATGCACCACCGCAGGCACCCTTGTGTCATGTTGCAAGAGAGCCTGCATTGCGGGGAAGATTGTTTTTGTGCAGAAAGGGACACCTTCCTGCACCATAACAGCCACTGGTGGCATTTCCCTCTTTCTATGCATGCTTCAGAATGCAGCACGCATAGAAAGAGGAAAAAACGAGGAGAAATAAAAGTATTTTTCCTCGTTTCGCCACTTCTACGCCTCCCCTGGGGAAGTATAGGATTCTGCCGCATTCCCAGGTTTACGACTCTTTGAATAATGCATGACAGGGGCCCATATTTACCGTGCCATTAAAAGTCACGTAGGGTGACTTTACGTGGGCAGGCGCACTGCACCACCGGTGCATCAAAAAAAGTAATGCACTGGCGGTGTAATGGGCTTGTGAATGAGGCCCTCGGGCTATTTGACCTCTGTCCATTTCACTCTCTAACCCTCTTTCCCTCTCTCTTCCTGCCTGAACCTCTAACTCTGTCTCTGTTTGCCCAGTGTGCTCTTAGTGATTTCCATGGTCGTGGGCAAGAAATATTTAGTTTTGTATGACCCGGTTACTGAAAGTTTAACACATAATTCCGCATAGTTTGGGAATATGTGGGCTTGAATTTGAAGGTAATGCTTAAGAAATGTGAATGTTATTTCGAACAGGGGCCCCCAAGACATTTCTTGCTCAGGGCCCCAATGTCCTTCATACGAAACTTCACACAGCACTCACAACAAATGAGAAAACGGGCCGTGTTCACAGTTCACACTGCCGCATAATTGCGGAGAGTGCTTTGTTTATTTATCAGGCGAGCACATGCGTGGCATCAGATGCGCGAGCTTGGAGCCACCATGCCACAACCTGGTGAAAACTGTGAATGATGTTACACAATATGTCTTCAAATTCAGGATGATGTCATCAAATGAAGGGTGATTCTAGAATACCTATTACGGATGAGACAAGGTAAACAACCATTATTTTATTATTTCGTTGAGATTCTAGCTGCCAGACTTTTACGATCTGTTATCCTATCGCGGCTTATTTCCATTTCAGAAGCAAGGTTTTTTTTAATAAATCAGCGTTGTTTCAGTTTTCTGTCCATATTCAAATTGTAAACTACTCGAGCGAGTAACGGAAAAAATCCCGTTCAACTGTAAATTGTGTGAAAATGTCAAAATCGACCTCGTGTGTTTCTCAAAAGTACGTGCCTTCTAACTGTCAGTGAGCTGGCGCGCGATGAAGACTGTAACTTTAAGAGCCCCCCTCCCCCGCTTTTCCCTGCTCCGTGCCTCCCCTCCCACTTCTCCCCCTCCCTGCAGGAAGGAGGGATGTGATGCAGAAACCATCATCATCACTCTGGGAAAGTTTGGAGAAGTTTTGGATTGCTGAGGGAGAGGCGGGCCAGAGCCCGAAACTGGGACAAAGGGCTTGAAATTAACCAGGAAATCAAATTGTAGCTCGGGAGGGCCCGCAGCGGCGAGGGTGAGACCCCCTGGGGCTTACTACGGGAAGACGGAGGGGCACAGGCACCCCACCGCACGCACGACCAGACTCGCCTGGAAGTTGCAAGGAAACACGGGGACGCTGAATTTCCCTTCGGCCTCTTACTGGGCTCAGGGGCGCCCTATGAGCAGTCCCTACTACTGGCTATTTGAGATGCGGGTTTCCTAGGTGGCGGCTGTGCGCCTCGAAGCTTTGGAAAGTGGAGGGGCGGCATTTCTGGAAATCAAATAAGAGGTACAGCGTTATATTCTCTTTCACGTGGCACTCTGCTGTCCTATGTTTTGTGGCTGTTTGTTTTAAGCATAACTATGAAAGATTCTATACTATTGATTTACTTGTAGAAGATTTAGGAAACTGTGCTTTCTGTCGGTGAGGTGACTTGTTGATCGGCAGTGTTTCTGTGGCTGTGATCCGTTGACTGCATTGTCTGGTTTACTTCACTGCGCCTTGTTGTCGGTTTACTCCACTGCAGTGGGGCTTGTGTACTTCGTGCTGTGTCTGATCTCCTTCTCTGCAGTGTGCACTGTGCCTGGTGTACCTGGCTGCAGTGTATTCCGTCCCCGGTGCTTTTCACTCCGTGCTCTGTACACTCCCTGGATCAAGATTTATGCCGGGTGTATTACACTTCAGTAAGTTTGCTTTGTGTGACGTTTATGCTTCCTTGCAGATGTGCATAGCTTTAGTATGCTGAGTCCCTATGATTTCCAGTGCAGTGTGTTCTGTGCTCTGTGCCTAATGTCACTACATATACATATGCGCTTGAATTGCCTCAGCCCAGTGGACTTGGTGTCTGGTGTAATATGTGGCAATGTCATTCTCTTTGTCTCCACTGCAGTGATTTCATTCCTTCGCTGCATTGTGCTTTATGCTGCACTGTGCTCTGTCCCCAATGTCACTACACTGTGCAGTGTGCTTGAGGTACCTCACTCCAGTGGCCTTTGTGTCTGTTGTACTTTATGGCAGTGTGTCATTCTCTTTGTCTCCACTGCAGTGTATTCAGTCCTGATGCTCTTCACTGCAGCTTGTTTTATGCCCCACTGTGCCCAATGTCACTACACTGTGCAATGCTCTTGATGTACCTCCCTCCAGTGGCCTTTGTGTCTGGTGTACTTTGTCTTGTGTGTCATTCTTTTTGGCTCCACTGCAGTGTACTCAGTCCCGATGCTCTTCACTGTAGTGTGTTTTATGCTGCACTGTGCCCAATGTCACTACACTGTGCAATGCTCTTGATGTACCTCCCTCCAGTGGCCTTTGTGTCTGGTGTACTTTGTCTTGTGTGTCATTCTTTTTGGCTCCACTGCAGTGTACTCAGTCCCGATGCTCTTCACTGTAGTGTGTTTTATGCTGCACTGTGCCCCGTGCCACTACACTGTGCAGTGCGCTTGAGGTACCTCACTCCAGTGGCCTTTGTGTCTGATGTACTTTGTCTCTAC
The DNA here is from genome assembly GCF_964204655.1 of Triturus cristatus. Taxonomy (NCBI): domain Eukaryota; kingdom Metazoa; phylum Chordata; class Amphibia; order Caudata; family Salamandridae; genus Triturus; species Triturus cristatus. The sequence continues at coordinate 962,482,770 of NC_140580.1, forward strand.
TCACTCCCAAGGATAAGAAACAGAACGACAAACTTGTGTGTGTCACTACCTTTACACCTATTTCCAACATAGTGAAAAAATGTATCAAGAGACATTGGCCTACACTGAATGCTGGAAACCTCCGTATAGAGTGCCCTATTTTTGCATTTAAAAAGAACAAAAGTATTAAGGATCATCTAGTCAGGGCCGCAATTCCAGAACCAAACAGGGACTCTACCCTGAGAACCTTTTGCAATCTACCACGACTAGTGGGCCACTTCAAATGTACTAACTGTAGTGTCTGCTGCCTCACATTGGATACTAAAACCTTCGTGCATGCTAACATTAACGTCACCTTGAACAATTTTTCTAATTGTAACACTAATAATGTTATATATGCCATAACATGCCCATGTAATTTGATCTATGTGGGACAAACGACGCAGAAAATCAGGATTCGCATTTGCCAACATAGAAGCAGAATCCGCTGCAAGACGGCTAATGCTCCTCTTGTTGAACATTTCACACAACTTAATCATACCGAGGACGACTTGAGATGGCAGGTGATCAGCGTTATCACACAGTCCACAAGGAACATGAACATTGCATCTGTCCTCAACAAAGAGGAACTCAAATGGATAATTCGCTGTGATAGCCATCACTCTGGACTGAACCGACTTGAGGACTGGTCTAATCTACTCTAATCCGTGAATATCTCTATGTGTACACTTGGCCATGCGTAAAATTACTGAAATGTGGTTTCTCTCTAAATCTATGTACCAAGTACCGAGCAGTTCTCCGGCCTTTCCATGCCCTCTAACCCCTTCCCTTCCACTCCCTTATTATAACTGAAGTATTCTAACACTATACTAACTTATCCCCCCTTTCCTCTTTTCTCTACTGCTCCTCGCCCCTCATCCTGAGGCGCTACTTTCCTTACTACTATTTTCCTATCTGGGTTACCTTCGCAATTCTTGTTTCTACTGGCTTCCTTGACCATTCAATCATGGCCGCCCTCTTATTCCACCCCACCTTGGCCCTCTTCGCTTTCGGCTACTGGGCGGTTCCTTTTTCCCATGGTACTTCCGTCCCATTGAGGCTCCATTCACACAGCCCGCACCCTGACGCTTAGCCGGATCCTCGCAAGCTCCCCAGGTAAGACACACTCGCTCGCTCACTTCTCCTTCCCCCACATTACTCGCCCCTTCTCACTCGATTCCCTCCCTCCCTTCCACAGGTCCTCGTGGTATATGCGGCTTGCATCGTAACTATCTATCAATTTCCTACGCTTAATTCCCGGACTACCGCCCCACGGTGAGTTTAATTCCTCTTGTCCCGTAACTATCACACCAACCCCCGCCACCTCCGTGTTCACTATTCCTCCTTCTCCCCACAGAATGTAGTTTTCCGAACCCATCGACAAGCCCGACCAGGCTGCCTCGGAATTCCTATCGGTTGTACAACACAGACCTGATTCGCCAATTTTGGACCAATTCCTCCCTATTCTTCGCCGCTCCCCTGGTAAGCCGTAGCCCGCTTGTCTCCCCTTACTCACACATTCAGTCACTCCCTCACCCCCTCCTAACCCTCCTATTCTTCTCCAGGCTCACCTATCAGCCCACACGGAATTGTTACATCCATCGAGCCCAGGTTGTGACGGTTTCTGACGGGGCGCTTCATCCTAAATGTTTCCCGCTAATTATCTCTGGTAAGCCCTTGCACAACCTTCCTCCACTTGCACCCCACGTTCCCGCACTCCTCCCCCGCATTGACTCTCCCTCTTCCCCACAGGCTCTAATTCTCGCCTCTACCTCATTCCGGACAACAACACTAGGATCGTCTAGTATTGGCTGGCGCGGCTGCGCAACAGTTACTATTTGATTGGGTCATCCTCTCACTGTAAGTTCCGACCCCCCTTAATTAATTTTTGTACCACCCCCTCAACATCCCTCCCTTCTCGCATATCACCCTCTAGCTATTCTCGCCTCCCTTTACTCTTCCTATGATCTCTTCCTAACTTTGCATATTGTTATTTTTTCTCCCCCTCCCCACTAGGCTTTCTCCCAGGCAATTATTTATCATTTCTTTGTCCTGAAGAGATCCCACTACTTGTTAAGGGATCGAAACGTCGTCGACAATCATTTCTAAACTCCAGTGTATTACAAAATTGAAATGTCGGAGTATGAAATGTTTTACTGACTTTTTGATAACAATTACCTTTGAGCACCAAAAAGTCACCTTTTAAAATCACTTGCCTGGGTACCGGAAATCGGCTGATTTCCTATTACCCTGCCACCAACTCACTCACTGTTTTACTTTTTTCTCACTATTTACAGTAATTTCTTAGTTATTTTTGCATTGTCTTTAAACATAAAACCCAATTTTTCATTGAACTAATTGTGGCACTTTAATTTACTCGAATTGAATGGGACCACTGTTCCTTTATAATAATGTCTACACCCTTGGTCCCTTCTGACTCCTAGGGTCTCCTTGTTCCTTATAAACGTACTTTGTCTTGTGTGTCATTCTCTTTGTCTCCACTGCAGTGTATTCAGTCCTGATGCTCTTCACTGCAGCTTATTTTATGCCCCACTGTGCCCAATGTCACTACACTGTGCAATGCTCTTGATGTACCTCCCTCCAGTGGACTTTGTGTCTGTTATACTTTATGGCAGTGTGTCATTCCTTCTCTTTGCCTCGACTGCACTGAGTTCAGTCCTGATGTTCCTTCACTGAAGTCTGTTTTATGCTGCACTGCGCTCTGTGCCCATTGTCACTATGCTGTGCAGCACCCCTGATGTACCTCACTCCAGTGGGCTTTGTGTCTGATGTACTCTATGTCAGTAAGTCATTCATTCTCTTTGTCGCCACTGCAACGTATTCAGTCCTGATGCTCTTCACTGTATTGTGTTTTATGCTGCATCCTGTACAGTGCCCAGTGTCACTGCACTGTGCAGTGCGCTTGAGGACGGTACCTCATTGCAGTGTGTCATTCCTTCTCTTTGCCCGCACTGCAGTGAGTTAAGTCCTGATGTTCGTCACTGCAGTCTGTTTTATGCTGCACTGTGCTCTGTGCCCAATGCCACTATGCAGTGATGTGCTCTTGATGAACCTCACTTTGTGTCCGGCGTACTTTATTGTTGTGTGTCATTCCCTTTGTCTCTACTGTAGTGAGCTCAATCCAGATGCTCTTCACCAAAGCGTGTTTTATGCTGCACTGTGCCCAGTGTCACTACACTGTGCAATGCTCTTGAGGTACCTCACTCCAGTGGAGGTTGTGTCTGTTGTACTTTATGACAGTATGTCATTCTCTTTGTCTCTACTGTAGTGAGTTCAGCCTCGATGCTCTTCACTAAAGCTTGTTTGATGCCCCACTGTGCCCAGTGTCACTGCACTGTGCAATGCGCTTGAGGTACCTCACTCCAGTGGAGGTTGTGTCTGTTGTACTTTATGACAGTGTGTCGTTCTCTTTTTTCCACTGCAGTGTGCTCAGTCCTGACGCTCTTCACTAAAGCCTGTTTTATGCTGCAGCGTGCTCTGTGCTTAATGTCACTACGCTGTACAATCCTCTTGAAGTACCTCACTCCAGTGGAGGTTGTGTCTGTTGTACTTTATTGCAGTGTATCATTCTCTTTGTCTGCACTGCAGTGAGTCCAGTCCTGATGTTTCTTCACTGCAGTCTGTTTTATGCTGCACTGTGCCCAATGTCACTACACTGTGCTATGCTCTTGAGGTACCTCACTCCAGTGGAGGTTGTGTCTGTTGTACCTTATGACAGTGTGTCATTCACTCTCTTTGTCTGCACTGCAGTGAGTCCAGTCCTGATGCTCTACACTGAAGCGTGTTTTGTGCTGTAGCGTCCTCTTTGCCTAATGTCCTCCACTGTGCGAGGCGCTTGATGTACATCAGTCCAATGGACGTTGTGTCCAATTTCTTTTAGGGCAGTGTCATCCTCTTTGTCTCCACTGGGGTGTGTTCTGTGCATGTTGTGGATCACTGGAGTACGCTTAGTGCCGGATGCACAACACTGCAGATGTACGTCACTGCGCCGTGCTTCACTATGAAGTGTTTGCGTATAGATTTACACAACTGTACTGTGCTCTACGTGCAGTGCCGGGTGTGCCTTCATGCAGTGCTTGCAGTGCCCAATATACTTCCCTAGCTTTTGCTCGGTGCCTGATACCCTCTGCAGTGCCTCGTGGTCACAAATGCCGAGTGGTCAGTATGTGATGGATTTCACTGCAGTGCATTCAGTAACCTCGGTTGTGTTTGGGGCTTGATTGGGTACATAGTATATTTCAGTGGGTTGTGTTCAGTCCCCTTTGTACTGCAGTGTGTCAGTTGCCTCAGCGTGTCCAGCACAGTGTGCAGTTCACTGAAGTGAGTCACAGTGCCGGGGATTCTTCTTTGGACCTCGTTTTCTGAATGCAGCAGGCACTGAACAGTTCTGGCTGGAGTGTGTTTAGTACCTGGTGTGTTTGGCTGAATTGTGTTCGAGTGTCTGGTGCGCACCTATTAGCTGTGTTCTTTGGGTCACGTTGGCTTCTCTGGATTGTATTTAGTGCCTCGTGCACGTGTGTGAATTGTGTTCAGTTCCCGATGCACTTCTTGGGTCACGTTGGCTTCTCTGGATAAAAGTTCACGTGAACCAGTGCATTTTTTTTAAGCAATTGACCTGTCAATCAAATGAAGCCTCATACTCTAGGAGTTTACCACTTTGTTTTTCAAAATGTGTAAGTGTACTCCCTGTTGTCAGAAATTATATCCACTGTGCCATGGCCAGCATTTTGTCACAGATGCCCTCCATATGCCCTCTTATGCCAAGGATTACATACAATATGCAAGTGCCAGCATTTAACCCTTTATGCCATCCGTGTACTGTGGATGACCCATATGCTAAAAGTTCCCTCTGGTATTTTAAGCCAGCATTTTGTCATTGTTACCCGAACCCTTTCCTCAAAATCCCATAATTGTCCTCCCTAATGCCAAGAATTATCTCCAGTATGCGAGCTTTTGTCTTTTGCAATATATGAACCATATGCTGAGAGGTACCTCTAGTGTGCCAGTGCCAACAGTTTGCCATAGGGAGCCCCTATGCAAAGATTACATCCTATATGCCAGCACCAGCATTTTGCCACAGGTGCCCCTTGTTCAAAATATTATTTCCAAAATGCCAGGATCAGCATTTTACCATGCGTGACCCTTATGTAAATGATTTCCTAAAGTATGCCAGCATTTTCCTAGGCTGTCTCTTATGCCAAGAATTATTTCCAGATTGCCTGTGCCAACATTTTGCCATATATGTCCCTTATGCCAAAAATTACCTCTATTGGGCTAGCATTTAGTTATTGCTGCTCTTTATGCTAAGAATTGCCTCCAGTAAGCCAGCATTTTTCGATTGGTGCCCATTATGCCAAGAATTACCTCTAGGGTGCCAGGCCACTGATGAAGAGAATTACCTCCCATATGCCATTTTGTTTGCCATTGGGGCTCCTTATGCCAAGCATTTTCCCTAATATGCAAGCATTTTGCCATCAGGTCCCTTATGTCAAGAATTAACTCCAATAAGGCAGCATTTTGCCACTCGCATGCATAAACACGCACACTCAGTCACCCTCAAGTGCACTCTCTCTCTCCCTCACAGATAATTGACCGTCAGTGGAAGATTAATTTAATTATTATTTAAATATTACTTTAGTTCTCCTTTAGCTGACCACCTGACCACCTGTTTAGGTGCCCATGAGCTCTTTCTGGTGTCACACATTCATGGTATTTGGTGGTTTGGCCCTTTACTGTCAATCACGCTATAGCGTGTGACCATTGGGCAATTAGAGCGCCCAGAGGCAGCGCTTCATTGCAGAGTTTTGAGGCCTGTTTGAAGGTCAACATCTGCTCAGACATAGCACCGTCTGCTCTCTATATCAACACAGTTCATGCGACAGCCTGGACATGTTTTTCTCACTTCCCATAATATGCACAGTTTGTGCATTGCTTTCCCTTATCAGCGTGTCTGTATATGTGTGGTGAACAGATGCACCCTCTCACACTGACAGGGAAACAAGTAGAGGGTCAGCACCCAAAAACTACAAAGAGTGAGCTCCCCCTGTCCTTCCCTGTCATGATTTATTCTTGGTTTACTCACGTTCTTCACAGCCAACATGTTTTGTCCCAAATAGTCTCTTTTTAGAGGGCTTGATCTGGTGAGTGATAGTCATGTATGGCTTCCATTTACAAAGCGAAGCCCTTGGGAATGGAAACATACCAAGTACTTGTCAAGGACTCTTGCAGGAGGCCACCGTAAGAGTCCTCAGTTACCTGTGCAAGCGATCTGCAAACATGTCACTCATAAATATCATTCCTGCTTTCCAAGTCGTTCTTACTCATGATGGTCATTCAGTTTACCATCTCCTGAAAGTCTGAAGATGGTACATGTCCTTCTAGTTAAGGGTTTGGGGTGAAACCTTTCCCTACTTGGAAACCCCATTTTATATTTTTACACTCTGGATACCTGTCACAATCATGAAATGCACGGGGATACCCGTTTAGAGCTCAGTGTGACCCTCTTACATGTTGGGAGTGTTTGTGGAATGATATCGCACGTTTGTTCTGTATCGCTTTCTTCTATACTCAATTTTCTCCAATTGCTTCACCCATCAATCAGCTAAGTGAAACACCCAAATATCCATTCCACACCATCTCCATCCTTGAGCTGGTAAGACTCCGAGCCCAGAAGTGGTACCTGGGAGGCAGAAGGCACCAGGACTACACAAACTCCCAGTAGTGCAGAGCATCCAATTTTAAAAGAAAGGGAGTGGCCCTACTATCCAAGGGACAGGGTGCCAAATATAGGAACAATATTGCAGAGTATCCATACTTCATACAAGAGCACACCAAATTAACCGAGCTTCAATCAGTTATGGAACCAACCATTCTAACACCACCCCTCTTTACCACTCCATCTCAGTGAGGGACCACTGCATCCCTGGACACTGCAGCATCCCAATGAGGAAGCGCTGCTTTCCTTCAGAAATCAAACTGAGTTAGGCACTCGCCCTTCTTCTAAGATTGCGCCCAACCTAAAAGGGTCCTGGGATCTTCATTACGCTTTCTCTGTGTGACATATGCAGCGGCAGCTGAGAAGGTATGTGGACAGGAAACAGTCACTCCGTCTCTCTGTCAGGCCATTTGCTTGTGTGTCCTTTCCATGTTCTATGGAGGCGGGGTCCATGGGGTTCCCTTAGGGATGTTGTTCAAGGAAGGGTCTGGCTTCTGTCCATCTTCCACCTTCATGAATTGATGTTCCAGCATAGGGGTTAGGGATTGGGGACCATACGTAGAATTGGGTTTCGGGCCTGGGGGTGGTGTCCATTAGAGAAGACTCCAGGCTAGCTTCAAAATATTGAGCTTACTGAGGTGAGTTCTGCGTCTGTCCTGAAGGTAAAAAATGTCAGGAGTTTCCATCAGTGTGCCTGTCAGCTTCCAACAGCTGCCCAATTCCATCCCCACTCTCTTTTATGCTCACTCCACCTCTCTTTCACACACTAAACCTCCTTCTACTCTTCCCTTCTCACACTATCTCCCTCCTTCCTTCTTTCGCCACTTGGCAATCTTCCAAGAAGCTACCAAGGCACTCACACTGTATTCAGCTACACATGATCTCCCCGTGACCAGCCTTTCTTCCATCCCTCCGATAGCAGCCACTGACTATTCCGCTAATCGCCATGCTTAAAGGTACATACAATACTCCTAAACCCAGTGCACACATTGATAGGGGAAACACTGTGGCCTCAGACCTGGAAGGGGGGGAGGGGGTTTACATTGTTTTATTTTTCAAAACCCTTGGCAAGTTCAATGTAAAACTTAACTAACTTACTAATTTACGAATTTTTACACTTTGTAACCACAATGCATATCACAAAGGGTAAACTGGCAATGAACAATTCTGCTTACATTCGCCATTGTGCATGAGGGAAAAAAATCATCTTGGCTGGGTTTTATCTAACGTAAAATGATCCCGCAATGCACTGAAAAAGTATGTAGAAGTGAAGAGAAACTTGAACCACACAACTTCTTACAAATTAAAAAATCGTGAACTATGTAAATCTTCACTGAGTTTCAGAACCGTCAGTCAGGTGCAATTGGGCTTCTGTTTGTATTTGAAAAGCGGGTGGATGGGACGGTTCTGCACATAGATGGTTATTTAATTAATGAATGTGCTTTATTTATATGCAAAATCAGCTTCCCTGCAAGAGGTGATGGAGGCAGGATCTGCAGTAACATGCCCTGGTTGTTTAATAGTGCCTCTGGGTTGGGTCTCTGCTGGTGGATGGATCTCTCCCAGAATATAGCCTGGTTGTTTAACTGTGGCCGTGTGTTTCGTATTTTTATAAAATATCTACTTGTCCTAGGGCAGGATGCTTCAGACGTCTTCCTGTCCTGTTAAATAAGCCCTTTGCCCCTTTTAGAGTCATGGAGTGAGGTGACAACTTATGCAATGTTCTTAGTCTTTCAGAGCTCTGATAGGATCTTCTCCGATCACGCAAGGGCTCGTGTTATATCAGGGCTTTGATTGTAGAAAGGGTCTGATTTCCCCCCTTTCTTCAAATCTATCTAGAGGGTCTGGAAGTAGGCAGGAAGTGGTATTTCCAAGGTTGAATTCTCCTGTGAGTGTGTGCACCTACATACATACATGTTTAATGGTATTCCCAAGCTCCCCTCCAATCTCTTCCTACACTGGAAAAGGTTGAAATGTGCTCTTGACAAAGCAGAGAGTAAAACCTTTTCCAGGGTGGGGAAAAATGGGTTTACAGAAAGAGAATTTGCAATCACTCAGTAGATTTTCCTATGAGAAAATATATGCTTGTATACACGGAATTCAAAAAGTTGTGTGAAGTCTCTTTTCCAAGTCCAATTCTGTAAACGCCTGTGAATTTTTGAAAGTTGTAAATCTGCACCAATCCAAGGTCAGATACCTTGGATGCAAGTACACCTTTTGTGACTTTCTTTAAGAATTGGGCCACTAATTTATTTTCCTATTTCCCAAAATGTTGCCCATGATGGTTTTAAACTGATGCTCCATTATGGATCTTTTTAGGTCTTACTTGATAATGCAGGTGTTATCTCACCTTTTGCGATCAACAGAAAAAGAGTTTTAAGAAGTACAACTGAGTGAGGGACTTTGGCCTCATGTTAGTTTCCTTGAGTACAGCTTTTGTTAGGGCAGCAGTTATGTCTGTTTGTTGAAAAAGTGTGCGCGAGTTGCTCTCCTACAGGGTGCGATTGCCCTCCTAAAATTCAGTGGTGATAGTCCAGGCCCAGCTGTGGTCTCCAGCTGCGTGTCTTCAGCAGGCAGCAACCAAGATGGCTACCGCCAGTGACATGGAGTTGGACAGTACCAAACTGATTGAAAACCCCTTTGGTGCAACAGTGCCCCAGGATATTTAGCTCTAACGGCCAAGGAAGCATCTTGAGCTTACGCATGCTCATTGATGGAGAACAAACAAACTGCAAGGATGAGCCATCCGTCTCTGCCTCCAGCCCCATTGGATGGCTATCCTTCCGCTACTGGGGAAGCAGTCAAGGCCAATGAGCTGCAGAGGTGCCTAATAAAGTGGAGGACGCATGCTCTTCAGGTGCAGTATGGGGCTGTAGGGAGTGAGGTTCAGGGTGCCAGGGAAGGAGGCTCCACCCGGGAACTCACTTGTTAACCCATGCATTCCGTCGACACGTAGGGGCAGTCGTATCAAGGTGGTTTTCAATGGCCGCTCGAGGGATGTATGTCATTACAACGCACACTTTTACAACGCATGCACTTACAATGCATTTTTTACAACGCATTCCATTACATCGCATACTACCTTTACAACGCATACCATTACAACGCATAATATTAAATTGCATTTAAGGTAAGTATTGGATAGTATAGGGGTAAAAATTACTATTCTAACTCCAGGGGGTGCAACAGTAGGGTAAGTGTTGGATTGCGTTGTAATGGTATGCGTTGTAAAGGTAGTATGCGATGTAATGGAATGCGTTGTAAAGGTAGTTTTTAAACATGCGTTGTAGTGTCATGCGATGTAATGGAATGCGTTGTAGTGGATGTTGCGTTGTAAAAATTTAGTTGTAAGTGTAGTGCGTTGTAATAGTTGCGTTGTAAAGGTTGTTCACCGCCGCTCAAGTAGAGGAGGAAGAGCGGCAATTTTGGCCTGACGGGGAGACAAATAAGAATCTGCTGCTATTGTGACCCAATGATGATTGCTGACTATCGGAAGATGAGGAGGGCAGTCACAGCCACTGCACACAGAGGGCAGCCAGTTTCAGAAGTCAGAACAGATACAACAGCCCTCCAGGCCAAGCACCCAGGGAACCGAGCAAGGGACGGTGGTGAGCTGCAGGACAACACACAAGATACCTGGGTATCTAGGGCAACCTAATGCGCCACAGTCCATGCCCATTCACCACACTAGATGAGAAGTCAATACAGCACCACGTGAGCAGCTGCGGTGCTTCACAACATGCACTGCACTGTGAGTGGATCATCACCACAGCGCTCCTCCTGGAGATTCTAACCCACCCAGCAAACATCTGATCCGAGAGCACAAAGCACCCTTGCATCAATGTTCAGCCAAACTCACAGACATCCAGTGTGCGGGGGGGGGGGGGGGGGGAGAGAATAGAGAAGAATATGAGGGGATGGTGAAAATATTTTGAAAGATGAATTTGAAAGGAATACATTGCCACATGTGCATCTCCTGAGTCTATTCAGTTCAGTTTTCAATAGCAGCAGTGAGTATGTATATATACGCGTTTGTTCTACATGGGATTACATTTATATATTTTTTGTGCCTATACCCATCAGTAACGTAAAATGATGGGGACCCCTGTAGAATGTGATAAGTGGCCCCGGAGTCTGCCATATCTCATAGATATTCATTGGCCTTGGGCTGAATGGGGGTCCCCTTTCGCCTGTTAAGCCCCTGATGCATATTTGCTTGTTTAATGACATATTTGCGAAAATATTTTGAAATGGGAAACGTAACACCCCCTCAAGCAAAGCCGCTGGAAGCAGTTTACCTTCGATTGAAAGTATGCTTTTTTAAATAACATTTTGATAACCGACTAAAATAATTACGATAATAATGCGACGATCACAGTGGAATATTTAATTGTATTTAAAAACAGTACACTCAATTGTTAGTTTTTTCACAATGACAGTACAGCAGTAAGGGTGTATTTGAAAAAATTACTTCTCAGTTCTAGTGACAGGTTGAATCCACACCCACTTCGAATAAATAAAGTAAATGTGGCACTTTCTTTAATTTCATTTTCTTTTCGCGTTCCTGTGGCTTGCTGCAGGCATAATATGTACACATGTTTGCAGCGTTATCTGATGTTCTCAGGTAAAAGCATTGAACCTTTTATAATAGCCCTGCTTTTATTTTTAATTGTGCCACTAGTAAACTGTGCAAGCAAGCTCTGAAACTACTTTAGCCACATCGCACGTCCAACAAGCATTGGAAAAGCCATTGGCTTTGGCAACGTTTTTGGGCCATGCTGTACAGCAGCGCGAATTCTTTGCAGCGTGTCTAAAACCAATTTTAAAAAGTGCTATGATGCAACCAGGATTTATGCACTTTTCTTTAAAGTGTATTAGCGCTGGATGCATCAATATACTTCTTTTATTTTTATTTTTAGCCATGTTGCACAGCAGCCCCACTGTTGTACAACTTGACTTTAAATTATTGCCAATGTTGGCAAAGTCCATGCTGTCTTGCAGGAACAAATAGCAGGTGCAGAGCCGATAGTCTCAAAGGCAAGGCCTATGGGCTTTGTCTATGCTTGTTAGCAGGAGCGTCTCCTGGAGGGAGTGCTGTGAGGTGGTGAGGTGGGGCGGGGCAGGGTGGAGGGTAGTAACGGAGGTAAGTACATAAATAAATAAAGCGAATTACATTGCGCACGTTGCATCGCCATTTGGCTTTGCAGCGTGCACAAATGAATTTGTTTTATTTATGTACTTTCCGCTTTTCGGCCGTATGCCGGAGTTTATTACTTCCCACCCTGCCCCTTCCCCGCCTTACAACCCCACAGCACTCCATGCAGGACCCGCTACTGCTTGTTAGGTCGCGGCACAACACTCCTATGATTCTGATCAAATCAGTTAATCTCTCCATGTTAAAAAGATAAAGAACTTGACAAAAAATTATATCACATTAAAAAGTAGTAGCACTTATATCCATGTCTTATTGAAAATACATTTGGAAGTAGATAACCTCTGTTGTCTCAATAAATATCCATTTTAAGGAGTAAAGTGCGTTTTTTAAAGTGCGTGTGGCAGAGTAAAATATAGCTACAGATGGCAAGAGGGTCAACAAGGACTACCGGGGAGAAGAAAGCATAAAAGTAGCACCTCCGTCACTGTATGATCAATGGAAGGACAGCAATCAAGCTGGAGAAATCAGTGCTTGGTCCATGCTCCAGCCAAAAGAAGAGGCTGGCATGCGCTGGCCAATTAAGAAGCAGCAAATAGGAGTGGCAATGAAGCCAATGAATGTTAACCCCTTCGGTGCTCATGACGGAACGGTTCCGTCATGAGCCACGGTTGAGCTGTGCTCATGACGGAACCGTTCCGTCATGACCACGCCCGCGCAAGATTCCGTCAGCACAGCAGCGGAATCTGCGCAGCATGGAAGGGGTTAAGCAATGAGCCGGCTCCAAGCTCTTCATTGTAAACAATATCTCATGCAAGTGAGTGCGCATGTAGATGAGACCTAAAGCCAGTGGTCATTCACCCAGTGTGTTCTGGCTCTTGAGGGGCAAGAGCAGTCACTCTTTCATAGCGGGTGACCCAGACTCGTGCTGACTCGAGCACCCAGTTTCATCATTGGAAAATCCTTTATAAGGAGGCTGTTTGATTTCTCTTTCGCTCTTATTTTTCTGCTGACATCCTGCACAGTAACTCTCCTCCCACTCCTGCATGGCCATGGCAGGACCTGTTTGGTGCCTGGCCCTCCCCTTTGACTGTCTCTCGGATCCAAAGTAGTGTGCTTTCTTAGGATGTTTGGGTTAGAATCCACGTTGTGCTATTTTAGGAAGAGTTGTATATTGTTTTGCCAACTGTAATTTTGTTCATATAGTTTTATGACTATATACAGTGTTGCATACAGGTGGCCTGTGTTGGTGTGGCTACAAGCCAGTGATAAAGGGTATAAGCCTGATTGGTTGATTAGAAGAAGTTATGTCCGAGGTAATAGGCCTCATCTCAGTATTATGGAAATGTACTACAAATACAGTAGGCCTGACTTATTTAGTGTGAAAATATGTTAAAGTCAATAGGCCTTTACATTTGTATTGTTATTACACTCTTTTAAAGCCTGCATACAGGTATTCTGTTACATGCATTAGCACAGATCACTATAGTAGACAGGGGTTTTGGTTTCACTTTCTATTTCTGTTTTCCCTCTCTGAGAAAACATGCGGATAGAGGATTTGCATTTAGATATTCTTTGTTAGCCCTCTCTGGAGGGGTTTAGTATTGTTTTCTAAGCTGTAATTCTGTGTTTATGTTTAATTTCCTCACTGTATGACTAAGATAGGCTTGTGGTAAAGCTTTTGCAGAATTCAGTAGTTCTGAATTGGTTATGTTGACAAACCGACTTTAAAGGCTATAGCCTTATTGGCTCTTTGGGCACATTTATGTTGGATGCCATAGGTTTGAAATGTTTTTTATGAAAGGGGACTACAAAGTCAGTATCCTGGTCAATGTATTGTACAATTCATTTATTATGCCAATAGGTCTTTAAGGTTAAATTGTCATTATATTCCATCAAAATATATTTTGTTCAATGGAATCTCTCAGACTACCATTGGCAGAGGTGTTGCCCACCCCGATAAATTACGGGGTTGTTTATTCTTTTGCCAACTGTGATTATATTTGTAATCTTGTGACTGTTCCGGGTGGTTGTCAGTTTTTTGTGCGATACAGTAAGTCACGGATTTTTATGGCGACAAGACTATTGGCTTGATTGGTTCATTGGGAGAGGTTATGTCCTATTCCATAAGTCTGAGTTATTTAATATGAAATGTTTCCACACATTTATAATGCCTGAAATATTTATTAAAGCCCGAGGCCTTTAAGGATGGATTGGTAATTCACTGTATTAAAGGGGTATACCATCATTTTGACAATTTCCCAACATTAGGAACGCCAGCCTGGCGAAACCAGGCTTATAAAACTACATGTTAGAGAAATGCCAAAATGATGAAATCTCTTTCCATAAAAATAATCTGTGTTTGTGGAAAAGGCGGGGAGGGAAGATATGTGAGGAAACAGCCACAAAGAGAGGAGGGTCAAATCTTTTTGTCATCAGTGCCCAAAAGAAGACCACTTATTAGAGATAGAGAGAATCTCTGAAGAATAAAGTAATCCATCGGCTGAGGAACAGACAGAGCTGCACCTCAATAATAAGAGACGACATAGCTAGGGTTATAAGGCCCTCAAACCAATTAGAAAATCAGGACGCCATTAGGATTGTTTTCCGTTGTAATGGCATGGGGTTAATGTCGGTTGATGCAAGGACTATCATTTCTGCCTATTCATCAATCAAGATAAAATATCAACTCCCCGCAGGGTGGAGAGCCATGGTGGATGACCATGGGCACCATGTTAAATCCCCTGAGCGGGATGACCAGTCATCATATTCGGACAGGGTAGACTGGCTAACCCAAGATCAGAAAACAAGGGGTCATCCTGTGCAGACAGTCGATATGGTAGGGAAAGTAGAGCCACTGTCCTCCATTGAGGAGATTTTATGAATAATTTTAATGATTGTATGTGTTTGTCCAAAACCACTTTGGAGAGAAAAAGGCTTATATTTGGACAGTAAATAGTACAACAGTTTTTTAACAATGTATGTTTTTATGGAAAAAACGTTTTCGAAATAAACTATTTGTGATTTTGGAAAAGGCATATGTTATCAAGAGGAAGGTGAGAGGATATGTTGGAAGGGGGGAAATAGATGGGGTATGGGAAGTAGTACTTTAAAAAAAAGCAGAAGTGGGAGGTTGCAGGATGTATGTATTAAAGAAAGGGAAGGTAAATAATAGAAGGGACTCAAAGCGGAAGGTAACACGTGGAGTGTGTTTAGTATGAGGAAAGTGTAAATGGTTAGTGGGAGTAGTAAAAGTAAAACAAGCATTTGCAATGCAATAGGTCTCGCATTTACGAGAGTTTGAGTTATTGGCATTGTAAATGACAATGCCAATAGCTTAAATTTAAGCGCTGGTGAGGCGTTACCACACAGTACCGGTGTTTACAGGTCAATAGTTTGCACTCTAGTGTCATTTTCATGCTGATATTATCAGGTCAAATGTAGACATGGACACTGGGAAACTTAAGGGAGCAGGGACACCAGGAGACTGGGACGAGGCAAACACAGACTAAGGGAGATATATACTAAGGGACACATGGAGGACCCTGAGCACGCAGTGAGACACGGACTCGGGAAGACACTGACAAAACGTGGATTACAGAGGAGACTGAGAGATGGGGGTGCCATGGATACTAGGAGAGACTGCAAGGCTGGGGAGATGCGGCCACTGGGAGACATACACTAGTAGATGGGCACACTGGGATACAGGGAAAGGCACTGGAAGAGCTCACACAAACAGCAGGGGTGTGGAATTTTCCAAATAATCTAGTTGTCCAAGGGACAAAATGCCACTGAGATCTACATGTCCTGTAAAATCCACTTGTCCCACCTACCCCCGTTCCACAACAAACCAAAGGGCTCCGGCTGACAGAGAAACATTAATATATGTTTGCTTTATTAAAATCAGTAAACCATTGAATGCTGTGCAATAATAATGCTAAAGGAAAACTTGTCAAGCGATATTATAAATCCCTTTTCATCCAAACATATAGAAATACAACAATAAACGATCTTGCATGGCACAGGAATCTGCTCTAAAACTAGTACTTCAACAGTTATGATAGATGTGGCCTTTTATGTCCGCACACATGCTTTGTGCCTCCTGTTGTAAGCCAGAGATCAATAGCTCTGCTGGGGTCATAATCCTCAAAGTTGGGTCCTTCTACCTTAAGAAGCATTAGGTCTTGGAGAACATCTTGATTTAACCGTGTTCTTAGTGGATTCTTAATGATATTCATGGCAGAAAACACACGTTCAGCTTCTGCTGTAGATACACTGAATGTGAACATCATCTCCACAAGCTTTAATATATTAGTCAACGAGTAAGGTTTTGTTGCTAGCAGGGTGGAATATGCAGGCAATACAGGAATACCTTTGGTCTGAAAGCTTTTCATATGGGTTTTAAGTCCACAAAACTCCTCTACAATTGCTAACCTCTCGTCTGTGGTGAAAAGTACCTCAAAATGTTGTACAATTGCCTCAATATCAGAGAGCCCATATGTATAGAGCTCCTCTCTACTTTCTGGCCACAGTGTATAATCAAATGCCTGAAAACCTTGAACTGGCATGCTATTAAAATTTTCAAACCTCTTATCAATGTACTTAATCATACTGTCAATGAGTTCACTGTCACTTTGGACTGTTGCTGCTGGTGGGCAGTGTCCTGATAAATTTATTTCCCAGCCATCAGTAGAAATGTGTCCAAACTTCTTTTCTTCAGGGTGGTACAGTTTTTTAAACTGCTGCATATATTCACCCAGCTCACTCTTTAGGCCTACTAGGGTCAACGCACACCTCTCTACAGCAGGTGGAACATGCAATAAAAGCAGTTCATTAGACTGAAAGAATTCTGAAAGCTGAGACACTGGCTTCAGAACATCTCTCAGACTGTAAAGGTTTTTTATAAATGTAAAACTAGTAACAACTGAGAGGTACTTTTTTGCCTTCGCAGCAGAATCATCACTACCAGCTGCGACCTGTCCCAAGTGTAGAACCACTGTCTGCAGGTTTTGTTGCATGGCTGCCAAAGCCCTGGTTTTGCTGGAAACCCATCTAACCTGTTTAATATCAGTGAAATGTGCAAAGTTTTCATCAATTATTCTTGAAATTTCTTTGGCATCTCTTCGCCTCTTAGGACTATACCAATAGAATTTGAAAATCCATTTCAAAGTTTGCTCAAACTGACAAATAGAGGGATGGGATTTTACAGCATCTAGAATCCCAAGCTGAAGCTTGTGAGCTACACAATGGAACGGAAGAAGAAAAGGAATGTCTTTCTTTAGGAGTGCTGCAACCCCTCCCTTAGATCCCATCATAACTGCAGCACCATCGAAATTGACAGCTATTAGTGATGGACCTGGATGTTCTGCAGACCTTATATCTACTAAATCCAAAGATAACCTTTTAATTCCTTTAACTATACCGTCCAGAACTCCTTGAGCATGTGCATGTTCAAGTGGAACAAGATCTGCAAATAGAGTGTAGGGTTTCCCACCATTGACTACTCTGACCAGCACAGTTTCCTGTTCAGTGATTGCACTATCTGTACTTCCGTCAGCAATAATGCAGATGAAGCGAGAATTTGAAACTATTTTTTTGATGTCCTGTCGAAGTATATCCGCCTCACATCTTATGAACTCTGTGGCTTTTTCGCGGTTTGCATAATTTTCTCCTATATCCACACCTGCTTTCTTCATAGCCCTACATAGGGTGTCCATGTCTGAGAGTGGCTTACCTTGTTTTGCAATTAGGTAAGCATTGTTAAACAAGATGGTCAGTTTCTTTCTTTCTGTTTCCTTCAGTTTTTGCAGTGCTTGCATGATGAGGGGCTGCTCTGTAGGGACACTGGAATTTGAGGTACTCGCTGTAGGGGTCTGACATTGCAAAGTGGTTTCTTTCATTTCCTGGCGGTGCCATGAAACACATGTCATATGTGCCTTACTACTTTCATGAGCTCTGATTGGTTCAATGCGCAACTGGTCACATCCACTTAAGAATGCATTCCTACCGGAACCCGAATAGCTGAGTGCTATAGTAGGATATTTTTGGCAAATAGTGCAGTACATTTTTGGTCCTTCCCCCTCCGGACTTTCCTTCAGGGCTAGCCATGGCCAGGATTCCACCCAGTGTGACTGAAAAACTCGTTTTCTTTTTTCAGCGTCATACTTTTTGTTCTTAGTTATGTTAGGATTCTGTGCAGTGCTACACGGCCCAACGGCCTCAGTTGTTTTTTTTGGGTTTCCTTCTCCTGGGCTATCTTTATCACTGTCTTTACTTTTTTTGAATCCAAAGCTAAATAGACTTTGTTGAGACATATTTGCCTGTCAACTGGACAAAAAGTGATCAAGTATGAGACTACTTAATTCAGTTTAAAACTCACTGTCCACAAATGTTGAGTTATTTATAGCAACAGACTTGTCGTTTCTCAGATAGGAAATTACGCTAAATCTTGAATGAGGTTTCCTCCTACATTTTTCCAAACTTCGAGAATCAAGGGTTGCTGCTGCCTGCTGCAATGAACCTCTATGCTGCCTCTATGCTTCGTAGTGATTCTGTTTCATGCAAAGTTGTGAACGCACAGCTGGTGCTACACTGGCTGGCACTCTAGACCTAGAAGCCAAGAAAAGAATGTACACTAAGAACAAGGATTTGAGCTTTGGAAAAGTACAAGCTAGCTTTCATAAACTTTAATGCAAAACTACCATCCATGTTACCAATAAAGAATAAATGAAAAACATTAGAACTGACTGCTTGAGAAAGATGATTGATGGAGTAAAGGAAAGAATGAACAAAGAAAATAATGAAAGGTAAAAGAAAATA
This sequence comes from Triturus cristatus, assembly GCF_964204655.1. Lineage (NCBI taxonomy): Eukaryota > Metazoa > Chordata > Amphibia > Caudata > Salamandridae > Triturus > Triturus cristatus. The sequence continues at coordinate 962,501,495 of NC_140580.1, forward strand.
AGGCAAAAAGAAAGGAAAGAAAAATAAAGAATTAAGGAAGGTAATAAAGAAAGGAAAGGAAAAGGGAAGATAAACAGGAAAGGCAGAAAGCCAGACGTGGTGAGCCCTACTCCTTGCGAATCGGTAAGTTATCGAAAAAGAAAAGAAACAGCAAAGTTGGGAGCTTCCTAATAATAAGAATCGTTTTTTCGCCAAATGTACCCTCTTTGCATTTGCAACTTTAATCAATTTTGTAATGTATATTTGTCGGTGTGTTTATGCAGTTCTGGGCTGAAAGTAATAGTTCACTATTCTATATTAGGACAGTTAGGACTCTTTAAGTTATAAATTACAAGTCACCAACGGATGTCTCTACTGAAAGCATTAATCTGCAGATCTGTTTCCATCCTATGCACTCTCTGTAATCGACTTTGTACATGTTCTTTACCCCCTTACGCACTTTCACTAACTTCACCGAGGTCACAACCTCAACTATACAACTCAACTATACAACAGGGATCTCCGCTGGCGTTTGTGTGTTTATTCATGCATGAGTGTGCGTGTGATCTGTGTTTGTTTTTCACTATTGACATCGCTGTACAGGGGGCCTAAAGCACTTGGCAAGGGGTCTCAGACAGAGAAAAGACACGTAGGAGGTCGTGAAGGGTGGAGGTCGCACGCGCAGCATGTTAGCAGCAGTGTACGATGGCGGACGTTAAAACCTGGTGGCCTGCCATACTCTCCTGCCAAGAAATACAACTGACTTAAAAACACAAGCCGGCATTGAGGAAGAGTCGGAGCAGAAGAGCGGCGCCAACGTGCGCATGTTTTATGCACAAGTACACAGGGAAAGTACAAACAGGAAGGAACAAACCTGTGCCCAGATTTGTTAGGATCAGAGGTAGTCTATGGAAGATGAAACGAGGGGAGTGCAGGTCCACCGATGCAGAGAAACGTATGGCCTTTAAAGGGAGAAAGACTGGGGGGGGGGGGGTTGATCTACGTGCACCGGATGCAAACGAACCTAAGGCATATAAAGGGGAGGAATTGGGGGTTATACCCCAATGCAAAGGATCTAACTGGTAAATGTGGTTACACATCAATCGAAGCAAGGTAACGCCTAGCCTTGAAAGGGAGAAAATGGGCGGGGGCGGAACGAGGCATTAAACTGATTCACACCCATGCACAGAAACATGTGGCCTGCGCGGCCTGTGATGGAAGAGGGGCGAGTTTCGGGTTCAGACTCTGGTGCAGAGGTCGAGGAGGACGGTGTTTCGAGTCCACATCCACCGAGGCACCAGAACCCCAAGCTTCACTCTAACCCGCCGGCTCATCCCGAGATGTGCGCCTCCTAGATAAGATAGCCGGGAAACAACGCCACCTAAACCACAACGATACAAAATGTGACATTTAATTATTCTGCAGTAGCCTGTAGCCTGGAGGCAGATTAACATCTCAGTAGTGCAGCTGCCAACACACGCCTCGCGGGAGGTGTGCGACTGTCTGCTGGGACCGCGGCGACACTTGAAAGCAAAGAGAGCACAGGAACGAAGCTCACGGCGACAACACACGTCCAAACACAAAGAGTGCCCGATATGCTAGCTAAGCTCGCTAGGTCAATGCACCTGATGCAGGGGCCGGCTAACCTCACCCAGGCGCACTTGATGCAGAGATAACCTCACCCAGGCGCGACCTGCATTTCCAGTGTTGCCGACCTAGCCCGCCATCTTCTATGGTCAATGAAACCCATACCACAGCAATGCGGTTGTGGTGGAGTTTTAAGAGCTTTGGTAATTGGTGGCTATCCACGTTCCAGTTAGTGCAAAGATAGTGGTCTCTTAATTGACACTGACACATAACTTTTTTTTTTCTGTCTTGACCGCACATACCTATAACTTCTGAAGAAGACGGACCCACGAGGCACAGCAGGGCAGGGCGGGTGAGCTGCGTCTGCCAGTAATGGCGCGGAGGCTACGTCTGCGAAAGCACGTACGTACGCATGTACGTACGCTCTTGGGCGAAACCATTGTCCCCGCATTAAGCAGGTGGCATTTGCAACCCCCCCCCCCGTACTTTGCATATCAGTTGCCGCGCTAAGCTGCAATACGCGGTTCATAGTATTTTACACGGCCAGACACTATCTTTCCCACATCGTCCGCGGCGACCCTGGCTACTGATAACGGCGCACCAGGGCGCCGCGGCACAGTTTGGGAGCCACTCTAACGTGATTAAAAATATCTAAATGTCTACATGTCCGTCGGACATAAATAGACAATAAATCTTCTTGCCCGTGAATTAAAACAACATGGTTCGGGCGTCGGGCGATATGATTCCCCCACCCCTGAAACAGTACGCCACAGCCCAGAAACACAACATAATCTGATATATAAATACAGTATATCGCTTACTACCCCGACGAGGCGTTGAAATGTAGGAACACGCAGTGACAGCATAGCATAACATAGCACTGCCCAAAAACTGTCCGAGTATTGAATGGCCCAGAGCCTTATGCGACTAAAAACATCTAAATACCCGTAGCAAGCCATTGCATATAACATAACACAGCATGTTATAAATGCATAACTTACTATGACAACTCACGGCAAACATACAGACGTGATGCAAAAATATCATAACACAGCACAGCGTTAAATCGACATAAGTAACATGCTGCTTCTCTTTCATCTCCTGTTAACTAGGTTGTTAGCACCTCGTAAGGCTGGGAGAGGCACTGGAAAATGATCCCCATGCTAGATATAATGAAGTCATTGAAAATTGTGCACACTATCCTTCCAGCCCTCCCCGGGGAAAATATCACCCCACCGCGCTCACGACGGTAGAGGGAGGGAGTAAAGTGACAGGTGGGGATATTAGAAAGGGAATGGGGGGTGCAAATGGGAGGAGGGGAAGAGCCCACGCAATTCTTTGTTCTTCTTTCTCTTAATTTGCACTGCTCTCTCTCTCACCATCTCTTCTTTTCTGGGGTGGGGACCTTCTCTCATTAATTATCATTAGAGCTCTACTTGTGCTCATTGTCTCAATTCATATTGGAAAGATATAGTGAAGTCAAGTTTCTGGTATGTCCTGTGTATAAGGAAAGGTGATTATGTAATGACACGGGATGTCTGTATACGATACATGGGCATGCTGTCAAATGATGATGAATGGTATATTGGCGTCTGTGTTCTGTGGGAAGAGGGAGTTGATTACAGTTAGAAGGAGAAAGGAGACCAAACAGGACCTATCGTGCTTTGGCTTACATCAAGGGCCTAACATGAAAAAAATAATGTACCTACTACCAGAATGGCTTTAGACTCCTGTGTGATGACCCTGCCCTCCAACTACAACAATGTAGCATGGATTTGTTAAAAGAACCCGTGTGAAAATGCAAAAATTGCAACATAACATTGGTGTTAGTTAGGAGCTCGTCCTGACAGAGAAGGAATCTGTAGAGGAGAGAGGCCCTGTGACCAGGGGGCGAAAGTCTGGGGCCACCACCACCAAATCCACCAGCAAAAGGTATCAGCATGGCTGGTGACCAAGAGCCTCGTGAGGAGGGCTGGCAAAGAACAGAAGGCGAGGCCAAGAAGTCAGCTGAGTGTGGTGAATCCGCTTACTGAAGAGCTCAAAACACAAGGTCTTAAACATGGGACAGTAAGAAAGCTTATGTCTGTGTTACACACTTGCCACCGTAGCAGAAGCATCGGGCTTCTTGATGAACGGAAAACATGCTAACTGAACATCAGAAATACAGCCTTGGTGACTGACTATTTGGATGACTAGACGAAGAAAGAAACAGCTCAGGATTTTGGGGGGATTATAAGGTGGACTTCCCCTTGGTGTTCATGTCCCTTCCGATAGGCGACTGTTGCATGTAATTTAAATTCAAGCTCTGCGCACTCACAGGCTCAGCCAGGTGCACGAGACCTGCTCATCAACAATGCTATCAGGAGAACTTTCAAGATCATAGGGGACAGCAACAGGACCGATAGGTGTTTGTCTAAGCTGCAGCAATAAACAGGCCAACCCAATAACCCTAAGAACCAGGGTAATGTCAATAGATAAAAAAAAATAAAGAAGAAGAATGGTTCACTCAGGAACAATTCTTTTTTGACGTACAGTGTTTGTCTAGGTCAACGGAGTTACAACGGAGATGACAGGAACTTGCTATCGGGTGCAGCACCCGCTAGTACTCTGGTGTGAGGGGTTGGCCGTCGATGAAAGGGGGCTTACTAATGGTCATGGAGTGTAACGAAGGACTACTCCACTTAGTAAACATTGTCATGACAGAAGAAGAGGATGGGCTAGGAAGCAGAGTCCTTCAGCGAGTTCATGGGCAACAAACACAAGGGAGGCCTGTGGCGCAGATTACTTTCAGCTTGGAGGGGGCAATGAAAAGGACGTTGAGTAATTAATTATTTATGGTTGTGTCAAGTGCAGTGAGAGTTCTGGGTATGAAGGATAACAGCAGGAGCATTATATGATGCTATATGTTGCGATTGTATTCAGTCTCTTAGTTCAGTACAGTTTGATAAATGTAACTGTAGTACTGGAAACATTGATTTGAAATGTCTTTCCCAAGAGTTATAAACACATCAACATGTGAGTACAGGGATATTTATGATAAGGGGAGGCAATGATTTTTAATGCCATGTTTTGATACACTTGTTAAGCTTTACATTTTGGGGGGAATTTGCAGTTTTTGAAAAGTGTGCCTGTGTATTCAATCCTTCCTTCACTCTCAGGGCCAGGCTGCCCCTATGGTGAATACGCTATGATCAATACTCCATTCATTCTTTTCCTGTGAGCTTTATAAACCGGGTACTACTTCAAACTTCAGAGCCTAATGCACACCATAGAAAAATGGTCATACAGAGTTTTTCTTGGCCACACTACCTCTAAACTGAAGACAGTCAGGCCTCCTCAGGCAATCTCCTTTCTTGTGGACTTGTGCGAGTTCAAGAACAGCCTTGGGATGGGATCTCTCCAAAGAATGACAACCAGGTTACCAACCTTCTCCGATCTTAGTACCCACGTCTTTTCCCTTTGCCTGTCTTTTAATATGAACTTGCATATAGTAGTAACAAGGGTTTAGGAACAAAGAAGACACGTTCAATGTTTAAAAGTGAAAATTATGCATTGAATGGTTTTACTGCGGGGGTGCCCAAAGTAGGTCCAGGAAGGCGGAGACCAGGTTTTATTTTTATAATAGCCACAATAGATGCATTTTTCTAGGTAATTAATTTTAACTCCTTCAGCCAGCCGGAATTTTTGGTCCACAAAAATTGGCATGGATCCCAAACTCCGGAACCTTGTCAGCATATTCATTTTTAGTGAATTGGAGTTCCAAATGTAATGCAAATGGATGGACGAGTAGTCAGTCCATTAAAAGACAATGCAAGTTCATTAGAAAATCTTAAGAATGCATTTGAATAATGAAAAACAAACAGTGTAAAGAAAAGATTACAGAAAGATAAACCTAATAACTGAAAGTAACAAAATAATGTAAATAAAGCATGCAATCAACCAAAGCACCGAGAGGAAGCTAAGTCAGGTGCCACATTCGAGTGCAACGAGGCCAAAGCTGGAAGAACTTAAAAAAATTCTCAGAAAACTACAGGTTGTCTAGATGCAAGCAGGCACGGCTGGCAGGGAATGTCTGCTTTGTTTCTGGGCGTGAAGTTGTACTTTGACGGAGGTCCGGAGCCGAAGGAATCTGTGCTGCGTTTGGCTCGGAGGTCACTTCTCTGCAGCGGTGTTCTAAATGTAGGTTCCACACTGGATGACTGAAGCAGGCAACAGGACGCAGGCCTGAAAGGCCTGACAGTGAACATTGGCATGTCTTGGTGTTTTGGGGAGGGAAGTTCGTCTGGAAGTCAGGAATGGCGTATACCCCGTATGGGTTATCTTTTAAAGAGTCACTTGCCACTACCAGCATGTGACGTGATTATGTATGCGCCCACCTCTTGCCCCACAGTGGGAGACATCAATTCATTCCAGGGCGTTTATGAAACCTGATAGTTGCTTCCCTGTTAAATGGATCCAAAAAAGAACAAGCCCGCGAGTGGTGCGCGCGCACCACAGAGGAGCGGGGGCGAGGGAGCGCGGCAGTGAGGACACCGATGCGCATAATAGACACCGATGGGAATGGGTGGAGCAAAGGCGGGACATGCGCCCGCCTTTGCCCAATTGCATGCCTTATTTTTATTTGAAAACACGCTAAAGCCAATGGCAGCCGGCAAAAGTAAAACCACACGCACGAGCGTGTGGTTAGCTTTCAGAACCCCCTACATGAGGTCTCACGCTGCGCGAGCAGTGTTACGCACTGCAACGCTAGGCGCGAGACCTAAAAAGGAGTAAAGCAGGGGGTCACAAGATGCACATTCACGCAGTAATCCATACTCTCATATACTCCAAGGAGTTCACAGATACCTCTAATCCTAGTTCCTTTATTAATGCACACCACTTGTCTGGCATGTGGGTGATACCCAACCCTGTAGATTTAGTATAATTGATCGTAAAACTCTGAGAATCTTTCTAGATCTTGGATGGGAGCTGAGAGTAGTGTTTCCGGCCTCGTAAAAAAGCATAAAGTATCTTCCTCTAACAAGACAATCTTGTAGGTGGTGGGGACGAGGGGGCACCCCTGGTGTGTACCTCTACCTGTAATCCGAAGGGTGGCATTTATTTCATACATCTGTTGTTCCAAACCCACCTCAAATATACTGTGAGTGAGGGTGTACCCTGGTGTGTACCTCAACCCGCGCTTCAGAAATTATGTATTCTCCGCACCGTTGACGGTTATATGAGATTAGCTTTGATACATTGTTTATTCTTTGGGTTTAGGGTTTTTTTATCCAACAGTTTTAAACATATCGCCAACCCAAACTATTGAATGCCTTCTCCCCATCAAGTGGGAGGAGGAACATTCATGTATCAGTCTTAGTGTCCACCCGGCAAATATCCAACACTAAACAATATTGTCTCGCTCCTGCCTACTCTTTATAAATCCAGATGGTGTCGGTGTAGGGAGAGGTGTGGTGCAGCAGCCAGAGTGGCTGACTCCGGAGCACGGGGCTCACGGTTCGATCGCCAACAGCAGCTCAGCTCAGCATCAAGTGACATTGGGCAATAGCTCACCTAATCTCCCGGACGACTCCCAACACCTTGAAACCCTTAAGGGTGATATGTTCGAGCTTTACAAATAGGAATTATGATTATTAATATAGGGTGGCCATGTTTGCTTTAGTCGCCTGACAAGAATCTTTGTATATTTTTTCTCATTGATGTTCAAAAATGCTATCGGTTTATAAGATTCACATAACTCGGGGTCTTTTCTTGGCTCAGCGATCAGGACTGTTTCCGATTCCATCAAGATTCTCGTTACCTCTGAAAGGCAGTTTTTTCTGCTGTTATTCCTTTAATTTGTCTTCCATAGATATTATTTTGGGAGTTTGTGTGCATTTTCTGTAGAAGTGGGTAAATGAAAAAATGAGCCAATAGTGGATAACCGGATGCACGAGTAACAAAGTGCCAACATGATGGCACCTTGAGTGCCTAAAATCGTCAGTGATTAAAAATCCATTTTAATTTACAAGCCAGACCTATTGACATTGCTAATACTTGTTATGGTCATTTTAGGAGGCAGAAAATGGAAGTGTGCAGGTTGAGGGGCGTGCAGGGCAAGCAGTGTGCCTATGTGAGTGTATGATAGATAACTGGTGTGTCTGTGTACGTGAGCGTGTCTGTATGTATGAGTGAGTATAAGTTGAGTTGTGCCTGTGTGAATATATGATGAGCAGTGTTAGTGCATGTCGAAAGGTGTGCCTGTGCAAAGGTTGGCAGGATGCTGCTCGTGAAAGCCAAACATATTGGTATTGCTAATGGGTTTTCGTATAAGTATTCGTGTGCAGAAAAACACATTTTATGGCATGGTGCCTCTTTAAATCGGTATTTAAAAATGCATAATAGTTGAGATTTTTTTCTTTCTTTTTAAAGTCACACATTTGTGTGCACATTTTATTTTGAAAGCGTAACGCACCTTAATCTTGCTGTCAGGCTTCTGCATGCCGTTGCATGTAATCGGGGATCATCGTGCCTAACCTCAAATTGTTGAATTTTGCAAAGAACATTGACACTAAAACCACTTTCAGTAATGCAAGCTGAACTTTCAGCTCACAGCATTTCTTTAGAGCCCTCGCCCTAATAGTAAAGTATTTGATTTGAAGTAGTGAGTCATATATATGGGTGAACAAGATACATGCATATACATTGATATATAGAAACAAATCGTGACATGGTGGCAGAGAATCCTCTTTCACAGATCTGTAGTATGGTGCTGTAAACTTGCAGCCTATTGGGTCAGGCCTACTTTTCCATTGAACAAAATAAACATGAAAGCATGTTAACCTTCATCTGTGCGCCTGGATGGTATATCCCCCGGTTGTTTAGCAGTGTCTCAAGGAGTTGTGCAGTGTCTCAAAGGGTTGTTTCTATGTTACTTTTGTTTGGAACTGCGCATTACTTTTACCTTGCTTCATTAACAGAGCCTCCCGGGGTGGATCTCTCTTTGATTTTGAATGGACCCTGCATAGCATATGCCTCCAGGGGATGGGTCTTTGTTCACAGGTGGATAGACCCTACATGGTATGTTCCCCAGTAGTTTAACATTGCAGCCAAGGAATGTGCCTATGTCTCCTCCTGGTGGGCCCTTTATGTATAGTTTATATACATTGTGGTTTCTTAACAGTGCCTGCCAGTGTTGTGCCTATTTCTCTACTAGATTGACCCTGCACGGGCTATACCCTGGTTGTTTTACAGACCTCCAGGGGCTAGGTTTCTGCTGATAGATGGACTCCGCACAGTCTGTACCCCGGTTGCTTAATAGTGCATCCAGGAGTTGTGTCTTTATATATCCTGGATGCTTAATAGTGTCACAAGAGATTGGGACTATGTCGTTTTTAGGTGGCCCCACACTGTACCTACTCTTGCAGTCTGCAGTTCCTCCACGGTTTGTGCTTTTGTTGATCCCAGGTAGACCCGACATGCTTTATACCCTGGTTGCTTGCAGTGCCTCCAAGAGGTTGGGTCTCTTATCTGATGGTGGATGAACCCTGCACGGTATGTACCCTGGTTATTTAACTATGTGTCTAAGGGTTGAGCCTGTACTTCTGAGCTTACTCAACGTAGTACACTCCTTGTCATACTCACATTGTTGTGCACTCTGTGACTGTCTCAACGTACGTAGTACTAAACCCACCTAAAAAAGTAGATATACAGGGCAGTGTTGATATAAGTCTTTTATTGTTAAGAGAAAAGGTGATTTTTTCCTCATGGCCAGTAACTCCCACATCTTCAATAATCCAATCTTTGGCATAACCATTTCCCTATGATCTCAGGTCTCCTGTGTCCTGTTCCAGTGAGTCAAGATTGTATGTGGCGTGTCCTGCAGATGGACATCTGATGCAAAGGAACATACCTTATCATAACGTTTCTCCCACTTGTGCATGAGTTTCACTCCCAACTCTTTTTCTCACCTTTTTTGTGGCCATGTGTCTTATTTTGTGGAGATAAAGAAATCCATAGCATGTGGACAGCAGACCTTTATTTGAGGGCCATGTCTCAAGCCCTGTAGTAGCTAAGACTTTCACGGTGGGATGGAGGACCCGATCCATAATCGCCGTGTGAGTGAACCTCTGTCCCTAGAAGGCCATACTGGCCTCTGAGGTGTTCACAGAATGTTATTTTTTTCATTTGAGAAGGAACCCCCCATTAAACACCTCCTGTTCCTCCCGATTTGAAAGCTTGTTTTCTCTTTCGCTGGAGAATAAACCTGGATTATATGAGACAGGCCTACGTGGAGGAGGAGAGGATGTGAAGCCTGGTCTCAGGCACGCTTTGTTCCACCCCAGCATTATGACTCTGGTAACTGGTGAGGAACAGAGATCCCAGCCCCTTGGTCCTTTCCGCATTCGGGGCGCTTGCGAGCGGGGTGCACCAGCTGTAAGGTGGTCTATAAAGCACCACTGTTTGGGTGTCCACTCCCCCCTCTACACCCACCACTCTAGTAAGAATCTATATTGGACAGCCTGGAACTAAGATGTGATATGCAGATTTCCAGTCCTCCTTGTGTTGTTGAACAGTACAAAATATTGTTTGTGATTTGTGGGGTTGTAGAGTGCCATATCTAGGATTTAATCAAATCTTTCTTTAACTCTCTTAAAATTCTGTACTACTTGTCTTCACTGTTCAAAAAGATCTGGATACCACACAACAGCAGCAGTGGTTCTGTAACTCTACTTGTAAAGCTCCTTGGCACACTAAATGTAGCATTGGGAACTATGCGGTCTCTGTTTCCGTTATTGTTGTTATACTCTCTTGAAACCTGTCTACATCAAGGGGCGAGGGGTGTCCACAAGAATCTTGTGGGTGTAAACGAAAGAGAGACAGTCTATTGATCTCCAGATCATCCAGCATGTGCATAGCACGCACCAGCGACTAGTCTGGCATCTTGGCACTCTAACTGCCCATAGGCAATACAGAGTGAACAGTATGTTTAATTGGAGAGGTGTGTGGTTTGGGTAGATCCCATGTATGAAGATGTGTGTGGTTTGTGAACACATTCCATGCAGTATTTGCTTTAACCTCAACATATATAATTCACGAATCACTGCATGGTGGGTGTGCTACCCCAAAAATATACATTTGAAAATAAAATATAGAGTTTGAAAAACCCATAACAAATCAGGATACCATTAACATAGATAAGCATTCATATTGCCATGGTCACAGACATTTGAAAGCCTCATTTTAATGTTCTTACAGTAAAAAATATTTTTCATTCTAGCAATAATTTAAGTTACATGATGAGACGTACTGGAGAACTTTTATTTATCAAACTGTCATCAGACAAAACACCAGATGTCTTTAGAACTATTTTTTACACGAAGTGTATACCAATTTAACAGTCACCAGAATGCATTGTTTGATTTATTTGTTTTAGTTACCTTGCTGACAATAATATTAGACAATTTTTATTGGGACCAGATTGTGAACAGCCATGGACTTCATGGTATAGCCATCTAACTATATAACGCAATTGGTCAGATTGTGGGGTCAATTCTCTTACTCTAGCTATAGTCCAAAACTTGAAGTTCACAGGTTCAACTACAATGTGTATGGATTTTTCTTCTTTAAACTCTGTTTAGACCATAACACCATTGTCCACTAAAAAGTAATTTCTATTTTGTAAATGACAATTTGTGTTGAGTTCAAAGGGTATAGTAGGTATATGTCCAGGACTGCCATTTAAGGGAGTTATTGGAAAACGTCTTCCAACTTCTGACTTGCTGTATTTAGTAAATATTTAGGTTGTGCATGGCTCTCATTGAGAATTATCAGTGTGAATGGATGGATTCTAAATCGAGTAATTCACAGCCATGACGTAGCAATGTTGGGTAACAGAACTTGTTAACCCCTATTGCTACCTCATTAAGGAATTCCAGGCTTCTCTGACAGGGCTCTCAGAGAGTCTTCAGAACAACATTGAAAATCAGGGATCTCAGCTTCTGGAGGAGGGGCTAAGAAGTCACAGAGAATGGTGGGGGTGAGTGGCCATGTATTTTTTAGGTCTCGCCTGAGCCAACGCATGCCCTGCTCTGGCGAGACATTTAGTGTGTGGGCTTTAAAAAGCCGACCACAGCGTTTTGTCTGGCATAGAGCGTGCGGTTACGCGCCCAATGACGAGCAGAGGCGCCATCTGGCTTTCCTCTCTCGTCATGGTGCGCGCACATCGCACACCACTTGCCAGCCTGCTTTCACTTTTGCCGTCGCGCGCGCGTGCACCACTCGTGTGCTTTTTTAAAATTTTCTTTTAGCGAGCGCACACAACTCCTGGGCATGTTTTTTAATTCAGGCATGTTTTTCATACAGAAAAGATGGCTGCGATAAAAAACAAAAGTTTGAGAGTTGGCAGCAGCACCGCGGATCACTATCTACTCCTTAACAAGCTTTTTAACATTCAAAGAGGCAATACGTTTACAACCTCATTGTTTATCTCTATTTGTTTTGAACTACATTTATTCCAGTTTTTTTATTTTTTATTTCAAACTGGATTCAACGAATAAACCCCTGGCTTCCTGAAATGCGTTAGCACTCATTAGGTCATTGATATTAGAGTTACCTTGGTCAGTAGACGCCAAAGATGTGGCTTGTGACTGTATGCAGGCTTGTTGCGGAGTCAAAGCATGCTTGCTGCTTCTTTTCAAACTGCTGTAAGGTCTGCATTTGATTAAGAAAAGTGGAGGCAACTTCGTCGTGCCTTTGACGGTTCGTGCTATTTCACCGTGAGGAACTCGTAGGTGAATACATTAGCTCTCAGAGCATCGCTCCACTTGCTATACGGGTTCACTTCTTTCCCAGATTCACAAGTGTGCTTTTTCTGCCACCTACTGGATGGGCGTAAAACAGCCTTATAAAAAAAGCTGCACATTTCTATCCTATCGGCATCGTTAACAGGAAATGCCAGAAAAGGCTCCATATATTATGCCTCACTGGCCTCCTTCAGCTCTGAGAAGTGAACAATATACTGAAAAGAGCCATCTAAGCTGCACTCATCTTGTCTTTGTGTTTTTAGTTTTTGCAAGGCAAGACTTATTGTTAGCTTACAGTTGGCTTAAAGTACGGTGACCAGACGTCCCGGATTTCCTGGGACAGTCTAGGTTTTCAAGGATTGACCTTGCGTCCTGACACATTTCAATAAATTAACAAGCATTTGCAATGCAATAGGTCTCGCATTTGCGAGAGTTTGAGCTATTGGCATTGTAAATGACAATGCTTTTTAGGTCGAGGACCGTCCGGTCTGCCGAAGGCAGAACCGGAAGTCCTAGATTTAATGTTTCTGAGAGTGGCTCCTTAGCCCGCCTCTCTTTTTGCCTCTCCTCCATTGGCTGGCTTCCTAAACGGAGGCCAGCCATTGGAGGAGAGAGCCGTCCCTCCAAATAGGCTCCGTCTTTTTCAGATTCGGGGGCGTGTTCCTTGCTGTTCTTTCCACCTTTTAGCCACGCCCTTTTTTAGGCGTGTTTTTCTCTCCTCCAGCCAATGGTAAGAGGAGAGAAAAGAAAAACACGCCCCCGAATCTGAAACGCCTCTGCGTTTCTCCGAGGCATTTCTGCTTCGCCTCGGAGAAAGGCGGTGGTGTGCTTGTTTGCTGATGGAAGGATGTCTTGGACGTAATGCCCCCACACACTGACGCGTAAGAGTTGCGCAGCAAAAAGTTTCCAAAGTCGGGGCTTACCTGCAGTCCTCCAGCCAGGTCTCAATCTTCTCATTGGGTACGTGCTTGTTTCTGCTCTCCCACCTCCTTCATCACCAACTCTCTCATTTACCCTATCCGCTCGTGCGTCCTCCTCCTCCTCCACTCCTTTCCATAGTATCTATTTGCCGCCAGTTAGTCACTTTTTTTTTGTAGTGTTGGCGGCCCCGGGCAGCGCAGGTGCAAACTTGGACCCCATTCGAAAGAACACCTGAGAAGAGGTGAGCCTGGAAGTGAGTTAGACAGGGGCTCTCTCCCCCGCCCCAAATCCACTCCCACGGAAAACGTCAGGCGGGAGACTGCTCTTGCAACGCCGCAGCAGGAAAGCGGCGGCGAAGTTCGTTTCGGAAGTGACTGCTGGCCGTAGCAGAAAACAAAGACAAGCCGCAGAGGAATCGAGCCTGACGGGATTAACTTGGCTTCAACTGCGGTTTTGATTGAAAATGTGTTGAGTCTGCAGATGACAAAACTTGACAATTAACAAAACTCTACGCAACGCAGGAACTTAACATATACGGACTTAAAATATCTGCTCTGTCCGTGTGCTGTGTGCGGGTGACCGTGCTGCGCTTACCCCATGAATGATGCTTGCGTTGCTTCTGTTGCCCACTTTAGTCTGTTGTGCGGGAGGGAAGCTTGTCTGTGTTTTGGAAGAATCTGGTGCAACGGCTGCCACTGTCACGTGTGCGTGGGAAGTGTCACTGCTTCTGGGTGCAATACATTTGTTCTGCGTGTGAGGCGAGTTGGTACTGTTGTTGCGTGTGCTCTACATATTGAGAGATATGCAACAGAGCGAACAGTGAGTGATTAAGCTATTGACATTGCAAATAACAATGCCGTTTCTTTAAATGTTTTAAAAACAAAAACACAGCCGGTCATTTTCACAGGCTGAATGCCCCCCCTTCGCCCCCCCATGCCTGGCCAGAGTCCAGGGCGATACATTCATTAACACTTAAAGAGACCTGGGAGCTCATTGTATTCAAATGAAGCCTGCGAGCCCTTCAAACACAGCCAGACCCATCTAATCTGCCATCTTTGCGGCCTTTGTCCCGCTCGAAGTGGATTGCTCTCCGCTCGGCATCAAAAGGCTGCAGGCCGGAGTCTTCTATTAAGGGCTGATAGTGAGGACAATAGGACACTGCAACGCCGCGCGCTGGGGCAGCGGGGGCCCGCCTCAGAAATGACGAAACGTGCCCGCTCTGTCCGGTGCTCACGTTGGACAGGCGGTAAGCAGTTTTGGGGAGCAGGTTTGTTTTACAGTATCCGACTCCGAGCTAAAGCAAAATTGAGGAGCGTAGGAAGAGAGTTTGAAAGAAGGACGCAGATAACGATAACATAAATCAGCTACGTGGGGAGAAAGCAGGGGGAAAAGAACATGCAAGAGTGAACTAAAAAGATAGGACGTGTGGGTTTAGGGAAGAAAGAATCAAGAACTGGCATGAATAGTACTAGTCTGCAGCCCTGGCATTCGGCAGCGGCGGGCTCCTAAGAACAACTTTAGACCTTTGCACTATTTTAGCAAGTTAAGCACCCCAGTGACTCTGAAGGGTGGCAGGGCCCACCTTTCAGATCGATAAAGAAATGTGCAGAATTGTGAAAATGTCAGTGCAGTAAAAACAATATCACGCAAGCCACGGCAGCATGAAACCAAAAAAGAAAGACAATTGGCTAATTTCTCTGCAGCCTTGCGACGCACAGGCTTTACATGGTCGCCGGCTTTACCAACTGCTAGTATTTCAGATGGGCATCCGAAAAAAACACCACGAGGCAATGCTGCCGATAAACACTACAGAGCAGAACAAACTGCTCCAAGTGAGGCCTTCGGACGTGATCTCCTTAGCAGGACACACTGCTTAATTTATGTTATGAATGTATTGTGTTACACAAAACGACCTTAAACCAGCGAGGTTTCAAAGAAATGTGCAGAGTAGGTTTAAGAGAACAGCGTATATGCATTGACCGAAAATTAATAAAGATGCAGAGTAGAATTAGAAGCTCACAACCTCACAACTTCACTCTCTCTCACTCACTACCTCAATCACTCTCTATCTCACTCTTTCTATCTCACTAACTCACTTTCACTCTCTCTTTCACTACCTCTCTCTCTATCTCACTACATCACAACATCACTCTATGCTTATATATCACTACCTCATAACATCCCTCTCCCTCACTACCTCACTCTTTCACTACCTCACTCTCTCTATCTCACTACCTCACTCTATCTACCTCACTCTCTCTATCTCACTACCTGACTCTATATCTACCTCACTCTCTCTCACTACCTCACTCTCTATTTCAATACCTCACTCTCTCTCTCTATCTCACTACCTCACTCTCTCTCTGCTAATGCAATAGGTATCACATATGCAAAAAAAAATCTAATGCCAATAGAAATGACAATGCCATTTATTTAGGGATACAAAAATGATAAAAAATAATGAGCAATACCAATAGCTCTACCTATAATATTGCCGAGACCATTGCATTGTAAATGCTTGTTATTTATGTGTTTGGAAAACCTGCAAGCGCTGCGTAAACACGTACTTTGTACTTATAGTGGTTGCTTACGAGAAGCAAGACTGGCAGTAACTGCACCTCTTTTACTGCCAGCCTTGCTTCTCATAAGCAAGGACTATAAGTACAAAGTGGGTGTTTACACACCACTTGCAGGTTTTCAAAACACATAAATAAAAGGTATTGTCATTTAGAATGCCAATTGCTCAAACTCTTGCACATGTGAGACCTATTGCATTGCAAATGCTTGTTTTTCACTTTGACAGGTAGGAGAGCCCATTTTATGTACTGCTCTCCCATTAATTCTCTCCTCCTGTACAGCTGTTATACTCAAGGGAAGATGAATTTGGGGGCCATGCATAACATACATTTATAGATGGGTGAAAAGTGAATTACTGGGATTTTTTTCACCTCTGGATTCTGAGTGAAATTGTAAACAACTCGAGCTTCGCCCTCTTCCTGTGATTAGTAACTGTTTATTAGCATGCAGGCAAACTCATGTTTTCAATATTGTTAGAAACAAGTAACAATAACCGCCATAAAGGTCAAAGGTCAGGTCACTTTTCTTCCTCTTTTGCCAATTGGAGATGGAACAGTGGGCGTCAAATGATGTGTTGTGTGTCTGTTGACCCCATGGTTTTGGCTAAATTTCCTTTCTCCTTTTGTGATAGGTTGGTTTCTTACATTGAAAATTATTGTACCCACCATCAGAACATAAACATTCAGGCCCTTATTTTCAGTGCAGTGTAACTCGAGACTCGGGTGCAAACATCGCTCTGCGCCTGTGTCGTGATTTCAGGTTTTCCAGTAAATACAGAATTTCGCAATTTTTCCGTACACACTTCCCTGGAATAAGCCTCCTAGAATTTGTTTGAGAAAAACATAATTGGAAAAAGGCAAAACGTGCAGGCTGTGTTACGCCTCATCTTACATTTTAGATGCAGACCTTGAAATGGGTGGAAAAATAAAACACACTGTAAATACCACACATTTTGGCTATTATCTTTCACAGGATGTAGTATTGCCGCTCTCGGAATGCGGTTCTAACAGTGGTAAGTTTTGGCAAAGCCAATCGGGCTGGCTTTGATATGCTTACGCATCTACACATAGGAGTTTACAAATACTGTTTGCATGCATTGCATCCCAAATGGTGTTAACCTCATTAAAGCCCGACCTATCCTCTTAGCCAGTGCTGGCAAAATAGGTGGCACATAGGACATAAAGCATTCAGCGTGGCAAACACTGTGATGGTTAGTTTTCACATGTGAAAGGGCCATTCATGCATTCCACGGGAAGCAACTGCAAGAAGGTGTAATGATGCAACAAACAGAATGAGGTGAGAGGGGTATTTTACTTCCTGGGTGCACTGTAAAGCATTTATTTGTACATATATTTTGAAGAACTTGTTAGAATAAATCGCACAAACAGCTGCTCTGTTCAGCCAGACCTAAAAAACGTGTTGACAGTCTCCCTTGTACTTGGCAATAACCAGACTTCCTTCTGAGATCATCACGTGCAGTGGTTAGTACTTAGTTACTACATTCCCCCCCCCCTTAACTCTGTAGACGTCATTGGCCCCATTACAAGATGAGGAATGGGTTGAGTGTGATAGGCCCTGTGTGTGACCCGGAGATCGTGCCCCTGGGAGTGAGTCCTCCAGATTCAGCAGCTCCAACTGAGATTCCTGGAAAATGATCAGTCCTGAGAGGACGTGATAAGAGCCAGAGGCGAGCAGCAGGCTTTGATATTCACTCTGAAGTCATGTGCTGGCCCGGCTCACCGTGTGCAAGAAACCAACCCCCTTCGTGGGGAGGGCTGCCTTCACACATTACGAAATAATCCGCGTGTTTTGTTTTGTACTCGTCTGATTTAGTTCTCTTGGTATCTGAGGAATTCTCAGATTGAGGAACGCTCAGGGCGAGGGAGGGGGTGTCCAATCAGAATACAACTTTTTTCGGTCCTGTAGCCCCATGTAGCAGATAAACATCTTGAAAAACTTGTGACTTTAAAAAAAAAAACGTTATCTGTTGAGCGTGATTATTTCGAAGGATTTTTGGTTCGTCGTCTGAAATAGATCATTTTGAGATGCGCGTTAACGGTGTAAATTGATAACAAGCAAAGAAAGTCTGTATCAATGTCTTAGTCTGTGTGCATGTTCTACATAAGAAAGTCCAGGTTAGATAAATTGTACATTGACAATTGCACGTGTACCAAATGAATTGTTTGTGCTTCTGACTGAAGTTAAGTGAATGTCCCCATACCGCTGCACATGGATAAGGAGATATAGATGGATAAGGACGGCATGACTGCCCCAGCCAGGGACCCTGATGAGGATGCCTGGCCCCAGGGCTCAAAATCTGCAGGACAAATCCAAGAATTTAGGCTCCCTTGAGCCCTCTCGCTCCCATCTTTCCCCATGAGGTAATATAAACACTAACAAAGGACCCAATTCACAAAGCTAAACTTAGACTTGAAGTCTTAAGTTTACCTTGGTGAATCAGGCCCAAAATATGTGTGTGTATGTATATATATATATATATATGTATATATATATATATATATACACACACACACACACACACACACACACAAACACACACACACGCAAACACACACACTTCATCTGAATAAAACAAGGCGAAAACAACAAAAAAATCCAATGTACACAAGTCTAGGAATGAGTTTTTAAAGATTAAAGCAAAATGCAGTGCTTCGAAGTCTATAGCTCCAATTAGGGCTATCCGATCGCGCTTGACTAGGACAAATCCAAAAGTTCAGCCCGACTGCGATGGAGCACGGGCCGGATACAGGAATCACACAGATCCCCTTACAGTACCGTGGATGCGTCGGGAATCAAAGAAGATGCATCACGCAGAGGAGGTGAGGCATCGCGGGTTGCATGTGATGCGTCAATTCCTTAAGGCTGTGTAGGGTCGTTGAGCTTCTTCTCACCACTCTATCTCAGGAAGACTCATCAACCTGGTGATGAACCTTCGGAATATACAGGGCACACCTCAGCTCCCTTTTTGTGTTACTGTCTATAGTGAATTCACAAAGTCCAGCTGTCACCCTGACCCAGATGTGTATTCTAGGGACAGGAAGAGGCACAGAATGGTTAAAGTAAGAAAATGCCAACTTTCTAAAAGTGGCATTTGTAGATCTGCAGTTTAAAAACCAACTTCACTAAAATATGTGTTTTTAAATTGTGAGTCCAGAGACACCAAACTCCAATTTTCTAACTGCTTCCAATTGGACTTATAAAATGTTACAGTGCAGCTCCAATGCTAACCAGTGGGAGAGATAGGCCTTGCTGTAGTGAAAAACACATTTAGCAGTTCTCCACTACCAAGACATGTAAAACTCAAAAGCACATGTCCTACCTTTTAAATATACTGCACCCTGCCCACGGGGCTACCTAGGGCCTACCTTAAGGGTGCCTCACCTGTAATAAAAGGGAAGGTTTGGGCCTGGCAAGTAGGTTAACTTGCCAGGTTGACATGGCAGTTTAAAACTGCACACACAGGATCTGCAGTGGCAGACCTGAGACAGGTGTGAAGGGCTGTTCATGAGGGTGGCACAACCAGTGATGCAGGCCCTCTAGTAGCATTTGATCTACAGGTCCTGTGCACGTGTAGTGTAGTGCACTGTACCTGGGACTTATTGGTAAATCAAACATGCCAGTCATGTAGAAAGCAAACATACCATGTTTTAGAGGAGAGAGCGTTCTGTTTGCTGTTTGGGCCAATTCATGCACTTACGCTTTAGAAAGTTACTGAAAACTTCTTTGTTCAACAGAAAACATATCTGGCCTTCGGTTAATGAGCTGCATGAAACGTCGATATACGTGCGCGATGGAAATAACTGTTAACATAACAGATGTCCAAGTACACCTGTTACTTAACATCCATATTGGATTTGGCACATTGTGCCTCCTCTGTTTTCACTTGGTTGGTATGTTGCCTTAGCAACTCTCCTCTACAGCAGGACTGAAAGGCCATGATGGCTGCTGCAGAACACCGAATCAGTTGCAGTCCCTCGCCTACAAGTTTTAAGCCATGAGGTGCGGTAAAACGGTAATGCTGCGACATGCAACACCCAGGAATGCTGCAATAAAAGATTAGCACCTGGGAAAAGAGGCATCTTGAATCATCACAAATGTTTGAAACAATCCACTGTAGGCCAAAAAATGCTAACCTTTGGGTTTACTTTTTCAATAACTTGAAGTTTTAGGTTTGAATAATTTTCATGACTGTAAACATTAAAGGCCAATGGAATTCATGGAATATCCTCATTCCAGGTCTGTCTCATCTGCTGCTTTCCTGGTTAGCACATGAGGTTGCTCTGTTTCTTTAGAGGCGGGTCCTGCCTTAGGGCATTGGGGTGTTGCCCCACAGATATTTGCCCCCCGCTTCCCCCAGTGCATGTGACAGAATATACACTAATTGAAACCGATTAAAAAAGCTCGACTCGCGAATCAGCATTCAGCCACGGGCACGGCGGCAGCTCTGATGGGGTCGGGGCTTCAGTTCATTTGATAGGCAGGCACACATGGGTCGCAGGCAGCGAGTACCCAGCACCTAGGCCACAAAGTGTGCATGTCAGGATGGACGGCTACTTTTCTCCAGCCAGCCCTCCATGCGCACTAGAGGCTTCTCCACTCTGCACATTAGTGAGCGGGGTTTACTCAAAGCCGCAGACCCCCAGTCTCCTAATGAACGATGACCACTCAAGCCAGTCCTGGCACTTCTCTCTTCTGACGCAAGGAATCCACGTCAGAATTGGCTGAGCAATGTGGTTGCTGGATCCTAGGCTAGGGCGCTAGTGCACAGTTTGTGCATATGGCGCTGCGGGGTGGGAAGTTCTGTCCATGGAGCAATGACCAATTACTATAAGGGCTTATTGACTATTTCTGCCATTTGCTGGGCTGCTGCTCGGCCACTGCCTGTCTCCCCCTCTCGCCCCTCTCGGAAAGCGAGCGGGGGGAGTCAGACAACACCTGTGACTCTACAGCTGGTCAAGTCGAGCCTGGTAATAACATGTCCAAACTGGTTGTCAAAATCGCCTGTGTCCACTGTGCCCCTTATTTCCGCAAACTTCAAACAAAGCACAAAGGCTAGTCGTGGCACAAATGTTATTTTTGCCCTGAGATGGCAAAAATACTTACTGAAAAATTTGTGAACCATTTGTAGTGTGGAATTTCCAGCTCTACTGCATTTAGTATAGATCAAAGCATACTTTGGGTAACTAATAATATACACTGCAGAGTTTTACCATTACAGATGATTACGCAAGGAGAAAACCCAGTGCTGAGCGATATCTCCCAAGATTGACCTACTGCTGGTATCGTCCCCATCTCTGGCACTCCAACAAAGTAGCCTTGCGTTCCGCTGGATCTTAAATAGCATGCGCCGCTGCGTGCCCGTTTGCGTTTCACTAGTGCCGGAGCAAAGCCGAAGTAAATCCGGCCTAGCGACCTAAAGGCATGAAGCGAGGCGATACAAGGGCCTTGGGCGCTTTCGAGGTTTCTGTGATCCTACCATTCCCTTGAAGAATCACTTACGAGCCAGGTGTGTTTTATATGTATTTCTTCAGTTCTGACTGAGCTGACGGTGACCTGTGATCGTATGATCATTGATTTCGCGTTATGTGAGGTGCATATAAACTTGGGTCCCTATTGGGCTATCTCTGGAAATGGAGGGTTAAACAAACCAGACTGTGAAGTGCGCACTGCTCTGTAGATTTTGTTTGGCAGATGTCATAGAGTCGAGGCACCTAGTACATATGCTCACTGCACACATCAATTCATGTAAGGAGGTTGCTTGGTTGGTTGCATTTTCATTTATTTACTTGGAGCATGAGACCAAACGTACTATTGCCGCTTCGGTTGTCCAACAAGAACAAGCATGCATGGCGTGATGTGAACACATTTAATAACTTGCTCACAGTAGACCTTGCTTTGTGCTTTTGTTTTCATTTTGTTTGCTTTCTTTCATTGCCGTCGTATTGTGTGGCCAGTTTTCCTACAACATATTTGCTAATATTTTATTTAAGTTGGCTGTGTTTAGTGGAAGAGAAAGAGTCACACATGAAGTCATTCCTCTGTTGAGGTTACTACATTGAGGACAGTAAAATGATGTTATGCGTGTTTATAATTGAGGTGGCTGGCTATTGTAATGGGACAGACGTCCTGGCACAGTCTGCACGGCATCCGTCTCTTTACCACGGGACTGGACACAGGCAAAAATAGACCTGGTAGACTTCTTTCTTTCTATGGAGTATGTTGATTGCGCAACACTTCATTGTCCCCTCATTAGTTGCCGCACAGCAAATCAGCCCCGTCCCTGCGCGTGTAACTAGAAGCAGCCGAGCCCGGTCCCGGCGCGCGTAACTCGAAGCAGCCGAGTGTAAGTCAGCACTACTACCAGCAAGGGGAGCTAATGGAGTTCCATCTTCAGGATGGGAGTGTTGTGATCATATTTCTTCAGCCCCTGAATGAAATGTACAGTGCCTTTTGGGGTGTCCTGCTGCCTTTTAATATTTATTTCTTGCGGTATCATTGTGTCCAGTCCGACAAATCCCAATAACTTGATTTTCCTCAGTAGATTTCATTTGTAAAGGTATATCAATACATAAGGGAATCTATGAGGTACTCAGCATTGTTATCTCAAAGTTTGTTATGGAGTTCTGTGGTTATACTGAATGAGCAGCTGCATACATCATTATCTTATGAAATCTTTTTATTGATATCATACTCATATCTAAACTTTCACACCGACTTACTAACCTTCTTGCTTTCTTAAATTTGCTTGAAAATGCACCATTTGCCCACTTTGTTTTCAAACTTTTCTTGGGGGAGACTCCTCCCCTTCCCAAACCCCGTTATGACGGTTGGACTCGCTTGCTGCACTTGTTCGCTACAGGTCACTCATCCAGAACTTTCGCCTCTCACCACTTTAAAATGTTACTAGCCACCACTGCGTTTCATGGAGCTCTGAGTCCTGCAGATGGCCCCGGTGAGGGAGGAACCCAGTGCATACATGCCAACATTTTAAAGCTGGCTAATGGGAGATTTTGAAAAAACAATTGGGGGAATGTATTTTTCCAATGTCCCATTGAGGCAGAGGCAATTTTAGTTGGAAGACACCTAAAATAAATCCAGTTTTGGCTTCAAAAAGCTGTACCTAATGCCAGTGCAGGAGATGAAAGGAGTGAGGCCGTTGAGCATGCCACATTCACAGTTTGAATTTTTATTCCTCTCTTTCTGCAGATTAAGGAGTCTTGCAGGTTTCTGCAGGGGCATGCTAGCTTATCGTGTTTTCTTACGTGCTGTCAAGAGAATGTCATTTATACGTTTCCAGTATCTTCTCAACTTCAAAATTTAAGATTGCATGCTCCCCAAATAAAGTGTGTTATCTTGCGTGACTTTTTCTCAATGCTACAATTATGTGGTGTTTTCGGTATTTCCTAGAGACAGTTTTAGCAGTCTAGACAGCATCATATTTTCCCAAAAATGTATAATAAAAATACACACTCGTATAGCTGCACACACTTTATCCTCATATGCAACTGAGCCCACCGGGGCCTATCAACCTTTAGAAATCAAATGAAAGACAGATGACTTTCAATGCCCAGCCTTTCCAACAGGGGCAGCTCCTCCACTATGGCGGAGGAGCATCGCCCCGCCTGCCCGCCAGCAGCAGTAGCTGCAAAACTTGAAAAATAAAATGATAATAAACCATGTTTACTACTGTTGTATTTGTCTCCTACATTGTCGTCTTGGGGGCGGTGCCACGGGATGACAGGCACTCAGGGGGAGTGCTGAGCTCTGCGTTCAGTGCGCATGACCGTCATGCACAGTGAAGCTCTCTCCAATCCCAGCTGCGTTGCCGGGTTGGAGAGAGCGGGTACAGACTCTCAGTCTCCCTGGGAGAGCAAATGGAGGGCGCCCAGGCCAATCCTGACGCTGCTTTCATGCTGTGAGAGCACTTTCAGGATTGGCCACAGGGCAGGCTGGGAGCCTGTGCCTGAAGTGGAGCCAGAAGAGGGACGATACGGCGATGCGCCGGGATTCAGGTATGTGTTTTCGTTTATTTGCTTTTTTATTTAGTCCCCCCGCCCACCATTTTCCACTGACACCAGCCACGACTGCCTACCAAGCTCTTTGATCAAACGTTTCTGACTCTGAGTCTGCTCCTCCCTTCTTTCGGTGACACTAGAGAAGGTTGCGACCAATGTTCAAATCGTAAATCGTCTGCCTCTGTAGAAACACTGACCTCCTGTATAATTAACTGTGTCCGAGCCCTACAGTGTGACTGACTCTACCCCTTCCCTACTGCCTGTCCAGGGACTCTAACTAGCCGTGTGAGTAATCAGAAATGTGCACTGCTTTTCATCCCAGTGCCCTAATCTGCATATAAGACTAAGATGCTCCTGACACAGGTGCACAGAATACAACAGAATCCACCCTAGCCCCACTGACCTTCCAAAGGAGATAATCTGATGTGACTGATTACACCCCAGCTCTGCTAGCCTTCAGTGAGCCAGAGAGGCACACATGACATCTGATTGAATGGACACTTGTGCAATACCAAAAATGGGAGACCACAGTTCTGGAAGCAAGGAAACAAAAGATTTATTTAGTACAAAGGTTTTGACAATCTCTAGAGATGGAAGAGTGTCCGAGACCCACTGTTTGCGTAGGTGTCAGGAGACTGTTCGATTTGTCATTGGCATGCCGCATCTCTTATAGGATGTGGACACTCCTCTCGTGTGCAGGGGGACGACAGAAAGTCAGTTGGTATGCAGGAATTCAGGTGTTTGGAGCAGAAATTCAGGTGTTGGAGGCAACGGAAAGTCCGGGGTATGCAGAAGTTCAGGAGGGCGCTGGGCATAATCCTGTTTGGAGGCATCTTTCATGCCATGCGGGTAAGAAGGGTTTCGTGACCTTACCAGGTGTTAGGCCGTTGGCAGAGACAGACCGGCTAGGGACAAACCTGTTCTGCTGCCCACACAGGTTCCTGAGACAAATGCGTGGGTGCAGTAGAGACCGGCCCAGGGCACCGACACGGGGTCATGTAGAAGACGATTTTGTGAGAGGTCAAGAAAGGGTTTTGTGAGCAAGATGGAGTTTATACACGGCGACATTTAGAAGTTTAGTTATAACACTTGCCCTGGTGGTCTCTCAAAGATCTCATCTTGTAATTGTAGCTTTGCTGCAGACCAGGTAGGCCCCTGCAAGACATAAGGCTGGCTCTGCCTGTGGATACTAGCCTGAAGGAAGTAAAGCGCTTCTTGATGACTTCATGCATCTAAATATGTCTCCAATGTGCCAGGCTGGAAAGACAGGAGAACGCAGCTGACTTTGCCTTAAATATCTTTTAATTACCAGTATATACTGTGCCTGAATGTTACATGCTTGCGTTTTGCACATAGGAACTAACATATCCATACCTAAGATTGGTTTTCTGCTTTTTAGGATGCAGCATATATGGACATTACTGCATTATCTCTTTATATGCTTGTAGAGGATAGTGAGTACAAACGTTGGAATTGTGACTACCAGTGTAAGGTTAATCCAAGAGTGACCGGCTGACATTCTTTTACGTAACTGATAGTAGCGGGAAATACAATATTTGCATTAGTAAGCAAAAGGATGTGCACATTTCTTACAGAGCTCACTTCATTTTGCCTGAAGAACGGGACTTGGTTCCCTTCTTCAGACAATTCTATGACTTTGTTGGCCTAATTAATTTATTGATTCTTTACTTTCTTCAAATCTTTCCTATTTATCCACTACGTGGTACACAGAACCTGAACTATCTATCTATCTATCTATCTATCTCTCTCTCTCTCTCTCTCTCTCTCTCTCTCTCTCTCTCTCTCTCTGTCTGTCTGTCTGTCTCGGTCTCCTCTATCTCAGTCTCCTCTGTCTCGATCTCGGTCTCCTCTGTCTCGATCTCGGTCTCCTCTGTCTCTTCTGCCTCTGTCTCCTCTGTTTCTGTCTTGTCTGTCTCTGTCTCTTCTGTCTTTTCTGTCTCTCTCTCCTCTGTCTTTTCTGTCTTTCTGTCTCTGTCTTTTCTGTCTGTCTTTTCTGTCTCTGTCTCCTCTGTCTTTTCTGTCTCCATGGTCTCTTCTCTTCTGTCTTTCTCCTCTGTTTCTGTTTCTGTCTCTGTCGCTACATTGCCTGTGCACCTGCGCAAATCCACCTAATACATTGTCCACCTCAGTGCCAGGGCTCCTAGGCCACTCTCTTTTCCTTGTGCTTTGTTTTCATATTTAGTTCTTCATTTATGTTTGGAGTTTCTCGTTTTTAACTTGTTTTTTGCAAACAGATGTACGCCCACTTTATTCTGTTGCTTTCTTACTTTTTGTTGCTTTTACAGTTTTAATACCCATTTCTGATCTTTGTTATGAATGCAGGTTTATCAAGGCCAGACCTGTTGGATTTTTAGGGCAATTGTAGATGATTCTCATCATCTTAAGTTTCGGCACAGCTCCACTCAATAACGGGCTTTTGTTTTAGCTGAAATAAGAATCTTTGGGCCAGATGTATGTAAAGTCAGTTTTGCAAGTCCTTAATAGCGATTTTTACTGAATAGCTATTAAGGACTTGCAAAATGGAATGTATGTTGGAATCGCAATAATGATTGTGATTCCTTAATATTCCTTAATTGCGAATCGCAATTTGAGATTCGCAATCAAGGAATACCTCCTATGGGCCAAGAGGCCCATAGGAATTAATGGGATTTGCGCACGCAATTTGCGAGTAACCAAGAGGCACTCGCAAATTACGTGCTCAATTTCAAGGGTACAAGGGTTCCAAAAGGAAACCCTGTTGCACCCCTGAAATGTGCATGTGTGCACATGTGGCGCACATACATGCCCTAAGGCTCTTTGAAAAAGCAAAAAAGTGCTTTTTTAAAGGAAACTTGAAGTTGGTGGTAATTTGCGATTCCTTAAGGCAATATCGCAATTTGCGATGCCTACTAGCATAGCATTTAGGGAATCGCTAATTGCGATTCTCTAAATGCTTGCGTACAATAAGGAATCTCAAATTTTGCGATTCCTTAGTTTGCAAGAGGGTATTTGCCTACCTACATTGCACACAGCCAAATTGCGATCGCAAACGTAGACATTTTGCGAATTTCAGCATTTGCGATCGCAGTTTGGCTTCCTACATCTGGCCCTAAGTGATTACAAGTGATTTGGAGAGATTTGCTTGAGTTCAGGAAGACTGGATAGACTTGAATCTTTCTTAATAATGTTGATATTCACCACAAAACCTCCAATTAATGCATTATCCTAATTCTGAACACTTTGGGTGTGAGTGACAAAAGCATATTGTGTGCTTAAATGTCTGCGTACAAATGAAACATTACCAAAAGTAAACAAACAAGTCCATATCCAAGGAATCAGTACTAGTGGAATTTGGCATCCGAAAGGGGTATTTGTGAATGCAAGAATTCCACCACTGAAGCTGAATTGTGGCATGAAGATGTATAGGAAGAAAGGTTGGTTTGTAGTGGTTTCTGTTTGGCCTTCATTGCAACAATACTTTGAAAAACACGTCCGTTTGTGGGTGTAAACAAATCCATTGCAGGTAGTTTCCCACCTTTGAAGCACATGCCCATTTGCTCCGTCACATTTATTCGCATTGTGTGACTGGAGAGAAACCACTCCCATTTTAGATTGAGCCTAGGACCAGCACATGCCGTCTAGTGTGAAAGACATATTGTGGGCTTACCAAGAACGTACAGGGGTTTACATCACACCCTTTTGTTGGTTTTACTGTCACTCTAATTTACTTGCTTCTTATTCTGTGCCTTTCCTTGCGCATCCTGTGTTTGTACCTCTCCTGGAGCACAGCCTCTTTTCTATCTTTCTTCTGGGTTGGATTCTATCCTTTGCTTCTCTCTTTTTGGGGAACTGGCTTGTTTCTTTGTGGTTAAGGACTCCATGAGAGTGTATGTGTTTCCAGCTCTCCTTTGTGTGCTTCTCCTAAACAACAACTTCCACCCCCTCCCCACATTCTCTGTGTTTTTCTCACCCTTCTGTGCTTCTTCCCTGCCCCTGTTGCTCGAGGTGGCCATTGAAAGCTCGAGCCAGGCTCAAGCCTGAAGTCTGTCTCTGGCTCAGCTTGAAGTCCTGTTGGAACCTCTAATCCATAATGAGCAATAATGAGCCAAGCTTTAATTTGGCTTCTGCCTGTCACCCTCGCTCTATCCAGGATGTGGTGTTAGGGCCTAAGCCATTGTCTTTGGAGCTGAGGAACCAGGTTTGAGTCTCGCCGTCGGCAGGCCATCCTGTGATTCTGGGCAAATCACTTAGGGCCTGATTTAGATCTTGGCAGATGTGTTACTCTGTCACAATGATGACGGATATCCCATCTGTCGAAATATAAATACCATAGGATAGAATGGGATTTATATTTCTGGATATCCGTCACCGTTGTGGCAGAGTGTCCCATCCGCCAAGATCTAAATCAGCCTCTATGTTATGGGATGTTAGAAGTGCTGGTATACCGTATGGATGCGACAGCAACGGGGCGTCCCAGCGCTTGCGAACGGGTGGCCATAGATGGTGACTGCTAGCCAGATGGAAAGACAGCCAGGGAATGTCTGTTTCTGAAAACCCAGGGAGCAGGAGAGCAGCGTGCGGGCGCATCCTGTGCTTGATGGATGAAAACAGCCAGATTTTAATCTGTTTTCTAAATGCCCAATGATCTTGTGTGCTGCGCGCAGTGATTGGAAAAGAGTTCCATAGGGCTGGGGCCAGGGACCTAAACCAGCGCCCCCACGCTCTGCTCCATCGCACCCTAGGAGAGCAGGCCAGATGCAGATCTGCGGAGCGTAGTGCTCGCGTTGGGACATATAGTGTGCAGAGCCCCTGCAGTATCTGGGGGCCCTGGCTGTGTAGGATCTTGTGAGTGGTACAGAGAGTTTTGAACTTAATTCTCTGTTCGATCGGCAGCCATTGCAGGCGTTATAGGATATGGGAGGTATGACAATGCTTAGGGAGAGCAAAAAGAGTGCGGGCAGCCGCATTCTGTGCCCTTTGAAGTCTCTTCATAACCGTGTATTTACACCCAGTAGTAGTCCGTTACAGTAGTCAATATGTGACAGAACCACTGATTGAATGATCACTTGTCGGGTGGGAGCGTCAAAAAACCCCAAAATGGGTTTCAGCCCGCATAGGTGGCCGAAGCATGTACCTGCCACTTTTTTGGCATGAATCTCGAAGGAGAGGGAGTTATCTATCAAGACCCCTAGGTTCTTGACTGTGCTTTTCGGCTTGGGTGGAGTGCCCAGTGCAGCGAGCCACCACTGGTAGTCCCATTTATGGAGGTCCCGGCCAACCAAAAGCACCTCCGTTTTTTAAGAATTAAGTTGGAGGTAACTTTCCGCCATCCAATCTGAGATGGCCAAGACATCATCACGGAATTTCAGTTGGTCTTGGGCTGGGTTATTGGAGAAAGTGAATAACAGTTGCATGTCGTCCGTGTATGATATCATATTAATCTTCCGGGCTTTGGCCAGGAGGGCCAGAGGGCGGACGTACACGTTAAACAACGTGGGGCTCAGGTCAGAGACTTGGGGGACACCACTGCAGAGGGGGTAAGTACTGGACTGGTAAGGAGGGGTGTGGATCTGGAAAGAGCGATCAGATAGAAAAGATGCAAACCAGGCTTAGGCCATGCCGCTGACCCCGATCTCCCAGAGTCGTTGGAGCAGAATCTCATGGGAGACCGTGTCGAAGGCCGCACTCGAATCGAGTAAGACCAGTACCAAGGTGTTGCCCTCGTAAAGTGATGCCCTCAGCTGCTCTGTAACTGCCAACAAGGCGGATTCCGTACTGTGCTTAGGCCGGAACCCGTTTTGTGACCTGTCCAAAATCTCATTAACTTCCAAATACTTGGTCAGGATGATGTTAAGATGGGATTCCATGACCTTGGCCAAGTAAGGAAGTAGGGAAATTGGCAGGAAATTCTCCGGTAGAGATGCATTAGGTGATGGCTTTTTCAGTAAAGGGACAACCTCGGCATGTTTCCAAGATTTGGGAATTACTGACAACTGGAGCGATATATTGATTAGTTCCCTACTCTCTGTTATAATGCAGTTTTGGAATTTCCAGAAGGTGTCTGGTTTTACTGGATCATCAGGGGAGCCTGATTTCACCTTTGCTGACAGAGTTTCCAGGTCTTTACAGGACATAGATGGTAAGTCTAGTAGAGAGTAGGGGAGATCAGATGAGCAGTTAGACGGCCATGATTTGGGGGCAGCCCTTCTGGCGTCGAGTGTCTTGTAGATGCACACAACTTTATTGATGATGTAACGTGCCAGAGATTCGCAATGCAGGTTAGTAGAAATGATATTATTAGTTCCTACTGGGGGTTTTGGCATGTCATTTATAAGAGAGAAAATGGTTTTGGAGGGGTTGGGACTCGATGTGATCAAATTGGTGTAGAATGCGGCTTTAGACTTTTGAACAAGTTTGTGGTAGGTGGTAGGCTTTAATAGCCTGCCTGTAAATCATTTTAGCTATGGGGTCGTAGGTACGTCTCCAAGTACGTTCCAGATAAATGGTTTTTTCCAACATTAGGGTCTCGTTATACCAGGCATGCGATTGTGTGCGCTTGGCGCATGTCAGTTTCTTAGGGATACAGTGGTTAAGTGAGTTGTTAATCCAACTCCTAAAGACTCCATCCGCTTCCTCCAAGTCAGTGGGCCAGACGGGGCAGGATGATTTTAGGCTGGACACAAAGCTTGGGGCGTCCAGTTTGTGCCAGGGTCGTTTCATAGAAAGTAGATGAGGAACCTGCCAAGGAGCACCGGTTAGACCAAGGCACATATGGATAAGAAAGTGATCCGTCCAAGTTAGTGGGAGGGGGGCGTGGACTTTGAGGGAACGGATATTAGAGAACACTGGATCCAGTGGGTGGCCTGCGAGATGTGATGGGCCCTCTACTAGTTGAGTTAGTTGGCAGGCATCCATGTCTCCCAGGAAATTAGTGATCTCCTGGGAGTCAAGGCGTTCCAGGTGTAAATTAAGATCGCCAATGATACTAAAATTGGCTGTCTCTAGGGCCAAGGTAGATGTAGTGAGAGCTAGGGCTTCCTGAAAGGCCCTGGCCAGCCCTGGAGGGCGGTAAATGAGAAGCCCAGTGAGGGTGAAATTATGTGATATACACATTTTGAACAGTGCACATTCACAATTGGGGATATCGTGGGGTGAGAAAGTGAAGGAAAAAGAAGATTTTAATATCACTGCTAGACCACCTCCCCTGCTACAGGGTCTTTTCTGTGCGAGCATGGAGTAACCTAAGGGGAGGCCTAGGGCAGGAATTGCCACGGAGTCACTGATTAGCCATGTTTCTGTTAAGAAGAGTATATCCGGTGTGGAGTCCTGGAGAAGATCGAATATTTCTTCATGATGTTTTACCAGAGACCTGCAGTTAAGGCTGTAGATATTAATGTATGTGGAGCTAGGGGCCGCAAGGGGGGCCTCAGGGACCGCCTTAGCTCTGAACCCACACTTATTGCACTGCATTTGGGGGGTGTCTCGTTGCAAGTTGTGATTGCCGCAGGGCAGTTTGCCTTGCAAGGCAAGCAGGCGCTCCCTAGGGTAAATGTGTCTCTGTGAGAGCCCAGGACCAGGGGTTCTGGCGCCTGGCGACGTACAGGCGTGGACGGGCGCAGACGAGCTTGCCTTAGGCTTGCCAGCCGCGCGCCCGCTGCGCATGTCCGCTGTTCGTCTGAGCCGGCATGCTAGAGAAATAGAGATTCGCGGAAGAAGGGCCCGCCTCTGCCACCAGCCGGAAGTGCGTCACCCTCAGGGGGGTCGAGCAATTGGTTGGATAGTGCCCTCCACTCAACCGGCACAAGCCGTGGTGGCCAAGATATAATTGCGGGGGAGCAGAGCGAGTGTCAAAGTGCAGCGAGAGATACCTGGTAAGTCAGGGTTCAATGAAGGCAATTTAAAATCAGAACAGTACTATTTTTAAAACAAATGCAGTCTCAAAGCGTAGCTAGTGCCTCACCAGAAGAGCTATAACTCCCATGCCTTAAAAAAACAAGCATTGGCATAGCCAATAGGTCTCGCTTTTGGGACCTTATAAATGTTTAGCCATGCAACAGTTGCGTATCTAAATACTTATACGGACCCAAAAGCGAGACCTATTGGCTATGCCAATGCTTGTTTCTGTTTATTACTGCTCTGAAGTAATGGCGGCGCACGGGTGCCACCATTACTACATAGAAGTAATAAACAGGAAAAAAAACCTGGCTCACGGAGAACATCAAAGCGGCAGTGTGGCAGCGAAAGTGAAAGTGATCGCGATCGTGATCAAAGCGGCCATGCGGCCGCGAAAGTTAGGCGCGCGCGCCCGCGCACATGCACTGTAGTTCTAGGCTACAGTGGGAGCACTTTTTTGAGCCCTCACAAAAAGTCTCGCCAGAACAGCGCATGCGCTGGGTCAGGCGAGACCTAATGAATATGACTTTGTCAAATCGAACTGGTGCTCATGTAAATAACTTTAATACCTCTGGGTCATGATTGTGCTACATAACCACTGTAGAAAAATGTACAAAGAGATAAAAATAAAGTATTAACATAAAAAGGAGGAACAAATACAAACCCATATATTGGCCGATTTTTACAAAGTGAAACCAGTAAACCAGGATAAAGCATGGCTTCCCCACTTAAATTGTGTATTCTAAGGCAAATATTTTATTTCACCAAAGCTCTTTTTTCTTCATAATTATGTGAGGAAGCACTTTCAAATAGATGTCCTGGTCCGATTTAAGTCATCAGTGCCACTTTCGGATCATCTGCATTGAGTGGTCCCACTTATTCCTCTCTTTACGCATAACAACAACAGGTGATACATGACCGGATGGATACATTTGTTACCTCGTACTCGGGATACTTGGCCACAGAGAAACAATGTGTCACCAGATTCTTAATGTTCTTGTCACAGGAAGCCTCGCGCTAAATTCTTTATTACATTCAGACAATGACATATGTAGTCAGATGCACCAAGTGCTCGATTCCAACTTCACCTGACTTCTAATTAAGTATCATTCTGGGACTTAAGTCCACTCAGTCTTGCCGCAATAATACGATCTGAATTAATAGATTGGGGTTCGAATCCACAAAGGCCATCCTGGTTTATAGTGCTGTTCCACTCTGCATTTGTCATATATGTGACAGGTGTACCTCCCTTGGGTCCATTGTTTCTCTTTTATTGAGCCAGGGGTGGTGATACAGTGTTTCCATGCACTGTGCAGGGCTCAGCTGTCTCTGCTATGTGGGTGTCTTGACATTCTTAGTTGCCCTTCTGGTGTTTTTTGTTTGTTTTTTTGCAGCGGAATATGCAGCGGTTGTGGCCTGTTTTGATGGGCCACGTTAATCTTCATTTGCTGCTCGTATGTCTGAATAATAAGTAAAATATTAGAATATTGGAAAACAGATCAATGCGTCCAGCAGTGACATGATATTTCCCTCTTTGGGGAATCGCGCCAGCTCCCATGTGATGTTGTACTATAATCTGCCACAACCATTAGATATTGACTAGCCTATATCGAGACGTGGTTCATGTTGACTAACACGAAAATTCCCTTCCTAATGTGCTTTGTTCTCTGTTATTGCATGATAATGTACAGACTTTACCCAAGCTCATTCACGGTTAAGATGAGTCTCTATTCTTATTCTGTATACTGAACCTGTTCATTTGGGGTTTCGATTTTTGCAATCTCACCAAAGCCCATGAGTACTATCAAAGACTATTTAATTTGAAATTGTGACAGATTAAATGTCTCCTGTTTCAGCGATTGCATTCAATCTACTCGACACTGTTTTTAAATGGAGGATTGTCTTTGCTTCCTTCTGCAGTAGCTCTGAAGTGGTCCTGCTGTCAGTACTTGTAGGGTGTTCCATTTAAGTTCTTTCTCAAGTCAAGTCAAGTCAAGTCATAGAATTTGTATAGCGCACTACGTACCCAGAGGGTTTCAAGGCGCTTAGGAAGGGGAGGAGGGTTATTTGTCAAATATCCACGTTTTAAGCTGCTTTCTGAACGCTAGGTGGTTCTGGGTGAGGCGAAGGTAGGCGGGGAGTGAGTTCCATGTTTTAGCAGCCAGGTATGCAAAGGATCTGCCTCCCATGGTGGTCTTGTTGATGCGAGGTATAGTGGCGAGGGCTTGGCTGGAAGATCGTAGTTGGCGGGACGGGGTGTAGAAGGACAGTCGAGAGTTGAGGCAATCTGGTCCGATGTCGTAGAGTGATTTGTGTGCGTGGGTAAGCAGTCGGAAGGTGATCCTCTTATTGACGGGTAGCCAGTGGAGGTCTTTAAGGTGATCAGAGATGTGTTCGTTGCGAGGGATGTCTAATATGAGCCTGGCTGATGCGTTTTGGATTCGTTGGAGTTTCTTCTGGAGCTTTGCGGTAGTACCCGCGTAGAGGGTGTTTCCGTAGTCCAGTCGGCTCGTGACAAGAGCGTGGGTAACTGTTTTCCTTGTTTCGAGGGGGATCCAGCGAAATGTTTTTCTGAGCATGCGAAGAATGTTGAAGCAGGAAGAGGATACGGCGCTGACTTGTCTGTTCATTGAGAGTGAAGAATCCAGGATGACGCCTAGGTTCCGTGCGTGGTCTGTCGGGATGGGTGCTTTTCCGAGGGCTTCAGGCCACCAGGAATCGTCCCATGCAGAGGGGGATGTACCTAGGATGAGGACTTCAGTTTTGTCTGAGTTCAGTTTCAGACGGCTTTGTTTCATCCATTCGGCAACTTCTTTCATTCCTTCGTGTAGGTTAGTTTTGGCGGTGCTAGGGTCATTGGTGAGAGAAAGGATTAGTTGAGTGTCGTCCGCGTAGGAGATGATGTTGAGGTTGTGTCGGCGTGCGATGGCCGCGAGGGGGCTCATGTATACGTTGAAGAGGGTGGGACTCAGTGAGGATCCTTGAGGGACGCCGCAGATGACTTCAGAGGCCTCGGACTTGAATGGAGGAAGGCGGACTCTCTGGGTTCTTCCGGTGAGGAACGAGGTGATCCATTCAAGTGCTTTTCCTTGGATTCCGATGTTATTGAGGCGTTGTAGAAGGGTGCTGTGGCAGACTGTATCGAATGCTGCAGAGAGGTCGAGGAGGATGAGGGCGACTGTGTCTCCGTTGTCCAGTAGAGTTCGAATGTCGTCTGTTGCTGCGATGAGGGCGGTCTCAGTGCTGTGTTTGGCTCGGAAGCCGGACTGTGAGGAGTCGAGGGATTTGTTGGCTTCGAGGAAAGCGGCGAGCTGGTTGTTGACGGCTTTCTCGATGACTTTGGCCGGGAATGGAAGAAGCGAGATGGGGCGGTAATTTTTGAGTTCGGTGGGGTCCGCTGTTGGTTTTTTCAGAAGGGCAGTGAGTTCGGCGTGTTTCCAGTCTTCTGGGAAGGTAGCGGAGTTGAAGGAGCAGTTGATGACGTCTCGGAGGTGCGGTGCTATGACGGAGTCTGCTTTGTTGAAGAAGTGGTGAGGGCATGGGTCTGTGGGGGATCCTGAGTGGATGGAATTCATCAGGCGGATGGTGTCCTCAGTGGAGATTGGGTTCCAGGCGTTAAGGGTGTTCACGGGGGGAAGGTGGTCAGCAGATGGTAGGGTGGGTTGGTTTCCGGGTTGGTTGTCAAAGCTGTTGTGGATGTCTGCAATCTTGTTGTGGAAAAAAGAGGCTAGGGAGTCGCAGAGGGTTTGAGAGGGGGTGATGTCGTTGGAGTTGGCCGAGGGATTGGAAAATTCCTTGACGATGTTGAAAAGTTCCTTGCTGTTGTGGGCGTTGTTGATAAATCGATCCTTGAAAGCTGTTTTCTTGGCTTTTCGGATCAGTTGGTGGTGGGTGCGGGTGGCGCTTTTGAAGGCGTCCTTGGTGCTGGTGGTTGGGTCTTTTTTCCAGGCCTTTTCAAGGGAGCGGCAGAGTTTCTTGGACTTCTTGAGATCATCGTTGAACCATGAGGCTTTCTTGCTGCCAGG
The DNA here is from genome assembly GCF_964204655.1 of Triturus cristatus. Lineage (NCBI taxonomy): Eukaryota > Metazoa > Chordata > Amphibia > Caudata > Salamandridae > Triturus > Triturus cristatus. Next base: position 962,537,297 of record NC_140580.1, read on the forward strand.
TTTGCTTTGACGTTTTTTCAGTGGAGCTAAGGTGTCGGCGGTGTTGGATAACCATAGGGTGAGGTTGGCGGCGGCTTCGTTGGCGTTAGAAGAGAGGGCTGGGGAGTTTCGAAGGAGCGATGCGGAGATTTGGTCCGTGGTGATTTTTTTCCAGTTTCTTTGCAGGGTAGGTTGGGAGTGGATGATGGGTTTCGGCTTGTTGTAGATGAAGTGAACGCAGCTGTGGTCGGTCCAGAGGAGATCCGTAGTGTGGCAGAAGGAGATATGATTGCTGGATGTGAAGATGGGGTCGAGTGTGTGACCTGCGATGTGGGTGGGGGAAGTGACTAGTTGTTTAAGTCCGAGGTTGGCGAGGTTGTCCACGAGGGTGGAGGTGTTGTGGTCGTTGGTCTTTTCAAGGTGAAAGTTGAGGTCTCCCAGAAGGATGTAATCTTTGGAGGGGAGCGCGTGTGGGGTGATGAAGTCCGTGATGTCTTCACTGAATTTTGCGCGGGGTCCTGGTGGTCTGTAGAGGAGAGTGCCTCTGAGTGTTGTTTTGGGGTCGATGTGGATCTGGAAGTGAAGATGTACGGAGTTGGCGAGATTGACGTCAGAGCTGGTTGAGATGCGGATAGATTTCTTGTGGACGATGGCGATTCCTCCTCCTGTGTGGCTGGTACGGTCTTTGCGGGTGATCTTATAGTCTTCAGGGATGGCAATGGTGATGTCTGGTGCGGAGGAAGCATTCATCCATGTTTCCGTAAGGAAGGCGATGTCCGGGGAAATGGTGTCTAGTAGATTCCATAGGTCAATGGCATGCCTATGGACCGATCGGGTGTTGAGAAGGATGCATTGTAGGTGGTTGGGGTCGGGAATCTGTGGTGTGGACGTAGCAGAGATGTTGTCGGTGCCGCTGAATTTGCAGGAGTAGCAGGAGAAAGGGCCATGGGTGTGTCCAGGAGCGGCAAGGACGCAGTTGGGGGCGCGACCGGGGTCGAGGGCTAGGAGGGAGGCGGCATCGTAGGTAATGCGGGAGGGCTGGGCAGCTCGAGGGGCAGGGGGTCTGGCGCTGGGCGCGGTCCAGGCGCGGACGGGCGTAGACGGGCTTACCTTTGGCGCACCTTCGGCGCGGGTTGGGCGCGGACGCTGCGCGTGGACGCTGCGCGCGGGAACTACTGTCATATATGGATAGCGGAGGGGGAGGGGCGAGGGCGGCTCAGCTGGGAGGCGTGGCGGGCTCAGGGGAACACAACAACAGCAGGATCAAAATGGAGGGGAGGTCAGAGCAGGGCGCCGGGGGAAATCACACACAACAATGCAATCAAAGCAATGTAAGCGCTGTGGGATAATAGCGCTATGAAATTACGAAGCTTACTAAAAATGGAGCTATGCAGATATCACAACTTGGTTACAATGCAGCAATACGATACCACGCTGTGAGGAGCAGCGAGGGGAGCGATCACTCAAGGCGGAAGCAGCGAGTGAATCACAGCGCTGCGAGGTTTGGGGAATGCTTTTGGGTGCTTGTGGGAGGGCGGCTCAGCTGGGAGGCATGGCGGGCTCAGGGGAACACAACAACAGCAGGATCAAAATGGAGGGGAGGTCAGAGCAGGGCGCCGGGGGAAATCACACACAACAATGCAATCAAAGCAATGTAAGCGCTGTGGGATAATAGCGCTATGAAATTACGAAGCTTACTAAAAATGGAGCTATGCAGATATCACAACTTGGTTACAATGCAGCAATACGATACCACGCTGTGAGGAGCAGCGAGGGGAGCGATCACTCAAGGCGGAAGTGCCCTTCCAGCTATATAAGTTCAGACTACCAGTTGTACAAAAAAAACCACTTTAAACACGTACTTCTCAATGCATTGCTATAATGGGCCTATTAGTGTCAAAGCTTCTTTGTTAAAGAAATACACTTTTTTTGGAAATTTGAAGAGACTTTATCATATTTTCAGTAAATAGCATGGAATGTAGGCCCATGCTTGGGTATTTGTTAAAATTATCTTCACCTATCCATCTACTGAGTGAAATGCACTTTAGCTACAATATATATTGGCCTTTCATTGCATATGTCACCAGCCCCAGCTGCCCAAGGCCATTCACTACATCATCTGTGTAGTACAGCTCTAAAGAAACCACAGCAGTGTCATAACACTAGGGAGAAATTCTTAATTCCCCAGCCAAGAATGTAAATCGTTGTTTTGAAAATAAAGTACCTTCTGGCTAGCAACAATTTGAGGCAAGGGTCTATTTCAGGAGTGCTTAGAGCAGTTCGAAACGAAAAGTTTATGCACTAACTTTTGTGAAGACGTATAATGATTGCACTCTGTCAACTAGTTAAATCAGCCAAATTTCAAACTAAACAAGCATTGGCATAGCCAATAGGTCTCGCCTTTGGGACCTTATAAGTGTTTAGCCGTGCAACAGTTGATTTTGTTGCACCAAGGATATTGTGCTGCATAACTAAATACTTATAAGGTCCCAAAGGCATGACCTTTTGGCTATGCCATGCTTGTTTCCCCTTCTTTTGGTCAGCACTGCAACATGTCAGCAAAAAATGCTAAGGCATTGACAAAGCCACTTAGTCTCAAAGGGGAGACATATTGGCTTTGCAAGTGCTTGTTAATTGACCGTAAAAGGTTAAGGATTCTTCATGGGGAAATATACTTTTCATGTTTGAAGAAAAAAATAATGCATGATCGCGCCAGATGAAAGCCTGGCAAATTGTCCATAGTGCATGTCATACTTTGGGGTGCTCCTTGAAATCTATGGCTGACCCAAATCCACTTGAGTTCTTCCGGGACTATTTGTAATGCATGAAAAGTGAGCAAGCTTAGTCAGTTGGTCTGGCAATGGCTGACAACCTCTTAGATCTTCCAATGCTTTTTATATTTTGTCGCTGCTTTTGCAGAACTTCATTGTTGGAGGAGCTGCTGGACCCCCAAAAATATTTTTTTAAAGTTCCTAAAAAAACCAAAAAACATTTGGTCTCATAAATGACACATTTCTATAGTAGCCTCAAATATTGTGGGATCTACTCTGTGTGTGGATGAACTCTTTGCGAAAGACAGAATGATGTAATTCACAGTGAAATTAGAAAGTGGCTTAAGTGAGATGACTAGCTGCGCATGCTGTATACTTGTGAATGGTGGAACAATGTAAATGACCAAACAGACCAATGGGTGAAGAGGGCAGGCTAAGAGCCCCTTTTGGGTGGTGTATTAGATATATATAATTTTAATAACGTCAAAAGATGCTGCTGATGTCAGAACTAAAAATCTGATATTTCTTTTAAATATAGGCGTAACCCTAAAGGTGCAAAGTTCTAACTTTTCGAACTGGCTCCTTCTTAATCGGACAATTTGTGAGTGAGAGATGAGTGTATAACTTACAGAAATCCAAAACTGTTACTTGCACGACAAACACACACAAAAACATATGATGTTTTTCAAGCTTTACTAGGTATGAGCTACACACTCTAAGTTACTTCATACAGGAGCAGAAACCAGGCTGAGACTCACAAGAACGGAACCAGTGAGGTACTCCTGGCAGCGTTTACGAGGACTATTCCCGTGGAAGCGTATAACCGACAAGCGATACTCGACTTGTGCCAGACATGAGGCGTATCCATAGCACATCCTTTGTTTAATTAGCATCGTTCACGCGACAAGGGTAACCGGTCACAGTGACCCCACTTTGGAACGTTCTCCTCCCAACAGTGATCTGCAGTCACTCACGGCAACTCCACGGTCTTTGTTGTGGTCCAAAGAACAAACACATCAACGCACTGTTTATGAAGAGGTTAGGGTACATTCCGTTACATGCCTGTAATTCATTTAAGTTTGTCAAACATCGTAATTAAAGCCTTCTGGGACTCCAGCATCTTGTCTCTGCACGTTTGTGTTCATAAGGCACCTGGGGCCAGATGTGCAAAGCACTTTTCCAGTCGCAAACGGCCCAATTTGCAGAATCGGGCCGCTTGTGACTGGAAAAATTCTTTATCGGATGTACAAAATGCAACATATGATTTGAAAACGTATTACTGAGGACTAGATGTACGAAGCATTTTTGCATTCGCAAATTGCCTGATTCTGTGAATTGTGAAGTTAACTACCGCAAAAATACTCTTGTGATGCAGAAAGCCCAAACTGCGATTCGTTAGCTTGTTACCAAATCACAATTTGGGTTTTGCTATTTGGTTTTTGGAAGGGGCATGTTGAGGGTGTCCCTTCCAAATATCGAATTGTAATGGTATGTATGAATGCTTTGTGACCGAAATCCGGTCGCAAAACATTTGCAATTGAAAGTTGGTGGTAACTGATTCTGAAATGGTAAAGAGTACCAAAGGGACCCCTAGCCCTTTGAGAATGGTTGAAAAAATGTTTTTTAAGATCAATCAGGTAGTGCTCCAAAGGACACTGCCTACACTTACAAAATGAAACTTCAAAGTTTCATTTTTTTCTTTTTAAACAGATCCTGTATTCCTTTAAGTAAAATGGGCTGCGTTTAAAAAAAAAAGTGATTGCTTTATTTAAAAGCAATCACAGACATTGTGGTCTGCTCACCCCAGAATGCCACAGTCCCTGTGATGCAGAGAATCATAGTGGGGCGTAATTTGCGACCTACCTAATTAACATGCATGAGGTAGGTCTATTTGCAACCCACTAGGAATCGCTAAAAATTGCTAATATAACTCAAGAGTTCCATACATTGGGAATAATTGCTATATGCAGGAAATTCCAATGAGGAAATTGCTATTTCCAATATTCCTTCATCTGGCCCCAGGTCGTTAAGAGGAGCCGTCTCTTCTCACATACATAAGTACACAAGACCCCACTCTGGCTCGTAATCAAGGCACCACTCTCCAAGACGAAAAAAATAATGCAATACGCCAGTACTCTAGGTAACTCAGTGTAACAGGGGGCCTACTACTAGAAGAGTGTAATCCATTCAGCACTGAAAGTTGCTAAATGTAACAAGGCACCTACTACTGAATAATGTAATGCTGCCAGCACTGATAGCCACTCAGTGTAACAGGGGGCCTACTACTAGAATAATGTAATGCTGCCAGTACTGATGGTCACTCAGTGTAAAAATGTGGTCTACTACTAGAATAATGTAATCCTGCCAGCAAATAGCCACCCATCTCTTAATATTAAGAACCTTTTACCACTAATTTACCACAGACATGTCCAACCTGAGGGTTGGAAAGGGAGCAAAATTAGAGCCCTTTTGAGGAAGCAGGATCCTTGAGTAGAAAGAATGCAAGTTGCAAAGAACAAATCTGTGTTTATACTGAATACTAGTTTTCTTTGACTTATTACATTTTATGAGCCTTTTAAGACATGGGGGCTTGGGTGAGAAACCTTTCCAGGCACTTATCTATGTTCTCAAGAAACATACGTTTGAAGCTGTGGCCAGCCTTCGAAAGATGCAGCAGGACATGGGCTCTTCAGATAGTCTACGTTTTTGCCATGGTGATACTTCCTCCTTTAACAATGGATGCCACATTTTTTGTTATTTGCCTTGCGCAATATAACATCATCGTTATGAGTACTGCACCTCGTGGGGTCGGATATTGCGGTAATCTAGATTGCTTTGCCTCCTTTGCAAAGTTCAAAACTCTGGATAATGCATACTCTTTGTAGAACACACAAATGGTTAAATAAAGGATTGTTCTTTCTTGCACTTGATGCGGAAAGGCATTCGATTCAGTATACTGACCGTTTCTTGGCGGTAGCCTTTTTAAATTCGGTTTTGGTCCCTGCTACAGGAGATGGATCACGCTATTATATCAAACCCGATCGGCAATGGTCCGAGTTAATGGGGTATTGTCAGCAGTGTTCCCTATAGGTAGAGGCACTAGGCAGGGATGCCCTCTGTCCCCCCCTTCTTTTTGCTCTCATCATTGAGCCCCGGCATACGCTGTACATAACAGTCGTAGGGTCAGAGGCTTTACATTTATGGGAGAATCCAGGATTGAAGAAAAGATCATGCTTACGCGGACGATGTTCTGCTTTATCTGACGGACCCTTCACTATCTCTTCCCTCGACCTTCCAATTTTTCGAGGAATATGGGAGCTACTTGGGCTACAGCATTAATTGGGATAAGTCTGTCCTTTTCTCCCTCAACAGATGCTGGACATACCCCTACTCTTGTGTCGATTGACCCTCACTACCCTTGGGTTCAAATACTTGGGTATAATTATGTCACCAGAAAGGGAAACCTGTTACGCACATAATCTTGGGAGTTAGTGCGAGCTTGTCGAGAGGACATGGCAAGATGGAGAGGGTTGCCCCTTACATTGATGGGAAGGGAAGCCATGTTTAAAATTATTTCCTTGCCCAGACTGCTTTATGTCCTGGAGGACACCTATTATAAGATCCCACCTGAGACCTTCCAGCTGATCGATAGTGAAATGTGAACCCTACTGTGGGATGGTAAACACTACAGAAATGCCCTGAAAATGTTACACCGTAACCAGTATAATGGCAGATTTGCACTGCCAGACATGCAGGCCTATTATTTGGTCCAGGGAGGACCTGAAAAAAAGGTCCAGGGAGGACCTGAAAGGTCTAAACTGGGGTGGCATGATGAGCAAAAGAATGATGGATTTAACTCAGATCTCTTGACTGGGGGTGAATATTTCGATTTGTTCTGCATTCCGTCCATCAATTGTGTGTCTTTTGCTACTATTGGGCAGCACACCTTATTAGTATCAACAACTGGATATTTGCCCCCTTGGATCATTTCACTTTCCGGTTTGAGAGTGCGCAGTTGGAAGGTGGATCCTGTCTCCACTATATATACGGGGGCGGGGAGACAGGGCATCTCCTCCCGGCCACACAAGTGGCAGTAATGGCATGGAACAGGCAGTATACTCTCGGCCGTACTTCCCTTGGACCCCAAGTTCCTTATACTGGGAATCCCTCATGATATTGATTTACCATGCGCCCAGCTGTTGTTTTGTGGCCTTGTAGTTGCCAAAAGGGCTATTGCCAGATATTGTGGGATAAGTCAATGCCCGACTATACATGAATGGAAACGCATTTTGATATGTATGTGATGGCTGCAAAAACCACCTGTGCCTCACGGGGATGCCCTAAAACATTTTGCAGGATCTGGGGCAGATGGCCACACGCCGCTACTCACTGGATCTGTTCGAGTACAGTAGGTGAGAAGGACCGGATACGCCCCGGAAGGAAGGAATATATTGTTACCAGCCATAATGTCGAACAAACTAGGGTGTGGTGATTCGTAAAAAATTGGAAGCAGACTGTTTGGTGTCTTGGGAGGGGGTTGGTGTGAGGGGGGGGGATAGTTTATGGATTCTACTTTTTTTATGCTATCGAAGGAAATCGTTTTTCTTTTATATACATTATGTATGCAATATCTCCTTCTGTATTGTTCTCAAATACAAAATAAAAATATATTTTAAAAAAATTGGGCTAATGCTCCTGTTGTCCACATGGATTCAAGTAGCTTTCACTTGATGAAAAACGTGCAGAGCAAAACCTGCATTAGCGGTAGCAAACCTACTCTGACATGCCACTTCCGGGGCACATGCCCCTTGTAGAGGTGGGCGAGCCAACAAGTTGAAAGGGCAAGAGAAGCTAAAAGTCTGGTCTGGCTTGGTTCTTCGGGCTCGTGAACGACCCGAGCACTAAAAATGTTTACTAAGTAAATCACACAACAAATATCACATAAAGTATTATAAAATCTCGCCAAAATTAATTAATGTGTCACATTATAGCACTGCACTGATATGTATTTATAAAATTGATATTTTGTAAGCATTAACCATTATTCAACTAAGTGGCAAGAGATTCGTCATGCGGCCCAGATTATTGAAGACTAGCATTATAGTCTATTAAACACAATAGGTTTTTGTGCAGCTGGTATTCTGAACTCACATATTCAAAAGGGCTTTCATAAACAATAACGAAGAAAAAGGAGTTTGGTGAAATGAATTATTTGCCTAAGATCACACAGTTTAAGCGGGAAGCCGCTATTTATTCTGCTTTTTTGATTTCACTTTGTACAAATCTTCCACTACATAGTCCTCTTTTTATGTTAACACATTATTTTCACCTCTGTGCATATTTCTGCAGTTTTTATATAGCGCCAAGTCGGACGGAGTTACCCAAGTGCTTTGTTTGAGCAACAGTTACATTTCCCAAGGACATATTCATTTTTTATTGGCTCGGTAAGATGAAGTGATTGTCCACAGCTCTGTACCTGTTGCCACATCCTGTCTAGAATAAGAGTGGCATGCAGAAGCTACATGAAAGCTCGGCTCATTATGGGCTCGACGTTCCAGCAGGACCTCGAGCTGAGCCAGGCTTCAAGCTCTAGCCTGGCTCAAACTTTAAGTGGCTCACCATCCTCTACAGCCGGAGAGTTTGTTGGACACTGGGCAGAATTCAAGCGAATTTTCTGAAATGCCTTTACCTGAACATGAATTGGAGAGAATGTGGGCATAAGTACAGAAAAGGGAGTGACTGCAGTGCTTAATTTGCTATTAAAAAAAACATATGCCATAAGGGTGGGCAAAGATTATTTTAGGATTCAACTGGCACTTCCGAATGGCAGGGCTGCAGAATTCCAAGGCTGCCTAGTCTTGCCGACACCTCATTCTTCCACCACCTTGCACTTCCTATCAGGCTACCTCATTCTAGCAGGCTCTTTTTCAGCCCTGTTTTCTACCTTTGTCACTCTGCTTATCTTTTCCTTCCTCCTTTTCCTCCCTTTTCTCTTGTTCTGGGTTAAATCCTAATGATGAAAAAAAAAGTCTAGGTCCCCAAAGTAAATGGCAGTAATGATCACCCGCAACCACCAGCACACATTAAGCCCTAGGTGTGGGCCCTAAGACTTTTTTCCTCCACTAAGGAACTATCGCAAACACAAAAGAGATCAGAGGCAGGAAGACACAGCAGAGCTAAGAAAGAAGGGTAAAGCGAGTAGAAAGGAATCATACCATAATATTATACTAAATGTGTGGGTTTGCGACTTGAATTGAAAGGGACACAACCAAAAAAGCATTTAGAGGGACAAAAACACAGTGGAAAATAAAGTAAATAAAATTTTTATCTCATGTAAAACAACAACACAAACAATGCAGTTATAGATACTAAAATATATTAATAGTAATTAATAATGATAATAAACACTCAGAGAAGGGCTATAAGTGCTCTGACAAGTGAGAATGCGTTGGGTTTGTCTAGGGCCTGCTCTCACAGCGACCGGAATGCCAGTCATATTGCCCCGTCCTTGTTAGCGTTTTTGAGCTCTGCTCCATGTGGGATTTTCACCAGATTGTATTACAGTGCACTGGATTACGAAGGCTTGTGATCAGACGGCTCCGCTGTCTTTAACCACTAACCACAAACCACATCATAGAATGCCTCCCGCACCAGAACCATGAGTGCCTGCAGCGACAAATATTAGACCTTATCCGCAGAAGCATTGCCGTAGAGACACACCACGTACAGCAGACAACCCAGGCTCTCAAGATGGTTTCTCAGAGGATAAGGGCCTTAATGTATTGATGTATTTCCTCAAAGTCACAGAGGTATATATCAGGCCCCACTTAATTAGTCATAATAACTTTTTTCTATAGAGCTTCATGTTGCTTCAAATTGCACTTCTGCCATTTCTAAGCACTTTAAATAACAAGTGTCATTATTACACAATTTACCAACCTTGGAAGGATAGAAGATATGTTTGCTTGCTTGAAGTTGAACTGGTGATATTCAGATAATGTGAAAAGGGAAAAGATCCTTTGGGCAAAACTGTATTACCTGAGCGTACTTCAATTTCTACACTTCAATCCAGTTTACACCATTACCATTCTATCTCACTCATTCATACTAGAGAAGATTGTGAACCATATATAATCAACAAATGAACAAAGTAAAATAAAATTCTCTATATAAAAAATATATGTAATTTATTGACAAAATCACATATAAAATAGGACAATAAATTCATGGACAATATACCTTACAATAATCATTAAAAAAGTTAATTTATACAATCCAATTGCAAAAGACAAAAACAGTACTAGATAAAAAGAGAGAATGTAAAACAGACAAACAAAATATGCCTTTAAGATTTACATATCCGTGATGTAACAGTTCATATGGCGTGGAACTTGGTATTTTATGATCTCTACTCATTCACCACCACACGTGTTCACGAATTATGTAGTTAGTAGTGCGTCGACGCATTTTGATGGATGTAAAAAAATTCCATCTTTTTCAAGACCAATCAATAAACTCTCTTAAATTGTTTAAAAAGCTTGTAAAAGCGACCAGTAACAACCTATTATTGGTGACATGCTCTGCACACTGTATTGGGGTTGAGATGTTGTCACATGACTTCCCCGAAGGGCCCTATATCAATTATAAATGGCCATGCAGTATATCTTCGGTCTTCTTTAAAATGGTTGCTTTTAATAAAGTACTTGGGGCCAATATATGTAGTAGCGGTCCCATTCAAGATTAAAAATAGTAGGTTCTTAGATATGGGCAACTATAGCTTGGAAATAGTCTATATAGCTTCTTTAAGATGTATCGTAGTTGCTGTGGAGGCTGTTCTAATGATCATAGCCTTCAGGTGCTCCCATATAGATTAAAAAGGGTTTCGGAGGATGCACGCTCCCGAGCTTCATGTTGCTTCATATTGCACTTTTGCCATTTCTAAGCACTTTAAATAACAAGTGTCACTATTACGCAATTTACCAACCTTGGAAAGATAGAAGATATGTTTGCTTGCATGAAGTTGAACTGGTGATATTCAGATAATAACAGCGGCGAGTCCTAACTCGGTAATCTTGCTGAGGTAAGAAATATGTGCCTCCCATGCCTCATATCTTTTGGATGTGGATAATGTATGTTCTGCTGAGCTGGAAAAACAGGGTCTGTAGTTTTTAAGTCTCAATACATTCATTTTGAGACATATGTAATAAAGATTGTTATTAACTGATTCTAGTATTCATCACATATTGGAACGGAGAAAGTTAAGTCTATGAATTCAGTTTTGTTCTGAGTGTTGCCATCTTTACAAACTGTCAATCAATGCCCTCCAAGTTCTCACTCTGTCTCACATACTTGCAGTGCTCATCAGACCCTATCAACTAAGTCCTTCTATGTTTCCTCTTCAGTGGTCCATAATCCTCCTTTGGAGTCAATGGCAAAGAATCTGCTTCTGGCCTCTTGGCACGTTTCTACCAGTTGTAGTGTGCGAGGTCCTCAGTGGGCGTTGATTCCCAGTGTTTTAAATTCGGTTTATGTAACCCTAGCCATTCTATGCTCCTTCTTTGACTGCAAATCAGTGGCTGTTTTTTTTTAAACTGTTGATTAAGTTGTTTAATATTGTAAGAAAAATGGCCCCTCCAGCTTTCTGATGTATAAGCTTGAATATCTGGTGATACGTGCATGCCTGCGCATCACACTGGGGCTGACTATTTAAATTTTTTGGTCCATTTTTTTTGTCGATGCTGAGCAACATTGTCATAATGTTTTGCCACTTTTTTTGGCTGATGGTTGGCAGTGGCACATTGTACGAAACAGTTTTTTTGTTGCAGCAGTCGTCCCACTTTGTTGCCTGTGTTTGATGCAACTTTGACTGAAGTACACTGGGTTCCTGTTAACCAGGTCCCCACTGGCTGTGTTCCTTCTCCAAACAAGACAACTGGTCCCTTGATCTCCAAGCGACCAGGCCTTTAGCACCTCTGTAAGCCCCCAGTAAGTGGTTCCTCTGGGACCTTGGGCATAGGTACTAAAGAGGGTCCCTAAGAGCTGCTGCATATCTTGTGCCACTCTAAGGGACCCAGCACCAAACACACTCAGACTGCCACTGCAGGCTGTGTGACAAGGTGCTCTAAAGAGTGAAAACACAACATGTGTGTTCCATGTCCCCTAACACTGCATGAAATGTTTATAAGTGACCCCTACAGCAGGCCTTACAGCCCTAAGGCAGGGTGCGTTACATTACACGTGTAGACATATCTGCATGAGCAGATATAACCCTGTGCTGGCCAGTTCAGTTACTGCCAGTACAGATGAACAGGGAAGCCATTATGAATACATGTGCTAGACACTGGTCAAAAACGAGTTCCCAGGTACATGATGGCTTCACTGAAAATAGGGATGTTTGGTATCAAACTTCTCACATTAATTAACCCACACTGATTCCAGTGTGGGATATATTAATATATGCACCCAGAGGGCACCTTAGAGGTGCACCATGAAAACCTACCATTACTGGCTGACTGACTGCTTTTTGACAGCCTGCCACCAGAGACAAGTTTCTGACCCCCAAGGGTGAGGGCCATTGCACTCAGGAGGACAGAAACAAGGCCTGCTCAGTTGGTGGGTGCTTACACCCCCTCCCACTGTATGGCCCGCAGATTAGCATGATAAGGAAGGGGGCTTTCAAAGAGCCCACCGCCTTTGGTATGAAAATATGTCTTCTCTCACAGGTCAACCCCGTTGTCCAGAGCCCTTTGGCACTTAGTGAGGTCGGAAAATTAGCTAGTCAGATAGGTGTGTCCACCCTCAGGCCAGTACCACCCCTTAGGTGGGCCCTAAAGTGTAGACCACTTTTCAGAGTTAGCCATTTTGGTGATGGCAAGCTTAGGATCTCTGGGACATGGTTATGAAAGAAACCCGACAACTCACAGACCCTCTGCACCCGGCTGCCCTGGCCTAGGAGAAGAGGACCCCCATTGTCCCCACACCCCCCCCAGCATTGCAAGACGTGAACCTTCAGCACGACTGGCCTCCTAGTCGCACCCTGCAACTTCTTTTCATGCAGACCGATCTCCATTGACTAACATTGGGCACACAAACGCTGTATTACACCACTGCACCCAACCGTCCTACTGCAACTGGAGGTGATTTGCTGGTGCGGCCGTGGACCTTGCCCCATACTCACCTTAAGTCCAGTAGACTGGTCTCATAAGTCGCTGTACTGTACCTGAACGCCATACTTGTTTTTCCTCCCGTAGAATAACATTACAGCTTCTGAAAAATGCACTGTTGACTTTTTAAACATAAACTTATTTCTCTTGTAAAACTAACTTACCTGATCGTATCGATTCTGGTGCCTAAAAATATATAAAGATATGTGTTATTTTTATAAATTGGTGTGGACCTCTTTATTGAGTCGTGTGCATAATTTATTGACTATTGTTTGTATTTGTATTGTGTCCTATTTAGGGAATAGATCCCAGGACATCTGGCTCCCACCGTTCTCCTCTTTGGGTCCGGCCATCAATATTGGTGTCCCTCAGGGCTCTATTCTCAGCCTTACCCTCTTTAATATCTATCTTTCTCCCCTGGCATCCATGGTTTAGGATGAGGGCGCCAAAATTGTCTCTTACGCTGACAACACTCAGCATATCTTCTCTTGTGATAAAGGATCTGACTTTGATTGGCTTAAGATCATGTCCTGCCCCACAAAGGTTTTCAATTGGCTTAAGGTCAACCAGTTCAAGAGTAATCCGGACAGAATGGAAGTTGTTTTCTTTGGAAAACCAGAAACACTCGACTGGAGTCCCTGGTGGCCCAAGAATCTGCCGACCCCACCTAAAGTAAAAGAGAAAGCAAAAAATTTAGGAATTGTCATTGGCAACACACTTTCGATGCGTTTTCAGATCTTAAATCTCACTGGCGCTTGCTTCAGTACTCTCCGAATGTTGAAGAAATTTCTGCCACTACTACCGCTCGAGAGTAGAAAGATAGCGGTGCAGGCTTTAGTGAGATCAAAACTTGACTATGTCAAATGCGTGTACCTTGGTCTCCCCAAATCTTTGAACCAGCACCTACGAGTGGTTTGAAACCCAGCAGCCAGAGCCATCTTAAGATCTAATCCCAGATCTAGCATGACTCCGATTCTCAAATCTCTTCACTGGCTCCGCATTAAAGAGAGAATAAACTTTAAAGCTCTGACCATCTTTTACAAGGCGTTCCACAAGGGTGAAGCTGGCTACGTAATTAAACGAGTGAACCATTATTCTACTTCAAGACCCCTATGCTCTTCCAACGCGAACCTGGCTGTTGTGCCCAAAATTCACCTTGTCCGTATCAAATACGGTATTTCATTTCATTTAGTTTCATTTGCAGATGTTGAACCCTTCTCTCTGATAAGCCTGAGGCTGCTTGACTACACTACTCCCTAAAAGAGCACCTTTGGCTTGCTAGAGTAATTCCCTGTCCACTCATAAGGGAAGCCCTGGACTCTGTGCACAATATACCTCATTTGGTATACCATATAAAGAGCCAGCTTCCTACACACATCAGTCACCAAAAGGTGATATGAGGAATATTTGCAAACCAATGGGAATTGGGACAGCCAAAAGGTTGGCTATCGTTAACAGCACACGCTGTTGCCACTTCCGGTCATAGGAGATATGGGCAGTAGCCTACAATGGTGACCAAGTAACTTCCTGGGTGACTTCCTTGCACAGACTAACTATGCTTATGTCCTTTTCTAAACCTCCAATGAGCTGCCTTTGCGTTAAATTAGTACCACTCTCTTTGATAGACATTGTTGATATTTGCTGCAACTGCCCAGCCTCCTTCTACCAAGTTGTTCCTTCTTCATTTCGGATGCTCTTGCAGAATGTCTCTCTGTGAAAATTGAGGAATGGGAAGAAAATCCACAGGAAATTTCTAAAACCTGCAGTAAATTTCCCAAGTTTACAAAATCTGCACAGAAAATAAGAAATCGGCATATAAGGAGAAAACCTGCCCTCTCCTATTCCTACCCATCAGTCACCACCTTCGAACTTCACGCTTGCACCCCATACCTGGGGATAAAAAGTGTATCTCACACCTTTCTGCATCATTAATAATCAGACGTAGCTGGTTTACCCCATCCGAACCTTGCTGGCTTGACCCTCAAGTGTCCTATTGCAACGTTTTCGCCTGCCTTCTTTACTGCCTGCCACATGATGCTGCTGTTTCTCTAATTTGGAGATAACACAACAACAGTTGTTTATTAGTTTAACATACATTAGAAATTAACAATGCATGCCACCCAAACCACTCTTATAGCTTCTGGGGCATTGAATGGTCTGAAATGTCACACTTCTAGGAGTCTGATGGCAGAAGTTGTGTTGGTACTGCCATTGGCAGTGCTGTCAGTGGCACTGTGTGGTGCAAGCTGCAGTGGTCTCCTGACAAGGGCCCTGGCACTCATTTCTTTTACACATTAAGCACTGCAGGGCAACTGGGAAAATGTGCGGCTGTCCCTTTTACTGTGCAACTATGAAGTGGCCACCTACTGCACACGCTCTGCTGCATAACTTGCCATATTTTAACCAAAAGGACTCTTGTTATGAAACAAAGTAATATGAATTACACTTGCTAAATGTTTGTGAATACCACTCGAAACACTACATTTAACTGGGATCTTCCAACAGTAGTTTTCTGTCATCAGCCACTTAACAAGGTGGCAGAAACTGTAAACATTTAATGGGCTTGAAAGTGTTTTTCTCTGTAATAGCAGAGAAAAGCCACAATACTTGGATCTTAATTCAAACAGGGAGGGTTAAAAGAGGCCTTCTTTGTTTCACTGTTATCAGAAATCTATGTTCATAGCACATGGACGTACATTGTTTTCCTAGCTATAGGTATTTCACCGGGGCACTTACATTTTAGAAAAATCCCCAACATGTTGCATCTCTTTCTTTTTAAGGTCCTGTGTCTTTACACCTAAGCGACCTGTTATGCTATTATGTTATGTGCTTATTATTTGTAGGGCTTGCATGTCACCTGTAGGATATTCTGGTGCCTGTGGAGTTGGGGCGGTTAGACTGCCCTGTCTGATGGTCTGCTGGAAGACCTCATAGTGAGTCATGGACATACTAATATATGAAATGTCCAGTACTAATCCAGCAGTACATTTATTTATTTATTTATAACGTTTTATATAGCGCAAACAAGATCCAGGGGGATATCAGAGTGCTTTATATTAGGATGGAAGGAAGGACATAAATGCAAAGTCAACAACAAGTAGTAGTAAAAAAAAAAAGCAGGAATTGTTACAAATTCAGGGACAGTTGCACCAAAGGAGGGTCATACAATAAACAAGTTTGCGCGGGCCCAGAGGGGAGCGTTGTGCATGGGAAAGAGGAGCAGTAACGGATGATTTTCAAAGGGCAGGCAGTGGTCCCTGTGACCTAACGAATATTTCCCCCTGCACTTGCAAAGGGGAAGGAGTCCACTGCATACACCAGTCTCCCCTCCCCGGGGATTACTGCCTTCCATTTCAGTTCGCTTCCATCTCTGAATGATGCCAACGTCACTATCTCTAAACATTTTTCTATGACATCACTCTCTGCAACCAATCAGTTATTCTTATTGGGATATTTATTTCCATGTTACATAAACGTTTGCTACTGCAATTGGATCTTCTATCAGGATGTAGTGTTCAATGACCGTGTCTTAAGGAGAAAACTTTGACAGGGCCCTTCCATTCAGGGTGACACATACCATGTGCATAAAAAAGCCATAACTTGCAAAATCACTCCACTAAAACAATAAAGGAGCTACAACTGCACAGCCCATGGCCACCTCCATGACACTGTATGAAGGAGTGAATCACCACGTTTTTGCTGTAGGCGTCAACAACCTCCATTGCGCCTCGTGGACACAGGCTAACTTGGAAAGCTCCAGGACCTTGTCAGTACCTAGGTCACAATTTAACTGACACCAATTCCCACTATGTGCCTGAATTATTAAGGAGCACAGGATGGATTGCTCTAAAAGCTGGGATACAGAAGTCGAAATCCGATTGGCCGTTATTGATGGAGCCGGGTCAGCCAGAGTAACCCATACCCTGTCATTCATCCAAGGTCACAGTAATACCTCTGCCTTTCACTCACTCCAGTGGGAATCAGTGCTGAACCAAACATCTGTGAGAAAGATCATTTTAATAACATTCTGTACAGCTGGGCAGGCTGCAGAAGGGTGGGTTTCCATCAGTGCCTCCCGGTGGATGTTAACTTCATGTCTGTGGTATGGAAATGATTTGCTGAAATTATGCAGCATATCTGGTTCAGCATCTTTTCGACGTCTTGTTATGCCCTTCAGTCATAATTCCAATTGTAAGATGAATCTGCTTTGTGTCAAAATAATTGAAAAGGGAGGGGCGTTTGTGTGGCAGCAGACCAGCTCTTCCTTGGGTTCCATCATCTTCCCATTTTAGGCGGTATACTAAACAATTGGCTTTCGAGTGTAGCCTCACGGGCTTCGTGAATCAACAGCGAAACGGATGCTGATGGGAATCCAGGATTCAGCTGAAAACATCTAAGTAATCATTGGCGCGGACATCCCTATTGACACTATTGGAAGTGTGACAGACCCACCCCACAAAGAGCTCCTTTTCGTAGTGTTGTGTTTATTCTGCATTAATAGACTTCTGTTTGGAAAATATGGAAACAAATTGAAAAGGGGGTAATGGCGAATCGCTTTGCAAGTGTGTAACTATGTTTGGGCCACACCTGCCTTGGAAGGTTCTACGTTTTATCACTGAGATGTTCTTTTCACAAAGATGAAGCCTGAAACAACCAGTTGTGTGTTGTGTTAAACAAAACTTGCTGTTCTGCTGGATGTTTCTTAGCAATCCCTCAACCGCTCCTTGGAATGAGTTTTGCTACTGGTCGCGGGGTGCTCTGTGGCAGAGATACTTCTTACTTCTATAGCAGGTCCAACCTCACCAGACATAATTCGTCAGGCACTTCCTCTTTTTATTTTTAATCCCTGCCACCATTGCCAGGACCCAAATTTCTCAGCCACCGTGCCTGATCTCTCCGTTCATGCCCCAGTACGAGCCCCACTAAAGTTCACTTCTGTTGTGGCTGGATCCCAATCTTCCTCCACACTCTTGAGTTGCCAAGGCTCATTTGAGTTTTTCCTAGTTGCCCTCGGCTATCCTTACCAAGTGGGGTCCTCCTGAAAGTAGTATGCTTTCTTTTAACTTCACCTGCTGGCACGTCAGAGTACCAGAGCCATTTTATCTGGAGCTAAACTGATGTCTACTGTGGAACTAATTGATGTTGGCTTTTGGTGTGTTCTTGTTTACCTCCTGAATGTTCCTGTGGACCCATTTGCTTCACTTACTGTGGCCACCAATGGGCCTAGCATTTGGCGACCATCTTAAAGTAGGGCTTATTGACCCTTTCAGTTGCAAAAAATTATGTCTCACGCTGTTGTTCCTCAATCATATTAGTTTTTTTTTTTTTTTTTTTTAAGTTTCAAAAACCTTTATTTGACAAAAAGTAAACATACAGGTCAGCACAGCAGGAAGTCACATAGCCATGTGTTACCCCCCCCCCCCGATCCGTAGGAGGTGGGGGGGGGGGGGAAGAGGGAGGTGCAGTTCACAGGTACACAGCCATTTAGCCGACATCCCGGAGGACCGGCGGCGTTTCAAGGGGATCTACCCACCAGGAATCCCATTGCCATTACTGCAAATATCAGAGGCAGCACCGGCCTCCAGACCCCGCCTCAGGCCATCATGTAAGTGGGGCGGTTCCGCCAGTGACCTCCTTCACCAGCTAACCTGAGCCAGTCCCTGAGTTTCTGTAAAACAAGTCCCAACGCCCCCCCTCCCATCCCACCCACCCCGCGCACGTCGTCTCATCACTCTCGCATCTGCGTACTGTCCTATCCGCCGTCCCTGCATCCGGCTGTAAGCCTGCAAGGCAGTGCTCCACTTTCGATTCGCCGTCCACTCTGCAGCCACCCTCCATCTCCCCCTCAATTCCACTCAAAGCATGCCACGCCCCTCCGGGTAATGCCCCGCCACACACTCAGCCCACCAGCGCGCCTCCTGAGCATCACGCCAACCCGCCGTCCAGTCATGCGTCTAACAGCGCGCGCTCCAGTATCACACCTGCTTCCACCTCGCTGTGTGCATCAGGCCCATCGTCCTGTGACGCTCCCCGGCTCGCCCCCTCAGCTTCCCCAGCCGTCAAATATGTTCTGTACAGTCCCCAAAAGTTCTTGGGACGGCTCTTCTGGGGCAACAATTCACTATATGTCTCCGCTTGCGTGCAGCAGTACAGCATATCTCTGACCCAGCGTTTTTTAGTGGGGAGCGGCCCCCTCATCCAGCACGACGCCACAACGCGCCGAGCCGTAAGGAGCGCTATATCCGTCAGGCGTCTGAGCGCCCGCGGGAGTGGCCTGGAGAGACCCAGCAACGCCAGCGCCGGGTTAGGCTGTATGTCCTTTTCTAGTATCTGGCTCAGTTCCAGGAACACTGCTGTCCAGAATCGAGCTATACCCGGACAGTGCCAGGCCATGTGTATGAAGTCCGCTACCGGGATATGGCAGCGTTCGCACTCTGCCGATGGGCGAAGCCCGTACCTGTGCAGTCTCTCTGGGGTGTAATAGACCCGCTGCAGGAACTTAAAGTGTATCAGTCGGCGCCTACCGTTTAACGACACCCTTTTAGTGCTAGAGCAGCAGTAGGACCACATCTCGTCCGTTATTTCCATTTGTAGGTCGGCCTGCCACCCCCGTCGCGCCGCCGAGCACTCGGGCGCCCGGTGCTTGTCCCCGAGTTTTTTGAGAGTCGAAACGAGTTTGGCTGGGGTCACCGTTTTGATGACATAAGTGAGTTCCGGGACCTCTGGCGGTTCCTCCAGGCCCGGCCCCAGCAGGGCCGACAGCGCACCATGGACCCTATGGAATTGGAAGCGCTGGAGCTGGGTTGCCCCAGGCCGGGCCGAGCAGATCTGCTCCCATGTTTTAACCACTCCCTCCTGGAACAGGTCCGCCAGTTTGGCGATGCCCAAGGCGCCCAGCGCACGTCGCACCCCCGCATCCCTCAGTGGGGGTAGCCAGATCGCCCACTCCACTCTCATCAGTGGGGAATACAGTAGATCGCAGTCCTGCGCCCTCCGGATCGCATGCCATGCATGATTCGTGGCCTTTAGGGAGTCCAATGTCCCCACCCTGCGGTCCACCGGCTGGAAGACAGTTGCCGGGAGGGGAAGCGGTTCCGCAAATAACCGCTCCATCAGCACGTGCTGTATGTCCGTGGTGGCATGGACCCACGTATGTAGGTGTGCCGCCTGCGCTATGCGATAATACCTTTCCAGGTCAGGGGCCCCAAGTCCCCCCATCTCGTAGGGGAGCGTCAGGACCTTCCACTGCACCCTTGGCTGCTTACCGCCCCAGGCCAGCCGAACCAGGGTCTGGGTCAGCTGCGCAAAGAAAGCCTTAGAGAGTACTATAGGGATGTTCGCGAAGAGGAACAAAAATCTCGGCAGAACCACCATTTTCATGATGGCCACTCTGCCCATCAGCGACAGAGTGAGTTTAATCCACACCTCTACGTCGTCAACAAGTTTGGAGTAGGCTACCCCGTAGTTTTCCCGGAGCAGGACCTCCGGGTCCTTGTGCAGCTGGATCCCCAAGTATCGGACGGGGTCAGTGGTCCACTGTAGGGGGTATTCCATAGGGAACGGCACAGTGAGCGGGGTCAGTGGGAACGCCAGCGACTTATTCCAGTTCACCTGGAGGCCCGAGAGGGCCCCGAACCGGACTACCTCTCTCAGCACGGAGGAGAGATTCTCCTCCGGGTTGCGGACGTAGAGTAACGTATCGTCCGCGTAGGTAGAAATGCAAATCCGATATGAGGGGAAGTTAATACCTTCAAATTGATGATACTCCCGCATAGCGCATGCCAGCGGCTCCGCCACCAGAGCGTATAAGAGGGGAGAAAGGGGGCATCCCTGCCGAGTACCCCTGGAGACCGCGAAGGCGTCCGTGACTCGGTCCCCTATGCGCAGCCTGGCCGTAGGTCTAAAATATAGCGCGCCCAACATCTGCATGAACGGTTCTCCCAGCCCTAGTTTCCTCAGGACTCTCACCATGAAGGGCCACTCGACAGAGTCAAACGCCTTCTCCATGTCGAGGAAAATCGCCAAGGCCTTACCTCCCGGGTGCACATGCTGCATGGCTCCAAGAACTGTGCGAATGTTATAGGTGAGGTTCCTGGACGGGATGAACCCCGCCTGCTCCGGGGCCACCAGCTCCGGCACCAGCAACGCCAGACGCGTAGCAAGGACCTTTGCATACAGCTTGGCGTCAACATTTATCAGGGAAAGCGGTCTGTACGAGCCGCACTGGTTCGAGGGCTGCCCAGGTTTCAGAATGGTGACGAGCAGTGCCTCCCGCATCGAGTCCGGCATGCTACCCTCCTGGCAGATATCATCAAAAAGGGTCATGATGTGTGGGAGAAGTTTATCCTGAAAGGCCTTGTAGAATGCCACCGTTAGCCCATCCGCGCCCGGGGCAGTGCCCGCCCTCATGCCCCCCAGTGCTTCCAGGATTTCGTCTTTTTGCACCGGCAGCGCCAGGAATTCCCTCTGCGAATTTGACAGGAAGGGCATTTTTATATAGCTAAGATAGTCGTCTATCTCCTCCTCCATTTGAGAGGATTTTGCTGTGTACAGCCCCGCATAGTAGCCCCGGAATTCTTCCACTATCTCCGTCTCGTCAGTAATCACCGACCCAGATGCAGTCACCAGCTCGTCAACGACTAAGGGACGCCTGGTGCTACGGAGTATCCCTGCTAATAGGGAGCCCGGGCGTTCGCTCTCTCCATAGGTGCGAGCTGTGGCGTATTTGCCCATGTGTTGCACTTCCCTGTCCGCCTCACCGTTGAAGTCTGAGACTAATGTCTGAATCTGGGCGGCCACCTCGGGGTCTGTGGACCCCCTATGTCGCTCCTCCAGCTGAGCCAGCTGCATCTCTAAGGTTCTCATACGCTGCCGTATGGATTTGAGAACACCGGAGTGCTTGGCCATGGCCACGCCGCGTATGTAGGCCTTAAACGAGTCCCATACCATTTGGAAGCTCTGCACAGTCCCCAGATTAGCCGCAAAGAAAGCGTCAATCTCGTCCGCCAATTCCCCCCGAAATGCCTCGTCTAGCAGGGAGTAGGGCAGCATCCGCCACGTGAACGGCGGCAATCGTGTGCCCGGGGCAGCAATTACCATGAGAAGGGGGGAGTGGTCCGACAGAGTACGAGGTAGAACCTCGCATCGCTTGACAGCCGCTAGGAGCATCCGGGACGCCAGCCAGTAGTCGATTCTGGTATGGACATCGTGATATGCCGAGTAATGCGTGTAGCCCGCCTTTTCGGGACTTCTATGTCGCCAGACATCTACCATGTCCAGTTTGGTCAATTCCGCCTGCATGCACACAGCGGCCGCCGCCGGTCGGCGGGCCCGCCCCGAGGAGCGGTCCAAAGTCGGGTCGAATACGAAGTTGAAGTCGCCCCCCCACACCATGCGTGCCTGGGCGTGATGCCTGCACTGTGCAGCGAGTGCGGCGTAGAACTCCGGAGTATCGTAGTTGGGACCATAAACATTGACCACAATGAGGTCATGACCTTTGCCGATACACCGAGCGATCAAGTAGCGTCCGTCCGGGTCAGCAGCCAGCTTCTGCAGCGACATTTTGGATCGCGGGTTCACCCATGTGACCACCCCTCTAGAGTGTGAAGTAAAGCCTGCCGCCAGGCTGCAACCAGACAGACCCCTGTGGGAGAGCAATTTACTAGTGAGTGGGAGGTGAGACTCCTGCATGAGTGCCAAGTCTATGTTGTGCCTATTGAAGTAATTCAGTACTTTGCGCAATTTGCGAAAGTCGTTCAGTCCCCGCACATTCCATGTGAGCGCTCTGAGGGTCACCTCACGGGCATCCCCCTTCAACTCTCCATGTTCAGGCATTCCTGCAGTCATACTTCATAGCGTCCGTAGGGGGAGAGTCCGCGGAGGACCCCCCCCCCCCCCGATCACCGCCTGACAGCACATCTCGGGCGCGTAAGAACAGAGCAGAAGACTCTTTTCTCAACATACCGTGCGTTTCCCAGTCCCCAACCCCAAAACAACTCCCCAACAGCCCAGCCCCCCTCCCACAGCCGACCAACCCCAACCTGGCCAGACAGGGCCCCATCCCCACCCCCCACCTTCATTCACAACAAACATGAGATAACTTCCCCAAATCGGCCCTCAAGAGAGCCTCCCGTGCTTAACAGCGCTGGGGCAGCGGCCACCGGGGATCGAACGTCCCTACCTGTCGGGACACCGCTGTGCAGGCGCGCCCCCCGCACCGTTACCCTCACTTGTCAGCACAGCTCAAGCTAGTGATGCCCCCCAGTCAATAGTTCTAGTGGGCACCTGAGTAATCCTCACAGGGGCGCAACGCCCACGCCAGCGCGACGAACCCGGCCGCCCCAGGGAGCCCATGTCCGGGCATCTAGTTCAGCTGCAGGCCGGGGCAGCAACAGGCCGTCCCCGTATCAGGATAGGACCACCCCTATGGAGACCCCGCAACTATGAGACCCCAAAGCACCGCGCTGGCGGTAGTCCGCAACTGCTAGCGGAGCCCCCCTCCCCAGGTCCAGTGTCACAATAGGAAGGCACCCTCCACAAATTAGAAAGAGCTCACCCAGCGTCGACGTCGTCGAGGGCAGGCGCCAGCACCTCCATCAGCACACAGGGCCAGTAGGCAGGCCACTCTCAAGGGACCCGGATGCCCCCGAGGGAAGGGGGGCCTCGGATCCGCGTCGGGCAGCAGCTCACCGGGGGGGGAGCCGGCGCTCGACGGCTAGTCCTGCTCCTCCAGGCCAGGGGCCCCAGCGCAAGCGCCCGCATGTTCCCGCGAGCCACTACGTTGTCCCCTGGACCATTCCTTCAAGGATCGTTGCAGTTCTTTCGGGTCCGTGAAAAAGTGCGACTGGCCCTGCCTGTTGATCCGCAGCCTCGCTGGATACAGCATCGCGTAGTCCAGCCCTAGCTCGCGCAATTGTTTCTTGTAGGGGGCGAACTGTCTCCGTTCCTCCTGCACCCTAGCCGTAAAGTCCGGGTAGATGGAGATGTCCATTCCCTCGAATTGCAGCTTCCCTTTTTCTCTCGCAATCCGCAGGGCGGTGTCCCTGTCCCTATAGTTCAACAGCTTTGCTATGATGGGTCTCGCAGGGGCACCCGGCCTGGGGCGAGGTCCCAGCGAGCGGTGGGCCCTCTCCACGACGAACATGGGCGAGAACACATCCTCACCCAGCAGAGTGCGAAGCAGTGTTTCCACGAAGGGCTCCATCCGACCCGTATGCGTCGTCTCAGCGACTCCCGTGATGCGGACGTTAGATCTCCGTGAGCGGGCCTCCAAGTCCTCTGACTTATCTTGTATGACCTGGAGCAGTTTACGAAAGTGTTTGCGGTCCGAGTCCCATTCCGTCTGCGCCTCCTCGATCTGTGCTATTCTGTTCTCGGACTCGTCCAGGCGCGCTGAGTTCTTATCCACCCTCTCCGACATGCGGTCCATGCGATAGGAGAGCGCATCGATCTTGGTGCCTATCTCCGCCAGACTGCCCTGCAACCCCTTTTCCATCGTCGCCAGCATTTCTTTAATGTCCGCACAGATAGAGGTCTCCTGGGCAGGTCCACCGGGCGGCGGTGCCGGAGCCGCGGTATCAGGCCCCTTCGTCTTGCGAGGGTCGAAGGACAGTTTAGGCTGGGTCTTGTCCCCCTTGCCCATGTTGCTTCCGGAGCTCCGCGCTCTCTAGGGTCTCAGCACCGCCCGGCCGGTCCCGGTATCCGTCCGGCGACTCCCACGAGGCCAGGAAGGGACTCCGCCGTTTCTCGGCAAGGCGCAGGCCAGGGGGCCCCCCAACGCAGCCGGGCCACCAGAGGACCAGGGCTCCCGGGTCCAGGCCACGTCGCCCAGCACACCGCTCCTGCCCTATGTCCGGAGGGCACCTCCCGGCCGTCACCCCCGAGGGGGCAGCTACGGTCACTCCAGAAAGGCTCCCCCTGCCCCTCTAGGCCGCACGTCGCCGTCTGGTTCCCGGCCGGCGTCACGAACGGGGCCAACCGGTCCCGGTCTGCAATGCGCTCCACTCCGGTCTGGCAGGCGTCTGGAGCGCGCTCCGTGCTTCCCCAACGCCCCGCCGGGCTCCTCAGGGCTCGCTAGGAGGCCGCAGCCGAAGCACCAGTGCCGGTCCGCCAGGCAGCCGCAGCGCTGCACCACCTCGCCCCTCGACAGCAGGGGCCCGGTTCCTCCCTATTCTGGGGCTGCGTGTGCAGGAGCGCCCGCCCGGTGTCCTCCCAGAGGTGGCTAGGGAGGGAGGGGTCCGGTAACCGGCTCAGCCGAGGGGGTCAGCGGCAGGTCCTGAAGCGCGAGGTCTCCATGTGCTCCGCGAGGTCCCCGTCCGACAAACTGAGGCTCGACTCAGGAGGGGGGGGGAGGCGAATCCGACAGTTCTCCGCCCCGTCCTCCACAGGTGCTCGTATCTCCTTGGTCCCACCGGGTGCCGTCCGTGCCCCAGCGTCTCCGAGTCCACCGCGGTCGTCCCCCTCGCCGGTGACCGCACGTCGAGCGACGCACACCGGGGCAGGTCTCAAGGCAGGTCGGGGATGACGGCCCAGTCCGCCCTACCAAGCTCCGCTCGACTCAGGAGGGGGGGGGAGGCGAATCCGACAGTTCTCCGCCCCGTCCTCCACAGGTGCTCGTATCTCCTTGGTCCCACCGGGTGCCGTCCGTGCCCCAGCGTCTCCGAGTCCACCGCGGTCGGCGCTCCCGGGGGTTCGGGTCCTCCCCCTCGCCGGTGACCGCACGTCGAGCGACGCACACCGGGGCAGGTCTCAAGGCAGGTCGGGGATGACGGCCCAGTCCGCCCTACCAAGCTCCGCACTCCGCGCCGATGCCCCTCGGCGCTGCAGGAGTATTCCAGGGCTCCCAGGTGAGGTAGTCTGGTGCGGGAGGGCTTCCCCACGCTGAGGCGCTCGAGCTATGCGCTGCAGAGAATAAGGATCGTTTGAGGGTTGATGCCAGGAGCTACGCGCTCACGCGTCCGCCATGATCCTCGGCTGGCTCCGCCCCCCCCTCAATCATATTAGTTCTCAAAACTTGTAATAACATGGTTTTGGATTACTGGTTGAGCATTATGTTTGCTACTGTTTTTTTTCTCCACAACTACTTCTTGATTTGTGTGTCTGTACCCACTGCTCCCACACCAATCTCGCTTTTTTAGGCCTATATTAACTTAGTAATTAAATCGAGATGTTTTTTGTCCAACTGCCGCAACCTATGTAAAATGTTTACATTTTATGTAGCATTTGCAGCCATCTATGCTCTGACATGCAAGCATGGTCACAATAACTATTTGAACGTGTAATGCAATGTTCATTGCTCTTGTGTGAAGAGGAACAGATACAACCACAAAAGAGCTAGGGAAAAGGACGGCTTCGCACATAACAAAACAAGCATTAGCAAATCTAATAGGTCTGATATTGGGTGCCACCCTTTTGTCTTTATCAGTGCTCGTTTTATTATGTTTTTTGTTAAACTTTATTCTGGAGGGCCTGTGACATCATTAAAAAAATATATACATTGGCTGAAAGCCAAAATATTTTTTTTTTCACCTCACAAAGCACACATTGCCATTGTAGTTCTTGGCACTTAATTAAACTACTGTGTGTGTGCATGGGCAGCTTGTGTAATGAGAGAATGCGGTCACTCACAGTGACGTTAGCTAATGGCATAAGTGGGCTGGCCCATTGCCTCACGCTGTATGTTGTAGTGGTAGGAAGTAAAATGTGAGTGCTGGATGCAGAGCCCTGCCTTAAACCCCCAGTGAGCATATTAGATATATAACTTAAGTAAAATGTAAAGGTCTTGGCTAGCACCATACCCAAAACAAGTCATTGATGGCATATGCCATGCACATTGCTGAGAGCCTCTATGTTCCCTATTGGTCTGTTTCATGCAGCCCTAAGGTGGGTGGAAACCAGAGGTGCCACCCGCAGAAGCAAGCGAGCATTGGCAGTATCTTGCTTTTTGTAGCGCCCAGAGTTTTTACCCTTCTCAAGAAGTGTAGTAGGGTGCCTCAGACAAAGATTACCGTACTACAGTCTGGGGCTGGTCCCGGTGCTGCCATTGCTGTGTATTCGTCTGGTTGAGATGATGGAGGGCTGCTGTTTGGGACCAGCGATGTCTCTGCTGAGCTGTTACCCACATTTATTTTATATATAGCGCTTACTACCCCAGACGAGGCGTTGAATATAACCCTCAAATAAACGGAGAGCCACGTCGTGCAGTAATGAAGGGAATTGTGATTGGTTTGAAGGCCGAGAAGTGAACGAAATGTTTATTTTCAATTAAAATGCCACTTTTAAACCCGGGTGTACGGCAGATAAGACCTGCGAGAAGTTGCAGTTATGGGCAGCGGTGTTTGGTTTACACAGTGAATAAAATGACCTGCACTGCGTGCTGCAGAGAGCTCGAGCCCTAATTAGAACAAGGCTGATTCATTACTCTTAGGTTATAGGTTCTTCTCCCCTCCCCCACCTCTCATCTTTCAGGCTTCGGGTTACCCTCTCCCCTTTGGCTCAAGCAGCAGCAGAGACGCTTGAGTCGCAGCCTCCCCTTATTTCCTAATTCCCTCTACTATGGTTTTCATTTTGGGAATATTAGCCTTGTCAGATCTCTTGTTTTCCCACTGACCTAGAGTTTATCCTTAAATAAACTTCTACATAAAGTACTGTACAAAGCTGGCCCTGCGGACCGCCTGCTGAAGGCAAATTCCATGCAAGTCGGTTGCAAGAGGGTTTCAAACAAATCGGCCATACAATAATAGTTTTGCACTATACAGTGTTCCAGAAAAAGTGCATGTACATTGCATGCTGGTAAAATGGTGGCATATCAAGAGTCGGGGCAATGAAGATTTCATGTGCAAAACTGCTGGTACATATTCCATGTTTCTTGTTAGTTGATGGGTAACCTGGTATAACTAGCAGTATATTGTACTGTAATTGCATTTATGTAGCGCTTACTACTCCTGACATGGCATCAAAGCGCTTTTTCGGCGGGGAGCACGCTGCTCCGGAATCCATAAAGGATTAGTGTTGAATTAGTATAGTGAAATATGAAAGTACTTTAAGTGGTGGAAATCAGTAAGTTATTTGGATTGAGAAGGCTAGCGGAGGGATAGAAGAGGGTTAAAGGTTTGCATTTATATAGTGCTTGTTACTCCTGATGGGGTGTTGAAGCGCTTTTTTGGCGAGTAGCACTCTACTCAGTGGGTTATTGTTTAGTGTACAGATAGTGGTCACGGTGATTTTTCATGAGGTATTGGAAGGTTCTGAAGGGTGAGTCCTGCCTGATACTTAACAAGGTGTCCTTCCAGATCTTTGGTGCAAAACATGGAAAGGAGAGGGTTTGAGGGCTGACTTTGTTGCAACAAACTGATTCCAACTAGAGCTTGCTCGTACTCCAAAGGTGTTGCCATCTGCTTGAGAATATTAATATTTTTCAGATAAAGAAGGGTATTTCAGTTTCAGTTTCATAAAGCTTTATTTCGGTTAAAAAACATAAAAGCACAAACATATAATACAGAAACATATTAATAAAAATTCATAGGGCATACTAGACCATAGTACATTAGATAAAATAGTTAAAAAATACTAAAAGAATCAGGTAATGAAACAATCAGTGGCCAAAAGTAAGAACAGTTGATCAATAGTTAAAACATCATAATACTACACAAGATTTGCCTTAATTATTACATTTCTTATAAACCACATAGAGAGGAGGAATCTTGAAGTGGCAAAGACAAACACAGGGGTCGTATCATGTTTTAATAATCTAAAAACCTCCCTGTAATCCCTAAAACCTCTCAATTTACAAAGGGAGATAATCCATTTACATCGTGCCCTGATATAAGAGGGACAAAAAAGCAAAACGTGCAAGTCTGTCTCCTCTACATGCTCACAACCAGGGCAGGGGCACCACCTAGAAGAAGAGGGCATCCATTTATTTGACAGCCCGCACCGGTAGAGAACCGTATCTAAATTGGAGATAAAGTGTTTTTGCTAACGGGGGCTGGATGTCATCCAAAAAATTTTCAAAAACATAATGGTCCTTCACCTCCAAAAATTTAAGAGACAACCTGCCCAGGTTGGGGTCCAGATCACGAAAATTCAGGTGGTGCTGTTTTAGAATACCCCCCAACGCCCTCTTACTAATCAGAGGACAGGAAGTTTCAGGCGAAGTCCACAAATCTTCCCTGTGTGTATCATGGCAGAGTTGTTTAACATGTTTAAGCCACAGAATTTTACCCGATCCCCTAATAGACAGTAGATCGACCAGCTCTTCCTTATAGCTTGACAACTCAGGAGTAGACCAGAGTCTCCTCCAGTAAAGCAGAGGTTGATGGGAAATAGTCTCCTGGATGGGGAGCAGTCCCAAATCCAGTCTTAAGGGGATCAAAGGAGTACTCTTAGGGAGGTTTAAAAGACATCTAATGAAATTATTTTCAGTGACGGACATGGAGCTCGCGTTGGCATGGCCCCAGAGCTCTACGCCGTATAATGCCGCTCCCCTAGCCTGAGCCCTGTAGATTTCCACTGGGGGGCCCACGGGTCATTAAAAACCTTTAAGATTCCACCTGATGTTTGAATCAGCTTGAGATTAGCCTTGACCATATGGGAGTCCCACTCCATCCTATCATTCAGGGTGACTCCCAAATAATCGAATGTAGAAACTTTCTCACGAGAACATCCCTCCAGATGTGGGTGGGGGTAGGTTGATGGTTTGGAATTAAAAACCATAAATTTGGTTTTAGAAAGGTTTATCTCCAAATTTCTAGAGGAGCAGAAAGAACAAAAGAACTCCAAAGTTCGCTGGACACCCATTGGAGATTTTGAAAGTAAAAGGGTGTCATCAGCGAACATTAGGGCCGTAATTCTGCGTGCTGCTAGAGTCGGAGAATCAAGATCCTTTACCCCCAAAAGATGTGGGATCAAACCATTGATAAATAGGGTAAATAAGGTAGGGGCCAACACACACCCCTGCCTAACACCCCTATCTACCGGGAAGGGCGCAGAGAGAGGGTATTTAGTTTTAGAGTTTTCATAATATTTAAGGCTCGTGGCTTTCAGTTTTTACGGATTTTTACAGATAATTACAGACAGAAAACAAAGTGTTTCCTGTCTGTATGTTTTTTTAAAAGCGGAAAAATGCAGAAAAGTGTGATTCTTGTGGGTGACTCTCCATGCTGTTTTTCGTGATTTCTAGCACAACAGCTGAGCAGATAGGCAGCATGGGAAGTTAAAAATAGGTTGAGATTTCCCTAAATGCGGTTTATGGTAATATATATTTGTATTTGTATTATAATGCTCAAATTTACCTGAAGGGGAAGTGTTTTGCTATGTTTCGCTGCTTAATTAGCTAAAAAAAATGACAAGCAGCAAAGTATGAGTGCATGTTTATCAGTTGAATAAATGTGGAAATATACCATTTTATGACTCCATATATTCTCAAAACACAAAAGAAATATGGATAAATACCAATAAGTTGAGCAATAAAATAAATAAATACAGACAAATGTTTTAAAACAAATACCATAAAACCGGGAGCCCTAATAATAATACAGGCAGATCTAAAAGTTCCCTAAATTTGGTGAGGAAGCAATACGAGGTGAATAAATTATGCCATAATACAGACAAGTTTCCTAGTGATAGGAAGCAATCTTGCATCTCTACAGAGGACACCTTTCCAAGGGGTGTCTGTATTGCAGGGAAAAAAGTTAAGATGGAGATGCCATATTCCAGTCTTGAGATTACCAATGCTTGTAAAACCTCATTAAAATATCTTTGAGAAATGGGCTGCTAATCAGATTGGACTAGAGATTAACACTCTCTGATGTTGCTGTTATATGGCCATCTAGGATGAGTTTATGGTTTGTGTGTCAGTTCAGAGCATAGACCAACGTCTTTGAGGTATGTCATGGTTTTATAGGATTTTTAGGCATCTGAGCTGATAAGCAGAAGTTCAGTTTTGCTTTGAATAAAGTTTAGTTCATATTCACTTATTCAGCTATGTATTTTTGAAAAACACCCCTGCTGATAGTTGATGAAGGTGCTAGCATTAATCTTGAGAAAAATCTGAATGTCATCTGCATATTACTGGCAAGACACGAGGAGAGTAGGTGTCCCAGGGTTTCTAAATATCTGCACAATTAATGCACATACAAAGAATCTAGAGCAAGCGGTTATTCTGCAAAGCTGGCATGTTTAGACACATCAACCAACATTCCAATAAAATGAAGTAAGCTGCACAGCTTTAAGACAAACACTCCTCACAGTGTAGGGTAACAGGAATTCTCTGTGAAAAATTAACTCTTTTCAAATGTTTGGACATCTTAGCACCCCCCATGTGGATACTCTCAATATTAAATCATTACTCTTCGACCATTTAATTGTAGTTCAGTTTCCCAGGCTTTGTTTTCAGCTGTGGTAGGCGCTGTCAAGCTGCCCACTTTGCATGTTTTGTGTATCTTCCCGGTGTCAATAAAGCGGGATTAGCCAAAGTTTAAAAAATGTAATGCACACTCAGAACGCAAAACTGTCAAGTTTACTTTTACAAAAATGTGCATATGTTTTCAATCAAGTGGAGAAAAAGCACGCATGTGCACAGATGAGTGAAATAGCTGCTCTATGGCCCGATCATTGAACTTTTTGTCGGTTCACAAAACATTCCTCTGAAGAGGACAAACAGAAAGGATGTTTAGTAGAGGCTGACCTTGGGTAGAGTTCTCATTAGCCAACTTCATCATGTAGAAATGATCCCTCCCACCAAAAGGAACAACAGTGTCCATTACTACAATAACCCCATGAAGCACAGTAAAATACTGTATTGCCAATCCCTCTTCCAGCTCCTGAATCCATCATGGGCTGTTCAACTGATGGTTAGAGATCCAAGTGTTGACTGGTGCAGGGGGACGCATGAGTCGACAGAAGAGTAGGTACTCAAATTCCAAGTGATGGTTAGGACCAAGGTGTCAACTGATGGTTAGGGACCTAAGTGCCAACTGGTGCTGAGGGACCCATGAGTCAACACGTGCATAGGGACTCAAATTCCAAGCGATGGGTAGGACCAATATGTCAACTGATGATTAGGGAACCAAGTTTATACTGATGGTTAGGGACCCAAGTTAGGGACCAAGGTATCAGCTGATGGTTAGTGACCAAGGTGTCAGTTGATGGGTAGAGACCAAGGTGTGAAATGATGATTAGAACATTGGAATGTTGGGAGCTCCATTGAAAACAATGGAAAGCTCCGGGCTTATAATGGCTGCTATAAGCCCGGAGCTCCAACATTCCAATGTTTCTTTGTTCACAGCTCTGGCTGTGAACAAAGACTTCAGGGAGCCTGAGGGGATTTGAATCCCCTCGCGCTCCCTGAAGGCTTTGTTTTGTTAGAACATTCTGCCCTCTATAATGTTCTAATAGCCTTATAGCCCTTCGTAGCAGGGCTATACCGGCTTTTAAAGCCCCTCTGCTTTGTTAAAGTCCCTCGCCTTCGGCTCGGGCCTTTAACGCTGCAGCGGGCCTTTAACAGCCGGTATAGCCCGCTACGGCGGGCTATAAGGCTATATTAAGGACCAAGTTATCAGCTGATGGTTAGGAACCAAGGAGTGAACTGATGTTTGGAGAACCAATTGTCAATTGATGGTTAGGGACCCAAGTGTCAACTGGTGCTGAGGGACCCATGAGTCAACAGAAGTATAGGGACTCAAATTCTAAAAGATGGTTAGGACCAAGGTGTGAACTAATGGTTTGGGACCCAAATGTGAACTGATGGCTAGCAACCCAGGTGTCTGCTGCTGAGTAACAACCAAGGTGTCAGCTGAAGGGCAGGGACTAAGGTGTCAGCTAATGTGTAGGGACCAAGGTTTGAAATGTTTAAGGGCCAAGGTGTCTGCTGATGGTTAAAGACCAAGGAGTCAATTGATGGTTATGGAATCAAGTGTCAACGAGTGGTAAGGACCAAGGAGTCGGCTGACGGTTAGGGAACCAAGTGTTGATTGATGGTTAGGGAACCAAGTGTCAGCTGGTGGTTAGGGACCAATGTGTCAGCCGATGGTTAAGAGAACATGGTGCCGAACAGTCGTTAGAGACCAAGGTGTCAACTGATGGCTAGAGAACCAAGTGTTGAAAAATTAACTGAATGCTGATGATAACCAATTTTACAGCTAGACTGTGTTCACTTCAAAAAGCTAACAGATGTTCAGGTGAAATATGCAGAAAGTCTGCAAAGTGACCTATGTAAGTGCAGAAAAAACCATCTTAAGCCGGATGCTCTTAGACCAAATTGAGTTGCCAACAAAACTTCTATAAACTCCTCTTCTAGCCAAAAGGAAGCAGGGGTAAAAGTCAATATCTCAGTCAAAAACAAAAATAGGTCAACTACTACAAACTTTGCTTATTCACATACACTTGGCCACTGAGGTACACAAGCATGTATGCCGTTAAAACACGGGCTCTAGGGACCCATTTTGTTATTTGTAGAGTGTTTGGAGTAGAATTTGCTTGCCTAGTTTGAGATTTTAGCAGGTCCATGTGGATTCACCTGAATGGGTTTGGCACTCTGTGTTTTGACTTTGCAGATTCAGCTCTGTATTGGATGGTGAGCCTGGTCCTGTTCTAAATGTTGAGCCTAGTTCTTTTCTACTTTTTGACATTCACAATTTCCGTTTGTTTTGTTTAATGTCTGTTTTCCACTTGGTTACACCCTTCTAATCTGATTGTTTATATATTTTGTATTTTCTGTCATTCCTTCACCCTAAAAAGGGGCCCTTGATCACTGCTTCTGCAGTGCCCCCTTCTATCTGATCCCAAATAACATTGTCATCACTTATCTCTCCTTCCTACTAACTATCCACTTACTTTAATTCTGCTCGTACTCTCTGCATCTCCGGATACCTGCCACCATGATCTACATTGTTTGTTGTGCAGGTGCTTCTGCTGTGGTGCTGTAGGACTGTCAATCAGTTGTATTATCTACCTATCTCATTTCTCTGGAGGTTGTCTGACACTAGTGTTCCAGTGGTGGGGCTGTGTGCTTCTTAAATTGTGTTACAGTGAATAACAGTCCAACTGGCTGCATTTGTATGGTATGTGGGCAGTATTTGCTTAGGGGCTGGCAGTCTCTCAAACAAGAGGTCCATGGGGCATGAGGGATTAACTGAGTGCTGGTTTTCAAGATGTCACAATTTGTTTCAGTCAGGGTGCACTGTATTAGTGTAATTGTTGGGTAAGTATTTTTAGTGTTCTCTTCAGTAGAAACTGTAGCTTGCCATTAAAGAAACCACAGACTTCATTCTACAGGTCCCTCCTCAGACATGTTCACTCTCGCCAGCTGCTTCCTGGCTCTTATTGAAGTTTCGCACCTCCGTAACTCTGACTAGCCTAGAAGACCATAAGTGGACCCTTCAACTCCAAACACTTAGGCTTATCTGCATCCTTGCCTTCTCTTGTTTCCCGCGCCCCAAACATGTCCGCTATTTATCGTGCATCGGCTCATTCATTAAGGAAGTTGGGCATTCCAGATAGTAAGAGCCAGGCTTGAGTCAGAGGCTCAGGGCAACTAGAAACTTAAAATGAATGGGTCAACAGGATTTCCTAGTCAGACACACAGTTGCAAGAAAATCACCATCCTATCATAATAAGAATACCCTTGGCTATCAGCTTCTACAACAGCATGCACAGTCCAACGTCCAGACAAACAAACAAACAAGCTCTAATACAATGGAGTCTCTTCTGTGATGTCACATTAGGGTGTCTGCCAAGGGAAGGTTCCTTACAGCACCAGCTCACACTGGCATCCATTCCATTCCATGAATAGCAGAATGCAAGCACTCTTACTTAATATACACCAGATTAAGTAAAGACAAAGGATTAATTTTAGGTGAATAGGTTGACTTTCTCGTGGAATATAGAGATTGCGCCAGAAAGTTCAGGAATAAATAATTTAATGAAGCATACTCACATGAAAACCTTTCTGAATCTGGCCCCCAGAGGGCACTGCAGTGATTACTTGGTGTACTGTCAGACTATGGTATAGTAGCATAAAAAGTATTTGAGAAGCACAAATTCACCTCAAGAGGTATTTTGACACCATTAGCAGATGTTTGATGCACAACACAAATATACTTATTTTATAGACATCGTTATTCAGCTTTCACAATCTTCTCTTGTTTCAATGCAAACCGTCATGCGAGGTGACTTGATAATTCTCAACTTGGTGAATCGCATTTTCTTTCAAAAACGTTTTCTTCCTTATACACACTCTTCTTCCTTGTACACACTCTCCTTGACTTCTTAATTCTCATTGTTATGGGTTTGTAATAAATGTGATGTTAATGGAATGTTCTTCTTTCTATGTTCTGTTTGCCTCACGCTTGGAGTGTGTGTTCTTGGGAGTTCGATCAACTACTTCCAGTTCTGATCGGGATCCTTAGAATGCGACGCTCCTTGCCGTGGCTGTTGCTGTAACCAAATAAACGAGATTCTACGTATATAAATACTTCACTTCGTGGAGTCTCAATACTTACCAGATTTGGCGACGAGCGGGAGCAGCTTCAGCCATCAGAACAAACTCATTTCCTCTTGTTCGACCTCAAGTGCCTGCAACCGGAACGGGACTTCTTGTTGTGACCATCTCACCCTATCTGTGTCAGAGGAGGTCCGGCACGATCCAGTTTTTTCCAATTGGCGCATGTGGACCTCATTGTTGTTCTTGACCGTTGGGGGTTCATGCTCTTGCTTGTGCGGAGTCAGAGTTTCCATGTTCAGCGCTCGATTGGAACTCTCTCTGTAAGGCTGCTGAGTCTGACGTCAGGCGCATTTCGTAGTGTACTGACGTGACGTTTGGACGCACGGCGGCCATCTTGGCCTGGGTAAAGACCTTGTACTATGAAGAGGTGGGAGTTAGCTGTTCGTGCATCGCGGTGATGCACACCCCCTTAATTCTTTGACGAACAGCTGTTTGTGCATCGCGTTGATGTGCACACCTTTCAATCTTTGTTTTTTATGAAAGCAGCTGTTGGAGCCATTGTCTAAAGAAATAATACAGCTGTCGCTCCTGGTTCTCTTGGACACGCTCACATTTATTGGTCTCTTCGTGTTTCACAGTGCTATTTTAACAGGCACATCCGGTGATACACACACCTTATTATATCTAAGGCAGTTGAATACATATTTTTTTGGGTTTATATCAATATTACATTTATTTATTTAATTTTCTACTTAAAAAAAGTAGGGGAATAATAAATAAATATAATATAGGAGGGCATTTTGACTATGGCTACTCCTCATTAAATCATGCAACCTCCTCCATTTCTTGGAAAGCCGGGTAAGCCGTGCATGCCTTGGATAGAGTGGTTTTGTTTATTCGAAAAACAACTTGGTTGCAATTGATGCAACAGAGTAAGTATTCTCCTGCTTGCAAGTTTGCTCTTATGTTTGGTAGTCTGGGCCAAGCAGCACAACATATTTTTGACAGTTTGCCTCCAATTCCTCCTCCAGCTTGTCAATCTGGTGACAGAGTTTGGAACGTTTATTTAGAGGCAATCGCAAGACTTAAGAAACAGTTCTCTGAACAACCTAATATTATGCTTGAAAAACATAAATTTTACAAACGCAAACAGGGTGAGGAAGAAAAAGTGGAAGAATACATATCAGCTTTAAGGGTTCTGGCTACAACTTGCAGGTTTGGGCCTTTATTGGATGATTTAATCAGGGATCAATTTGTTTTTAATTGTGCGTCCAACAAAATAAAGGAAAGGATTCTAAGCTGTAAAAATCCTCCACTCTCTGAAGTAATTGATCCTGTTTTAAGCATCAAGAGATCTATTATCTCCACTAAGGCCATGCAAGCAGGTGCTCCAGCAAAAGTTAATCTAGTTTCTGACCAAGAAGTAGCCGCAGAAGAAAGTTTGCTTGCTGTGGGAGTAAAAGATAAGTCTAAAAATCTAGTTCAAAGGAAAAGCCAACCTTATTGTTAGAGATGCGGTTCGAAGTTTCACATTGGCAATTTTCCTGGCTGCCTGGCATTGGGTAAACGTTGTTCTATTTGTAAAAAGATTGGTCATTTTCAGAAACTTTGCAAGGGTCAGAAGAGACCAATCCAAGTGAACAATGTGAACGTCGAAGTGGATTCATGTTCTGAGTCTTTTGAAAATTTACTTTTAACTTTGGATTATAAGGATGACCTTTTGGAAGTTAAAGGCCCTTTTTTGATGCTATAATTGATGGTGTGGAAACCAACGTTTTGGCTGACTCTGGATCGCCAATAACAATTCTTCGTGATTCTTATTTTTTTGAGAAATGGAAAAAGAAGGTTACTTTATCCCATACAGACGTGAACCCGAAAGCCTTCGGAGAAAAGGACATTGACATGTAGGGTTTTTTCATATCTAATATTGAGGTTTTGGGTCGCAATAATGTTACTTAAGTGTATGTAGCTGAAAAGGGGAAGAACATTGTGGGCTGGAAAGATCTGGCAAAAATGGGTCTGTATTTAGTGCCTGGCGAAGATAACCCTGTTAGGGTTAAGGAAACCTCTGTGTGTAGTGTGGGTGAGCCGGATGTGGATCTTAGATCTGTGTTCAAAGATCAGGTGGGTTGTGTGAAAGGTTTCGAGCATAAAATTAGGTTATTACCTAATGCCCAACCAGTAATTCACAAGGTCAGGCCTGTACCTTTAAGTGCAAGAGAAGAGTTAAGAGCCATGCTCGATGATTTATGCACTCAGGGTATCATTCAACCCTCAGAATCTTCTCAATGGGTCGCCCCCATAGTCGTCGCCCATAAGAAGACCGGGGAGATTAGGCTTTGTGTAGACTTGAGGGGTCTAAATAAGAACATTTGAATCGAATGCCATCCGCTCCAAAAATTAATGAACTTCTGGCAAATTTGGGTGGAGCTAAATTGTTTTCCCTTATAGACCTTAAATCCGCCTATCATCAGATTCTTCTGAAAAGGGAGTCTCAGGAACTGACGACATTTGTTACACCTTTTGACGTGTATACGTTTCAGAGGCTTCCCTTTGGCCTAGCGTCAGCTGCTAGTGTTTTCCAGAGGATAATGAATACAATGTTTAAAGGCATGATGAGTGTGCAAGCCTATTTAGACGATATCCTGATTTTTTCTAAAAATGCAAGTGAGCATTATAATTTGTTGAAGAGGGTGTTGTCTGCCCTTGGGGACCATGGCATGACTGTAAGAGCTGATAAGTGTAAATTTGGAGTGAGGGAGCTAGATTATCTGGGTCAAACTGTATCTGACAAAGGTATCAAACCTACATTTTATGTTATCAGGGCCCTTAAAGAAGCTAAACCACCTGGTGATAAAGATGCACTGCGTTCTTTCTTGGGGCTTGCAGAGTATTACGCTAGATTTGTGAGCAATGATGCTCAAATTGTGGCACCCCTTAGAGTGTTACTCAAGAAGGGTCAAAAGTTTTTATAGTCTCATGAACTGGATGGCGTATTTGAGAAAGTTTAAGAGCTGATTGTTTCTGCGCAAGCTTTGCATGCATTTTGTGATGATTGTCCTTCTATTATCACGGTGGATGTAAGTATGAATGGTCTGGGGGCTGTCCACAGTCAAAGAGTGAATGGCAAGGAGCAAACTGTGGCGTTCGCATTGAGATCTCTCTAACATTTCAAGCGAAATTACATCACCATTGAACGCGAGACTTTAGCATGTGTTTGGGCGGCTCAAAAATTCAAAATGTATATTTGGGGTCGCAAGTTTGAAATTTTTACGGACCACAAGCCTCTCACTTTTATTTTCAACAAAGTCTCTAATAATACTATGTCATCCAGGTTGACTCGTTTGGTATCAAAGTTGCAAGAGTATAACTTTGATATGAAGCACATTCAGGGGGGGCAAAAAATGTTGGGCTGAAGAGGACTTTAATGAGGATGAGGTAGAGTATGTTGCTGTTCTGGACGCAGTTGAAAATTGTAGTCCAATTATTTCAGAAGCAGATTGGAGGATTGCTTGCTCAAATTATGTGGTGGTGGAATTTTTCACTGAAAAATGGCCAGAAGTAAGAAATGTAACTGGAGAATTAAGGAATGTTGCATTAGTTGATGATGAACTTTCAGTTAAGGATGGCTTTGTGCAAAGAGGGGATACATTCGTCCCTCCTGTTAGTCTAAGAAACTCTATTATTAGAGTTGCCCACAAGGGGCATTTGGGTGTGACAAAAAAATGCATGAAAATAAAACAACATTACTGGTGGCCTGCTTTGGAAGCTCAGGTTAGAAGTCTTGTGAACGGTTGTGAAGAATGTTTGCTTTCAGACAAGCACTGGAATCTTTCAAAGTTACCTTTGCATCCCACCGAGTTTCTGGGGAAACCTTGGGATAAAGTTGGTCTGGATTTTTCTGGTCCTTATGTTGTTTTGGCAGGAGAGTTAAGGTACTTGATCTTGGCAGTGGACTATCATTCAAAATGGATGTATTACAAATTTGTGGATTCTCCTAACTGATAATACCATTCATTTTTTAAAAAGAGTGTTTTTGTTGGAAGGAACACCTAGGTCTTTAGTGACAGATAATAGAACTCACTTTGTGTCGGATAGAATGTGTACATTTTTGGAAACTCACGATATCAAACATTTGAAAGTGGCCAGGTATTCCCCGGCTTCCAATGGTCTAGCGGAAAGGGGCAATAAAGTCCTTAAAGAAGGCATTCAAACGGCCCTGGCTGCTGGTCTCGATGTTGGAGCATTTTTGGAAGAAAAGGTGTGGAATTTCAATATCTCTCCACACTGTACCACATAATTCACTCCCTTTGAATTGCTAAGGGGTAGAAAGGCAAACTCTACTTTGTTACCGTCATGGCTGGACAGTAGGTTATCTGTTGGGCTTGACTCTTCTGGCATGGCTAAGGTAGTCAAGGAGAAACAGGCAGATATGAAGAAAAGATTCGACAGGAATGGTTTTCAAGGAGATTTGGAGATTGCTGAGGGAAACTGGGTTTTGTTTAAAAAAACATTCAAGGTTAAGAAAGGTGAATCTGTATTTTCGGATCCAGTTCTAGTCTGTAAGGTCAGTAAAGGTGCAGCATTTTTGGAAGGCAGAGGTTGGTGGAACAAAAGGCAGTTAGTTAAGTTGAGGAAGGATCAAGCGGAAATTATTAGAGGCAAGAAGGTCTCAAAGAATAAGCATGATCTTGAGCGGGCACATTGGTTGAATGATCATGAACAGACGGGGTTCAGGAATGAGAATGTAAGTCTGTCAGCTGTGGAACCGGTTGGGGGTACCTTGGATGGTAATGTGGGCAATTTGGCGCGGGGGTGTCGTAGTAAAAGACTTTCTCCCAGGTTTTCGGATTTTGTTACATACTGATCGCTACTTTGTTTTATTTTTGTGTTAAGGGGGGAGGTGATGTAATGGGTTTGTAATAAATGTGATGTTAATGGAATGTTCTTCATTCTATGTTCTGTTTGCCTCGCGCTTGGAGTGTGCAATCTTAGGAGTTCGATCAACTGCTTCCAGTTCTGATCGGGATCCTTAGAGTGCGACGCTCCTTGCCGTGGCTGTTGCTGTAACCAAATAAACGAGATTCTAAGTGTATAAATACTTCGCTTCGTGGAGTCTCAATACTTAAAACACTCATGGTTTCTCCCTCCCACAGAAAACATTTACTTTCTTACACTATGTGTTGGTTATATTCTTATCCGTTCCAGTTTATTCCAAACTATTGTAATACCTCACACTGGACATCATTTATTTTTGGATCTCATGTCCGACCTGTAATGAGGATAAAAGGATGGATCACAAGTGACGACTCTTTCCCCACAACACTTATTTAGGGAACTTGGGGATCAGTACTCCCCGCTCACTTACAAGCCAACATTAGGTCGACAGTTGGTTACCAAAGACTATATGGCTTTGACTCTGGGTGTCTACATCATCACCTGTGAAATAAGCTCACTGGTGCAATGAAGATGACACTTTTATTGGAACAAACAAGACACCCCTCCTCAAACAGCACCCAAAGTCACAAGCAGCCTTTAGTGCAATGTACAGATTGCTCTAGGCTCACATTAGGCAGCTAGCCAAGGGCAGGCACCATATACGAGGGTGCTGAAATGAAGTTGACATTGTACCTATTAATCCAACTGTAGCATTTGTGTTGGATTATAATAGCGTGATCTGTATGCACCACGACAGGTTAGCGTGCATCAATGTGCATCTGTAATTGAGCCTAAAATCAGTGTTTTAAATGGAAATACAGAACGGCAGGTACACCCTCTTTAGAGTACCTGTTTGCTCCTAAGAAGTGCTGGTACTCTCCCATTAAATGTATTCCAGCAGTGCTGAGAAGTGAAGGTACTTTCCACTTTAAATTAAAGATGTTCAGGTACTCAGTACCTGCCCGTTTAAAGCACTGCCTAAGACTTTGACACCTTAACGTTGTCTACATCAGTCTTCCAACCTGCAAAAAACCTGTCTTGCAAAGATTTGCACCTATACCTTATGATTTGGGGGAATAATGCAAGAATGTGTTTTTCAGACAGCGGGACTATTGTTTCTGTTGAAGGGATATTACCGCTCACTATACTGTCGAATGCCACAGGATGAAACTTGAGACGATATATGTATTGCACCTCGACCCCAACTGTCATAGCAGAAGAACCACAGCTCCGGGGTGTCGCTATCAATGGTGCAGCAGGTGCAGTGACACCAAGTCCCGGGAGTGTTAGAGGCCCACTGCAGCCCAGTTATGGCTGAATTTTACTACCTAACCAATGGACAGGGAGGTCCATTTTCCATGCCTGCACTTGGGACGAAGACACCCATGTTAAAGCCACTGCACAACTCGCCTTTTTGTGAAAATCTTATGCCACTGACATTCACTGCATGCAAGTCAGGGCACCGTATGAAGTGCAGTTTGGGCCTGTTGCTCGCCGGGTGTGGGTGGTGGGGACCACATCATTTCCCAGTATGCGTTATGCACATAGAAAAGTCAGCCAAAGGTAAATCGTTTTCGGCCTCTATCGAAATCCTTAAGAGATTTTATTGTGAAAAAGGGAAGAATATCTTGTTCCTGCCAGAAAAGAAAGGCGCCTCTGCCAGTGAAGCGGCCTTGTTCCCTCTTGCCTCATCAGCGTTCCCACGGAGATAAGCCACGGTTTCCAAGGCAATCCTGGGCGCGAGCTCCTCTGTTTCCATCATAGCACGCAAAGTTAACAGCCAATGGAGGGAGGCGGGCCTCAGCAGAGAGCCTTGAAGCTCTGATGAAAGAGAGCACGTGAGCATGAAAGCAACATGGCCTCCGCTCCTCGTCCTCCGAGCAGTGATTGGACCGCTGTGGAACTCTGAGCTTGTTAGACGGGGTTTGGAGAGTGGCTTGAACCACAGTTCTGGGCTCGTCTAATCTGTGAAAAGAATTATCATGTCCATTGTACTGTAAACTCCATGTTGTCTGAATGCACCGTTTTAACCAGTTGTTCTGCCTTTTTACCTACGCTGCATATATGAATACTATTAGGATATGGGGGGTGAGGGGGAGGGGCATCCTAGTACCACAAGGTGCATTCCTCCAGTCATCACCTTGAGAACACTGCCTAGTGTGTGATGTATGCCTTGTCACTGTCTGGCTGTTTTTACAGGGTTTTGTTATTGTTCCTTTTTAATTATTTTGGGACTGCTTTCCAGAGTGACTTGAAGCAACCGCAGGTCAGAGAGTAGTCACTGTTCAAAATATCTACATAATGAACAAATGTCTGCCCGTACCTGCATTGTGGAAATCCTCCACGGAGAGTTCCTATTGATTTTATACTTTTTTTTTTTAAGCTACGTGCCGTTCTTGTTGCCAATAGAAAATTCTAATTAATCAAGGATATTTTACACGAAAAAGGCTTTCAGGTTCCCTACCATAAAGTTATATCTCCTACATAGATTTAAAAAAAAAAACCTGAGCTATTACACGAAATTGACTTGAGATGGAGAACTATTGATAATACTATGCAACAATTAAAACCATCTAATACTCACCAGTTATGGTTATCTGTCTGTGCGCGGCTTCCCCAGCCATTGTACTGCTCAAGATCTCAGATTTGATACTGACATCACTGACAACCTCATATATTTGTTTTTTAAAGGTTTTTGTAAAGCACTACGTGTCTCCTTTGAATTGCTTCAGAATTCTAAGATGGAGCACATTGAAGAGATAGAGCGCAATCACGTCCAGTGTTCTTCAGACACAACACCAA
Organism: Triturus cristatus; assembly: GCF_964204655.1. Classification (NCBI taxonomy): domain Eukaryota; kingdom Metazoa; phylum Chordata; class Amphibia; order Caudata; family Salamandridae; genus Triturus; species Triturus cristatus. The sequence continues at coordinate 962,580,391 of NC_140580.1, forward strand.
CATCATATATGATCATAACAGAGCAATCGTATATCTGGTCCTGACTGACAGCCTTCCCATTTCCTACCTATAGTATTACATCACCACTGCTTTATTGACTCGTTTCTCTGCCCACGGATCTACACACTTACACACTTATTGAGTAATGCTCTTTCTCACCAAATCACTTATGTGCATCTGTTCCCTCTGTGTGGCTACATCAAGGTGAAGTGGCCTCGGAGCATGCCAGTCTCCTCCCAACTTATATATGAGCATCTATTCACAAAACTAGCAGGGGCACCAGAACCTCTGCTAAAGCGTGCAAACTTGCATCAGGAACTATGATGGACTTAAGGTCATCAAACATGCTTTGACCACAAAGGACATCACAGGGTTGATCCATTTTCGGGCCCCTATGTCCTCAATAGCCTCTTAGTTGCACCTGAAGAGTCAGTGGATCGGCTGGGGATACAGCCATGGAAGTGAAAGGAGCTTGTGGTGTGTTATAGCCTCATAAATGTATATTGTGTTATATTAGTGCTTTCATTTTCGCCGTGATTGTAGAGCCGACTAACTCCATATGATCCTGGAATTCTAGTGTTAGATCCCTACTGTCCTTCTTTGATGTATCTTCTGGGAAACTCAGTTGGTGTGAGTCTGAAAAGATGTGCTTTACCTGTGTATTTCATCTCAAAGTAAACAATACCTTCTCTAACTTGTGGTGACGTACTTAACACTGTCAAGGAGCTGTTGTTGGACCCATCGAAGAGGCATACCCAGCAAAGCTACTCTTCCACTTTTGTCAAGGGGATAACTTTTGTCTGATGTCTTCCGATGACTACAATGATGGGCAGATCAAACGCATCAAGTATGTTATAATTGCAAACACATATCCTAAATCAATCACTGTATCCAGAACATGCGCTGCTTGTACTACATGTGAAGTTCATCCTGCTTAATGTGCAGTTTAATCTAAAGATGTAACTCCTGATAAATCTGGAACATGCATTGCCAATGTACATCATGCTTAAAGTGCAGTTGCAATTAAATTGCACAAGCCCGAAATATAACCACTGGGAGTTTTCTACAGAAAGTGGCTATTTTTCTGACAATAACTTTTTCAGGGGAACATAGGAGTGCACCTCCAATAGAAACTAACTCACAACAAGGAAACCATATGCAAGTAATAGGTAAAAATAGAAAGAGGACTACCAGATACTGGTTGTGTGAAATTACTACACATGATTTTACTACACATGCCTTTACCATGTATTTTTTACAACGCATGCCTTTACCACGCAGGTAAGTATAAATAATGCAAGAAACATATATATATATATGCATGTGTGTGTGTAGCTAATTTTAAATTGTATTTTTGGGCGGGAGACCCCAATCTCTCCCACTTTTCTATAAATAATTGTATGTATATATTTATTCGAAAGGAAACCTCCTAAACCCCTTTATTAATCACCCTTGCCACCTTATGCCCACACCCACCTCCTAAACCCTAAAAATACCTTTATCATCATATTCCCTAACCCACCTCTAAATCCTAAAACCACCCTATGCCCCTACCAGTCCCTAAACTCTAACATACACCCTATGCCCCTGCTCACTCCATAACCCTAAAATACCCTTATTGCCCTATACTCTTACAACCCCAAAAACCTAATAATTGCCTTATTACCCTATACCCCTACCCACCCCTTAATCCTAAAATACCCTTACAATTCAATACCGATACCTACTGCTAAAAATACCCTTATCACCCAATACCCTTACCCACCCTTAAACCCTAAAAACAGACTTTCAACCCAATACCCCTACTCTCCCTAAACTCAAAAAATACCCTTACCACCCTATACTCCTGCTTACCCCTAAACCTCAAAAATCCCTTGCAACCCAGTACGCTTACCCACCCCTAAACCCTAAAACAAACCATTTATTTATACATATCTATATTAGATATATTTATATATAGATATAGCTACAGATGTAGATGTATAGATATATACACACTCACTACACACACACATACACTCACCTTAACTGTACTTACCATGCGTGGTAAAGGCATATGTGCAGTAAAGGCTGAGTGGTAAAGACACTGAATGATTAAAACATCATTGTAAATATGTTTTCCCCAATTCTCCATCAATGTACTTTTGTTGGGATCTGTGAAAATAGAATTATATGAAGAAACATAGTTTTCAAGGGAGAGTAACTTTATAAGTTGTATATAATCTAAAACATATTTATAAACAACATCTTCTGTAGAGAAAACAAATTAAGAACTACCCATTGTCATCAATGGATTATAACAATGCCGTTATAGTATTGAGACACCAAAGAGCTGAGATTTAGGTGTCTATTTTTGTTATTTCAGTCTCTTATTTTCTTTTGACTTAGAGATTTATCGTGGGTCGGTTTTCAAGTTATATCTGAAAAATATAACTGTACAAAGGAAGACAACAGGGACCACTTTTATTGTTTTAATAGTGGAATACCTTGTGTTCAAATGTTAAAATGATCGTTCTAGAAGAATTCAGGTGAACCAATTATACCATGGGTAGAGAGGTGCGACGCATTTGAGACTTATCTGGAAACAGTGGGTGGTGATATATTTACAAAAGAAATTTGGCCATGTTAAAGCATAGTCGTGGGATCGAAGGGAGAAGAATTTTGAAACCATTAACTGTTCCAAATATGGATGAGGTTGATAATGCTTCTGAAAAAGATGACGATTTAGATGATGAGTATAAATGGGCTATGAGGATGTTGGAGGATAATTTTTGAAACTGGGTTAGCACAGTGGTAGACAGATGTAAATCATTTTCACATGCACAACTTCCAGGAGAATCTGTTGAATATACAGCAGGGTTACGTGCCATAGTTGCCACAAATAAATTTAAAGAATTAGTAAAATCATACAAGATCAGTTATATAGCCGGACCAACACTGTGAACATACATTAAATGCTGCTTGGGATATAGGAACCTTCTTTAGAAAAGGTAATGAATTTGATCACAGAACACATCACATTATCTGAACTCTGTCAAGGCAAAGGAGGGTGTAGCTAGGTTAAATCAAAACTGTGAATTGAATGGCACTGAGGAGGAGCAATTGGTGAATGAGAGCAAAACAAAAGGGGGAAAGGGTGCGGTGCCTGTTGTTTGGGAGAAATGCCAATGTAATAGGCGTGGACGCGTAAAGCACACAGCAGCTTCTACTTCATGTCCCACAATAAAAGCAAAATGTTTCAAATTTAAAAAATGTGACAGTTTTCGTAAGACTGAGATGGCTAGCAGGAGAAGCATGGATGTGGTTCAAACCGTTAACCAAGACAAGAAAGAAAAAGCTCGTCATCAGATTGTGGAGAGGAAGTCGAAGTCTTGGTAGTGTGTGAGGCAGAAACATCACTGAAGGAAGTTTATAGTGTGGACAGACAGAATTAAGCTCCAAAGTGTTTGGTGAATGTGTGTGGTACTTATGTACAATGTTGGTGGGTTCGTGTTCTCTGTATACTCTGATTGACATGGGGCTTTGGGAAATGTTGAGAAAGTTAGAGCTGATTGAATCTTACAAAGATACAGAAGGATATTATTCAACACAACTAATGTACAAGCTGAGGCACGTTTAGGGTAAAGTTTATGAGGTGGAGAAAGGTAATTCTTTGTTAGGATGGCGGGAGCAACGAGCTTTGGGTATCATCATGGACCCAATCACCCTGGAGAAGTCTTAATGATGGTGAATAGAGACGTAAACACATGGATGCATAAGTTTCCAAATCTGTTTAGCGAATGGCTAGTTTGAAAAAATTCAGTCATCACATTGTAATAATGCAGAGATCTGGGGGTACGAAAACCTTGTCAATCTTACGACCTCTGAAAATAGGTTAATGCGTAGCATCACATTGCTCCCACAAAGTACACCAGTGTGTCCGCTACTACATGACCTAGGAAGAAGGACCCTGGCTGAGGTGGCCAAACTGCGCCCCTTACTATACTGGCGTAGGCTTTGGACCACACCAGAACTAAACCATTATGCGGTGGGCTTTATGGACATAATCAGGGCTGATACATTTCACAAAATAAGTTGGCTGAGAGGAATTAGAGATGCCCTAGTAAGTATAGGTATGAGAACACTGTGGGAAGAACCAGACAGAGCTAGCTTCCCTTCAAAAAAGATCCTGAAAGAAAAATACTGGGAGATGATTACACAAAAAATACTTAGCAACAGTGTGTCTTCTACCTTAACAGGAAACTTTTTGGAAGCTAAACTGTCACCGAATTTTGAAGTCTTTTGGGACATAATAGCAAAACCACACAATAGGAAATTGTATTTCCAGTTTAGGGTGGGTTCATTGCCCATCAAAGCTTTTACAGCTGGTTGGTCCAAATCCCATGATAATATGTGTTCTCTATGCCAGACTAGAGAGGAGTCGGCAGCACACTTGTTATTTGCTTGCCCAGCCTATGCCGCTCCTCAGCGAATGTGGCTAGTTCCAATTTGCAAACTACTTGGAACTAGAAGGAGTGAAAAAGCACGAAGAATTCTACGCACAAACACTTCTATTCCAATCATTACAGCTGTAGCAAAATTCTTAAGTTGGGCTTGGACGATAAGGTCACACTCCTTTCCCACCTAACAATTGCTCTTTCTTGCACCTGTATACGAAGTTCCATAATTAAACTGTGATTAAAAGTATTAGCCCCATAACGCTTGCTCCATATGCTAGGACACATTTTTAATTTCCTTTTACCTGAGTTATCTAACGGTGCTTGTTTTTTAATGGTTTTTTAATGGTTGTCCTTTATGTAAGCTATTAATGCTATTTTATCATTGTTTTATGGTTTTTAAGACAATGTTATGAAGATAAATTTGTATTTTAAGGAAGTCTTTTAATCATGCTTAATTATTCTGTTTACTGATATCGAAATATCAGTAATATGTTCTGTATTTCGCTTTTATGACAAATAGTCAAATAAAGCTTGTTTGACTGAATAAAGGGAACTGCTTTTTCAAAAGTTCAAAAAACCTCAAAGCCATTGTAAAAGGACTATCCTCTTTGATCGCCAAACAGCAGTGAGTTGTTTGAAAGTATGAGTGATGCTGATTTGGTTAATTTGCTTGATTATTCTAATGCTTACCACCAGGTCTTATTGGATAGGGACTTCAGATATTTGACGTCCTTCACAATACCTGAAGGAGTTTTCAGTTTTGTGCGGGTGTCATTTAGCTGGAGACTATAGAGAAAGCTCGTAGCACGGGAAACAAAGAAAAGCTGAGTTACTTTTTAGGGCTTACTGAGTACTATGCGAAGTTTGAGAGATATTTCTCAAATTGCAAAAGAGCACTAAGGACATTGAAGAAGAAAGGTGAAACATTTGTATGGTCACTTGAGTGTAAAGAGATGTTTAATTATGGTAAAAGGAGCATTGTAAACACTGGAGTTAAAACCTTATGATCCATGTGAGAAGTCCATTATAGTTACTCATGCGAGTTTGCACGGTTTTGGTGGGGTTCTTGTACCGTCATGGGCAGGCCGAGAAGAGGTTTTGGCATTTGCTTTAAGAGCACTGAGTGAGGTGTGCAGAAGCAAGTTACTCTGCGATAGAAAAAGAAACCATTGTCTCCTCGTGGGGAGTATAGCACACTCGTAATGCGCGAGGAACTTCTTTTGAATGAAGGACCAACCAGTAACCATTCATACGTATCTCCACTACAAAGGGCGCAGGTATGGCTACTCCCCTGTGTAGCGAAATAGTTGTACCTATTGCAAAAATTTACATTTAAGGTTAAGTATGTTCCAGTATAAAAAACGTGAATGAAGACTGCTTATACAGACTGCCGTTAAGACACTTAAGTTTGGAGGAGGATGGTGAGTGGTGTCCGGCTTCGAGCTAGATCAAGCATGCCAAGGCTCCATCAAGAAGGAAAAATGGAGAAGTGAGCATATCTAGAGATAAGGCTCTCCAGGCAGTGATTGAGCATTTGTTTGGAGTTGGCAGAGGGCATGGAATGGCAAAGCAGAAGTACTGGCTTCAAGCCAGTCTGGTCAGATTTATCAGTTGGAGGGGAGGTGTGGAGGATTGCTGACAGGCTAGTGATACTGGAAGCTCAGCTTGGAAGAATAATACATTTGATGCATGAAGGACTTAAGGAAATGCAATCTATGAAAAAGTAGGCAGACTTGTGTGGATTTTTGGTATCCGGGCATGGATCGTGACATAAAGCAGTTTGTGAGGAATGTGTTGCATATTCTAGCAGTGACAAGTTCCACATATCTAAAGAGACACCTGTGAGCCTGTGGAAATCCTTAAGTATGGGTTCCAGAAGATAGGAATAGATGTTTTAAGTCCATTTGGAACTATGATTGTGGAAGGTTTCTTTAGTTGTAATGATTGATTAATACTATAAATGGCCACCCTGAAGAAAGTTAAGCATGCTAAAGTGATAACGTTTTGTGAGGAGGTTTTCAGGGAAAAAGGTTGTCCTAAAGAAGTGATAACGGACAATGAACCACAGTTTGTTTTAGATCAATTTGAAGACTACATCGGGCAACTGGGTGTAACCATTTTAGAGCAACACTATAGCGACAAGCTGCCCCCCACACCGCCACTGAATTTTCCACTTGCCCTTTAACAAGATCGTTCTGCTGGTATAATGGGTCAAAAAGAATCAAAGGATGGATGACTTTAAAATTATGCCCTCCCCCCCCCCCCCGAAAAATGTTCTGTGAACGCCGTTGCCTGTTCCTTGGTTGATCCCGTGTTAATGGGTAGGATGTTAAGGGGTGAAATGAATATGATGCGTTTGAGAAAGAGAGTGCATAATATTGATACGGGTTGTGCCCAAAGCCATAACATTAAGTTCAAGATGATGGAGAGGTAATATAAAATGAGTGAAATTGTCCGAGGGAAATTGGAAGCCTCGCCTAAGAAGGGGGATTTTAGGTGGTCTTATCTCAAGCGCGTGGTGTGAGTTTGAACTCTGTGTGGTGCTTGAGGTTGGATAGAAGTGAAATGTGGAGAAGATGACGTGCAGTATGGAGGAAGGATTATGGAAGGAATATCATGCAGAGACTGTGAGTTTTAACGCTGATGTAGAAAATGGAAGGGGGAACGTGTTCAGGAAGACTGAATGATCGCCTTATAAGGAGACACAAAACGTGGGAGGATTTTGTCACTAATACCTGCTATTCATGTGTTTATTAGTCTGCCCCTGGATTAGCATTTTGGGATTTTCTTTCCCAATCAAACCATCAAAATGCTGTTCATTGTTATCTAGTGTATTTCTTTAGCATGTTGTTATTGTTTCAATTGGTTTTACCATTTTTTTCTTAAAGGAAAGGTGAATATCTTACACTTTCAGTAATGTATGTTGTGTTATGTTAGATGTTTCAAATTGGTTGTGGTGATGACTGACTCCATTATGATTACAGTCTAGTGTCAGAACCCCACTCTCATTGTTTGATAAACGTTCTGAAAAATTATCTGGCATGAGTATAGCAAGCTTCCCTGTACCTTTCATTTCCAAATAATCAAAACCTTCTGTAACTTGTAGTGACCTGCTCAACATGAAGCCCTATATATTTTTAGTTCTAATGACTGCCTTCCTGACCACCTAACACCAAGAGTAGCAAGGCAGGACAGGGGGTAGCTGGTACTTTCCTAATTAAGGCCGATGGCTGTAAATTAGAAATAGCGGCTTATCCTCCAGTTTACCAATTAGGCACCAATGTTCAGCACTTCAGCTACTAGGCAAGGCCCTCTTTTATCCCAAAGTACTTTCAAAATGCCTTCTGGGAAGTTATTTTGTGAAATGTAGTCCATACAGCCAGTGCGCCCCAAAACAACTCCGCCAACATGAAAAGCAAGTCTGTCAACAGCATTCTGTGCCATCCAACCGACCACACAAAATGAATTCCATGAGGGTCTGTGGCTGAAGTTTATAGGCTTGTGAAAAGGGTTCATGGCCTTTCTGTTGAGAATGCATCACATGATCAGAGGCCTTCGATGGCGATACCTTACATTTCATAGGCGGTGTCTATTTGAAGCAGATTCCAAAGTGGATCATGGTAATGCCCACTTTGCGGGAACATTGAAGGCAAACATTTAGAAACTACAGACCTTATAAAATATTGTAGTGATGGTAGCAGAGGACGTTCCATCCAGACATCACACCACTCTTGCAAGGTTGGAACTGGATTTTCTTCCAGTAGAGAAGAAGAAATCCAGATTAAAATGCTTGCGGTGCTGCACAAATCGATTTACGAATCTGGTGTTTAATTTTGAGTCTTACCTAAGACAGTGCACATGCTTATTCGCTTGCAATGGATTTTGCTTACTTAATGGACATGAAGTCCATCCATTGCTTACCATTCATTGGCTTCTTGTAACTCTTATTTGTTGCCTCCTTATTGTCCGGCATGTGATAGTTTCACATCCTCTTCTTTTGTGTGAAGCATGGACCAAGTACTGACTTCTTCATTTTGATTACTGTCCTTCTGCTAGTTGCACTGTGATTGATGTACTACTTTTCTTTCTTCTTCCCCGGTTGTCTGTGTTGCTTTTTCCCCTCCCCCCGTAGTCCGTATTTCTTTTTCCCCTTTCACCTCCCATCGTCCATGTTGCTTTGCCCTCCCACCCTCATTGTCTGTGTAACTTTTTCCCTCCCAAACCCTGTTGTCTGTGTTGCTTTACAACATGGCTAAGACACATTGGCAAAGCCAATAGCTCTTGCATAGGCGAGACTTATTGGCTTTGTCAATGCTTAATCATCTAGTTTTTAATACACATTATAGATCTACTACCCAGCAACAGTTTTATGTCTTAAATACTAAATGTTTTATGTTCAGTATCGAAACAACAGTTCAAGGATAGGAGCAAAGAATTTTCCACGCGCAGTGGCTGACCGTCAACTCTACCATAATCGTCTCTGACTCAGAAAGGCATTAAAAACACATCTTTTAAGCCAAACTGTGACCTTATGGTTGAATAGCACATTTTGAGAGTAACGAGCACCTGGCACACACAAATTTAGGATACTTTGTGAGAGCTCTGGCCCGCCCACACGTGGACATCATTTGAGCTGACTCGCACATCTTACCCACCTACTGTTCCCCTCTGGCATATGTTGCACGTTGTTACTACTCTGCTATCACTCTTTAAGGCCTACATTCTGACTGTTGTTGTATTTTTTTCTTTTTTTGTGTGTGGTAATACCACTTGGGTAAATACCCCTATTGCAGGGCTTATATTTTTCTCCATCACGATTTTATATGCACCCGCCTCCCAATTATGAGTTTGACAGGTCAGCATTGGAATGATGTACAAATGGCGTCTCTTTTCCCACATTGATACAAATTCCATTGTATTGTATTGTAACATCTATATAGTGCTTATTACTCCTATGTAGGGAGCTGAAGTGCTGGCCTTCGTGGGCAGTATACTATACTTTGTAGGCTGTGCGTTTAAAAGTGTGTTGTCTTTGTTTTGATCCTATGTGGGAAGGATATCCGCAGGGGTATAGCTTCAGAGGGAGTATTTGTGGTGTTACACCACCTGGAAACATTTATTTTGCTTCAAATACTTGGGTACAAGTACTTTCATTCGGGTATGGTGAAGTGTCTGTCGTATTTCACTGGGATTTTTACATGTCCACATTGACTGCAAGGATTTTGAATGCAAGAGGTCTCGCATTTGCAAGAGTTTAAGCTATTAGCATTATAAATGACAATGCCTTTTATTTATGTTTTAAACACCAAAATAAAAGGCATTGACATTTACAATGCCAATAGCTCAAACTCTCATAAATGCAAGACCTATTGCATTGCAAATGCTTGTTTAGTTTACCAGAGACGTCTCAAACAAAAGTGCATGCACTGTCTCGGGCAATATCTAAAAAACACATCATAATGTTCAAAGTTCATCACTACCGACAACCACTTTCTAGTCATTTATGCTGAGGAATGAGATGTTGAAGCAAACCACAAGAACTCAGGCATAACCTTCTGAATGACACTTTCGCATGGTATACACTGATCAATGCAATTCATTCCTTGTATTTAAACGTCATCTGTAAAGGGGTAAAAGTTGAATCTGCCATGTAACCCAAGTGTGCAACCTTTAGCGTTCAACAGGTTTAAATTGCCAGATGGTCCCCTGTAATTTTTCAAAAGCATTTAAGGTAAATCATAAGTTGCTACACGTAGCTACAGGGTGAAAAAGAAAAAAAAATCCATTCTTAGAGAATTAAACAAAGTGGCAATTTACACTGAAGCATATTCATACTGTGCATTTTAATTGTCTCTTGCCACCGAAGTAATGGAGTGGAACAAAGGTGCTGCCAATCAAAACAGAGGCTTGTTTAAAGTACAGTGATTAACGATAAAAAAATATATATAATTGCAATGTAGTAGAATGCAAGTTATACGACTGACTTTGTTTAACTGTGTGTGATGTGCACATTGACAAAAAGAGCCAACCGTTTTAGTATCAACGAGTTAAACAAGCCGGTGGTCACAACTGTGCATGAGAGACCCTCCTGCAGTAAGAGAAGCTCATTAAAGAAAATAGTACTTACAGACTAAAGAAGACGTACTGTGTAACAACCTAAGTAAAAGGGCCGGTCCTCATGAGAGGTTACAAATGAAGACAAGGCGGTACTGAGGAGGGTCTAACAAGCTTAATAAGGAATCAGAAGCCAGAATTTACGAAGGACAATGACACAAGCCAATGACAAATATGGGCGGAGAGTGGGCGGGGCTTCAAGTACATACTCCAATACAGCATGGCTCACAGAGCAGTGCATGCGCTGCCCAGGCTCGGCCTAAAAACTCACTCACACACACTCTCTCTCTCTAGTATCTGTTTTGAAACACTTTAAACATGTTGATTCGTTTTTAAAATGTTGTGTTATAAGTTCCCCTAATAAAGCATCCTCTTCTCTGCTTGCAGTGCTCCTTAACCCCTCCTTATGTCCTGCTTCTCATGTATTGTTTTTTAACAAGCTATTCTGACTTGAATGTTGGGAAATCTGAAGTTCACACCCCTCCAGTCTTATTGCCCAAGCTACTCCCCTTCGTGTCCCGGTCTTGTGTGATGACTGACGATTGAGGTGTGGTTCCTGTTTTATGCGGTGCAGCATTTAGCACTGTGATTGGTAAAGAGGTGTAAAAGATAGGCGTGCATCTTTTGTTTTACAGTAAGGTTGCAACTTTGATCATCTTCACATAGGCCACTGAATCCCCCGCGGTGCAGGGGGCCACGAGCTCCAGGGAGCGACCTCAGCACAGTACCCTGGCCTGAGAGCTCCTGGTTGAGTCCGGAGGGGTGGGCCCTTGATGTACCTTGCAGGCCCCTTTATGGCATTTCTGATGAGCCAAGCCCACAAAGGTGTTAACCGCACCGGGTTGACCTTTCAGAGGTTTTTTAGGTCTTGCTGAGTCAGCGTGCATGCGCTGCTCGGAGAGACTTTAGTAGGTGGGTTTTCAAAGTGCTGCTGGCTGGCAACAAGCTTGCGTTCACGCGAACGTGCACACGCGAATCCCCAGCCTTCAGCAGCACTTTGAAAACTCACCTACTATAGCATGTCTTTTAGCGTGTTTTCTGTATTTTTGTTATAATCGCGGCACCCGCGCTTTACTTTTAATGTTATAAGTAAAGCGCGGGTGCCGTGATTATACCAAAAGTAAAGAAATAGAAAAAAACATCAATTTCTTTACTTTTTCTATAATCACGGCACCCGCGCTTTACATTTAACATTAAAAGTAAAGCGCGGGTGCTGCAATTATAGCAAATGTAAAGAAATAGATGTTTTTTTCTATTTCTTTACTTTTGGTATAATTGTGTCACCCGCAATTTACTATTAATGTTATAAGTAATAAGTACAGCACGGGTGCCGCGATTATACCAAAAGTAAAGAAATAGGAAAAAAATCTATTTCTTTACTTTTGATATAATCGCGGCACCCGCGCTTTACTTTTAACATTAAAAGTAAAGCGTCGGTGCCGCGATGCTTGGTGCTTTCGCTTTCCTAGCCAATTCTCTGTTCACTCGAGGTTGTGTACGCATGCGCTGGAGATGGCCATGATTTTTTTTTGTGTCTGAGGCAGTGTAGGGTATACATTGCCTTTGCCTTGGAGAAATATTGAACCTCTTTACTCCTAGTTGTAGTTGCATGCACATAATAAAGCTGCCTTCTCTTAAGAATATTTTGAGCTATGCTGCCCATGGCAGCTGTTGAGGCTGGGATTCTTACAGAAAGTGATTGGAGTGCACTTATTTTTACAGAATTACATTAGAGTTTGAAGTAAGGGTGAAATGAGATTTCTCACTGTACTCTGATGTTACATGGAAGTTATAAAAGCATGAACAAATGCTGTTTGCTTTTCGCAAGTAGCTTGTTTTTATGAAGTGCTTCATTAATAGTGTAGTTTTGGCATTTTCAGCCATTGTAATCAAACTGCATATTTATGTGCTTAAAACAGTGTCGTGGGTCTATTGCTTGGGACAGTTAAGGCTCCAAAACGCAACATGTAAAGAGCAAGATATTTCCGTTTGAATAGTAATAATTCTGGGGATGTGGTTCGAAGCAGTATTTAGGCTTGGCCAGTTCCCAGCAAAACCTATCAACCCAAAACTTTTTTTAAATCCTAGTCACATTCTGCGTAGTCCAAGGTGATGGTGTTTGTGTTGATCCCAGTACATTTTCTTTACCAGAATACTTTCCAAACTGCAACACTATGCCTAACGTTTCCTAAATACCTGTATGGGCAGTGGCTGCAGTATTTGAGCTCAGTGTCAACTGGCACCTATGGAACCCTACCAGACCCAGAGTGTTTGTTGTGGATAGTGTTGATCCCAGTATGTTTTTGTATACAGGATGCTCTATAGATTGCATAATTATGGTAAAAAAATGTTACCTTGTGGTTTCTAGTCTGGGCGGTGGGGGTTGATGGCTGCAACATAGGGCCCATGATTGGCTGGGACACAGAAAAAATGCATGCCCCAGAAATGTTCGAGAACCAAATACATGGGGTAGTCCAGGATCGTGAAGCTTGTATGGATCTTACCACTTTTTCTTACCCAGAATGCTCTATAAATGTCAAAGTATGTGCAAAGAAATTTCCTCATATATATGTGACAAAAATAGTTTTGTAGCTTGCATCCAACAGCAAAAGTCCATTATACCCACACTTCTGATGCCAACAGTATCCCACATTTGTGCATGGCCCATCGCACTAGAAAGGAACCAGTAAAATGTTGGCCTGTGTGAGCCAGTGGTAATATCAATTTGATCTTTACTTGTTTAAGAGTTGGTCCATTCCGGTTACATGTGTTGTGCCCACCTTGGGCCTAGCCAAACGTGAGTTTCTTTTTTTTTCTTGGGAGACTGGGTGGAACACAAAGTGGTAAAATGTTTGGTTTTGGCTGAATGTGCCCAAAATGCCTGTCACATAAATATGGGCAAAATTGTTATTTTCAACCCAGTCTTAAACATTTGCATGACATTCTTGGTAAGAAAATATGCTGGGATCCATACAGGCCCAAACCATCTTCGATTCCCCATAGTCTCAAGTTTTCAGAAAGGCCCATGGTTAGCAGTGTTTTCTGTTTAGCGGTAGAGCCCAGTCCATTTGTTGTAGCCATCTGTCATGGAAAGAGAAGACATTTTTTGTTTTTTCTGGACTGGTTTGGTATTTGCAGGGTATTTTTGGCAAGGCATCCTACAGGGACCCACTCGGGCAGTGCAACTCTGGATTCTACTGGTTTTGGAATTTTACATCTGTTCCAAAAGGACTATGCAAGTGACCAGTGCCCTTCCATCCTACGAGTGGCAGGACGTCACCCCCGAAGGGCTCTGCGAGCGCGGCGGCATTGCAGCCTATTATATGGCTGGCTGACCCGTACAGGCGGGCGGGCGCGCGCCCCTGTGGCTGCGGGTGTCACAGACCCACCCCCAGGGGCTGTGGAGAGTCACCGCCGCCATCTTATTGTTGCCAGATTAAGGAGCTGTTCATTTAACCAAGACACGTGCTATCCCCTCTTCACCCACATAACATAGTAGAACTACCCAGCTTCGACAACGATAACAAATGACGGCAGTGGCCGGTTGTAAGAAATAATAAAACATAAAAATAAAAAAATGACAGAAAAAACACTTTTTGGAACTGTCATTTGTAAATGTACATTACTTTTGAGTAGACACTTTGAGCCCATAGCTTTCCAGTCAGCCTTAATTGGCGTGTGTCACTCTACATTCCCAAAGTTTGGGAATACCCTGGAGCCAGGATGGCTACCTTACCCAGTTCAGGTTTATTAGCATTCATGAATACTTTAGGCAGCACAAGAACACTTTTTAAAGTGTTTTCCTGATGTGTGCCTCGTTTTAACTCCGTAATAAAAGCGGGGAAAATACTGGTATTGGCTGATTTTTTTTTTTTAAACCTTCTATATACACCACCCAAAAACACAGGTTAAACCATAAACCAGAACCTAAAACATTAAAAAAAACTTTTCCCTAGCCAATAGGTATTGCTTTTGGGACCTTATAAGTATTTAGTTAGTTGATGTTGTTGCACCGAGGATATGGTGCTGCATAACTAAATACTTATAAGGTCCCAAAAGCGAGACCTATTGGCTATGCCAATGCTTGTTGATTTTGTTTAGTGTACCGAGCATGCATAGATTGCAGGGAGAAATGGTCAGGCGATCTAAGAATGAGAAGGGGAAACTGGGAACAGTGTAGATTTCCCCTGCATACATTTTTACTAGGTTTTATCTGTCAAAAAGTCTGTAGAAAATTGTAACTCCCCAGTCGGAGTTCGATCTTCGTGGGGCTGTAAAAAAATACGTTTTAGTTATAGAAAAGAATAAAAAAAGAAAACATTTTTTCTTGACTGACTCAAGTCGGATTGTTTCATATCTGGTGTCCAAGGAATGCTTGTGCCTTTTTTTCTTTCAAAAGCTTCAACAGCAATAAGATAAGACGTTTGTGTTTGCTTTTCCCTACCCAAACATTGCTTAGTTTCGGTGCCAGCTGTGGATTAGCGGTCCCTTGTGACCCTCCTCCCCTTGCCCTGCTGAACGCCCCCACACTCCGACAGCGGCTCCGGTCCTGACCGGTTCCGTGATGGCGGCAGGGCTTGAACCCGCCCGACCCTCGAGTCATGGAAACACGCTGCCCTTGTGCGCAGCCAGCCGTCTGCAGCACCCTCCACGCGCTGTCTCCATTCGACTGTCTGTTCTTTGTGTTTTTTATCCCTCCACGATGCGTGACGTGCCTACTCGACTGTATTCAAAGTTTTTTTTTACTGTACTTTTTGTCTAGCGCGATATCCTGCCTGCGTTTTGGAAGCTTTCGTGAGGAAGCTGTTTGAGTTCACGCTGGGCTTGCTTGCAGGAATGATATGAAATGTCTTGCTTAAAGCGCAAGGGCAGATTGCAGTCACAACTGTACTAGATTTCTATAGGCAGCCATCAGTACTAGGGTCACCATAAGACCTCCTGTCACCGTAACACAACTTTTACCAACACGGTCTTTCCTTTTGCAAAGCATTAATGTCAGGTGCGTTCCTCCAGTTGTCGTATTTGAACTGAACCAAGAAGGCGACATCTTCCAGAAAGCACTGGATTACCAGAACCAGGGTGCCCCGGATCATGTTTAATCCTTGAATTGAGCAAAAAACGTCTGGTTATCTTTACTTCTTGCGAAAAACAAAACGTCTCCGCCTTGTGGTGGTTTATCCGAGTCCCTAATCCTGCAATTAAGAGCGGCCTGTTTGCACAGCGAGGGCCCTCGCACGCTAATGCCTAATCCGGTAAATGAACGCGCGCTCAATCTGACATCATTTGTTAAACGTGCAACAAAAACACATTTTTTGAAGGCAGGAGGACCAGCCAAAGAATTGTGCCCTGAGGTCATTGTAAAACAAACATTGGCACACACATTGCTGACCCAGGATCCCACTGGTTCCTCAGAAGGGACTCGACCAGGCTTGCCAAGTGAAATACATGTTACATTTTCGTGATCCTTTGTGCGTTTCAGGTCTGGTATCTTAAAACTGATGATTTCCTACCCTCTGATACTGGTTCGTCTGAAGTAAGTTAGAACTGGACCCATGCCAGGGAGAGGGATGCCTTACGAAACGTTTCTTAGAAGGCCTCATTTTTCCATTCAGAAAGTAGCTGCAATCTTCAATCTTGAAAAATACCACATCTCATACTCTTAAATTTTGTCTCTTTCTTGCTCTCTATTTACATCTGTTTCTCTTTCCTTCTGAGTTTCTCCTCAGTCTATGATATGTTTCTTCTTTTTCATTTTGTTTTCTCCCAAATCACTCACTTCTCCTGTGTCCTGCTTGCCAATCACAATCTCTTTCCCTCACTCTTGACTCCTCTGGTTTCCTTCTCCCTCCGTTTCTTTTTGTCCAGCTTTCTCTTTACTTATCTGACATTTCTGCCTTATGCGCATTTCTGTTTTCCACTGTCCTGATTTGACTCGCAGCTGATTTATTTTCTTTTATCAGGAACATTCATTCTCCTATGTGTATCTTCTTTCCCTCTTTGTCTTCTACATCACTTGCTCTCTCTCTCTCACACTTTTTCTGTCTCTCACATCCATGTTTCACTCAGCAACCAGCATTCTTCCTTTTTGTTTTCTCTATCTCTTTTTCCAGGTCACCATTTCTCTCTTGTTCACATTCCCTTTGTGTCTGTCTGTTATTTCTCTCTTCCACCTCTTGTCTTTTTCTTTTGCGCACAGTCAGTTTTCTATATCTGTCTGAAACCTATCTCTATCTATTACTTTCTCATACCTCTCAATCTCTCTCACACATCTCTGTGCATTCTTTCTTTCTCTGAGTCTGTTTTTCACTCTTGCATTCCCTTATTTACTCTTTCTTCTTAATCCTCTTTTTTATTTATATATATTTCATTTCTTACTCTGTTGCTCTGTCTCTCTTGCTCAATCTTCATTATTACCATTCCACTTTCCCCTTGTTCAGCTTTGTTACATTGTTTTCCGTGCCTTATTAATCTGTTTTTGTTTTCCCTCATTTCCTCACTTCATTCTGACAGCCCCTCCTATGTCTAGAACTTCTTTAGCCTCGTATCTCCTCACATTTCAATTGCTCCTTTCCCCTTGCCTGTCACAGTTTTTCTTTCCCTCACTCCAGTGACTGCTCTGCTTTATTTATTTCTGTGTCCCTTTTTAGGTCTTGGCTAGCGAAGGCTGCGCTTGCGCAGTCTCGCTCGCGAGATTGAATGACTTGGAGAAGAGGGGCTTGAACCCGCCCCTCTTCTCCCCTCTTCTCCATTGGCTGGCCTCTTGAATGCTGGCCAGCCATTGGAGAAGAGGTTCGTCTTTCCGAACAGGCCCCGTCCTTTTCGGATTCGGGGGCGTGTTTTTTGCTACTTTTCTCATTATCTCCTCCAGCCAATGGCAAGAGGAGAGAAAAGAAAAACACGCCCCCGAATCCGAAACCGCCGCTGCCTTTCTCCGAGGCATTTGGCGGTGTTCCTGGCGTCCTCTCCTCCCTATACTTTTGCCCAGGAGTTCGCATCGGAGCCGCAGGGTGGGTGCAGCAATCGTCAGGTAAAGTTGAAGCGCACCAAGTCTGGTGCCGAAGTTGGTCGTGTAAACAGGGCCCAGTCACAGCACCTTTGCAGCTAGCACCATCAATTGTAGAGGGGTCCCTACCAGTCCCCACAGCAACTCCCTTCTTTTAAAACGGCCTCGTACCTCAGTGTTATGGGAGCAGGCCTGTGCACTTCGTGCTGCCTCTCCTCCCAGCCCACTGTGCGGCCCCAATGGTGCTTAAATGTCGCACCGTTTAGGCATTATATGCAGTCCCCCGCTTCAGCGCTGTATGGCGGCTTCATCACCAATCTCCAGCGGGGGGGGGAGCGCCCCAGTGGCCCACTCTTCAGCAGGCACCGTCCATCCACGCCGTGAGCCTCAGCGATCACCGAGTGCCGCTCTCGTAGTCGGGCCCCGCCGCAGCCAGGGCCCGCATCTCATGCCACGCTAGTGCGGCCGGGCTTTACACGCCGGTTGGGGTCCTGGGGCTCCCCCCCGCAGCTCCACTTTCCTCTCCACGTGTGCGTGTCGCTCCACCGCGGCCTCCCTGTCCGGGTAGTCAGAACACCGACACTCGGTCCCAGCGATCAGCGCACCCCGTGTGGGGCATCATCTCGGCCTGGAGTCCGGGCCCCTTCACCGGCGGAACCAGGCCGCCAAATCTCAGCGGCGATCACAGCAACAGGCAGCCGAATGTCGAAGCACCAATCACATCACTGCATGCCGCTTTGTTTTCAGCGTGAGTGCCCCCTACTTGGGAGCCAGGATGGGGCAATTTTCAACAGGATAATTGCCGGATAGTGTGCTAGGCCGGCAGAGCCCCTTTACCAATCGCCCATCTTGCTGCACGGCTCGGCCACGCACCCCCCAAGTAATTGTAATACGATGTTGCCGGCATCATATTGTCTGTCTGACCAAATTTCAAAATCTTTCATGTTCCGAAGAAGCCAGTAAATATGCAAATTGTGACAATAGGGCTACAATGGCAGCATCTGACGCAAGCCTATTCTTACAAGGAGCGCACAAGACATGATTAATATATATACTTCACTTTTAGGACTAACAGAGGTAAGCGTTCTACAGTTGGGGAGAGGGTGTAGCCTTACGTCTAGAACTGCTGATTTTGAGCTGGGAAACGGGGCTCGAGCCTTGGCGTCGACTCAGCATTCTGTGATTCTGGTCAAATAAATAATCTCCCCTTGCCTACCCAATAATAAACGTGTCCTTTAGTAACGTAACTGGTGATCATAGGGTAAAGTGCTCCAATACCTTCGGGTGGACAACTGGGTACATATTAGTATTAATCACACAGGAAATATGAAATACGAATTTTCTTATCAGTTTGCATATTTTGGCACATACATGCAACCGAGCTCCCAAGTTTATCGGTTCCACGCGCGAGTACCTCATTCATTCTTCCAGGATTTTATTTTAATTGTAGGATTTGTAGTCCTGCTTTTATGATGGAGTAAGTACTACAAAACCCATCGTGCAACATTAGTGACTGGCCTGGATTAGCTATCTACGCACGGAACTGAGAAGTACGCTGATGAACGTCCGGTTGAGCGGTCAAGTCAAGTGCAGCATCACTGGTTAAAATTGCGCATTTCCGCATATCGTAGCAAATACCAGAGATTGTCACGCAATTCGTTTGCCGTCTCAGAGAGCGATGTGCCAGTCCGGTGACTGACATTATTTTTAAGGCCGTTACCCTGGCGACCCATTTCTGGTATTAATAATGCAGTTCTTTAACGGTAGCCCTCGCTGTATCACTGTGTTGACATTCCCTTTGTGGAGGTCTGGGCTTTTTCCTCTGCGCCCTCGTTGCTGCCACTGATTGGATACTCAGAGCAGAGGTTTGGCTAATCCCACGCGCACTGCTAATCCCAGTTTGGCATGCCCATCCAGCCAGGATCCTCGAGTTGAAAGAAAGAGCTAAGGGGGTGATGGGGGTGTTGAGTGTGGTCTGAGGGGCTTGCGTCACTGATGGGAAGGCCCCCCCCCCCATTTGAGTAAGATTCTTCCTCCCCTCATCGCCATTCGCGACGGTAGGTAATAGGTATTTTTCGAATGGGGTCAGAGTATAATAGGTATTTTTCGAATGGGGTCAGAGTATAATAGGTATTTTTCGAATGGGGTCAGAGCTCTGGCGGATGTCTGCTGATTCTAGGGGAAAGCAACCGATGGGGGCAGTAATAGATAGCTGAAGCGTTCAGCTTCTGGGAGTGCAAGTTCCTCTTTTGAGCTGCTCAAATGGCTTCTAGTGTCAAGGTTAAACACACTTTATGAGGTCCTATGCAGGTCCGGGTATATTCCACATTTTCCCAGAGCGGAATGAATGGGGACGGGGAAGAGCTCAGCCTGTACCTGATTGCTGTCATATGCCGAATTTCCAAGGCGGCCCTCGTGTCTGGGTAATTATAGAGTGTATTGGTTCGCTGAGTTTTGTGTCGCCTTTGTAATTCATAGAGTGGCCTTGCAGCCAACGTGTGATCAACCATACACCGGCCTGTGCATTCTCCCTTTGTGGGAGTGCAAATGCAATAGGTCTCGCATTTGAGAGTGATTAAGCTATTGACATTGTAAATAACAATGCCGTTTCTTTAAATGTTTTAAAAACATAAACAAAAATAATGTCATGAGCAATATCATTAGCTTTAACTTTACCAATGCCGAGACCATTGCATTGTAAATGCCTGTTATCTTTTACTTTTTCTTTGTTTTTGTTATCACAATTTTGCCTTATCCACGCTTTGTGTTTTTCATTGCTCTGTCTACTTTTGTGTCACAGGTATTTTTTTTCACAAGCCTGATCTCTCTTACTTGCTTTCTTTCCTATGTGTATGGTCTATCCCCAGCTCCCCGTTTTCTATACCTGTCATGCTCTCTCACTTTCCTTCACTCGTATCCCCCTTGCTCTCTGTCTTTCAATTCATATTGTTCTCTTTTTTGTTCTCTTTATCTGTTTTTACAGGTCTCAATTCTCTCACATTCAATCTGTGACCACCTGGTGTTTCTCTCAGGCACCTCTGTCTGTACTTATCCGTGGACTCTCTGAACTCTGTCTTTCTCTCTCATAACTATGTAGGTTTTACTTTCTCACAGCTCTCTTTTTCCTAAATGTGTCTTTATACTCTCGCGTCGACCTCTGATTATCACTTCTGTAGGTTTCCACTTCTCACCCTCTTTCATTTCGTTATCTTTCTCTTGACATTTTTTTTCACTCTGTTCCTCTGTCTCTCTTTCATATAGCTATCCCCTTCTACTCCTCCATTACGAACACGGGTTGGGTTTGCCCTTCTTTACTTGTTATCAGTGTTTTGTCTATATTTGCTTCCTGTTCTTTCCCTCACTTGCTCTCTGACAATTCTTATGTTTGAGACTCAATTTGTCAGATCTCACTTGCATTCGTCTTGGGTCTCCTTTTCCCATTATCCCATCCTGACTGACTCTGTTTGTCTTCTTATCTCTGTCTCTCCTATCAATTTCTCCTTCCCGTAATCTCATTTTCTTACTTCTCTCCCTTTTCTCCCACGTGTTGGGCAGTCATCTCCCTTTACTACTACTTTTATATATTTTTCTTATTTTCAATAGTTTATTGCTGGTTACAAACATTTATTCTGAAAACAAATCATACATTTGCCTATAACAATGTAAACAATTTAAGATTAACAGCTATTCCGTCGTATAAATGCGCCATCAATCTGCTTTTAGCTTTGTTCAAGTTTTTCATGCGTCTCCATTAGAATCTTGTATTTCTTTTTCATTAAAGATATTCTGTTTATTCACAAATATTATAAGTGTGGTGGTGCTCATAGTTTGAATGTGCTTACCTGTTAGCATGATATACATTGGATATGCCCTGAATTACAAAATTTGCATCACTTTGAGTCGAGGTATACCTGGCAGTTGAAGCGCCCTTACACGCCCTCTTTGCATTAATTGCTGCCTCAGACACGGTTCTATAGATCTACACAAATAATTTGGCAGAGCAGTTGTATGGGTTGTGCTAGCATACTACAAGCAAGCACTGGCAAAGCCAAATAGAGCGTGCCTATCAAGAGCTATTGGCGTTGGAACTGTATTTTAGCCATTATTTACACCAGCATGGCTAAAAGTTGGTGGCACAGAGTGGGGTGAGGTGGGATAGAATATCGGTAGATTGGAGAAGAATGGAGTGGGTTCGATTGGCGTAAAGTAGAGTGGAGGTAGAGTGGGGTAGAATGGAGTGAAGTGGATTGGGTTAATGTGGAGTGGAGTAGATGTGAGTTGGGTATATTAACATGGTAGATTGGAGTGGGATGGATTGAATTGGGGTAGATAGGAGTGGAGTAGGATGGAGTGGTGTAGATTGAGGTAGATTAGAGTGGTGTACATTGGAGGGGGGTAGATAGAAGTAAGGCAGGCCGGGGTAGAATGGAGTGGGATATATTGGGGAAGGGTGAAGTAGGGTGGATTGGGTTAGATTGGAGTGTAGTGGGGTAGACTGGTTTGGATTGGGGTAGATTGGGTAGATTATAGAAGTTAGAATGGAATGGAGTGGGGGGTAGATTGGGGTAGTTTGTAATGGAGTGAACTCAATTAGAGTGGAGAGGCTTGGGATCGATTGGAGTGGAGTAAATTGCATGGGGCAGTGGGGTAGATTGAATTGGAGTATATCTCTGTGAAGTGGGTTAGATTAGAGTGGAGTGGGTAGAGTGGAGTGGAGTAGATTGGAGTAGAGAAGATTGGAGTGGAGAAGATTGGGGTAGATTGGGGTGAGGTCGATTGAATTGGGGCAGATGGGGTGGAATGGGGTAGATTTGAGTGGTGTGGGGTAGATTGCAGTAGAGTAGGGTTGAGTGGGGTAGATTGGAATGGAGTAGATTGGAGTAGATAGGGGCAGATTGGAGTGGCGCATATTGGGGTAGGGTAGATTGGATGTGGGTACATTGGAGTGGAGTGGGGTGTGGTATATTGGATTGTGATGATTGGGGTGGAATGAGTTAAATTGGAATTAAGTGGAGTATATTGGATGAAGTGGAGTGGGGTAGATTTCGGTAGAGTGGAGTGTGGTAGAGTGGGGTGGTTTACAGTGGAGTGGAGTGGGCTATATCAGGTGGATTTGAATGTAGTAAACTGGATTGGAGTGGGGTGGATTTGGGTGGAGTAGGTTAGAGTGGAGTGGGTTAAATTGGAAGGGCATGGGGTAAAATGGAGTGGAGTCGGGGTTGGATAGGGGTACATTAAAGTGGGGTAGATTGGAGTGGGTTGGAGTGGAGTGGGGTAGACTGGGCAAGATTGGAGCAGAGTGGGGTAAAATTGAGGCAAGTGGGGTTCATTGGGGTGGAGTGGGCTGGATTGGAATAGGGTGGGGTGGATTGGGTTGGATTGAATGGAGTGGGGTAGATTGGACTTGGGTAGATTGTAGTGGAGGGGGGTACAATGGATACTCAGCAGGATTGTCATATAAATTCTTTTAATTTGAAGTCAGAGGAAGAAAAGTAAACACCAAGCTCCCGCGGAAGAGAGATTGACCACTTTGAATGCACAGCAAATGTGACAAGATGACAACAAGATTTAAAGGCCTGTTTACAGAAGCGAGTTTGTGGAAGAATACAGTTAAGTTGGTTTGTGCAATGGGAGGGACAAACTCATGCTTTACAGCTAGCAAATAGAAAGTCAGAAAATGTGAGTTTCACTCCACAAAGTCAATGGTAAGCAACAAGCAGAATGCATTTATAGGTCTGCTTTCTGAATGTCTCTAAGATGTCTTTAACAAAGCAGACAGCTGCGCTGTCTGGTAGGCTTCGACCTCAAAAGAAAGTCTTTGATATAGCGCAAGCCAATCAGCCTGTGTTGTCCTCTTAAATATTCACAGGGATGTTGTATGTGTACACCTCGTTACAGCACAATCCATGCACACTTTCAGGTATTGGCTGTATCTGGTTTTGTGTTTGGAGTTGTGCATTTCATCCTTTACCCGAGATGCTTTAAAACCATGTTAAAACTGAGTTTGTAGGAGTATTTCAGTCACTTGTAGAGGGGAGGGGCAGTAATCAGCCAAATCAAGGTACTATAAAATAGTATTGGGATCAATTCATACTTTAGGCTTTTATGTTTGACATTTTCTCTCCATTTACTTCTCTCTTTTTCAATTTGTTTTACACTCCATCAGTCTTTACCTCCCTTCCATTCTTGCTCTTGTTTGTCCTCTGTCATTGGTTACTTCTCTCCATTTCTTGCTCTTGTTTTCTCTTTGTTCCTTTTATACTTCTTTGTCTTTCTCACTTTTACTTGCCTCATCTCCAATTATTTCTCCCCTCTCTTTCTTTTGTTTGCCCTTCTGCTCTCTACTTCTCTCTCCATGTTTTACTTGTTTGCCCTCACTATCTCAACATTTCTCCCTTTCTTGCTCTCGTTTGCTCCCCATCTCTATTTACTTCTCTCCCTTTCTAACTGGTTTTGCCCTCCATCTCTCTTTACTTCTCTTCCTTTCTCTCTCTTGTTTATCCTTCATCCCTTTACTACGGCCAGCCAGACAACTATAAAAGGATTCGTCAAAGTCACCAAATCCTATATTCTTAACACAAAATCGGATCCCTAGCAAAAACACAAATTGTATTAGGTAAACCAGAATAAGTATTGAAGACCCGCAAGTCTTCTCAGAAGGATAACACTGGCTACATGCCCAATGTTATATACTGAACAAGCATTGGCATAGCCAATAGGTCTCGCCTTTGGGACCTTATAAGTGTTTAGCCTTGCAACGGTTGATGTCGTTGCACCAAGGATATTGTGCTGCATAACTAAATACTTATAAGGTCCCAAAAGCGAGACCTATTGTCTATGCCAATGCTTGTTTTTTTACTGTAGTTCAATAAATCATTCCAGCAGCCTCTGCAGTGCTCTGGTAGGGTTGGAGCAGGTACAATGAGTACTGAGAAGGTATCATTTAAGTATGGGTTAGTTTGCAGAACGCGTGCTTTCAGATATTTGCCCTTACCTTCCAAAGTGCACCCCTTGGTGGAGAATGCATGGCTGTGACACTACCACTTGTGAGTGACATCACCTTTTACCAAAACATGTCTAGCATCATTTCAAAGGAATAACCTGCCCTGGGGCCAGTTGTCCCTTTTATTTAGACCTACTGGTATCTCCCGTGTGGCCGCACTTCCAGAATGCTCCTGCCCAGTTTTTACTGACACGTCGATCTCTTCTTTGATTCCGATTGCCAAGGAAAAGTCATTTGAAGGCGCTGTGTGTTTTGCAACAAACCAAGGGGCATATTATCAAGACAGGCGATAAAATTATCGCCGCATTAGCGGCAGAAAACTGCAGCTAAAACGGCGATAATGGGCTTGATAATATGCTCTATGGAATTCCAATTGAAGACCATGTTAGATGTGAAGGACATCAGTATAACTTTAACATCTGGTGCAGGAAACTTTTTGAGGACTACTGTACTGAGTTCTGGGAGACGAGTAGAGTGTATATAATTTAAATGTGTTTAATTTTTAACTTTTTCAATTCTGCTAAATGCACCTCGGCAAGGATCAGAATCACCGCTCAAATTAGAACATTCACTTTCCTATTATACTCGAAATGCTACAACTAATGCAACACAAAATGCACGCACTGATGAGCTGTTTAAGAATAGCTATATATGTGCAGGGCCTACATCACAGCACATTTAATGGCCACTTTCTAAAGTTCATTTTATATACCCTGATGCGTAGGCCTCGAGCGCCGGCCTTGCCTGAAACGGAAAGCCGCCTCAAAACATCCATTCGACAGCAACCGTCGGCCAACTACCCCGCTCGCTAGTCTCAGATTCACTAACATGACATACGTACATTTTCCGGGTCGTAAAAGGTAGCCGTTTCGTCCTTTTACGCTGTTAGCGTTAGTACGCAGGAAAATATGGAGGATGTGTGGAAGGCGCACAAAATAGCCTACGCCAGAGCACTTCCCAGAAGGGGCGCGGGAGGGTAAGTAAGAAAAAACACATTACCGCCAGCTCCTGCTTGCGCTTTACCAGCTCAGCCAGCTCCCGGCGGGTGTCGGGGATTTGCGGGGTGGCCGCCTTGTTGTGCATCGCCATATTGGAAGCTATTGGGAGGCAGGGTGTTTGGGGAGGGAGGTGAGGAGGTGAGCCCGTGCTAGACTGGTAACCGGTCTGCAGAGGGCGCTGGGCGCTCACAACAATCCTGTCATCGAAACACTAAAGTCAGCGAAGAAACAAGTGATCTGTCCCTCCGATGAACCCGCCCTCCCTCCCGCACAGGCGCCTGCAGAGCTCCCACTGCTCCCCAGTCCGCTTTCACTTTCGTCCTTTATGAAAGCTTTCTTGTCTTTATGGGGCCATATGTTTGAAACGCATGGACCATAAAGATAAGAAAAGCTTTTACCACAGAGGTAAAGGAACCGAGCCAGTCCAACTGGGACGGCTCTAAAAGAGAAAAGTGTACGTCACTAGATGCTCTTTTCCAATGGCTGGCCACTATTTAGCATAAATGGTGACGCCAGCCAATGGAAAAGAGGGGCGGGGCTTAAAGCCGACTAGAGAAATCTTCTCTAACTCATTAAAGCTCGCAGTCTACGCCAGGCGAGACCTAAAAAATAAAGCACAAAAGGAGCTATAAACGGGTTTGGGGTCATAACTCATCCCCAGGTGGCACCAACACAATTTGAATATATATTTTAACTGTTCTATTGACCTACTTACCTCTAAAGATTTGCCTCATTCTTCTTTTAAGTTCTAGAACCGATTGGCAATGCATGTTTTCAAGCACAAATAACTATGTTATTTTACTTCTATTTTCTAACTCCTAGCACACCTACAGCAAGCCTTCACTACTTACCTATGCTACCTAAAGAGTCAAATGCCCACGTTTACAATGTTGTTCAATTGAACCTCCGTCCATTACATTAAGACTCACTTTTAATACTTAACACCCTTAGTGCCACCGACCAATTGTATTATCACGAGACCCCACACCCTTAAACATGTTAATGCCTTTGTGACATTACCTGTACCAAGTCGCGTGACTCGGAATAGTAACCCAAACCACGTACTACATGTATGCCGTGCTTGTTGTGTCATTCACATCAGGCCCGCCTACTGCTCTATCCTATGCTGGATGTCTTTCTTACCCTCCGCCCCTACCTCCAACATCCCAAGGTATACACACACCCCAAGCCTCCTGTATCTCACCAAGTCGAAACCATTGCCATAAGCTATCCTCTCATGTAGAACTCTCAAGCATTTTATGTCTGAGACGCTAACCTGAGCTCACCAACGTCTAACCCATTAGCCACCTATGACTTCAACCCACCTATGACTTCACCCAAAAGGTTCACAGCTCCCTCGCATTTACTCACGAGCCCTCAAGTCTTTCCCCGTCCACCTGTCTTAATCTCAAAGGGCTCCTATTACCCGCAACCCAACAGTAATGCATACATTTCGTGTGCCCATCCTGCATTAATACCCGGTGCTCCATTTATGGCACTAAAATAGTTAACATTATCCTAACCGTGTATTCGTCACATATTCCCCATTACCTGCAGTGCACAGGAATAATCCTGGCCCCAGTACTACCCCCACTTCTCTCTGACCTCCGAGAGCTCATATTACCACCAGCCCCAATAGCACACCTCTCCTACTCAAACTGGGACCCCACATTCATTCTACAATAATTCAATACTATCCCCCTCTCACTTACCCCCATGGCGATGGCACCGGTTCCTCTCAGGTTTAGCGCGGGCGGCGAGGGTGCAGAAAGGGGGTGCTCGCCGGGAGGTCACTGCGCGTGCGCCCACCTCCGAAAAAGGAGTACAATGGGCTGTCTACAATCTGCGGGGCGCTGGCGTTGCGGCCATCTTAAGACGGGGCTTTCTCAGAACCATGCCAGTGGTCCCATACCGCTGCCGCCATAGTCGGTCGGGTGACTATGAATGGTTGTGGGCTTGGATATACGTCAAGAGCGCGGAACTGTTGGGGGCCGCCTGTGAGGGTAAATGAACAGCTTCTAACGGCAGATATCTTGTGTTAGCCTAGTTCCCGTTCATTACAAAGAAAACATTGTGATATACAGGTAATTCTGGCTACCTGGCTTAGTGTTCAAGGAGACCCGTGAGTCCCATTTCAATGCGGGCAAGTATGACTGCCAATGGGAAACTTGTCGGCAATCTTCAGCCCGATAAGTACAAATTTAAATACAGTCAGGTTGTTATTAACCACATTTAGCGGTAATGGGAACATGGATAAAATACTACTTTCAATAGACCTAAAAGCACTCTCGTTGGGGGGATGTCACCCTCCTTGGACTCTTCATCCCCCCCCCTCCGTTTCCCATCATTGACTTTAGTGGGATCACCAGTTCTGAAAATCTCTTCCCACCCTCCAAAACTGTTTTCAACCAATTAGTCAATGGACATACTCTCAAAACACGCTTAGTCTCTCCCTCCTTGGAGAGCCAAACGGTCACGGGATATGACACTGCCCACAGCTGGATGTAATGGAGATATATGTTGTAAGACAACTAGTGTTGCCACCTGCCCAATATACTTTCAGCCTTAGTAGTATTTTTAGATGATGCTAATTGAAACATTAGATAAATCAGTAAATGCGGGAATTTTTCATTCTTTGAAAAATTCACTCAAAATAACTAACTGTAATAACTATCACTGCAAAGTATTTTAGAGCTGTCTAACCTATTCACTACTGGTTATTAAGCAAACAGAGGTAGTAGTGTTGCCCTAGTATAACAAGCATTTGCAATGCAATAGGTCTCGCATTATGAAAGTTTGAGTAATTGGTGTTGCATTCTTTAGCAATGCCAATAGCTTAAACTTTAATAATGCGAGACCTATTGCATTGCAAATGCTTGTTAGTCTTTACTTGCGTGTGTCTCTTCCTCTGCATCTCCTCTTCCCCGGTCAACTTCTCTCTCATTCCACCCCCTTCTCCATGTCCTCAAAAGTCATCCCAGGCGAAACCTCTCCTTTTAATATATGTCCTTTAGTATATCTGCTCTGGGTATGAGATTGAATGTGTGTAAATCCTTTTCGGTATGAGGGGCGGGGTGTGGGAGAGGCTTATTTGGCAGTATGCCCTGGCACTCTGCCATGTTACATTTTCATGTCTATTTTGCCATAACAGTCTGTCTTCCCTCCATGCAAGCCCCAGTGATGCATTTTACTTGTTTACCCTCGAAGGCCAGCTTTTCTTATATTTTCATTTGCAGACTTTACCGCAGCACAAAGAAAGGAAAGACAGTCGACGTAGTATCTATTGACCGAGCAAGATAGTTTGTGTAGAATATACTGGGGAGGCACGTGACGCCTCAAGCCAGAACAGAATGTGGGGACAGATATTGGGCATCACCCACAAAGGGCACATTCACCTTTAGGAAAAAAATTTACATATCTAACTTTAGGATAATATCCGCTTAAGCGGTAGTATTGATATCAAAAACAACCAAAGGTGATGGACTTAAATAGTAGCACCTCACTTTTAATAATGCTGCTGCCTTATCTGGCTGTTAGTGCACAATAACTCCAGCACCATTCACCTAGTCAGAGAATCTCTGACAATTTATTCACAGCAAATGGAGGTGCACTGAACATAAAATAGAGAGTCCAAAGTGTTTTTCTGTTTCTTTGTTTGACTTTTATTTCATAGCTGATAAAACACAACAACAGCCAACGCGTTTCGTTCCTTTAAAGACAAATTTTAACGGAACTTCTTCAGGGCTCAAAATGACAGCAAGTCAAGTATAGGCTTTTTATTTGATGATTGGTAAATAAGAAATAGACAGCAAATCCCACATCAGGACATCCAAAATATCAGAATTAATCTTCGTCGGTCGCAGAAAGTATGAATGTGTCTAGAGAGCCAGTGATTCAATATTAAAGATGAGGAGGTCCAATATAATGATGGCTATCAGATTTCTTAATACGTGATTCCTGCTCTCTCTCCGATTCTCCGGTCGGTGAATCGGAGAGAGAGCAGGAATCACGTATCAAGGTGTTTGATCGATATTTTGCTGTTCAAAAATTGAGCGTCTACTTTTGTAAATTAAGACTTTCCGCCTTACACAACCATTTGAAGCTATCGTACAGATTTTTATTAAGAAATCTGATAGCCATCATTATATTGGACCTCCCCATCTTTAATATTGAATCACTGGCTCTCTAGACACATTTATACCTTCTGCGACCGTCGAAGATTAATTCTGATATTTTGGATGTCCTGATGTGGGATTTGCTGTCTATTTCTTATTTACCAATCATCAAATAAAAAGCCTATACTTGACTTGCTGTCATTTTGAGCCCTGAAGAAGTTCCGTTAAAATTTGTCTTTAAAGGAACGAAACGCGTTGGCTGTTGTATTTTTATCAGCTATGAAATAAAAGTCAAACAAAGAAACAGAAAAACACTTTGGACTCTCTATTTTATGTTCAGTGCACCTCCATTTGTTGCGCTTAAGTGGTAGTAGTTCATCCACTAAGTGTCTCCCCCTCGCTGTCCAATGATAGAACTAAATCACCACTTCAGCCCCACCTGGAGCAAGGTTACCACTTCTCCATCAAGAAATGTGCATGATAGAAATATGCTTCAGCTCTGGGTGTGAAAGCAACAGGGGGGGCCTGGAGAGGACGAGAAAACAAAAGCAACGAGGGGGTTGCGACAAAGCAACACAGGGAGTGGGTGGGGGAAGGAATGGGGAGAAGCACAAAGATGAGTGCAGGAGTGAGTTGTGCGGGACGGGCAGGTCTACAGAGAAAACAGCAAGGTGCACGGAATGAGACCTACATGAAGGAGACGGCTCAAAAACGTGTTCTAATTGAGTGCTTCACACAAAAGAACAAGCATTGGCAAAGCCAATAGGTCTTGCCTCTGTGAGATCTATTGGCTTTGTTGGAGTGGAATACCATGAAGTGGAGTGACATTGTCTGGCGAGGAGTGGCATGTTGCGGCATGGAGTGGAATTGTGAGGTTTGGTGTGGTATTGTGTGTTGTGTAGTGACATTGTGTGGCATGGACTGGCATTGTCTAGATTGGAGAAGAGTGGCGCTGAATGGAGTGGAGAGGCATTGAGTGGAGTGGCGGGGCACACAGTAAAGCACTTCAACACCTCATCAGGGTTAGTCAGTGCTAAATAAATACAATTACAAATGAGTGGAGTGAAGTGGCATTGAGTGGAGTGAAGTGCCACTGGTTGGAGTGGAGTGGCATTGTGTGGCGCGGAATGGCATCCCCTGGAGTGGCATTGTGTGATGTGGGATGGATTGGCATTGCATGGTGTGGGGTGGAGTGACATTGTGTGGGGTGAAGTGGCATTATGTGGTTTTGTTAAATGGTAGCGGCAGTTGATAACCTTTCAAGTAGTGCCCGGCGGTAATCGCCTTTTATACCATTCGATGATTAACCAACAAAGAGAGGCAGGCGCCGGAGACTGGAAGGCAGGAAACAAAGTTTTATTCTCTCCGGAGGAGAACACATCAGATCAGACAGCAAGGTATCGTCACGAGGTGCTCTAACTGCATCTCTGAGGCCTGGCCTCTTATACACAGGTTTATTGTTTTATTATCGGTTTACAGCACATGGCACATTCTTGAGATTGTTTTGGTACATGAAAGAGCATCCTCGGAATCCCCGGCTTAGATCCGCTCCCACACATAACTACAGTGAAAGTCCCCACCCCACCCACAGTAGTAGATGGCTATCACACAGCTGGGCATTCCATCTATTCCCGGGGGGTGAGTGCGACTGGTCAGGTCACAAGGGTTAGGGGCCTTGATCTACTGCGATCCCTTAGATGTGAGGTGTTTCCTTTACAGTAGGGGCAATAAACTGTGTCCGCAGGGCTAGGTGATGGCCTGGGATTAGTTCGGACGATCAGGCATGGAGGAAGGGGTTACCGAAAGGATGTATGACCATGTATGGGATGAGAAAAAGGGGGGTGTTGGTCAGGCGCGGGAGGTGGTTCCATGGCAGGGTCGCGCAGAAGGAGAGGGTTTATGGCCCATGTATGAGAGAGCGGGGGTGGCCGGCGCGCGGGGGGGGTGTTTGCAGCGCCTAGGGAACGCTCTGGTGATCGGCGAGGGGCAGAGGGGCCATGGCGCTTTCAAAAATGGCTACTGCTTGAGGGAGCATGCGGGTCTGAGAGGGGACAAGATGGCGCCGATTATGTTGACATCGCAAACCAGATTTTAACAGTCCTCCCTTTTCAACATATCTAGCCAGCTTGTCTGGCCGACGTTCACCTTCGTTAACCTTTTAGCCATAATATCGTAAATGTTTTCATGCGTTCCTGTTTTAAAAGTACAGAGTCTTAGGACGGGCGGGAGCAATCTGACACAATTGTACATAGTTACATGTGGTTGACGTGACAGTCGATGAGGTAGCGTATACAGAATTACATCAGCTGCGTCATATATCAGACACGGAGATAGGTGGAGGGAAACTTGCTTGAACACAAACTCGATACTTGAAAAAGGTTCGGTAAAACAAGGGATAATTACGCTCATTACTTAAGGCCTAGACTTCGCGTGGATCAAGCTAAACAGCATAGTCATGTGTACGGTTGATGCTATACAATTGTCATTTATAATAAGCTAATGTTTCCTCATTTATTTAGTGTGCAGTTGGAAGCGACCGATAAAAGATCTTGGAAACTTGATTGGGAGATAGTCAAATCAAAAAGTGGTTGGGAGAGGAATACAACTCAAGATGAGTTACAGTCGGGGGGGGGGGTTCTTCTTTCCAGTGTCTTATTGCAGTGAGCCATCACTGGTAAGCTCTCTCTTCTTCTTTCGTTGGCACTGTTGAGCACCGGCGGTGGAGCTAAGGTCCAGCTCAAATCCAGATTTTTCGCGTTGCAGGGTGTGATCATCCTTTGCTCTTGGATCACAGTCCAGTTCTGTCCTGTCCCTTGACTGGTCTTATCATAGGTACCTTGAGACGGGGTACCCGCTTCTCATTTTTCTTTTGTAAAGTCAATGTCAAAAATAGGGGTGCTTTGGGAGGCCGAGGGAAGAGGGGGTGGAGTGGGATCGGATCAAAAGTGGACCAAGGAAAGCAGAATCTTTCAGCACTGGGCCCACCAATTGGGCCCGACGGGTTGGGACTTCAGGAACGAGCTGATCAGCGAGCAGGGGGCTTCGGGATAGCCCTTCGTTCTATTGCTTTCTATGCTGAGAATGGTGCCTCGTCCCGCATCCTTTTGCTTCGTGGCTCCCCCTGGGTCGATGCCATAGATGTTCCATGGTCCGCAGCCAGGCTGTGCGTCACGTCCGACCCCTCTCTTCCGATGACCGCATGTTATCTTTGAATGAGCACAAGAAAAACAAAATCTTAGAGAGTTGGTAGGGAAGACATTTACACACTTCGTTCTCTCTCCCAACCACCGAGTAGTCGGGGAAATGCTTTTATCGGTCGCTGTATGATTGATGTCTATTAACTCTTATGTCGGTGTGTGTTACTAATTTATTAATCATTGCTGTGGTGCAGGTTTCTGTGGGTGTTCCTGTAAATTTCCATCGTCTGGCCTGCTAGGTGTCGATTCCTGTACCCTATAATCATGGCAGGAAGCCTGACATCTGTCAACTTTCTGGTCTATCAAAATTCGAACCGGCTTCTCCGGTAGAGACTCGTTCTTCTTAACACAAGTTCTGTTAATACACATTTTCCTCCGAGGACTGCTAAGTTTATGAAAAAGTGCGAGGTGCTACTGTCATGGATTCACAGATATCTATTTCGGGGAGGGACACAAGCTAAACATTTTTCTTGCTGGAGACAATAGGTAACCCTCATCAGCTTAGGCGATGTACCTTTAGAAAATAAAGTCATCAGCTGTTTTGTTCGAAATACTCTGGGACGGCTAGTACAGAGCTGGGGTGATTCTGGGAGGACGGGGTGCTTAGACATTCTAGTTCGGAGCAATTGGGCGGGGGCAATTCTGGGCGGTGGAGATGATGTCGTTAGAGCTCTAAAAACGAAAACCACTGACATATAGTCCCCGTGATGAGGGCCAGATTGGGAGACATCAGTCGTCTTACCTGTCCTTTTTTTCTCAGCCAATTAAGTTCAACATTTTGCAGAAAGGAGAGGTAGTAACGTGGTAAAGTACGGTCATTTTTGTTTCTGTCAATTTGTTCGAACACCGCCGTGTTTTAGGCCAATTATACACATTCTGAGGAGGTATAGGGTCGGTAATTTATTCAAAAAGAGGGCAAGAGAGCCTTCAGCGAGGGGGGAGAGAGAGAGAGAGAGTGAGAGAGAGAGAGAGAGAGAGAGAGAGAGAGAGAGAGAGAGAGAGAGAGAGAGAGAGAGTGCATCAAGTAGGCTATTTGGTATACGTACGACATAAAACGAGAGAGAGACGTGTACGATAATAGGCTACTTGGTGTACACACAACATGGAGTAGCATGGGTCAGTTCTTCATAAGGAAACACAAGCGGGGAAAAACATGAATTCAGCGTTCACGTACACACAAATACCGGATAGGGCGTAACAGTACATGCAACAAGCGCAGAAACTTAAGACGGAGACACAGGGCTACGTTGAGTAAGGGGACCTCTCCTTTCCTGTCCTCTTTCCTATGCATGCTGCGTATTGTTAGTATTTTCCGTAATTCTTTTTTGGGGGGGATGTCGGACTTTTTACTTCCCTCCCTTTGATCGATAGACAAGCACTTCAGTCATACGATGACGTTCTCTTCCAGCGACCCAAGCATGTGTAATGCATACACATTCATACCGTACAATCAGGGCACATACGCACAGTCATACCATACAGTTTTTCACGTTCCCAGTGGTGGTCTGTGCCTCACGCACCATCCCACAACGTTTGTCTATGTCTTTCCCTACATTGAGCACGGTGCGGTCCATGTTCACTCCATTCTCCAGTCGGAATTCCGATGTGACCTATAGGGAAGAGAAGAAGGGGGGGGGGGGTGCGCAGCATTCAAAGTACATTAGCGCGCGTAGACACGGAAAAGTTCTACTTACCACGTACCAGGCTAGCCGCAGGAGTGGGTAATACCACAGACCTATTATTCTTCCTTTCGACTATACAAAGATGCTCCATTTCATTCATCTCCTAAATTCGGGTTCCCTGGTCGTGCATTTATTTCTCAATCGGTCGTATATTATGGTGCAAGATACCGTACCTTGCATTCGGCATATACCTTAAGCTACAGTCGACCATTTTCTGACAACTCTTGGAAAAAGACAGGTGTGACGGGTACAAATTCCGTCAATCAAAAAAAATTCAGGCAAAAAGGGTCTGCATTATCTGCTTTCTATTGCTTGGGAGTAACAATCATTTATTCAAAACCTTTACCAACCTAGATGATCAGTTATGACGCTAATTCCGTAATTCCTTCAAAAACCCCTTTATTGAAAACAATGTCAGTACACAAATACGGGCCTACAACCGTTCAGGCCGGCCACGGTGTGAGAGGCGTCGAGTATCATGAGCAAAACTACCTTAACACGAAAAATGAAAATAATCAGAAAATGGGAAGACCAGCATCAATAAAGTTGTTCGTATGCCCGATCTGTACCCTCCCCGTCCCTCCGCCCGTCATGTGCGAAAACATCGCATTGATATCCTTTTAACATAAATGTCAAATAACTGAGACGCCATAAGGAGTTGTAGGCCCTTCCCACATCGGCGCCATTTTGGGGCGAGGTCGGGCCAGTGTACAGTCTAAGTCTTTCCATGAATTAGCTGTCGGACCAGAATCCCTTTCGGCAGTTCGAGAACTGTCGTTGGCATCAATGGAAAAGAACAGACCGCATAAATCGTGATTCGGGGATGGGGAGGCACAGTTCTTGTTCCTACCGGGTCATGTTGAGGTTCCACCGGAACCGATGCGAGCGGATAGGCTACAGTGTCTTCTGATAATTCAAACAGGAGCTTGCGTCAGCATGACGTCACCACGGTCTCGCAGCGATGCCGTGATCCATCCTCAGGGTGGGACAGCAGGCGGGTCTCGCCGCCGACGCCTTGAATCAGTCTCTTTCATTGCATCAGGCGGAGGCAAGGTGGCTGTCGCCCGGGGCAAAGACAAGTTAATGCGGAAATAATCGAACAATAGCGGCGGTTTGCCCTCACCTGAAGTCCGCGCCACGCCCGAGCAGGCAAGCTTCCGAGGTTCAAAGTAGCCCAGAGCCGTCTTTTTAGTGGGCCAGGCCTGAATCTGAAGAGCCAACCGCCATTTTGAGAGTCCAGTGGCAGCAGCAGCAGCAGCTCTTCGTTACAGCCACCGGGGTGGGTCCCCCGATCACTCGGCTGCGGGGGCCCACTTCTTGCGTCAAACGCTAATGGCATTCTTGGTGAACCCGCGCCTGGGTGGTTGTCCGATAGGCGAGATGTAAATGGTTCCCCTGCTGCAGCTGGCTGGTGAGTGCAGGGGCGGCTATTCAGCTGGACAGCGAGTGAAACGGCAGGGGTGCCTTCTCAGCTGGTGAGCCTCCACCTGGGGAGGCCCATCCGCGTTGCCTCCCCCCGCCAGGGCACCCTTCGCTGTCGATCGAAGCAGAGAATGGGAAGACCAGTACAACGTGGTGGACTCCACCTCGGCGCTGCCAGGGCCTCGGCGCTGCGTGTAGCCTCCGGCCTATTCGCACAATCGTCCGCCACTGATGCCGCCTCACAGGCCGATGGATTTTGCAGGTCTTTTATAGCCCAAAGCCAACTAAAAGGACCGCCCAAAACAGGCAAATGTTGCTATTTCGAAGAAGGAGGGGCGAGGACTGTCATGTAAATAGTTGTTTAAAAACGTGTTTTAATGTGTTTACCCTGTTGGCGTGTTGTTATACCTATAAGTTATTAAAATGTTATAATTATACTACTTTGTTGGAGTGTTGTACATATTTGCAATCTGGCAACGAGCACGAGGATGTTACTGCATAACCGGAAAATGACATAGCCCAATTGTGCGCGATCTAGCCCAGTTCGGTGACGTCGATGGTGGGTGTCAGCAGGCTTCCGTTTGCGCAGGATTTTGTCGTGTTTACTGGGCGGGGTGGGCAGTAGGGCAGACATGTTTAGACAGCGAGAGCGACGGAGCCGAGCTACCTCATGGTTACCTCGACCGTGAGCTTGGCTCCTTCCCCTGGTTTCATATTCCTCGCAAAAGGGCTATTTCCTAACGTTTCTTATTTTTGCAGGGTCAAAAGGATCCCGTCATCGGTCTACTGGTCTCGCTTGATTATTCTTGTTTCTATATAGCAATCCTTATGCCCTAATTTGCTGTAAGCTACGGCGACTAATCCATATTTAGAAAATGTGTCCTTATTAGGGGTGTCTTCCAGTGGAGCCGGATGGTTCACCTCTAATAAGCGGTCCGGGCAGAACCAACTACCAATCAATGGGGAGAAGATAGGCATGACGGGTTACAACGGGGACAAAAGTCAGCACTACCTATCTTTTCACTGCTTGCAAAGACTAGATAGAATATCTCTATTCCACGTTATTTGTAAGCAGAGAATACCTCCAAAGAACCAATATCGAACAACTAGTGTTCGGACAATCAATCAATCAATGGTGAGAAAGAGATAGGCACGACGGGTTACAATGGGGACAAAAGTCTGCGTTACCTACCCTTCACTATTTGCAAAGACTAGACAGAATATTTCTATTCTACGTTATTTGCAAACAGAGAATATCTCAAAGAGCACTATCCTTCAAAACAATCAATATTCGGACAATCAATCAGTGGGGAGATAAAAATAGGCACAACGGGTTACAATGGGGACAAAAGTCTGCGTTACCTACCCTTCACTATCTGCAAAGGAAGAGAGAGTATTTCTACTCCTCCCCGTATGTAGACAGCGAATATCTCAAAGAGAACAATCAATAAGCAATACTAGTATTTTCAATCAATCAATCAATCGTTTCGCAATTTGTCGTGTTTCACGACCTTACCCGGACCGCGTGGACAGTTTCTTGTCTTCCGCCTCCAGCGCCCGATCGTCCTCTACTCTTCGTATTTGCCGCGGCACTCCTGATGGTTCCCAGTCAGGACCGTAGATCACTCGAGAGAGGTCTGCTCGGAACCAGTGACGTTCGGATGAT
This sequence comes from Triturus cristatus, assembly GCF_964204655.1. Lineage (NCBI taxonomy): Eukaryota > Metazoa > Chordata > Amphibia > Caudata > Salamandridae > Triturus > Triturus cristatus. Next base: position 962,618,030 of record NC_140580.1, read on the forward strand.
CGGCTGCCAGACGAGGGTCTATCGGGCAGGAGCTCTCCCGATCGTTGCAGTCGTTCACTCTGTCGTCGGGACCTCTCCCACTGGATCCACGTGTCGCTGATGGGCCCCACGCTTGGGACGCCAATTGTTAAATGGTAGCGGCAGTTGATAACCTTTCAAGTATTGCCCGGCGGTAATCGCCTTTTATACCATTCGATGATTAACCAACAAAGAGAGGCAGGCGCCGGAGACTGGAAGGCAGGAAACAAAGTTTTATTCTCTCCGGAGGAGAACACATCAGATCAGACAGCAAGGTATTGTCACGAGGTGCTCTAACTGCATCTCTGAGGCCTGGCCTCTTATACACAGGTTTATTGTTTTATTATCGGTTTACAGCACATGGCACATTCATGAGATTGTTTTGGTACATGAAAGAGCATCCTCGGAATCCCCGGCTTAGATCCGCTCCCACACATAACTACAGTGAAATTCCCCACCCCACCCACAGTAGGAGATGGCTATCACACAGCTGGGCATTCCATCTATTCCCGGGGGGTGAGTGCGACTGGTCAGGTCACAAGGGTTAGGGGCCTTGATCTACTGCGATCCCTTAGATGTGAGGTGTTTCCTTTACAGCAGGGGCAATAAACTGTGTCCGCAGGGCTAGGTGATGGCCTGGGATTAGTTCGGACGATCAGGCATGGAGGAAGGGGTTACCGAAAGGATGTATGACCATGTATGGGATGAGAAAAAGGGGGGTGTTGGTCAGGCGCGGGAGGTGGTTCCATGGCAGGGTCGCGCAGAAGGAGAGGGTTTATGGCCCATGTATGAGAGAGCGGGGGTGGCCGGCGCGCAGGGGGGTTGTTTGCAGCGCCTAGGGAACGCGCTGGTGATCGGCGAGGGGCAGAGGGGCCATGGCGCTTTAAAAAATGGCTACTGCTTGAGGGAGCATGCGGGTCTGAGAGGGGACAAGATGGCGCCGATTATGTTGACATCGCAAACCAGATTTTAACAGTTTGAAGAGGAGTGGCATTGTGTGGGGTCGAGTGCCTTTATGTGCTATGGAATGGAGTGCCATTGCCTGGAGTGGTGTGTAATGGCACTGTCTGGCGTAAATTGTAGTGGAGTGGCTTTGTTTGGAGTGGAGAGGCATTCTAAGGCATGGAGTTGGGTAAAATGATTTTGTGTGGAGTGGAATAGAATTGAGTAGAGTGGCATTGTGTGGCATGGCATGGAGTAGTGTGGCACGGAGTGGAATTGAGCAGAGTGTCGTTGAGTGGCGTTTATTGGCATGGAGTGGAGTAGAGTGACATTGTGTCGCATGGAGTGGCATTGTTTGGCATGGAGTGGCATTGAGTGGAATGGCATTGTGTGGCATGGAGTGGCATGGAGTGGCATTGAGTGGAATGGCATTGAATGGAGTGGCATTGAGTGGAGTCGCATTTTGTTGCTTGGCGTGGAGTGGCATTGAGTGGCATGGCATGGAGTGGCATTGAGTGGAATGGCATTGAATGGCGTGGTATTGTGTGGAGTGGAGTGGTATTATGTGGAGTGGAGTTGAGTGAAGTGACATTGAGTGGAATGGCATTGAATGGAGTGGCATTGAGTGGAGTCGCATTTTGTGGCTTGGCATGGAGTGGCATTGAGTGGAATGGCATTGTGTGGCATGGAGTGGCATTGAGTGGAATGGCATTGAATGGAGTGGCATTGAGTGGAGTCGCATTTTAGTGGCTTGGCGTGGAGTGGCATTGAGTGGCGTGGCATTGTGTGGAGTGGAGTGGTATTATGTGGAGTGGAGTTGAGTGAAGTGACGTGTGTTGTGTAGTGGTATTCTGTGCCATGGAGTGACATTGTGTGGCATGGAGTGAAGTGATATTGTGTGGTGTGAAATGGCAATGTGTGCTGTAGTATGAGTGGCACTGAGTGATGTAGGGTGAGTGGCATAATGTGGCATGGAGTCTAGAGTCATTGTGTGTTGTGGAGCAGCTGCGGCCCATGCAGGTAAGAGCAGTGGGGCGGTAGTGCCGGGTGAGGGGCAGATTTCGACAGACGAGGACGAGGGAACATTTATTCTTTATGGAACTTTCCCTCATGGTCGTCTGTGAAAATCCCCTCACCCCACCCGGCCCTGACCACTCTCACCTGCATGGGCAGTGGCTAGTGTGGAGTGATATTGTGTGGCGTAGAGTGGCATTGGGTGGCATGGAGTGGAGTGGCATTGTGTTGCGTGAGTTGGAGTTGAGAGGCACTGTGGCATGGATTGTAATGGAGTAGCAACGTGTGGAGTGGAATGATATTGTGTGGAGTGTTATTGTGTGGCATGGAGTGGTATTATGTGGCTTGTTGTGGAGTAGCATTGTGTGGCATTGTGTGGAGCTGAGTAGCACCTTGCACCCACACCTGTAGGAATAGATGTCCTTTTTACTCACACCGGAAGCGGAAGGAAGAGAGTGCATTTTACCCCCACATGTATGAAGAAAGCTCCTTTGACCTCACATTTACTAAGAGAGCCCCTTTGGCCACCTCCTATAGGACAGTTTCCTGTTTGGCCCCGTCTTTTAGGAAGATAACCCGGGTCTTCCATGTTTTCCTTTAAGGCGATAGACTTCTTTCTGGAGGAAATTGGCCCCTTCAGCTCATCTAGGAAGATGGCCTTTCAGCTCTGTCCTTCTAGAAAAAGTACCTTTCTACTCAATAGCTGTAAGAAAGGAGGTGTAGGTGTAGAAATCGAGGGTTTACACCCTCTTTTGTAGTAAGGGGACTCCTTCAGTCCCTCATACAGACGTTAAATACAGTGGCCACCTTGACCTTCTCTAACCTCTCTATTCCTCCCTGTTCTGAAGGCACGGCTTGGATGTCAGTAAACACATGATTGAGATGTAGTCCTGCATACTTTGTTGGGAACAAAAATACAAACTACTAAATTGCCTGCCTGGAATGTGCGCTTTTGCTCTGATCCGAGACAGATCTGCCAGGGGATAATCCTTGACAAATGGGCGAAAGCCCTTTCGGGAAGTCAAGATTTCTTCCTGAGGCCTAGGTCCAGGACAGATGTTTGTAGGTCCAGATGTGCAGTATGAGCAGCTCAATATTTAAGTCTCGTAGCGTGCTAGTAATGTATAGTGCAGAGCAAGGCACACAGCTGGTCACTGAGAGTTTGATCCATAAACGTATTTGTTGCTGACCTGAAAATCTGCATCCATTTCGCCTCAAAATGGCTAGGTTCTGGAAAGTGCTTATGCTGTGGCTGGATGCTGAAAAATGCTCCATGGTAAGGCTGGGCGCTAGAAAGTGTCTTTGTCAAGTTTTGGTTCAGGAAAGTGTGCCCCACCAAGGTTGGGGTTCAGAAAGCGTCCGTGTCTTAAAGTGCGTCACAACAAGGCTGAAGTCTAGAAGGTTCAGATGTCAAGTCTTGGTTTTGCTAATTGTGTCACATAAAATCTGGCTCTAAAAGTGCCTAGATCAGTAATGGATTCTAAAACCTTGTTCCCTTTACAGTCCTTCCCATGACCCATTACCATCCTTCCCTTTATCCTGTCACCTCCCTCCTTGACCCTTTTTAGGTTGAGCCTACCAAACAGCACAAGCTACCTGGTTGAGAAACACGAATTGTGGGTATGCAGCCCTCCCGGTGCTTACCATTATTTGGCTCTACTGTCCCTCTTGCTTGCTTTCTATTGGATGGCTTTGCTTGTTATACCCTCTTCATGGTGTGTTTGTTTCTTCAATAGAGCAAAGCTTCTTCAGGATCTGCTTCATTGGCTGGCTTCATTGGTTCCTCTGCTCGGTTAGCGAACTTCTTTCTTCTTTTGTATAAGTAGTCCTTGAGCATATACACGTTTTCCAGCTGTCGCTTTTGTATTTTTTCCTCCTTCCCACATCCCTCTGTCTCTCACCCATGTGATTCTCCTACCCCTCGTGTTCCACATTGCTCTCTTTCACCCATGTTCTTTCCCTCGTGTTGCTTTTCCCCTCAGCCGCCATGTTGCTTCACGTCACCCTGCATCGCGTGTAGCTTTACTTCACCCTATGCCTGCCGTGTTGCTCACTTCACAGCCCGTTTCCGAGTTGCTTCATCTCCCACCCCCCACAACCAGTTTATACATAAAAAAAACCAATTTAAGTTCCTTTACACGATATTTTAAAAGAGCACTAGTGCTACTTTTTTCATTTTCCCGAATCAAAATGATGAAGTGTATTTTTTTTATTTAATTTTAATGTACAGCAGCCGCTATGCTGTACAACATGGCAAAAAACATCGTCAAAGCCAATAGGTCTCATGGTTTTCCATCTCATTATTCCTGCAGTGCCAAATGAAAATACCCATCCGATGCCTCTTCTGATCAGGTGCCGATTTGTAAGAAAGCATGGGCAAGGAGTCAGACATCCTCCAGGTGGCGTGGCACAGAGAGAAAGTTCTCAGAGCCAAAAGCAACACATTTCAGTGGATTTTGTTAAGAACCCGTGCAGAAAGAGTTGAAGCAGTGCGCAAAAAAATGGAAACCTTTTAAGAGATGGGACACCTGGTGGTCTGCCTGACTGAGGGACAATGTCCAGTATGTCTCCTGGGAGTCCCTGCAGCCTGGGCGTCTAACATAGATCAGTATGAGCTAGAACATAGGTACTCACAAACATTTTCCTGGGGGTCGCAAAGTTTGGTCTTTGGTGTTACTGAGGGCCGCACTGATGCCAGTGTGTGTAAGGTGAAACAAAGAATGTATATCTACTAGCTGAACTCAAATGCGCAATGCAAAACCAGAAAACCTGGGATTAATCCCGGCTTCTCCACTTGACCAAATTGTGTGATCTTGGGCAATTGTTTTATTTTAATTTCCCTCCTTTATATAAGAGGACCTCAAAATACATGACTTCAGGATGTGTGCTGTACAAAACCAGCTCCTGTGCTTGGACGTAATCACTGATGGCATTGTTGTCAGAGTGGGAAGCATGAATGTTTCTTAATTCATGTTTGAAAACCATCACTTTAAATATATACTTCTGAATGCACTGTTATAGTTTAATTTACTAAGGTGAAATGGTTCTACAGGTCTATGAAATACACTCTTTGAAATTTGAAAAGTCTATCGTATTTTTGCATGTTTGCTGTCTTTAAAAATGAAGGTGCTTCTAAAGTTAAGGGCCTGGTTAATTCCTTTTGTTTAACTGCAGTTGACCTTTAAATAAGTGCTTTATATATATATATATATATGTATATATTTTTTTTTAAATGTTAGTGCCGAGTCGAGTAAACAGCAGCCCAGTGCTTCTGCTGGTCAGGGGGCCACATGTGAAGGTCAGGAGGGCCGCATCCGGACCCCCAGGCCGTACATTGAGTATCACTGAGCTAGGACAATGCCAGATTTTCCGTCTGAATGCTCCGTTTTCACTTTAAATGTGCACAGCACATTATATGCGCTGTGAACAAAATCTGTTTTCTCTATTCTTTGTTATAGAACTTGCAAAACCCATGCAAAAGAAAATGTGTTCCCTATTGCATCAGTGTACATTTATGTAACCAGGCTTCAGGCTTGAAAGGAGTCTTCAGATCAGACTTCGCATTCCAGGGTCAGGAAGGAAATTGAAGGGATCGAATGAAGTGAATGTTTTGCTCCCAGGCATCTAGTAGCGGCCAGCATGTGGCATTCTTGTGAGGCTGAGGTTCTTTCTGTTACTAGTACTAAAGAGACCATAGAGTTGTGAGGGTGACTGCAAGAGGCTAAGATAACAAGCATTTACAATGCAATGGTCTCGGCATTGGTAAAGTTAGAGCTATTGGCATTGCTCATGACAATGCCGTTTCTTTAAATGTTTTAAAAACAAAAACATAAACAAAAATAATGTCATGAGCAATGCCAATAGCTCTAACTTTACCAATGCCGAGACCATTGCATTGTAAACGCTTGTTCCATTTAGAGAGCTATGGCACACAGCTTGTGCTGGATTGTTCTTACTGGAGCAAAACCACCACGGATATAGTTGAGTCCATCTGGAGTGGACAAGAAACGATGGACTTGAATGCGAGTCTGACAGACTTCAGTACAGAAGAAATCACAATTGATCCAGCCGTCACCATTTGTTGTATTTTCAGCAGCAGGTGCATCAATTCTATTCAGGATGGCATTCCTGCACGTCCACTGATACGGCAGATTGTATGGTGCGCGTTCATGGCATGATCTACAACTGCATTGCATTTGTTTGCTCCCACTGGCTAATCCGATATGTGGTCTGGATGATAATGCTTATTATGGTATATTTAAACACCAGCAACATCAAGGGCCTGAACAACCGGCATAGCGCAGGTAACATGAAATTGAAGCCCACGAGACACTGCATCAATATCATGTTACTGCAAGGCACAAGTTCAAGCAGCTCTGGCATAGAAATGGCTAGGAGGGGGGCTCCCAGAGGATTTTCTTTGTTCACTACCAACTCTACAATCAGCACCATAATGACACATAAGATGAAGGCTTCTTTAACGAGGATCAGATGATAAATGTCGATCGATTCATGCTGGGAGTTGGAAAAGGCAGAATTCTCTCTATTGATATTTACGTGTACATACTGAAGTGGGATTCTACTATTTTTGAAACAGCACCCAGTACACAAATCAGTCTCATGGACACGGAGTTATTTCGGGAGGTGTCTTCAACATGTCTCTAGACAAATCTGGCTGCACTTCCCGCTCTCTTTACCTACAGTGGGAATGGCGATCTAGATTGTGGAACTCTATAGCTGGGACAGTGATAGTTAAGAAGTATTCTCAGGAGACGCTGTGGGTATTATTTGCGCATTCGACCTCACTTAAGACAAAAAGTGTGAAGAAAAGGCCTGCCATCTACTACCCTACACGAAGCAATTGAACGATAAGTCACAAAGTATCCAAAATGGGGTAAGATAAAATAAATGTGGCAGACCCAGTGAATTTTCGTGTGACTGCATCAGGCAAGTAAAACGCGCTGACACTAGCTGACGTGAAAGCAACCTACGCATGACTCCGAAATGTAATAAATCCATTACATCAATTTAAAGGTAAGCATTTCATATGTATCGTTCTGAATGGATCTTTAAAAATAGCTATCCTTCAAATCCTGGGGATGGGGGTACAGCAAAGCAAATAGTGTACGTAAGGAATACGAATTGGGCTTACTACCTTTGAGCTATAAGGCTAAGATACGTGTCAGTCCGCTGACTTAAAGGCCAGTGTGGCCTTTAGAGAGAGTGAGGTTTTCGGCAACGGTGGCGTTCACTGCCTCAATTTACGTTGGGGTTTAATCGTACGTCGTATGAGGCTACAACTGTAATTAAAAACTGACGTTTCTTTGCTCCCGGGGAATAGCGACGCGCACCAGGGCCTCTAGTCTTGACTGTGAGAGGTGGGGGTGGCAGAGAATACTCACAGGGTCTTGGGCAGCTCGTCGTCCATCATGGCGGGGTGGCTGAGGGGAACTGCCCGGGCGTGAGGTGAGGAGTCGGTAGCGTGTCCCCGAAGCTCCCACAGGCCTTGAGTTCGGCCCCAGCGGCGTTGAGGTGAAGCAGCAGCGGCGGCAGATTCTGTAGGCTACGGCGCTTCTCCAAGACAATGAGCGGCGCTCGCGCTCCCCTCACACACACACAGGCGAGACACAGAGAGAAGGGGGGGGGGGTGGGGGGCAACCGTCACAAGATGGCGGGCAGGGAAGGAAGGAGACCACGCATGCGTGGGTCGGAAACAAGCATCCAAGAGCGTCACGTAATGGGCTGCGCAGAACACCGTATAATTGCGTCTTTGCTAGCGCCATCACGGAGTTAGGCAAAATGTAATTTCTTAATGTAGAACGCTCGTTCGCTCTTGGAAAGTGACAAAATAAGAATCCCTTCGCATGTGACACGTTCGATGTTGCAGCTATACTTTTGCAAAACTTCTATCCAGCGAAGAATGAACTCCAGTTCTGACCGTGCGAGCTAAAAAGTTAGTTGTGGCTACTAGATAGAGGTCCCTTATTGGATACACTGTTACTAGCTGTCTGGATATCACTGGAGTAAAGTTGTTTTAGCCGCGGGGGTTTCCCTTTCAATTTCAGCTCCATTGTTTGGATTTCGCGGTTGTCATTGAATTTTGCCCCACACTCAAACCAGCAAACTAGATCGAACAGGTACACACCATCGAAAGATGAGGGGAAAAAACAGTTTGTTTAGGCAAGGCAGCACTCGTAGAGTGAAAAACAAGTAAAGAGGGCACCGGAAGACACCACCGCCTTTCTCCGAGGCAGAGCAGAAATGCCTCGGAGAAAGGTTGCCTCCTTTTCGGATTCGGGGGCGTGTTTTGCTGTTGTCTCCTCCCTGAGACTTTTCGCAAAAACCACGCCCCCCGATCCGAAAAGGACGGGGCCTAATCGGAGTGACTGACCTCTTCTCCAGTGGCTGGCCAGCATTTACGAGGCCAGCCAATGGAGAACAGGGGAGAAGAGGGGCGGGTTCAAGCCCCTCTTCTCCAAGTCATTAAATCTCGCGAGCGAGACTGCGCAAGCGCAGCCTTCGCTAGCCGAGACCTAAAAATTGGTGAGGGAAAGCTAGAGACATGTCTGACATGTGTTGAACCTGGTGTGTACAGCTTTGTTTTGCAAAGTCCACTTGGAGGTATCTCACTTGGGAGTCACGCAAGACAGAAGCCGGAGACTGGTTCAGGATGCAAGACTGGCTCAAGGATGCAATGTCTGCCTGAGGATCTTTTCTGCATGACCCAATCTACTGTGGGCTAAACATTTGTGCCCTCAAATTTCTAGAAATATTTGTAATGTGAGGGACACGTGAAGCAAACAATAGGAGGGATAAAAGCACAGCACAGTCTCTCGGGGGTATTAGTTCTACTGTATCTAGTTCTGTGCTAATGTCTGACTGGGAAAAATAAGTGCTGGTGCCCAAAAATAAGTGCTGGTGGGTTCCACCAGCTCAAATAAAGCACTGGTCGCGCACTCTTGCTGTGTCTGCATACAAGACACTGGAATAGTGACCGTAAGTGTCTGCATGTAACTGAAGGAGTGACTTTGGATCCAATTCTCCAAGATGGGGTACATTTTTGCATGGATGTGATTATGACACTGATCCTCATTGTTGAGTTAGGACATGCAGAGTTCATTTGCTCCTTTTCGTGCAGAATTACATTGGTGCCTGACCAGGGTGCAGAGATTTGGTTTTTGTGATTTAGAACCTTTTTAGAGCCTTTTTACTCTGGCTCCGAGACTCTAGAGAAATTATTAATTGTACATCTATAAATTTATTATCCAAATAAAGCACATCAAGTGTGCACAAGTCCAGCTAGAATGCAATACAACTTTCCAGATTGATAAAGCACTTCATATGTGGACAGTGTGAGGTAGAATTTAATTCCAAAGTCAAATCTATCAAACCTAATCCCAAGTGATGAATATATTCCTAAAGATCTGCCCTTGAGTGGAGCCTTTTGGGTTTCTGCGATCGTGGGGGAAGTGCATGATGTTTCGTCTCTGGATCAGGGGCGAGTGGGCAAATTAGTTGTAAACCAGTTTGCTTTCATGTAGCACCAAGTACACTTTTACGAAGTGACTTTTCCACAAATTTAATCCAAAATCAACTTTCACCACTGTATTGGATTTTTCATTACACATTGAAAATAAGTTTGATTGAGAGTTCAATACATTTCCCAGGCTAAGTTACACAAAAGAGGCTTTTATTCATAATTAGAACTGTTCATAGAGAGTGACTCTTTACCTACACAGTGACAACCAATTGTTTATAACAGTTCACAATAGGGGCATAGTTTTTTCTTAATATCCATTATATCTCACGTTTTATATCTTAACGCACACGTTAGGCGTTACTTAGCCAACATATTATAGTAAGTTTTCCTCCATTACCGAGCACTTTTGTATGCCACGTGACAGTTTGATGCTTTTAAAGTCCTAGTCAGCCTGAAGACAAAACGATTCTCTGGAATCATACACCTTAATTCCATATATAGGTGGTGCAACTGCACATTGCATCCCAAATATAGCTTTTAACTTCCATTGTGGTATTTGATTTCCTGTGCCAGTTTGCCATGGCCTTACAGGAAAGTTAAATAACCAGTTGGGTGTAAACAAATGAACATTAGGAGGTTATGGATCTAACACATGTATTGTGGCACTGAATGGCGTTTTTAGAGTACACAGAGTCATAAGAACAGAAAAAAATGTGGCCCATAACACACAATAATGTGAAATGTGGCAGAACAGTAAAATCATAATTCGTTCCAAGGTAGTTTAGAGTTGCTCACCTACGTAGTTCACCTCACTCTGACTACTCACCCCTCCAGTCTGAGGAGCCCTCACTCGCCCACATACCCTCCTCACCTACCATGTGCTCATTTACTTGCGCAGTGGTTAGCTTTTTCACACTGCACCTCATCCCTCACTGTGCACCTTATCCTCTCCCTGTACTCACCTCACGGATGCTGGACTCACCTCATCCAAACTCTGCTTTCCTCCCTCCCCATGTGCTCATCTCACCCACCATGACTTCCCCTTACCTCTTATGTGCGTGCCTCACCCACCATGTGCCCACCTATCACTTCCACAGCTCCCCCACCCACCATGAACACAACTCTTCATAATTGCACTTGCCTCACTCATCCTATACTCACTTAATGCACCCTGGCTCAACCAATTCCCACCTTACTCAGCCTGCGCTCATCTAACCAGCTTGTGCTCAACTTTGTTGAAAAACAATGTTATAAGCGTACAACAGCTTCATGCTTTCTCAGTTACTTGAACGTGCTGTTTTGACAATTTTGGATTAAAAACACAGAGTCACATATGATTCATGTTTATTTGATGTATTTTAACTGTGAGTAAACATACACAAATATTTGAAGAATTGGGCTTTATAAGTGATATATTGTTACAGACTAATTCTGAGACTGCTTATGTTAACTAATAGAGTTCCGAGGTACAACATTTTCTGTAAAAAATACAATAACGAGTGTCATCTGAAGACTCGTCAATCCAACATCCTTGGTAGTGGGATGTTTCTGTCGTTGTTACCTTGAGGGGCACCGTAACTCATAAAAAAATAAAAAAACGAAATTAAAGAAATATACCATTGACGGACTGATGTAGGCCTGGGCGTAGTTCACGAAGTAGCACTTCGCGAAGCTACGCAAAGTGCAGTTCGCACTACGCGAGCTACGCGTAGCACTTCGCGAACTGCGTAGTACCTTGTTCGCACTGTGCCAGATGTCGTTTTCAATGATTGCACAGTGCGGACAAGCAACCGGCAATGTGCAATCATTGAAAATGGCATCTTGCACAGTGCGAGCTGTAGTTTTCTGCTGCGCGAGTAGATTTTTACTCGAGCGGCAGCTTTCTCCACGCGAACTGGTAGTTTCCCATCGCGAGCGGTCGCGAGCATACGCGACCACTCGCAATGAGAAACCTGACCTCCTCACGTTGGGAATCTCGCCGGGAGGTTTATTTTCCATGCTCGCGATCGCCAACTTGATGTTGCTGATCGCGAACAAGGAAAAAGTCTCGCCGGGATGTCATTTTGCTTGCTCGCGGTCGCCAACTTGACGTTGAGGACCGCGAGCAAGCAAAAAATGACCGCAGCACTACGCAACACTTCGCTACGCGTGTTCGCACTGTGCTACGTGCAGTTCGCGTAGTGCGAAGTAGCGCGAACTTCGCAAACTACGCGAGCGTAGTGCTTTGCCCAGGCTTACTGATGAGCGACTGTTTAGACCACCACTACCGTGTTGTGATATTGTAAAGTCCACCTCAGTCATCCTGTGGCCACGTCGCTATCCCTAAGTTGACCTCAGCCTCCATGGACACACCTCGCCCATGCTGTGCTCTTTTCACATTGGGTGACCTCGGTTCTCATCCGATACTCGCTTCAGCATCCCTTTTCACCTCAGCCTCCCTTCGCTCCCCATAGGGAATCCTGTGCTCGTCTCAGCCACTGTCTGCTCATCTTAGCTACCCTGCCCCCTGCTCTGTCTCCCGGTGAACAAATAAGCCATAATGCACATGCTTCACATCAGGAGCTCTCCGTTCTTGCCCCAAACTGCTTTCAAATGTCTTTTTCACCATAACCTCCCAGTGCTGACCTGAGACCCATTGCGCTTGTCTCCAGGAACCCTGTGCCCACCTTTATCACTCTTTGCTCATCTCACTCTCCCTGATGCAAATACATCAACCAAGGTCCTCTCGCCTTTCAACTACTGTCTTTCTTCTATTATTCTCTTCCAGCCATTGGCTTGACACATTGTCAATCACTTCTTGTCTGATTTCTTGTTTTTTCCACACATTGCAGTGCTTGCATTGAACATGACGAGGGATTGCATTACAGCAATAGCCCTCTCTGTCTGGATCTGCTTGTTTTCTCCCAGGTGTCTCACTCTAACGTGCTAACCCTGCTGCATTCGAACATTAAACTTAGGCCTATTGGCTTTGCCAAGGCTAGCATGTAAATCATTCGAAGTCACACACCTTCCCAGTCAAGCATTTATCATAAATTCACCATTTTACCAGATTTATAATTACCTTATGTTTTGTTTGAAGAATGTTTCAAGTGTCTGTGAAGGAGACCATTAACTCCAAGGCAACATGCTATCTCATTGGTATCGGTCAGAGGTAAAATCCAAGTCTTGTATCTTCCAATATTCGACCAGAAAAGAAGTGACCAATCCCCCTTGAGGCCCCTGAGATCTGAAGGGCTAACTATTCAGACAAGGGCTGTTGTCAAAGGATCATGTGGATCAAAATAGGGCTCTCTGTCCACCCGAAAAAGTAGGAATTCTGCTATTTGGTATTTGGGTATTCTCAATTGTTCCCAGAAGTACAACTTAAAAGCTGCTTCTGCTGCAGGTTTCCAGGTGTACTTCTGGGGCTGTCATTTGATCTTTCCGAGAGGCTTCTAGTCCCCTTGTATGGAGTGCTCCATAGCTGAGATGTCCATATAGAGGAATGAAACCCGCTGGGCAAATAAACCTTTTTACCCGATGGAGAAAGTTCTTGCCCTATACGAAATGTGGGGGTGGTCTGTTCCCCTTCCTATACCGGAAGTAGAGTCACCACAGTCTTTGGCTGCTGTAAATATCTGACCACTTCCAGGGTGGAAAAAGGTTGGATTGAAGTTTGTTTATGCCCACAAATGTATGTTTAAAGGCATTCATAAACTTCCGGCGTATAGCATGTCCGTTTCCCATTTCCCTTGAGTGAGATTTACTGCTATGGATTACACCACATTCATGAAGGAGAAACTCACACTGCAAATGCATTTATGCCTGTCAGTAATCTCTTTTTGAATTCCTTGCAGACTGAATATACCTTTGTGAATAGGTCACAGAGACGTTAATGCAATGACTTGGATTATTATAACCTATAAGGACAGAATAGAAAGTCCTTGTATCTGAAGACTACGCCCAGCCGAGTAAGACTCAAGTCTTACAGGGCAAATATGTAATTTTCTACAGGGGACAGAGTCGGTAATAGTTGAGTGGGAGCTGCTGGAGATCCAGATATCCACAGGGGTTTGTCCTACCTTGATTTCGCAGCGCATTCATTTGGGCTCCTCTTGGAACATTCTCTAAAGCTTGTATCGCAGAAATAGCCAAGGCTAGGTTTCAGTATCTTTGTGTTTTCCAACATTTGTAATGTAATTCCTTCACCTTGATGCAGTATATGATTAGGCCATGATTTAATGCAGATGCCTTTGAGTTACTGATGCCTACCTGCAAAGGATGGATAGGGACCATACTCTAGGCTCCAAGTAGTGTAAGCACAGACTGTAACTTGCTTCCCAGCTTTAAGCATTTTACTCCTGCTTTTACGTTTTGAGATCCAGTTTAAGGTTGGTGTTAGGATCGACTTGGCTGTTCCTTTTCCAAGTCCAAAATGAGGCATGCAGTAGCAAAAAGAACTCTCCTGAGAAGCATGGGCTTTCTCCTAGTGTACTGATTGATCCTGCTTCCAGGTGTTAGGGTGTATGTATCCCTGAAGGTGTGTATTATGTAAAGATGCTGTAGTTTACACAGGCATCTGCTTTTACTTGAATGACCGATACATGATGTTTATAGCTCTCTCCTCTGTGTTATATCCGGGTTTGTTTTACTGCAAGTTATCTATTTCTGTTGTGTGGCCACGATTTCAACATAGTGATGCTGATAAGGGTGTGGGAACAATCTTTCCAATAGGATAGGATCAGTGAATGATTTAAGTCTTTCTTGTTGCTTTTCAGCCTTTCATTCATGGATATGATTGGTGTTTGAGAAGGAAGGCGAGCCAGAGTGATTGCAAAATCTGGGGCTGTGCCGAATCAGATCATCTGACATTGGTGGGGCCAGCAGGTAAGTCTGGACGTGTCTGCTTGCAGCCTGCTCTATCACCGCATTGATTGGGTTGGTTCACGCTTATAGCCACAGGCAAGGACAGTGAACCTCCTACCTGAGTCCTTGCTCTCTGGAACATTGTTCGGTACCGCAAGTGCATGGTCAAGAGCTCATCTTATCTTTCTCGTGTCCACGCACAGCCTTGTTCTAGCCCTGGACGTGGTGTTCACCATCCTAGCAGCATCATTTTGTTTGTCTATTTTTGAAGGTTTGGCCCTGATGCAAGCAACTCATCCAAACCCATATGTGTTGGTGGCCCGTCTTTGTGCTGCGTGTTGTGCAAAATTGTTCTGTGCTGTGATTTTATAAGTCTTGTTACTGCTAATGTGAGTGTGCTCAATGCAAACTGAGACCGGAGGGGGGTGGTTCCCCACATCCCATCTTGGGTTGGATTTATGTGATCTGGTTTGTTCACCCTAGAAAGGCCTCAATGTGTGGTGGGTCTAGGAAAACATGTTGTGCACCTTTCTGAAACGCGTTCGGCTCTCAGCAGTAGTGAAACCCTTAAAATGCACAACACTTAATTCCTGAGACTGCACATTATTTTTGCACTCAGACCGTCTTCAGCATAGCTTTTATCTGCCATTCAGTATTAGAGAGTTATTTGCCCTCAGAGGTTTCGTTCAGGCAGTGTTTATCGACGGATATGCATGCAGAGAGTAACCGACTTCACCACTTAAAAGGGAGAAAAAGGCGTTGCACTCACTCACTCACTCTCACCCTGCACCCTTCCCCTTAATACAAGCATGGCTGGCCTGATTGACTCTCTCTCACTCTTTGGTCCAACAGGACTGATGTCAGCCTTTTGACTGGGAGTCGTAAGTAGTTCAGATGCAGCAGCTGCAAATGTGCCAAAGCCTCGTGGGTTTCGCCAGGGCTTTAAGTTGGATGGAAACACTGGGGGGTCTCTCAGAGGGGCGTGGCGAATGTAATTAAGGGCGTAGCTTAAAACACGTAAGCTTAAATCTGTGCTTAGCATAATGTGTTGCCCTAGTGGTATTTTACTACTTCTATCATTGAATCCAGATGTATAATACAACAAGTAACACTAACCCTACAAGTCAGCACTATTGGCTTTGTCAATGGTTGTTAGTTGTGTAAGATAAATAAGCAACAACTGTCGCTGCGTCTTATATAATATTGAAAATGCTTCCGTTCTGGTATGGTGAGACTGTGAACGAGCTGTAAAGAGTCTCTTTGAAGTTACATCAAAGGCAGTGAAAGTGGTACAGCTGCAGAGGTAAGATTTATTTTATCACCCTGAGGGCGAGGGCAGAAATGGAGAGCCTGAAAGAGACCCGGCTCAGCACCTGCCTTTAAGTACTGCCACTGGCAGGTCCCGGCCCACTTAAAACCTGGGTTTCGCCAACACAACTACAGGTTTGCAAGTCGGAGTTCTGCCATGTCAACAAATCTTTTCTAAAGTCATTGGTAGCACATCCAGTCTACATTTACCCAGGCTACTTACAGAACCGAAGGAGTTTTACTTTCTTTGTGGGCTACAATTTCTGGAGAAGTTGCTAATGGCTGGTCATTTATTGTTTTATGATGTGCGACTGTGTCTGAGTTTCTTTTTCAAAGTTCTGAAAATAAAGAATAGAAAAAACATCTGCCCTTGAAGCTCACCTTTCTATGTAAGTCAATCTGGAGTTTATCGAATTAAAAGGCAGCTGAAATGTGGTTCTTTGGAGTTTCGGGATCAGTGAAAAAGTGACTGTGACTATGACCCAGGGCGTTTGCGGGTTTCTCACTCATCTGAGTGTTAGGCAGTCAAGTCACCAATTACTTCTTTTGCATAATAACTAGAAGGGATTTTGGGCCCAATTGTTCAGGTCCCCTGCGACAAGACATAATGTAATTAAAGAGCAGGACACCTCTTTGAACTTGAAAAGATATCTCAGGTGAGGTTGAGGTAGACACCTGGAAAGTTATCTACAATCTTTTGGGTGGGTATTAAATGACTGCATGATGATTTGAAGAGATTCGAATTGTGATATATTTATGGACAGATAATCAAAGATGCTGTAATCTGGGTACGCCGCAGGAACTCAGTCGTAATGAATGAGGGCTTTCCTGCCATCCATCTGCTTTCTCCTCTTTCCTTGTTGCTATATAAGAGGACTTAATTGGCTGGTATGAGACCTACAGTTTTTTGATTGTGTCAGTTGATCAGTCTATAAACCAGGTTAGAAGGTGGTGAAAATGTACTCAGGCACAGCCTGAATTATAATAGAATTCTTTAATCCAGGAATGTTCACTGGCTACGAGGAATATCTACCTAGGTTAAAATATTCTGGTTTATTGCATTTAGAACTCAGCATCTCATTAATGTAAGAGTGGTGAGCGAACTGCACTCTCAGATCATCGAACAAGGGTCTTTTCACCCAGGCTGCCCATCCTAGGAATACTTTACTTGATAACCGGAGAATTGAAGTTTTGCTCCCCAACCTTAAATTCCATTTAACAATTTACGCTTTTTGCTTAATTTTCCAATCTGTCCCATCTTTCTTTGTGTTTATGCCACGGCAGTGCTAATAGAAGAGTCCCTATAAAGCACGTTATCAGAAATTCACACATATATTACTACAATAAAAGTCGAATTGGAGATCATTAACACTTTACAGCAAAATTGACAGGACAAGAGCACTGTTGACTGCCACATGGATTGCACACAGCAATTACTGTGCACCGGTAAACCACTCTCTTAACTGTCCCAAGACCTCTTTGTGATTTTACCTCGCTGCACAGGTGCTCGCTGCGAATAAACTTTGACACGTGATGGTTTTTTGGGAAAGCGCTGGTCTGGGGAGATGGATGATGCATTGTACACAACAAATAATGCGCTGAATTCTTCACCAAAGGAGTTTTATGAAATTAGAATCTCACCTGTTGCATATGAGATACTACTGATGCTGCCAATACCCAGCAGTGACTTGTGTACCCACAGTGTTGATACTCAACAATGTGCTGGTATCTAATAGGCGGTCTCGAACGTGAGCAAAGGCTATAGAGACCATGATCTATATTGAAGATCCAGCCACCAAATTCGAATCAATTGATAACAGTGTTATTATTTTGCACTTTAGTGAATGTAAATAAGAGCGATGGTCAATGATAAATTGTAGAGAGGAAGAAAACAGAACCATCCAAGAGCAATAAACACTAAATTCAAGAATGGAGGAAAACATTGCCATGCATGCTTATTCACTGAACAAGACCGATAAGTGCCCAAGCTGGCTGGAAGTTGTGAAATTCCATCTGGAGCTGGAATTTCGAGATATGGCTCCTTTTAAAGTTGGAAAAACAGGATGTAACTTTAATAAACTGAATAATTGCCTAAAATGACCATTTCCTTGCACTTATCAAACCCACTCCATTGAGTCGTTTCCTGCAGGCATTCAGATGGACCACAGCACCATTTCCGCAAAGCGTCGTGGTGTGTCGGACCTGTGAGATCCCAGGTCTGCAGCGCGCTTGAACACTATTCAGTCAGAACTGTAGAGACAGATGATGCTTATGATACAAAGATGGTTTTAGCATCTCTGTATCAAAGGCTATGTAATGGATCTTGTGTAAAAAGGAGAACCTTTACAAGATGTCTACTTTTTCAGTTTAGAAAAAACATATGCCTTGCAACACAAGTGCCACACAATCTCTTTCTCGATCCAGAGGCAAGCAGGTAATTTTCTCTGGACCCAGATGAACTTGATCACCTGTACTTTCCAGAATGTGGATAATTTAGCCCTTTAGTGCCCCCTGGAGGGTTGGTTTTCATACTCGTCCGACTCGATCATTTCATTCATGGAAGCTACGGCTCATGCTTGTGACTTAGACTGTCAATCAATACTCGGGTAGTGGAGAGGGCAGAAGCCTCCCCACTGCATGAGTAATGTCAATCAATACTCATGTACTGTCAAGTCCCGGCAGGGACGCTCAACTTCCTGTGATTCTGGGCAAATCACTTAATCCCCCCGTGCCTATCAACATTAATGTGTCCATCTGTAACGCACCTGGTGCTCATGTAAAGCGCTCTGATACCTTCAGGTAGAGATTGTGCTATATAAAACTCCAACAATTTGTTTTTCCTTAAATTAAAATTATCATGTGCCTGGGCAACAGAATATATTAGAGTTTATGTATGCATCTACTAATCTACACTGGCATCACATCCCAAGTTGCTGCTGCTTAATTTGTAGGTCTAGGAAGAGACCACAAGGTTTCAGCAGGTCCTTGTCTCTTGCAGAAACGTTACAAGAGTATCAATATATGATGGGACATATTCCCGGTGAGCATTGCATGAGTGAAAGGGGCAGCTCTCGTCAGCCATTAAGCTGTTGGTGTGTCATTCACATTTTTGTTCTGCCCGCTGTAGCATGGGGCACAAGGTCACCCCACTTCAGCCATTGACTTACCTCTTTGTGTATGAAGGCTTCTTGGACAACGTGCACTTATACACTAAAGATAGTCCCCTTGTATGGTTTTACAAATACCATTCACACAGAAAATAAACATTGGTAAAGCCATAAATCGACAGCCAACTTTAGACCGATTGTCTTGGCAGTGGCTTACACTTCAGATTTATGGATTGAACTAACACCACAATACAGACAACATCACGATACATTAGACTCTTGTATTCTGAGGAATCTTCCTAATTTAGAGTTGATTTTAGGGTTGAATATTGTCTAATAAAAACTGAGTCCACAGTTTGGTTTATCTCTTTATTAAAATAATTCTTGGAAAGCTTTTCACCGACTTCTTAATCTCAGATTCATGTTTTATAGGCAATTTGACGTATTTGCTAATTTTAAAGCGTTCCTTTGTTGACATTTTTACTTTTGTGCTTTCTGGTGGTATTTTAGGTCTTGAGCACATGTTTTGTTGCTTGCGAGATCGTTTGTTAACAAACAAAAAATATAAGGGGGTTTAGAGACTACCCATTACATACCATTGGTTGGTTTCATCATCACTTTCACTTCCTTGCTTCTCATTGGTGAGCCCGTTGTTCTCACGTTCTTCTTTGTGTATTTCTCCCTTCGATGAAGCATTGACCAAGTACTGATTCATTTCTTATTCGTGTCCTTCCACTGTTTGTGCTCCTGATTGAGGTACTTTTTTTCCTTGTTTTACTTTTGTGGTCATTTCTTCTTGTTCCCTCGTCATTGTTGCTTCACCCTTCCCCCCTCCGCGTCATTGTTATCCCATCCTTCCTTCCCCGTTGTTGCTTGTTGTTGCCACCATCCCTCCCACTTCATTGCTTGTTTCTCTATCCCTGACCCATCCTTCCCATTGTCCATTTTATTTCAAAAGCTTTTTAATAAATGCATGAAATTAGTACTACTGCTACACAGAGAACACATAGGGGACAACATTAATGTACCTGTTGGGTTTCCCTGGTTTCCTTCCCAAAGGTCACAGGAACATATACTTTGGACGTATCACAGGCTTAAGCCTATTAGGCATCCCAAAGTACAGCCCTGCTATTTTGTTACAACTCGGCCTGGTTCAGTTGGTGGTACAGTATGCTGTCTTGGCACGCTTCGGAAAGGTAAACTTATGGCACACCATAGAAACCGCAACGACGGATCGAAAGTGAAAATCATGTTTCCCTGCTACGTTCAGCACGAAGCCTTTGTCTGCCATTTTGAAGACCCAGGAAGGTCCAATGCTGCAGAAACAAGCTTTGGCACAGCCAATAGGTCTCGCCTAAGCGAGATCTATTACCTTTGTCAATGTTTTTTAGCCATATTGTATAGCAGCGCGGCTGCTGTGCAGGATGACTGAAAGCTTTTTTTTTTTAAAGCGCTCTAACAGTCAACGCTCTGTCATCATTTCTTTTCCTTTTCTTTTCTTTATTTTTTATTTCAATCATGCTGCACAACAGCTATACTGCTGTACAACATGGTTAAAAACGTAAAAATATACATTTTTAAAGCCAAATTGTTATCAATATGTTTTTAGCCATATTGTATAGCAGCATGGCTGAAACTTTAATAATAAGAAAAAAATGGTATGACGTGGTCCGCATTGACCAAGTCATAGTCGCTTTATTTTTGTTTTGTTTTATTTACTTGCAGCTATGCTGCATGTACAGCATTGCTAAAGAAACATTGGCAAAGTCAATTCATCCTGTTTAGGCGAGACTATTGGCTTTACCAGTGCTTGTTTGTTTTCACTATTTCCTTTCTGCATGTACCTCTCAGACAGCTAAAGTTCGCTTAATCCTAGCATCATGTGTTTTTTACAATAATTTTTCCATTGTCACCGGCTGTTATCATTGCTTAGTGGGGCAGTTTAGTAATCTTTTATTGTTTTTCACAATTTTTAGTTGGGTATGGAAGATAGCCATTGCTGTAATGGAACCCCTATGCAGGCCAGTTAAATAAGGATGATTAGCCAACTTCATTTCTGCCTGCATATATATGTTGTATCCTTAATAAGAAATGGATTAACTATACCTAACATTTTACAGTTCTGTTCTCTGTGCTATTGGGGGGTAGGGTGGAATCTCTGGTACACCTTAGGTACCTCTGTAACAACGCCTGAGTTTCTGCCTGCTATTTCACACAGGCACGATATAGATGGGTGGATTCCTCCGTGCCTGATCTCACTTGTTTACACCAAGTATTATCTAGGAGATTAGTAAAGCGATGTGTAGTATTGCCAGTTTGCTGATTTATGCTGGTTTGCCACGATGCTACTGTGCCAGAAGGTGCAGGAACTATTCATTCAATAAGTTGCTCTGGGGGACCCGCCTGTCTGGGCTTATTTGCCTCACTTGGTCCCTTGGTCATCTCCTACTCAACTGGGGAGGGACCTGCTAGAGTGGTGAGAGTGCATCCCACCCAAGGCATAGATTAACTAGGCTTTTGGTTAGAAGCCCTGCTATTTGGTTTGACAGAATAGGTTTCTTCCTATTGTAACAATGAAGATGATTCACTCAAATTCGTCAGAACTGAGGTGCATGAGGGCTTTTGTCGCAGCAGTGTACATGTTGTGATGCTTTGTATGACAGTTGTTCATTATAGACAGTAATCACTCTGATTTCTATTCCATTCTTTGTGAAACAGCCAATGCAGGATGACATGCTATCCTCTCCACTACATTCGAGAAAACAACTTCATCTGCTTGATGGTGCATGGGCAACTTGAAACACCTCTTGCTGTCTTCAAGTTGCCGGGTTGTTTGGAATGGCTTGTCCTGTTCCGGTAGTTCTGAAGGTAGCGGCTATCTTTGATTTACGTTTTATGAGCTGCTGAGCCCCAGTCCATGGGGCAGATCCATCTCATACTTGTAATGCTTGGTCGGATTGAGCAGTCTGGTTGTCCTGACATCCTTACTTGTAACTTTGCTGATTAACTGGATCCGGGTTTATCATTAACACAATATAAGACTATTCTCTGGAATATTGCCCACCTTTGTGTTTAAAGTGCTGGAAATGAGTGATGGCTTGTCTCTGATGGTACGCCAGGTAGTTGATATTACCTTATCGGAATAGTTGTGGGTTTTCTGGCACCAGTGATTCAAGGAAGGAATTGCCTGAGTATCTAGGGCTGGTTTGGCAATGAGTTGAAGTGCTCTAGCCAGTTCTCCCTATGTCTGATTTTCCAAACGTATGCTAGTGTTCATGTCTTCCCTTGTCCATGTCCTCTAGTGTTCTGTCTTTGATTAACCTCAGGCACACATCTCTTTAAGTCCTCTATTGTCTCTGTGGTTCTAACTACATGTTTTCGCATCATTCCTAGTCTCCCTGTGTCCGCGTTTCCTTGGATCTAACTTTGTCCTCAGATTCCATTTGTTGTTGCCTTGCATACCGGTGTCTTGTTTTTAACAGTGACTCTCTTTGCTTGCCATGCGTCCCAGCATCCACTTCTAATGGGACTCCCATTGTCTCCTCAGTGTCTCTCCCACGTCTCGCCTTTGCCTTCCTCATGTTTCAATCATGTCTCTGTGTCTCTACGGGCCCTTCTCCTCGCCGTCCCCTGCTACGCTCTGTGATAGCCCACACTGCCTTTGTCTTGCCAGTCTCTCTGTCGCTATTGGTTGTGTGACACCCAGTGTTAGATGTCAACCTAGGTTCCAGTTGTGTCAAATGGAACAGAACTCGTGAGCTAACCCGGAAGCAATGTCAAATGTCCTGTTGGGGCTTATTGATGAGTAATAATTCTCTTAACGTATAATGTTTTGATAAGTATTCTACTTAATGTGTAAAACAGTTTGTGGGACCTTTTGCAGACCGAGTCACCTTCTTCATTCCTCTGAGATAGTTTGTTTTACCCTGGTCGCTTCTCCTTCTCTCCTTCATTTACCACTCACTACATCTGTCAGAGTCCATGTTCCACCATTCATGCCTCCTTATCTTCATGTGTTTCCCAGTTTTCCCCAGTGTATCTCTGTGTCTGTGCCTCCTCAAATCAGTGATGGACCCGCCTCTTGAGTGTTTGCCAGGATCCAATCCTGTCACTGTTTTCCTTCATTTATTTGTTTATTAACAGCCTTCTAGGGTGGTTCTCCGCGCCTCCCAATGAGTCTGTTTTCTATTGGCCGTTGTATTGCATTGGTCCCGCCTATACCTATATGTAGGCTATATCAGCTGCATGCTGTCCTTGAGTATGCATAATGCATGTATAGTGGTAAGGGCTCTTGCGGCAGGCTGCCTCTGTATGGGAATGAACCGTGGGAGTGTTCAGTCTCTCTCCAGGCGTGGATGGCACCCATGGTAGGTGTCACCTGCATATTACAGGTAGTATTTGACATAGGTGATTCTGGTGTGTGTGTATCGGATATGTGAGGGTTTTGTTGTAGGCGTTGTCCTGACAAGGATACTGACACCTACAACTCAGTTATAACCGAGCGGGGCTGTCTGTGAATGTGGGTTTGCACTTGTGGGTGTTGCTTACCTCCAGTGCATGGGTGCTCCCTGTATAGGGGTACAGGCCATACGAGAGTGCTGGCTACCTGAGGGCACGGGTGCCTCTGTACCCGTTGTGCGGGGTTGTGGCTGATGTCTGCACATCGGTGTGGGTCCTGGGATATTTAAGGATGTAGGGGCAGGGGGATCAGCAACTAGCGCTGCTAAGAAGCAGCCGGGCAGTGTCCAGGCTGGAGCAGCGCACCGCAGGCGACTGGTTTATTTTTTAAAGGTGGCAATTATGCCTTTGCATTACACTGCCTGCCCCTAATAACCATGTGAGTTTAATACTATTTGAATACTACACGCATCCACACTGAGTTGTGTTTTGGAGCATAAACAATAGGCTGTGTGGTGTCATCCTATGGACTTACACTAATTTTATCGATCTGTGCAGAATTGGGGTAGTCTACGCAAAAATCAAGAGGCTACTAGAACAACTGATAGGCCAGTATGATTGGAGCAGTCAGTATTATGAAACAAGCATTGGCATAGCCAATAGGTCTCGCCTTTGGGACCTTACAAGTGTTTAGTTATCCAGCACAATATCCATGGTGCAACAACTTCAAGTGTTGCATGGCTAAACACTTATAAGGTCCCAAAGGCGAGACCTATTGGCTATGCCAGTGCTTGTTTAGATTTGTAAACAGATAAAGGCTTTGCCTTCCTGCTCTTGCTCAGGGCAGGAAAACTGCAGACCCGATCAAACCGCCTCATTTCTTTTACTTTGACCAACAAGGAACTACCCCATTGCTTCTGTACAATTCCGCCGCTCCTCTTGAATGTTGGTTTAGTTTGGGAGTGAAGGAAGTTCACAGCATAGTACAGAGTTAGAAAAATGCCTTCGAAAAAAGTATTAAAAATAAATAAAACGGATAGAAAGAGTTTTTGATTGGTTACTGGTATTGTTAGTAAAGAACAACGTGTATGTGCGTCAGTGAGAAAAAATATACGTTTTACATATTATCATTGCTGTATAAAAAAAACTCCCCACGCATTAGATTATGTGCTACCCTCTGGGCATTATTGTTACAAATCAAGTGGGCCAGATACAGCAGGGCACAGCATGGGCGTCTCGCTGGCTACAGGAAGTTAACCAACCATGTGGCTATACATACAGCAGCAGTAACCACAGCCATCCGGACAAAAAAACGAGGCTACATAAATCGAATAGCACTTAAACGAGGAAACTATCACCATAGTAGTGCCCTCACCACACCCGTGAACTCACCATACTTGCGACTTGCCCTTGTGGCCGTGTACTTTCCCGCCTCCAGCCCATCCGATTTTACTGGCGGGTTCTAAAGCATAGGGCCTGAATCAATCATAATTTACTCTTACATCAGCGTTATCTATCAAGGGAGAGAGGGATCCGTTCGGGTAGAGAAGCCAGCATCTCGCCCAGTCAGTATGGCGTTGATTATTTTCAGGTTTAAAACCCACAGCCGTCCTCCTTGGTTCCTGTCACTATAAGTAGTGTGGAAAATGTAAAAAAACAAGAAACAACAAGGAAGTTAACCGCGAAGTGATCGCTGGGGAAAAATGCTACCGCCGACCACAGCTTGCAGTGCATGTGCGCGAGTGGTGCATGCGCAGCAGTAATCACACCATATGGCGCATCTGCTCAAGCGCGCGCCCGCGCACATGCACTGCAAGCTGTGGCCGGCGGTAGCATTTTTTGAAGCCCTTACTTAAAGTCTCGCCAGACTAGCGCAAGCGTTGGGTCAGGCGAGACCTAAAAAGGGAAAACACCGAGCACTTTGTTCAGAGAGGCTGAAAATGCAATAATTCCTGCACACGTAGTGTGCTCTAATAGAGTAATTCTAAACGGTAAACACAGCATTGCACCGAATGTAACACTTGTTTTCTACCGCACATAATTTGATGGAATAATGTTTCCGTGCTGTTTCTGCACTTACTTGTGCAAAGTTACCTCCAAGTAGGAGGAAGTTGGCACACTTTCATGTGCGATGTGATATACCACATTTGTATCAATGCACTGCTAAAAACTATTAGAACACACTACGTGTGCAGGAATTATTGCATTTTAGCCTTGCATTACGCAAGTCACAATACCTTAGAGTTGCGCATACAGTCTGTTGAATAGTACGTAAATACAAAAACAGTGATAACACCCACAATAACTTCCGGCTGGGGGTCCTCCCCATTTGAGTGAGGAGGGGGGGCAAGGAGGGAAGGCGGAGAGCGCAGTATCCATGATCTCTAAGGAGCGAGGGAGGGGGAAGGCTCCGAGGGAGAATGTGGCCTAACGGCTATTGCCGTCGACCTCGAAGCTGGGGAACCGGGTTCGTGTCTCAGCAGGGACTCTCAAAAATCATTTGAATCTGGGTCTCAGTAGGGACTCTCAACATCCTGTGATTCTGGGCAAAACACTATTCTCCCCGTGCCTAACAAAAATAAATGTATCCATCTGTAACTTCGGGTCGTGTTCACGCTATATACTCCCACCCCCCCACCACCCCTCAAACAAGCATTTGCAATGCAATAGATCTCGCATTTATAAGAGTTTGAGCTATTGGCATTGTAAAATTACAATGCCTTTTATTTATGTTTTGGTTTTAAAACAAATAAAAGGCATTGTCATTTACAATGTCAGTAGCATAAACTCGCATAAAAGCAGTGTGTGGAGCGCAGCAGTGTGCGGCGTGCAGCAGTGTGTGGCGTGCAGCAGTGTGAGGCGTGCAGCAGTGTGCGACATGCAGCAGTGTGCGGCATGCAGCAGTGCGGCGTGCAGCAGTGTTTCGTGTAGCAGTGTGAGGCATGCAGCACTGTGACGTGCAGCGGCGTGCAGCAGTGTGCTGCGTGCAGCAGTGTGCGGCGTGCAGCAGTGTTTCGTGTAGCAGTGTGAGGCATGCAGCACTGTGGCGTGCAGCGGCGTGCAGCAGTGTGCTGCGTGCAGCAGTGTCGTGCAGCATGCAGCAGTGAGTAATGTAGCAGTGTGCAGCAGTGTGTGGCGTGCAGCAGTGTGCCGGTTGCATCAGTGTGTGCCATGCAGCAGTGTGTGGCGTGCAGCAATGTTTCGTGTAGCAGTGTGTGGCATGCAGCAGTGTGTGGCGTGCAGCAGTGTGCGGCGTGCAGCAGTGTGTGGCGTGCAGCAGTGTGCGGCGTGCAGCAGTGTGCGGCATGCAGCAGTGTGCAGCGTGCAGCAGTGTGTGGCAGTGTGTGGCGTGCAGCAGTGTGAGGCGTGCAGCAGTGTGTGGCGTGCAGCGGCATGCAGCAGTGTGTGGCGTGCAGCAGTGTGAGGCGTGCAGCAGTGTGAGGCATGCAGCAGTGTGAGGCGTGCAGCAGTGTGAGGCGTGCAGCAGTGTGAGGCGTGCAGCAGTGTGTGGCGTGCAGCAGTGTGAGGCGTGCAGGGTGAGGAGAGACACGTGGAGGGTGAGGAGAGACACGTGTAGGGTGAGGAGAGACATGTGTGGAGGGTGAGGAGAGACACGTGTGGAGGGTGAGGAGAGACATGTGGAGCGTGAGGAGGAGACACCTGTGGAGGGTGAGGAGGAGACACATGTGGAGAGTGAGGATGAGGATGAGGAGACACGTGTGGAGGGTGACGAGAGACACGTGTGAAGGGTGAGGAGAGACACGTGTGGAGGGTGAGGAGAGACGTGGAGGGTGAGGAGAGACACGTGTGGAGGGTGAGGAGAGACACGTGTGGAGGGTGACGAGAGACACGTGTGAAGGGTGAGGAGAGGCACGTGTGGAGGGTGAGGAGAGACGTGGAGGGTGAGGAGAGACACGTGTGGAGGGTGAGGAGAGACACGTGTGGAGGGTGAGGAGAGACACGTGTGGAGGGTGAGGAGAGACGTGTGGAGGGTGAGGAGAGACACGTGGAGGGTGAGGAGAGACACGTGGAGGATGAGGAGAGACACGTGGAGGGTGAGGAGAGACACGTGGAGGGTGAGGAGAGACACGGAGGTTGAGGAGAGACACGTGTGGAGGGTGAGGTGGAGGGTGAGGAGAGAGACGTGTGGAGGGTGAGGCGAGACATGTGGAGGGTGAGGAGAGACGTGTGGAGGGTGAGGAGAGACACGTGGAGGGTGAGGAGAGACACGTGTGGAGGGTGAGGAGAGACACGTGTGGTGGGTGAGGAGAGACACGTGTGGAGGGTGAGGAGAGACACGTATGGAGGGTGAGGAGAGACGTGTGGAGGGTGAGGAGAGATGTGTGGAGGGTGAGGAGAGACACGTGGAGGGTGAGGAGAGACGTGGAGGGTGAGGAGAGACACGTGGATGGTGAGGAGAGACACATGGAGGGTGAGGTGGAGGGTGAGGAGAGACGGAGGTGGAGGGTGAGGAGAGACGGAGGTGGAGGGTGAGGAGAGACCGAGGTGGAGGGCGAGGAGAGACGGAGGTGGAGGGCAAGGAGAGACGGAGGTGGAGGGCAAGGAGAGACGGAGGTGGAGGGTGAGGAGAGACCGAGGTGGAGAGTGAGGAGAGACGGAGGGTGAGGAGAGACCGAGGTGGAGGGTAAGGAGAGACCGAGGTGGAGGGTAAGGAGAGACCAAGGTGGAGGGTAAGGAGAGACCGAGTTGGAAGGGAATCAGAAGTGGAGGAGAGAGAGAGGTGGAGGGTGAGGAAAGACCGTGGTGGAGTGGGGGGGAGGGGAGGATATTACTTTTACTTCCTCTCCTAGTGTAAGGTAACGCCCCCACCCCACAGGCCCTGCTGGGGCCGAGAGCAGATCACTGTTCGCATCAGCCGTCACCCGAGACCGCTCCGTACTTGTTGGTAAATAGAGGTTCACTATCTGTTGATAATGGGATTCACTTGGGGGGCTGACTTACCTCCTCCACCCCCAGGGCCAACACTGAGAAGGCATCAGAGACCTGGTGCTGCCTATGCTGCAGTACTGCGAGAGAGAGGGATGGGGGGGTGGGCAGAGGAAGAGGAGTGGGGTTAGAGAAGGGACAGGTGGGGAGAGAAAGAGGAGAGAAGGGACAGAGACAGAAAAGGAGCAAAAAAAGAATTAGAGAGAGTAAAGAGGAGAGTTGGGGAAAATGAAAACATTACTAGAGAACATGTAGCAAAGAGGTGGAGAGAGAAGATGGGAGAGAGTAAGGACGCAGCCAAGAGATAGGGCAGAGACAAAAAGAATCGAAACAATACAAAAGTATTTTCCAAACTCGTAAATAACCACGGGCCAAACAACTGATCTGCAATGAAGCATCCGAATCCGGTATATCATGACGTTAACCATGCAATAAAAAATAAATTAAAAAAAAAAAAAAACACGTATACACCATGTTGACCCTTTTCCATGCAACGTATTCTAAAACGCCATTCTCATTCATACATTCACAGCAAACCTGTTCACAAGAGTGACAGAAAATGTGGTATTAGTGTTACATTTTTGTTTACATCCATACCCGCTCACTTATGCAATTAAAGGATTCATGACCACACGGTTAAACAAAACGTACTGATTGGCCTTGCCGTGAAGGAGAAAAACGTGTTGACACACACTCCCGATCTGTGAAACGTTCACCCCACTTTCTCGAAATTGTAACCAGTGCATGTGTCCGACGAACTTCCTGCCGCTTATCTGAATGCACCAGTGGCAGAAGATAGTCACCCTCTTGCAACAACACAATTAAAGGGAGGCATATCTGTCTCTCCCCGCCGCCACATGTCTCTGAGTCTTACTGTCTCATGCGACATCTCCCTCTAGGAGACAGCTGACACCGACTCTTCCCCTGAGACAGTACGGGAGATGCGTGTGTGTGCATAGTGTGTGTGTCTATATGTATATATATCTGTGTGTGTATGCATGTGTGTGTGTTTGTATGTGTATATGTTTGTGTATGCATGTGTGTGTTGGTGTGCAAGTATGGGTGTGTCGTGTTCATTTGTCCTCATGGATGTGTACACATATGTTTGTGTGTATACCTATGTCTGTGTATGCATGTTTGTGTGTATGTATATGTGTTTGAGTATGTTGGTGTGCGTGCTTGTTTATATGTGTATGTGGGGTTGGTGTGTTGGTGTGCATATATATGTATATGTTTATGCATGTCTGTGTGTGTTTGTATATGTTCATATGTGTGTGTAAATGCATGTGTGTGTTTGTATGTGTGCATAGTTGTGTATGCATGTGATCAGAGGGAAGAGTGCACTTGAGGGCAAAGAGGAAAACATACAGGGAAGAGTATGTGAGGGCAGAGAGAAAAATACAGAGGGAAAAGCATGTGAGGGCAGAGAGAAAAATACAGAGGGAAGAGTCCATGTGAGGGAGGAGAGAAAAATAGAGAGGGAAGAGCTCATGTGAGAGCAAAGCGAAAAATACAGAGGGTAGGGCGCATGTTAGACCGGAGATAAAAACATAGAGGGAAGAGAGCATGTGAGAGCAGAGAGAAAAATATAGAGAGAAGAAAACATACGAGGGCAGCGAAAAAAATACAGAGCGAAGAGCACATGTGAGAGCATAGAGAAAAAATGCAGAGGGAAGAGTACATGTGAGGGAAGAGAGACAAATACAGAGGGAATAGCATGTGTGAGGAAAGAGAAAAATGGAGAGGGAAAAGCACATGTGAGGGCAGAGTGAAAATACAGAGGGAATAGCACATGTGAGACCAGAGAGAAAAACATAGAGGGAAGAGCATATGTGAGGACAAAGAGAACAAGTACAGGCTATGCCAAGCGGAAGTGATCGCGTTTGCGACCTCCCAGACTGCTCAGGGTCCAGCTCGAGGTCTCGACGGATAGAGCGGTGCCTCCTACACCGAGCAATCTGCCGGGTGAGGTGAGGCTTTTCTCCCACAGAACGTTGGGAAAGAAGAAGAGGTGACAACACCTAAACAAAGCATAAACAATGCTAGTCTGGTAGGGTGGCAATGGCCACATAACCATATCACCAATATTATGATTATGATTTTGAGTTGCACTGGTTACACACACCATTTTACCAAATTTATCCTGCAGTAGCCTTCGATACCATTATTATTAGGTCCTGAAGAAAGCCGGGTGAAACAACCAGA
Organism: Triturus cristatus; assembly: GCF_964204655.1. Taxonomy (NCBI): domain Eukaryota; kingdom Metazoa; phylum Chordata; class Amphibia; order Caudata; family Salamandridae; genus Triturus; species Triturus cristatus. Next base: position 962,648,294 of record NC_140580.1, read on the forward strand.
TCGGCTGAAACATGTCGACCTTGAGAGACCAAGTCAGGAATTAGTCGTATATATTGTTTTGACTAATTTGGTTTTTTAGATATGACACCTGGTCAATTCACAATAAACATATTTGTTGACCACGTAGTCATTTTTAGAGCACTATCACATTATCGCACTGCATTTTTTGTATTCTTTTAAATATTGTTGCACACTTTGGCAGGAGATTTTCCTCTTTGGGGATCATTGGGACGGGTACCCAATAGAGCCGGGTGGCTCGAGAGTGTAGGGGCCCTGACTTTGACCCCCTAGGGTCTCATATGACGAAGCTCCGCCAATAAGGGTGGGCTGAGGGACTCTTAATCTCCCTGCCTAGTGATGCAGTAATTCTTTGAAGAGGGGTGCAGCATATATAGCATCATGCGGCGTTCTGTTTTTCTTTGGACTTAAGACCTTCTGTTAGTGTATGTTGACGCGTTTGCGATCAAACATCAAAGTGGCGAAAGTGAAAGTAATCGAGCAGAGCATCAAAGGGCTGGGTGAGAAGGGAGGGGGAAATGCAAGGGTCAAAGCGGCTAAAGTGAAAGTAATCGAGCAGAGCATCAAAGGGCGGGGTGAGAAGGGAGGGGGGAATGCAAGGAGCAGAGGAGCAGCTGTGCACGTGCACGCCATAGTGCACTCAAGCCCTAGGCCAGCAAAATCATGTGGGTAGCACTTTTGAAAGCCCACTTACAAAATGTCTCAAAGAGACAGCTTTCGCTGTCTCAGCGAGACCTAAAAAGGTGCAGGGGACCCCTGCTGGAGATATCCAATTCCACTGACCCCTTATCATGAGAGTATGCTAGGGCGGTGTTGTCATCAGTCGAATCAGCACTAGTAATGAATTTAATTAAGGGAGGGGTGGATGTGAGTTGTCAAACAGCTTGAGGACATATGTATCCCAGAGTCCCAGAGAGTGGTCGAGCTCTCACCTCCCTGACGGAGATGACCAGACTCCAGGGTGTCCGCTTCAGCCACTGCCCAGTTGTGTGTTACTTAAAGCCAAGTAAGTACCGTGGGCGTCTATGCCGCCTCCAGGACAGGCTATCAGCATCTTGTATATATCAAAGAAGGGAGTGGAGAGGGAACGTGTCCACACAGACACTTGGGGCGAATTCAATCTCCCCAACTATAATTAATAAACATAGAGAATCCACCCATGTAAGATAGGCGAAAGAAAGCGAAAAAAGGTCTGAAATGGGATGTGTTTCCTACAATGTTGGGAAGCACATAGTGTTCTTAAAATACCCCTCACACACCAAAAGGGCCCTTGGTGTCATGCTTCATCATAGGGGTCTTCGCGTCCCTCTACGGAACGCGGCGTGCTACTAACCATTGAGTATGCGGGAGCACTGATGTAATCGCTATGTGTGGTGTGTGAGGGTGGTGAGTGGTAGGGTCAGAAGTGAATGGTAAAAGAGTGTTAAAAAATACCTGGCATGTGAGGCCTAAAAAGAATTTTAATATACCTCCGTGCTGGTATCGTTAAAAAAGGTGTGGTGGAGGTTTTGTGTAATTAATGTACATAACCTCCTGTGTGCGTCGACATGTTTTGAAGCCTAAAGCTTCTTCTTCAGGACGGGTGCACAGATCCCTACCCTATTCACATGCGACAGTCTAGTACTGCCCAAACACAAATACTATTATGTATAGAATAAAGCCAAATGTGCCTACTATGGTACTCGGCCTGGAACAAGGTGATAACTCCAAATTCAATTTGCTAAAATGAAGGCAATAGAATCATGAGCCTGTGAAGAAAACGGAGGGGACCCTGTGCTCAATGGCACTAAGCATAGTGGTACTACCTGCTACAAACGTCCCTACCGCGGCTCCGTGGGATCTGTGCACCCGTCCTGAAGAAGAAGCTTTAGGCTTCGAAACATGTCGACGCACACAGAAGGTTATGTACATTAATTACACTAAACCTCCACCACACCTTTTTTAACGATACTAGCACGGAGGTATATTAAAATTCTTTTTAGCCCTCACATGCCAGGTTTTTTTTAACACTCACTTGCCATTCACTTCTGACCCTACCACTCACCACCCTCACACACCACACATAGCGATTACATCTGTGCTCCCGTATACTCGCTGGTTAGTAGCACGCCGCGTTCCGTAGAGGGACGCGAAGACCCCTATGATGAAGCATGACACCAAGGGCCCTTTTGGTGTGTGAGGGGTATTTTAAGAACACTATGTGCTTCCCACCATTGTAGGAAACACATCCCATTCCAGACCTTTTTTCGCTTTCTTTCACCTATCTTACATGGGTGGATTCTCTATGTTTATTAATATCAGCCTCTTGAGCAGGGCCGGAGCGAGGCCTGTGAACCTTGGATGGTGTTTGGTGCGTTTGGTGATTCCTGGTAAACAAAGCAGCGGGTCAGGAGTTAATGGCATGTCAACTACTGTGGAGACATGTTCCAGCACCTGAGTCCCGCGCTAGTGGTGGGCCTTCAAACCCATGTGTAGAAATGTAGCCTCGGCATGCCCGCATCAGGGCCACGCGCGCGGTGTCCCTGGGAACATTGCATGCAGCTGATGTTCGGTGAGGTATGTTTGGTGGAGATAGTTAAACTGTGTGGCTTTAAGGCGCGCATTTCGGGACACACCATGCACATTCTCCAATGCCATCCATCATCCACTTTTTAACAGTGAGTGCGGTGCCTAGGTTTGCCTCCCATCGAGGTATCACAATACAGCGGCTGCTAACTCCCCTGGGCCCCGGTGCCGCTGCACCCCCTGCACTATTGATAGCTAGACCTCTGATTATTGCATCATGCTGGACATCCGGGACATAGCAGTAATGACTAAATGACATCTCCAGTCTGGTGGTAACAGGAGCCTGAGACAAAGCACGCATCAGCAGGATATTCACGCACACCTCTGCAGCAGGCTCTCAGCCCACTGAGCTACGCCTGACGACAAGCCGTGCTCTCCTCCCCTCGCCATGGCGGTGCTGCTTCCTCCCCCCGTGCACACGCGCTTTCTATTCCTGGAGCAGCGCGGTGTGAAGCTGCAGAGCAGCTGGGATAACACAAGGTAGCCTGGAGGTCTGGGCCTCTCATTAACCCCTACCTCTGCTGCGAGGTCAGACTCCATGTGAAGTGGTGGCGACTGCATTAAGAGTGCGCGCTCAGCATTCCCGTAGAACATGTGGTAATGATATTGGGCATTGACGTAGCAGGCACCATCCACCCATTTTTTCTTGGCGCTTGTGTAAGCGGTCTTGTGACTCAGCTCAGTGATACACATTTTACGGCCTTTAGAGGATGAAAAGCAGCATTGGCCATGCCCGGGCTTAAACCCATGCCCTCTCCAGGTAACACTAACACATAGACATGTGCCACCCCCACAAAGAGCTGTCCTCTTAATTAGTGAGTTCACAGGCGCCCTGAAAACTCAAATCTGCTGTCATTATCCCAGTATGTATTTGTTGTAACAACAAGAGCATTTCCACCAGAAGTCCTGTACCAAGTAGCAGACAAGAATGACAGAATCAATAGCTTTTAAAGACATATACTCGTATTTCATTGTCTTATCCAAGAGCTGCTAAGCTATATGTACCACCCTCAAAAGCCTTACGTGCTGCCTTGTTACTGTTTACAGTGCTTCTTGTTAAAGTGCTTGAATTCTCACTACATCCAAAGGCAAATCTGCAGCGCAGATGGACATACCGAGCGGTCTTTCTGCTGTTCTGTGAAGGGCTTCAAAGGTTGCTTCATCGCTCCGTCCTGGCTTCCTTATTTGAGGGATGCATTTTACGTTATTTTTATTCAGGCTCTTGTGCTGACTGCTCGCATAAATGCTTGTGTCAAAGCACTGAAAACTGATTTGACTGACCAATAAACAGACTGCTTTGAGAATTGGCATTGACAAAGCCAATTAGTTTAGATGTTGTTAAAGAACACAAAACAACCTTTACAACGCAGTCATTACAACGCACTACCTTTACAATGTAGTCATAGCAACGCAACATCCTTTACATCGCATGCCATTACAACGCATGTCACTACAATGCATGTCACTATAACGCATGTCATTACAACGCATGTCACTACAACGCATGCCATTACAACAAGTTATAAGGTAAGTAATGGGGAATAGTAATTTTTACCCCTACACTATCCAACACTTACCCTACTGTTGCACTCACTGGAGTGCGAATAGTACTTTTTACCCCAACACTATCCAACACTTACCCTACTGTTGCTCTCACTGGAATGGGGATAGTAATTTTTACCCCCACACTATCCATAACTTACCCTACTGTTACCCTAAAAGTAATGCGTTGTAATGGTATGCGTTGTAGTGACATGCGTTGTAAATGTAGTTTCTAAAAATGCTTTGTGATGGCATGCGTTGTAAAATCATGCATTGTAATGAATGGTGCGATGTAAAAACTGCGTTATAAAGGCATGCGTTGTAAATGTTTGTGCTGTAACATCATACATTCTTATAGAACAGTATGTGTGTTTGTATCTGTATATGTATGTATGAATATATATATTCATATTCTCTAGTTAGGACCACGTTTCCACAGGAAATAGATTTTTTTGGTTTGCTAATAACTTTGGCGCAAATTGATAAATCTTCATGAGGTCTTCGGCCTCCCTTTGTCATTGTGAACAGGATCCCTTCAGCTCTGATGATGGAGAAGAGGCCAGCTCCTCTGGAGTTCCCCCAGCCAACGTCCCTCCCAGTCCAGAGTCAGTCTCCACCAGTGCCTCCGAACAAGAAGAAGAGGAGAACGTCGAACTGGAACTGAAGACCAGCGGCCTTTGAACCATGACTGCTCCCATACACCCAGGGTCATAAGTACTTTACATGTGTCTGGCACTTCTTCAAAGCCTCACAAGAGACTGCCTCCTCCAGTGCTTCTACCGCCTTCAGGCTCTGGACCACTCCGAGAGAAGCCTTTGGAACCAAAGAAGAATCCGCCCAAGGGCATTGACCCCCACCAGCCTCACCTGAGTCAAGGGTGCTGAGCAGCCTCACCCGCATGCAGAGCCCGTGCTGAGGAATCCATCGCAGCCAGCACTGAAGCCCAAAATGCCATCAATGTTGAAGATCCAGTCAGTGCTGAAAGTACAGTTTATAGTTTGGTCAAAGAATCCGAGCTGCCTATCATGTAGAGGCTCAAAGAAGAGCTTGATGGCTGATGGCTGGCAGAAGCACTTCTTCAATCATCCCATCACTGGGAAAATCTCGGCAAAACCACTTCTGCCAAAGCCAGCAAAGTCTCTACCTTCTGAAAGGAGACTTTCCTTCAAGAAAGAACCTACTCCACCCCCACCCTAGAACCCCCCCCACCCCCAGAACAATGACCGAAGATGCACCATCCCTTTCCCCCTTCTGCCTCCTCCACCACCGCCACCAATTTCACCCTCTCCACTCCCACACGTATACATACTACCCTGTCTGCCTTCGCTAGAGTCACTTGAGGGGTTCCCTAACACCCTTTCAGGTCCAGATGGTCACTTTGATCCTGTTGAACCCTATGACTAGCTCTTAGACTACAATATCAACCTGTTTGGGTGTCCCAGATCTGGACCATTAACCCGACTATGTCAGGGCCTGCGACAAGATCATCCAACGGACCACTGCTTTACGCAAGGCTGTCATGCATGTCCTCCATGAGGGAGAGGACTTCCTTGTAGAGATGCTCTCAAAGTTAGCGCAAACAGTGCAGTTTTTACCAGTGGTGAAAGGCATGATTAAATCTGCCCCTGAGATCTTTAACGAGCTTGTAGAGACAAGTGTAATAAAGCCCAGGGTTGGGAAAAGTACAAGCTCTCACTCAGTGACCCTGCCTACATCAAGGGCCGTATCCCCATAACCTCCTGGTGGTCCGTACAATCATCAAAAGAGCCTCCGCTCAGGCTAGAGTTGATGTACCACTGCCTGACAAGGAGAGAAAGAAAATAGATTCAGTGGGCAAGAGGGTGTCCATCGGGACATTTACCCACTGGCGTATAGCCAACTCGGTTGGGCTCTTCTCTCCCGCTATGACATGTCCCAGTGGGAAGAGATACATGAACTTGTAAAGCACCTCCTGGAGCAGGTTAGGAAGTGGGAGGAGCAAATGGTGTTTGAGGGCGTTATATCTAAGGCCAAAATTCGTTGTGCCTTTGATGCCGCGGACACAGCCTCTTGAGGCATTAACTAGTGTCCCTATCAGATGCCACGCAGAGCTCTGCATCTCTGGGTTTAAAGTGGAGGTCCAGTAGCATATTTTCAGCCTCCCTTTTGATTGGGTATACCTGTTTTGGCCACAGCTTAGTGCGATGCTGGAAATAAATCAAGGTCACCGAGATAGCAAAATCTATGGTTGCCTTCCAAACTACAGCTACTAAGGGCTTTCGTGAACAACCTAGGATGAGGAGCCAATGCCACTTCCCTCAATTACTCGTAGTCTTACCAAGGACAGCAGCAGTCCTTCCACCAGCCGGAAGGAAGGGGGCATGCATGGGGTGCCTACAGGGGTAACAATAACAGGGGCAGGGGTAGCGAAGACTGTCAGAGGGAGACTACAAGAGTTCTTTGTGGTAAGTGGACAACACTACTGGGAAACAACCATTACAATGCAGTCATTACAACACACTACCTTTTACAACGCGGCTGTTACAACGCGACTTCATTTACATCGCATGCCATTACAAAGCATGCCATTACAATGCATGCCATTACAACACATACCATTACAACACATGCCATTACAGGGTAAGCAATGGAGTTTAAGTTTTAGGGTGGGTATGGGTTTTGGGTTCATGGGAATAGTAATTTTTACCTCTACACTATCCAACACTTATCCCACTGTTACCCTAAAAGTATTATGCGTTGTAATGGTATGCGTTGTAATGGTATGCATTGTAATGGAATGCGTTGTAAAGGTAGTTTGTAAAAATGTGTTGTAATGGCATGCGTTGTAAAATCATTCGTTGTAAAGGTAGCTGTGATGTCAAACCCATGTTGTAAAGGCATGCATTGTAATTGTTTACACTGTAACGTCATATATTCACACTACCAATTCTAAATCTTTCCCTTCAGGGTTACCTCCACCCTAAAGTTGTTAAAGAAGTCCCTGCCCGTGGTGGGCACTCATCCAAGGAGAGGTGGTACTCATTCCTTTCCCTACCTTGACGATTGGCTGATCAAGAGTGTAAGCAGCAAAGTGTAGCCCACACACAAGCTGCAATCTCATTGCTTCACAGCCTTGGGTCCTCTATAAATACTGCAAAGTTCCACCTTCAACCCCTGCAGGTTCCGCCCTTCCTAGGATTCATCCTAAACAGTCACAGGGATCTCTTACCCCAAACAACAGAGGGTGCTGGCATTTCAGCAGCTCCTGCCTCTTTTTCAGCCCAGTCACCAACTTACAGTCAGGGCTTTGATGCTCCTCCTAAGGATGATAGCCTCCAGCCTGTATCACCATTGTGCCTCACACCAGGCTCCACATTCGACCATCGCAAGAATACCTCTTGGCACAGTGCTCACAAGTTGGGTGTGACATATAAGACATCACTCATTCCACTCTGCTGTGGTGGAACAGTAACAAACTGTTGCAAGGCCGGCCTTTCTCAGACTCTTTGTTACAGGTGACCATTACCACAGAGACCTCCCTCAGAGGCTGGTAGGCACATCTCAACAATATGACTGTCCAGGGAGTGTGGCCCCTCAGTATTAGCAGTGCTACTTCAACTACCTCAAGCTGTTGGCCTCAACTCTAGCTCTCAAAGCCTTCTTTCAGGTCTTTCGGCAAAGTAGTTCTCATCAAAACAGACATGACAGCCATGTTTTACCTCTAGAAGTAAGGCAGCACACACTCTCCCCCACCGTCATCACTCGCAGTGTCAGAGATCTAGCACCGGGCCATCTGCCACTGTATCACCTCCTGGCTGAGTTCCTTCTGGTGGTCGACAACTACTGTGCAGACCTCAGCAGGATGAATTAACAAGTCCATGAGTGGGAACTCCTCCACAAGTCCTACACAGCTACTCCTGGTTCCCCCCGGTAGGAGAGTTCATGCTACATGCATACACTCTGAGCACACTGGAAGGCTGTGGAGGTGAAAGGAGACGGGTCTGGGTCCTCTATCCCTTTTCAGTATGTTTTATGTTTACGGGTTGATTCCTGGAGTGCAGTGTATGCTGTATGGAGAGTATAAGTGTGGTTGGATGCTCAATATAAGGCATTTATGTTGGTACATTTTCCTACGGCCCTTTCTGTGAGACTTCTCAAACTACAGAGAGCACAATGTCCCAATGGGAAATGGAAGAGCTCAGGGTGAAGGAGGAACCACTGCTCAAAAGGATTTAAATGGTGGTAGTGACTTGGACACAATGCCCGTCAGAGTGAGATCCATTCCATTCTGGGATTTCTGCACATAGCGTTCCAGAAGCTGGATGGAAGGCTATGTGTGGACATAGAGTTATGCACATGTGAAAGTGAAGTGGCATAATGTAAGGCAACCAATTTGAGAATAAAGAGAGGTATGGACGTTTGGTGGTTTAGTTCTGCTGAAGAAGCATATGCGATTATTTATTAGATGTGGACATTGATGGGAGTCTGTAAATGTTACTCACACAGAAGGTTGTGCTTGATGGCTTCCACCTCAAACACCCCTCCCATCTCCCCGTGAAACGTACTTAAGCTGTAGGCCTCAGTTGCCCCAATGACAAGTCATGCTTTCTGGTGTGGTTTGAGAATCTGCCTCTTGGCGAAGGAACATTTCTTTTATAGCGTGTATTTAATTTTTAGATGAATATATAGGCTGCAGGAGGTATAGAATATCGGCTAATGTCCAACATGAACAACTGCAGTGTTCATGCACCCACATGGTAGACATCTGGGCATATTGGTGTTCAGTACCACACTAATAAGAATACTATGCGTTGTTATGCAGAGCTTTGTGCAGCAAACGTGTGAGCTTCCTCACACTGTAAGCTATCAGTGGTAATAGAGATCTTCCAAGGAGAAAGGTGACTTCTGAAGAAGTCAAAGAGGCTCTTTTAAATTCAGAAATCTTGGTAGGTTGGGCTTCAGGCAACAGACCACTCCTATTTATAGTTTGTATCCAAACTTCTGGGGGGAACTCATCATTCACATATTATTCTGCAGGTATGTTATCGTTCATTGGCAGGCATTTACCAAGGTGAATTGTTACCCTGATTTTCTAATTGGAGTCAGATGGTCTCTACCCAATCAGGGGTGGTTGCTGCCTTCAGCCAGCCCACCTCTTTGTGCAGGTGTGCAGCTTTGGCCAGCAGTTGCAATTTTCACTCCTAAGACTTACACAAAGTGTCCTTCCGGATGCAGTTTGTGAGTTCGAATCAGACTCGTACACTTTGGGTCAGGGACTTCCACTTTCTGCAGGGATCGAGGAAAGTAAATCAGAGCAGGGACAGGCAAGAGAATGGAAGGCAGCAGCTCTGGTTAGCCCTGTAACTTATGGATCACTCTCCAAATGTAGGGTCCACCTACAAACATTGGGACCTTAACTGTGGGTACCCCACCACTCATATTTCTAAGCACTTTTCAAAGCATGCAGCCTAAACTTGGGCGAATCAGGCTGTCCATTCAGGACAGACTACGGAACTTTGATCGGGGAGAGCCAGTAGGCAGTCTCGCCACTGTGCTGCAAGTAAAGAAAGCTTGTAATGCACAACTATTGATCAACTGCCAATGGTAGTCATGATATGGCCTGGCCATGGAGGCAGAAGGCAACCATAGTAAAAGGAATACAACTTCCTGTGCTCCCCTTTTACCCACCTGAGTTTAGCCTCTGTTGGTAGAGTCCAAAAGCTTTAAAGCATTCCTGGGCTGGTTCAAGAGTCACAATACTAAGAATACGTGCTGGGCTGTTCGGAATAAGAAAATGGGCAGCAGTATGTCGCATGCTGCTTCTCTGTGGACTTTCAGTTCTACACTCTGCTCGTTTCCTTGACCACAAATTCCCTGAGTACAAACCCCGAGCATGTCCTCCTGAGTACAAACCCTGCTCGTGACCCAAACGGAGTCGGTATATGCCATATGGATCACAAATATTGTGCTTGGCTTTCCGAGCCTTCAACATAAGTCCCTTTCAATAAGGATATTTTGCATGGCTGCTGAAGGAGACCCCTGTCTTCTGATCAGCACTTGCAGTTTTGAATATAAATGCTATTGATACCTTCCTCATCCTGGAACACAAACACTTTGAATGGCCCCTAAGAGCACATCCTCTGCTTCTGATCCTGCGGGAGCCATGCAGCCTTCAACACAAATACTGGGCATGGCCTGAGTGTAAACATTGTTCTTCTCCTTATGAGCATGATAATAAACATGTGTCCTGAGAGAGATGCCTAGGCTGTAGTCTCTACTTGCAGCCTTGATCACACATACTGTGCATACCTTCTCGGCCCTTCAATACAAATCGTGTGTTTGTGACCTCAATCGCATAGTCTCATAAACACCAGCACACACCATGACATGTTGAATACCAACACTGTGCATGCCTTCTTATGCACCTACTCTGTCCTTTACACCTCGAGCTCAAACACTGTGTATATCTCTTGAGCACTAATATAACCAAGTTAATGTCAGATAGCGGCCACCAAATGTCCAGGATGTTCTGTTCACTTGCCTACTATAACAGCTTCGACAATAGTAAGTCCCTAGCTTTATCTTTGCCACAGAGGTCTTCACCCCAGTGTATGGCCCTGAAACTCCTTGGATGTTTTCTTATCCTAAAAAAACTCCAAACAGCTTCTTGCTGGGGTGCAAACACACAGTTCTGTCCCAGGCTTGGTATCCCCAGGCTCAGTGGGATTGAGAGGGACAAAGCTGAGGTTCAGCTCTTGACAAGGGTCATACAGTATTCTTTGCTCTTTCTCACCCCTCCAAAGAGGAAAAGAGACTCCCTTGGGTGGACCCTAAGACTTTTACATCCATCACATCAAAGACCATTGAGTGAACAATCCGCTTTTTAGGGTAGTATGAAGTCGCTGTGGATTCATAAGCTGCCACCCACCAGAAAAAACCTCTGGATCCAGTCTGGCGCCTGGGTATATTCTGAAGTGGAGGAATCTTCTGGTAGATACAGTACCCATCAGAAAGAACGTTACTGAAAGTAAGTAACTTGTTCACCAGGTACCACTTTGTTTTTAGTTCAAAAACTCTGTGAAAGTGTATGTGTTTTAAAGATGTCTCCCTAGTGTACTTTTCCCCCGTCCACTCTCTGCGTTGCATTCTCTCCCTTGCTCCTGTGCTTCTCGGCCACTCCCATTGTTGTCTCACCCGTTTACTTCCTGCCCCCCCCACGCTCCACGTTGCTTTCTCCCCTGTTAGGTTGCTTCCCTCCCCACATCCTCATGTTGCTTCACCCTGATTTCGCCGCTGCCCTCCATATTGCTTTTGCTTCCCGCGCTCCACGTTGCAGTCTCTCAACCGTGTTTCTCCCTTCACACTTGGCTCACAGAGAATCTGAGGATATTTGGATCTGTTTTGCCAGGGAGATGACCTGTGTGGCTTTTGGAATAACTTTGCCTGGGGGCAATTTCCGCAGCACCACATCTAGAGGCCAGCTCTGGAACCGGGAGCCCCGGGATCTACATTCACATCCAGGCATGTCACAGTGGAGGATGCCAGGCCCTCTGCGTTCTCTCACTGAAGTGCTTGACTCCATCCTCCGTCATGTAAGACCAGCTGTGCTCCTGCCCTCCCAGAGACACTGCAGAGCGAGGGCCACAGAGGGAGGGGCAAAGCGCTCGCTCCTTCTTCTGCTCCAAACGTTTTTGAATTGACTCCAATGACTCGGCAAATTTATTTTACAACATCATAATCTTTAGGTTTCACCTATGAGACAGCTTTTAGCTCTCAGTTTGCCCACCTTGCCCACTTCTACTGGAACCAACTCCCCATCCCTCTTCGGCAATGCCCAGATCGTCTCCAGTTCAAAAGGCTCCTCAAAGCCTGTATTCCCGCTCTGGCCGGCTGCAGCACTCCTACAGCGCAGAGATACTCCTTGGAGGGGGAGGGGGTTCGGGCCCTTTAAAAACGAATAAATATCAAAAGGTAGGAAGTGTCTAAAAAAAGCCTGTGACCTAAGTAATTAGGTGTATGTCTTAAAACATGTGAACAACAATCCTGGGCTTTACAAAGCATGCTGTCTGACCAGCATTTAGGTGCATCTTTGTGAGTTTTAGGTATTGCATCGAGACTTTTCACATAACAAATATATGCCTAAAACAAGCCAGACTTACTGGCTGTGTAAATGCTTGTTAGCAGTTTGATATAAATGAGTAACCAGAGAGATTTCTTTGCATATAATTAGATTTGGCAATTGCAAATCGTACACATGGACCATTACTATTTGCGCACTATGGACCATTACTATTTGCGCACTGGCGACAGGCCAAGGACAGGAATAGCATGTAATCTGAACAAACTTACACTGCCATCAGCCTGGGCTCCAGAGCTGTCAACCATGCCCTATGACACCCTCACACAAGCAGAACTCACCCAGGCACCTAACGGTGGCTCGGCTCACATTTACCAAACAGGCATTGGAACACCAAATAGCTCAGCCTTTTGGAGCCAAGATCTCTTTGCTCTGCCAATTCTTAGTAACTTCCAATTATAAAACAATCTTACACTAGAGCAAATAAAGTTAACAAATGTTAACAATTCAGAGTATTTGCTTGTGTAAAATAAGTAATGTATATATAGTAAAATACTGCTAACATCATTGGCAAAGCCAAAAAGGTCCCAAGGTCGAGACCTGTTGGCTTTGTCAATTCTTGTTTCACTTGACTTCCAAATATCCTAGTCACTCTAACAAATACAAGTGTGTTGATGGTTTAAGGGCAAGATAAGGGGTAATTCCTGTGATGTCATCACCGGGCAATAGTTGCTTAATTGTCACTTCAATTACCTCTGGTATTTTGATAAACTTTTTTACCTTAAGTCTGTGCCTTTGCCTGGAGGAGCTAGGGTCCAAGGGTGTGGGAGAATGATGCCAAAGGCTGCTGGCATGCGCCTAGTGAGCATCTCTCCTTACTAGCAGAAGCTTCTAAAAGACATGTAGGGCTATGGGAGGGCAGATCATAGCTTAGTCGTGCTTGATGTGTGACTGACCGCCTCTGCCCTGTTCTTCTTTGAGAAACACTTGCCTGATGACCAGTCTTTCCATCTCCTCATAGGGTAGGCATATTCTGAACAATTTGTTGAGCTGTGGGACCCAGCAGGGAGGTGACCGAGTAAGAGGATACTTTTCTGCTGCCTAGCAAGCTCTCTAGGACCCAGCGGAGAGGTGGCAGAGAGCATAGAACTGGCCACTGCCAGCCAGACTCTCCCTACGTGAAAATACTTGTTACCTACGCAGGCGGCATTCAGCGGCATTGTCTCCTTTCAGTTCACTCCGGGATTCAGGCCAAACGCCAAGATGTGAGGGAGGCTCCCGGGACTTGGGTTGTCTCCGAGTTAAGCGGCGACTGGCGTCATCCCTAGCGGCTCACGATGCTGGACGACCCAGCCAAGGCCTTCCCTGTCTCTCCACATCTTACAATGGGTTATATCATGGAAAAGATGAAGACTGCTGTTGCCCCAAAATGGGGGCGGGGGGGGGGGGGATGCTATCCCTATAGTGTGATGGTTTGTTCATCTGTGATGCAGTGCTGGTTCTCCCGGCGTGAGGGACTCTCGCACTCCTGCTAAGGATACCGTGTGAGGGAGCGCAGTGATAGTTGATGTGTAGGCATTTGCTGCTGTTGGTCTCACTGAACCTGTTATCTGTGTTTACGGCGCTGCATGCCAGCCCGCGCCGGTCCTGTCTGTCAGGAAAGCTGCCTGAGCTGTACCTCTTCACTGCCTCTGTGGCTCTGCCTCACCTGTACCTCTTCATTGTTTCGGCTCTGCCTGAGCTGTACCTCTTCACTGCCTCCCCGGCTCTGCCTGAGCTGTACCTCTTCACTGCCTCTGCAGTGCCTCGGCTCTGCCTGAGCTGTACCTCTTCACTGCCTCCCCGGCTTTGCCTGAGCTGTACCTCTTCACTGCCTCGGCGGCTCTGCCTGAGCTGTACCTCTTCACTGCCTCCGTGGCTCTGCCTCAGCTGTACCTCTTCATTGCCTCAGCCGTACCTCTTCACTGTCTCCCCTGCTCTGCCATTGCTGTACTTCTTCATTGTCTCTGCTCTGCCTGAACTGTACCTCTTCACTGCCTCCGCAGCTCTGCCTGAGCTGTACCTCTTCACTACCTCCCCTGCTCTGCCTGAGCTGTACCTCTTCATTGCCTCCGCTCTGCCTGAGCTGTACCTCTTCACAGCACCTCTTCACTGCCTCGTGTCTGCCTGTGCTGTACCTCTTCACTGCCTCCGTGGCTCTGCCTTATCTATACCTCATCTATACCTCTTCACTGGCAGGGTCCCGATTGCTGCTTCTGCTTGAGCCGTGCTTGTACTGAGACAGGAATACTTTACCTACAGCAGTTAAAGTGCACATCGTACGTCGTACATTGCCACATGTGAGGGACGCTTCCACGGCAGTGGCGTGGAGTGGGGAGCTCGTGTGCCCGCTGTGGACCTTCCCCTGGCGGTGCTGCACTCGTTTTGTGTCTGTGGAAATCGTTGACTCTTTGACGTCAGAGAAGGCTGCACTGCTGTCTCTGCTGTAGTACGGGAAACGAGTGTGAAGAAAGGACGGGAAACGAGTGTGAAGAAAGGATGCCCTTTAGTAGGCTTGTAGTTTACTTTTTAGGTCTCGTCTGGCGTGGGCTGCGCACATGCGCAGTCTCGCTGGCGAGATTTAATGATTTTGGGTCTTTTCTGTAAAGGGCATTAAGCTCCACCCCTCTTTTCCATTGGCCGGCGTCATCGTTTATGCTAAACGGTGACCAGCCATTGGAAAAGAGCTGTTCGTAACGTTTTCGTTTGGCTTTTTAAACCGTCCCATTTGGACGGGCTTGTCTGCCTTCCGTGCGTCGTAAAAGGATTCTTATCTTTATGGGGCCGGCCCCATAAAGACAAGAAAGCTTTCGCAACGGACGAAAGTGAAAGCGGACCCTGGAAACTAAGCCACAGCCGTAACTACGTGTAATTCCTTTGTGGTGAGTGTGCACTACAACAAAACAACACGAAGATTCCAAAGGAAAGGCTGCGCCTTCGTAAAACAACAGTTAATGTTTTGTGATAAAGTACAAATGTGAAATGGGTATGCTGCAAAATAATCTCTTGAACTTGCGTCGCCAAGCTTTCAAATGCACTGACAACAAAAACTGTGTATTTAGGAAATCGTTTGCATATGCATGGATGTCCAAGGGCTTGCTTCGGAGTCTGCGCGGTTAAAATAAAACATCTGGCACACGTTGGCACTTCGTGACCCTGTTTATATGCTCAGAGTTTTGCCAATAGTGTTTTTAGAAAATCCACCATTGGCCCACACGCAGCTTTAAATTATATCATACGCCGCTGACAAGAGGTGAAAAAATTGATCCTGTGCTCTCTTAAGTTACATAGTGGATGCGGCACTACAGCTAAAGCTACCAACTGTAGAACTGGGGAATCAGGTTTGAGTCTCGGCGTCGGCTCTGCATCCTGTGATTCTGGGCAAATCACTTAATCTCCCTGTGCCTAACCAAAATAAATGTGTTCCTGTTTAAGGCGCCACAGGACAAACGGCGCACATGTGCCCAGCAGACGCAGACAAACATCAGTTTGTTTTGTTGGGCCGGGTGTACGCACATTTTGCTCTCCACGCCCTATCTTTAGGTTGCCTGGAGTGTGTGTCCCGTGCAGATGTTGTGTCCAGTACTTTGGACGCAATTTAGGTACTGCCGGGCACGGAGTGCTGGCACCGGGAGTCGGGGACATTTGTCCCGATCTGAAGCACCAAACTCCGCGGCAAGGAAATGTGAAGTAAGGAGTATCTGGAGCAGAGAGCTTTTAAGGAGCTCCTCACTTGACAATATATGGAAGCTCGGAAGAGGGACATTGGGACTTGGATAGAGGGACAGATGTGTTTTCCTATCCCCTTGCGTTGGAGCCGGTGGTGTTCAGTACGAGAGGTTGTTAGGCACCAAATCACAAGTTTTTCCGTAAGGAGTGATATCTGACAGGTCTTAATATGCACCCTTTACGTTATAAGGGATGGCATCCCCTTTGTGCCTGGATATGGAATGGCTGTAAGGACCTCCGTGTGTGCACGTGCCATTCGTGCACCTTTGTCTGAGGCTCTCGTGTATGCCGCAGATCTGAGGAGCGTACGGTCTGTACAGGGCAGACCCTTCCCCCACCCTAGACGGCGACAGAGCCTGCCCCTATCCTTCCCGTGGAAGTCAAGGTTTTTAGGTCTCGGCGAGCTGGCTCATCTTTCCCACCTCCTGCTTTTTTTGTCTGATCTTCTTTCTTGTCCTTATCTTCGCTCGTTCTCTCTTCCACTCCCTCTCATATCCCCTCCCCATTTATGTCACATCCTTCGCTTTCGCTCTCGCTCTCTCAACAGCCCCACCACCGCATCTCTCATGGTCTCCCCCCATACTGCACCTCAGTGGTGCACCTCAATTTGTGCTCTCTGTCTTCCCCCTCTCATTTTCTCACCATGTCTGTTTTCCTTCATCTCTCTATTGCTCCCTACTGTTCGGCTCTTCTTCCTTCTCTCCACCCCAAGCCTCCTCTCGTCTCACACTCGCTCTCGTTCCTCTTTCTCCCATTCCTTGTCTCCCATCTATTTTCTTCCCTCGCTCCTCTACATTGTATTGTCACTTTTTCCTCATGTAACGTAACGTTTGCTTTTGTAACATGTCCACTTGTAATTTTCTCCTCAAGTAACGTTACTGTTACGATTGTGAAGTGCTCTGACACTTTCGGGTAAAGTTTGCGCTATATCAAAATGCATAAATAAATAAATAAATTGTATGACCTCTTCGTCCCGCTCTCTCGTCTAATACTGTTTGTCTCTACATCCATCTCTCTGCTCTCTTTTTATTTATTTTATTCTAATTTCTTTCTACTCCTCGCCCGGGGCGCTTTTTCCCCTTTCCACCTTTATCTTCTTTTACTCATCCTTCCCTTCTTCCATCTCTCCCGCTCACTTTCATTGTCTCTCGCCTTCCCTCCCTCCTTCCCCACTCACCCCCTCCCTCCTCCCTCACTCTCACCCCCCGCGCCCAAGCATCCTCTGGTTGCATCCCATCCTGTCACCTCTCCTTTGCCGCTCCCCTCCCCCCCTCTCCCCAAGCTCTTCTCTCTCTCCACAGTCTGCATACACTTGGGTTTCTCTCACAGACTCTGCTCCGGGGAACTTATGAAGTGCGGCGCTTGTCTGCCGCACAGCAGTGCAACCCTGGGTCTGTCTGGGGGTCGGTGCGGATCTTTCTACCCCCTGAAGCCCTCACGTGCCTCAAAGAGAAGATTTGCGTAGAATCAAATCAGCTTCAAAATAATCGGATCTAATCGGGGGGCAAATCAGCAATGGCCATTTCGCCGCTTTAGCGGCACTTTTTGCTGCTAAAGCGGCGATATTTCTATCGCCCTATCAGCAAGCTGTCGCTAACAGCAGTTAGCGACAACTTTCTGGCGATAGCGACCGGTTTGGGGCCCGCTTCGCATGTCAGCGATATTTATTGCTAATGACTTGCAAAGTGGGCGTACCCAAACTGTTAGACAGCTATCGCCTATTAGCAAGGCAGGCGAAGCGATGAAAAACATCGCGCTAAGCGCGATTATCACTATAACCTAACGCCTGCTAAAAACATGACTTACCTGTTTATCCAATGGGAAGTGGATCTTCAGGTTAAGTCCCCATTGGCGTTGATGCGTGAATATCGCTGGATTTCCAACGATATTCACGCATTTCGCCGCTATCGCTTGATATTTTAGCACAGGGGAGATAAACGTTGCTAATAGCATGTTTTCCCCGCTAAAATATCCAGCGATAGGCGGCGATAAAAACAAACACGCTAAGCGCGTTTTGCGATAAATATCGCAACTTCTTGCAAAGGTGCGGCTGACGCTACACACAGGGGTAGTTTTACTAGCGCGGTGGCTTAATCCCCAATACCAACTGCCCCACTCCTCCCGCCGCAATGAGAGTCACAGACACTTCCCTTACAGTAGGACGTAGCAAAGTTTACTTCAAAAGAACATCTCGCCTTAATGCACCGCATTTCAGGAACATTTCAAGCCGGGTATTAGCCTTGAAAAGGGGATGTATGCACCGGGCTTATTTACATCCCCTTTGGAAGGCAGGGAGGGCCCAAGAAACCCCCTTCCCCTCCACCCAACATTGATTACTGCAAGCATTAAAAATGCAATAGGTCACGCCTATTAAGTTAAAGCCATTTGCTTTGCTATATAATATCATTAGCAAGGCAAATGGCTTTAACTTAATCAAAGGCGAGACCTATTGCATTTTCAATGCTTGTTCTTAGTGGTTATTCAAATAGTTTGCTTTGTCAATGTTTGTTAGTGTCGCAGAGGTGGGTGGTTGCTCCTTCAAACATTTTCATGGCCAGATTACAGGACCTAGAAGGCCGTTTCCCATAACAGGAAGTACTGAAAAGCAACATTTCACATAAAAGGAAGTGCGTGGCGTTTTCACTACTTCCTGGCTCTTCATGTCTGTCTGCAGTAGCTCTGATTGCTGTGAACGTGCCTGTGTTTCTGCTTGTGTTGTGTCTAGTGTGTGTCTGAGCGACTGTCTGCTATAAGCATATGAAATGAATAGCGCACTGATCAGTCTGCGTGTGTCGTGTCCCAGTGTTCTGAGAGCTGGTCTGTAAAATACAACGTAAATGATATTCATAAGAAACTCAACCAATAAAATGTGAACAAGGTCCTTCCCTTAAGCACGTCCCCAACAACCTTAAAGGCTGACCAGACTCCGAAAGCACTAAGGGATCATACCATTGGCAGTAGACGTTATACGAAGGTACATAGTATGTTAGTCAAAGTGTGGGCAAAGTTAGTACATGTTAATAGCGAAACGATCATTACATTATGGACCTTTCAGTTTGTACTAAAAAGACGTATACTTACAAATGAACGTTGTGGGAAACAAGACTGTGGTTGCATTCCTTGTGTAATCTTGTTGCATGATGTCAGATATGTGCACGCCTTGACTGACACCTCGTGCTTTGCGTGAGTAAATAAACATTGCTTTTCTTTGGAGTTCTGTACCGGTATTTCGTCAAGAGTGCAGCAGCAGACTGTCCCCAGCCTGTTTTTGCTCATTGTCTTATTGTTTGCAATGCCTGACCTCTGTGTTTTTCCACTCCTGCTTGTTTCAGAGTCCATTTTGTTTTCTTTAAGCAAGGCTCGTGCTGCATTGAGGTCACCGTAGGCAACCTCCTATGGCACTTCCGCAAGACAGCACTGCAGGCCCACAGATGGCCGTTTGCAGGGCGAGCATCTAAGTGGAAGCTACCTTTTGTCTAAGGCTTCAAACATCCTTTCAACCGAGTCTCTCTGATCGGTTCCTGCTACCAGTTAAAAATGCTCACAGCAACAGCACAACGACTAACGTTAAAACTGTTCCTGAGAAAATGGTGCATATTATTATTTACGCTTTCTTATCTTCTTTTATCTAGCGAAATAAAATGGGGAGCTTCTCAATTTACGGGAATGTCTCTGGAGCAGGATTCCAGAGTTTTTGAACCCGTCGCGAGATTGAGGATTTCCCAAGTCTGCAATAATATAAGTTCACCCAATAAGTATCCACTGCCATGAAAAGATTTAGCTTCAAGCACTCTGTGTCTTGCATGTTTATTCCTAACAGTGGTCTCATTTCTCCTTCCAGGAAGTGCTTCCTTTGGAATGCATGAGCGACTAGTGTACATCTGAAAAGTGCATTCAATTATCCTGCTGTTTGTCTCATTCAATTCTTATTCTCCTTATTCTTTAAAGAAAACAATACTCTTTTGTTCTTTCTTCCCCAGCACTGGCAATGCAGGGTGGGCTTTAATGTGGTACGCGCTATATCTGCATGCAGCATGCGCTTTATGAATGCCTTTGTTTACATGTGTTGGCCAATTCATGCCAGCCCTTTTGGCTTTGCCAGTGCTTGTTTCAGATGCATAACACCACTATGGAACAATAACTGTATAGTATAAGACTTGACTTGCTGGAAGTATTTGTACAGCGCTGCCACGGAAGCACAGTTCCTTCCTGGCACTAGTGTTCATCCACTCCCTCAAAAAGAATAGAACCTGCAGGACCATCTGTGACTGCTGTAGCATTATAAAAATCCCTGCTGTGGAAAATTATGCGCGAGCTGAGAACGCCTCAGTTAATTGTACTGAATCACCCCAGTACATACTACTAGCCATTAAAGTACTAAAACAAGTTTCCATGTATGCTAGTGTCTTGCACACTGTAGCCTTTCACGGCCAGGTGGCGCATTATGAAAGTAGCCACCATTGTGTGACTTCTAATCTGTGTTTATTTCTCAGTATTAACAGTAAAGCAGAGCATGAGCCAAGCGACCGCTCCCCTTCCTGGTTTTGAGTTGTGTTCCTGTGGTCAGCGGAATAATCAGGCGTGGTAGGCCATAGCAGGCACATACCATGTACGGCTCCCTCTGGTAGGTGAAGTATCTTGTGTGGAAGATACCTCATGCAGGCTGTTCCCGTTCCCTGCCACGCTTGTCGAGGCAGATTTCTTCGAGTGGTGGTGACTTTTAGCTCTCGGCCCCTCATTTTGCTTCAGTACCCTGCACCCTTACCCCTAAATGTGTGACCTCCCGCGTATGCTTCATCTTCCCCCTCTACATATCTGAGTGTGCCCTGCTCTGTCTGCGCTGTTACTTTCTCCGAGTGTTGTCTTGTCTGTCCTTTAAGTGTGGTCCCTGCATCCCAGGTAAGCTCTCACCTGCCACAGTTGATCTGTTGTCCTAACCGAGGTGTCCTCTAGTCATCCCCGCATCCTGCTCTTGTGTCCCCACCAGCGTACCGTTATCTTACCTGTATCAAGTCTTCCCGCCTCCCACTAGTGCCATTTTACCCACTTCTTGTGCTTTTGCCTCTCCTTCCAGGGCTGATGCCCCCAACAGCAAAACACACAAGATGATGGACGGAATGTTGCACATTGGCAAAACATTCAGCCCCAGTCACAGATCTGGGTGTAATCCATCGTTATTTTGCTCACCACGCCACCCCAGTTCAGACATGTCCCTATGCAAATCAGTCTTGACCCTGTGCCTCATGGGAACAGTCCAGCCCGAACTGCCAAGCCATGTCTTCCCTGGACCAGAATCAAGCATCCTAGGACCGGTTTCGGGGTTTCACCCCTCTTCAGCCAGGATAGCTTGACTCCAGTGGCGTAGTGAGCACGGCACCCACGTCTGGGCATACCTGTCCCACATAGGGCGAACAGAAAAACACACAAGATGATGGACGGAATGTTTCACATTGGCAAAACATTCACCCCCAGTCACAGATCTGGGTTTAATCCATCGTTATTTTGCCCACCACGCCACCCCAGTTCAGACATGGCCCCTACGCCTAGTGCTGTTGTCTTCTTTGTCACCCATAAGACCGAGTTGGTTGCCACAGTTTTAAGTTTTTTGTATGGCCCTTCGAGGCGGGCATATAACTGCTCTGGCCGCTGTCATTTGAAGGGTTAAAAGTTTCATGATGGTCTTTTTTTGGGTTTACTTTCAAGAGAATATGTTACAATAGTTGATTCAGGAGACCGTAATGGCGTGAGCCATAGTAGCCTGGTGTGTGCATCTGATTACAAAAAGAGTTGAATTCTTCTCAGTAGTTTCATGAGAAGATGACACAATGTCATAACATTTGCCCATCTTCATGGTGGAGTCAGGTATTTTCTCAAGGTTCTTAACATTCCCAGAATGTGATTTTCTGGCTCTGCCTACTCGCATGTTGCGTTAACACCTTTGCTGTGGTACCAAATACCCATGTGTATACCTTACTCTATCATCTTCTGCTAAAAGACGGGTGTCAGCTTTGTTTAGTTGACGTGTATTTCACATGCATGTATATCACTGGTCTGTGGTCTATAACATGTGAGAGGTTGCATAATAGCCCATTCCTCCCCAGCTTCCAATAGAATTCTGGTGGGACGTGTACACTGGAAGATCAGAACTACTCTTTCATATACTGAGTGACATCAGGGCTGACCATGAGATCACTCAGGCTTTGGTGATGGTAAGCTCTGTACATACCGCTGCACCAGGACGACCATTCGAGCTTAAAGACCCAGAACCCTTTTTTCCCAAACTATGCCAGGCACCATCGACTGCCTATGAGTAAAGAGAGGGCTTTTTTTTGATTGAGAGAGTTGTTTTTATCTCTCAGAGCTCTGTGGAATGGGGATTAATGCAAACGAAATCGGGGCAAAACGTTAAACGCTGTTGTCTCAGTTGCACTCTCGGGGGCATATAACTCCACACAACATTTACCAACTCTCTCATCGCCCTCCCACAATGATAAATGCCACATCTCCATTTCCATCCCAAACCGTTTAGATAAGAAGATAGTAATTAGGCACGTTTGTGCCACTTTCCTTCAATGTGCTCGAGAGATCTTTCATAATCAATTATAATTAAAAACCTTGGTTTTCAGTTTAAATTGAAGGATACGCAGGATGTCTGGCTTTTGCTTCAACATATTTAAAGAAATCCTGAATCAAAGCAGTCCTGTGCTTGGTCTGCCTGTTCCTGGCGCTGACAGGACCTGACTCCTAGCACAGTATTTGCGCAGTGACACCTGCTGTCTGGCTTGATCGCTGTCTGATGGGACAACATGACTGGCACAGCAAATGCATGATGGTGCCCTCTATACCCAATAGCTTTATCATATGTCCTGAATACTGAAGCAAAACCTGGCTGACAGATGTCCTCCTCTAGGCGTGACAATTGGCCAATGGGACTCAGTCACAATCACATTTACTATGTTGTGCTTGAATACATTAACTGTGATGGATGCATAATAAGTGCCTACAGGGACTGTAATACTAGCAGAGTAATTGTCTTATGGGCCCTTACATTGTCACAATAATTGTTGACGGATGTAGAATTTTAGCACAATAACTGTCTGGTGAGGTCTGATATTTGGCACAGGAGCTGCTGCATAGGACGTGACGGCCAACACTATAACAATCCGAATTATTGATTGTGGCACAGTAATTGCAACAAGGATTGAAAAGTTGGCAAGAACTCTCTGAGGATGCATGAATGCTTGCCAATAATTGTCTGTAGGGTTGGAGGTCTAGTGCATTGCAGGTCAGATGAGACGCAGCTGCTGTCATAATTACTTTTGATTGGTATTGCGTACTGGCATCATAGCCAGTTCATGCGGCATAAGAACTGTATGGTAGCTTTTAGACTTCTGTGGAGATCTAGTTTATTAGGAGCAGAAAATACAATTGTTGTCCTTTCTTTGTGTTTGAATGAAACGTTTTGATGCCTGCACTTACTGTGAGTTGTGCTGTTAGAATCCATTAGTCCACAATTATAGGAGAGATACCCTTATAAACAAAAGGGACAGGTTCAATTACAGATTGGAGCAGAAGGGGTCCATTTTGTGTCACACACTCTCACCGTATACACCATCTACTGCTTTAGGCCATAAGGTGATTTAGAGAAAACAACAACATTGACTTATACACTGTGCTATCTTATCACTGAACACTGTTTTATGTAAAAATGTCTAATTTGATTCAACATAATCAAATCTTTACATATTCAAAAGTCATATTTCGATTGAAGACATATTGCACACAATATTGCATTTATATGAGTCGATGTATTTATTCTTATATCATAAAACATTATTAGTACCATGTACATTTATCATCACAGAAATACCTCTATACAGGTTAAAACAAAAGTTTTAAATAAACATGTGTTCTACACAATCACAAAAGGGACAATGAATATTCTAAATACCATATTACACAGTAACTGATCTTGACTTTGATACACTGAGGACCATCACACTCTGAAGTGGCATCTAAAATGCGTGTAGTACAGAGTCTACTAACTCTTTACATTTTTTGTAAAAAAACATACCTTTCTAGAGAAATGCTGTGGCCTGAATATAGTTTCTGTAATGCGGCACTTGGTGGTGCAAGTTTTGAAAAGATCTCAATATATGTGGGCTTAGTTGAGAATTTGTCCCTCAGTGTAGGAGGGATTGGTACATTGCTTGTGGGTTATTCAAAGCCTCTAAAGCCACATCAATTGTTGATTGTCAGTGAATGGAGGGCATCTGTAGCCAATGCAAGGTGGCCTTTCATCCTTAATCTGAGGAGGAGTCTTGCTTCTGCCTTCTCCAATCTTAGAAACAGTAACTGACGAAAGGCTGGTGAGGCTTGCACACTGCTGGAATAACTGCAGCAATAGGTCACCTATTGGACATTCAGGCATTTTAGGTACTTCTTGTCCATCACCATTCCACAGAGTGAAAATATGTCAAAAAGATGTATCCCATAAATTTAACAGCCCATTATGTTAGCCCCGCTAAATCTGTTAATTGATTTCAGTAGGTCAGAAGACTGTTACCATTCAAGAATTTAGACACGTGATTCTGAGGTATGTACAGATTCCACATCTGATACTCAACCAGCTGTCCTCTCAGCTGTAGATATCCTTTCAAAGAAAATAAAATGCAATGATATACCTTTTCAGAGGAGTATGTGTTGCATTGAAGGTACCATATCTTTACCCCTCGGGGTACCAGACATCCTAAAGGGGGTATTGCATATTAGCAGCGGAATAACTTATGCAAACAAGTGACGAGGTACCACATCTTCCCGATGGGTTATCATATAGTTACAATACAGTAACATATATACACATTGTGGGAGTTCCATTTTGTTACCATAGAGCTACCAACGTTGTATAGCGGGACGCCGATTAAGACAATATTCATTCAAAGTGTACCGCTGCCAGAAGTATCGGTTGCAGTGGGGACGAGGGACTGCCTAATTACTTGTAAACATGGAAGAAAACAGTGTTGGAGAAAAACCAGATTCTTAGAATGCAATTTACTAGCCATAACATCATCACTCACCCACTTGTCATATATATTTTGGAGCCTTGTAATCCACTGGGGCCAGTAACATGGCGGATCATTAGCCCAGCAGCCAAGCTGATTAGAACATTGCAGCAACACTTGCGAAATCCAGCAAAATAGTGAAGATGCCGGTCCAGCAGAGAGCATCCGAGATGTGAGTGAATAACACGATACATGGAAGGCTCCTTGAGAGACCCCGTTAACTAATCACCTTCTATCATGTTTGGCTTCTAAAGGCTCCCACTGCAGCCGGGCAAGGCAACACCAGCAGTGCAGTGAAGGACTCTACCAATCTGGGTGTTAATCTCATACTTTGACACTCTTATGGAAGGACCCTTGGGCAATACCCCTATTTACTGCAGCATATTGTGTGGGGGACTCAAAAAGCATTTTTGTGAGCGCAGTTATGTTTTAAATCTCACTTAGGTGTGACTTATTCATGAATGTTCAGTAGTAAGGCAGACTTGCAGGTAAAAATATTGTGGACCAGTCTCTCTTTGTAGAGATAGTCTGACTGTCACATTAAGGCCAGGACAAGCAGCTGCCCTACTGGCCCACCTTAATAGGACATACATAGTCACCATGCTAGAAAACTGTCTCCAAGCGAGCGTGGGCAAAGCCAGTAGGTTACACCTTTGTGAGCTACTGGCTCTACCAATATTGTTTTACCATGGTGTACAGTGCACATGCTTATAAAATTACGCAGGCAACAATTTCTTTTTTTACTGATCCTAGATAGATTAGTAAATTTAAAAAAAGGAATAGTTGTAGTGCAAAAGTGCTTTTAAGGTGGACAGCCAAGTAAAAGTTTGCTGCCTGGTCCTCGCGTAAAAAATTAAGAAATTTAAAACAAAGACCATAAGTGGTCAGAAAAAGGCAGCAACTGGAAGCTGAAGGGAGGGACTAGACAGCAAAAGAGTATGAGAGGAAGAAGAGCTGTGCAGAGGGAAGCAGCACTCGAGAGTAGCACATGAGTGAAAAAGCAACAGAGGGGGAAGAAACACACAAGGGAAAGTGTAACATGGAGGTAAGAAGGGGAAACGCACACAACCAATGGAGAGCAACACAGAGTGCATCAGAGGAGGGACACGAAGTACATAAGAAGTACATGAGGGAGACTACTGGAAAATATGTGCACTGTCATGGAGTGCTCAACAAAAAGGAAAAGTGATCGCTATTGTAAACAAAAAAAACTACGCCCACGAGTGGTGTGCGCGCGCCACAGCGAGCCATATGTTTTCAATTATCGCTCCCGTGTCTGGGCACGATAATTGAAACCACATGGCCTTTGGTGCGTGTAATAGACACCAATAGGCCAGGGGCGGAGCAATGCGCCTGCCTTTGGCCTATTGCGTGCTCTGTTGTGAAAAAACATGCACGCAAAGGCCAATAGCGGGGCACAAAAGGAAAAGCACACACACGAGCATGTGCGATTCCTGGTTCCGTTTTAGAACCTCGGAAAAAAGGACTCTCTCTGCGTGAGCAGTCTGCGCACTGCATCGCTAGGCGCGAGACCTAAAAAATGTAGTGCCTGAAATGTGAGTGCCGGAAGAACACACGTAATGATCCTGTGCTCCAGGGAAGGGACAAACATAGTAACAGGCAGTCCGCACAAGCTAACCAAAAAAGCAAACAAATACGAGTGATAATAAAGTCAACCAATTGTGAACAATGGGCGGGCTCTAAGCCTAATGTGAACTGACATTAAGTCTTTTTACAGTCAGACAGCTTGTACTGCAATATTTTCCTGGAGCTCAAAAGTTCTTGGTGAGGATTGCGGGAGGCCTATTGGTCCCCGCAGTGGGAATGGGATAGGGTACTAAACTACTTGCACTGTAGAGGTTTTTAATTGAGTTCCTTGTCGACATTCTGACTGGAAAACCTTTTAAAAGAGTCTACTGTTTCTAAGGAGTAAATCCTGCTGTATGTAACCTAGATGAAGCTCCCACACCCAACAATCACTAGACAGAGACAAAGACATACACATAAGGCATGAAGAACTCAGTAGTGCTCTTTCATGGTCCTTTATGTGCCTCATTTTCTCAGTCGTGCCCAGGGTTCGCTTCTCCCATTGGGCATTATTAATCATGCACGCTCCCTCCACACCTCCATTGTGGGTTGTTCTGATTTGTGCTGACAGAAGATTCCAATTCGATCAGTTAGTTGTCAGCTGCTGGTCACTCACACTGGATTTGTACAAGTTATGCTGTCAATTACTTGAAAGTACAGCTGAACTATATTTGAACGGTGATGACTTGGTGCATTGAATTTAAGTGTAGCATTGAATTTTTTGGGAAAGTAAGGAGAATGGAATATGCAGTTTGTACTTCTTAAGACATAGACTGATTCAGTAGGAAGAGGGCTGGTGGTGTTCAACCACGCAAAGTTTTTTTTATATCGATTGCTACTGTATCATGTAGGTAGTACAGTATATGTGGATAAGTATAGATTTTATCACCGTAGCTCCAAATCAATATGTTTTATAATATATATATATATATCGCAGCACTCCGTCACTCCTTAGCTTGCAGCATGGACGGAAACGAACCACCAAATAGTGCCAAAAAGTGAATTTTATTGCCTGCTCGGTCCTGACGCGTTTCGGCTCGGGATGAGCCTTGATCATGATGGTATTATTTATTTTTTGTTGTTGTTTTTTTTTGTTAAATAGTCACAGATGCACTCCTTACATCAAAAAGGGCACGGACTCCAAGGTTGGGTGCTGATTTTAGCAATTTATTTGAATAAACAGGTCGATATGACGCGTTTCGGCCATTATGGGAGTGTGTATCGTTGATTGCAAGGATATATGTATATATATATATATATATATATATATATATCACAGTTGCAACATGTAGTACACCAACTCCATGAGGAGAGACCCCCCACTCCAGCCTGAGGAGGAATTGCCTTACCAACAAACCAAAAAATACTCCAGCCAAAAGAGGACAACAATGAAGAGTGTCCAGCACTAAGAGCATAATAATATGCACCAATGTACAGAAGCCCCAACCAGACGCCTTCTGAAGACATCCTCTAAAAAAATCCTCCCAAGATCACATGAAAGCTTTTTCCAAGCTTTGGATACAAGGAACGAGAATTATTTACCTCCCTTCTTCTAGCTTTTAATGCTGGAAACAACCAGCAGCGCTCAAGAGGGGCTATAGGCACACACCTCCTGGCAAGGTAGCCTGGGCTATCTTGAAATACAGCCCGGTGAACCAAGATACGGTATTTAAATAAGATCCGATTCCTGATCCGCAGCCAGTGTAAGGAATTGAGAACAGTGGAGATCAAAGAACAACTGCGCAAGGGCATAATGAGCTTTGCAGCGGCGTTCCGAATAACCTTAGGCGACCAAGCAAGGCTTCCAATGATCCAAAATAGAGGGAATTGACGTAATCCAGGTGCGATGGGATCATGGAATGGCTCACCGTCCTCTTGCTTGGCAGAGGCAGGAGATAAAGAACTTTTCTAAGGGCGCAAAGCATTGGCCCACCACCGCAGAAATCTGAGGGTGCATGGACAGCAAGTTGTCCAGCTTAACCCCAATATTTTTAAGGGCTTCTGCAGGGGGACTAGGACAGTCCAGCTTTCCTCTGTCCCAGTTACATGTGAATGGTGATGTGGTTTGTAAAGTAAACCTTTCCCCTGTGGTCCTGTTTCTTACGGGGATGGATAGGGTGACATCCCAACCCATCTCATGTGTGTTAAGGTTATGTCATGGGGTGTTCTGCAGGAGAGATACAAATCTTACAGATCGGATCTATCCTTTGTCAGCTCTGAAAGTGGTTCCATGTAGCAGTGTTGAATCTTCTACTCTTCCAAATGTGTCTGAGTCTTTGTGTCAAACAGTTTGTGATGCTTCTTTTTGCCTCAGCTGAGAAAAGACAACCACCCTAGCCTATAACAATTTATTAAGAGGAAGTACTTGCTGCCGGCTATAGGTGGACGTAACCTAAATATGAGTAAATAACCACTGTAACATATAGGAGAACACAACATCACTTAGAGAAAACCACCAGTCTAGGTCCCTTGAGCACTGACAGAAGATAACCACAATGGCCTCTATGAGAACATAGACAAGAGACCACTACTGACGCTTGTGTAGAGGACAATGACTCCAGACTAAAAGACACAGACTGAAAAAGAGGAGACAACCACTCTTTCCTTTAGGCACATAAAAGTGGTCTGAAAGGAGATGCCCAACACAGGCTGTAGGAAAACAAGTAAGTACACATATTGGAGGGTACTCCCTCCCTGAATGTAGAGAAGCACTCCATCATGTAAAAACAGTGTCAAGCTGAGAGGTGACAAGTAATCACACTTTTAGGATGACATTACATCACTGAGGAGACACCCACCATTTCTAGTTAGTGGAAACACCTCAAGAACAAGGGGACTCCCATGCCATTGCCTATAAGAAGGGTGTGCCCGCGCACACCCACAGACATCCACATATTTGTGATGAAACACCTTATGGTGTGGAAGACTAGCTAATAGTGCGTAAGACCATTGTCACTTATGCCCTCTCCATCAAAAATCTTGCTGAGGAGATAACTACTTGTGCCCATCTATCAGGAACATGCAAGAGGAGCCAGTCAGTCATGCGATCACTTGCATAAGCCATGGGTGAATAGCACACGCTTCCGTAGAACACCCCTCATAGCAAGGAATGTATCTCGCGACAGAGGCTTAAACTACATGAGTGAAAGAAACCATCTCTTACACAGTCTGATCTGGGGATCTCAAGGCAGGATGGCACTTCCAACAAGCATTTACAATGCAATGGTCTCGGCATTGTTAAAGTTAGAGCTATTAGCATTGCTCATGACATTATTTTTGTTTATGTTTTTAAAACATTTAAAGAAACGGCATTGTTATTTACAATGTCAATAGCTTAATCTCTCTTAAATGCGAGACCTATTGCATTTGCACCCACACACAGAGCCACACACACAAAGCCACCCACCCACACAGAGCCACCTACACATAGCCACCTACAGAGCTATTCACATAGAGCAACCCACACACAAATAGAGCCACCTACACAGAGCCACCTACACACACAGAGTTACCCACACACAGACAGAGCCACCCACGCATAGAGCCACCTACAAAAAAAGCCACACACACACACTCTCCCACGCACACACACACACACACACACACACACTCACACTCTCCCACACACACACACTCTCCCCCCCCCCACACACACACACACACTCACACACACACACACACACACACACACTCCCACACACACACACCCTCTCCCACACACACACAGAGCCACACTCAGCACATGTAGATCAAGCTCATAGGAGTATTTAATCCCAGCACGTGCCTCTGGCACTCTACCAAAAAGAGCTAGCTGCACATCAACAAAACAAATGTCTGATGGACACACTGATAAATAGTTATGTTAACGACTGAAAATCCTTTTGCACCAAGGACACTTCACCATAAACGTTTGACATGAACGGAAAGTGAAGCAAAACTTTCTACATTTGAACAGAAATCATCTATAAAGATGGTTTAAAAATGAACAGACATAATGTATATAGATAGGCCAATAATGACAAAACGAATCTGTTTAAATGCAAGACCTATTGCATTTGCACCCACACACAGAGCCACACACACAAAGCCACCCACCCACACAGAGCCACCTACACATAGCCACCTACAGAGCTATTCACATAGAGCAACCCACACACAAATAGAGCCACCTACACAGAGCCACCTACACACACACACACAGAGTTACCCACACACAGACAGAGCCACCCACGCATAGAGCCACCTACAAAAAAAGCCACACGCACACACACACACTCTCCCACACACACACACACACCCACACACACACACACACACACACACACACACACACACACACACACACACACACACACACGCACACACACACACACGCACACACACTCACACTCTCCCACACACACACACTCTCCCACACACACACACACACACACACACTCTCCCACACACACACACACACACACACACACGCTCCCACACACACACACACCCTCTCCCACACACACACAGAGCCACACTCAGCACATGTAGATCAAGCTCATAGGAGTATTTAATCCCAGCACGTGCCTCTGGCACTCTACCAAAAAGAGCTAGCTGCCCATCAACAAAACAAATGTCTGATGGACACACTGATAAATAGTTATGTTAACGACTGAAAATCCTTTTGCACCAAGGACACTTCACCATAAACGTTTGACATGAACGGAAAGTGAAGCAAAACTTTCTACATTTGAACAGAAATCATCTATAAAGATGGTTTAAAAATGAACAGACATAATGTATATAGATAGGCCAATAATGACAAAACGAATCTGTTTAAAAAAAGTCCTGCAGCCAAAAATATTGTTTTCGTTTGGGCCGTTAAGACATGACAGTTTGCCTGACACGTATCTATCTATAAGTCCTCACACGAGATTCAACGTCGTGGCTAAGCGAAGAATGAGCCAGGGCCGTAGGGCGGGGGGAGGGGGGGTTGTAGAATAATTAATACCACAGGGTGTAACTTTGTTGTTGTACTGATTGAGTCGGTGAAAAGGGGGCAGGGAAATATAAAATGGCTTTCAGTAAGACCTATAACCCAAAGACACTGTCCATAGATGGGTGACAACGCGTGGTGCACTCTTACATACCGCTGTATGAACACTGATTAAACTGTGAATTTGGCGCAGCACAGTCACAAATCTGACAATGAGCACCCCATCGGCAAGGTCAGGCACCCAAGAAGTGGAAGAGCCCGCTGCGGTTTGAGTAGCGTTTAAACCCATATGCATTTTTTTAGGGGGGGGCTGCTACGGGGGAAGTTGGACCCGATCGGGGGAATATAATGCGGTCTGCATCGCAGAGGTGCGGATCGGATCGCTATTGTGAAAACCGCTCGTGCAAGACGAGGCAGGGGTCGAAAAGAGGGCTCTACGAGATACCTAGAGCTCTCATTCATACTCCAGGCAACAGGCCCAGTCCACTGTATACTAGCTCCCAGTCCCTGTGCAGGAATATAAATCTGTGCGTACAGTAATGCTCCTCGGATGCTCACCTCGTTGTTGAATACTTTGACGGCCTCCATGTTGCTCTTTGAGTTGGGGCCGCTGCAAAATCAGCACGGGGATAGGGGTGTTGTGGTGTATGTCACTGTTGAGGCTCCACACTGCCCCGGGCTTTGCAGTTGCTAGAGTGATGCGCCCTAGCCCTGCCCCGCCTCCTTCTCCTCCATGATCCCGGCATGGTCCTCCCGGTTTTATCGAAGAGTGCGGGCCCAGCAGACCTTGGGATCAGTCCTACGCCGAGTGCCGGACAGTGAGGCGCGCACACCAGCAGCAAATGCAGCAGCGGCAGCAACGACAACAGGCAAGATGGCGGCACTGCCATTTCATATCGGGATGCATTATGTTCACCAAGAGCGAATGTACATGAAGCTCTTTCATACCTGTATTTTCGAATAAAATATGTTTTATTTAAAAAGAGTACAGATGGATGATTAAAGATATCACTGACTTCTGAACTTCAACGGTTTTAAATGATAGGGAGTTTCTATGGTATGCTGCTGTATCATTTAAACAAGCGCAGCCTTCGGTAGTGGAGACACGAATAAACACAAAAACATCCCAGTAAAAAAAAAAAAAAACACGCCCACCACCAGTGTAAAAGGGGCGGGCTTCAATAAAGAGAAAGAATCGAAAAAACACGCCCACGAATCCGAAAAAGACAGGGCTTGTTTGGAGAGACAAAGCTCTTCTCCAATGGCTGCCCAGCATTTAAGAGGACAGCCAATGGAGAAGAGGAGAGAAGAGGGGCAGGTTCAAGCCCCACTACTCCAAGTCATTAAATCTCGCGAGCGAGACTGCGCAAGCGCAGCCTTCGCTAGCCGAGACCTAAAAAGCACGCAATGCTTAATTTTTTATACTTATTTTTTGCAAATATATAACATAAATATAAAAAGAAAGAAAGAAACAAAGCATGCTGCCACCTAAACATGAACATGGTGGTGATATGCTTACAAAAAAAAAATGTGAAAAATAAATTAACCATTCCATATATTTTTAGTGGACCAGTATGATTGTTTTTTTAGCATGCAAGAGCACTTCAAACAGATATGGAAACTCTTTTTACATTTTCACTTTTTAGCACACTTTCTTATTAGTGCAAAAAAATAATAATTTTGGTTTGATTACTGTAACCTGAAGACATAGTTCAAACACATAAGGATGACTAAAAAAGAAAGAATAATGCATCATCAAAGTATTGTCCCACAAGCCTTGGCACTGACATGCACTTATTTTAAGGTATACGTGCACATGTACTTAGGATAAATGCCATTACTCTGGCGTGCAAGAGAGCCATTAGTTAAAGTGGGTCCCATGCTATATGCTGCACTGGCTTTTCACAGTTCAACAGATCACTAAATCAAATGATGAAGTGGGCTGGACCAGAACCCACCTATGTATGTTTTTTAATATATTTATCTTGTTGATGAATATGATTTGAGGCTGGTAAGACGCATAAGCTGTGTCAAGACCAGACATAAAAATATGAGAAACCAAGATGAACAAGCTACAGCTCGGCATTTCAGGTCTTTGGCTGCTGCACATGCTGTCTCCCCACCCACACACTATGATGCACCGTGTTTCCTCAATTATCCACATAGTGAGCTGTGTTAGCGCTTTATTTTGTACACGGTTTGGCGCCCATAAAGCACTACTCGATTAATCGAAATTCAAAAGTGAGACCCTTCAACAAACCAATACATTTAAATAATGTGAAACACATTAGGCTCCCCACGAAAGACAACGAGTGGTGAAGTTCTAAAACCATAAATGTGTATATTAAAGGTTAAATAATTGTATACAGAAGGCAAACTCATCAAGTTAGTATCAATCAATATGAGAGGATCAATTAATATGGAGGTCAAATCAATTCGAGTCATACGAGAGGACAGACTATCATAGTCACCTCAAAAGGAAATGTTTAAAAAGTCAATTCTCCCGAAGAGGGCCCTACATGTCCTTGTCTGCTCCAAGCTGCATCGAAAATCAGACAGCCTGATAATCTACTCTGTGCTAACTTAAATCACACAATTCTAACATTTGCTACACCCACAAAAAGATTCAGTGAAGTGATCCTGTGAGACTTAAGTGAAATGATAAAATCTTGTCCTCCTTAACTTCTCAGGATCGACCACAATACAGTCTTTCTCAGCAGCTTTCAAACTAAAATTATCCCCAACAAAAAGACATATAGGGACCAGCCTATAGTCTATAGGTGTCTTCGTAACTTTACAACTGATTCTAACATTCCATGATTATCATAGTAAAACGACAACATTTCACAGAGAGAAAATAAAGTGAAAAAACATTGCATTCGATAGGTAGGCCTCCAGCTTCTTGTAGATCTAAAATGTT
This sequence comes from Triturus cristatus, assembly GCF_964204655.1. Classification (NCBI taxonomy): domain Eukaryota; kingdom Metazoa; phylum Chordata; class Amphibia; order Caudata; family Salamandridae; genus Triturus; species Triturus cristatus. The sequence continues at coordinate 962,682,787 of NC_140580.1, forward strand.
ACAAAGCAAGATGGCAACTAACATTAGCCATTTCAAAATGTATGTCTACATTAGCTATCCTCAATCTAATAGTGAATAAACACAAATTCTCTAATTCAATTAACATTTACGTCTCTTTGTGGTAATATTGATTTAATACCAAACGGCTAACATGAAAAAAAGCCTTCAGCTGTTTTGCCTCTTTGCCACAATGCCTCTGCTTGGGTCGTGCATCTCAAAGGGCATCAATCACTGGCATTCAGTGTGTCCCACCGGGCCTTCAGTCCGTTTGTTTGACCTCCCAATATTTTGGCTCCTTGCCTGGCTGCCTGGGTTTGGGTTTCAATTAAGCTGTTATTGAAACGGTTTACGGCCAGAACAAACACGGTCCCCCCCACCTGTGAAAGCAGAGGCATGAACGATCAAAAGTTCTTAAAACAGCAGAATCTTCTTTCTAACTAGAAAATGTATACTGCATTGCACTCGAATCTCCTAAAATGTAAAAACATTATGCAGCTTTTTATAACTAATAAATGCTGCAATACAGTCCAATACAATTAACAATGTTCCCTTTGCGTGCTATATTGCATATCTCCCCTTGAATTTACATTGTTCTTCGTAGAATTTATTAGTGTCTTACTTGGCATAGTGTATGATGACGTGGCTTTTACAGTAGGTTTGAGCCGCTCACTGAGAGCTCTCCTCTTTCTGACGTCTTGGGTATGGGATGCAGGATTTGCACCGATCTGAGGTCTGTGAACTCTCACCTTCTTAGGGTTCCGAACATTCTGCTCTTGACTCACCTCCATGGGAGTTCTTTGAGTTCCTCACTGAGGGCTGAGTAGGAAACTCAGGAATGACATCTATCTGATGCATTGGCGTCAGGGTAGCATTCCACTTATGGGACTGCCCGCAGTGGCCTCGCCCCTTGCATGGCTCAGACTTTCATCGCTGTGAGGTCTTTTAGCACTCAGCCAAGACTCTCCTCATCCTTTTGAGGAATAAAAGGGGTACACTCACAGATCTGCAGGTGTACATCCCACTGAAGCCTTTCTACAAAGAAAGTAGAGTCAACTGCATCTAAGAACTCTGCCTGTGAGCACCACCTGAAGGTCCATAGCCCTCACAGGGCTTTGAGTATGAAGCTGAGAGACTCCTTCCCTCTGACGTCTGTGAGCACAGAGATCAGAGAGCCCATACATCCCTGAGAGACCTAGGCACAGCTGTCAATCCACACATTCCTCAGAGGGCTTTGGCCACTGAGGGCAGGTAGTCTTTACTCCTATGAGGGCCCTGACCAGAGAGGTCGGAGAGCCCAGTTTCCTCTGCGGGTCCAAGGCACCACTATCAAGCCACATTTTCTTCTGAGGGCTGTAAGCACAGAGGTCAGAGAGTTGATGCCGTCTGTAGGTCCCACGGATGAGGCTCCAAAGACACACATCCCTCTGAGGACCCTCAGCTCAGAGATCTCAGTGCACCCCCAACGTATGAACAATATGCCTTAGTGCCTACTGGATTGAATTCTCCCAGACACAGTTCTGCCATTGAGGAATGACTGTAGATTCTCTTCATTGCATGCTCCTATACCCACTTCTGTTTATTTATTTTTTATAAACAATTTTATTGGTTTTTCATATGAGAACAAGGACCGGCAGTTCAGCACGTTACATTAGAATTGGCAATTCCCAATCAGTTAAATGATGATCTTTTACCGCAAGACCCCACAAAATCTAACTTGATACAAACATGTAACAGGCGACCCAGAATTAAGCCATAATACCCAGCCATTTGCCCCACACCGTGTGGTATTTCTTCGGGCATCCCCGTGCTTCATACATAGGTTTTGCTTGTGCAGCGTACCAGTCCACCCCCTCCCGCCATTTCTTGAGGCTTGGTGGAGCTGGACGCTTCCAGGTGGTGGCTATGTCACTCTTTGCTACAACCACAGCCGTGTTAAAAACAGCTTCTCGTTTCTGGACCCATCTAGCCCATCCGTGATCCCCAGGAGCGTGTGTAGTGGGTCATGGGGGTCTTCCCATCCCAAGACTTTTATGAGTTCCTCCTCAATGCCCCCCCAGAATCGTGTCAGTTGAGGACATGCCCAGACCATATAGAAGAAATCCCCCTGGTCTTGGTCGCAGCGTGTACAGGAGGCAGTTGGATAAAGGCCAGCTCTGTGAAGGCGTGCAGGGGTTAGATAGGTGGCATGCAAGTAGTACAGTTGAATCAGGCGGAGTCTAGCCGATGCAGTAACCATCTTAGGTGCCATGAGCACATCCCTCCAGTCCTCTTCCTCCACTGGACCCACCCATTCCTCCCACTGGCTTCTGAGCCGGTCTAGTGTAGGTGGGGTGTTGTTGATTAATGTACGGTTGATGCGGGAGATGCCCCCCTTTCCCAAATTGCCCATCATGATCTATGCTTCGGGAGGGTTGTATTCTGGGATCTCTGTGTCGTCTGAAATGTATGATTGGAGGGCATGACATAGCTGCAGGTACTTGTATAATTGTGACGGGTGTAGGGAGTATCTGGATTGAAGGTCCTGGAAGGAGGGCATGTGGCCGCCAGCCCACACATCCCTGAGTTGGGAGATCCCTATAAAATCCCAAGATCAAAATCCCCTCAGCCCACTAACCTCCCGGATCCAAGTACCGTGCCAGAGAGGCGTGTATTGAGTTAGTTTATGTGTCCATTGAGTGTGACGCAGTGTTGCCCGCCAGGCCAGACGTATGGTACACGTCACATCTGGCAAGGTGGAAGGTATGGACCCTCCGTACATCATAGATTGGATATTAGGCAAGCCCAGCTTGCTCAGCTCAAGCCTGTAGGCCAGATCGGACCATCCCCTTTTGAACCAATCGTGTATTGTGAGGAGACGGGTCGCCAAGTAGTATAAGTGTAAGTTGGTCATCCCCATGCCCCTGTCGAAGGGCAGGATCCAGCAGCGGGTCAGAGCTATAGAGGACCTCCCACACCCCTAGAGGAATTTGGTAGCTGTATTGTCTAGTTCTGGAAACCAAGCCCGTGGAAAGCTGAAGGGGGTGTTTTGGAGGACAAAGAAGAATCCGGGGAGAATCCATCATTTTAAACAGGGCAACCCTCCCCAGGGGATTTAGGGGAGAGTCTGCCACTTGTGGAGGTCTTCCTTCACCTGTTTCACCAGTGGGGTGATGTTGAGGGACCAGGCGAGGTCAGGGAGCAGGGCGACCCAGATCCCTAAGTATTTGAATGATTGTCGCCTGAGGGGTATTGTGGATTGCCAACCATAGCAGTCCCTGGCCAAGTGTAGGGGGAACAGGACCGACTTACCGGGGTTAAGTCGTAGGCCAGAGGTCTGCCCGAAGGAGTGTAAGACCCGGAGACAATTTGAGGACAAGGCAAATTAAAACGTCTGCATAAAGGGCAATGTTGTCCACCTCCGATTTGGGCCACTCCCATCCCCCCACTTCTGTTTTTTAAGAAGATGATGGACCTCGTCTTAGAACCTGCGAGAAACAGTGGCAATGGATGAACCACTCGAATAGTGTTTGCTTGAGGGGATTGGGCTCAAAGGAGACTAGCCTTCATCCCCATAAAGTTGCAGTGTTTCACCCTTTAACACTGGTTAGAATTAAGGAGTCTGACACATCTTTGAGGTCTCAAGAAAGTCATATTACAAAGGATAGAGGATAAACATATTTTACTTAATCAGATCTAATATCTTATGCAAACATAACATCCAAAGTTTATTATTATTGATTGCAATTGATTTATTGAAGTTTCTTTGTCAAAAGAGATCCACATATGTAGGTGTCTGTTGAGTCCAGATTAATTCATAGCCAAAAACAGCCACGGTTTCACTCATCTGTTGGTCTGAATTACAAATCAAAGCCAACACGTATTTCACGACTATTGTAGGCTCACTTTAAGATTGCGAAACTTCACAACTGTTGAGTGTGTCTGCTTAGAGACAGGCCTTTGGTGGAGTAGGTCACCGTTATGCTAGCGCGGTATGCACTTTCACTGGGTCACTGTTGATCTTGAGTTAAGGGAAGATCAGAGGTTTTGAGAATGACAAATTAAATTACTAGGTAATTTGTGCAAAATGACAGAGTGAATTGGGATTTTATGATACGGAAATGTAATTGGAAACATCTAACTTCCAGTTTATGTTGTCATTAAGATCTTAATGACAGGATGGTGTTTTCCCTGTTTATCTAGAAATCTTTTTTAAAAATTGCTTTTATGTCCCAGGTTAAGTTCAATTCTACCAGGTGAAAGTTTGCAAACCTAGTATCAAGCTCAAATGTTTGCAATCCCACATTTATGCAAACAACGATATGTACAGTAATAGGGGGCTTGGGGGAGAATAAAACATCCAGAGAGAAATTGTTGCTTGTGTTTTAAGGAAGAGGAATTCCAACCCTCTCAAAATCTTTGAAACTGACATAGAGTTATGGGAAGAAGACTCTATGTGTTTTTATGTCAGCTCACTCTGTTCTGATGTATTTAATGTAACGGCTTTTTGATCAATGTGTGCTAAACAATTATTGTTTGTCTATGTATGTGATGTTAATGAATGCAACAATTTTTTTTATTTTAAGATATAGTTCAGTCTAAACTGCAAATAAACTAAAATGTTATAATTGGACTTTGTGACCCAATACTGCATATAACTATGTTGGAAAAGGAGCTAATTGCATTCGACAACAGAAGATAGAGCAGTTCCTCGACGTAGTCATTAGGTCGAGCTTAGAGCAGCGCGCATGCGCTGCTTGCGAGACTTTTAGTAAGGGGCTTCAGAAAGCTCACCAAGCTCACCACACGCTCGTGCGTGTGTTTTTGTTTTTCGCACAGGTTACTGGGCTTTGCGTGCGTCTTTCTAAGAAAGACAGCACGCAATTGGGCAAAGGCGGGTGCATGTCCTGCCTTTGCTCCGCCCACGGCCTATTGCTTGCGGTTACCCACACAGGCATCATCTGTTTTGAATTATCGTGCCCAGACGCGTGCGCGATAATTCAAAACAGATGTTTCCCTGTGGCGCGCGCACCACTTGTGTGCTTGTTTTACCTTGCATGCCTCTATGACGGTCCGAGTGGTAGCTATTTGTCCTTTATTTCTGCTCGCAAGTTTTATTGTAAGGTACGGTTACACTGGCTCTCAATTGCTTCTTTCTGTTAACACTTCAAAAAAGGACTTGCGCTGTTTTTGTACTAACGCATACACCATTCGTTTGAGCTGTCGCACCCAAGTCGCTTCACTGTCTGCCACACGCTGCGTCTCATGCGTTTCACTCACCCGTTCAGGAGATTCCTCGCCGGGATGTGTTCCCGCGTCTCCTTCCCTTCTCTGAATCTCCCGGTGAGTCGTTGCTTCGTGACGTGTGGCCTCGTGAGGGCTGCTGATTCAATTTTCGTTTCAACCAATGTGGCCCCATAGTCTGCGCTCTCAACAGCGGGTGTGTTCGTTAGGCCGGGCCCGCGGCCTCAGTAAACTATTTGTAAAACAATGTACGTCGCACTCAGGAATCAAGAAACAGTTATTTATTTCATATGCAGAGCCAGTCGGCCTCGACCAGTACACGCACTTGCGGGCAGATGGAAACAATAGTGCTCTAACTGGATTTTATGCAATCCCTTCTACCGTCTGCGACTCGGTGATATGAAAAATGCCTTGCGTTTACGCCCGACACACTTTGGGGCTCCCGGGTGTGGGGTATAAAAAGGAAAGAAAAGCATTTTCACTTTTTAAGTTAAACAACTCGTCCTCCTCAAAAATGCCCTGTTGTTGCCTGAGTGACAAACCCACGCCAGTTACTTGTGTGAATAACCTGGGTGTGAAGTTAGAGGTCTACCTTACTCGCTATGATCAGATTAATGCAGTGACCCTTTTTCCGCTTTTAATATCGAAAGATATTCTTTATATGTCTTCCTTGTCCCATAATATTTTAATATTAAATTATTTTAGATCTGCCATAATGGACTACTTCAATGCATCATATCTGGATATTTCTGAAAAAAAAATTTTGTTCAACACTTCGCAGATACACTTGCTCTTCTTTTTTAAAAGACTGGGGGCCATATGTAGGAAGCCAAATACCGGTCGGTAACGGCCGATTTTCGGTAAATATCCCGTTACCGACCGGTATTTTGGCTTTTGCTATGTAGGGGGCATATTTCAGGATTCGGTAATTTACCGAATCGGTAAAATTACCGAATAGGTAATTTTACCGATTCGGTAAATACCGAATCCTGAAATGATATGTAGGTAACACTCAAATGAGTGATGTCTAGGAAAAAGAATTCGGTATTTAGCACCAAATATAGGTTGGTGCTAAATACCGAATACATTGCACAAAGCAATATTCTGCTGAAATAACAGTGCCATGTGGCAGACATACATGCCCTTAGGGCATGTATGTCCGCCACATGTGCACACATGCAGGAATCAGGGGTGCAACAGGGTGTCAATGTGACACCCTGCCACCCTTGAATGTGCTCCCCCCATTACCGGTAATGGTAACTGGCTTCCCATTGATTCCTATGGGCCTCCTGGCCCATAAATACAGATTCTAAATTACCGACCCTTTCCGAATCGGTAAATATTACCGATTGATTACCTACATCACATTTACCGATTCATAAATACCGAATCGGTAAAATTCGGTATTTATGAGTCGGTAAGTGTGAACCAACCTACATATGGCCCTATGTCTTTTTCTTCTGGACAAGCTACGCCTCACTACTGTCCAGTAAAGCAACAAGTTTATTTTTAAATCACTCTTTTGACTTTAAAATTTAGGGATATGAGCCCAGACAGATCTGGTTGATCTTTAGTGTTGTGTTCCCTCATTTCGAACATATAACTAGTGGCAGAAGCGCTACCTTCATAACTGATGCAAAAACCTGGAATAGGCTACCAGCAGAGCTAATAAACGTTAATAAAATTCTTAGTTTTCGGAAATCCTTGAAACCTGGCTGTTTCCCAGGTAAAACCTAGGGCAGTTTCTTCAACACTGGTTTATATGTTTTTTGCTTGTTCGGTCACCTAAATGTTGACCTGTTGGTGATAGTTGTGCTTTAGAAGACCTATATTAAATAAATCAATATTTACATCTCAGATGCCCAGGAGGCATCATCAAACGGACAAACGTTCTAGAATTCCTGTTGCTGGTGATTGTAAGAGATGCCGGACTGGTTATATAGAACTGGTTTTCCTACATGACATAGCCACTTAAAGGTTCATGAAAGCAATACTGAGTAGTAAGAGGGTAGATTACAATTGCTTGGTCAATAGTACATAGATCAAGGTCGATAAAAATATATCAGAGGAAGTTGTCCAAATGTCTAGAAGTTACTGACGTAATATGCAGTTGCCACTGCAGGATTAAGGTCTCGAATCCTAGAACTAAGGGAGCCGCGTTCATTTTGAGAGTAGACGTATTCAGCAGGGTAGTTGGATATCAAAACCTGTAGAGTTGAAGAGAAGGGCAACAGAGCATCAGTGCAATGGTTGGGTGCAGTTGATAACTGCTGGGGTTTTAAAATAAAATAAATAAAATAATTGGGGAGAGAATGTAGACTTACGGCTAGAGCGGTCGACCCCGAAGCTGGGGAACCGGGTTCGAGTCTCGGCAACGACGCTCACCATCCTGTGATTCTGGGCAAATCACTTAATCTCCCCGTGCCTAACAAAAGTAAATGCGTCATTCTGTAACAAAAACTGGTACTCATGTAAAGCGCTCTGATACCCGATGTATCGGGTCTAGTTCGCGCTATATAAAACTCTAAAAAAAAATGTTTTTTAAATGTACGCTGAAAAATATACGCCTTCAAAAATAGGGTTTATTAATGACTGAGGCGAGGACATGGGAGGAGAGAGCCACAGATTTGATCATTTAAAGCAATTCTAACATTTGGAAGAAACTTGTTTGTAGGTGTAATCATGAGTAACTGGCTCAAATCTGGCATGTAACAAGTTTCACAAATTGTACTAAACACTCAGGGCTCCATTCCAAGCTTCAATGTAAACCCCATCCAACCCTAGACAGATGTGTCTATGGTCAGATCTGGAGTACACGAGTCCAGCAGCAAAGCACTCTTTCCGATGTTATTCTGTGGGGTCAGTTTGCTTGTGGAAAGTATGCACAATCTAGGCAGGGGGAAAAGTAAAAGAAGAATGGCAACACATTCAGGGGGTCAGTGCACAAAAACTGATGTCCTCGTTATTCCTCATTACCAGGTGTGAAACTTGTAATGGTGCAGCAAGCCTGCCCTAGGCTGTGTCTGAGGTACCGGTGCAGTGTAACATAACTCCAGTTAGTGGGTGTGATGGCCCCTAGGCCAGATGCCTCGTGGCTAGTGCGCTGCAGTGCTCATTGAAACACGGGGACACACGGTGTGGTTCCAGCGTGGTCCCGACTGCCGTTAGCGGGCCACGCCCCTTTATTTATAGTGAGCGCCTGACGTCATGCGTCCGCGCTCGCGCATCACCTCCGACGCGGGTAGACTACACCGCTACCCCGCGTCGGAGGATACTACATTCCTTCTAACCTTTATCAAAACAAACAATAAACATTTGACCGTGTAGGTCTGTTACCAGTCACTAGAATTCCAGTCCCAGGTCCGTCACACCAGGAAATCAGCCAGATGGGAGGATGGCGCCGGATTTCTTCTCAGGCTGTATCCGGACTGCTGTCCCCGCACTGATGGTATTGTTGGGGCCACTCCTTGCAAGGCTGCGCTCCCTGAGGACCTCGCCTGAGGGCTGGGCGACCTTCCACCTGGTGTTCCTGGCAGCAAGGTTGCACTCTGGTCGGGTTGATTCTCATATTCGGTGGTGGTGGACCCCTGATCCCCTTCTGGGCTTTCCTCCGCTTGCGGCTGACTTGGCCGGTCGCCCTGGCGTTCCGACAAACGCGGGTCTGGGGTCCCGGGGTGCACCCTTTTGAAGAACTATATGTTCCGGGTGACCTTCTCGGTCCCTCTCCTCGCAGTGATCAGAGTTCCAGTTCGGCGGACTGCTGTCCAAGGTTTGTGTTCAAAGGGGAGCCGGAATTTGCTCCCGGGATACCTGTCCTTGAGATAGACTCTGTCCCGTACTTGAATGGTTGACGTCCGGGCTCCCCGGTCGGCACTGGCCTGTTCATTGGAGTGGGTCCTGTTGGCTAGGACCTTCCCAGCGTCAATTTGAGGCGGGATCCAGCTTGGGTGATGCGGGATGGTGTCTCACACTACTCGGCCCATGCTCGCCGGTCCAGGAGCTGCCACTGTCGTGAGATGAGGCGTCAACCGATATTCTCTCAGGAAGCTGTAGATGGCCCTCTCGAGCGGCGACCCATCGGCGTGCGCAATGCGTACCACTTTGTTGAGGGTCCGCATGAACCTCTCCGCTTCCCCATTGGCCTGAGGCCAGCGCGGGGTCACTTTCCGGTGTTGGATCGCCCACTCCTTAAGATAGTCCGCAAATTCTTGCCCTTGGAAGGGTGGGCCGTTATCTGTCTTGACCACTTCGAATATTCCGTGCGTGGCGATGGTCTTCTCGAACTTTGTGATGACCTCCGCGGCGGTCTGGCTTCCCACCACCTCGACCTCCGGGTACTTTGTGTAGTCGTCGATGATCACCAGGGCATAGCGTCCATCTGGGAGGTGCCCGAAGTCTGCACTCACCCTCTCCCATGTTCGTTGTGTGTTTTCCTCGGTGATGATGGGGTGGGGGTGATCTGGCTGACCCGACGCCTGGCACCAAGAGCATGTTCGGACCGTTCGCTCCACCATAGGATCCATCCCCGGGAACCATACCTTGTCTCTCAGCTGACTCTTTGTTTTCACCATGCCTTGATGGCCTCGGTGTGCCAGGTCCACCGCTTGCTGGGCCAGATGGGATGGGATCACCAGTCGCGGGCCTCGAAGAAGACATTCGCTGGTGGCAACCGAGAGTCCATCCTTGACCCGCAGGAGCGACTCCAGGATGGCCTTGGCTTGCAGCGTTCGTCTGGCCATGGAGGACTGGATGGGGTGCCAGTCATTCGACTGGACGGCCGTCAGGGGCAGTTGCAGACATTCGTCCCTCTGGGTGGCTGCCACGATCGTTTCGAGGCTCATGCGCAATGGCTGGGATCTCTCTGATACCATCTGGACATATTCTTCCGTATCTTCAGCGTCCTCTTCTTCCGCTTTAGTGGCCCCTCTGGGATGTCTCGAGAGATAGTCCGCGGGATTCGAGGAGCCTGGCTTGTACTCCACTCGGTAGTCGTACTCCTGTAGCTGAAGGATCCACTTTTCGATCCGCGGTGGGGGCTTTGATGCTGACCCCTGAAACAGGGGAATGAGGGGTTTGTGGTCTGTGGACACGGTGAACGGATTACCGTACACATAGACGTGAAAATGTCGACAAGCCCAATGGATGGCAATCACTTCTTGCTCTATCTACGAGTACCTCTGTTCTGTGTCCGTCAAGGAGCGGCTTGCATATGCTATCGGGGCCCATTCACCATTCTCCTGCAGCTGCGCGAGCACTGCCCCTAGACCATATGGGCTGGCGTCCACTGCGACATTGGTGGACCGGGCCGGATTAAAATATGACAGGTTGGTGTCAGCCGACAAGGCCGCCTTGGTATCCTTAAAGGCTTGTTCCTGCTCTGGTCCCCATTGCCACGGGGTGGTGGATTTTGTCACTTCCCTGAGGGGCTTCGTGAGGTTCGACAAGTCCTGGACAAACCGCCCGCAGAAGTTCACCATCCCCAGGAAACTTCTTATTTCCGAGATGTTGGAAGGTGCCGGAGCGTCCTGTACATCTTTGACCTTGTCCGGGTCCGGGGCGACTCCTTGGTCGGAGAATGTGTACCCAAAGAAACTGATCTTCTTCTTTAGGAATTGGCACTTCTCCCTGTGTAGTGTCAGTCCGGATTCTTTGATCCTCTGGAGGACCCCTCGCAGTCTTCGATGGTAATCTTCTATCGACGAGGCGTACACCAGGAGATGGTCGCTTACATTCAAGACCCCTGGTAGCCCGCTGAGGACCTCTCGGATAGCGTTTTGGAACACTGTTCTGCTTGGGTTTTCGGATCAGATAGAACCCGCTCATCAGAGCCTCACTAACCCAGCCAGAACGTTACCCCCTCCCCCTCCCTAGGGCCTATTTACAATAGGTAACCACGTATATCTACCACCTAAGGACAGGGAATTCCTACTATACATACCAAGACCTCTTATAATCGGCGGCCTCGCGATCCCATACGGATCCAGACCTCTCTGCCCATACGACAGTATCACAAGTGGCGGCCTCGCGATCCCATACGGATTCAGAACTCTCTACCCAGACGGCAGTCTCAGCACAAGTGGCGGCCTCGCGATCCCATACGAATCCAGACCTCTCTACCCAGACGGCAGTCTCAGCACAAGTGGCGGCCTCGCGATCCCATACGAATCCAGACCTCTCTACCCAGACGGCAGTCTCAGCACAAGTGGCGGCCTCGCGATCCCATACGAATCCAGACCTCTCTACCCAGACGGCAGTCTCAGCACAATCGGCGGCCTCGCGATCCCATACGGATCCAGACCTCTCTACCCAGACGGCAGTCTCAGCACAAGTGGCGGCCTCGCGATCCCATACGAATCCAGACCTCTCTACTCAGACGGCAGTCTCAGCACAAGTGGCGGCCTCGCGATCCCATACGGATCCAGACCTCTCTACCCAGACGGCAGTCTCAGCACAAGTGGCGGCCTCGCGATCCCATACGAATCCAGACCTCTCTACCCAGACGGCAGTCTCAGCACAAGTGGCGGCCTCGCGATCCCATACGAATCCAGACCTCTCTACCCAGACGGCAGTCTCAGCACAAGTGGCGGCCTCGCGATCCCATACGAATCCAGACCTCTCTACCCAGACGACAGTTCATACGACAGTTCATCCTATGATCACCATAACATACAAAAAGGGAATCAGTCTCACTATTCATCAGATCACACAAGGACTGCCAGTTCGAGCATAGCCTGTTCTCCGGTTCGAGGGGCTCCTCTCTCCCTTATTCAGTTACCACTTACCTGATCAGGGTTAACATCTGTTCATGTAGCCGCAGCTGACTAGAAGAATAGGCTACCCTCTCATACAAGAACACGCAGCACATGTTGGTTCACTACAAACTGGGTACTTTATTACTCATTACATACGCAATCACATAACATTACAATATAACACATAACCTGCAAAGAAAAGTGAAAGATTAAGTTGTGCACTCTAATAAGAAAGGGTCGACATCACCTTAGTAGTGTGTAGCCTGCACTCAGTGGTCATCTAGGTTCCCTTCTCGTCTGTGCCTCGGCTCGCCTGGAAGTCACACCTCCGCAGTCACGGATACACGTCTGCACCACTATGCGCTGTTCCCTTCACCCTTCTCCGAGTCACTGGGACCTCTTCCTTATCGGCTACTCTCTCTTCTCTGGCTATTCTGCTAGGAGAGTATCTGTCTCTCGGTTTTTCTCCGCCTCCAAGATGGCGTCTGTCTTCCCTGGAATAAGTAGTAGCTTTACTGCTAACGGCTAGATGCCGCCTACGGACTGAACATGTAACTGCCTCAGACTTTCACTAATATAGAGGTGCGTTTCCTCATGGAAAATTCCGGCCCGTAACCTGCCGCCCACCAAATTCTTGTACCTCCCCGTACCAAGGACACGTTCCCAGCCGGCCGGCCTGATGTAGTGTCTTCGGCATGAAGAAAAATACAATCCTTCGATAAGGGCCGGCCTGAACCGGTTCTCTCCAAGCGAATAACACCTCATAACTAAAACATTACATTTGACCTAGAAGCATCCCAAGCTGCCGGAGCAGAAAGAAAGATGGAGTCTCTCCCGTTTGAGGCCTACCAGGCCTGAATTCAGCACGGCTCCATGAAATACCCTCACTACAGGACAGGTTATCCCTAATACTAACGAATCTATCCCCTAGGCTATGTGTGCAAGCCCTGATCTATGGGGAAGAGCACAGGATCATGTCGAAGTGCCTAGTAAATAGGCTCCATTCACTACTCTAACCCTTAGACTTGAATGGTAAGAGACTGAAGTCACATTCAATCACCTTTCCTCACAAGAAGGCCGGGAAAATCGAGCAGAACATTTCACCCTTGACTTCAGTCTATTATACATCCATTAAACAGAACTAATATCTGTGGAAGAATAATATGAAACAAAACTAACTGATCTATGTCTAGTACCAGGTGTGCAGAATTGAAGTAGTGAAGGAATACACTGAATAAAGCAACAGATAGAAATCAAAATGCCGATAGTAACCAGAATACCTCCTAATATCTGACGTAACATATGCAAATCAGGTAACCAATTAAAGAGCCAGTCAAACCAGCCCTGGTCAATGTGTTTTCTAACTTCTTCTGTCAAGTCATGTAGTTTATCAATGTGAGCTTGAATGGATTTTGTATGATCAGACAAGTTAAAACAACAAAGACCCTCAAAATCAGAACAATCGTGTCCATGTTTAAGCAAAAGATAATCAATGGCCGCTCGATTTTGCAAGATAGCTCTACGTTCACCCTGGGCTTCTAATAGCATGTCAGACAGGACTGTAGAAGTATGATTAATGGATTTTACCATCCAGCAGGCCATTTTCCCAATAGATTTGGCATTATAAACTGCCAAAGCAGGAACACCAACAATTGAAATAGCCAGGCTAAGGTATTCAGACTTGGAATATAAATGCAAAGATGAGTCACAATCCTCCTGTAACCTCACTGTATCTCGAATCACACGAGAGTTGGCATTCGGATGTGATGAAAACATTAACAAGCTCAGTCTAGTAATGGCACAAGGGCCTCCAGAAATATTTGCGGGGATATATGGCCAGGAAGTATTACCACATGAGAAAAGCCATCCGGCAGGTAGTAACATCGTGCGATAATGACTGGGGGTAACTACCAAACTCTTGCAAGTCATGTTATTCTGAACAGAAGTACATGTTTTCGGTATCCTTTGAAGGCACAAAGTTCGTTCATGAGCGGTGAATGAAGTGGCACCTTTCAATCTTAAACGCATACATTCAGAAATCGCACTAGGATCACAAGTAAGGAAAAAACACAAATCACCCTGTGTGACATTATAGGTAACTATTTGGGACTGGATGGGGGGTATCGGGTCTGACAGTACAGTACACAAGGGGCAATACTCATGGGTAGCAAAATCGCCCAGAAGAACATTGGGGCGAGCATTCGATATATTGAAAATATGAGTCAAAGTCTCCAATGAAGCAGGGACAGCAACTAAACAAGTCGCTAGAATGTCAGTCACCGATCTCATCGGTGTCAAGCAGAAATGAGGGGCTTTAGTCACTCGTTTGGCTAACGTAGTCCAAAAGTTCGACGACGAATCCCACGCAGCGAAGGAACGCGACACTCGGGTTCTCAACTCAGCCCGGGTTGATGGGATCCCTCCTCTCTCGTCGTACCAGCCCAAAAGGAGTCCAACGCCGACACATCCTGCAGCAACAATCCAAAGAATGATCTGAAAGAGAATCAAATACAGGCATTATTCATTCTCGTAAGTAACATTTGTCAGCCGGGACTGCTTCCCAGCTATCTTTCCCTGGTCTCATAACTAAAATGGTGTTGTCTTGACCGGTTGCAATGACCTCTGCTTGTTCAGGGGGATTCTTAGGCGACTGCACCCAAACTCTGGCCCCAGGATTATCTGTGGAGCCAAAACCTTTCTGGCCTCGTACAGTTAGCAACGTTGGGGCAGTGCCTTTTGTGATCTCACCACTGAAAACAGGCATTATTAGCAATTGAGCCACTCGGTCAGTTTGATGTATCAGTAAGTCAACCTCACTGCTATTCAGCAGGAGCACCTTAATCTCTCCCTGATAATCACTGTCAATGATTCCTCCAAGCACCTGAACGCCTTTTACAGCCAGCCCCGATCTAGGGGCGATTAATCCGAAATTCCCAGTTGGTATATGAACACCAACACCAGTTTCAATGATGACTTGATTCTTACTTTTTATAACGGTGTCATCCATGGCATGCAAGTCTAAACCTGCCGACCCTGGGGTCGCTCTACATGGAGCCAAAGCTCCGGGAGTAATTTCCCAGTACATCACAGTCTCTCTGATTTCATTGGGCTTAGCATCAACATTCGGAGGAAACAAACGCATAAGTGGGGATTCAGCATTTAGAAAAGGACGGTTATTCAAAATCAATAGCGCTTGAGGCAAAAAGTCTCGCCAATTCTTATACTTGTCATCTGTTAATTTACGTAACTGATCTTTCAGCAGGCCATTCAACCTCTCCACAAGACCCGAGGCCTGTGGATAATATGGTATATGAAACACCCATTCAATATTGTTTTCCACACAGAATTCCTGTACCAATCTTCCACGAAAATGGGATGCATTATCAGATTGAATTTGGAATGGCACACCATAATACATCATAATCAATTCCAATTTTTTAATAGTATTCAATTGGGTAGCTTGCTTACAGGGAAGGGCCACCAGCAGGCCACTGTATGTATCAACAATAGTGCAAACATATTGACAATTCCTACTCATAGGAAGTGGACCGATGTAATCAATCTGCCAAATTTGAGCGGGCAATTTCCCGCGATGTAAATGACCTTTAACAATTTGGGGCACTTTGCGCTGCCTGATATGCTGACAAATGGGACAATGTAGAATAACATTTTTGATTAAATCTAGGGGAATATAGATTCCTCGATCAGCAGCCCACCTGCTAGTGGCTTTCTCTCCAAAGTGTCCTGCTTTCTGGTGGGCCCATTTCGCCAATCCCGCAATATCAGAATCTTGCCTGTCCACCACTGCCTCAGCAATTTTAGATTTCTCATCTGCAATGTTATGAAAGAATTTGTCAAGAGAGTCTATCGGGGTATGAGCATCCACATGGAAGATTGTAACAGTACTCTGTGGGAGCATTTCCCAAATCTCCTGCCATAATTCTTTTCCCCACAGTTCTTTTGAATGCAATTTCCAACTATGGGAATGCCAAGTCGGTAACCAAACTGCCAGTCCATTGGCAGTAGACCAAGAATCGGTGAAAATATGACATGTGCCAGGTAACTCTTGTTTCAGAACTTGATAAACAGCATAGAGTTCAGCAAATTGACTGCTCTTACCCTCACCAGTTGTACTCAGCAATTTTTGTGTGATCGGATTATAGGACACCGCCTTCCAATGCCGTTTCGTCCCTATGAACCTTGCTGAACCATCCGTAAACCAGACATGGTTTCTGTCCTCCGCGGACAAATCATCAAAAGGTCTACCCCACTTAACAGGAGACTCCTGTACTAAAGGTACGGAACATTCACTCTCAGTCTCAGTCGATGGCGCCCGCGCCACCTGCTCATGCAAAGATGCAACTCCTTTTTGTCCCACACGTGCCCTGTCTTGTGTATACCATTTCCATTTAATCACACTCGCCTCTTGAGCGTGTCCAATTCGGTGAGTTTTCGGCGAACTCATAACCCACTGCATGATAGGAATTTCAGGTCGCAAAACTATATCATGTCCCAAAGTCAATTGCTCGGTATCCACCAGAGCCCAATAACATGCAAGTAACTGTTTCTCAAAAGGTGTATAACGCTCACCAGCATCAGGTAACTTTTTGGTCCAGAAACCTAACGGTACTCTACTCTTGCCTTGTTTCTGCCACAAACTCCAATTCGCATAAAGGCCTTGTACAGACACATTCAAATCCACATCACCATCACATACAGGCCATAAATCCAGAGCATGCTGAATTGCTTCTTTTGCCAGACTGAACGCATCTTGCTGTGGTTTATCCCATTCAAATGCATTCTTTTTACGAGTGACATGGTACAAAGGGGCCAATATTTGACTCAAATGAGGAATATGCTGGCGCCAAAAACCAAACAAACCAATGAAGCTTTGGGCTTCTTTCCTATTCCTCGGAACTGCAAAATCAAGAATTTTCTGTTTAACCTGAGGGATCACTTCTCGGTGCCCCTCATGCCAATTAATACCCAAAAATTTCACAGCCTGGGACGGACCTTGTAATTTATCCGGGTTGATTTCCCAACCTTTCTCACGCAGGCACTCAATGACTCTGTCCAATTGGGTCTGAACTTCCTCTTGTGTTTCGCCTTGGATCAAAATATCATCAATATAGTGACATATCTGAATTTGCGGATGAACCGGTACCTCAGCCAAATGCTCTGCCACCAGCCGGTGACATATCGTAGGACTATGCACATAGCCCTGGGGAAGACTTCTAAACGTCATCTGACGCCCGTTCCACGTAAAACTGAATTGTTCCTGACACTCAGGGGCAATCGGAATCGAAAAGAAAGCATTAGCAATATCAATGGACGCATACCATGTACCTGGATGTTTTTGGATTCTTTCAATTAGGGTAATAACATCCGGTACTGCAACAGTCAAAGAGGGTGTGTGTCTATTCAATTCTCGATAATCAACAGTCATGCGCCAAGAATTATCACTCTTACGTACAGGCCAAACAGGATTATTCCAAGCAGAAGTAACTGGGGTTATAACTCCTGCATCCACCAACTCCTGAATAGTGGTACTAATCTCTTCATAACCACCTGGAATACGATACTGCTTCTGACAAACCACTTTTGTCGCCTGGGGAACTTTTATGGGGGGCATTCTTAAACGACCAACCCGTACAGGCCTGGACGATATATAATGTTTAGTTCCAAATTGGTAACATCCATCATCTAAGTGCAAAGTCATTCCTTTCAAAATATCAATTCCAATTATGAATTCTAAGAGTGGCACCACTAATACAGAGTATTCTTTTCTAGGAATTCTACCTATTCTCATTTCAAGTAAAGTTTGAACTGCGGGAGTTTCCTTTCCACCTAATCCGGTAATTGTAAAAGGCTGACCTTTAAACTTCTTTGATTTTCCATGAATAAGAGTGGCCTCCGCTCCTGTATCTACCAATGCTCGGGCCCTTTGGACATTACGATGTCTCCAATAAATATCAATATCTACATAGGGTCTATTATCTCTGTGAGCCCATCTGTGTACTGGAGCTTGACCTATTTCCTAGTCATTTTTACTGCGTTCTGTGTACCAGGATAAATCAGGATAAAGACTCTCACGTTTCTCAGGTATCGATACCTCCTGTTCATATCCATCTCTATTACGAAATGGATTCCTGTCCTCTGCATTGTACTGCGGGTTTCGATCGGCCAATCTGTGTCGATCCTCTCTCCTTCTCAACTCAGGGGATTGATCCCTATCATCTCTACGTCTGCTGTTAACATAATCATCTCTCCCCCTTTCTCTTTCCCCCTCTCTCTCTCTGTCTCTCTCACGAAGGGGGGACAAATCACGTACATAACGTCGATCATCACGACGATTAGAGCGCCCACGGCGGTCGTCATCACCGCTACCGTCAGAAAAACCACGATCACACTCAGTCGTCCGAACACGCCGGGCACCCTCCTTTCGATCCAAGCCACGTTTGCGAAACATTTCCCACAAACGAGGAGTAGTCTCACCGTCAATGTCCTCCTTCCGCACACCATCGGCCATAAGACCAAAAAACATATCACGTCTAGTAAGTTTATTGTCACCAGGAGTACGAGTGTCAGGCCGGGACTGCCGTTCAGGTTTAAACCACTCACCCAACTCACCGAGTTGGCGTACCGATTCCAGCACCATAGATAACATGTTACCAGTCTGATTAATCAATAAAGTCATCATGACCTGCTTATAAGCAACAGGGGAAGAACGAATAATACGATTCCGCACAGAAGATGTCAACAAACCATCAAGCAACCTGTCAGCAGTATTCAGAAAAATTGCCGTTTTCATCACCTCCTCTTTGAGACGTTGTGCAGCATCGCGCAAAGTATACCACGGTTTGTCATTCACAGGCCAGTCAGACTCAGTAGGATATTTTTGATTACAACCCTCAGTCGCCAATTGAAGCAAAGTAATTTGACCACCACCATTAAAGTTACGAAAATGATCCTGTACAGTAGAATCCGAACTCAAGGAACAAAACTTCAAACAATCGCCAGCATCCAACATATTGCCAGCAGCGCCCAGTTCATAAAGGCGCACCATCCATGTGAGTAAGGTCTCACCAGCTCGCTGCCGAAATCGCTGCAAAATATCACTAATTTCTTGTTGAGTAAAATCCTCCAAAGAGTCTAAAGCAATACCATTCGGAGCACCGGGAGCCTGCTGCAACTTCCGCCGAAAAACTGGATGAACCGAGACCGCGGGACGAGCATCACAAGGAGCTCGATCAGTACACGTAGAGGAACAATCAGTGTAAGAAGCATCGACCCCACTCGAAGGACGAGCGCAATCACGGGGTGCACCATCAGAGGCGCAAGAAGCAGACTTACAATCACGGCCGGAGCGAGAGGACTCGCGCTTGGCAGACTCCTCACCCGAGGAACGAGAATCACTCGAGTTCCAGATATTACCATCCCATTCATCAGGATTCCAATCCAGTCCGGCTTTCGCCACGACCAGACGCACCTTTCGCGTCGAAACCCGACCACGCCGATTCTTGTATTTATAACGAGCAATTCGCACAGCCGCCCTCTCGGCAATAGTTTGGTACGTCTCAAGTTTGTCAGCAAGCAACTTATTTTGACACCGCAACAAAGTATGAGCATTCTGAATCTCAACAAAGTTCGCTTCCACATCCTTATGCAATTTCTGTAACTTCAACAACGTCTCATGCAGAATCCTGTACGCAGACAGAACAATCCAACCTCTGCGCCCCAAAACGGGAAGCTCATCACCCTTAGATACCGGCGCCTTCTGTAAACAAGTAATCACATTAGCCGGCTCCGCCAGCTCCAAAAAAGAATTCCAATTCTCACTCAAACCAGTAGAATCAGCCCACTCACGGGCTAAGGCTTCATAAGGCGTTGAATCCCAGCCGGGAATATCAACGGGCAACTTAAAAGTAGATTTCGACTTTCTAGAAAACATCTCGGAAAAGAAAGAAAAAAAAAAAAACTATACACACAATTATATACAAATAATATACAAACGAAACCACGCACGCGCCGAAAGCAAACACGATACAACCACAACGCACACAGGTTTCGTAAACGGTTCGTGACGCCAAATGTTCTGCTTGGGTTTTCGGATCAGATAGAACCCGCTCATCAGAGCCTCACTAACCCAGCCAGAACGTTACCCCCTCCCCCTCCCTAGGGCCTATTTACAATAGGTAACCACATATATCTACCACCTAAGGACAGGGAATTCCTACTATACATACCAAGACCTCTTATAATCGGCGGCCTCGCGATCCCATACGGATCCAGACCTCTCTGCCCATACGACAGTATCACAAGTGGCGGCCTCGCGATCCCATACGGATTCAGAACTCTCTACCCAGACGGCAGTCTCAGCACAAGTGGCGGCCTCGCGATCCCATACGAATCCAGACCTCTCTACCCAGACGGCAGTCTCAGCACAAGTGGCGGCCTCGCGATCCCATACGAATCCAGACCTCTCTACCCAGACGGCAGTCTCAGCACAAGTGGCGGCCTCGCGATCCCATACGAATCCAGACCTCTCTACCCAGACGGCAGTCTCAGCACAATCGGCGGCCTCGCGATCCCATACGGATCCAGACCTCTCTACCCAGACGGCAGTCTCAGCACAAGTGGCGGCCTCGCGATCCCATACGAATCCAGACCTCTCTACTCAGACGGCAGTCTCAGCACAAGTGGCGGCCTCGCGATCCCATACGGATCCAGACCTCTCTACCCAGACGGCAGTCTCAGCACAAGTGGCGGCCTCGCGATCCCATACGAATCCAGACCTCTCTACCCAGACGGCAGTCTCAGCACAAGTGGCGGCCTCACGATCCCATACGAATTCAGACCTCTCTACCCAGACGGCAGTCTCAGCACAAGTGGCGGCCTCGCGATCCCATACGAATCCAGACCTCTCTACCCAGACGACAGTTCATACGACAGTTCATCCTATGATCACCATAACATACAAAAAGGGAATCAGTCTCACTATTCATCAGATCACACAAGGACTGCCAGTTCGAGCATAGCCTGTTCTCCGGTTCGAGGGGCTCCTCTCTCCCTTATTCAGTTACCACTTACCTGATCAGGGTTAACATCTGTTCATGTAGCCGCAGCTGACTAGAAGAATAGGCTACCCTCTCATACAAGAACACGCAGCACATGTTGGTTCACTACAAACTGGGTACTTTATTACTCATTACATACGCAATCACATAACATTACAATATAACACATAACCTGCAAAGAAAAGTGAAAGATTAAGTTGTGCACTCTAATAAGAAAGGGTCGACATCACCTTAGTAGTGTGTAGCCTGCACTCAGTGGTCATCTAGGTTCCCTTCTCGTCTGTGCCTCGGCTCGCCTGGAAGTCACACCTCCGCAGTCACGGATACACGTCTGCACCACTATGCGCTGTTCCCTTCACCCTTCTCCGAGTCACTGGGACCTCTTCCTTATCGGCTACTCTCTCCTCTCTGGCTATTCTGCTAGGAGAGTATCTGTCTCTCGGTTTTTCTCCGCCTCCAAGATGGCGTCTGTCTTCCCTGGAATAAGTAGTAGCTTTACTGCTAACGGCTAGATGCCGCCTACGGACTGAACATGTAACTGCCTCAGACTTTCACTAATATAGAGGTGCGTTTCCTCATGGAAAATTCCGGCCCGTAACCTGCCGCCCACCAAATTCTTGTACCTCCCCGTACCAAGGACACGTTCCCAGCCGGCCGGCCTGATGTAGTGTCTTCGGCATGAAGAAAAATACAATCCTTCGATAAGGGCCGGCCTGAACCGGTTCTCTCCAAGCGAATAACACCTCATAACTAAAACATTACATTTGACCTAGAAGCATCCCAAGCTGCCGGAGCAGAAAGAAAGATGGAGTCTCTCCCGTTTGAGGCCTACCAGGCCTGAATTCAGCACGGCTCCATGAAATACCCTCACTACAGGACAGGTTATCCCTAATACTAACGAATCTATCCCCTAGGCTATGTGTGCAAGCCCTGATCTATGGGGAAGAGCACAGGATCATGTCGAAGTGCCTAGTAAATAGGCTCCATTCACTACTCTAACCCTTAGACTTGAATGGTAAGAGACTGAAGTCACATTCAATCACCTTTCCTCACAAGAAGGCCGGGAAAATCGAGCAGAACAAACACTTCCATGGCGCTTGAGATTCCGAAATTGAGGCGTCGGTACCGCCTGAGGCCGACATGCGTTGAGAAGGTGGTGACGTAGCGAGAGTCCGGGTGCAGCGGCAGTTGGTGATATCCGGACCGAAGATCCATCTTTGAAAACCATCTGGCACCGTTCAGTTCTCCCAGGATGTCGTCGATGGTGGGGGTTAGGTGACGCTCCCTTTTCACCGCGGCGTTGGGGAGTCGCATGTCCACACAGATGCGGACCTGCCCCGGCTGCTTCGGTTTTCTCGCCACTACGATCGGGGACACCCACGGGGTGGGTCCACTGACCTTCTCGATAATCCCTTGCTTCTCCAGTGCCTCTAGCTCGTCCTCCACCTTCTTGCGCAAATGGAATGCAATGCGCCTGTGCCTCAGCGCCACCGGTTGGACCGACTGGTCGATGTGGAGGGATACTTCTTTTCCTTTGAGGCATCCGATGCCCTTGAAGACGTCTTCGAACTCCTCCAGGATGGCCTCTAATTCTTCCTCTTGCACCGCCAGGGCGAATGATATCAGCCTCAGCTCTTCCACTGACTGTCCACTGATCAGCATCCCGTTTCCCTCAGGGGTCACGTACACTGTGGTGGGGATCCTGATATCGTTGTGGCTCATCTCCGTCTTGAAACATCCCAAGAGCGGGATTGGCGTCTTCTGCCCATACGCGAATACTCTGATTCTTGCTTCGCTCAGTGGGGGGCTGGGATTCAGTTGCTCATACACATTTGCCGCCATGAGCTCGATCGACGCCCCCGTGTCTATGGTGGCTCTCACGTCCTGGTTGTGGATCTTGACTTTGCACCTTGGAAGTCGTCGTCTCTTCCATCGTGGCTGGTCTACTGCGAACACGAAGTGGACCGGCTATTCCGCTGCATCATCATCCATGTCCTCTCCGTCTCGCTCTTCCGCCACCGTCTGTGCTGCCTCCTTCCGTGACTTTGTGGACCGGCAGACTGCCGCAAAATGGTTCATCCATCCGCATGCACTGCATCTTTTCCCTCTTGCCGGGCAGTCCTGCAGGCGATGGGGTGTGCCTCCGCAGTATCCGCATCCTTTTCTCCTGTCTTGCGGCTTTCTCCCTGCGTTTTGGGGCGATTTGGGCCTTACCGCGTTGGTCGTGTCCACCGCGTTGACTTGCTCCGTCTTGACAGGGCGGTGGAGCGCCGCCTCCATGTGCGACGCCCTGGCTTGCGACAGTTATTTCGACCAGCTCAGAGTGAGGATGTCCGCAAGGGATTTGCCGTCCTCCTGAAGAATGTTAACTCTGAGTTTGGACGAGTAGCATCCTTGTATAATCTGACCTCGGATCTCCTACTGTTCGTCTCGAAATCCGCACGTGCTGGCCAGTTCCTTCAGGCGCCCATGGAATGCGTCAAGCGATTCTTCTGCTTCCTGCTTGGCCTGGCGAAATATGAACCGTTCATAGTCCCTGTTCGCCATCGGCCCGAAGTGCGCATTCAGAGCATTGAGGAGCGTGACGTAGGTCTTAGGTGTAGCCTCCACCAACGTCTTGTAAATGCGATGGATGTCTTTGCCTCCCAGGTGGAGGAGTAGGGCTCTGCACCGTTCGTGGGCTATGCCCGCCCCTTCGAAGTAGATCTGGAGGCGATCGGTCCAGTCTCTCCATCGTGGGGCAAGGGAGGAGAAAGCTCCATCGACCACAAACGGCTCAATGGCGGGAATCGACGCCATCTTGGCGCAGTCGCAAAGAAACTTAGCAGCACGTGCGCTGCTTACCTCCTGGGCACAGTGGCAGCTGCCTGGCTGAGGTCAGTGGAGACACACTCAGGGCTTCTCCTGTGGCCCGACCGTGTTAGGCCTCGCAGCGGGGACCTCCGCTCACCAGGGTGCCGGGCGCACACCTCCGCAGGCTCTGCCGGCCACGTGTGATGCACACTCCCATCAGCAGGCACACCCCTGAGGAACAAAGCTGAGCAGGGGGTCTCGCAACCTGCCTAGGGCACATAGCAGGTGAGCTGCAACAAGGCGAGACAGCAAGGAGCCAGGGCTGAGGGCACAGACACTGTGCACGAAGAGATGGCCTGTCAGCACCTCAGCATGGGGTCGTTTCTGCCCCTCATCGCCAGTGTGATGGCCCCTAGGCCAGATGCCTCGTGGCTAGTGCGCTGCAGCGCTCATTGAAACACGGGGACACACGGTGTGGTTCCAGCGTGGTCCCGACTGCCGTTAGCGGGCCACGCCCCTTTATTTATAGTGAGCGCCTTAAGTCATGCGTCAGCGCTCGCGCATCACTTCCGACACGGGTAGACTACACCGCTACCTCAGCACCCACTGCAAACATCTCCGTGTAACCTGCATGCCACAGTCTCAGATCCCAGTAGGTGTGACCTAGCTCTTCATTCTTAGGAGGCATATAAAGTGCAGTGATTTGGATTAGTAAGGGGACATCAGATTGTGGTGTGCGCTAAAAACTGGTCGCTAATTTATTTTAATCAGAATTTGTGGAAGTCTCGGGAGTGCTCATGGGAACAGACATAAGAGGAGCGCTGTGGATTCCTTGACCTCCGTGTACCCCAATGTATTTATTTTACACTCGAACAGCTCCCCGCTGCCCATGTGGCTAGGCTTGTGCTGTGCTCTGTCTGTATTTTAATCCTATGTATCATTATTATGTGTGCGCCTCTTTCTCACACCACCTTGTCTATCATACTTCTAGGCGCTGCAGACCAAGACAAGACCACCTCCCTCGTCACTGAGGCACTGCTCTAAAGCGCTTCTAATGTAGGATCACTACAAATACTCTGCCAGCCACACACACTACACAGTGTAGTGTAGTATCTATTCAAAAATGTGCTTCGGCGAACCACAGAAGCGCTATATAAACACTACATTACAATGCTGAAATCTGTTTGTTAACTGTGAATATGGTTGCCAGGTGGCAGTGGAATTTTTATCCCCTAATTTAGTTTTACAAACTTTAATTGTCTGACCTTTTATTTCCAATACTTCATTTGAAGTGAACCAACACTCCCAACTGCTATGAGGACACGCTCTCGAGCAAGGTTGTTATTTTCGGCGTCCATGGTCATCACCTGCAGGCGGGTTGCCAGGGCACTGGAAAGTGAAATATCACTTTGCTGAGGATGCCTCAGATTCATTCCTGTGCACCCAGAATGCACTGGGTTGTTAAATGATAAACCAGGAGAGAAAACATGGCACCCCTTGTCAAATGGAATGAAGAAAGCAAACACGCGCTCACCGTCCGGCCCATAACTTTTCAATGACATCACGAGGCGCGCGCAGAGGCCGAGGAGTGTAATGTGCCCGCACCCCCAGGGAAGGGTGATTTGTCGTCTCCATGCCCAGCCAGCTGGAGAGGAGCTCGATGAGCAACTGAATACCCCCAGTCCCTCGGGTTCGAGAAGACAAACAGATCTGTTGCCAGGAAAACCACAGCCCGGGCTTTTAAGGTGAGTTCATCCCTCGAGCTGCCCGTGCGCTGTGTTGATGTTTTGTGGTCTAGCGGCCGACGAGGAGGAAATTCAGAGAGAATTAAAAAATCGTCGAAGAAGCTTAGCAGGAGCAAGACACTTGGTGGTTGTTATTCTTCAAATGTAGCCATCTGTGTTGGGAAGGTGCGAAGGCAATCTTGCAAAATAGCTCAGTGGGTCATGCAGGAGCTAGCCGACACCCAAGTGCAGGGCCAATGGAATTATGCGGCAGAGGAGGACCAAAATATGCGGCAAGAAAAGGCAAAGTGTGTGGCGTCATGCGACGCATTCTGCAATATTTGTCTTTTTTTACACATGTTAACACTGTCTGGTCATAATTTCCACCTCATTAGTAACAGTTCAACGCTCAAATACAGCAATAGGCAAATGAAAGGTGGCCAGTAACCTTCTGTGAAGGGCCCTCCACTGCGGAGCATGTGTCACTGAGTTTTCTTGTAACTTTTGAGCCGTTTGAGATAGGAGTTTTTTTGTAAAATTTGCAAATCATGCAGCAGATGTTGGATTATGTAGCAAATGCAGAAAATCCATTACCCTGCTGAAAGCTCTGTGGCAGCAATAGCGCATCATTCCAGTGGCCATGACCTTGTGTGATCCACGGATCACAAGTTTGGATCCAAGTGAACCTCATTCGAACCAGGGCCAGATTGGGAGCTAAAAGAAGCCATTGATAATGTGTTCATTGCAGCCCCCATTGTACAAGGTATGAGTGAGTTGGTTTTCTGCATGAGGATTTTGGGAGGGGGTTATATTTAAATCTACAAGACAATTGTGCGTCTTCCCTCAGAACTGGCCGCCAGGCTGGATAGAGGGTGAATTCTCCCCCTAAAATCTGCTGCCAGGGTTTTTTCCTGTCTCATACTGCTAGTCTAGGGTATTTTACGTGCCAAGAGAGGGTTTTATGTACGGTGGACTCTGTAGGAAATCTAGTACACACCTACTCCCGTTGGGTGATAATAACACAGAATATCCTCCAACAGCAACATTCTGAAGGTGGGTGTGGCCAGATGTTCTCTGCAAGAATTCTTCTACCCTTTGAGGCAGTGGGGCGGGTTATCGGGGAGTTGGGCTTCCAGCAGTTCTCATTTGGCGGCTCAAGCAGAGAACAAGGCGTGCCTTAGAAGGGTGGCTGATGTGAGTTCTGTTAAGTTACAAATACTTAACTGTCAGAGGGCACTCTAGACGTTTTAGATTAAAAGTTACATTTTACTCAACATTTTATATATTTTAAATCTGAATGTTGGGAATCTTGCTCAGTTAAGCTAGGCAGAGGTGAGAGGAAGATGGCTGAAAAGCACAAATGAATGTTGCCTTGGCGGAGGACAATTCAAAAAACAGCAGTAAAAGAAAAAAGATTTAGTTATGTGACTGGAAATGTTTCAGGCTTGGCAGTGCCCTTCTGACCGAGCATCAGATAAAAAACAGCATGCATCCAAAGACAGTTCAGCGTTGAAACCTCTCCGGGTGCATGGAAGCAGGATCCAACAAAAGCAGTCATTCAACTTTCAGGCTCCGCTCGCAGTTCTTTGTTTTCTTTCGTGGTTTACCAAGTTTGAATTCTAACCGCCTCCCACTGTGGCTGCTGAGTATTTGGTCTCGGTCATGGGGCGGGCTGTCTGACCGGGCGATGCTCCGGAAACCTTCAGGGTGATCCAGTTGGCGGTAACTGTTGATTTGCTTCCACCAACGCCATCATTAAAACACTTCAGAAATGCAGGTGATTGGTACGAATGTTCAGTAATGTTTTCCTTTTGGCCTCTTTGCTACATTTAATAGTTGCCGGTAATGTCTCATGGTGATGTCTGCTAACCGATACCAGGAGCCGCAAGCTGCCAATAAACAATGCAGTAAAGATGCCAGTGGTAACCATGCCACTGTGGGATATTCACCATCTTTACCGACAAAGCCCTGTCTACTGTGGTAATGCATTTACAGAAGCAGGCCATAAATGAGTGCTGTAGCCTGCTTTACAAGAGAAGTGTTCCACGACCTTCTGTGGCCCTCTGAGAGGAAATGCAATCTCTGGGGGGTCTCTGAAATTAGGGACCAGAGAGTGTGCCTAGTCCATGCTAATTGTTCAGTGCCGTGATCCTCTGCTCAGGAGCTGAAGACCCGTGTGGAACCAGAGATCAATGGTCTTCTGCTGCACTGCCTTCACTGTGCTGCCTGTGTCCATGCCACTGCAAGGCCAGGAGATCTCTGGAGGTTCTTGCTGACTCATGGTTAAGGAGTCCGACCGCCTTAGCTTTGTGGGGATTTTTGCATGAAGCTGCAACCACCACTGTGGGGTTCACGCCAGTTCCAATTCTGCTCTTTTAAAGGACAGGAATGGAGATCTTTTATCAACATTAAGCATTGAGACAAATACGAATTTGAGGCCCAAGAGTCATTCATCAGAAATGTAACCCCATTGAATCCTTCGGATTCTGGGCATGCACAGGAGCCCATCAAACAGTGCCGAGGAATCTATTTACATTGTTCATTGAGAAGGAGCAGCGTTCATGCAAGTGGACAGAGTGGGAGAGCCTGAGAAATGGATGTTCCGAATGAGGAACAAGGAAGTGACTACTTCTCAGTCAAATGCTACTCACAAGGACACCCACAGCTACTCAGCTCTCAGCCCCTGTCACTCACTCAGCCATCTAACTCAGCCCAGCAGACTGTAAGAACCGAATGCGACCAACTGGTGGCACTGAAATCTCAACCTCTGTGCCGCAGGAAGGAGCGAGGCGGCCAAGAGTGGATCATATGCCCCAGTAAATGTCTGCAATATCTCAAGATGCCTCCAGCCCTGAGCATAAATCTGAATGAATGCACACAGGTGCACAGAGAGCCTGCGTAAAGCATTACTGGGGTCCTTCTTTCTACGGTGGAGCAGCTCCAATTGATTTAAAAATGCCGCTAAAAATGGTGTAGACATATTGATGCAGGTCTCTAGCAAAAAGGTATTTTTATGGCTTCACCTGACAGTGCATCCGTCGCCAGACAATAATGTGAGCATCGCTAGAGAGAGTCTTTAACTCCACCCTAATGCTAGCAGTCAGGAGTACATGTTTTGATTGGGCAGGAGCTGTGCACCTCCTCAAAAGAGTGCTTTCCCTTCACACACCTGTGATCATTTTGTTTATTTATCCTGCTACCTGAGCTTGGACTTTCAGGGGCACCCAATTGACACTGTAATGCTATTAAAGTGTCTTAAATAACTATATAATTTACAGTGTTTTTTCTGGCAGCATCACAGATGGGAGGAGGGCAGTAATTAACTTATTTGGATTTTTTAGGTCTGGTTGACAGTGCAACTGTCACCTGACCTTTTTACCTACAATAATATTATTCTACAGTTCTTTACTTCCCCACCCATACATATCCATTCCCCTACTACTTCATTCCTTTAAAGTCAGACCTATTGGCATTGAGATTGCTTATTTAAACTTGACAGTATTCAGTTAGTGATGAGATCTCCATAGATGGTCTGTGACCATTACAGCGTTTTGCCACTGGTCTCAAGCAGCCTTCTGGGATCACTGGCGCTACCGTCCTTACATCTCTACTTTGCGCCTACCGTCCTAGATCTTATATTACGTTCTCACTGATCAAACAGTGCTTCTCTGGCTCATGTGTGCCAAGGAGTTCATCTGGATTAAGCATGAAGCTTGCTGTAAAGTCAACCATAGCACTCCAAGTTCATGTCTTTCCAGGTGGGGGAACCACTCACTTCATGGTCGGGGAATTAACTGTGAATGCCGTATCTAAATATATGTGTCCTCCTGAGGTAGTGATAAAAACTTTACACTTGAAGTTTAAATATTTCACATTTTGTTTCAGTCAGTACTTAGTTTACATTGGTGAAAACCTTCATTAAAAGTGACCTCTCATTTTAACTTAAATCTTGTTGTTTCTCTGAGAAGGTAAAGGAAACGCTCCCCATTCACAGTTTTCTCTCCACAGCCGTGCCTTTCCCAGTGCCAGGCCAGTTTAAATGTTGTTTCCTTCATGTTCCTTGAAACTTAGTGGAATCACGGAGCCCACCTCCATTACTTCAACCTAAGACCTCTGATCCAACTCAAGACAGCTCCTGCCCACTCAACTACTCTTTCTAGATCTCTGTGTGCTCACATTCATGCACATTCATAACACATGCACATATACGCCTACCCCACTCTTATCAAATCCATCTTTCTTCCTCCTCCTGCTCTTTCACTTGATCTTTCTCCTCTCTCTCTCACCTAGTCCCTATGTCTCCCCCTCTTTCTCTCTGACTCTCTCTCTCTCTCTCTCTCTCTCTCTCTCTCTCTCTCTCTCTCTCTCTCGCTCTCTCTCTCTGTCCATTTTGTTGAGGCAAGGCCCTCAAAGAGCCAACTAGAATACTTACCTAGTAAATGCAACATACATGATTTTCCACAAGCTTGAACAAACTCCTTACTAAGCGACATCTATTGAAGCCCTATTTATGAGGAACCCTGTCCATAAACGGACCCTACCATGATAGTCTGCAATGTACAAAAAGCTTTCATAAATATAGATCGGGTTCTGTTCAATGAGGAGTGCATGTTGGCTTTTAACTAATATTGAATCCAACACACACCAGTTTCAGACTTTTGCTGTGTACCATCTTTTTCCAGACTAGGCATTCAGTGTTAGCCGTTAACGCAGCGTTAACCCTTTTTAATGCATGTTCCATCCTCTTTGAATCACCAACCGTGCTTTAAACAACATGTATCTAAATTTCCCCTGAAACTACATTTGCAAAAGTGCTCTGGGAAATTAACTCCAGCTTTTCATTTCACCTCCCTCAAGGTACCCCTTGTACCTTGAAAGCTGCGTTGTCTTTTGTGGTGTGGTGATCAGGGGTTTATGGATGTTTGTCCATAATTCCCAGGTGCTGCAGAGGCCAGCTCCAGTGGTTAACACTTCCAGGAGTCACAAAGTTAAGTGCTTGCTGTTTGGTGCATACTCCAGCTGTGGGCATCTTTCTTATCTGAGTGGCAAGCTTAGAATATCCGAAGGTCATTGTATTTAGTAGAGCTTGCAACCCCCACTGCTACTGGTCCCACCAGCAAGCATCTGATATGCAGGGTCAAGCTCACACCTCCGGGTGTTCAGGTGTTAAGGCTGACTACCTCCTGGCTGATCTTCAGTAAGTATGTGAAGATCCTGCTTCTAAGAGCTTTCCTTGGGGGTTGAGTGTTTGAGGCAAAGTCGCTGTATTTCATTTTCTGTTGTCGTGCTTTTTGAGATTTGTGTTTTGGGGCTGTTTACTCTTGTGGATACCATTGATGCAATGTACTCTTGCTATTGCAGGGCTTTGCAACCTGTTACATGTTATTTGCATACCTGATGTGTGGCTCAGTAGATAACTTGACTGGCACATGAATTACATATTGACAAGTGACCAGCTGCATTGGAGTCAGATTCACGCAATAAGAAGCATCTTCTTAAAATACATGAGTATTAAGAATGCGTTCAGCCTTTAAAACTATGAGCACCGCGGTCGCACTCATGAGTGGTTCCATCCTACGCTATTCATGTTTGATATTTCTTTTATCATGGTTCTAATTCACTGTTATTGTGCTTCCCTTCCTTAATTGCAGTTCTAATTTTATGGTCTCTGGAAGGGTGCCAGACCTTTCCACCCCCACTGAAACCTCCCCTGTCCTACATGTGAGCGCCACCTTCTCCTGAGCCCCATAAGGCCATTAAGTGTCTTAGCGTGCCAGCTCCATCCCACAAGGCTCCATTGGCGCTTCTGCCTTCCTAATGCACAGATGTGATTGCTCGTTAATGGCTCACTGCCTCTCATTGGGTGGGCGCACACTAAAATTGTTCTTTTTCATTTCTCCATGCAGGCCAGAGGCTTTGCCGTCTGCGTATTCTCAGCCACGGATTGGGTCGGCGACTGTTTGAGGTAGGTGGACATTCTGATAAACATACGCATGTGAAATCAGAAGAATTTGTAGGAAGCTTGGCTTTTTTCGTGGCTGGTTTTCCAAAACTATTTTGAATGGAGTTGTTTCTTTCCTTTATTCTAAACAGATCCATTGCTCTTAGACACTTGATTTTGATACTTGGGGCTGAGAAACCTAAAGAGGGGAAATTGAAAGAGGTCGAAATGAGCAGAGTGTCATTGTGGGTTGCGTTATGACTCTTTGTCTGCACTGGTGATCGCTTGTACCAATGACCAGCTGTCTGTTGATCATTGCGGTAAGGTTAGCTGCAGACACCTCACGGAGACCGGAAAGCATGCCGGAAAGCCCCCATGCTTTTTGCTTGAGGTGGTTGGTTGGTGGACTTTGAGAGATGGTCGCTGCGGGGTCTGTCTAGTAAGGCTCACAGTGAGAACTTGCTAAAGGTATGACTAATCTGTAAGTCTTTCTAGTGAGAGTCACAGTGAACAGGATAATACTAGAGTTCCAGAAACTTTTGACTTGGTCTAAACTTTTGTATGTCGTTGCATCAGTAGGTCTGTCTAGTGAGTTGAACTTGCCCAATGAAAAGGATAATGTGTGGGTCACCCTAGGAAGGTTTGCAGTGAAAACTGCTCATCGATAAGGGTTGCAGGAAGGTTTGACTTGATTTAACCTATGGTTTGGTGAGATCGCTATTTAGCGCCAAATCCCCTTGACTCGCACCAGCCTCGTAGACGAGAAAACCAAGCGCTACGGACTTTCCGCGTAGTGTTCATGTTGGGGATTGTCCTCTGAGCGACAAGAACACTTGCAGCACACCATCCTATAAAGAAAGGAGCGGCCACTACATCGAGACAGTGTAAGTTGTCGAGCTAGCCAAATGGGACTTTTTGTTGCGAATGAAGGTACAAGCCTGAATACGCTGTATGCCATGTTAGCACGTGCCCTACATTCATTGTGATCCATGCAGACAAGCAATGTTTGGTTTGTGCCATGTGAAGGCATACTCCTCTTTCATTTACTATCATTCCCAAGTGTTATGTCCAGTGCCCCAACATGTAGTGTGTTTGTTTTGTGCCGTACAGTGGCATGAATGACGTAGGTCACACGCCATTTAAGGTTAAGCATTCGTTTAATGTAGTGAGTGTGAGATCATGCATTGCAGTCACTGCAAGAACATAAACAACTCTTGTTCCATGCCATGGAAGGACATGCATCGCATTCATTTTAACGCATTCATTGTATGCCAGTCGAGGTCATTTTGGTGTTCTAGGCTATGTTATGTGTGCTTGGTGATTTTGTGTTGCAACCATTTGTAAAGTATGCTTCTATCGACCGTATGGCACCATAACACTGGAATCTGGTGCTCTGTCGTCAGTTTTGTTTGGCTACTAAAAATGGATTTGTCTGGTGTATTCTTGGTAATGTTTCATGTTAGGTATTATGAAAAACAGGATGAGTCTAATTCCATAAAGGATGTACATTGTGCACTGTGTGTATAGATGTGTGTGCCAAGGGGCTTTCATTCCATGGCTGGGTAAAAGGATTTTGTTTGGGTGGCTGGGTTGTATTTTATGCTTTTAGGTGCTGTGTGTAACATCATTATAGCATTTATTGTACGCCATGTGGAGACATAAACCACATGCATTGAATACATGCATTCATTGTGTGATACAAGCTGCAACCCATCGATAGTGTATACAAATTTTGCTCCTCTGACTAATGTGTGTTGAGCACAGGATTGCTTTTGGCACGAGTGGAAGCGTTCTTATAGTCCGGCATAAGCGGGAAGTGGTCAGAAGGTCTGTACAGATTACTGCTTCCATTTAGAAAGCCCAGTGTTTAATTCTTTGACTAAACATCTTAGAGCCCAGGAAGCTGGGTTAGGCCTGTTAATGACATTTTAATAAGAAAACCCCATGAACCCATGATGTGACTATGCAGTACATAAATACACAATTGGCAGTACATTTCTACATTGAAAGGATCTACTAGAAGTATTTGCTGGTCGTTAGTATACCGGAAACTGATGGAAGTAGCTTGCATGAACATTAGAAACACATATAAATCTGAAACCAGTTACCGGTTTGTATTCAGAACTTGAGTTAGTAGGATAAACCATAATTCCCACTTTGTAAATACATCGCACAAAGTATATTTAAGCTATAACCCCCATGATGTTGTTCTGAGAAAATAGGTAGGATGGCAAAACAAAACACACTGGGGCTGGGGGTTTGAACCGTGAAATAAACCTTAAGAAGTTAAATTCACTTATCCTTCAAGAAAAACTGATAGAGGGTGGACCTATCAAAGTCCAAATGTTGAATTGAACATTGATGAGGAAAAAGAATGATTGAGGGAAGGAAGGACTCATGCAGGTGATGGTTTCAAAATTGGAAAAAAGCATTTGGAGTACTTAATGCTCGAAAACATGTGCTAGTCAACATTTTCTATCCTGAATTACCTTTGCCTGTGTACCACATGTAGAATTTCAAGGCTAAAGGTAACAGAAATAAAGCAGTTCTCCAACCCGAGACCAGCCACAAGTAAACAAATCTTATAGGCACTTACAGATGTGTCCATTGTGATGTACTAGCCACAACACAAGTGTTTCATACGTGGCAGAGTCCAAGCAGGGATTGCAAACCAGGAAAAATCCACATTAACAAACATTTATGAACAGACATCTACCACCAGTTGATATCACGCCCCACTCTAGAAATAATCATGCAGTGTCTTTCGTGGTGATATTTACTTAATTAAAAAAATTATCCGGCATGAATGACCTTGATGATGAACCTTTTTTAGAGATGCTTGACTCTCCGACCGTGGGATATAATTTAGAAGTGAAGCTGATGCCTTTCTTCATAAGGTTACCAGAGGGCTCCATGTTATATGGGAATCCACTTAACATTTCTGGGCTTTCCCTTAACTTATTGCTTCCAAGTAGTTGCATTCCAGGTTCATATAAATTAAGCAAATTGGACAAAGACACATGAAATCGAAGATTTGAAGTGGGAAAGCCTTGAAGGGAACATGTCGTCATCTTGAAACCCCATTGCACAGTGAACTTTGATTCTTGTACTACAGTAATATTTCTATGCAAGACACACATATTCTGATGGATATGTCTAACCACAGATCCCTCACCTTTAGAATATCCCTAGGCACTAGAGTGGATATGGATTATTTTCAGCATAGCCCCCCCCCCCCCCCCCCCGCTCTACTCTAGAAGTGACAGCTGGAGCGACATATAGGTGTTAACCAAGCACATTGTAGAGACTGTTGTAAAAAATGTCTGTGACAGATCCCTGCATAAGGAATCTGAGGTAGCATGACTCCGAGTCATACGATGAGTGTGCCCTGATGCACCCAAAGGTGATCCAGGAATGCAAAGCCAAGCTGTACGTCACGAAGCACAGCAGGAAGTCACGTAAGGGCAGCTCCTGCCTAAAGTCATGGACACAGACCTGTTCCTGCTTTTGGGGTTGGTCCCGCAACAGGTCATCATTGTGATCCAGGTCTTTCGGTAAGTCCAAATTTTAAAAGAAGCACAAGAGGTTTAAGCGGGTATCGTCCCAGCTTTGCCACTCTCCATCTGAAAAGTTGCAAGAACGTCAAGCTACCCTGTGGTCTTGCTCCTGGTCACTTATCTAGCAGCCGATTCAGCAGCTGATCCTGATGTACCCCAGGTTCCCGGGTCTGATGGTGATGCCACTATAGATTGATACATTTAAGAAGGCCAAGCTCTGCATCGTTTGAATTATTCTAGCTCCCTGTGGCATGGCTTGCAGCTAGAGAGTCTGTTGTTGGTAAAGTGTGTGCCTCTTGAACCTGCTTCGGGTTCAGCTCTAACTTCAGAGTCAACCCCACATGCAGCACCATGATCCATGCTGGTTCCTGCCGCTCCAGCCCAATGCTGCAGGATGCTGATCTTACTCTCATGTCTGACTCTGAACTGAATTCGGCTTGACCTCGGTCAAAGCCGCATTCTTACACAGTCCGAATGCACCCAGAGCCCATGCACTCTGACTCCAAGACAGGGCCTTTGCCTAGGAGCTGTCCCCCACACCCCCAGTGCTTCAGTCGGTTCCAATTGGACTCTGACCAGAGCCAACCAGCTTTTGGGGAGGATGGTGATGGTAGTAGTGAGGATGAATTCTCCCTGCAGTATGATGATGTAATTTTATTCTGGACATACATGAGGCCACTTGGCTGGACATTTCCCTGACACAGGGCTGGCCATTCCGCAGAAGAGTCTGCTTCATTTGCCATGGTCATTAGAAGGTTTCCAGTTGCCATTCGTTAAGGTAAAAATCAACATCCTAACAGAAGTGTTACAACTCAGATAGTCCTCATTTGAACCCTTACTGCCACTCAACAAAACCCTGACTGACCCCCTCATGGACAATGGGCTAAACCCTGTTCCTGCCCACCTTTAAACAGACTGCCTTCCTGACACAGCAAGCTACTCCTGAGAGTCTGGTAGTAAAGGCCTCCACTAATAGGATCATTCTATGTTCTTCACCCACCTCACCTTCCTAAACAGGAGAAGACACTCCATCGTCTGGACCCTAGAAGGCTGCTTAGTTTCTACACTGATGTGGAAAAGACCATCGGAAGGACGATCAGCTCTTTGTGGGGTTTTCTGGGGCAAAGAAAGGAAAGGAAGGCCCTTATATAGGTGGATAGTCCTCTGCACCAAGGTCTATGTGTTGGCCCAGAAGCAGCCTCCGGAAGGATTGAGGGCTCACTCCACTAGGTCCTAGGCTGCTATCATCACACTACCACATGGAGTGACCGCCTTGGATATTTGTCAGGCTGCTACATGGGCATTGGTGCACATGTTCACAAAGCATTATTATCTTGACAGGCAGGTCTGATGCGAAGGGAATTATGGCCATTCGGAATCTGCAGTTAGAGGTATCCATCCGAAGAGCAAGTTACTTACCTTAAGTAGCGTTGTTTCTGGAGAATAATCTATATTACCACACATTAATCACTACCCTCCCACCTCCCTGTTCTGTGGATTGTACTCTTTTTCATCCTAAGAGGTCCCAGATGAGAGATTTGCACACTGCCACACTGCCACAAACAATTGGTGTTTGGGCTCTATGTCTTAGGGTGTGGACGGTGTCTACACAGAAACTGACCACAATGCATTTGGGTTGCGCTGTTGACGGCACTAACCATCACTTCTGGAGTGGAGTGGAGTTTGCATGGAGCCACACAATGTCACATTGTGGTATGCAAGGGCTGTGCTGAAAATCTTCTGGATCCAGTTTGTCAACTGGGGATACTCTAGCGGTGAAGAATCTGGTGAGTGTATCCGCCAGAAAGAGCATTACTGAAGGTAAGTAAGTTGTTCTTTACTGCAGTGTATTTGGTATTTTGCTCCAACAGCTTTTAATGTAGATCCTCATGTTTCTAAGACACTTTTTCATTGGATGCAACCTTTCCTGACCCCCTGGGTTCAGCACTTCACTCCCCAATCCTCTTGGTAGCTGTCAAATGATGCTCCATTTCACTAACATCCATTTCTCATTTCTATGGTTGCCTGTGCCATAAAAAGTTGTAGCCCTGGCTCTCCTGCATTTAAGCGTAATTTATTTCATTACATAAAGTGCAGCAACGGTTCCTCAACCGCGCTGCTAAACGTAATTAAGAGGCTCAATATACAGCGATAAGGAGAAGTTGGAATATATATATAAATATCTTCCACAAGATGGCGCCCTTCAGGTGATAAAGGCTGCTGCGCAGCCGAAACGCGTCCTGTTGGTCCTGAAGGCCCGATGAAATAAACAGCCGTCTATTTACTTCTGTCCCCGAGTGCCGCCTCTTTCGTTTAAAAAGGAAGATTTCTGATATATATATATATATATATATACATACATATACACGTATATATATATATATATATATATATATATATATATATATATATATGCATGCAGCTTTAAAGCACTGCAAATACAACATAAAGTATGTAAACAAAAGAGACAGCTTGAGATCTAGGATGCGATAGGCCTCTGAGCACTGCCTTGACTTATCTTAGCAGATCATGTGCCATTTCTTCTTGAGAGGAGTTTCTACATGTGTGGAATTGCATAATTGTACTGCCTTTATCCTAACCAAGGCCCAATTTCAAAGAACTGAAATAAATAATGAATTGATATGGTCGAGCCAACGCTTCATGTAACCACTCTCAATTGCTTTGGGCACGATCTTCTACCATTGGTTTTACATTTCTGCATATGGGGTGCAATCGTAATATGGCACAACATGCTAAAGTGATGTTAAGAGGTGCCTTCAGGATCATAGAAGTGAGTATGAGACCAGTATTAAGCTTTACGCTAAAAAACCATTAGTACAGCTAAGTAACTGTGTTATTTTATTGCTGTGCATTGGGCTTTGTGCCTAATGCTGTTAGCAAGGCTCATTGATCCCAGCTGTAAAGATAGATGCTTTCAGTGGACTTTAGCAAAGTATTGACATCATGGAGAGTATCTCTCCTACTCCCTTTGCCTCTACTTTTGACACTTATTTCAGTGAGACTTGTATGGCATTCCTCCTGTACCTAGTGAGTCTAAGGCCAGGAGGGGGGCTGCAGACAGTGATCGGGGTGATCAAGTGATACAGGCTGCGCAATAGCAGAGGATATGACCACTTGTAGGAGGCATTGTTGGGAGCTCTTCCCAGGCTTGGGACCAGGCTTCCTGTTATGGCAGAACCTCGTCTGCCCATCACAAATTGGCTGTGTTATGGTATTTTCCTACTGCAAGTGGCAGGAGCTCGGCCTTGTTCAAATTTCCCAAATTTGTAGCTTCCTTATGTGGGAAAAGACAGAGGCGAATGAGAAATCTTAAAGCGAGTAAGGTGTGAGGAGAGACCTATTCAGTTTTGCACTGCGACAATTGTTTTACTACAGGAAAATATGAAAAAGATACAAAATATAAGTCCTGCCAGTGATCACTTCCCCTGCACCAACTCTAGAATGTGCCATAGTCCTCTACCCCCTTCTACTAACACTGGCCCTCCCTGGTCTATGTGAGAGAAAAGCATGACAGGCCGTTGCCATGTTAAGTTGGTCAACCTATGTGAAAGAAGCTTGCACTGCTTTTAGCTATGGTGTAGATGTCATATGCAATCAATACTTCTACATTTACTGTTACTTCTATGAGGGGGATGTGAAGCTTGCAAGGTGCTTTCCAGCCCTTGCCTCATGAATCCAGCACTACTGAACTTGGTTTGATTTTAATGAAAGCTTGTATAGCTTCTGCCCATGTCTTATCCGTTCAATCCTATTGTTGCTGTCAGAGCCAGGCATGATTACATTGTACCCTGCAGAAGTAATTTGCACTTGAATGATCTATGCTGTCCTTGCTCAATGTCAAATGAGGGGACATTGCCTGTGTAATTCTGCACTTTTTGTGAATCTTTATGTAAAATTTGTATGTCCCTGTAACCTTTGGTTTTTTTAAGTGAATTTCTAAGTTTTTTTTTCATTTTTAATTGTTAGCTGTAACCTTTGAGAGTGATTGTGGGTGTGTGAGGAAGTGCCTGAGTGTCTCAGTGAGTGTGTGAGTGTGTGTATTGGTCTGGCAATGGCTGCATAGGTGTCTCACTGGGTGTGTGAGTGGGTGCATGAGTGTCTGAGTGGATCTGTGAATGGGTGCGCTAGTCTCTGAGTGGGTCTGTGAGTCTCTGGGTCTGTGAGTAGATGTATGGGTCTGTGAAGGGGTGCATGAGTGGGTCTGTGAGTGTGTGTATGTGTCTGAGTGTGTCTATCGGTGGGTTTGTGAATACCTGTGTATTCACACACTGATATGGAAGTGTTAGCATTGGTATCATTGTGCTCACTTGCACAGTATTTTAAAACTTGTGTTATTTCCTTATGTGCCAAACACCACCCGCTCAGGAGCCGGCTGCATTGTCCTTATCAGTTCTGGTGTTGTCACTTGAGAAGGGGCTGTTGCCACCGTATACCAGCCACTTAGCCGTACATGCAAACTTATATCGCCCACATAACGTAGGCGTTAAGAA
This sequence comes from Triturus cristatus, assembly GCF_964204655.1. NCBI lineage: Eukaryota > Metazoa > Chordata > Amphibia > Caudata > Salamandridae > Triturus > Triturus cristatus. The sequence continues at coordinate 962,722,362 of NC_140580.1, forward strand.
CAGATGAGTTACCTACAATTCAAAAGAAGAACTCATAACAGAGGCAGCGTGAACAGCGGTACACATAGATTGCTCCCCCCCCTTCCTACCCCTGACTCCCCCCCTCACCCCCGGGATCGCCCCCCAACCCCCACGGTTGCATCCCCATGTCTTCGCAGACGCCCCGTCTTTAGGCCAGAGGCAATGGGGGCTATGCTATCCCGTCAGTTTGTATTTGTTTATCAATCATAACATTTCAGCCACAGATGTTTTGCGAGAGAAATTGCTCTTTATAGAATGTGGAAATGGTGATTAACATTATGCCAAAGTGATCATACGTGATAGTGATTGAATGGTCCATTTGAATGGAAATTGTTTTCATAGACACTCATATCTAAATAAACATATATAACTAATAAGGCATTAAAGAATGAAATATACATCTATATAATTACGTTGACAAGTGGCTATTTGTGTCTTTCTAATTGCACGAATTACCTTTCAGTGCTTATTTGCATCCTTATGGGGATGGGGTTGCCTGAATGCTTTGTGGTAGACCGCTCCAGTGAAGCGTCCATACAAGGTAAAGGGATAGCAACTTCAATGTGGCTAATGGTGGCTTGGATGCTACTAGGGGATTCTGGTTAGCAGATCTTATGTTCTGGCTGGGTTGTAGCAGGAAATGAATTTCTATTCTCTGCTTAGAATAGAAGCATCTGTAGTGTCTACATGGCTTTGTTGTTGGCTGAGAGCTAGCCAGCCTCGAGGCGATAGGATGGAGTAGGATTATGCTTCTGAAGATTGTACAAGTCTCTGCTAGTGAAGTATGGGACCTTGCTAAATGGGGTGAATGTATATTGGAGGTGAATGTACATTGGGGAAGGCCCACTGGTATCATGTTACAGACGTCTATAATACAGAGTACCGATGAGTTGGTCTGTCTTTTCTTGTGTTGAAAAGGGTGTGTGGGCGGATTGTGCGAATGATCAGTATAATGGACAGTGCATCGTTGGCTGTAATAACTATGAAGGATTCAATCTTCATGGATTGACTGTAGAGAAGTACAAGATTACTGGCAGAAGAGGCAAACTTCAGAGTGATCAAGGGAAGTGGATATGTTAGAGAGAAAGATGCTGATGAGGAGGGAAAGTACATGATCTCCGTTTTAACAGGTTAACATAATCACCCAATGGCAGTGAGAAAGTTAGAGAGTGTGGCTCAAGGATGGGTGAAGAAGTGAGACCAGAAAAATAGATATGGGTTGGTGAAACAGGTTGACGTTGATTGTGAATAAAATTGGCCTGATATTTTGGGGGGATGAATTTTGACTTGAACTTGAGGAGGTAAACTTGTCTGTGCTTTTTGGGTGACATACTAGAATGTTTTTGAAGTGGATGACATTGGTCTGTGGTCATTTGCGGGTAAAACTAGGGTCTTGTTTATTTGAGGGCCCAAATATCACTGTGATTGTTTGTGAGATGCGGGGGATAGTCGTAGTTATTAACAGGGTGACATTAGGCTGTCAAAGTAGAAGGGGTGGCGGTCATGGTTGGGGTGGATGATTTTGGCCCTGTGGTCCGTTAGAACATAAGGTCAAAAAGTGAAGTTTGAGAAATAAAATTGTGCAATGATTTAAAGGGGGTGGTTTGTCTGTGAATATGTGGCTACGTATTTGGGCTAGGATTGTTTTAGAAAGGGCAAAGTATGGTAAAGCGATGAAGATTGATGTTAAGTTGTGAATAGATATGGTTATGTGGAGGAAATCAAGGGTGATAGTCTGTGTGGAGAGTATGTGAAGCTGTGTTTGTGTGTGGTCATCTTGGGTTGTCATTATTTAGATTTTAAGTTAGGTGTATTGTAAGATGAGTCTGGAATGTGATTGTTTGGAGGTAAAGTTTGGTTGTGTTTGGTTAGGGTGCTTTTGGCTTGGGGTGAGCCTTATGTTTTGCGCAACTGTTTAGGGGTCTGAATGTGTGCTATTGTTTTTCTGGTCCGAAAGTACTATGTTTAGTTTTATTGCAATCGTTATTTTGTTTGGGTAAAAGGTGGCGACGTTTTAATGTAATAATAAGATGAAATGTGGCTGTTATTTTTTGGGAGTGGTGTGTTGAAATTGAGTTTGATTCTGATTAATTGAGGTGGCATTTGGCTATGATCCTAGGGGAAGTTTTGTTTGGAACCTAATTTTGTTTTGAAATTTGAGGATATGCAAATGGACTGTAACTGTTGACAGGGACATTCTAATGCAGCGTTTCACCCTGAGATAAGAACAGCCCCTTCCTATGAGCTATTCAAGAAAAAGCTGAATTCCTCTTTGCTAGAACATTACCTGCCTCCCTTTTGCGTCCGATCACCAGCGTTACAGAAGAATAATGGGCTTTTAACCGAAACCATGTACTACTCATCCTAATCTCCCTTAGGCTGTCTTTCATTTCGTTGCACTTGTGTCCACCGACTGTTATTTGGTGAAACTACTTCTCTCATGTACGCGGTATATAATGAACCTCTCTCGATTCTAATTAACCCCTATACATGTGTGTTTTCATTTACTTTTAAATTGTTCAAACTTTTGCAACTATAAAGCGCTCTGATACCCTAGGGTCTTGCCAGCGCTGTACAAAATAAATCCCTGAAATAAGGATATAATTCTCATGCGCTTTTTCTTGGGCAGTGATTGTCCGGGAAGTGGCCTGGGTTGAGTCTCTGACATGTGAGCAGTTCATGCACGTGAAGCAGTACTTTTCGTGCCAGCTCCTGCCCGAAGGAGTTTCTTGTGCTTGTTGCGACTGTAGATCATATTATGGAGAGAAAGGTACAGTAAAGAATTTGGTATTCTAGATTGAGCGTGTTAGGGGGGTCATTTTAACATGAAGTTCCATTTTATTTTACTGCGCAGACCATGTCCTTTAAGATCTGTTTTTTTCCAGCAATACTGCATGTGGGATGAACCTGCAGTGAGTTTGGCTCCTTGTATGGACCTGGAGGCGCAGAGGATGTACCAGGATGGGTCCCTTTGACTCTGACTCTCTTCCCACCTCTTCTCTTTAGGTGCAGCCTCCTTTGAACCACTCCTTGACTCCCTCCCTTCTCAGCGGTTTCCTGACTCCTCTTAGCACCTTCCTCCTTGTTCCTGTGGCTCGCCTCCTCACGCCTTGTCGTTTTTCCTAGCTCCTGCCTTCAGTACCTCCCCTCCTCCCCCGTTTCCCGTCTATGGTGCTAAATAGAGCTAAGGTGACTCACTTTCTTACAATGAAATGTTTAACAATAGACTTTTGTGCATCTGTGGCATCAGCTATGTGCTGCCAAAGGAGGGCACACCGTCTCCTCTGGTGCTGGAAGAGCTCCGAACGTGCACATCAGGAACCGCTGTAGGCAAAGACCGTATGTTGCATTTTTTAATCCTGTTTATTTATTGAAATGTGTTTCACGAGACCACTGGCACATTGGAGTGGATTACACGGGTACTGACGTGTGTGATCTATCATGATTTGCATTTAGTCTCCGTGAGGAGAGGGGTGAATGTGACTCAGTGAATAGAGAGGATCCAAGGAAGAACCCAAGGGGCTCAAAAGAACTGAACCATGAGGGGGCACAGAGTCCGGGGGTGTATCAATGTGACTCAGTGAATAGAGAGAACCCAAGGAAGAGCCCAAGGGGCTCAAAAGAGCTGAACCATGAGGGGGCGCAGAGTCCGGGGGGTGTATCAATGTGACTCAGTGAATAGAGAGAATCCAAGGAAGAGCCTAAGGGGCTCAAAAGAACTGAACCATGAGGGGGCGCAGAGTCCGGGGGGTGTATCAATGTGACTCGGTGAATAGAGAGAACCCAAGGAAGAGCCCAAGGGACTCAAAAGAACTGAACCATGAGGGGGCGCAGAGTCCGGGGGGTGTATCAATGTGACTCAGTGAATAGAGAGAACCCAAGGAAGAGCCCAAGGGACTCAAAAGAACTGAACCATGAGGGGGCGCAGAGTCCGGGGGGTGTATCAATGTGACTCAGTGAATAGAGAGAACCCAAGTAAGAGCCCAAGGGACTCAAAATAACTGAACCACGAGGGGGCGCAGAGTCCAGGGGGTGTATCAATGTAACTCAGTGAATAGAGAGAACCCAAGGAAGAGCCCAAGGGGCTCAAAAGAACTGAACCATGAGGGGACGCAGAGTCCGGGGGGTGTATCAATGTGACTCGGTGAATAGAGAGAACCCAAGGAAGAGCCCAAGTGACTCAAAAGAACTGAACCATGAGGGGGCGCAGAGTCCGGGGGGTGTATCAATGTGACTCAGTGAATAGAGAGGATCCAAGGAAGAGCCCAAGGGGCTCAAAAGAACTGAACCATGAGGGGGCGCAGAGTCCGGGGGTGTATCAATGTGACTCGGTCAATAGAGAGAACCCAAGGAAGAGCCCAAGGGACTCAAAAGAACTGAACCATGAGGGGGCGCAGAGTCCGGGGGTGTATCAATGTGACTCAGTGAATAGAGAGAACCCAAGGAAGAGCCCAAGGGGCTCAAAAGAACCGAACCATGAGGGGGCGCAGAGTCCGGGGGGTGTATCAATATGACTCGATGAATAGAGAGAACCCAAGGAAGAGCCCAAGGGACTCAAAAGAACTAAACCACGAGGGGGCGCAGAGTCCGGGGGGGGGTGTATCAATATGACTCGGTGAATAGAGAGAACCCAAGGAAGAGCCCAAGGGACTCAAAAGAACTGAACCATGAGGGGGCGCAGAGTCCGGGGGTGTATCAATATGACTCGGTGAATAGAGAGAACCCAAGGAAGAGCCCAAGGGACTCAAAAGAACTGAACCATGAGGGGGCGCAGAGTCCAGGGGGTGTATCAATATGACTCGGTGAATAGAGAGAACCCAAGGAAGAGCCCAAGGGACTCAAAAGAACTGAACCATGAGGGGGCGCAGAGTCCAGGGGGGTGTATCAATGTGACTCAGTGAATAGAGAGAACCCAAGGAAGAGCCCAAGGGGCTCAAAAGAACTGAACCACGAGGGGGCACAGAGTCCGGGGGGGTGTATCAATGTGACTCAGTGAATAGAGAGAACCCAAGGAAGAGCCAAAGGGGCTCAAAAGAACTGAACCACGAGGGGGTGCAGAGTCCGGGGGGTGTATCAATGTGACTCAGTGAATAGAGAGGATCCAAGGAAGAGCCCAAGGGGCTCAAAATAACTGAACCATGAGGGGGCGCAGAGTCCGGGGGGGGTATCAATGTGACTCAGTGAATAGAGAGGATCCAAGGAAGAGCCCAAGGGGCTCAAAAGAACTGAACCATAAGGGGGCGCAGAGTCCGGGGGGGGTGTATCAATGTGACTCAGTGAATAGAGAGAATCCAAGGAAGAGCCTAAGGGGCTCAAAAGAACTGAACCATGAGGGGGCGCAGAGTCCGGGGGGTGTATCAATGTGACTCAGTGAATAGAGAGAACCCAAGGAAGAGCCCAAGGGACTCAAAAGAACTAAACCATGAGGGGGCGCAGAGTCCAGGGGGTGCATCCATCAGACGAAGGTTAGGAGAACTTGGGAGCATGGTAGAGTGTGGCCAGTGACTACTTAGGAAAGATCTGGAGTAATAACCAGTAGAGCTTTAAGTAACAGGATGAACATCTTGCCACCATTTTTGCCAAGAATTTACCAGATTGGTGTCGTTGGAAGAAGGTAGGCGCTGTTCTGGGCAGGTTAAATCGTGTCGAGGTGGTGAAACTGATGCGCGTGTCATAGGATGACAATGCACAAGAAAGGGATCCATCAGTTTACATGGTCCGGTTTATTGTTTACTGATGGTCAGCAATCCCCATGTCAATGGCTGGTATTTACCATCTTCGAACCCAGTGTCAGTAGATGCTATTATAAAGGATTCCAGTTGTATGTTACACTTTTCTAGTACTGCTAGCTTCCTGGCTCGAGAGAGGGTGTTAAGATGTCCTGAGAAAGGAGACAGGAGAGAGGTGAATGTTGCTGTCATGGATTTGTGCCTTGAAGGAGTTTGCGGTTGGTGTTTGGAAAGCCATCATATTGTCGTATGGCTCTTAGACCCTGCAGAATGTTTGGAGAATGAGCTAAAGCAAAGGGAAGAAAAACATTTGGATGCCACTTAAATAGGTACAGGATGGCCACAGATTTAAAACCATTTTCTAGTGGATGAACACAGTGAAGTACAAAAAGATTCGTAGGAAACGAAGTTTGGTTATCAGCCCAGAGGAAGTGGGTGGAAGATGGTGTGGGTGGGAGGTAAGAAGGCTGCAGAGTGAGTTTATGGCAGGCGATATTTTGTATTAAAATCAGAAATCCAAGTTAATTATGTAGAATAGTTTTGGGGTGAGTGGTCGACGTGCATGACCCAGTTACGATAACTGTGATCCTCAGAATAATTGGGACATAGCTAAAGAGAACAAAATATTCTCTAACTATTTTGTTGACCTTTCAACTCCAGATAGCCGCATATAACATGGAATGCATGGACATTAAATACAAAATAAATGGTAGTGAAATAATCCATGGGAAATGCCTTGTGCTGACAGGAATGCTCAGATGGTTAATGCAAACACTCCAGATGCCTGTGTGTGAAACTGAAGGGACATTGCTCTGAATACTTTTTGGCAGACTGGCGAATAGTGGTGTGTTTGTGTAGCGTTATGAGGTTCTAGCCTCTGGCATAAAGCGCTGTAAATATGTAATTTAGACTGCCAGAGTGTAAACATGTACTACGCACAGTATGAGGTAGAGTGCACACAGTATAGGACGGGCTACTACAAGATATGCAAAAGAGCCAGTTTAAATGCTTGCTGTGATTTCATTAGTTATTTTATTAGCAATGGGCAATCAAACAGTACCTAGTGCAGTGTTTTTTATAGGTTTCCATTTAAAGGCCTCAGTCTAGAACTGATAGCCTTACAGTATATCCCAAAAGGAACAACTATTTGCCACCTTGAAGTTCCAAGTGATTATATCCATTAAACCCGTATCAACTCTCATGCGGACTTCAGATTTGATGATTAACCAATTGCCACCTTTACATTCCTTCCAGGTGGACAGCGCTTTGGAGAGAAGGCGTGTTTCGCCTTTAGCTCCCCGTCCTTTCACTTCACAGCATGAGAAACCCTTTGCTTCCCTTTCAGCTTGAGACAATTCTAGGTTGCATCAACATCCATGTAGGAGCTGTTGTGCTTTTTAAGACAAAGTAAGGTAATCAATTACGTGAAATCAAAAAAGCGTGGGCCCGTCGTTCCTAGTAGATTTCACCCACGTCGACCTTAGGGTTTGGCCGAGGAGACACCACTAAGTTAGTGCACTGATGTGCAAGAGGTCAGTCCACTGAAGGGCATCAGTTGAGAGTCGAGATGATCCCTGGTGCAGGAATGTTTGCCATCTGTATTCATTTGTGCACATTTGTTTCCTAAGGGCAGTGGATTGTAGTTTGGTGCTGGGGGTGAGTGGCAGATGGAGACCTGGTGCACATGGGATAGTGAAAGGTGAAAGCTGCTTATGAAGAGATTGTAAATTATTTTTCTGGTGTGTGGGGTTCATTGTTCTTGAATTTGCTGATGGTGGCTACAGATTGATCCAGCTGGAGTTTTACTCTTGGAGGAAGGGATTGCAGAGGTGGGTTGCAGAGTAGCTGTGGAAGATATATGAAATAGTTTGAAATAGGGAGTGGTCAGAGGGAGACAGTGTGGAGTGTTTGGAGAGTAGGACGAGAGTAGTTAGACTGTGGTCAGATAGAGCACAGAGCATATGCATTAAAGAATGAGTGGTGACATAATAAGATACAATTCTGTTCATATTACTCAGGACCAATAAGAGAATAAGATGTTGAGCAAATCTAGCATTGAGTCGAAGCTCTTGCAAAAGGGATAGCTGGTGTTTGGCAGCAGTAGACTGGGAAGCTGGAAAGCTGCTCTAGTGTGATGGCTTACATCTGATGGTGGGGAGGAGGGAATCTCTTTATGCCGGGTCTGGTGGCTCGGTGGGCCAATGCTGCTGGAGCCTGTGTGTGACCTCATGGTCACAGGTTCGAATCCCGGCTGAGTGCCTTTCATCATTCTGAGGTCTAAAAAATGAGTCCCATTGAGTTGGCAAACAAGAATCATGTTATTCATCTCCAAGATGCTGACAAGCAAACATGCGTTTTAGAAATACACATGTTATGTTTAAGACAATCCCAACAGCTCTGATGTTCTTCGCGTGTGGTGGAAGGTGGTGTGTCTAGTTTGTAGGACAGCTCTGCAGCTTTGTTCTTTTGATTGATCTATATTTCAACGATGGCAATGGAGCGAACAAGAGGGAAGCGGGAGTACAAGTCTTATGAAAGTGTGGGGCTTTTATGCATGTAGTGACACAGGCAGCGTTACACATTAAGATGGATACTCTGAGGAGGATGTAGTGAGGACCTATAGATGGAGTTAGGTTTCTGGATGATGATTCAAAACTTGCCGTGCAAAGGGTTGCCATATGTTGCAGCTCTCGCAGAGGATGCAGTTCTCTGGCGCATGTGGCTTCAATAACTCGGCGCCCCTGCAAGGGTATTATTCACCCAGCAGTAGAGAGGGTGGGCTCTATATGAACTGAGTTGAAGAGATTCGTGCTAAAGGGACGTCTTCTACTCAAATACGACACAGCAGATACCAGGTACAAGGCTTATATATGGGGTGCATGGGCACAGCTTTGCAAAGCTAAGTGATGAAGCAGCGGGGAGAATTATACACCTCGTAGACAAATGCAGCATCACCACTGCAGTATTCATTGCTTCTGTGCCTCCCAGTGAGAGGTAATGAAGCTACTGTGGTCTTCTGTATCTTGCAGTGGGAAGCAGGCAAGATACAGTAGAAGTATGTGCCTTGTAGTGAGACCAGGCGCTATTACCGCAGTGTTCCATTCTTCAGCGTCTCACAGTGGATGCAGTAACACTACCAGTTGTGTATGCCTTGCAGCGGGATGCAGCAAGGCTACCATAGAGTGACATGCTATGCAGTGAGATGCAGTAACACTACAGCAGTATGCTGTTCTTCTGTGCCTTTAGTGTGATCTGTCTTGCAATGGGGTACAGTTCCTGCACTGCGGCACAGTACAGGTGTTGGGGTGGTAAGTACCTTCCAGTGAGATGCAGTAACACTACAGTAGTTTGCTGTTCGTCTGTGCCTTTAGTTGTGATCTGTCTTGCACTGGGGTACAGTTCCTGCACTGCGGCACAGTACAGGTGTTGGGGTGGTAAGTACCTTCCAGTGAGATGCAGTAACACTACACTAGCATGTTGTTCTTCTGTGCCTTTAGTTGTGATCTGCCTTGCAATGGGGTACAGTTCCTGCACTGCGGCACAGTACAGGTGTTGGGGTGGTAAGTACCTTGCAGCGGGATGCAGTAACACTACAGTAGTATGCTGTTCTTCTGTGTCTTTAGTTGTGATCTGTTTTGCACTGTGGTACAGTTCTTGCACTGTGGTACAGTACAGGTGTTGGGGTGGTAAGTACCTTGCAGCGAGATGCAGTACCACTACACTAGCATGCTGTTCTTCTGTGCCTTTAGTTTTGATCTGTCTTGCAATGGGGTACAGTTCCTGCACTGCGGCACAGTACAGGTGTTGGGGTGGTAAGTACCTTCCAGTGAGATGCAGTAACACTACAGTAGTTTGCTGTTCGTCTGTGCCTTTAGTTGTGATCTGTCTTGCACTGGGGTACAGTTCCTGCACTGCGGCACAGTACAGGTGTTGGGGTGGTAAGTACCTTCCAGTGAGATGCAGTAACACTACACTAGCATGTTGTTCTTCTGTGCCTTTAGTTGTGATCTGCCTTGCAATGGGGTACAGTTCCTGCACTGCGGCACAGTACAGGTGTTGGGGTGGTAAGTACCTTGCAGCGGGATGCAGTAACACTACAGTAGTATGCTGTTCTTCTGTGTCTTTAGTTGTGATCTGTTTTGCACTGTGGTACAGTTCTTGCACTGTGGTACAGTACAGGTGTTGGGGTGGTAAGTACCTTGCAGCGGGATGCAGTAACACTACAGTAGTGTGCTGTTCTTCTGTGCCTTTAGTGGTGATCTGTTTTGCACTGGGGTACAGTTCTTGCACTGTGGTACAGTACAGGTGTTGGGGTGGTAAGTACCTTGCAGCGGGATGCAGTAGCACTACAGTAGTATGCTGTTCTTCTGTGTCTTTACTTGTGATCTGTCTTGCACTGTGGTACAGTTCTTGCACTGTGGTACAGTACAGGTGTTGGGGTGGTACGTACCTGCCAGTGAGATGCAGTAACACTACAGCAGTATGCTGTTCTTCTGTGCCTTTAGTTGTGATCTGTCTTGCACTGAGGTACAGTTCTTGCACCGTGGTACAGTACGGGTGCAGGGGTGGTAAGTACCTTCCAATGAGATGCAGTGACGCTACAGCAGTATGCTGTTCTTCTGTGCCTTTAGTTGTGATCTGTCTTGTACTGGGGTACAGTTCTTGCACTGTGGTACAGTACAGGTGTTGGGGTGGTAAGTACCTTGCAGCGGGATGCAGTAACACTACACTAGCATGTTGTTCTTCTGTGCCTTTAGTTGTGATCTGCCTTGCAATGGGGTACAGTTCCTGCACTGCGGCACAGTACAGGTGTTGGGGTGGTAAGTACCTTGCAGCGGGATGCAGTAACACTACAGTAGTATGCTGTTCTTCTGTGTCTTTAGTTGTGATCTGTCTTGCACTGTGGTACAGTTCTTGCACTGTACCTATTCTTTTTTAATAAAATTGCTTCTCTTCAAGCTTCTTTCAGAGAGGTGAGCCCTAATTGTGATCTGGAGCTGGACCGGCTGTTCCAGCAACCTCCCCCTGCCACTAACTGCCTACTTCATATTCCTGCTATCCCCTTAGAGAACTCCTTACATATTCTTCGTTCTCTAAAGTCTGGCTCCCCAGCCGATCCCTGTCCTGCAAAAATCCTGGCCGCTATAGCTGAAGTTATTAATCCTGCAGTCAATACAATTTTGAATCTTTCACTTTCCTCGGGGACCTTTCCGGATCAATGGAAATTGGGTACAATTCTTCCCCTGCTAAAGAAACCCTCTGCAGACCCCTTACAGGCTAGTAATTACAGACCCATTTCCTTACTTCCGGCTTTATCTAAAATCCTGGAGAAATATGTCAATCATATTCTCGGAGAATTTATAGAATCTAACAACATTCTACATTCCAGTCAGTCTGGTTTCCGTGCTAACTATAGCACCGAAACCGCTCTCCTTGAGATCTCTGAGTCGATAAAAGTCACTCTGGACAATGGCGGGCGAGCAGTGTTGGTCCTGCTCGACCTATCGGCAGCTTTCGATACCGTACCTCATGACCTTCTTCTTGATCGTCTCTGGAGATGCGGTATTGGGCACACCGCCTTACATTGGTTCAGATCTTACCTAACTAACCGACAGCAAACTGTCTGGTCTCCCCCTTTTGAGGCCGACATCAAAGCTATGAATGTAGGAGTCCCCCAGGGCTCAACTCTGAGCCCTACACTGTTTAATGTGTATGTAGCTGCTCTGGCACAGTTGGTTGAATGCTTTGGCGCCATAATCGTCTCTTATGCAGACGATACTCAACTGCTATTCACCTGTGCCAGGGGCGAAGTCTTGGACGGGCTGTCCATCAAGCGCTGCCTTTCGGCAGTCTTCAGCTGGTTCAACTCTAATCACCTGAGATGTAATTCAGACAAATCAGAAATGATTTTCTTTGGCAGGGCACCAGATGAAAACTGCCGTGATTGGTGGCCTTCAAATATGTCTCCGCCCTCAGACCTAGCTACCACGGTCAAGAACCTGGGGGTGAAACTTGATAATAAGCTTTCCATGAATGCCCAGGTTCAGTCAGTGGTAGGCATCTGCTTTGGCTTACTCAGGATGATGCGAAACTTTCTTCCATTGCTCTCTCAATCACATAGAAAGACAGTCGTCCAGGCTTTGGTACTATCTCGCCTTGACTATGTGAATGTTTTGTATCTTGGTTTGCCTGAATATCTCCTGAATCGTCTCCAGGTGGCTCAAAATGCTGCTGCTCGAGCGATCTTTCTGGCCGATCGTCGTACTCATACGACCCCTCTTCTGAAAACTCTGCACTGGCTTCCTGTACGCAAGAGGATTCTCTTTAAAGCTTTGGTACTGGCCTTTAAGGCCTCTCACAATATTCCTTACTGCGGCACAGTACAGGTGTTAGGGTGGTAAGTACCTTCTAGTAAGATGCAGTAGCACTACAGTAGTATGCTGTTCTTCTGTGCCTTTAGTTGCGATCTGTCTTGCAATGGGGTACAGTTCCTGCACTGCGGCACAGTACAGGTGTTGGGGTGGTAAGTACCTTGCAGCGGGATGCAGTAACACTACAGTAGTTTGCTGTTCTTCTGTGCCTTTAGTTGTGATCTGTCTTTCACTGGGGTACAGTTCCTGCACTGCGGCACAGTACAGGTGTTGGGGTGGTAAGTACCTTCCAGTTAGATGCAGTAGCACTACAGTAGTATGCTGTTCTTCTGTGCCTTTAGTTGTGACCTGTCTTGCAATGGGGTACAGTTCCTGCACTGCGGCACAGTACGGGTGCAGGGGTGGTAAGTACCTTGCAGTGTGATGCAGTAACACTACAGTAGTATGCTATTTTTCTAAGCCTTGCAGTGAGGAACAGTAACACTACAGTTGCGATCTGTTTCTTGTACAACTACAGTGGTGTTAAATACCTTGCAATAAGATGCAGTAACACAACAGTAGTATGCTAGACTTTGATGCCTTCCACTGAAATACAGTAAGAGGACAGTTGTGGTCTATGCCTTGCACTGCGGCTGCAGTACAACTACAGGTGTGTTGTATACCCTTGCAGTGTGATACAGCAACACTAGAGTAGTGTACTATTCTATGCTTCTATAGGTTGCAGTTTGATTCAGTAACACCCCTGTGGTACTCTATGCATTGCTGTAAGATGCAGTGCAGCTACATTGGTGTTAAATACCTTGCAATGGATAAAGTAACTCTACAGTAGGTTTTAATACCTATATTTTATTTGATTTTCAACATAAAATACATGCGGACCATAGCTTGGATTTTGGGAATTTGACACACATTCATGACAGCACACATTAAAAGGCCTCTGACCAATATAGTCATACAGTGCCAATTTCATATACCATGTGGGTAGACACTTCTTCCAAAAAGGAAATAAAACATCAACCGCAGCAGTTGGTTATGACCATAAAATGGAAAATTGTTGACATGGCCAGGGGGTCGCTCTTTGGTGTATTTGTAGATCTCCGCGTGGCATTCGATCTTGTCTTCAGGACAAAACTTCTGGGATGTCCTTGGGAAAATTGGGGTCCTGGCTAGGTATATTGTCACTGATCCAGCAAACTGTATATAGACAATTTTGCTACAGTCAGGTGGGGCCCAGGGGGACGAAACCACAGGATAAATACCTATCAGGCGAGATGTCCGTCAGGGATGTGTCCTGGCACCTACACTATTTCTGTTGTTCATCAACCAAAGCTACAGGACTGTGTGAATTGCTCCCCTAGAATTGCAGGGTCTAAACTGCCGGTACTGCTACTTGCAGATGACGCACTTCTTTCAAAAACTTGGGGTGTAAAGGGTGTAAATACCCTTTTGGGAAAGTTCAGCCTATTCTACAAAGACCACGGCCTAGAAATTAATAATAGCGAAACTACATTTTTGGTATTTAGCATTCGAAAAAGGTTACAGGGAATGTGGTTTTGGAGGGAGCTAGTCTAGATAGGGTCTCCAAATTTGATTATCTAGGGTGCAACTCAATGACTCCCACAGCTGGTCCGCCCAAATTTAAAAAAAAGCACAATGATGCTTAAACACAGAGCTGGGTCTATTGTCTGGTTCGCTAATAGGGCTTCTTCTTACCCCATTTTACCTGCATTGGAGATATATTAGGCCCAATGTGCGGGGCAGCCCTGTATGGGGCGAATCTGTGGAGTCATTGCAATCTCAACCCAGTTGACAGAAGTGAAAACTCTTGCATTAAATCCCTATTGAGGCTACCCAAAAGTGCCCCCATAGCCCCACTAAGGTTTGATTTCCATCCTAAACAGAAATTGGATATAGCTTGTCTTAAACCTATCTTATATTGTCAGGCCCTGGATGACAGAGGACCTGGCCACATATAAAGATTGCTTCATGGAGATAGTGGCTAATCACCGTGCACACACGATCGCCTTGGCGCCTCACGTATCTTGCTGATCAGGCTAGGATTATCTGAATATTGGCTGCATCCCACTTACTTCAAAACCCAAAAATGCTAGAGGAAATGTGAAAATATGTTATTGGAATGTTGTCTTTTGTACCAAAATCTCAACTGTATCTTTGTGTAGTCTCTCAGATTCTTCTTTGTCTTTTCAATGCGGCCCACAATTTGAAGAATTTATGGACCATATAAATGTCCCATTCCCAAGATCCCTTTTAATCAAATTTAGGTTATGGATTTTGCCTATTGCGTCCTTTACGTGCTAAAATAACATCTCAAATAACTTATGCCCCATGGGGTGTCATGCTGTTGAAAATAAGGAACATTTACTATTTTTTTGCTGCACATATGCAAAACAGCATGCACCTTCCTATATTCCTCCTTGTAGGCTTCTAGAAGCTCAAAGATCGACATTATGCCTTTAAAGTCTTTGAGTCAAATAATAGGAGCAGTATCGTATACTCAATGTCTACCTACTTGCATTCAATTTGGCACATTAGATCAAGAGCAATTGGGGAAGAAATGTCATCTTAAGAGCATGTTTTTCTACTTTTAGTGTTTAATGTTTTATACATTTTCCCTTTTTGGTCTTAAATGCACTGTTAACTTTAAGTCCATCTGTGACAGCCAGTGAGTTTGAGCTACCTTTGACTGGCTATTATACTACTGACTAGCACTATATAAAATTCCCTTACAGAGAATAGCACTACCTTAACCTAGCTAAATTCAAGTATAAGTGAATTTCGAGGAGTTCAAGACACCAAATAACTCATAAGAATATATAAATTGGACACTACTAAATCTATGATTTTTGCTATCTGTAGGTTTTAATTTTTAGCGTGGAATATTCGGGCAAGTACATTACATTAGCCTCATGAGTTAATGCTCCCTATTGTGGTTTTTAAGGGAAACTTCATTTACTCTGCATGCGTTACTCCGCATGCCATTACCCCGCATTTGTTACACCGCATAATTGTTTACAACACAGGGCTTTACACCACAAACTATTACAACGCATTCCTCAAAGTAACTCCCCGGTAGAGTTAAAATAATAAATTGCGTTGTATCTGGAATGCGTTGTAATGGGTTGCATTGTAAAGCCTTGTGTTGTAAAAAATGTGGGTTAATGACATGCAGGATAAAAGTGTGGGGGGTAAAGTGCCCTATTCCGTTTTTATCACTATCTCGTTTACGTGTGAAAGTACATTACTTTTGGGATAATAAATGTGGAAAATACATTGGTTTTTTACCAGAGAATATTTTAAGCAAACTCTTAGAGCCTTATTACAATGTCGGTCTGATCGCAACCGACACGCCGTCAATTGTGGTCCGACCGGCATCTAGTGCCGCTGTCCGACCACCGCATTATGATGTGGGCAGTTGGAGGCAGCGGGCAAAGATACCGACCAATACTTCAGTCAGACCGCCGGTCGGAGCTTAATACCCTTCAATAGGGGCGGTGCTTACTCAGGCACTGCCGTAGGAATTACGATGTTCTCTTTCAGGCATCCTTTCTATGGCAGTCCAACTGCCATAGAAAGCCCGTTGGAAACGAGCTTTGGGGGCCCTTAGCAAGGCCCCTGTCCCCCAGCGGCCTCTGCTATGAGACCTGGGGGGGCACATGTGTATGGGTGTTTCAAAACATACATTTTTCCAATATGGTTTGTGCTGCGGCCCTTTTCTGGCCACAACACAAGCCCCAATGGAAAAATGGATGGAACCGCCAACTACGAGTCGGGCGGTTTCCATTCCGAAACGATGTTCATCGGACGCACGTCCGACCGGCATCGTAATAAGGCCCTAAATGTCTTTTTAGTTAACATTTTACATTATGATTTCTTGATCTGTTTAGAAATGGCTCCAGAACAAAACAAATGGTTACACTTCAATTAGGAATTGTTTATTTGGTCCAATATTAGTCCAAAGTAGCTTTTAATTATGGGCTCGGGTTAATTGGCAATTCCATTGCATACACTTGTACATATTGATGGTATTTTAAAATGTTATTGTAGTTTTTCTTTTCTCCTCTTTATGTTTTAAACGTTCATATTTTTATTCTTATGCAAGATTTATAAATTATTTGAAATAAAGTTTGTCTTGATGTAATTGTGCTAAATACAAGTGTAAGTGCACTAATATGAAACATAACCCTAAATCTAATCTGATGCTTAATCTTTTTTGCTAATACTATACACAACCTTAATTCTTACCCTAATCTTACACATAGGACAACACTGTCCTATACCCAGTACCTAATCCAATACTTAACCCTTCGAAAAACCTAACACTATCCCTTACCGTAACCTTACCATTAAATGTATCTCCTACACTAAACCCATGTCTTAATACAAAGCCAAACCCTACCTCTTACCTGCCCCTTACCCTAAACCTAACATTACACCTACCATATTTTTAAACATAACAATGCCCCTTACTGTAGAGCTTTCATGTACGCATACACTTTACTACTTCATACAATGTAGTTTCATTCTCTGCAATGGTAGTGTCGGTTGCAGTAATTTTGATCTAAAGGTGCATTGATGTTAACAGACTCTTAGTTGGAGGGGGTGCCTCAAGGTAGTGCTCCAAGACTTGCAGTGGACATAGGAACAGTAAAGTGGAGCTGCGTGCCTTGCAGCAATATAAAGTTGTAGTTTACTTCTTCCAGTGAGGTGTAGTAAACCAGTGGTAGCTTTAAACACTGAGCGGTGTGATGCAGTAAACCTTTCCTTTAGTGTTAGGTCTTGAAGTGAGAGGCCCTAAAACGAGAGCAGTGTTGTCTACCTTAAGGCACAACATAGTAAACCTGCGGAAGCAGTTTACACCTTTCTGTATGCTGTATTACAACAATGGAGCATTTATCTCTGCACAAAGAGACAATAAACTGTTCGCAAACTTTTATTTCTTTAAGCGAGATAACCCAAATACTATGGCAGATTTGGATTCATTGGCGTGTAATGCTGTGCTATTACTCGGAAATCAATGCACTATTATTTAATTGCATTATTGGCTGCTGATATCCATACAGCAGAAAAAAAACATTGAGGTGTTTTTCAGATATGCACAATGTAATTGATCTTAGTTTATCTGTAGCTGGTCATTTACAGGGCACCCACAGACTAAATTATCACTTGATGTCATAATGCATGATGGAAAATGAGCTGTTAACGCCAAGTCCTTTGCAGCGTTTCCCGTTGGTAGTATAGATCCTAAAACCTACTTGCTTTCATCTTTTCAGTTTTACCACCACCCCCATCCATTAGGCAGACTTCATTGTCCCGAGAGCAAAGGAAAACGCAGTTTGGAATTTGTCCAAATGCTTCCTCCAATTATGTTGCTTGAAACAAAATGTGGCAGACAGATGGGGTGTTTTCTCACAGAGCACACTATTGGACAGGCCTGGGAATTTAAGCACCACATGTGTCGGGCAGATGACAACCAGTCCTATTAGATAAGAACCCATATTCCAACTGACCTGAAGTAATTCCCCTCGCAATTAGGAAATATGTTTTTTTCTATCAGGCAAAAAGCTCAGCTCTATAAGAATTCCTCCTCTTAAATATTGCTCTGGTGAACACCTGATGCTGAAAAAACTGTGGCCTCGGAACCAATAGTAACATTCAGCTGCCACCCAGTTGCCAGCTAAGCACAAAGTCAAGAAGGGAGTGTAGATAGCCAGAAACCACAGGAGCCTACATTTTAAAAAGTGGCATTCATGTACAGAAAAAAATAATGTTATTTTTTTTTTAACATAATTTTATTGATTTTCACAATTTGCACGTGTCATACAGTGGCGTGACATTGCAGCATAATTCTATCACATGACTTGTAGCGTTAACTAACATCATGTCAGCGTTCCGCAGCTGTTCTCTAGCCTGCAATTGCTTACCATATTGTTCATCTCAACAAGTAACATGTGACCCACCATTCTTGCACAGAAAAAAAATAATGTTAATTAACATTATGTGAACGATTTGAAGAAAGAGCACATCTAGGCTTCTGCTCCTGCTACCCTGAAAGATTTTGAAAAGATTTTGAAGAGTCAGCAAAGATGAACTGTGCCTAGAATAAATAAAAAGCAAAGCTACAGAATCCGAATCTTCCGTACATATATATGATCACGTGAATTTCTATTTATTTAGGAGTTTTATAAACCACTGGTTCACATTTTTCAGAACTTTGAACTACTGTTATAGAATTACATAGAAATACAATACTTTATTGTTGTGGTTCACACAAAAATCTCTATCCAGAGCCAAGGAAATAGGCGACAAATTGGATGGATCTCTTTTCACAACAAAACAGCCACATCTCGACTACTTAAGAAGCCAAATTCGCCAGGACAGACAGTACATTTAACAATGTGGGTAGAGATGTGGAAAGCCATTTTGCGATCACAAACCCTGCACATTTAAATACAAAACACTACGGCATCTCGTTTAATGGGAAATGGAGCCACGGTTGGCTAGGATGATGGACTTGTCTCCCTACAAAAGAGGAAACATAAAATTAAATTTGGAGTCATCTAAATTATGTATGTTCATTGGTGTTTCTTTGTCTCTTGGAACTGGTTTTGTGCACAGGCTGCCATTATTGTGGCATGGCAGTGCTTTTGTGAGTTGGTTCTAAGGGTGACCTGTTGTTCACATTCCCCAGTACTCCACTTTGCTTGTTGTACTCAGTGTCATATATTACACAGTGTATTTGTACCAAGCTTCTTAGTACTGCATCAACTTTATAGGTTTTAAACCAAGTTATCCTCTACTATTGGTTCATCCCAAATGCACAACAGAAGGGGTGTTGGAGAAAGTATAAAAAATAAGTCGACTTGAATATGACGTTTTCCCTCCCATTTAAATATGTTTGTTATTGTATGACATGGATGTGGTAGGAGCGAGGGATGATTCATTTTGTGCTATGGGATTGGATTCATAGTAGGTCATAGGAGATGTGAATGCCCAACACCATCTCTTTCTCTTCCGACTCCTCAAACAAGGTGCTCTCCATAGCATCATCTTACCTTCGCAATGCGATTCCTTATGGGTTCAAATTAAGTCTCACAGCTTTCCAGCAGCGAGTCATACACACACCTTTAGTGTCTTGTTCTTGCCTCTGTCTTCATAAGACCTCTGACCATGGGTAGCAAGAACAGTGCAAGAGTACCAGAGAGGAAGATAATGATAGGAGCTACTACTCATAGCTTCCCCTCTTTGATGTTCCTGCCTTTGCTTATACCAATGTATGTGGACATCTTACATGGCCCGAAGAACTAACTCCCTTTTCAGTTGAGAACTTCTTTGCTCTTTAGTGTGAGGTTGTGTGATCCCTTTCTCCAGCTTCCTTCCCCGCCCCACTTGGATATTTCACATTCATAAAACAACTGGAAAGAAAAAGATGTCCATCTGCTCTGCCTCTTTAAGGCTTGGAAACCAGCCGAGCCTGCAAGGCACACAGCACCCAGCGGCCAAGAGGCTGAGGAGGGGGTCGACTTTAATCACAGCCTTTTCTTGAGCTCTAGCGCCCTTCCTGCCATTGGGGCTCCTCATGGCTGAAGGGGGTGAGTGGGATGCCGAGGATTTTCTTGCCCTGCTCCAGTCACCAGTGGAATTGCCTTGTAATAAGCTCCTTTAGGAATTTGCTTGGCCTGGTGTCAGCACTTCTGGGCCCGCGGCCAAGCATGCCGTGCATCTGGAGTGGAGAAATTTCCGGAAAGAAATTGGGAGTTTGTGCAGCATTGGCAAGAGGGACTGGGCGGGAGCGGAGCTGGGCGAAGTTGCTTCTCGAGAAGTGAAGTTTTTCTTAACTCTTTGCTGCTCTTTGCTGTAGTCGTGCTCTTTAGTTCAAAATCAGATGTTCGATTGGTCTACATAGAACAGAGAATAAGGCCTATCATCTGTAGATGGGCACCATGAATCCTACCATGAAAGGAAAGGACTGTGGGTTCCACTGACGACACCCCAGCTTCTATACCAGGTCATTTTGTTCGCAACCGACACACGCTTGTGCTTCTGCACCAGAGCAGAACCACCAGAAAATTATGACTGGGCAACATTTTAATTGCACTGGTAAAATTTGGGAGGTTCTCATGTAAAAATGGCAAAATATCTTGAAATCTCACATCATGCAGTTTTTGCTTAATTCTCGTCTGAAGGATACTGATCCGTGTGGGAGACATTCATGATCTGCTCAAAGTAGTCTCCTGCTGGCGTGCCCTCGTCAAACAACATACTTCCAAATCGCATTTGGCTCTAAAAGTGTAATGTCAAAGCATTTTCATGAAATGTTGTGAAATGGCACTGAAAAAAAATACGCAAATTCCCACAACCCTGAGCAGAACCCTCCTTGCAGCACGGTTGCTCGCTCAATCGACAAATGTACGGACCAATTACCATTGGCTGTCCTCATGCGCAGCTCCATTCTTTTAAGTCCTGCCCTCCATTTGAGAGACCTCAGTATGTTGTCCTGGGGCTGGAGTTATTCAGTGCACATTCTCAACATTGTCGTGTTGGGGCTCCCGAGGGCATACATATGTCTGTGGTTGCTAAATCTTTCCATCCTGCTTTACGTAAGGGTATGTTTATGAGTTCTTTAATTTCCCCATAAGGAACTTGTTTACCTCTAATGAACCAAAGGGGAGTTGTTTGCATACTGGCCAAGTGATTTTCCTTGAATAACTCGGTTACTAGATTTTATAAGGTCATTTTTTACGACTGAGAAGTATCTTATTTTTATTATGCTGGGTCTCGTTATATTTTGAAAAGTTAACTGAGAAATCCACACTTGTAAATCCTACACAAGGGATGGAAATGTGACATTCAAAAGGTATGGTTTGCCTTGAAAGTTTGTGAATACCCACAAACATTTACGTTTATTGACATTAAACTCTGATCCGACCCCTTCCCACCCGTGAATCGGTCGGAATTTTACTTTGAGGATTTGTTCCTCCAACTGCTGGAGTAAGAAGACCCCTTTCTGGATGGGAAAGGGAATGGATCACCCCCAGATTTGCTGGGTGTGTTGTGGAAGGGATTTTTCCACAGGCAAAATTGTTTCCTCGTGGACGAAAAAGCGAGTGTTTGCACGGGGAACAACCTTTACAACGCAACTATTACAACTCACTACACTTACAACGCAATTTTTACAATGCAACATCCACTACAACGCATTCCATTACATCGCCTGACACTACAACGCATTTTTAAAAACGACCTTTACAACGCATTCCATTACATCGCATACTACCTTTACAACGTATACCATTACAACGCATAATACATTAAAACCCCTACACTATCCAACACTTACCCTAATGTTGCACCCCCTGGAGTTAGAATAGTAATTTTTACCCCCATACTATCCAACACTTACCCTACTGTTGCACCCCCTGGAGTTTGAATAGTAATTTTTACCCCTATACTATCCAACACTTACCCTACTGTTGCACCCCCTGGAGTTAGAATAGTAATTTTTACCCCTATACTATCCAACACTTACCCTACTGTTGCACCCCCTGGAGTTAGAATAGTAATTTTTACCCCATACTATCCAACACTTATTCTACTGTTGCACCCCCTGGAGTTAGAATAGTAATTTTTACCCCTATACTATCCAACACTTACCCTACTGTTGCACCCCCTGGAGTTAGAATAGTAATTTTTACCCCTATACTATCCAACACTGGCCCTACTGTTGCACCCCCTGGAGTAAGAATAGTCATTTTTACCCCTACACTATCCAATACTTACCTTAAATGCAATGTAATATTAAGCGTTGTAATGGTATGCGTTGTAAAGGTAGTATGCGATGTAATGGAATGCATTGTAAAGGTAGTTTTTAAAAATGAGTTGTAGTGTCATGCGATGTAATGGAATGCATTGTAGTGGATGTTGCGTTGGAAAAAATGAGTTGTAAGTGCATGCGTTGTAAAAGTATGCGTTGTAACGACATACATCCGTTTTCACAGAGGACTCCATTCACCAATGCAATCTACTTCCCTATGGAGAACGCAGCACTGACAGAAGAGGACTCCACAGAAAGAGTAACCTGGCAATCCAAGTAGAGCTCCTGGTGCATTTCTTTAGGGATTTTGTTGTTACCAAAAGCCGTAAATTCACTCTCACATATACGCATACATTTATGGGTGCAGATTTACTCGTTTTTTCATGAATCTGGCATATTGCACCAGTTACAGAAATATCACCCCTTGACTTTAATAATAGAAAGCCTGCTCCAAATTAGACAAAGTATTCGTAGATGATATTTAGGGCATGATGTTTATGTCAGACCATGTTTTTGTCAGTGATATTCTGAAATTCAACATTATGAAGGTAACACCAAATATTAAGCTACCCGATACAGTTTAATTGTATTGTATTGTATTGTATTGTATATAATATTTATAGAGCATGAAAAACACCCTATGGGTACCCCGGCACTAATTAATAGGAGATCAAAATGGTTCATCCTTATGGTCCTCCTTTCATTAGTCTTTGTCAGAAACACGGCTCAGTTAGGCTTACTGAGTTCAACCCTCTAAGTGGCAAGGTGAAATGACCTTGAAACACCATTTTTAAAGAGTCGAACAAAAGTTGTTGCGCTTCTTACATAATATGTGCTTCTAGACATCCATGAGGAGTCATTATTTGATGTTTGTGCAAATATTTATAGGAGGGGGCCCAAAGAACCCTATGTGCTGTACCCCTTCATATGCTAGGGTATTCCAGCATCCAAAAGTTCAATGTGTCAATGTGTGTTATATCTTAGGAAGTAATGTTTTATGCTACCAATGTCAAGCGCTCTCATCCTGACTTCGCCCTCAGCTTCGGATGCTTTGGACTAGTGGCACGTTGGCACAACTATTGGAGTGTATATTTCAAGAAATGGACTACTCAGAAGGCAATATCTTTTGGATTCAACACAAATTCCTTTCATTCTATTGTGTGCCCTTCCATTTAAAAAAGAAAAAGAGACGTAGCAGTCGAGGGTTTATTCCCTTCATTGGAGGTGAATTGATCCACAACATTCATGCAGCTGTTTCGCCGGTGTGCCCTCACAGCTGGATCAGGAAGTGCAGGGATTGATTGATGAGGACAGAGTGATTGTAATGTATTTTGTTGGAGCTGCATTTGTGTAACATCTCATACACCTGACGAGTCACTGAAAGCCATTTTGTTTTATGGGTTGCATTCATCATTGTTGGTTGTGCTCAGCTGGAAGAGTGTGGTTAGGAATGGTGCCCATATGGGATATTTTTCGGTATGGTCTGATAATAACACATTTCCTCTTTACATTAAACCTGGAGTGGATCAAAGAGAAATGAGACAACCTTAGCAGGTGCGGACACCTCCCAGCTTACCCACCTCATTGGGTGGGTAAGCTCTGGTAATGCTTTCAGGTAGGATGTCCTCTCTTGGAGAAGAACTACGTCTTTCCTTCCCTCCTGAATGATCAGTGATCTTGGATTTTCCAGTCCTTGTTGGGAAAGTTTTGCTGTCTAAACAGAGAAGGAGGTGGCACCAACACACAGCACCTTGAGCAGTGCATTGGAGTTTAGGAATGCCAGTCTGTGGTTCAGTCTGATGAAACAAGTCATCTGCTGCGAGCGATGCTGTGTGCAGAAAGGTTGTATGACTGAACAACGCACATAAAAACATTGCATGCCTTTACAACACATTTTTAACCACGCGTTTCTTTAGCACGCATATGCTTTTACCTTGCGTAATTTAACTAAGATATAGCTTAGCAAGGTAAGTTTAAATATATATATATATATTTATATTTAATATTTTCTTCCCATACTCACCTCATCCTGTGTGGGTTTAGGTTCAGCCCTCTAGCAGCTCGCTGAGGGTAACTCCCTCATGTGACTTGTAGTGGCTCTCTCGGTCGCTTCCTCCTGAGTTCCTGTCCAGGCCTCAGACCATCCTTGTGATGCTGCTGCATAGTGACCATCTTCTCCCAAATAAAAAAAAAAGAAAAATACTGCACTAACATTTTAAAATAAATAAGGATGAGGCACCATTATAAAAATAAGACTGTTTGCACTTCATCTTAGTGAGATTTTAACACCTCCAATGCTAATTATTTTCCTAACACCACAACTAGAAATTAAACTGTTCCAAGGTGTCCTCGAAGGTCAGACTCAAACAAACGGCCAGGAGTTCAAAGGTTTTGTTTCCGGTACTGAGATTGATTTTCCTCTAATGCTGTTCTCCTTCTAGGAGGGGTGGACAGGCAAGGGGTAGTTTAGAATGAAGAAATATAGTCTGCACTGTTCTCATTTAGCTTGGAGGAACATAGGGGCATATTTACAAGGGCCATATCTCCGCCAAAATAGCGGAGATAAAAATATTGCTCTATTTACAAGAGGGTGATAACATGCAATAGCGCATGTTAGCACCCTTTTACCCGTCGCCTCCCTTTGCATCTCTAATGAGATGCAAAGTGGGCGTCACTGGGCAGTACAACCTTGTAAATATCGCTGCTGTACACATCGCGATATTTACAAGGCTGCCCACACATTTTAGCAGACGTCAGTTTTTGGAGAAAACAGCTGTTTTCTCCAAAAACTAATTTCTGCTAAAATGCAGACTTAGCTATACTTATCATTGGGGGTGGATTCTGCTGATACGACCACAGGGTCGTATCAGCAAGGTTATCGCCGTTTTCCATGGAACATCGCTGGAAAACCAGCGATGTTCCATGGAAAACATCGCTATCGCTGGGAAATTATCGCCATTGCACTATGTGTTGACAATACAACTCTAGCATGGCGATAATTTCCTGCGATAGCCATCGATAACATTTTTCTCGCTAGGGGCGGCCAGCGATAATTATCGCTGCCGCTTGTTAATATGCCCCATAGTGCCTTTGCCTTGGAGGCCTCTGAGCACGATGCATAGTGCCTTGAAGGTAGAGCATTTGGCTGTAAGTAGCCATTAAAGTGCTACCCCTTTCTCCTGAACAAAGATCTAGGAGCTGTTTTTATTGCAGTCCTTTGGTTCCTTTTGTAATTTGTGAAGTAGGATAAGTGGTGTCCCTCCGTACAGGTGATTGGCATGGGGTCATAATGGCCTGTAGTTTATGTGGGACTCTAGGTATGGAAGGATGCGTTGTAGTGCCCTCATTGTATTGAAGCCGCTGGAATTTGCTTCACTTGCAGGGTCAGGGTTTGTTTGAATCTAAAATTGCTCTGCGACTCCTTACGCCCTTTGTCGATGGTCTGGTCTTCAGTTCCTTGGGCCTTTCAGGTGTAGGTTGGTAAAGATCCTACCTTCTGGACTCCATTGCCCAGTTTTGAAGGAGCATTGCAGAAGGCTTGTGAGTGTGTTATTTT
This sequence comes from Triturus cristatus, assembly GCF_964204655.1. Taxonomy (NCBI): domain Eukaryota; kingdom Metazoa; phylum Chordata; class Amphibia; order Caudata; family Salamandridae; genus Triturus; species Triturus cristatus. Next base: position 962,747,871 of record NC_140580.1, read on the forward strand.
GATGGCGCTGCATTCTGCAGGGAGTGCAGTGCGGCGCAGCGCAGTGCCTGAAGCATGACTGGACGTGATACAAGTCTCACATACTGTTCAATCAGAAACAGGCGAGGCTGAGGCGGGTGGAACACTCGTGTGTTTCAATGCCACCCCACAGTGCACTGAAGCTGGGAGTGGGCTGGTATGGCTGTCTGCTGAGCAATATTTCACGCTTCTCCATACATGTTTGGGCCACAGCTGCCGAGTACAGACAGGTTTGGAGCAGTAATGCAAAAATGCCTTGTGCTTGGTTCCACAATGTGTGAGACTTATTTTGTATCATGAAACTGAAATTCAATTTTATAACCATCGCAAAAAATGTTGTGTAGTTTCCTTTTGTGCACTCTGTATTTTTAGCTTTGGAAGGGAAGATGGGTGTTTGCTAGTGTCACAATTTTGTGCTTTGCTGTGTAGTTGGGATCATACCATGGTGTCGATTATATGGTTGTTCAATGTATATAACATACTTCTATGCTTGGTACTGAGTTTCTGTTGTGCTGGTTGCTGTGGGCGACGGATTTTGCCTATATGACCCACCATTGACCCCCACAACCCACACACGAGCTTGGTTCAGTGATGCCCCTTATAACAGGAAAGTCCAGAGACGTTTTAAGCCATGGGCAAAGTGGGCTCTGGCCCAGGGCCCCAGCCTTTCCGGGTTTCCCGCTCCCAGATAGAACCAGATCTGTTCTGCAGACAGTCTTGACCTGTTGACATTGAATAATTATTAAACAACTTTTTTAAAATACCATTTTCTTTTACTTTATTTTTAATGTAGGTGATGTGTGAGAGAAAATTACAGACATTTTGCAGAGAAATGTGTTTATTTTTCATGCAACATCTATAAAAACTTCCTTTAAGATAAAAACAGGACCTCACATATGAGAGATGGGAGGGTGTCAGATAGATTATTTGCAGTAATATGGGCGAGCTGCTTCTGTGTTACAATATTAAATCTACACATTTAGAATTTGGACCATTCTACCCGTGCACACTCAGTGACCCGGGCATGAAAGAGCTGAAATTGGATCATAAGAGGGTTCAGAAGAGGGCCCCCCCCCCAAAAAAAAGTTTGACCCAGAGCCCCCAAAATCATTAAGGTGTCTCCTGTCTGAAACCCCAAAACAGAGACACAAAGAGGTGTGACCTTTCTACACTTATCTGTTATCAGCCCAATCGAAAGCGTGATCAAGAAGGATAAATGGCTGGACCGCTCATAAATTGCCCCACCACCTTGCGTAACAGAATCTGCTGTCAAATCCTCCACTCCTATCATCCACTAAAGGGCAGTGCTTCAGGAAGTCTAATCAGCAGCCCCTTGCTAACAACATCTTCAGTGAATTTCTAAAGTGAGATCTGTGACCACTTCACCCCATTGCCTGGATCCTCACCCCTCCAGACAAAAGAATACAGGCAATGCACTCCCATCCAGACACAAGAATACAGGCAATGCACTCCCATCCAGACACAAGAATACAGGCAATGCACTCCCATCCAGACACAAGAATACAGTCAATGCACACCCCTCCAGACACAAGAATACAGGCAATGCACTCCCATCCAGACACAAGAATACAGGCAATGCACTTCCATTGTTAGGGAAAGCCCTCCTCACCCTCCATCTTGTGCAGTGTCAAACCAGAGGCATCAAATAGATCCTACGTTGCCTTGTAATTAATACAATGAGCCAGACTTGAGGATGAACATCGGAGCGATTCCATTCCAGCATTTGCAGAACCTCTTTTTTTGATGTTTGCATTAGTTACTCTTCTATTTACTCTGATTTCTATGATCCTGATGCTACTGCTTCCATTGAGCGCAACATAACGCTCTTAAGCTTTCCCTATATTCTTAACCCTGGGCCACGAACTCTGCTCCGCTGGCGGAGTTTGCGGATTTTTGCATACTCCGCGTTCAGGGGAGAACGCAAAGTTCCTCCAAAACTTCCGACTCCGGAGCGGAGATAAGACCCGGACCCTCCCGCCTCCCGCCCCCCCTCAATAAGTATGTATCAAATAAAAATTACAATTAAGGTGAATAAAAGCGCACTTACCTTTATCGCGGCATCTCCGGGCTGCCATCCTCCTCCTCGCCGTAATCCCCTACGTCAGACATACGTCATGGTAGGACTGCAGGACATTTCAATGCACAAAAGGGGTGCGGGTGCCTAGCAGAAGTACCTAATACAGCACTAGCTTCACGTGCAAATGTGGCTGCTTCTTTCTACGGTCTTGCAGCCTTAAATTGCATTCTATTTAAAAAATCATCCTCTATATTTCCAAAATCCAGAAAGAAAACTGACCTTTACTCAAAAATTCTTACTGTCACATTTCCTTTTTCTTTCAGATGGCTCTTTCCTTTCCTCCAGTCCTTTCCAAGCCTTCTTTCTCTGGGCAAGTCCTTTTATGAACCACATGCATGGTTGCCCTAATCTTTATTAATATATTTTTGCAAATTGACTACATCTCATTTCAAACACTGCAACCTCTCCTTCCTTGAAAGTCATGCACCTGCAACCTAACAATACATTGTGCATCTATTAACCCCACCTTCCTCCCCCTCAGCTCCCTGCAACCCAGGCCAACTAATGATTAGAACTTCTTTAAATGTAATCTACTTCAAAGAAACTGTAATGCATGCATGGAATGGTTTGCTAGAGCGCAAAGAACTAAACCCTGTAGCCAGCAATAACCAATGACACTGAATTAACCACTAACCTTGAGTTTCGGAGTAGCGTGCTACCCAGTGTAAAGCGCTTCAATGCCTCATCATGGCTAATAAGCACTATATAAATGCGATTACAGTGAAATACAGGTCTAAGTTGCAGAATTCTGAGAGGAGAGTATACCGTTCTTTTGATGGGATGCTTCATTTGACATCCACATGGAGTGATGAAGTCTTAGAATTCTTGATGGATGATTTGTGCATCCTGTTGTGCCCTCTCGGAGAGGAATTTAATTGATGTTCAGTTTAATGAACTAGCATTGTAAGGCAAAAATTCCCAATTTTAGCTTACTTGCCTTTCATTGACCCAAAGGGGTCCCTTTTTTCCCCTTGGGGCAAGTGGGTCTCTTTTTTGTGCATTTCTTCTCCCAAGCTTCATCATACCACCCCTGCTCCTAAACGTCCCCTAGTCCAGTTCACCTCCTTCTTGTCCCACTAGGGCAGGCAGTCACCGCTTTCCCATTACAGCATCTGCTTTTATTTCTCATTCCTGCCCGCTGCTTTCTCACAGTGTCATTCATGCTCTGTTTTTCTTTTTCTTTCTTTCTTTCTTATCCTCTTAAATGCCATCCTTCCTGCACCCCCCCCCCCCCCCCCGCCTCATTCCCTGTCAAAGCCCTGCTTTCTCACACTTCCAGCTGAGTGTTGGGAGTTTTTAACAGGCGGTGCGGTGGATTGTTTTCTCTGCTCCCCAAGTGGTTGTAACATGATTTCCTTCTGACGCCCAGCTGGTAATAGTTAGGAAATGATCCATGTAGGCCTATACAACATGGGTTAATGCGTTCCGCGCTCCTTCCAGGATCCGCCGTATGGTCCCACCGTGCCTAGTGTGAGCTTCATGGCAGATGCTCCCATGACACCCATCACAAAGCAATGCTGCTTGAAGTCAGGATCCATGGGAAAGAGCGGAGGCCTTCAGTAGAGGGCCAAGCACGGGTAATTGGAGTAATGAAGATTACTATTAAATAACTGGTGCAGTGCTTCACCGCTGGGCTGTGGGTTGATCATCTGTTTCCAGCCAAGCTTCCCCAAGTATGCGCCTAGAGCACATTACTCTCTATGATCCCAGTCCCTCTGATGCTGATGTTACTAGACCAATGGGAAACCTTGCAATTTTGCAACATTTGTCTGGGAATCAAGGATTTCACAACAATTTGTTTATTTGTATTTCCATGTCAAACACTAATGAAATGGCTCCTCAAAGATATTTCTGCTCAGAAAACTGTTAGGAGAGAGAGAATCTAAGCAAGACAGCGGCAGACAAAACGCTGCAAACACTTTCCATTGTGATCATAAAAGCTCACAGTAGGTGAAGAAACAAAGGTCTGTATATTTTCCACTTTGGCTGGCTGGATTAGAGTCAGAATTGTCTTCTAATGCAGTGCAGATTATCTCACTATGCACAGAAGCACTTAGCACAGGCGAAGGTATGCCAGGAAACTGCAAGCTTCGATAAAGTTGAGAATTAGAGCCCAAATCTATAGTTTTGTCCTGGCCCACTATTACCACTCATGCTCCTCAGTGCACACACCCTTCTACTGCTCGCCTCTCCTCTCCCCTCAAGACTTGTATTCATGCCCACTATTACCAATTAAGCTCCCCAGCTCACACACCCGTCTACTGCTTGCCTAGCCTCTCAAGGCTTGTAGTCACATCCACTATTACCACTCAAGCTCCCCAGCTCACACACCCATCTACTGCTCTCCTCTCAAAGCTTGTAGTCACACCCACTATTACCACTCAAGCTCCTCAGTGCACACACCCGTCTACTGCTCGCCTCTCCTATCCATTCAAGACTTGTATTCATGCCCACTATTACCAATTAAGCTCCCCAGCTCACACACCTGTCTACTGCTCTCCTCGCCTCTCAAAGCTTGTAGTCACACCCACTATTACCACTCAAGCTCCTCAGTGCACACACCCGTCTACTGCTCGCCTCTCCTCTCCCCTCAAGACTTGTATTCATGCCCACTATTACCAATTAAGCTCCCCAGCTCACACACCCGTCTACTGCTTGCCTAGCCTCTCAAGGCTTGTAGTCACATCCACTATTACCACTCAAGCTCCTCAGCACACACACCCGTCTACTGCTCGCCTCGCCTCTCCTCTCCCCTCAAGGCTTGTAGTCATGCCCACTATTACCACTCAAGCTCCCCAGCTCACACACCCATGCACTGCGCACCTCGCCTCTCAAGGCTTGTAGTCATGCCCACTAATACCACTCAAGCTCCCCAGGTCACACACCCATGCACTGCTCGCCTCACCTCTCCTCTCAAGGCTTGTAGTCATGCCCACTATTACCACTCAAGCTCCCCAGCTCACACACCCATGCACTGCTCGACTCGTCTCTCAAGGCTTGTAGTCACGCCCACTATTACCACTCAAGCTCCCCAGCTCACACACCCATGCACTGCTCGCCTCTCCTCTCCCCTAAAGGCTTGTAGTCATACCCATTATTACCATTCAAGCTCCTCAGCTGACACACCCGTCTGCTGCTCGCCTCGCCTCTCAAGGCTTGTAGTCACGCCCACTATTACCACTCAAGCTCCCCAGCTCTCTCACTCATGCACCGCTCACCTCTCCTCTCCCCTAAAGGCTTGTAGTCATGCCAACTTTTACCACTCAAGCTCCCCAGCTCACACACCCATGCACTGCTCGCCTCACCTCTCCCCTCAAGGCATGTAGTCATGCCCACTATTACCCACTCAAGCTCCCCAGCTCACACACCCATGCATTGCTCGCCTCGCCTCTCAAGGCTTGTAGTCATGCCCACTATGACCACTCAAGCTCCCCAGCTCCCACACACATGTACTGCTCGCCTCGCCTCTCCTCTCAAGGCTTGTAGTCATGCCCACTATGACCACTCAAGCTCCCCAGCTCCCACACACATGTACTGCTCGCCTCGCCTCGCCTCTCCTCTCAAGGCTTGTAGCCACACCCACTATTACCACTCATGCTCCCCAGCTCACACACCCATGCACTGCTCGCCTCGCCTCTCAAGGCTTGTAGTCATGCCCACTATTACCACTCAAGCTCCCCAGCTCCCACACACATGTACTGCTCGCCTCGCCTCTCAAGGCTTGTAGCCACACCCACTATTACCACTCAAGCTCCCCAGCTCACACACCCATGCACTGCGCGCCTCGCCTCTCAAGGCTTGTAGTCACGCCCAGTATTAACACTCAAGCTCCCCAGCTCACACACACATGTACTGCTCGCCACGCCTCTCAAGGCTTGTAGCCACATCCACTATTACCACTCAATGTCCACACCTGACCCTCTCATGTACAGGTCCCTTCTCTTCTTCCTAATGCATGTATCCTGGCCAACCGTTACCAGTCAAGGGCGCGAGCTCTCACTCCCATAAACTGCTCACATCCCAAGCCCTCCTTCCCTTACTCTGTTGAAAAGCCTCGAGTGCTACAGACCCTCTTTCCAGCCCTGCTCACTCTAGCCCCCTGCAGCTGGCTTCAAGGCTCACACTGCCAGGCCTCACTGGTGCATGACGCTCACGAAGCGTGGCACTGACACACTCTTTCCAGCCGGGCTTGCCTGCTCGCACTCCCAGGCCTTGGCCTGCCTGTGCTGTAATGCTGCCCCGGAGAGCTGCTCGACCATGTCATTCTGTGGGAAATGAACACCTGTAGCTCATCAGCTCAGCTTGTGGACTTGTGGGACACAGTAAAACCCAACACGCGGCATCAGGAATGTCTCCAGCGATGGATGTGTGCGGGCGGGAGCGGTTCCTGCCTGGTGAAGCATGGCAGGCCAGAGCGGGGCAGTGGAGATATGGAAGACTGCTGATCCCGACGAGGAGCGGGCCGCTTCCGCTCTGGCTGCCCTCCAATCTCTGGTTCTTGTGCTCAGTCTGGGATCGTCTTAGCACCAAGACGTCCTGTGGTATGTGTGAGCACTCTGCAAAAATCCCATTATTTTGTACTGTACTGTAATGTAACACCATTTGCATAGCGCTACTTACCCCTGATGTGGCCCTAAAGCGATGGTGGGTAGACTAGTTGAAATTCACACACTTGTACAGCTGCGCAATCCCCAGTGCTAGAGGGTGATATGAGCACCGCCTTTGATATGACCACCATACAACAGTCTAGCAGAACCATACCAGTGTGACCTCTGACCGCAGGGTGCCAACGTCCCATCGTGTATTGCCAAGCAGGGAGGTAAATGGCTAGAACCGCGGCATAAGTGTTCCTACAGCATACGCCTGTGGAAATCTACGTGGCCCATGCCACTGTACCAGTGGCCATGAGCTCACTATAACTTACACTTCATCATCCAGCACACTGCTATGCGCTGCGTCTCGTAACACGATAACTGCACCTCTGTGGTCATCACGCATGCATCCTTCCATACACACAGCCTACACGGTGAAGTGTACTACTTATGTAGGCAAGCGCTTTAGCCCCCCACATAAGGGGGGGGGGGTAAGTGCTTTGAAGATGCTGCAATACAATATACTTCTATCTGCCTATTGTCAAGGAAATAGGGATAAGTGGCGGACATCAGGTTTTATTGTGGTTGGAACCAGGATTCATTTGAGAGTACGACTGACTCTTACACATGGCAGATTAGAAGGTTTACGCTGCTGCATTCAGCTGCTTCACCTCAATCTCCTCACTCACAAGACTGATATGGAGAGCTTTAAAGTGGTATTTGAGCTGCTAAATTGTTTTCTATTAACCAACAACATTTGGGGCTTGCGTCTTCTGGTTAAAAAAACAGCTGCACAGTTGCCCCTGGACGTGTGTCGCTAGAGTCCCAACCACTGGCACAAGTTTCAGTTGGAGGAAATACTTTAATGGGAGCCTCCGCCACTGGGCCCCTGGTACTGGGAATAATTTTCTGAGTGAGGATTCCACAAAGAATCTCTCGTGCCAGTCTGCCAGTACGTTTTGCCCCCCCTGCTGTCTGGTTTGTTTGCTATGTGTGCCCAGAGGTCCTGGAATGGGAAAGGGCTTGAAGGTGGAAATTGAACCCTGCTGCAGTATGCGATCATTGGATTGAATGGTATGGGGTTGGGCCTAGCTTTTGGGTGGGGGGGGGGAGTCACAAAAAGGCCCAAGATGTTGCAGATAGGGGTTACAGTGTGAGACAGCTCCTGGCAGGCTTTCAGTACGGCATAGAGAGAAAACAACGCTGTTGGGAAAGGACAGCGGTCTGTGTAGGTCTCTGAGTGAGCACCAGACCCCAAAAAGCATAAGACAATGAGTACGGTTTCTGTGGGGAAGATCCAGTCACACAGTAACTCTAGATGCTAAGCAAATCCCAAAAGACGTATATAATCTTCCACTTGTCAAATCTTTAATATTTTCAAGTTGGACTAATTCAAAGGCAGTGTTAGCATATTCAGGGTGCAGGATTCGGAAAAATAAAACTGTTAAACCTTTGCCAAGTGACATCAGAGTACCTTGCCATTTGCGGCTGCATCCGCTGGCACTGAGGGCACATACATTTTCAGAGCTGCAGGGCATCAGCGTCCCTTCATCGTCGTCCATGGTGCTCAGGTGTGCCACCCATTGTTGGTTCACCTTGAGAGCCCAGTTGCTGTGACGCGACACCTTCCCTGTCCTATCAGTGCTGTTGTCCCTTGGATCTGATGGGCAGCCCCTTCACCGAACTCTTTTACCTGGTTACATTCCATGCACTGCGTTTGTCTCTAAGGTCCCGGGCAGTCCTGCTTCTCTTTCCACACTCCAAGCCATTCTGGCTTCATAGAGCACCTGGCAGGTTGCAATGCATGCTGCTCGCCTACTAATTGCCATCCTGAAGACTTGGGGGTTCTCCTAAGCATCTTCTGGCTCTCGCTGACATGCAGAATAAATGACCTCTCTTAGCAATGATAATCCCTATTTGTGTGCCAACTCCATTTGCAGAATATGTGCCAATTAGGTACTGACCGTGACGTTTATCCCACACAAATTCCACCAGGTAAAAAATCTGGCAACATTTTACAGGTTAAAGCCGCAGCATTCTCAGTTTTGTAGCTTGGAACAGGTCAAAACATGCAGCACCGCCGGATTATCCTCCATTTTGACCTGTTAATGATTTGCTAATTCTGCACCTGAGAAAAGCAAATCCCCAGTGTCAGTAATTCTCCATGTGGAATTACCCCTTCATTTTTCTGGCCTGATCACATTGAGGGCCTAAGTGCCTTTTTGTGGGCTTAGATCAGCAGGTTATAGGGCGAAGTTCCATCTCTAGACCCTGCTCATAACAAAGATTCTTGTACAACTACCATACAATGATCTCATAATTCTGTTTATTTGCTGTTCACTGTTTTAATCCCTTCCTTAGCAACTCCCTGCCACTGAAATTTTTCTAGCGTGTTTAATTTTCCTTGTTTTCTGTGAGATGATATTTCCATGATTTATATAGGTCACATGAGCTCTAGTGGGTAAATAATAATAATTCCTGTTTATGAAGTGCAAACATATCACCTTAAGGGTTTCGAGGCGCAGGGGGCCATCGGGGAGATTAAATGAGATAGTGCCCAGAGTCACATGATGCTGAGCTGCCACCAGGGATCGAACAGTGATCTGCGCACCATGGAGTCAACCACTCTGGCCGCTGCGCCACACCTCTCTATTTTGAGTTGGTTGGGCAGCCTATGCGTTGTACCACTGAAGACACCAGTGTCCAGATAGCTGGGGAACGTGTAAAATACCCCCTTTGCTCATTATGTAATGCTACTTATGCCATCTATGAAGCAAGCTCATTAACCAGACACGAGCTATGTCTCTAAGTCCCTGGAGTTTCTTGTAGTGATGTTCTGTGAAGGAATGCTTGCATTGAGCAGGGATCATAGCAAATGGAAACTCTTATGAAAAAGTAGATATAATGAGTGTTTAATTAGTGGCGTTGTAGCCCAGGTTTCCTTTGATTGACTTCAAAAGCTCACTGACTGCTAGTAGTGCCAAAAAGCCCACAGTCATTCATAGGTGCTATAAATTGTCGACTCTGCAGCCACACTTTGAAGGCAAAATTGGAGGGCGTGCTATGACCTTCAGGAAAGAAGACTTCTTGGAGTAAGACCAAGAGCTACAAGAAACAGAGTCTGAAATTAACACAAAGAAAGGAAAAATGGCACTGGGCGTGACAAGGGACCAAACCCAAGACCAGGAAACCCTGCAAACAGACATGAGGTTCAAGTGGTGGGTCTTGACGATGCCCCTGCTGGGGGCATGCATGGTGCGGTGCCAAGTGCCGCTGCAAAAGATGCACATGACTTACTTCTGGCAGTTTGTTCTTAGCTGCTTGTTGTGTTTTGAGGGTTTGCTACCTCAAGTTGAACTCAATAACAGCTAGATTACTGCAGGAATGTCCCGGAGGGAAAACTTAAATGAAACGAGGGGGCTGGGATCTGACCAGCTTGGAGCATTAATGTGTCATCTGTGAACCATTTTCTTCCAATAATCCATTTTGCTTCGGCCTTGAGCCAATCATGAGGTTTCTGTTTTTGTGAAGGGGAAAGAAAATATGTTTTCTAGAAATAAATAATATATTTCTCCCATCACAACAAAGCAGCATTTATTCAGGCAAAGTTTCAAATACAATGGGTTTCAACAAACATCTATCAAAGCATTTAATGTGATATTAGTATTAGGTTTATTCAGAGCAGTAGTGAATCAACGGGTTGTCGACATATATGAGAATTTATGAACAAGCGCGCCCTACATGCTCTGCTGCGCCTTGAACCTTGACATGGGACACTCAAGATAAAGGGCGCTACCAAAGCAAGGCAAGCCGGAACTGAGCATCAGTCTCAAATTTGCTGTTGATGTAAGGGACATAATCCAGGCTACGCCACGTGGCACTCACTGCTCTGATAACTTTCCATGCTCCCAGCATGGGAGCCTATTTCTTGGCCAGCCGCTGGTAGCGCTGCCGCAGTAGCTGGCTGATCATCTTAACCAGCTGCGCTGCTACTACCACTCACAGTGACCCTGGTGGTTAGCCTAACCCTACGGGCAAAAATAAACAATTATAGTCTTGGTATAAAAGATGAAGTTAATTACATGGATGGGGCAGTACTCAGAGTTGTCAATTCCTGGACAACTGCTAAACCTATGGTGGTAGTAATGTTACACACTTGTTTACATTTTCAACGGTACTCTAATTCCTTCTCCAGTTGATTTGAAATGGCTGAACCCAACTTATAATGTGATATATCTGCTGAATTAGTGTTATTGGTTTAGTCTTGTGAATACATTCTTGAAAACTCTACATAAACTGAGAGTACAGGAGGCCACTGTGCCCAAGTACTAGAGTATCGCACGTGGGGGTCTTTCCTCTCCTGTAGATGCAACCCTTAGGCCTGCCTCAAATGCAGCATTCTGCCTTCTGCTGTCAGGCAGCTAACCTACTGTAGCCATGCTTGCACTGAGAAGATCTCCTACCCACCTCTGACGTCATTTCAAATCAAACTCCTCTGGCTTATCACGTTGATGCCCTGATCTCAGGAGCCCGGAGAAAGATCTCACTTAGTAATCAGAATAACTTATGAACGAGAAGAACGCTGAGTTCCAAATGACTCCATGGAGACCTGCACAACGAACAATGTCCAAGCCAATTTGGGGAGAGTGTCCATTGATGGATGTCCCCGTGTCAGTGTTCCAAAGCTGTGGACAGCCCGTCCACTCTGTTGTGTAATCCTTGTAGACAAGGGTGATCAAATTCTACTGAAACAAACTATGCTTTTTACCCCTTACTGTCCAACACCTTCTCAGAGGCAGACTCGACCTATGCCATAGGGTGCGGGTTGATGGTCTGGGTAGGAAATACTGCCTGGAAACTACTCTCTCGATGTATGCTTGAAAGAATGACAAGCTGGAACACTGACTTTTAAGTGAGCTTCTTGCGTGCAGGTTCATTGTGGGTTCTTGTGAGATTTTGGTGACCCTGCACATTTCTGCCCCTCAACAGGTTTTTAGCAGCCTCACAAGTACTCAAAGCACTTGCTTTTATAGGCCAGGTGTGGTTCGTTACATTAATGAGCTCTTGTTTTAAGGCATCCATGACAACTTAAAATCCCTCTTTCAGCACACAAGAGAAATTAAATGACCTCATAATTTGGCTTCTTTGTGAGTGTTCTTTGTTAACCAAACCTATTTAATATACTGTCCAGTGCGGACACAGCATAGTTTGAGACATAGCTCCAGGTGCCTGAGGTACCAATCCAAAAGACCTGTACATATACATGAATTGCTCTACTGCCTGTGACAGAAGCTGTACAAATGGATATTCTGGGGCTAGCTCTGCTGTTCAAAGTAAAATCCTGGAATGGTAAGTCCATTGGTTCGAAGTCTGAGATGTTTAGGGCCACAAACGCCGGTGGCTATCGTGGCACAGATTGGATCAAATCACTCTTAAAGGCAATAAACACAAGACAGCCCGGTTTATATGACACTGCACTTCAATTTATCCCAAGTACCAAGGAGCCAAAGCCTTCCAGATGGAAAGGGTCACTCTCTAACATTCAAACTGCATATCACAGACAAGTGTAGTAACTACATAATTTGATAGATGGTTGAAATGTGAATTGGTTTCCTTTCGGCTCTGTATTGTACCCGTTTTTACAGCTCTTTTTATACTCCTAACATGGACTCAAGGCCTTTTTTGCAAAGTCCTGTAAGTGGACATCCAGATTATTGTGCATAGGTGGTAGTGAAGTTTATTTGGCACATATTTAGGTTTCATGCATGAGGTGCTGAGCCGGTGTATTCCAAATATATTGCAGCAAACTTGTAGCTGCCCTATGCGTGACGTGAATCACAAAGGAGTGTGAGAGAGTTCCGTGTGCTTACCATGCTTACCTTGCCAAACATAGTCTTTGTTTCTTCTGTTCACTTTGTGGGAAATTACCACTACAGTTGTGCTGCTAGGTAGGTGTGGGGTTATAGTCTAGTCAAAAAAAGTCTGCACTAATGCAGTAGACAGATGGCATGCTATAATATAACCCAGGAGTTCAAGAAACACTATTCATGTTTGGGCACCACACAGATGCAGAGATGCTATTATCCAGAAAATCAAGACACCATTCTTCACTTGGGGGTACTACGGGATCCTCGCAGATGTGGAAATCCTCTCACTCAGTAAACACAATTCATGCAGGAGTACATGGACTGCTCCCGGGAGCAGCACCGCCATGCTAGAGAAGAGCCATTAGACACAGCAAAGTCAATGGACACCATGTAAACATGCTCCGTCCATCACCACCCCCTTTTGTACCGCTTTGTTCGCCATAAGTTGGCAGGATATGCTCAGACGTGAGTCCCTTGTTCACTTTGCCACTGGATTCAAGCAAGCCTGGCTGAAGACGGCTGAAATGCCAGAAATGCCAGGAAGCTTGTTTCCGGTCCAGTGAAGGCATGGCTTGGCAGTTCGGGCTGGACTGTTCCCATGAGGCACAGGGTCAGACTGATTTGCATATGGCCATGTCTGAACTGGGGTGGCAGAGTGGGCTAAAGAACGGTGATGGATCAAACCCAGATCTCTTGACTGGGTGTGAGTGTTTGATTGGTTCTGATGCTCCGTCCACCACCACCCCCTTTTGTACAGCGATCTATTCTAATGGTGTACAATCACGTCCACAGTTCGAGTTGGGGGACGGAAGGAAAGATGTTTCCAGTGAATAATACATTTCTGTTCTTTCATTGGTCACTCAGACTAGAGTTTAGACTATTTGGATGAGATAGGGCAGTATCTACTGAATGAAAAAGAACTGACCTAGTTTAAATGTCTCTAAAGCGAGGATGTTTGTGACGGCATCTGCAGGTTAGTAGGGTCACTTGAGATGGGAGACATCAGCTTCGATCCTATGGACAAAATAAAGGTTTAGGGTTTTTGTTCGATTCCATCATGTTACCTGCCAAAACATGTAAAGCAAACTGTAGAGTCGTGTTCATATTATTTGAACATAATTGCAATATTTGTGCTTCGCTTGGGAGTCCGCAGGATGACCGTTGCTAGGGCCTTCATGTTTCTGAAAGTACCTAAAATTAGTTGGCTATCATCCTGCCAATCTACTCAGTAGCACTTCCAAAAAGAACATTAAAAAACTACAAGTATTCCAGATCTCAGCAGCAAGGGTTGTAGCAAAGACATGAGGCAAACAATTTTTTAACTCGTGCAAAAATTTGAAAAATGTCCACATTTTGCCATTCTTAAACTTTGCAATGTTTCCTTTTATAACCTCAACTCCAGCTGTGGAAATGTTTTCTGTACAGTGCCAGATAATTTTCACCACATTGCAAGACCATTCTCTGTGTAACCTAGCAATGGCAAATGTATGCAGAATGTTTCTCTGCAGGCTTACCTCTTGCAACAAATGGTGGGTGGCAGACTGCACATTTTTCTTAGAACCGTGCGAAGTCTGTGAGAATACAAACTTGTAAGAACGTACACCCCTAATCAAGGTATAAACATATCACCTCTTTATTCTGAAGCTTGCACTAATCCAAGCAGATGTTGATTTTAAGACTTTGGCCATTGTGCATAAAACAGCACATCAGCAAATACTTACATTTCCAAAGATGAGACTTGTACTACTGAACACCATCTGGAAAGTGCGGTAGGGTAGATAATGCCAGGTTGTTATCCCACGAATAAAAAGAATATTTGATCAATCTTTTGATTTTGCAGGCAGGAAAGTTGTAAGATTCATTGTTGGAGATCCTGAATCTTTTCCTTCTGATGACTGTTCTGCTTGTGGGTTCAGTCCCAGAGTTCTGATGGGCAACTGGCTTTGTTTAGTTCCTTATAAGAAACCTGATGATGATTGAGCATTGGGGGATTCTGGGTAAGTTGTAAGTACGGGTAAGGGGGTGAGGGATGCTGAAGGCATATCGTAGACCTGGCGTCTACCTCCGAGCTCTTGGGGGCTGACATGGCGAATGGATGCCATCTGCTTTTCATTGTCTTTTTTCTCTCACAAGATCTTTCCAAGAATTCTCCCTTTGAATGAAAAACCAACAACATGCAGGAAAGTGCATAAATAAGTGTACAGTGCGGTGGGGAGGGGGAGGGGGAGGGGGAATGGAGAACATGGAGGAGAGACCTGCAGGAGGATTCATGTTCCTCGATGTGGAAACGTGATTGTTGGCAGATGGCTCTCATGACTCATGGAATTTGCTAAAACACAATTTTTTTTCTCGTAATTCCTCGATGGAAACAGGGATGAATATTGGTAAAAGAGGCAAAACGTACTTTTTTAAAGGTAGACATTTGTGAGAGGTAAAACTCCCCAGTCTGACTTGACTCTGCCACGCTAGAGTGGCGCGTGGAGGATGGTACAACTGAATATCAACACCAACAATATTGTGGCATACTTATATCGAGGATAGAATATAGAGGGTTAAAATATCAAAAGGAAAGTACTTATAGGGAAGTGTAGATGTACTACTTCTAATTCCACATCTGGGGACCTTGAATATAGATATGCATTGCATAGATACATATATGTGAGTTAGGTATAGAAAATCTAGACTTACCTGTCAATATTTTATTTTCGATATTCTGCCCCATTCTGATATTCTTCTCCCATTGATATTTTTGTATTCGATATTCAGGGCACGCACCAGCATGGAGCCCCCCTGCCTACAGGAAACAATTGTCATGCAGAGTTTGGCATAAGGGACTGGGCCAATAAGACTGATCTGCCGGGCTGTTTTTTTCCAGGAGTCCCTTTTTTTAGGGTCCACGTTGCCGCTGTTAAATATATCTATCAACCACAAACTCAGGCCGAGCCTGCTTTTGTGAAGCATATTCATAATGAGGAAGGTAACATCATTCACCACTAGATGGTGCCATATATTGGAACTGCCTCAAAATGTGTCGCAGTCCCTTATTTTTCTTTCGGACAATGTGCTAAAGCACTAAAGAGAACTACACCTGTCATTGGTGAACTGGGTTCCCTAAAGCTTTTGACAGAGCTGCCCCTTCAAGTGCTAATTCTGCACTTGAAAGAGTGTGCAGACTGCCTGCTGAGGAGAGACTGGCTGTTTTGCACTCTCAGGAATTTGGTGTAATTGAGAGTGAGCTGAATGTCTATATATATACTCTGTACTTACCCGCTGAATGAGTAAGTAGGCTCGTAAAAATGTGGCCTTTTTGGGCTGACATAGAGGAGCACCACTAAGTCTAAGGCTGCTACCTTCTTAACTCCAGGAGAGTCATCCTGTGTGTCCGAAGTAAGCCAGGTAAAGATAAGTGTACTACAGTGGCGGTAGGATAATACGGCAATGTAATGCGTTGGGCTGTGACGCAACCTCTTCACCCATACCTGAATATTCTGAGTGTGTGAAATACTTGCACAGGAGTCTGGACAGGCTCAGTAGACATCCAGAAAACATAAATGGGTTGGGCTTGGTTGAGGTGGTGCAGCGGTGGTGTTGATTTGGAGGGTTGGTGTTGGTGGTGCCAGCTAAACTAGTGTGGAGAAGTGACAACTAAGTAGTAGCCGGTGAGGCTAGTATTTTGAGGAAGGCCGGACATTCTACAAATTATTCAATGGGCTGACTGGGGCAAGGAGTGTTTTGAGCAGAGTCGAAAATGAAATGTGAGTCGAGTGACAAACAAAACTGATACAAAACTGATACCAAAAATGGCTTTAACCAGGGGTGCGTTTTGGCTCCTAGTCTGTTTAATTTATACCTTGCAGATATGGCAGGCGTCCTTCCACAGGATAACTGCCAGCCACTAAGCCTAGCTCAAGAAAAAATTAGTTAGAGACAAAAGAAGCAGCGCTAACCGCGGTTAACGCTGCTTTTTTACGTCTGGTATTTTTCTGACTTAGCCATGATATCCTATGGAAGGAGGATATCATGACTAAGTTTGCCTGTCCCTATCAACAAGGTAACGTGAGATTATCGCTGGGTTTCCAGCGATAATCTCACGTTAGCCTGTTAGCGTGAGGATTTTTATCGCTATTGAGATAAGCGTTGCTAATAGCACGCTATCTCAGCGATAAAAATTCACGCTAGCTGGCGATAATTATCCTAGCGCTAAGTGCGCTTAGAGATAATTATCGCCGGTTGTTGTTGATATGCCCCTTTGTCTGTCTTCAATATGCGGACGAAATTGTCCTATTAAGCCAAACTCCAATAGGCCTGCAACGGAGTATGAATGCCCTAAAAAGTTATATGGACAAGCAAGAGCTAGAGCTAAACTAGAATAAAACGAAAGTGGTACGGTTGTTTGATTTTAAATACAAATCACACTACTGGTTTACGGAAGAGCACAACGCTGAGGTATTAGCCTCTTACAAATACCTAGATTTTAATATAGAACATGCTTTTTAAACATCACTTTGCCACCATTCGAGCAAAATCGCAGTCTTTAAATTATGGTTTTAATTTATTAAAGAAGAAATTGAGTTGTCCGTCATTTAGTCACCTGCTCACAGTTATGCATGCTCAGCTGATGCCAGCAGTGGCCTAAGGTACAGAAATCGTGCAGGGGCACAAAGCAGCTACTCTTAAAAAGATCCAAATGAAAGTATACAAAACCGCGTTAAGATCCCAAAATCAGCCTCGCCAGCCCAGGCACGCCTAGAGTTTGCCTTGAAAAATCCAACATTTTGATGCAAGAGTGCCTATATTAAACTGTGCAGGAGACTGCGCGCCCCTGAGAGCGGCTCCATCAATAACATATGCTGGCAGGAAATTGAGGAGCAAACACACAGCAATGTAAAAGGCTCCTGGGGATTCAAACTAAATCAGGACATAAGGATTAGGTACTCAAGAAGCCTGGGATGCGAGTAAGGGAAAATCTAAATTTTATCTAGAAATAAATGCATCAACTAAGATGTCTTATACAACAGAAAAAAATGCTTTTGCACAAAGGTGACACACCTGGACAGGGATCAACAACTATAAAAAATTGCAGCCTCAGGAGTATCTTTCAGCGCTCTTTTCACAGGACTTAAAACATCATTTTATGTTATTTTTTATTTATGGAGTCCAAAGATCTTATCCCCGCTTGGAAAGACCAGCTGCAAAATCAAGATTGTCGACTCTGTGGATACAAGCAAGAATCACTAGTGCATATTCCTTGTGTGTGCCCGCGACCCTTACTAGATAGAAAAAAAAACATTTAAAAGCAATTTCTATAAACTTGAAAATTAGCTCTTGTAGGCAAGCAGTAATCAATTGGTTAAGCGGCACCTCACTTCCTCTGATATGTAAGGGTTTAACATTTTTAAAATCGATCTTAAAAGAAATGAAAAAAGTGAAAGAATAATTTTCCGCTTAGGGGAGACAATTTAGTAAGGTTGTCTTATACTAGATAGCAGAATTTTACAAAGCATCTCCACTTTACTTGTCATAACGCTGTTTATTCATTTAATGACTGATTGTTACTCTCTAGTTTTGCAGAAGGCACCTGCACTTTAAAAGTGAGTAAATACGGGTAAATTATCTATTGCTAAAGGGAAAATTATTAGTAGGGCGAGATGATGGGTTGAGTCTACTGGCTCATTCAAGTTTATATGTTTACAGGTGTAATAGACGACATACTTTATATTTACACTTAAATTTACTTATACAAGACTCTTAGATTGCGCAAGGCACTTGCACTTTCAAAGAGAGTTAGGGCGGGGTAACTCATCTGCTGTTAAGGGGAAAATGGCTAAGCAATGAGAGGAGACGGGTTTGTCCAGTGGTTTATTCAAGATGGCATGCTGTCAGGAGCAATACCGGTCAACAATGCATATGCCTCTCTATATTTAATTCATGTTGTACCTTTACTTACAAATGAATTTTAATGGCAGGACAAATTGCAAAGTTTAAAACAAAAATCCTTTCTAGATGAGAGTAAATGTTTTTTAGAATTTCAAACTTGTATTTTAAACAAATGTATCAGTATGGTTTTCTTGGTATGCAATGGGTTTAACTAACTATGCAAATAAACTTGACATTGAGCAGAGTCGATAGGTG
This sequence comes from Triturus cristatus, assembly GCF_964204655.1. NCBI lineage: Eukaryota > Metazoa > Chordata > Amphibia > Caudata > Salamandridae > Triturus > Triturus cristatus. The sequence goes on from NC_140580.1 coordinate 962,766,578, forward strand.
AAAAGTTCCCAAGATAGGTATCTTAACAATTTTAAAATGAAGTATTAATTTACTTTTGCTATGCTATTGTTATTTTCGCTCTGATGATCTCAAATTAGAGTGAAACACTTATCGAGGATTGCACTAACAGAGAGTGTCAAACAGTGCAACCTCCAGTGCAGTAGGCCTTAAAAGGAAATTAAATTGAAAGGAAAGATCAACACCAGTATAACGATATACCAGAACAATATTTAAGGACTACAACGTCCATAATGCTGTGCATGATACAGTAACTAGGCTACTTATGACTACTCACACCAGACCATTTCAATTGTTGGGCTACCATGACCATTTGGCCGAACAAGCAAGGAGAATGTCTTGGCACCGTTAAACTGCGAGCAAACGTTCCAAATTCTAAACCTATGATAGCATCCTCAGGAAAGGGACTACCCATGAAACAGATTAACCGACCAAGAGAAACGTTTCAACAAAAAAGTCAAACTAATTAATGTCCATAGATTAGAAGCTTTGCGTAGCAGCTGTGTAAGGCAGACGCCATCTTTGATTCCGAGCAGTCAAGTGCTGCACACTGTGGCTGTCCTCACTTCTACTGCACTTACTCCAGCATCTGTGTTTTAGAGATCAGATTGCCAAACAAGGGCCTCGCTGAAAAATGCATCGCATGGTTGGTATTCAGGATAAGTAGAGGAACCTGAGGAACCTGAATGAACCTGAAGGAACCTGAATGACCACATATATTTTGAATCCTACACGTACACTTGAGCGTTTAACACCACATTTCACCATCGCCAGCTCAGCGGCATCTTAGGTTCTCACGACCACTTCCTGTGGGTTAAACTGATTAAAGCATGGGTGCACCAATATGAGGACTGTGATATGCTTTATTTACCATTAGCTTTAAAGTTCGGACTACACCTCTGCTAAATTCCTCAGCCATTTTAAGACGAGTCATTGGAGATCTGTGTACGCCTTTTACACATTTTATTCTTATTTTCTGGAAAGTTAGCAAATCAGAATTTCAGTTAGCCCATCAGAATGCCAGAATTAGTATGTTGTCTTATGTGCTGCCCTTTCACCAGTCATGATGGGCTTTGCAAAGTTGATAGGATCCTGTAGGGCCAGTGGGCCACTGGGAAGTTGTGGAGATCACTGGGGGTGGTTTCTATGTGGTGTTCGCAGTATAATTGAGTCCATTTGTGGATTGGGAAATCTTGAGCAGATGGACTGGATGACTCAAGCTACCTTGTGGAATATCTTTCTTGCAGTCCTGCACACTGTCAGCCTGAGCTGTGCATTGCATCCTGAGGGACCAGCATTTGATTATTAATTTTGTAGCTTTTATAAAAGTTTTGCTTCACCTTGCAGTGGAGTGCTTGCTGTTTCTGTGGTAAAGGGGATAGGAGAAAGACAGTACAAAAGATATCCTGGAAAAGCAGCTTTAGATATATGTTCTACATATAAAGATAGTAATGAGGAATGTGAGCCCCAACAGTGAAGAGGCCCAGATTCCAGAGGGGAACAGCCTGACATTAGCAAAGGGCTGCCCAAAGCCTTTGTCAAAGCCCGGCTACCTTGGCATGGACCTCACTGAATAACTAGTCAGTCAGCCCCTAACTGAGTCATGAACATGACGTTTTTCATGCTATCCTTCTGTTTAACTGAAATTATATTATCTAAGACACAGTAAGTAGGCATTATCTTTTCCCCCTACTTCTCTAAATTTCAAACTTTTCCCCCTACTTCTCTAAATTTCAAACTTTTCTCAATAGTGTTCTTCAGAATTATTCCTCGAGTCCGACTCTTTAATCTTATACCCCTTTCCCACCGTTATCAGATCTATAGCTCTCATTTGGGATCTCTTTTATTGTTACGCATGCACTTCCCAGGTCATTTTGAAGTTGGATGCCTAGAATGCAAAACAAAACTTTTGGGGCTGATAGTTGGCCATATCAGGCTGAATTTATGAAGCTTAGTAGCAGCAAGACGGAAATAGGGATCTCTGGCACTTCTCATACATGCTGGAATAAAAAGAAATTGCCTCCATTTCCGGTTGTCCAGGATAAGAATCAAGGGCTACTTTATGATACAAGTCTTTCCTTTAATCCCAAATCTTTAAGGGTGCATCTTCCATCTTTAGTTTTCTCTGTTCCCATTGTGTAACTATTCCAACTTCCTTATGTAGGATCCAGGAACACATACTCAATTGTCATCTTTCTGTCCATCACTATGGCGATGCAACTTATCTTGGGTTCCTAGACCACATGCTTCAGAAACTCCAGTTGGTACAAATTACAGCTGCGTGCCTGGTTCTTGGTCTGACTTATTGATAACCTTTCTGCCAAGCTATGGCCAATGCCCTTAAAAATTGCCTCTTTGACAATCACTTGGCCTTTTGGGAAGCTGTAAAAAGCTAGCTGTCTCTTTCCTTGGAATCTTAATTCTAGACATCATTCTCCTGAGCATAGCCCTTGTAGCCACAAAACTAGCCTCCGCAGATTAGCGCACGCAAAAGGCACCCAATGTCTCCTTAAGAAGGTCTCATTTGGGAGGTAAACCCCCAAAAAGGGTGAAATACCTCCTTGTCAATCTTCTAAGTCATGATTTAAGATGGAGATTAGTATTGAAGGAAATAGCAAGGAAGCATACTCCCCATGACATCAGGAAGAGAGAAGAAACAGGCAAAATACCAAGAAGAACAAGCCTGTAGAAAGTTTCAACTGCAAGGATAGAAAATTAGGCATAAAAGGATTCCAAACAAGTGATGCACCCGAATCACAATAAGGGGACAAATGTTTTGTAATGCACCATTCACTTGGAAATGCCTCTTTATATATGAAGCTCACAGGGGAAAAAAACTCTGCCTCATCTTTGATTTTGAACACCTATAAGCAGCCGTAGGGAAACCACCATGCTGGAGAGGGCTTGTCCACTCCTCTTTCCTGAAAATCATGGTGTCCATACAGTAAATTAAGAAGAAGCCCAAGTTTGACATCTTTTGAGTGCAATTTATGACCCCCACCACCGCCATCCTGGTACGCCAGGCAGCTGTAAAAATGTAAATGTAAATCAAGTATTTGTAAAGCGCGAACAGCTACTCGAAGGCATCCCGGCACTGGGGGCCGTAGGGAAGATTAAGTAAGCTACTGCCCAGAGTCACATGGTGCTGGGCTGAGCTGCCGACGCCGGTGATCGAACCGTGAACCCCAGATTCCAGCGTCAATCGCCCTGGCCGCGGCGCCACACCTCTTCCCTAGCTGTTGGAGCACCCCTTGATGCAAGCATGAGTGTGGAGCATCAGGAGAGTTCCGACAGGGCGAGTGCTCAGCTGCATGCTTAGCGCGGTCTCTGTGAACATTGCAAGCACCACTCCTTCTACGGCCTGTTCATGGCCTTCGATAAGCTGTCAGCGGAGGTCTCGCCAGTGACACAACAGCAAGTGCAGTACATTTTCACAAGTAGCAGATCAAAAATTGTAGAATAATAGTATAGGCACTGAAGTAAGAACCATGTTTGTTCACATACATTGCTTCATGTGGCATGTTTTTTGTATTTTCCTTACATTGTTCATAGCCTAATAGTATTTCCTCCTACATGGACTTTGGACTTTGTAAGGGCTGTAGTGCATACAATCATTGCCAGTGCAGTATGTAATTTGACTTGACAGGCAATATCTTAAGAACTGCACTTGTGCAAAAGAGATTGAAACATGTCAGTAGTATATACCTGGTAGGTCCTGGTTTGATAGGGGCCATCTAAAGAAACATAAAGTGCATTGTGTGCAATGCCCTCCACCCCTTATGTATATGTATAATTTACTTCTTGATTAGTCATGGGGTCAGTGCCAAGGTGTTGGTGAAAATCTTTTCAAGGAATCAGAGAAGAGTGCAGAGTGTATGATGCTTCAATGGACGAGCAAGACTCCTGGCCTGGGACACTTAGTTCAAAAAAGAATGTTCTAATTGCCGGAGGTGTGTTCTAAAATAATTGGGGTTATGGACTACTCTGCAAAAGAAATGGGAACACATGACATACAAGCTCCTGACCCTTAGGAGAGCTGGTGGTTGGCTGCTGGAGCCTGGAGTTAGCAACTTGGAGCTGTTGGACACTCATCCTAGTAAACTAAGCTTTAGGTCTTGTTCTACCCAGCAGAACGATTGCCTGCTGATGAGTCCACTAGGAGAATTGTTTGCTTTTCTGATGAGTTCATAAGGACAATACATTGGTGTGAAAGGCCGTACAACATTGGCTGCACTTTAAGACTAAGCGAAGACAACCACAATGGCCGTAAGGTCTGTCTTGTACTACCTTTACCATGATGCATTGCTGGAACAGGCTTGTGACCTTTGTACTATGTCTTCGGAACAGATATAAATTAGATAAGAAGAACATCTACCAGTTGTCATAGAGAATACTAATATATTTTGCATTTGTATAACACATTGGTATAATCTGTGTGGCTTAGTATCATTGTTCAGACTTTGGGTGACTTGTTCCTAGCTGGAATGAAATGAAATACCAGCATTTGTAAAGCACACAGCTACCTCCAGAAAGGGGTCCTGGCGATGGGGGCCGTCGGGAGGATTAAGCGAGCTATTGCCCAGAGTCACATGGAGCTTGGCTAACCTGCTGCCGGCACTGGGGATCAAACCATGAACCCTATGGTCCAGAGGCAGGCACCCTGACCGCTGCGCCACACCCAGTGGCGGCTGGTGACATTTTAAACAGGTGGGGCGTAATATGTTTTTTTCATACTGGACCGTAGCGAGCGAGCGCAGCGAGCGAGCCTGAACAACCTAAGGGGGGTTCGGGGGGGTTCTCCCCCCCAGAAAATTTTGAAAAACGAGTGGACAAATGGTGCATTTTCAAGCAAATTTGAGAAAGCAGGAAGGTTACTAAAGCAATTGTGAAAGTGCAGTTATTACATTAATAAAGAGATGTCATATAACATAGGTAACTGATTCAGTATAGGTAGCTGCTTATTCAGTATAACCACAGATCTCCATAACAGACTTCGAGATACAATGCATTTCTGAGTACCTCACAGATGTTTTTTATTTAACAAACAACTAAACATCTAAACATCATGTGTATTTTGTGATCTGCATCAGGTACATGTTCTTTGCAGCAGGCACATTACCCTTCTATGCTACCTTTCCATGAGTCAAAACTTCCACTAGACAAAACTCTGATCTCTCTCTAGGAAAAACATTAACCATCAGCGTTATCATGACATTTTTATTGTTTCTGTGAATAAAATCAATCTAGCCACTTTGCGAACACTCTGACTTGCTTTATTTATTTTTGTATTTATTTTTCATAGTTTGAACCTTTTACTCCCAAAGCGCACTGTGAAAACAAAAATGTTGACCTCCCCCTTATTACTACAAGGAGACTGAGGCCTGTTGCTATATAACATTGTTGTAGAAACAGCTCTCTTTCATGAATGACCTCTTTAAACTAATCACAACCAAAATAAAATAAAATAAACCTCTTACTTCCCACTGACACCACCCTGTTAAGAAACGTTCATACCGGGTTAACTATATCTTCCAATTGGAAAACTTCTGAAGTGCCACCTATAACCCCAGCTAATGACCTCCTTCTGAAGCTTAGAGTCCAAATTCAAGCTTCAAAAGGTCCAAGGGTTCTGAAATGCACTTCCATACATTTGGACATTTTCCTCCCTAATTAATATCCCATCGCCCCAGTCTGTGAGTCAGAGTGCTGTGAGCTCAACCCAGATCTGTGACTGGGGGTGAATTTTTGCCAATGTGCAACATTCCGTCCATCATCTTGTGTGTTTTGCTGTGAGCTCAACCGTGGCAGAGCTGCCGCTGATTGGTGTAACACTGTACAGCAAAGCACAGACTGCTGGCCATTCCTGTATACATCAATAGTGCACAGTATAGTGTAGCAAAGCAAGTAAAACACCCCAAAGTATAGTGTAGCAAAGCACAGCACAGTCCAGCAAGCCTCAGAACTGTGGAGCAATCATAAGACTGGTATAGAAAGCACAGTGCACAACGTTACCGCACAATACAGTACAGAAAACTATAGCAGACAACAGTGCAATATAGTGCAACATAGCACACGACAAAAGCACAAATCCGGACATCCGATTCAATACGGAAAAACCCCTTGGCACTTGATTATAGCAGTGAACATCAAAGCAGAATATAACATAACACAACAATACACAGCACATTAAAGTACAGCAATGTACGCAATGCAATGCAAAACAGAAGCGCTTAATAGAGCACATCCTTATTGAACCCTTCCACAATATGTAAATGTCTTTAGGCCTATTGCCCCGTATGTTCATGATTGGTGACATTGGTGTTGCTTTCTCTATATATGTGAATTTTATGGGAACTATGTCTCATGTGCATAGATTGTGTCTGTGCTAGAGCATATGTATTGGCTATCCTGTTGGTTTTCAGGACTGGCTTGATAGTGCAGCTGTCTGAAAGACCTATTGGTACCAATTCTTTAAAATGCACAGTGTACTTTGCCTCTATTCATAGGAGTGTTACTCTTTCACGTTGTTCTGTTGGCTGTTTGGTGTATCACTCAGTCTCCTGGGGAGTACCTAACAATGTAATGCGTGACAGATTAATTTACATCTGTACAAGAAACTTAATCATCACATAATACATTATTTGTGTTGTATACAGAAAATAGTTCTTTTTCTGTTGTTTTTTCCCCGCTGTATCATGTTTTTCAAGTTTTGGTCAGGACTCCTCGGTATGTTTTCCCTGTCTGTTATTCCCTTTGTTCGCATGTAGCTTTCAAGTAACCTGTGCTTGCATTTTATTTTCCTATTGTTTTCTCTGTATGAATGTTTACATTGCTTTCTCCGTCTGTCTCTGGTGCATTGGTCATCTCGATCTATGTTTTCAGGTAACAAAGCTGTGCCAAAGGCAATAGGATTAGCTTTAAAGAGCATTGTATCCATATTTTGCACATTAAATTCAGAGCTATTAGCTTTGTCAGTGCTCGATTAATTTATCGTTACCTTTTGCATTAAAGAGAAGTAAACTCGAAATGAATACCCCTTTTTAATAAGAACTACCAGGTACCCCCTTCTAAACCTTCTGACATGTTCAGAAGAAGCAATATATTTTTCACAACTTCTAAGCTTCCCTTGGTAGACAGCAAAAGTGTGTAGGATTGCTTTTTTACATTAGGTGAGTGGAATGAAATATCCAATAACTTAATCAAATAAAGCCTGCGTCGTACGTGGCAAATGCCATTCTCCACAGTTCAGCTGATTTCGTTCAAATTGTACATAATTTGCACAAATTACATTTGAGAAAAATGAATTGGCGCTTTTTGCTAAACCAATCGCTTTTTTTATCTATATTGTCATCTTCCTGACATGATAATCTGACTTTAAAAACAAGATGATAAATGTGGAAACAAAGAGCAGTTAAACATCACAAGCAGCCCCACAACTAGTATCAATAAAACAAGGCACTAGTTTCAGGGAAAGTCACTCCATAAACGCATGTTCAAGCATAAGGTCATTTAGAAGCCTGAAGAACTGATACACATGAGCCAGAAATGCCAATGAATATTAAATGAGCTCATATCGCTCTTAAAGATGGAACTTGCCGCCCTTACATGCTCACATATTTTAAGCATGATGGCAATTCTTAACCTAGAAATAAGTTCCATCAAATCCAGCATGCATCATGGAAACGTTTCCGTGTTACAGCACATGTTTAGATTGCTACAGGCTGCAAAGCACCAAATGTCTCAGACTGCCAAAAGTCAACTACATACCAGGGAGCAGTTTACAGCCATGACTAGTACTCTCTCTCTCTCCACAGAAATCTGCGTAGGAAGAAGTCCCAGGTCCATGTTAGTGCTAAAATCTGGAACCCGCTTCTAGTTTTTTGTAACATCTCCGCACTACAACCACTTCACAAAAAAACACAAAACATGTTTTTTTGTCACAACGCTTTCCCACACGATGTAGCCGTCCACACATACCCGCACTCTGCATGCCCTGCAAGCTAGGGTAACCTAGCATAATGTGCCACCAGCTTGTGCCATCCTGTGAATCCATGCCATATACAATGAATAGAAACTGACAGTCAACAGTTCTTGGCACTTTACCAACAACTCAAATAACCAGTCAAGAGCAGCACATTTTCTTTGACAGGTGGTAGCGCCGGAGGCCATACTGGTAAAAGGACTGACTCTTCGAGTCCCTCGACATTTACAAAGAAAGAGTGTGAACTTCCCCCTAATTATTTTCCACAGGAATAAAGCCATCCAAACGCTGCCCACAAATCTCTCTCCCACTGCCCCCCTTCCATCCAGGTCCAAAACCTCACCAGGAATGCGCTCCTCTCCAAGCTGTATTAGGATGTACTTGTTTCCCTGGGTAAACAAATTGTGCTAAATACAGTGTTACCAGGCGCTTCCTGCAGTAATGCACTGGCGACCCATAAAACAGAAACAGGAATTGGAGATATATTTGGTTCTGGGGATTAGAGATTTACGTAAATATACTGCAAAAAGAGCCAAAATGGAAACGTGCTGGCTCGGGCTTGATGTAAATAGAGCTGTGGAGGTGGCCTGCCCGTTGCCTGGGTTCATGATTGGCAGACACACCCTGCACAGTGTGTGCAGCTCCTGTGTGACAGCCCCTGCGCCAGCCACAGGAGCCCAGTCAACAAACCAACGCCTGGCACAGAGTAATGCAGTTTCAAAGAAACCCTTCCTTGTATTCAGGTGCAGTGCAATGTTATTTAAAAGAAACTGCCTGAACTCCGTTCATTTTATGATGTATCCTGCAGTGTCTGAGTGCCACATCCTGGTATTCTACACCAAACACTGGTAACGTCACGCGCACCGCTTTCGACGGTCACCCACAGCACCATTTCCATGAGAGGTGTTAAGCAATACGTGGACTGTGGCCATAAATGAAATGAACACACGCAGGTGTCTTCGCGCTATTTTACATGTGTTTAGCAGTCTTTAAAAACATCTGGTCGAGTTTTAATATTACAGGATGTGAAGCACTCAGCAATGGGGCAATCTTTGCAAGATTGTGGAGATGGAAGGGGCTGCTTTGGCTACAGCAGTTGCCTGAGGGTCAAAGGACAAAAACGAATGTAATGGAACTCGAGGATCCTTACAGACAGCACCGGCTGTGCAGCGTCACCGAGCTCAGTTGGCGAAGCAAAGCTAATTTAGCTAAAGCTAACTGATAATCTCCAGCAAGAAAGTCAGAAATACACTCCTACAATATGTACAATTTCTACAACTGCAGTCGTGGCCAGCATGACTCGGGGGTACGCGCGGGGGGGGGGGGGAGCCGGAGGGTGTTAATTTATTTATGCATATTTTTAAAGCGCGGACTTTGCCGCCCCGAAGGTGTCAGAGCGCTGTACAAAATAGAACCACAGTTACGTTACATCAGAGAAATGTTACAAAATAGAAAGTACAAAAATAGCAGGACATTCATTATTATTAATTAAATTAAATAAAAATAAATAACTTACCAGGATGAGGCATCTCCTCTGCCTGTCCCGCGTCGCATCACGGCGCCGAGTCCAAGTGGCAAATCATAAGACTGGATGCGACTCGGGGAGTCTACTCAGTGGTATCCTGCATTTGACAGGGCATGGGGCAACTGTACGTCACCGCTCGAGCAGGATCCTATCTACAGACTCTTGCATTACACTAGGCATGCGCAGCATGCCTAATGTCAATGTCAATGGAGTAGCCGTGCTGAAATAAAAATCGCTCTGCTCGCAGATGCGCAGTAGGAGTCCATTTCTGAACTCCTGCTGCTCTTGCCTGCGTGCATGCGCTGGACGTTGATTGTAGAATGACGCATGCGCACTTGAGGCTGTGAAGCAGCTGCCAGCACAGGCCGGAAATGTAAACAGACGAATTGCGTCTGCTTACATTTCTTCCTGGTTCCTGCCCGTGAACAGTTTTTCTTGTTGGACCTGACTAGTGGGGCGCTGCCCCGTCGCCCCCTATGGACCAGCCGCCACTGGCCACACCTCTTCCACCAACCTCAGACATGCTGGGAAAAATGCATGTTTGGAAGGGTGCATGATTGCTGGGTGTCTTATGTATGACGTGTCTTATGTTGTGGGAGTGGACCGGAGCATTGCTTTGTTCTTTTCTGTGCATAACCATGGTTATATTCCCAAAGACTGGTTTAGCTCTTTGAATGCATACCTCCACCTGCTAACTCCATGGGTTGCATTCGGATAAACTTTTCATTATCCTTGTTCTTTTTACATGGTGCACTTGTTATGCGTGGTACATGACTTTGAATCAAGCATCAAGATGCTAGTAGTAGAGCCCTCTGTTTCATAAGGATAAATCAAGACTTTATAGTTCTGCGGAATTTAGGGTGGAAAGAGTGAATTTGTTTTCTGGTTGGAAGGGCTTTCAGACACTGGCAGTTTGAACTGAGAAATCTGCACCCATATTCCACACTGTTGAATGAACGGGCAAAGGTAGTGACTTTGCCAGTGAAAGTAGTGTGGTAACCTCTCAGGAGTCATGGCCTCTCAACACACTCAACAATAGTAATATATTGCACTAGGCATATACCTATATACTATACACAAATATTGTTTTGTTCTTCAGTGGTTAAAAGAGAAATGAATTGTCAGTTTCTTTATCGATTTTATTTCGATTCCACCCAGTAGTGATTAAGGGTGGTTTATGTTGGTTCTGTTTCAGGCTTCCATTCTTACCTTGGCTCAAATAATACCAGCGAGTTTGGAGCTAGAAACTCTGGGGCATATTAACAAGGGCTTTATCTCTGCTTTTTTTGGCTTTAAAAGCCAAAGAAGGAGAGATAAAAATATTGCCCTATCAACAACAGGGTGCTAACATGCAAAATCGCATGTTAGCACCCTTTTTCACTACGCTTCCCTTTGCATCTCTAATGAGATGCAAAGTGGGCGTTCCAGAGCAATATAATAGGAGAAATGTCGCTAAGCGACAATTCTCCTATTATCAAGCTTCACGCTAACCCTGTTAGAGACAAAATAAGCAGTGCTAACCACGGTTAACGCTGCTTTTTTACATCTGCCAATTTTCAGATTTAGCCATGTAATCCAATGGGAGGTGAAATACATGGCTAGGTCCACCATGGGCTATCAACAAGGATATTCCTATCCTTGTAGTTTTATCGCTGCATTACCAGCGATAACCTCCCAAAACACCGCTATCGCTGGATTTTTTATCGCGTAGGCGGTTAGCGTTGTTAATAATGCGATAACCAGGCGATATTATCCAGCGATAGCGGGCATTAAAAAAATTAACGCTAAGCGCCCTTAGCGTTAATTTTCCCTGTTCCTTGTTAACATGCCCCTCTGTTATTTACCACACAAATAACTTCAGTGAATTAGTACTATATGAAGCATAGCAGCGCGCTGCACTCTAGAAAAGCCATTATGTATATGAATTTATCATGAACCTCGTTTTGTTTAGCATGAACAGAGTATGAAGGTCTTCAAAGCATAAAACATTATTATTGGTAGTAGTAGTAGTAACATTTTGCATTTCCATTAGCGTAGTTTTTGTGCAATGCGTTGCAACATGACTACAGGGCTAGTAATCTCTAACGTTGATTAGGGATTTGGCATGTAGTTGTAAGACTGCGGTGAGAAGGCTGGTTTCTCTGAAAGGAGAACCTGGCTTTTTACTGTGCATACCTGTTAGATTGCAAGTGGAGAGGCATTAAAGATAAACTACTCTTATGTGGCACATTTTGCAGTAGGGAGAGAAACATAAACGCGTCATTCCAGGAACAGCAGACAGAATGTATCCAGGTCATGTCAGATGGCGCAGACATAGTGTATCCTCAGCTCAAGGGGGGTGTACGACATAATGTATCCTCTGCTCACCAGATGTATTAGACATAATATATCCTTATCTCACCAGACACAGTAGACACAGTGTATCCTCATCTGAGCAGATTGAGTAGCCACAATGTATCCTCGCATCAACCACAATACACACAGTCTAGCCTCCTGTCACCAGATGTCATTGACACCAGGTGTTATTGTTTCCTACTGTATCTATCCTATACGATTGTTTCCTTGCTGTAGAGTACATAACCGAAAGAAATCCAAACGTAGAAGTTGTTTATGCAAGTAAGTAATTAAAAGTGCCCATAAAACAAAATTATCTTTGGTTTTGACAGGAAATGTGGATCTACACCTCACATGTTCTTCTCCGTTGGTTAGTGTCAGGGATTTGCTGGAGTCTGCTTGTTGGGACATGTTCTAGTACACCTGGCATGCTCTTAGTTGTTTATCTTCAGGGATTTAGTGGAGTCTGCTTGTTGTGACATGTTCTAGTACACCTGGCATGCTCTTAGTTGGTTAGCTTCAGGGATTTAGTGGAGTCTGCTGATGTGAAATGTTCTAGTACACCTGGCATACTCTTAGTTGGTTAGCTTCAGGGATTTAGTGGAGTCTGCTCATGTGAAATGTTCTAGTACACCTGGCATGCTCTTAGTTGGTTAGCTTCGGGGATTTACTGGAGTCTGCTTGGTGGGACATGTTCTAGTACACCTGGCATGCTCTGAGTTGGTTAGCTTCGGGGATTTACTGGAGTCTGCTTGTTGGGACATGTTCTAGTACACCTGGCCTGCTCTGAGTTGGTTAGCTTCAGGGATTTAGTGGAGTCTGCTGATGGTAAATGTTCTAGTACACCTGGCATGCTCTGAGTTGGTTAGCTTCAGGGATTTAGTGGAGTCTGCTGATGTGAAATGTTCTAGTACACCTGGCATACTCTTAGTTGGTTAGCTTCAGGGAGTTAGTGGAGTCTGCTGATGGGAAATGGTCTAATACACCTGGCATGCTCTGAGTTGGTTAGCTTCAGGGATTTAGTGGAGTCTGCTGATGTGAAATGTTCTAGTACACCTGGCATGCTCTGGGTTGGTTAGCTTCAGGGATTTAGTGGAGTCTGCTGATGGGAAATGGTCTAGTACACCTGGCATGCTCTGAGTTGGTTAGCTTCAGGGATTTAGTGGAGTCTGCTGATGTGAAATGTTCTAGTACACCTGGCATGCTCTGAGTTGGTTAGCTTCAGGGATTTAGTGGAGTCTGCTGATGGGAAATGTTTTAGTACACCTGGCATGCTCTGAGTTGGTTAGCTTCAGGGATTTAGTGGAGTCTGCTGATGTGAAATGTTCTAGTACACCTGGCATGCTCTGAGTTGGTTAGCTTCAGGAATTTAGTGGAGTCTGCTGATGTGAAATGTTCTAGTACACCTGGCATGCTCTGAGTTGGTTAGTTTCAGGGATTTAGTGGAGCCTGCTGTTGGGACATGTTCTACTACACCTGGCATGCTCTGAGCTGGTTATCTTCAGGGATTTAGTGGAGTCTGCTGATGTGAAATGTTCTAGTACACCTGGCATGCTCTGAGTTGGTTAGCTTCAGGGATTTAGTGGAGTCTGCTGATGTGAAATGTTCTAGTACACCTGGCATGCTCTGAGTTGGTTAGCTTCAGGGATTTAGTGGAGTCTGCTGATGTGAAATGTTCTAGTACACCTGGCATGCTACAAGTTGGTTAGCTTCAGGGATTTAGTGGAGTCTGCTGATGTGAAATGTTCTAGTACACCTGGCATGCTCTGAGTTGGTTAGCTTCAGGGATTTAGTGGAGTCTGCTGATGTGAAATGTTCTAGTGCACCTGGCATGCTCTTTGTTGGTTAGCTTCAGGGATTTAGTGGAGTCTGCTGATGTGAAATGTTCTAGTGCACCTGGCATGCTCTGAGTTGGTTTGCTTCAGGGATTTAGTGGAGTCTGCTGATGGGACATGTTCTACTACACCTGGCATGCTCTGAGTTGGTTAGCTTCAGGGATTTAGTGGAGTCTGCTGATGGGACATGTTCTACTACACCTGGCATGCTCTGAGCTGGTTATCTTCAGGGATTTAGTGGAGTCTGCTGATGTGAAATGTTCTAGTACACCTGGCATGCTCTGAGTTGGGTAACTTCAGGGATTTGCTGGAGTCTGCTGGTTGGCAAATGTTCTAGTACACCTGGCATACTCTGAGTTGGGTAACTTCAGGGATTTGCTGGAGTCTGCTGGTTGGCAAATGTTCTAGTACACCTGGCATACTCTGAGTTGGGTAACTTCAGGGATTTGCTGGAGTCTGCTGGTTGGCAAATGTTCTAGTGCACCTGGCATGTTCTGAGTTGGGTAGCTTCAGGGATTTACTGGAGTCTGCTGGTTAGGTAATGTTCTTGGTTAGTGGCAGGGATTTGCTAGAGTCTGTTGGTTGGGTCTGTCTAACTGCTTGTGAGAAAGGATGGGCTATCCGCCATCCGAGGCCTCCAGTCTCTCCACAGATGCCACTCCCTTGCCCAAGTCAGTGTTACGGGAATGCGCAGCACCGAGAATTACTTCATCCGCTACTCATTCACGAACGGTAACTCGCCAAAATTATCCTTGTTATGTCGGTAAGACTAGAGGGTCCGTCCCCGCTTATCTGTTGAAGCAGTTCCTGGTTCTGCTCGTACGGCAAGCTGTGGGAGCAAAGCTCAGAAATCAACAGAAAATCCCAGAGCCTTAATTAGTGGGTGGATCTGAGGGGGTTCCTTGTTACTAAGCCTGGGGCAAGACTGGCACCTGCTGCTATGTTTAGTTTCAGTATTGCAAGCATATGCGCTTTGCCTTCAGACAGCAGCATGTTCTTATTTTTTTTATTTTTGTACTTGTAGACTTAATTTTTCTTGCATATGTTTTTGAGTTTGTATTTGTTTTATTGCAGTTGTTTCAGAGGTTAAATGCAAGAATGAGTCAGTGGATGGATGAATGGATGCATAGGTGCAAAGCTGAGCGACAGAGTTCATGTATGATGATTTGGTGATTACCTTAACCCATCAGTGACACAAAAGGCACTATCATTCATAAGCCAGACCTGTTGTCATTGCCAGTGCTTGTTTAAGGTATATGTGCTTGTTGTTGTGGGATGTGTCTGGGTATACTAACAAAAAACTCACAGCAAAAACGAGATGTTCTCTCTAATTAAAAATAAAACAGATTGGAAGACGAAGGCTATGATGAGAATGTGCTGTTTGCCCCCCAGTGTGTGTTCCACTGGTCAAACAGTGAGAAGGAGAACTGCGTGCGGTTAGTTTCGCGCACTCACCTCGCAGGGATGTACAGTTTTGGTAAATCGAGCCGTGATGATCACAAACAGTGACCTCCGGTGTGGTTGTTATCAGAAAACGATGTTGATGTGTACCATGTTAAGTAGCACTTTTAAAATCAGGGTGCGATATTATTTTTTTAATGGTTGCATGCTGCCACCTAGTGGAACGGTATGGCGCTACTCTCGACATTAACAATTGAATTTGGAAATTCGTTTTGTGCAGTCATGGCCTTATACAAATATTTATTAATAAAATGGAAATATCTTATATGACTTTTGAAAGCTTCATCTCTTCAAGTCTATCGTTCCTCTGTTTCTACTGTGCCCTCATCACAACTACAGTGGGATTTCCTCTGTGGCAATTACGCAGTCGGAATTACGGGCACCATGTGGCTTGGGGTACACGGAATGCAAAATTAGCCCGGTTTAACAGGTATCCCCCCATGCAAGGAACAGTACGTCATTTGTGCCAGAATGTTTTCTTGGGCGGCTGTGGCCACGCCCAAAACTTATGCGCCCCATTTCCACTACTGATGCAGGCCCACTCGCAGGTCCCTTTATGCCCACTATAGGCCCCTTCTATGCTGTACTCCGTTGTGTCTTTCAATGAGCCGTGCTGCTCTGTCCCCTCCCTTCATTTCCTCAATGCAAATCTTCTTTTCTTGTGCTGCCTGCTCTGGCAATCTGCTGTTTAATCATTTTTCTCCCCCCGGCTTTAACCCGCATCACCTTGGTTACATTTTTTTGTTCCTTCACTCTTCCATCTCTTCATTCCTTGATCCTTTACGATCTTCCTTCCTCCTCCTTTATGTTCATTTATTCTCTTTCTTTTCCTCTTTACTTTGATCATTTTCTGTTTCTCCAATTCACTTCTTCATTCTGCTGCCCTCTTATCTTGCTTCACTTCTCCATGGCGAGGTCCACCAGGGATCAAAATCACACCAAGTGGAACCTGGCGAGCTTGCCCCCTGGAAAAAAAAGCAAAGCAATGAGAAATAATTTAGCTATAACCTTAACTCCCAGGGAATGTCATGAAGAGCATCTTGTAAAACCTGTCCTTATCTTTGCAGCCAGCACATAATTAGGAAAGAACAGCTAGCAAAAAATGTTATAAGATTAAGTTTGTCGCTCGTGATGAGTATGATTTGGAATAAATTCCCATTCAGAATATTTTTCCTACTTTGGCACCTATTGTTTTGATTGGTACGGAAAAAGTATATTAAAAATAAACATAAAATCTGTCTATCACCTTACCCAACAACGATTAAAGCATTCTTTTTTGTTTGTTTTGCATGTTCCTGTACTGACCTCACCTGCCTGCATACCTTTCAGTTGCTTTACACCTTTATGGGGAAATGGCGTCACATTCCCTCCATCTGTTGGCCCTACTGATATCTGTATTTGCCCTGTCTATGTTGTTTATCATGTTGTGCCACCGTGCAGGGTAGTAACTGTAGAGCTTTTCTTGGTAGATTCAGGCTGTTTCGGGTCAGTCCTCTGGGCCCATGTGCTGCTGCAGGTGGCCAGCTGAGGGAGGCTACCATGCTCTTGAAGACAGTAGCCATCTGGCGTGTCTGCCGGACCATACTGATGAAGGGGGTCAGTTTAGGGCTTCATCTAATTATTATAGTCAGGCTGGCTGCACTTCTTTGTCATGAAAGCCGGTGTCTTTAGGACATTTGCTGATGGATTCTGATTGGACAGGCGTGCAAGACTGTCACATGGTGGGGTGAGGTTGGGGAGTTTCCCTATACATTCTGGTTGGCAGAGGTAGCTGCATTGGTCATGAGGGAGCTTGGGGCATTTATTGATGGATCCTGGATGATTAAACCCATGCTAATAAAGCTGGAAGTGACTGAAATTTCCCGATAAATCCTGATGGTTGGTTGGTGTGATCTATTATGTTGATGAAGGGGGCGAGTTTAGTGCATTTCCAATGGGTGCTGGTTGGTTGGTTGGTTGATTTTGGTTGGTTGGATGTGGTTTGGCCACTGTGCTCAGTTAGTGACATATTCACATCTCAACAATTGTCTAGTTTGGTTTAGCTGATAAATTCCAGTTATTCCTTTATATATAAAAATTGCATGGTTTTCCTGCTTTGCAGAAATCGTACTATAAAACGGTCACATAATATCAAGTCAGGATTTTTAAGCAGGGACAAATCTTATTATTTTAAGGAAAGGCTTGCTACTAGACCTGTCCACCAGACATCTAGCATTAAATCCAATAATCAGAAAGGACTAGTGCAATAAATATTTGACCAAAAGAAATAAAGTATGTCACTCGTTAACTCATAATTTTTTCAATTACCATCTTGCTAGCGTATTTTGTACAGTTCACAAAGTTGTTTTCAGATTCAAATGCCTTCATTGGTCCTCACATCATTCATGGAGGAAAACACAATAGTGTGTCTAAATGACATTATCAGGAGTATGATTCCATAAAGAGATAAACACTTTATCCCTAAATGTTATGTAATAAGCAATATTGCTTCAGTTAATCTCATAGTAATAGAAACCTTATTGTGTCAATACGTTTCAGCCATCCAGCATTGCGTGGCTTCTTCATGACATACAAAGAACACTGCGCCCGGTTCACAATAAGTAGTCCATCAACATGTGTTGCTCTTTTTATTTTAACTAGTGACATGTTACGTAATTATGGAGCAACCTTTCCTGGGAGCTAGAGAGTGTCTTACTTTATATATTGAGGCAGAATCTCCAAGGTAATGTGAAGGGCTCATCCATATAGTCAGATGATGCTCCTCGGTGAAGAGTCCTCCTCCGTCAGACTATCGTTGGTGTGTAAGTTTATGTCCTCTCGCTCCGCAGTCATGAATTGCTCCGCTCATATCCTTTAATGGTTTGGGTATGGATTGCTTCCTCATCATGAGTCCTGTGATGGTTGGTAAGAGAATACTTTTGCAGCTCAGACTCTACAAATCGTACTCCTATGGATTGCTCTCTTTACTCATTCCCAACTATGGGTGTCGCAGGGATTGCTTCCTTTTTGCACTTTTCAGATTGTCATGGGCTTCTCCCACAGCTTGTATCCTTCTGTAATTAATTCAGGGATTGTACTAGACTAGAGCATGGGTACTCACAAACATTTTCCAGGGGGCCCAAAGGCTTGGCCTGTGGTGTGACCAAGGGCTGCACTGATGCCAGCAGGTTGGCCGGTGGGAGTGAGGCGGAAGGGATGTAAGGTGGGCATCGGGGAAGCGAAGCATTTACATCTAAAGGCTGAAATACACAATGTGAAACCAGAAAACCTGGGATCCATCCTCACTTCGCCAAACGACGCTCAACATCCTGTGATTCCGGGCAAATCGCTTAATCTCCCTGTGTCTATAAAAAATGAATGTTTCCTTATGTAACGCAACTGGTGCCCATGTAAAGCGCTCTGATACCTGATACCTTCGGGTCAAGTTCGCACTATATAAAACTCTGGGGAAAAAATAAATAAAAAATGGTGTGATCCTAGGCAATTGTTTTATTTTACTTTACCGCTTTTTTCTTCCTTATCGAATACATAACTTGGGAATGCACACTTTTATGTAATATACTTTATTGTTGTCCATGTATAATAGTAACCCAGGCCACTCAGAGTGCGCACATGACAACTGACTTGCCTCTTAGTTCACTATTTGTATTGTTGCCAGTGTAGGGGGAAGCATGAATGTTTCTAAATCCATATTTGCAAGCTATCCCTTTTTAAAAAATACTTCTCAATGCACTGATATAATCTGATATACTACGGTCAAACGCTTCTACATGTTAAAGTATTACACTTTTAGAATTCTGAAGAGACTTTATCATATTTTCACACATTTGTTGCAAGATGTCTTTATAAATGACGGTGTTCCTAAAGTTAAGTGGTGCAGGACACCTTAGTTACTTCCTGTCTTTAAGTTAAGTTAAACTTTAAATAAATGCTTGCCCCCATATTTAACATCTATATCAATGTTAGTGCTGAGTCGAGGAAAAAGGAGCCCAGTGCTTCTGTTGACCAGGGGACTGCCTGTAAAGTTCAGCCGGGCCGCACGTGGCCCTCTAGCGGCACTTTGAGTATCACTGTCTAGAGCTTCTACTCTTTTGAGGTCTGTTCAGAGTGGTTTCGGAGCTTGCACCCTTCTCTGGTTAGGAGAGAGGTCTCTCTGTAGCTTGTACCTTCTACCTGCTTCCATAGCATACACCCTTCTACATTTGAGTCATGTATTGCTCCTGCAGTTGGTATCCTTCTAAGGTTTTGTTCTACATTGCAGCCAGAGCTTGTGGACTTCTAGAATCTGGTTATAGCCCCCCCCATACTCCCTTCAAAATTATGCAGTATTCACTTCAGCTAAGGAGATTGGCGTTCTCCTCTTATTGATAGTTATGTTGTAAATGACATTCCTACTCTCTGATGTGCTAATGGCCGTCTCTCATTCAAGTTATTAACTATTTTATTCTCTAGTACAGGATGTCTATTATGTCGCATCCATAATGTGTGCTCTGCAGCTTTCTTTTAGCTAGTCACATTGAAAGTGACCACTTTTTAAAATTATGATTTTACCTCACAAAGAAAAAAAATCCTCTTCAATTGTTTCTTCACCATGTACTGCCTTCAAATGCAAAACAGATGTTCTTATGCA
Organism: Triturus cristatus; assembly: GCF_964204655.1. NCBI lineage: Eukaryota > Metazoa > Chordata > Amphibia > Caudata > Salamandridae > Triturus > Triturus cristatus. The sequence goes on from NC_140580.1 coordinate 962,786,362, forward strand.
GAACCTGCTCTCCCAGCTACAGCATTTTTGCTAGAATCCAATGAATGTATGACGGTACAATGCATACATTTACAACGCATGCCTTTACAACGCAGTTTTTACATCGCAACATCCTTTACAACGCATACATTTACATCGCATGCCACTACAACGAACTTTTTAAAACTACATTTACAACGCATTCCATTACATCACATCATACCTTTACAATGCATACCATTACAACGCATACCATTACATTGCATTTAAGGTAAGTGTTGGATAGTGTAGGGGTAAAAATTACTATTCTAACTCCAGGGGGTGAAACAGTAGGGTAAGTGTTGGATAGTGTAGGGGTACTATGAGTTGTAATGGTATGCGTTGTAATGACATGTGATGTAATGCCTGCGTTGTAGTGACATGCGTTGTAGTGTCATGCATTGTAGTGACATGCAATGTAATGGCTGCGTTGTAAAGGATGTTGTGATGTAATGACTGCGTTGTAAAGGTAGTGCGATGTAATGACTGCGTTGTAAAGGTTGTTTCTCCAACCCAACAGAAGCCCACTGCAGCCAGACTCTGAATTAGATCTGATCTGTAGTATGGAGCTGGGTGGATCTTGTGGGCTAGTCGTCTCTCTTTCCGTGTATTCCTGCCACAGTATGTCATACAAGAAGTCCCGCCCACAGAAAATGTTGCTGAATAGCTGCTCCCAACACTATTCATAACTGAATAATGTGGTTTCGCCAAGGCCCCACATGCAGATGGTTCCTGGGAGTCACCCTGCTTGGCAAAAGCATTGGCTGGTGGTGTGCCTAAAACGATTTTCTTTTTTGTGGTTTTGTGGAAATTACATTAATAATGTGTGCTCTGCAGCTTTCTTTTAGCTAGTCACATTGAAAGTGACCACTTTTTAAAATTATGATTTTACCTCACAAAGAAAAAAAATCCTCTTCAATTGTTTCTTCACCATGTACTGCCTTCAAATGCAAAACAGATGTTCTTATGCAGAACCTGCTCTCCCAGCTACAGCATTTTTGCTAGAATCCAATGAATGTATGACGGTACAATGCATACATTTACAACGCATGCCTTTACAACGCAGTTTTTACATCGCAATATCCTTTAGAACGCATACATTTACATCGCATGCCACTACAACGAACTTTTTAAAACTACATTTACAACGCATTCCATTACATCACATTATACCTTTACAATGCATACCATTACAACGCATACCATTACATTGCATTTAAGGTAAGTGTTGGATAGTGTAGGGGTAAAAATTACTATTCTAACTCCAGGGGGTGCAACAGTAGGGTAAGTGTTGGATAGTGTAGGGGTACTATGAGTTGTAATGGTATGCGTTGTAATGACATGTGATGTAATGCCTGCGTTGTAGTGACATGCGTTGTAGTGTCATGCATTGTAGTGACATGCAATGTAATGGCTGCGTTGTAAAGGATGTTGTGATGTAATGACTGCGTTGTAAATGTAGTGCGATGTAATGACTGCGTTGTAAAGGTTGTTTCTCCAACCCAACAGAAGCCCACTGCAGCCAGACTCTGAATTAGATCTGATCTGTAGTATGGAGCTGGGTGGATCTTGTGGGCTAGTCGTCACTCTTTCCATGTATTCCTGCCGCAGTATGTCATACAAGAAGTCCCGCCCACAGAAAATGTTGCTGAATAGCTGCTCCCAACACTATTCATAACTGAATAATGTGGTTTCGCCCAGGCCCCACATGCAGATGGTTCCTGGGAGTCACCCTGCTTGGCAAAAGCAGTGGCTGGTGGTGTGCCTAAAACGATTTTCTTTTTTGTGGTTTTGTGGAAATTACATTAATGGTGTGGCTCATGCCTTCAAGCTGCTACATTCGTAATTAAAATGCTTTTATGTATGAATATTAGAACTTGCCAAACCTAATTTTGACATGTAGAATAAACCTGTTTGACTGACCTAACTTTGGTATTGCTTTTCTCTTAGAAATGTAGATGTCTGGGTGGGACGTGGAGCACTTGCCTGAGCTGACGGGCCCTTGCCCGTTGTTGCCCGCACACCATGTTTTTCGGCTGGCTGCTGTTCGCGCTCCTACCTGGAAGATCGGCTGCGGAAGTCATTGCCGGTAAGGACAGCCTGACCCTCCCCCACTGCTCTTGTGGCAGAAGGGGATTTAGCTCTCTTTTTCTAAAGGTATTCAGATCGATTGTAGAAACATGTTGAGTAAGGAGAGAGAGTGGATTTGTTTTTTGGAGATGACCTCCTATGACTGTCCATGTGTGCAGACATGCATGACCTCTTTGCATTTCTTGCAGTTACTACTTTGGTGGCACAACTCATTGCCACGAATAGGGCTGCCTATCACCTGAGATTGCAAACTAGAGGAGGTACAGAGTGCAGCAAAGTGAGCAGAAACCATTTTAGTCTCTCAATTGTAACGAGCCAGTTATGAAATTCAAATGCTTTAAATGACAGGACTTTTAATTGTATCTGATGTCACCGCATAATCCTATTTTAACCAGATGTGTCCATGAGGTCTGGCAGTAGACTCCTGATGGTCCACTAGTGAGCCACACGGGCATATTCTGGACAGGGTCAGAGACTGTGCCCCTCCTCTGCTTTTTATCATCTTTAAATAAGCCCCCCGTGGGTGTCCGGCCGCTTTCTCATTCTATGTTTAGTGACAGGGCTGCTCAGAGTCCACACACCCTGCAGAGTGCATTGTTGGATATTTGTGGTGGGTCTGCCAGATGCTCTCAAAGTTGAACTTCAGCCGCTAACCTTTTTTTAAATATTGAAAAGTTGTGGGCAAGTCCTGTTCAGGTGGTGTTGCAAGCATTCAAAATGCTTTATGGACACAGGGTTGTGTCACAAACATGTAGCGTCTCCTGCAATCCACGTTTAGCTGATCTCAGGTCCGCTTCCTTTAGGATTGACTAGCTCCTTTCTTCAAGTATGTTTGTTAATGTATGTGTGTTGTTCCAGATAGCCTGTTGTGTGGTATTATGTTTAGTTCTCTATTTGACATCACAGCAGTTTAAACAGACCTATTCTTTTCAATATACATACCATACCGTCTGTTTTCCAGCCTATATCACTCACATCTAGGCGCATCCCCGAGGAGTAATTCCTTTTTACCAAATGTCATTAGCTCTTTGAGTGTATTCAGTGGTGTATATGCTTTGAATTGCACGAGAGACTATTTTACATTTACCTGCTCCTCCCTTCATTGGCTCCTCATTGCTGATGTCGTCACAAATGCACATTTGTGTGTGCCTTTCTGGACATGCTAACACATTGAATACAGACCTGTTAGCTTTGCCAATGCCTGATTTATTTTATTTTCATGATCATGAATTTGTAAACACCGCTGCCTTGCCCTGGCCTAATTCATGCATTACAAAATGATGATTTAGCCCTTCAGACTTACAGGTGTTCTCTGTATCTGCACCATGTACATGTCGAACACCTACAGCTTTGGCATTGATTCTTGAGATACCTGTCCGAGTGTGGCATCACGCCCTACTGACCTTGTCCTTGTATCTTCTCTACAGCACAATGCAGGTACCCTCTGGGGATGCATGACCGCACCATCCGTGACGAGGACATCACTGCTTCCAGCTACTGGCATGAATCCACTGGACCTCAGTACGCAAGGTAATGTGTGGGTCAGGCTATCTTTGCAGGTTGCTGAAGAAACTCTGCAGGGTACAGCTGCCACATTGCACGTCTAGAACAGAGGTGTGAGTGGTGGTCCATGAAAGCCACATCCATGACCGATTTGGAGGATAGCCTCATGAAATTCTTTAACATTGAGTGAAAGGAAGGCGCATCACTGAGTCAGTTCATCTTTGTATCTTCAGTGTACAGTCTTGATCGGCTTAGTCAAGTAGGATGGATGATGCAACATGTGAAAGGATTGCACCCCTCAAGAATGCACCTCCTCCTTGAATGTCTCATACCAAATTTTCAAAAGTAATATATCTGTACTTGAAGTAATGCTCCTGCTCTTCTATCCATATGCTTATAAATGTAATTCATATATGTGCACTTAAGTATACAAACATGTGATGGATGGAATGCTTAAATTAGGACTGACTATATTAATATGGACACTAAAATACACACCATTACTCAACATAAAAAACCTAGACACAGGACTAATATTTGAAAAAAAAACATAACCAAGAAATGAAATCTCATGATGCTAGAGCAGAGGTCTTCAAACTTTTGGATGCCGAGACCCCCCTGTCAACATTTTGAGGTGTAAGGACCCCCTCCTAACAAAAATTCTAAACCTGTAGGCAGGGCTACTGGAATTATGAGGCAGGTGAGGACCAAATTACGTGAGAGGCTTGACTAAATTGTGTGGGAAGAAAATGTAAATGATGTTATGTGATGCTGCGTATTTTGGGATAGCATTGCTTCATTGTTTTGAAATTAATTTTTTACACACAGTAACACTGAGGAAAGATTTTACCCCATTAGTACGTGTTTATAACCAAAATACAGCAATTAACATCAGAAAGATTTCTAGTCAACCTTTGTGAAGGACCTTCCACTCCGCAGGATTACGTGCTGCCACATTAGAAGCTCACCTGGCCCTGGCCGGGAGCAGCAGGGTTCCCTTAAAACCCTGGCGGTCTTCTGCAGAGTTAAGCAGTTTACCCATGCAGCTTTCCTCTCACCCCCTCCCTTCCATCCCTCTCTCCTCTCCTCTCCCAACCCCAAATCCCTCTCTCACTTTGCAGGCCATTTTCTTTCACCCCTTTGTACAATTTCTGAACTCTCCCCATTCAACCTCTCACTTCACCTTTAATCACCTCTTGCCATTCTGTCTTTTCACTGTCCTCATCTCTAACATTCTCTTGAATTTATCTCATGGCCTCTCTGGCCCTGTCAATTCCCGTGCCCCTCATCACTTCTCATTCACCTTGTCTCTCCATTCAAATTTTTGTCTATTGTATCTTAAACCTCTCCAGTCCCCCCATTCATCTTTCACATCTCCCCTTTCTTCTAACAGAAGCCCTCACGTTTGGTTCACACTCACTTCTTGCGTGTCCACACTTCGGCAATTCACATTTCTCCTCATCCCTGACCTCTTCAATCAAATTCTCTCACTACCTTGCTGTCCTCTCCCATCCTCTCATCGCTCCTCAACAAAGCATACGGGTCGGACCCGTATGCTCCTCTTGGCCTTTGCCACTCTGCTTATTGTTCCCTAATTGAAGAAGGGATGAGCTGTCTGTCTCGCTGTTTTGGTGCAGGCCGCACAGTTATGGAACTTGCACCCTCCTTTGCTTCGCTCCACCAAGAATTTATTATCCTTTAGGAAAGATATACAAACCTTTCTCTATGCTCTGTAGGTTACCCCATTTGGCAGGTTCTCCTTATCCTTCTGTGTGTTTCTCATTTGCCTTCAGGCAGCAGATGGTTATTAGCCCCAGGACACCTTTTGGTAACAGTAGCGCACTACAAATATAAATAATAATAATAGGCAGAAGCAGGGGAGCCACTAGACCAGAACTTTGGGGGGTGGGGGGGGGGGGCTAACACTCCCCAGCCAGGGCGGGCCCTAACACTGGTTGCACATGGTGCAATAGTCTTTTTTGGTGCCCCACCCCCGTTTCCTTCATTTCCATGAATTCCCTCACTACCACTTACCAACAATGCACCTCATCTCTCTATAGCACCTTTCTGACAAACATTTCATTTTTTATAGCGCTACTCACAGTTTACTTACTCACACTCATTTCTGTAATCTGCATGGTACATACTCTTTGTAGCAGGCACATTAACCCTCTGCACTGTGTGGGTAGCAAGAGTGCCCATGTGAGTGCATGGTGAGCGATGCAACAGTGTAAGAGTAGGGTGAGAGGAGTGACAGCAGGGTGAGTGAGGTGGCCATACGAATTTGGGTGCAGATGCAAGTTCAGAATGGGACGAATAATAATACTGGAGCTTGATAGCGCAAACAGCTACCTCAGCAACAGAGGTGTCCCGGCGCTCTAGCAGCAAGCATTGCGTGCAGGGAGGTTTAGCACTGGAGCCAGGCCTAGTCAAGACTAAAGAGCCATGTCTTCAGCGTTTTTCTGAAAAGAATGAATATATGATTACTGATGGGCTTGTTTGAGTGAGTTGCATATTGAGCAGTGAGGGGGACAGGTGAGTGAAGTGTCACATGAGTGCAGGGTGAGTAGTGTGCTCGTGTGACTGCAGGGTGAGGTATAGGGTGAACAGCGCAAGTGCATTGTGAGTGCAGAGTGATCACTGTGAGTGCAGGGTGAGCGGGTGAATGGTGTGAGTGCATGGTGATCAGTGTGAAATAAATAATGTGCTGATCCTGCAACAAACTTCCAGTCCTATGGTTAGGCTTGCCAGCAGATTATTTTGATGGCCCAGTCGGTACAAAAATAAGCAGTCACCTAAAGCTGTATTTTAAGCACTTATCTGTGCATAGAACAACAAATATAAATAGAAAGCACTTTTAATTGTGTTCTAGGGCTGCCTCAATGATCCATGACTGATAAGAGAACAAAGACAGAAAAGTGATAAAATAAATGAATACATTCTTTTTTATTTATAAGTCTATTTAGTGTGAAGAGGAGACCTTTGCAGGCTCTTTAAACATGGCAGGCATTTTTCTTTTGGCAGCCCTACTTTATATTCCTTTTCATGAAATGCATTCTCACACTTCTGCAGTAAATGTAAAATACAAATGTAAGGAATAGGCATAGTGGGGACGCAGGGGGTACTGGAACCAGGAAAAAACACTAAGCCTCTGTAACCAGTTTACAAAGGCATCTAAATATGCAAATGGTCTTTAAAGACCTGTGAAAAACTAGGACAGGCGTGCCGGAGATAAGACTCCAGACACTGCCCAGCTGAGTCTCCAGCAGCTCGAGTTGCACTGCAGCAGCCCGGGCTGAGACACAGGACGGGGGAAGAGGGGGGGCTGAAGCCCTTGGGCCTCAGAAGTGTGACTGGGAATGCGCGACCCCCTTTGCATCGCTCCATGGCCCCCCTGGGGGTCGCGCCCCACAGTTTGAAGACCCCTGTGCTAGAGCAATTGAAAATATCAATTTAGTATCAATGGGGAAGAACTTTGCACACGCTGCCACCTACTGGCCACAAAAAGTACAGCATTTCAAGCAAGTTATGGATACATCATTCTCAGCCCAAATTTGTTTTCCGAAGTTGACAAGGCTCTATAAGCAATGCCAACTGAGGAAGCAACGCAAATGTTACAATTATTGTACAAAAAAATTATTTAACTTTTAAAAGTGAGGAATTCATCTCAATTTCAATATAAGCATTGAAACACCAGAGTGAACCCCTTCCTTGCTGCGCAACACAAGAATAAAGTTTCTAAGAGATAATGTCAATTCACCAAATACAATATTCCAAATGCAATTATTTTTCAAAATGAATTCACTGACGCTCAGAATGACAGTTACAAAACTATTATATTGTTTGGCATTTTTCTACAATTCGGTGTTTTTGGTCAAAATGAGTAAACAGTGTTTTTCCCTCCTTATAATTTCTTAAGATTGAAATGAGTGTTTGTGTTTTAGGCATTGTAGCTTTATCATTCCTTCCTGCATATACGTCTGCCATTGCTTTGTGGGAAAACTAGGTCTGCACTTCATCTATCAGCTCGAGGTGGTTGAGGTGTCTGTGTGTTGTGTGTCTCTGTGTGTGTGTAGGTACATGCATTTGTCAGTGTTCGCGTTTGTAGGCAAGCAATATAATGGAAGTGTGGCTGAGCATCAAAATTCCCAGAACTAGCTCTGTACGCTTTTGGAACTCCCAGTAATACTTTTCTTAAAGAGAACCTTGCAAGCATCGTGAGCGCCACTTTTTTCTTCTTGAAAGTAGATTCAGATGCTCTTCCCTAAGAAACTCTGGGGAAAAGAGTGCCAAATGGTTAATTTTCACATAAATGGATTTAACAATTCAGAGTTTCTGAACAGACAGCAATAACACCACATATATTTTGTTGTTTTCATACTATCCTCATGGGTGATTGGTGCTTACTCAAATCTTAGTCACACACCATATTTATTCTATATATGTGTGTGTATATTGTATATACCCTATATAATCAGAAGGAGACCGGTTCAACAATATTGCATGGTCAGGCCCAAGACAGCAGTGGGATATAATAGAAGGTTTTTAGGTCTCGCCTGAGCCAGCGTGCATGTGATGCTCTGCGAGACTTTTTGTAAGGGGGCTTCAAAATCTGACCACACACTTGTGCGTGTGGTTTGTTTTTGGTCTGAGACTATTTGCCTTTGCGTGCGTCTTTCTAAGAAAGACCGCACGCAATTGGGCAAAGGCGTGTGCATGTCCCGCCTTTGCTCTGCCCACGGCCTATTGCTTGCGGTTACCCACACAGGCACCATCTGTTTTGAATTCGTGCCCAGACTCGTGCGCGTTAATTCAAAACAGATGTCTCACTGTGGCACGCGCTCGCGCACCACTCACGTGCTTGTTGTAGTAGTTGTTGCATCTCAGCTCATCCCCTGTCTGTCTGTCTGGGTCCCTCTCTCTTCAGTATGTCTCCTCCCTGTATATCCGTGTGCCCTTCTCTCTCCTCCTGCCCGCTCGTTCCCCGGCCCTTTCTCTTCACCTGCCTCCCAGTCCTGACTCTCTCAAACCTCTCCTCGGTGTCTCAGCCTGTCTTCCGTGCTTCTGCTTCAGGGCCGGTCCGTTTTCCTATTCTCTGTAACTTTCCTTTCTCTGTCTGTGCGTCGACCCCTGGCCCTGACTCTCTCATGCCCACCCATGTGCTCTGGGTATCCTCTCCCCCTCAGGGACTGCTTGGTGCATGGCTTCTGCTGCACACGCGCTCTGCCTTGTCTTACCTTTCACTCCCCGTCCCAACATCAGCTATTATTACCCCGCTCTCTCCGGCGTCTTCTGCCTGCTTCCCATCACACACATTTTCTCTCTTTCTCTCCAAACTCCTGTCTCCCCTCATTTCCCCCACCCCGTCCCCATCCCCCCAACCGCGGGTGCAGCTCACCTGTCTCCGCGGCTCGTGCTCAGCCACGTGCGCAGGGCTCTGGCCATTGGCTCCCTCCTTGCCTGTCCCATGCCACCCGCGGGATGCCGGGCATTGGCTGGGCCTGCTCCTGATGGCCTGTGCGGTGGGCGCTGCAGACAGGTGCCTTGCCCCCGTGGCCCGAGGCTGGTGGGTTCTGAAGTGGCAGCGCATGCACCGAGGTGGTATATCCTGGAGACAAGCGCCCTGAGCAGGTCTCGCAGGCGAATACTGGTGGGTACTGAAGGTCGATGCCCTAATAGAGGTGGGCTGTTGATGGTAGTTGGGTCCTCAAAAAGGTGACCTGCCCTTGTCTTGAAGGCAGGTGTCCTGTGCCGGCTCGTCCTTGATCTTGGTGCTCTGGGCTGATGGGTCCTGGATGCTGGTGCCCTAAGCTGCGAGGTCCTGGAGGAGGGAGATCTGGTTCTTGCAGAAGGCGGGTTCCTTCCTACGCGTGAGCGCTGCAGGAAGGTTTCCTGCACCGGTCCTGTCCATCTGCTGCACAGTCTCCCTTTATCTGTTCCAGTACTGGCGGGCTGCTCCCGTCTTGCCTGAGCTCCACGGGCTGCTCTCCTCTGCCCGGTGCAGCCCCTTACCCCCGGCCGATACTGGCAGGCTGCTCCCGTCCCCCCAGAGCCTGTCTGCGTATCTGTACATATATAGGATTACCATATGTGTGTGCTCATGCCATTACATAACTCAGTTTATCTAAATCAATCGGTGTGTATGAATGTATATGCACATATGAATGATGTATATTTTATATATGAAGGATAAGCCTGTGTATGTTTGCCATTGCATAATTGATGTAATCTATTTCAACCAGTGTACGTGCACATATCTAGATGTATACACACAAGCTGTACTTTCAGTGAGCGAGAGTTGAGACTGTAGACTCACAGATCTGAGCCGAGTGCACTCATTTCGAGGGACAGGATTCAGGAGCAGAGCAGGCCACATTCATCCTAGAGGGGAGGCCACGTCAGAACATACTAACGCTTTAGTGCTGTGGGCAGGCGGTGCCACTAGCAAATTATGGGAAAAAGTGATGTGTGAAATGCCTGAGTTAATCTCAGCGTGGTTCTCCTTCGGGTGCATTCTAGTCCATCTTTTGTGTTTTGCCCACCATGCCACTGTAGTCTCTTTTATGCTACATAGCTAAACACTTATAAGGTTCCAAAGGCGAGACCTATTGGCTATGCCAATGCTTGTTCTGAAATAGTTCATGCAAAGCCTACACACGAGTCCTAAAACTTCTGCTTTAACTGTAAGTGGTACCTAACTACCAGAATTACACAGCGCCTGGAAACCCTCGCGGTTGACAATTATCGCTCTACAAATCCACTTTACATTACATTACAAACTTAGCTTCCCTGACTTCAATTATCCCTCAAGTATCAGCTTTACGTTTAAGTCGGTGAAGCAAAAATCTTCTCTGAAAATGAGCTATCTAGTGTCTGAAGATGTACAGTTTTGTAGACGTTTTGCATGGTCAGTGGCACTACAGTGCCCCTTGGCAATACAGCCATTGTGCTGGCAGAATAAGTTGTAGGTGGAACTTGACTTGATCAGCCTAGTGGGTGCAGTTCTTGCCTGGGAAGGGGGTTAGAACAATGACTAGGGCGCCGCTGTCCTCCACCAAAGCCAAACCTACCAGCCTTTGGCGTTCACTGTCTCACGGTCATGGTCCTAGGTGCCATATGCATTCATGGCTCTCCTCCCTAGCTAACTACCCAGGGCAACTCAAAGCAGAGAAGGCGTTGCATGCATGGGCTGACAACGCTCAATAGGCCTGTCTTTCCTTAGGCTGGATGAGCAGAAGGAAAAGAGGAACATTTGATCTAGAACATTGCTAAACACTGAAATGCCACTGAGACACCCAGGAGAGTCAGCAGTGCTATTAAGGATGATTTAATCATGTAAAAAAGAAGCACACAGGAAGGCAAATATCATTTGCAGAGCATTTCAAGGACTTTAAAAGAGCTCAGGCTGGCACGTAGGCTGCCATGTTGGACCAGTGGGCATGTGGCCTTCTTGTGATCAATTCAGTTATTTTATGCTATGCTATATGCTATGTTATGTTTTGTTAATTATTCGTGTATAGCAATCATTCACCAACAGTATCCAGACGCTTTACACAGACATCAAGATATAGGCATAGATTCAATTGGGAAGGAATGCATGAAATGATAGGTTTGCTTGAAAACCCATGTCTTTTCATTTTCTCAAAATAATGTAAAATCCGATTCATGGAGAATATTGTCAGACAGAGAGTTCCAGATTACATGAGCTAACTCTGCACACAAAGCTGGTCTGCCAGACCTGTTCTTCCGAATCTTTGGGACATTGGGTCGGTTGGCATGTGAAGATCTCATATTACGCGATGGAGTGTACTTTTACTCCTTCATAGTCAGAAATAGGGGTGCTGATCCACTCAAGCTTTGACATAAGACACGGAGAGTTCTCTTTATTTCAGTCAAAAAGACCATAAAAGCACATACAACTACTTTCAGGAGCATGATACATTAAAAGGAAGGTGCCTCGTGCAAAACTATAATTAATTAAAACCAACTTTCACAAATACAAACACGTAAGTCATATATCAAAGAAACAAATAAAATTATGGAAGTTACATAAAAATAGTGTGAAAACAACATTGAGTTGCGAAGTCGAAGGTCAGATTTTAAGAATAGGCCCGCTGTAAAACACACAGGAAGCTTTGGAATGAATCTTTGCTTCACTGAACGCCAGTGGAGCTTTTGATGTGGCGGAGTGGCATGCACACTTCTATGGAGTTGAAATATTAGTTGCGCGACCTCATTTTGTATTACCTGTAGCCTATAAACGATGGCATTGGGAAGACCTAAGTAAACCGGATTGTCAAAATTGAGTCTGGAAATTTTGACGCTGTTACTGTCCTTTTCTGTGCCTCGATCTGGAGAAAAGGCACAATTTTCCTAAATATTTCCAATAGGCATGTGCATTGGGATATCACCGATCCAACTTGTGGTTTCAGAGTTAAATTAATGCGAACGATAACACTCAAACCGTGGCCGAAGATATTGTTTTGGGTACTGTACCCATTTCAGGCGTCCAATGAAATTAAAAAGTTTGAACGGGGTATTCAAAAATTAGGAAGAAATGGCGCTCTGCAGGTAAACGTAGGTAATGTGAACTCCAATGTCTGATATGGTGCAAAACAGGGAGGGGAGATCCCTGAAACCCCTCAAATTGTGTAGGAATTTTTTTTACCTACAACCAAGCAATAAGAGCAATCCTGTGCACACATACAATCGATTAAATCAAAATTGACATGAGTAAGTACAACTTGACAAAAGAAACATCCGCATATATGCTAGTGATTCTGTTTAATAGGCGTATCCAGCCGACACGTGTTTCGTCATGGGACGAGTAGACCACGACTCTTCAGGGCTGGAGAGAATATAAAAACATTACATGCTAAGACATATGCCATAAGGCAAACGTTTGCAAATTTTTACATAGTCCAAACGTAGAATACCACGCCAATGTGGAGATAAAACAAGAGAAAAACACCACTACTTCAAGAAGGTACTGAAGTGCTGATAAAACAAAGGTATAGAGTAAGCCTGCACCACCAATCGGTGAAAAGACACAAAGAAAGGGAAGAAAGGAAAAAAGAACAAAATTATCCCCAATGCACCAAAATCGAATGGAAGGTACAAAGGCTAGAATCTCTGTGAGTGCAGAATCAACAAAAACATCCATACCTGAAGCTAATGCCAAAAGGACAGTAGATACTGAAACAAAGAACAATACGAAAAAATAATAAAACGACTGTGTGTTCAAAGAAGCGAAAACAATAATCCCAAAAGAAAGTCTAAAACACAGTAAACGAGAATATCTTACCCCTCAACCGGTGATAATTCCAACCCGGTTGGGTAACGCAAAAGTGAAAACGGTGGGTCAGTAAAGCTGGGCAAATCGGTATAATCTCTGTACAGATGAAAAATAGCACCCCCGATATGAGTGGCCAAAAAATCATATGTGATACGTAGGTAAGACTAATAGTACATGAATAATTCGTACCTCCAAAATTTCAGCCAAAAAAGTCTTAAATAGCTTCCAGCCGCCAGTCACGTATAAATCAGTGGCAAAGACAACGTATTCTTAAATAATGGTTCCAACCCGTGAGTGTCGGGCAAAAGTTTCAGCTAGAAAAAGTCTATGCGAAAAAGTGTCTGAAATAAAAACAAAAGCAGGAGCCAAAGTCAGGTAACAATAATGCCTCCCACAATGCTTATTCAAAGAAAGACAAAGGTACCATGTCAACATCAATGTCGGAATCAGAGGAAACAATCAAAATTAGAAATTTATTCGCTACTTACATGTTGAAAGGTGTGTCAAAACATCCTGGCGGCATCCATTCCGTGTGCGAGTGAATCCGGGACCCGTAACCCGGAAGTGCTTAAATATCAGGACAAAGCCCAAACACTAGAACGTTAAATGCGTATATTAAGTAACACCGGAAGAGGACGGACCGTAGTATGCTGTAACCGATCGTGACCGAAGTGCCGGAAATAAAGAATATTGAATCTACTCCTAATGTACGTGCATCAAGGTGACTCCCACAAAAGATACACATCCAAGGCATCACGCACAATGTGTCGCAAGCTGTTATTTAACCGCCGTATGTCAAAAAGTGAAAAGAAAAAATCAATATATAAAACAGCCGCAAAACACGAGTGGTGCAAAGTAATCCCATAAAAGAGACAAGGCTCCCTAACGTTAATATTAGTCGCTAATGATCAACAAGGGAAAAGAAAACCACGGAGCATACGGTATAAGACAATATATTAAGCTCATCCAAAAAGTATCAATCACAACCCGGAGCCAATCAAGTCAACGATATAGAATATCTGCTTCAATCCCCTCACTAGAGGATAGAAAAGAGGCAGGAGAAAGAGAGAAGGAGGCAGGACAGTGAGTACCAGTGGCATCCCCGTACAGCATTAGTGAAACAGAAAACAAGCCAAAATGTGTCGCTGTTAATATATCCTAGGCTGTCACAAAGGTCAACTGAAACACGTAGTGTGTGACATAGGGCGCGTTAAATCACACGTAACTGGACAACCAGTTATCGGACATAACACCAGTCTATGAAGAAACATGAACACAGTATGAAATTATACAGGATAAAACACAAGTGCTGAACTATTGGCACTAAAAATGGTTCGAAAACATGAGAGGGTATGTACTGAAGCACAAAGCACTTAAAACGTCATCGTTCTGAGTTACATAGAGTGAAGTAGAAAACTCAATCAAAAAGATGTGTCAGAATTATGAGAGTACATAAATTACAGCAACTCTTACAAAAACTCAAACTCTCATGGGCAATAGGCAGGCGGGAAAAAAAGGCAAGTATATGAAAGTAGGGACATGACAAATTTCGAATACAGTTAATGTCACGAAAACCAAATCGCAGAAGTAAAATAGCTAGATGGCATTTATCAACCCACATGTATATTGCATTTTAAGACCCAGCTGTTATTATGTTACAAAATCAAACTTATAGAGGGCAAGGGAGCAACACACAGTATTGCAAACTGGCAAAAGTAGCATAAGAGCAACATCACATCAGTTAAGTCACAGTGGAGAGCCAGGTACCAGGTTAATGGAACGGCTAAAGAGCTGAAACAAAAACATTATGTGCATGTTCGTCTCAACCCAAAAATATTGTATTTCTGAGTCATAATTGAGCCCGTGCTCAACCGTCTGGAGGCGCATTATCCACATAGCCTCACACTGTCTTAAGCGAAGTTCTCTATTACCGCCTCGCACCCCTACATCAATAGTTTCTATCCCAAAAAATTGAAAACCTTTCCGGCTATTCTGTGTAGAGCAGCTAGCAGTGTGTAGAGCTACTGGATATCTGGCATCGCCCTGGTGAATTGCCCTGGTGTGTTCACCTATTCTTTCCTTAAGCGCCCTGATGGTGCTACCCACATATTGTTTCCCACAATTGCACTCTATGATATAGACTACAAATTTGGTAGTGCAATTGATGTTGGATTTGATAGTGTATATGTTACCATTATGTCCAGCAAAAGATAGAGTCTTATGTTTCGCCCATCTGCACACTCCGCAGCAGCCGCATTTGTGAAAGCCCAATGTCAGAGGTGTAAACCAAGACTGTTTCCTTTGAACTTTTGGTACAGTAGGACTCAGTCTACTACGTAGATTGTAGCCTCGTCTGTACGTAATCTGTGGGTAACTGGTAAGGAATTCTCGAAGAGAGGTGTCTGTTTGGAGAATGCCCCAGTGTTTATTGAGGCTTTTCCTCATGATGTGACTTAATGCATTGTACTCCGTTATCATACGTATGTTGCGCTCTGTAGTCGCCTTATTGGTGGTTTTAGGTAGTAGGGTATTAGTGCGTTTCACCCTGGCTATTCTGTTTTCCGATTTTTTAAGAATTAAAGGAGAATAGCCCCGTTTCTGAAATCTCTGTTTCATATCTTTAATGCAATCTGCAAATTCCAAATCATCACTACAGTTGCGTCTGGCTCTTAAAAATTCTCCATAGGGAATTGCGTTCACCTGGTGAAATGAGTGGTTACTGTGTGCATGTAATAAAGAATTGCATGAGGTGCCCTTGCGGAATAACCGACTGTTTAATTTGTCATCCTTTACGAAAAGTTCAACATCAAGGAATGTTACACTAGTAGTGCTATAATCTATGGTGAATTGTATTCCAAAACTGTTGGTGTTGAGATAGGTGCAAAACCTCAACAGCTCATTCTCACTACCGGACCACACTAAGAGACAATCATCTATATAGCGGCCCCAAAAGATGATGGAATTGCTCCATTCTGTTCCATTAGGGCCCCAAATCCATGCCTTTTCCAAACAGCCCATAAATAGATTCGCAAACGATGGTGAAAAACGTGAGCCCATTGCTACTCCTTTCACCTGTTTATACCATGTGTTCTCAAATAGAAAGAAATTGTTATGAAGTATGAGCTGCATCATGGTAATCAGCATGTTGTTGTGTAGCCAGAGTGTTGCTGGCCTATTTTCAAGAGTTTTAGTGACTGCTCTGAGACCTATTTCAGGATCAATACTGGTGTACAATGACACTACGTCCAAGGTGGCCAAAATCATGCCAGGTTGCCACTGAAAATCAGACAAAATGCTTAAAATGTGTTTAGTATCTTGTATGTAAGATGCAAGATTCCGTACCAACGGGCCCAAAAATAAGTCGACATACTCCGATAGTCTCTCTGTAGGTCCTCCTATGCCAGAGACAATAGGTCTTCCAGGAGGAAATGGAAGATGTTTGTGTATTTTTGGCAATGTGTATAATACAGGAAAAGTGGGTCTAAAGACCTTCAGATAGGCCACCTCATCTGCATCTAAAAGGCCTGCAGCATGCCACTCTGAGAGGTGTTTGGTAATCAATGTAGTCAAAGGTCCCATAGGATTATGAGTGACAGTGTGATAACATAAGTGATCACTAAGCTGTGATAGGATCTCATTGTTATAGTCGACCCGGTTCATGATAACAACATTCCCACCCTTATCCGCCTCCCTGATAAGGATGTCTTCGTTATCCACAAGTTCTTTTAGTGCCTGACGTTCACCTGATGTTAGGTTATCATTGAAAACACCCTTGTTCTTATTCCTTTTTGATTCATGCAAGTTTAGATCCTCTAACACCCTTTTGTAAAAGATATCAATCACATTCCCCCCTGAAAGTGTGGGTACCCATTTGGACTTATTTTTTAGACCACTACCAGGAGTACTGGAAATATCTATATTGAGCTCATCAAGCAGTTGGACCATGGTGTAAGGAGACTCTTCTATGTCTGTCAGAGACAGGAGCAAATTAGTAGCCTGTATATCACAAATAGTGGGAACACCAAAAACATCTTCACAATGATTTGTAGTGGCTCTTTTATTAGCTTTAGGATTTTCTGAAATTTTTTTTTTCAATTTCAAAGCTCTAACAAATTTAAACAAATCTATTTTGAGTCTACAAAAATCACCAGAGACCGTGGGATTGAAATTAAGGCCCTTGCTAAGCAATGAGTTCATGTCCGCAGTGAGTGTCATGGATGATAAGTTGACAACCTGAACATCAGAGATAGAATCCATAGTGGGTTCCGCTCGTTGCCCGAACGTAGTTTTCTCCTGTATTCTCCCTTTTCCGCCTCTCCTCCCTCTACGTGTTTTGTGACCTGTGTGGTGCGTGTGTTTGAGGCTCTGTTTCCTCTCCGAATGGTCCTTACTTCCCTTAAAAAAGATGATTCATGCCTCTTGGTGTTAGGATCAGTGTCATGCTCACTATCACTAGATACTGGGATACTTAAAGAAGTGGAGCTAGAAGCTGGAGAGATGATGTCAGTTCTGACTGTTTTGTCTGGCAAAGTGCTGGTAGGAAACAGTGTGTCATATTTTCGAGCATAAGTAAAAATTCTGCCCATTTTGTAATCGAATTCGTCCCGTTTGAGCTGTCTCGCTTTCCTATCTTTGATCTCATTCTGGTGTATTGCTAGTATATCCTTCAGGGTTGCATAGTTTTTCTCAGTAGCTTCCTTACGGTTAAGATTTTTAATTTCATCTTCTAAAGTGGCTATATCAGTTTGTAGTTTACTGACTTTCCTCTCAGCACTTTCTATAAGGATTTGCATTAGAGTTTTGGATTTGTGATTAAGCGCCTCTTCCCATTTAGCCAACAGGTCCTCGTCTAGCTCATCGTAGGTGGGGAATATCTGTGATCTTAAACCTCTAGGTACCCTATCGAGTCTGAGGTACTGTCTAAGAGTAGCTCCATCCCACCATCTTGCATTTTCTAATTTCTTAAGTCTTTCCAACTTAATGAACTTCTCCCTCAGACCCTCCTGATGTGTAGTGGTGTTACTGGTGGAAGGTGTATTAGTGTTAGTACCTTTGGCCAAATTGCCAAAGAGTTCTTCAGCTTCTTTGTCGCGATCCATACTGAGATGGATCAAATGCAAGGAACCCCTGGTTAAAATATGATGGATTCACGTTGCGGCTGCCCTTCCTAAATGACAACAATGTAAAAAGTTTGAACGGGGTATTCAAAAATTAGGAAGAAATGGCGCTCTGCAGGTAAACGTAGGTAATGTGAACTCCAATGTCTGATATGGTGCAAAACAGGGAGGGGAGACCCCTGAAACCCCTCAAATTGTGTAGGAATATTTTTTACCTACAACCAAGCAATAAGAGCAATCCTGTGCACACATACAATCGATTAAATCAAAATTGACATGAGTAAGTACAACTTGACAAAAGAAACATCCGCATATATGCTAGTGATTCTGTTTAATAGGCGTATCCAGCCGACACGTGTTTCGTCATGGGACGAGTAGACCACGACTCTTCAGGGCTGGAGAGAATATAAAAACATTACATGCTAAGACATATGCCATAAGGCAAACGTTTGCAAATTTTTACATAGTCCAAACGTAGAATACCACGCCAATGTGGAGATAAAACAAGAGAAGAACACCACTACTTCAAGAAGGTACTGAAGTGCTGATAAAACAAAGGTATAGAGTAAGCCTGCACCACCAATCGGTGAAAAGACACAAAGAAAGGGAAGAAAGGAAAAAAGAACAAAATTATCCCCAATGCACCAAAATCGAATGGAAGGTACAAAGGCTAGAATCTCTGTGAGTGCAGAATCAACAAAAAACATCCATACCTGAAGCTAATGCCAAAAGGACAGTAGATACTGAAACAAAGAACAATACGAAGAAATAATAAAACGACTGTGTGTTCAAAGAAGCGAAAACAATAATCCCAAAAGAAAGTCTAAAACACAGTAAACGAGAATATCTTACCCCTCAACCGGTGATAATTCCAACCCGGTTGGGTAACGCAAAAGTGAAAACGGTGGGTCAGTAAAGCTGGGCAAATCGGTGTAATCTCTGTACAGATGAAAAATAGCACCCCCGATATGAGTGGCCAAAAAATCATATGTGATACGTAGGTAAGACTAATAGTACATGAATAATTCGTACCTCCAAAATTTCAGCCAAAAAAGTCTTAAATAGCTTCCAGCCGCCAGTCACGTATAAATCAGTGGCAAAGACAACGTATTCTTAAATAATGGTTCCAACCCGTGAGTGTCGGGCAAAAGTTTCAGCTAGAAAAAGTCTATGCGAAAAAGTGTCTGAAATAAAAACAAAAGCAGGAGCCAAAGTCAGGTAACGATAATGCCTCCCACAATGCTTATTCAAAGAAAGACAAAGGTACCATGTCAACATCAATGTCGGAATCAGAGGAAACAATCAAAATTAGAAATTTATTCGCTACTTACATGTTAAAAGGTGTGTCAAAACATCCTGGCGGCATCCATTCCGTGTGCGAGTGAATCCGGGACCCGTAACCCGGAAGTGCTTAAATATCAGGACAAAGCCCAAACACTAGAACGTTAAATGCGTATATTAAGTAACACCGGAAGAGGACGG
Organism: Triturus cristatus; assembly: GCF_964204655.1. Classification (NCBI taxonomy): domain Eukaryota; kingdom Metazoa; phylum Chordata; class Amphibia; order Caudata; family Salamandridae; genus Triturus; species Triturus cristatus. The sequence continues at coordinate 962,805,868 of NC_140580.1, forward strand.
ACCGTAGTATGCTGTAACCGATCGTGACCGAAGTGCCGGAAATAAAGAATATTGAATCTACTCCGCATTGTGGGAGGCATTATCGTTACCTGACTTTGGCTCCTGCTTTTGTTTTTATTTCAGACACTTTTTCGCATAGACTTTTTCTAGCTGAAACTTTTGCCCGACACTCACGGGTTGGAACCATTATTTAAGAATACGTTGTCTTTGCCACTGATTTATACGTGACTGGCGGCTGGAAGCTATTTAAGACTTTTTTGGCTGAAATTTTGGAGGTACGAATTATTCATGTACTATTAGTCTTACCTACGTATCACATATGATTTTTTGGCCACTCATATCGGGGGTGCTATTTTTCATCTGTACAGAGATTATACCGATTTGCCCAGCTTTACTGACCCACCGTTTTCACTTTTGCGTTACCCAACTGGGTTGGAATTATCACCGGTTGAGGGGTAAGATATTCTCGTTTACTGTGTTTTAGACTTTCTTTTGGGATTATTGTTTTCGCCTCTTTGAACACACAGTCGTTTTATTATTTTTTCGTATTGTTCTTTGTTTCAGTATCTACTGTCCTCTTGGCATTAGCTTCAGGTATGGATGTTTTTTGTTGATTCTGCACTCACAGAGATTCTAGCCTTTGTACCTTCCATTCGATTTTGGTGCATTGGGGATAATTTTGTTCTTTTTTCCTTTCTTCCCTTTCTTTGTGTCTTTTCACCGATTGGTGGTGCAGGCTTACTCTATACCTTTGTTTTATCAGCACTTCAGTACCTTCTTGAAGTAGTGGTGTTCTTCTCTTGTTTTATCTCCACATTGTCGTGGTATTCTACGTTTGGACTATGTAAAAATTTGCAAACGTTTGCCTTATGGCATATGTCTTAGCATGTAATGTTTTTATATTCTCTCCAGCCCTGAAGAGTCGTGGTCTACTCGTCCCATGACGAAACACGTGTCGGCTGGATACGCCTATTAAACAGAATCACTAGCATATATGCGGATGTTTCTTTTGTCAAGTTGTACTTACTCATGTCAATTTTGATTTAATCGATTGTATGTGTGCACAGGATTGCTCTTTGCTTGGTTGTAGGTAAAAAAAAATCCTACACAATTTGAGGGGTTTCAGGGGTCTACCCTCCCTGTTTTGCACCATATCAGACATTGGAGTTCACATTACCTACGTTTACCTGCAGAGCGCCATTTCTTCCTAATTTTTGAATACCCCGTTCAAACTTTTTACATTGTTGTCATTTAGGAAGGGCAGCCGCAACGTGAATCCAACATACTTTAACCAGGGGTTCCTTGCATTTGATCCATCTCAGTATGGATCGCGACAAAGAAGCTGAAGAACTCTTTGGCAATTTGGCCAAAGGTACTAACACTAATACACCTTCCACCAGTAACACCACTACACATCAGGAGGGTCTGAGGGAGAAGTTCATTAAGTTGGAAAGACTTAAGAAATTAGAAAATGCAAGATGGTGGGATGGAGCTACTCTTAGACAGTACCTCAGACTCGATAGGGTACCTAGAGGTTTAAGATCACAGATATTCCCCACCTACGATGAGCTAGACGAGGACCTGTTGGCTAAATGGGAAGAGACGCTTAACCACAAATCCAAAACTCTAATGCAAATCCTTATAGAAAGTGCTGAGAGGAAAGTCAGTAAACTACAAACTGATATAGCCACTTTAGAAGATGAAATTAAAAATCTTAACCGTAAGGAAGCTACTGAGAAAAACTATGCAACCCTGAAGGATATACTAGCAATACACCAGAATGAGATCAAAGATAGGAAAGCGAGACAGCTCAAACGGGACGAATTGGATTACAAAATGGGCAGAATTTTTACTTATGCTCGCAAATATGACACACTGTTTCCTACCAGCACTTTGCCAGACAAAACAGTCAGAACTGACATCATCTCTCCAGCTTCTAGCTCCACTTCTTTAAGTATCCCAGTATCTAGTGATAGTGAGCATGACACTGATCCTAACACCAAGAGGCATGAATCATCTTTTTTAAGGGAAGTAAGGACCATTCGGAGAGGAAACAGAGCCTCAAACACACGCACCACACAGGTCACAAAACACGTAGAGGGAGGAGAGGCGGAAAAGGGAGAATACAGGAGAAAACTACGTTCGGGCAACGAGCGGAACCCACTATAGATTCTATCTCTGATGTTCAGGTTGTCAACTTATCATCCATGACACTCACTGCGGACATGAACTCATTGCTTAGCAAGGGCCTTAATTTCAATCCCACGGTCTCTGGTGATTTTTGTAGACTCAAAATAGATTTGTTTAAATTTGTTAGAGCTTTGAAATTGAAAAAAAAATTTCAGAAAATCCTAAAGCTAATAAAAGAGCCACTACAAATCATTGTGAAGATGTTTTTGGTGTTCCCACTATTTTTGATATACAGGCTACTAAATTGCTCCTGTCTCTGACAGACATAGAAGAGTCTCCTTACACCATGGTCCAACTGCTTGATGAGCTCAATATAGATATTTCCAGTACTCCTGGTAGTGGTCTAAAAAAAAAAAAAAATAAGTCCAAATGGGTACCCACACTTTCAGGGGGGAATGTGATTGATATCTTTTACAAAAGGGTGTTAGAGGATCTAAACTTGCATGAATCAAAAAGGAATAAGAACAAGGGTGTTTTCAATGATAACCTAACATCAGGTGAACGTCAGGCACTAAAAGAACTTGTGGATAACGAAGACATCCTTATCAGGGAGGCGGATAAGGGTGGGAATGTTGTTATCATGAACCGGGTCGACTATAACAATGAGATCCTATCACAGCTTAGTGATCACTTATGTTATCATACTGTCACTCATAATCCTATGGGACCTTTGACTACATTGATTACCAAACACCTCTCAGAGTGGCATGCTGCAGGCCTTTTAGATGCAGATGAGGTGGCCTATCTGAAGGTCTTTAGACCCACTTTTCCTGTATTATACACATTGCCAAAAATACACAAACATCTTCCATTTCCTCCTGGAAGACCTATTGTCTCTGGCATAGGAGGACCTACAGAGAGACTATCGGAGTATGTCGACTTATTTTTGGGCCCGTTGGTACGGAATCTTGCATCTTACATACAAGATACTAAACACATTTTAAGCATTTTGTCTGATTTTCAGTGGCAACCTGGCATGATTTTGGCCACCTTGGACGTAGTGTCATTGTACACCAGTATTGATCCTGAAATAGGTCTTAGAGCAGTCACTAAAACTCTTGAAAATAGGCCAGCAACACTCTGGCTACACAACAACATGCTGATTACCATGATGCAGCTCATACTTCATAACAATTTCTTTCTATTTGAGAACACATGGTATAAACAGGTGAAAGGAGTAGCAATGGGCTCACGTTTTTCACCATCGTTTGCGAATCTATTTATGGGCTGTTTGGAAAAGGAATGGATTTGGGGCCCTAATGGAACAGAATGGAGCAATTCCATCATCTTTTGGGGCCGCTATATAGATGATTGTCTCTTAGTGTGGTCCGGTAGTGAGAATGAGCTGTTGAGGTTTTGAACCTATCTCAACACCAACAGTTTTGGAATACAATTCACCATGGATTATAGCACTACTAGTGTAACATTCCTTGATGTTGAACTTTTCGTAAAGGATGACAAATTAAACAGTCGGTTATTCCGCAAGGGCACCTCATGCAATTCTTTATTACATGCACACAGTAACCACTCATTTCACCAGGTGAACGCAATTCCCTATGGAGAATTTTTAAGAGCCAGACGCAACTGTAGTGATGATTTGGAATTTGCAGATTGCATTAAAGATATGAAACAGAGATTTCAGAAACGGGGCTATTCTCCTTTAATTCTTAAAAAATCGGAAAACAGAATAGCCAGGGTGAAACGCACTAATACCCTACTACCTAAAACCACCAATAAGGCGACTACAGAGCGCAACATACGTATGATAACGGAGTACAATGCATTAAGTCACATCATGAGGAAAAGCCTCAATAAACACTGGGGCATTCTCCAAACATACACCTCTCTTCAGAGATTCCTTACCAGTTACCCACAGATTACGTACAGACGAGGCTACAATCTACGTAGTAGACTGAGTCCTACTGTACCAAAAGTTCAAAGGAAACAGTCTTGGTTTACACCTCTGACATTGGGCTTTCACAAATGCGGCTGCTGCGGAGTGTGCAGATGGGCGAAACATAAGACTCTATCTTTTGCTGGACATAATGGTAACATATACACTATCAAATCCAACATCAATTGCACTACCAAATTTGTAGTCTATATCATAGAGTGCAATTGTGGGAAACAATATGTGGGTAGCACCATCAGGGCGCTTAAGGAAAGAATAGGTGAACACACCAGGGCAATTCACCAGGGCGATGCCAGATACCCAGTAGCTCTACGCACTGCTAGCTGCTCTACACAGAATAGCCGGAAAGGTTTTCAATTTTTTGGGATAGAAACTATTGATGTAGGGGTGCGAGGCGGTAATAGAGAACTTCGCTTAAGACAGTGTGAGGCTATGTGGATAATGCGCCTCCAGACGGTTGAGCACGGGCTCAATTATGACTCAGAAATGCAATATTTTTTGGGTTGAGACGAACATGAACATAATGTTTTTGTTTCAGCTCTTTAGCCGTTCCATTAACCTGGTACCTGGCTCTCCACTGTGACTTAACTGATGTGATGTTGCTCTTATGCTACTTTTGCCAGTTTGCAATACTGTGTGTTGCTCCCTTGCCCTCTATAAGTTTGATTTTGTAACATAATAACAGCTGGGTCTTAAAATGCAATATACATGTGGGTTGATAAATGCCATCTAGCTATTTTACTTCTGCGATTTGGTTTTCGTGACATTAACTGTATTCGAAATTTGTCATGTCCCTACTTTCATATACTTGCCTTTTTTTCCCGCCTGCCTATTGCCCATGAGAGTTTGAGTTTTTGTAAGTGTTGCTGTAATTTATGTACTCTCATAATTCTGACACATCTTTTTGATTGAGTTTTCTACTTCACTCTATGTAACTCAGAACGATGACGTTTTAAGTGCTTTGTGCTTCAGTACATACCCTCTCATGTTTTCGAACCATTTTTAGTGCCAATAGTTCAGCACTTGTGTTTTATCCTGTATAATTTCATACTGTGTTCATGTTTCTTCATAGACTGGTGTTATGTCCGATAACTGGTTGTCCAGTTACGTGTGATTTAACGCGCCCTATGTCACACACTACGTGTTTCAGTTGACCTTTGTGACAGCCTAGGATATATTAACAGCGACACATTTTGGCTTGTTTTCTGTTTCACTAATGCTGTACGGGGATGCCACTCGTACTCACTGTCCTGCCTCCTTCTCTCTTTCTCCTGCCTCTCTCTTTAACCTCCCTCTTTTCTATCCTCTAGTGAGGGGATTGAAGCAGATATTCTATATCGTTGACTTGATTGGCTCCGGGTTGTGATTGATACTTTTTGGATGAGCTTAATATATTGTCTTATACCGTATGCTCCGTGGTTTTCTTTTCCCTTGTTGATCATTAGCGACTAATATTAACGTTAGGGAGCCTTGTCTCTTTTATGGGATTACTTTGCACCACTCGTGTTTTGCGGCTGTTTTATATTGTGATTTTTTTCTTTTCACTTTTTGACATACGGCGGTTAAATAACAGCTTGCGACACATTGTGCGTGATGCCTTGGATGTGTATCTTTTGTGGGAGTCACCTTGATGCACGTACATTAGGAGTAGATTCAATATTCTTTATTTCCGGCACTTCGGTCACGATCGGTTACAGCATACTACGGTCCGTCCTCTTCCGGTGTTATTTAATATACGCATTTAACGTTCTAGTGTTTGGGCTTTGTCCTGATATTTAAGCACTTCCGGGTTACGGGTCCCGGATTCACTCGCACACGGAATGGATGCCGCCAGGATGTTTTGACACACCTTTCAACATGTAAGTAGCGAATAAATTTCTAATTTTGATTGTTTCCTCTGATTCCGACATTGATGTTGACATGGTACCTTTGTCTTTCTTTGAATAAGCATTGTGGGAGGCATTATCGTTACCTGACTTTGGCTCCTGCTTTTGTTTTTATTTCAGACACTTTTTCGCATAGACTTTTTCTAGCTGAAACTTTTGCCCGACACTCACGGGTTGGAACCATTATTTAAGAATACATTGTCTTTGCCACTGATTTATACGTGACTGGCGTCTGGAAGCTATTTAAGACTTTTTTGGCTGAAATTTTGGAGGTACGAATTATTCATGTACTATTAGTCTTATCATCACATATGATTTTTTGGCCACTCATATCGGTGGTGCTATTTTTCATCTGTACAGAGATTATACCGATTTGCCCAGCTTTACTGACCCACTGTTTTCACTTTTGCGTTACCCAACCGGGTTGGAATTATCACCGGTTGAGGGGTAAGATATTCTCGTTTACTGTGTTTTAGACTTTCTTTTGGGATTATTGTTTTCGCTTCTTTGAACACACAGTCGTTTTATTATTTTTTCGTATTGTTCTTTGTTTCAGTATCTACTGTCCTTTTGGCATTAGCTTCAGGTATGGATGTTTTTTGTTGATTCTGCACTCACAGAGATTCTAGCCTTTATACCTTCCATTCGATTTTGGTGCATTGGGGATAATTTTGTTCTTTTTTCCTTTCTTCCCTTTCTTTGTGTCTTTTCACCGATTGGTGGTGCAGGCTTACTCTATACCTTTGTTTTATCAGCACTTCAGTACCTTCTTGAAGTAGTGGTGTTCTTCTCTTGTTTTATCTCCACATTGGCGTGGTATTCTACGTTTGGACTATGTAAAAATTTGCAAACGTTTGCCTTATGGCATATGTCTTAGCATGTAATGTTCTTATATTCTCTCCAGCCCTGAAGAGTCATGGTCTACTCGTCCCATGACGAAACACGTGTCGGCTGGATACGCCTATTAAACAGAATCACTAGCATATATGCGGATGTTTCTTTTGTCAAGTTGTACTTACTCATGTCAATTTTGATTTAATCGATTGTATGTGTGCACAGGATTGCTCTTAGTCCAATGAAATTAATTCCACAGATTTGCTCATTTGTTCATTATGACATTCTCCTTCGTATCTGTTTTTAGTTTTTAGATGATTGACACTTGTCCAAACAAAAACGAATCACACCGTATTTCGGAATTCCAGTTGCGACATAGATGTTTCATCAAGACTGAGTAGCAACTGTGAATCGCCAGCGTAATTATATAGTCTACAACTAATGCTTTCATTAAAGATTTAACATTGAGGTTTTTTTTTTTACAGAGTCTCCTATAGCACAAACTTGACCCGAAGGTATCAGAGCGCTTTACACGAGCACCAGTTATGTTACATGAGGACACATTCATTTTTGTTAGGCATGGGGAGATGAAATGATTTGCCCATAATCACCGGATGTAGCGTCTTTGCCCAGACTCGAACCAGGTTCCCTAGATTTGAGGTTGACCGCGTTAGGCCAAGATTAAATAGATGGGGCGATAGTGAAGAGCCCTGTGAGACTCCACACTCTAATGTAATCGCATTTGCTGAAAACTTAACAAGTTTCCCTGCCTCAGTGCACCTCGCAAGAAACGATTTAATCTAAATCGGAGTCACTCCTTGAATCCTAGCTTCCTCCATATGTCAACCAATATCTTATGGTCAACCACGTCAAGGCATGTGGCAGATCCAAGAAGACTAGTGCGGATAACTAGCTTAGGAAGAATTCCTGGTTCTGTACTGTGCATAGGCCGAAAACTTGTTTGGAAAGAGTGAGCAACATCTGAGATCTGTAAATGATTGCAAATTTTCGTGGGCTACATATGCCTCTAGAATTTTTGCATGAAAGGGCGGGAAAGATATAGGCTTGTGGACTTTTTTTATTTTTATATTTTATAAATATTTTTATTCAGCAGCATAGAAACGGTTATACAGCATTATTGGACGACTCCGAATACAGAAAGTACCATTTCAACATTTGTGCGTAAGACTGTAGGTATGGATATAAACAATATATTTGGAGGAGAGCCCTTAGTGTACTCTATACCCCAGCCATCTACCCCAAACTTTCCCTAATTTTCGAAGGCAACCCCGACTTTGGAATATCACTTTTTTGGCTGCAAAAACACCAATCAAGTTCCAGCTCACAATTAACCACCCACAGAGGTCGCTTTTCCCCCCAGGCCCGGGCAATGTTCCTCTTGGCTATCGCTGACGCAACCATCAACCATTTCCCGAGATATATTGGCCATGTTTCTGTCCCTAGTCATGCACGGTATGTGCTGTCTAGCCTGATCGACAACTTCAGACATAACTCTCGTTATCGCTACCCAGTATTGCAGGATTCTTGGACGGGTCCTAGGCTTGTAATCTTCAAGAAGTATGGGCTCCTTACCCTGTTTGTTCATTGAAGGAATCACTGCTCCATGCTTAAATGCTTGCGGCATTACGCCTTCCTATTAGTGGCTTGTTGAGCAGGCTTCTGGAGTTAAGGATCACCTAGGCTTCCGTGCCGTCCTGCAGGGAAGCCTAGGTGATCTAGATTTCAATTTAATTATTAATTCTCGTTGTGATTCCTTATTAATTTCTTGGAAGGCAGTCAGAAGAACAGGGTTACTATCCATTTTTAGCTCTCTCAGATATGTTGAATTTTTATTTAGGCTTTTCCTAATCAGTTCTGGTTTTTTTCTATGAAATAACATTTAATTTCTCACAAAAAACCTGCGTACAAATTGTTAGCCATATTTTTTTTCCAGGGAAGTGACTTCTGTCAAGATGAAATTAAAATCTTTCTGCTTATTATCGTCCTCATATTTTTTTTTGCATAATATTTCGTTTTTGTTTGAGTTTATTTGACTTTATACTGTGTTACTTCGAGTTTACATTTGTGTTTTCTTTCTTCCTTATAATTTTTGCACCATTACAGCTCCAGCTGACACAGCTTAAGCTTAGCTTGCTTTATCTCTTGTCTGCCTGGTACCAGCTTGGCGTGATTTATTACACGTTGTTTTAACAGAGTAACATTTTGATCGCTCGCTTGCTTTGGCAAAATTCATGGATAGTTTGTATGCCTCAATTACTAAACCGCTTAAGAATGATGGAGTATGCTGATGGGTGTATAGCATTTATTCACTGTGAATTTCTATGTATGTATTTCATCTCAACTGTTTGAGCAGGTTTATTTGTGCTTATTGGAATAGTGAATTCAGTCAGGGAATGGTTTGACCAGATACAAGGTACTATATGTGTCGCCTTATTGCCCATGTCTCTTTAGCCGCTAATAGACTTCCAGTCTTCGGTTCCCTACAGTTACTTCTTGGGTGTGTCTACCAGCTTCTCCTTCCTGGTGGTATGCATGTCTACTTTGGCCAAAATAAAGGCCGGTGGTACCCACAGCACAAATTAAGTACTGCAGTACAATGCATTAAACAGATGCCCTGGCATGCCCATGCACCTAACCACAACATAATGCAGACCTCTTGGTGCCCTCATGGAACCTAGGCTTTCAGAATACATTACGTAGACCCCCATTGCTCACTAAACCAATAGAATGCATTAACAGTCCATCTGCAGCCCTTGTGCACTAAGGATCAATTAATACATTTCAAAGACCCCTTGATACCCTCATGTACCCTACATTGACACAATATATATTAAATAAACTCCCTGGTGTCCATATACATCCTGCCAGAATAGAATTATATTAAACAGACTCCCTGGGGAAACCCCCATGCACCCTACAACAATAAAATCCATTAAGCAGATTTCCTGTGGTCTTTTACAGAACACATACAGAATATATTAAATAGACTCCCTGGTGCCTAAATAAGTCCTGCACCAGTCGAATACTTTGAACAGACTTCCTGGGACCTGAATACACCAGACACGGATAAAATACTGTAAATTGCCTTGACCCGTTCTACACCCATAGAATACATTAAATAGACCCCTGGAAGCCACATGCACCATACAATAATTCAATGCTTTAAACAGACGCCGTGGTGCCCTCAGGCACCTTACACCATTAGAATGCATTACGTAGCCCCCCTGGCGCCCTCATTGACAAAACACAGCACCGAGGGCTTATAATTGGTGTGTCTTCTGCTCCAACAGCATTCAAAACAAACCATTCCCAACAGCTTAAAAGTAGCACTCCCACAGATGCACAAGGTCACAGTCTTGTCATTGGCTATGCCTCTCAATCACCACTTCTCACAGGCTGGGCAGTGAACAGCCATGGATCCCAGCAGAACAGAAGCAGGGGCAAATGTGCTCGGCACACACTTCAAAACACACCATGCACTGCAGAGATCCTGATAGGATCGGACATGTCGCTGTTCTCATTAACCAGTGCAAAACCTTATTATATAAACAGTGCACAGCTCTGTCTCCAGATACCAAACTCAAAGGCACAAGGCAACAATCCTAGGAGCTTCAATGGCATCCAGACTCCAAAACCTGTGTGGCAGCAAAGAAGTGGTGGAGGTGCACTATAGAAGTGAAAACGACATTAAATTAACCCAGTTATACAGCATAGTAAAACATTCTAAATGCATACAAAACAAAAGTTAAGCATTCAATCAATCAGTGTCTAGTAAAGCGTGACTACTCCCCCGTAGGGGTCCCTCGGCACTGGACTGCTGATTTGTCGAAGGCGCTGTGGTTCTGTCGAAGATCCAGGTCTTGAGGTCCTTCCTGATTTGAGGCAGAGGCGGTGATTGCCTGAGGTGGAGGGTCAGGGTGTTCCAGGTCTTTGCTTTGAGGTAGGAGAAGAATCTTCCTCAACCCGTGGTCTTGCGGATACATGGGATGGTGGCCAGGGCCAGTTGGGAGGAGCGGAGGTCTCTGGTGGATGCGTTGAATTGAATTGTAAGGACTATATGGTGTCTACCGACTTTCTACTACAGATATTTCTAATATGGCAACCACTTCACATTTCTCTCCTCTCTAGACTGCAGCAGGAGTATGGAGATGGGGCTTGGTGTCCACAAGGTTTGCTCTATCCAGAAGATGTCCAGTTTCTACAGATTGACCTTCACAAGTTGCACTTCATCACGCTCATTGGGACACAGGGTCGGCACGCCAGAGCCACCGGGAAGGAGTTTGCCCGCTTCTACAGGATCGACTACAGTAGGAACGGCGTTCGTTGGCTCACCTGGAAGGACCACCATGGCAAACAGGTATCTACTCAGAGGTCTTCATTGTACACGCATCTAAAGTGAGCTAGATTATGGAATGGTTCCGTGGCTTGAGGACATTGTCCCCATACCTACAAAAGGAATAAATAGATAATGTTAAACACAAAATGTTTTTTTTGTCTGAATCATTTTTCTGTTCTCCCCACGTACCTGCAGGTGATCCAAGGTAACTCGAATGCTTATGATGTCGTACTGAAGGACCTGCGGCCCTCGATCATAGCCCGCTACATTCGTGTGATACCTGTCACAGAGCTGCCCATGACCGTTTGTATGAGGGTGGAGCTGTACGGCTGCATCTGGCTCGGTAAGCAAAGGAGAAATATTTCTACTTATCACGTTTCTGAAACTGTGGACTAGCAAGGTGTAGCGCAAAGATCACGCCTTTAAGTGAGCTGGGTCCTGTCAGAATGCAGCACAGGCAAACACAATCGCAGGCAGGGACAAGCAAGCAACAAAAACTGCATTTGAGTTCTTTGTAAGTGATGCAGGCATGGCAGTTGGTATCTAAATGAAAGAATAAAAATGCAACTTTCCATGAAGGTTGCAAAGGCAGAGGCACCGTGCAGTCCAGCGAGACTTGCTTGCTGCCGTTGATCGATCACAAAATGATTAGCACCTCCTAATTGTTTCACACTCCCTTTTGACGTCTTTTTAATTTCAAATGCCCCCATCAAATTAAACATACTTCAATTCAGACCTCTTCTGAGCAGTGGGGCAGAGCGGTGAGAGCCAGAGGTGACTAGAAGCAGAGAGTGTTTTTAAATTCTCCTCTTTCTCTTTCTCTTTATCTCCTATTCTTCTTAGTAAATACACTTTCCAACCTTTCCAGGGACATCTAAGCACCCCAAGTGGAGGAGGATAAGCCACCTTGTTGACTGCGCACATCATGTGACTGTTCGTGTAAATCCTCAGCCTGTCTCGCCTGCTTAAACTACGTTGCCATTCCTCTAACGCCTAATCACCTCCAGTCACCGATCTAAAGGGGGCTCTTCCTTTCTAGGTCTCGGATTTCTTATCCATCTGTACTTGAAACATTGTTTAGTTGATCAGTTTAGTGAATTTTAGCACACTTAAAGCTTTTTTGGGAAGGCTACTCATTGAACTGGCTGCAAGTTTCTTGACAGAATTGCCACTGACAGAGCATCTAAGCTTGGAGAGCTCTAAGAAAACCATTTTTTTGGTGTTCAGAATTTATAATTAGCACCGAGTCTGTGGTCTGGCTGAGTCCATCTGCGCAGCCTCAAGGCTGGTCCCTTCTTCTTTGACGGCTTTCATTACACAACTTGGCATTAGAGATCTGCGACCAGTTCATTATGCACCGCAATACTATGTGGAGGCCTCCCTCCACCTGACTCTTATTCCCCAGTTTTCCACAGACAGTAGATTACAAAGGCTAGACTCTTCGCCGTACCTGGAGGTAGGCGCCATCTCTTATGGGTCTGAGGATTTTTTAGGCTCTTAGCCCCATGATGCATACGTGTGATTCATGGTCTCGTCGAGAGCAGGGGCGTAAATGCAGCCGGCTGCCTGGAAAGACGTAAGCTGACGATGCTTGGGGGCTTTTCCCTGACCACAGTAACTCAAGAGGTCACCTTTTTCCGAGGCTGGGTTAGTCAGTCAGCTTGGCTTCTCTTGCCTGTTGCTTGTCTTATGGTGCCCTCTCTCTATTCCTGCAAAAACTTGTTTCCATGTAGAAAGTCTGTGGTGCATGAAAACCGTAAGTGTTGAATAGGTGCATTTGATGACAAAGATTCTCAACCTTATCAGAGTTGATTATTGTGGTTTGCACCACCAGAATGTAATGGATTTATTTATTAGTAGTTTATACAGTGAGGGACAGACCGAGGGGTGACAGAGTGCTTCATATGGAGTCAGTTTCCAAGTTACAGTTCAGTGAGTGATTATTGCATAGAATATACTCAAAGACAGAGGGGTAGTAAACCTTTGTACAGAATATACACTTTGTAGGTTATACAGGTGACCCTACATATAGTAAGGATATGTATGATGTTTCTAGTAATGTAACAAACCGAACAACAGTTAAGAACATAGAAGTAAATATCACTGTCACATGTGAAAATGCAGGTGAAAAACACAATGTACCCTTTGAGAAACAATGTCATTAATTTCTACAGGAGTAGTTATAATACCTTCGGACGGATTCCTCAGTTCTGCAGACCAAGGCACATCTTTATCCTTTATTCTGAGAGATGATGCATGAACAGTATTGAAGGCATCAAAGGAAGAGTCTAGCCTGATGTTTAAAGGGATGGTGTTCCAGCCCCTGGGCATGTTTGTCCCAGGAATGATAAATACTCAGAGCACTTTCCTTGTATGTTCATTAGAGTTCCTATAACCCATTCATTTATTTGGGGGCTGATTCAGATCTGGCCATGAATGCACTTTCTTGGAATTCGGGATCTTTCCTACACCACGTGTAGGTTTCCACGTGTACTACTGGGAATTTTATATGAGGATTCCTATGGGTTCCTTCTGTCGATGTGCCGTCTTCCATACACCACCCATGGGGAGGGAAGTAGGCGGTCCAAAGTGTGGTTGGTCCTGCAGAGAAATCTACGGTGGTAAATATATTTACACCTGTCAGCAATCCCTTTGTCAATTGTTGACTTGGTTAAATTAAGGGTTTTTGGCTGCCAACCACTGTTTACACCTGTAAATACCTGAACCAGCGTATTGAGAATCCAGTCAGTGGGTTGCTTCTCCCTTCTGATGCTCTTCTACGGTGGGCCCTGGTTAACCCGTGGGCAAAAGCGTTCTTAAGTGTCCGATCTTAACAGTTTCCTGAATTGGAGGTATTTGGGATTGGTTCTGATTTGGAGTCAAGAACATTCCAACGTTTTGGCTCCGGTCCCTCATGGATCACTCTCTGGTCCTTGGTAGAAGTGCTCCGGTCCCTCCATATCTAGAATCTATTGGTGTGATATTATCACCTATAAGTATAGCTCTTCAGAGTGGGGCCCACCATGCGGGTGTTGGTGCAGAAAGCAGGTTTGACTTACTGAGAGGTACCGGATTGATATTACCACAGGGAGGAGGGAACTTTACACACCAAATAATTACCAGGGGCACTGCACTTCTCAGGAATCATAATTTCGGCCTCTGCACTACATGTGGTTTGCTCAGGGATCAGAGTCTGACCATCCTGAAATATCAGGGTCTAGGGGTGTCTTGTTGGTTCGCGAGGCTTGTTGGAATCAGCTGCAAGAATTCTGAATCATAGCTGGTCATTTCATAAAACATAAAGCATACTTTTTATTTTGTGTGTCCTTGCAACGATCTAAGGCTGCAACATCCTTTTCTATATTAGATGTTGGTCTAATTTCTAAGTTAGGTATTTGTTCATATTTTCAGTTGATATTACATTGAGATATTCCTTTATATTTCTACTTTGGCCAGGCATCCTTTTTAGTTTCCCCTGTTATCAATGTGGTCTAACGCCGCTCTGCGTTTTCTGTTTTCACTTTGGTCTGACATAAGAGTGAATTAATTACAATATCAGCTGTGCTTCTAAATTTCAATTGGCTCCATCTTCACTATGAGATATTTTTTGTATTTTTTACTTTGGTATGGTTCTGCCTTTGGTCTAATTTTCTCTATTTTCGCTTTAAACTTGTGAATATGGTGTGTTCTCTTTGGTCTAGCGTGACAGTGATTTTTTTTTCTTTATTTTCGCTTTGCTCTGTGTTTACATTGAGTTTTCTCTGTGTGTTCAGTTTGTCCCGGTCGTAATGAGATGTTTCTCTGTATTGTTACGTTTGTTTGATCACACAATCATTCAATCTTTATCGTTTTACTTTAGTTCCAAGTAGTGATGAATGTTTGTATTTTATTTTCACTCTGGTTTAATGTCAGTGACATGTTTGTTTGTTTTGCCCTCATCTTTATGAATGACTAAAGATATAGCTGTATGCGTTCTGAGAACTAGCTATGCCATACTTTCATGTGCTTTACTGCGGCATAATTTAAACATCTCTTTGGGCAGCCAGTTGCCACATTGAAATATTACCCCATGTTATGTGGATGAGATGGTTCACCACCCTCGCCCTAAACTGAGAAAGGAAGGAATACTGGCTGCAGCATGTGGTACAGCATCTATCTCTTTATGATTTAAACAAAGTTCGTCCCAGCCCCCTTTATCTTACAAAGTCCTGCAAAAAATCCACAAACACCAACTTACATACAACTTTCTTTGTTTTTCAGATGGCTTGGAATCATACAGTGTTCCTGAGGGAGGCATAATTGCGTCTCCCGGCTACCCTATTGCCTATCTGAATGATACTACGTATGATGGATACCATGAGCGCAGGTAAGCACGGGTCCTGCCACACGTGCCCACCTTTACATGCAGTAAATCTATACATAGGATTTTTGATATACTCCAGACCCAGTTTTCATGTCAATCATATTCAGGGTTAAGGGGAACCAAGTGTCCTTCGGGTAAGTTTAGCCAGTAAGCTCTCTGGATTTCGTGTGCATTTTTCTCTGGAGTCTGCTTAGGATCAGATTGTAACCAGAGCACCAGAAAGAAGTGATTCACCAGAGTTTGGGTGGGACAGGTCTGACATACCTTCTTTGAGCTTGTCTGAAGGATGTAAGTGTTCAGGTTTGATTTAGTTCTTAATACTGGCAGGTAGTCCGCTTCTAATTGCGCTCTATATGTACAGCTAAGGGAAATGAGGCCCAATTATCGATCCTAAGATGACCTGACTGGTCTCACCCATATTCCCTCTTGAGTAAATCTAATGGCGGTTCCTACACTCACTCAGGAGAGGCCATTCAGGTAAGAGCAGTGGGGCCGGGCTTGGGGAGGGGGGTGGATTCAACAGATGACAACGAGGGGAGATTAAATAAATAATTTTCCCTCATCGTCATCTGTCGAAATCCCCCCCACCAGGCCCCACTGCCTCGTAGCTCTTACCTGCACGGGCCACGGCTGCACTCACTCCTCTTTAGACTCCTGATGATCTGACTATTGATCAGTCACTCAGATAATCACCACTGTTGATCAAGAAGTGATCTCGATTACTGCCTTACTGAGCCCTGGTAAGGAGTAAGGTTTCTGATATGGCCATAAGGTGACATGTACTGCTCAACACAAAAATAAAATAATCAAATACAAAGCTACAAATGCAACAGTGATGAATGCATTGAAAATAATACACTTATTTTTCTCTGCTATCACAATCAAGAACGTAAGTCTGCACTTTCTCTGATATATGTAGTATGCTTCGCAGAACAGTTGGGATAGATGTAGCTCCCACTCTAATGACATTAATAATGATGCAATATCTCCGAAATCTCTCATATGAGCGATTCTTAACCTGGGCCCGCAGACCCCCGGGGGTCCATGACGCCTACTAAAAGGAGATCTTCAACTGTTTAGAAAATTAAATAATACTAACATAGCAAGAAACTTTATGTATCCACATCAAAAATCAGAATTGAACATTTATTTTTAAACTCTGCGAATGTGAAGGAATATGAAATTAAGTTGGTATCCTTAGTTTAAGAACAGCAAAGTACAGTAAACAGAGTCTAGTATGGATGATTGGTAGCCTCAACTGAAGCACTGGTATCCACCAACAAAAACAGAGCATCCATTAGGAGCAAGAAAGACAAAGTTATCTGCTACAGTCTAGAATACTTATTTAGTTTTTTAGGAAAAAAATCAAATGTAGCAAAGGTCCACCTTCCGATTGAATTAAAATTGGATTGTTTGTATATTTAGTATATTTTTGTGAAATAAATACAATATTCTAATGTGTATTTGATGTATTCTTGTTTATGTATTTTTGTGTACTGTTTTATGATTTAAATCACAAAAATACATTAGGCAGAGGCCCCTGGCTTCAGGCAATGAATCACAAAGGGTCCCCAGAATTCAAAAGGTTTAAGAACTGTCATCTAAAAGCAAAGCTATTGCTTCAACGCGGAAGAAGAATCTTTATATTAAAATTGATACACCCAAAAGGTGAAACTGACCCATACCACATGGGTCCGGTCTTGAACATATCCAGTACTTCAACTGGCATGGACATTGTATAAGCTCTCTACTGTGCACTACGTGTTCCCTGGGGCTAACTGTGCTTCCATTTGGAAACCATTTTCAACACCTGGGACAATGTGATTTTAAATGGAAGATAATGTTGGGAAGGAATGAATGCATAATTACTTGTTCAGTTAATTAAAACTTACAATTAAAAATAAGAAACATAAAGTTAAGACCACAGTAAAATCCATCTATCTTTGTGATTTTTACCTCTTCACACCCAATAACCATATCCACATCTATGGCAGTCCTCATGAGCTTGTTTAGCCTAGTACTGCTTCGAATGTGGAAGTTTGCCTCCCTCCCCGATAGTTGGCGGTGGAAATGGTGCTCCAGATTAAAATGCCTAAGCATCCTAATGTAATCTTGAGATGTTCAGATGAGTCAACAAAACAAAAAGTACGTAAACAGGAGGCTCACTAATGAAAAGGGCTTAGTGTGTTAACCAGTTGCAGGGTGCAAAGGAGGCTATGCCCAGCTCAAGGTCCTAACTTAGTGTTGTTAGAAGCAGTTGAGTGTACCGGGTTAAAGTGCCGCTGCCAGTGCTAATGTTGGGAAGGGATCATCGATGAAATAAACAATGTCCTCATGAAGATTATCAGACCCTGGAGGGCTCTGCTTGGGAGTGCACTGAGGGATAGAACCGAGTGTCTTGCCTTTTTTGGTAGC
Organism: Triturus cristatus; assembly: GCF_964204655.1. Classification (NCBI taxonomy): domain Eukaryota; kingdom Metazoa; phylum Chordata; class Amphibia; order Caudata; family Salamandridae; genus Triturus; species Triturus cristatus. Next base: position 962,823,825 of record NC_140580.1, read on the forward strand.
TAGAAACTAGATTGTAAAGAATTGGGAAAAGGATTATGCACATTTCATTTTGACTCTCTGAATGTATATTTTATTATCTGCAAAATGTTTGAATGGGGACAGTGTTCATCTGAGGCACATAACTGGCTATCTTTGCTGTTGCTTTTTGTCTGTCCTCTGCACTCTACCCTAACCCAAAAACATTTCACTTATTTATTCTCATACTGTTTTTAAAATTATGTTTAGGAATGACCACTGCTCTTTAACTATAGTAGCTGAAATTGTGTCTCGGTTCAATAGTCCCCTGGGCTTTCCATGGCCTTAGTTGTTACGTCCATTTGAGCATCTGTTCACTAATATTGAACTCACAAGAGCTGCACACACAATTTCCTCTCCTCCTCTCTTTGTGGCAGGTGAGTACAAAGAAGGAGGCGTGGTCCCTTCAAATGATTCCACGCCTTGTAGGTATAAGTCACTTCAAGTTGTAATCATTTTGCAATGGGGCTGTAAATCAAACGGTTTCACAGCGTGAAGTGTTGCTCTAAGTGTTGAGATACTCTTCCCAAGCTAGGAATAGTAATCCACGAAAGCCTCCTCTGCAGAGTCCTCCTGGAACAGGCACTACTTTAACCAGTTGGATTGTCTCTCTTCTCTCCAGGCATCTTTTTGGAGGTCTGGGTCAGCTCACGGACAGTGTGATTGGCCAGGATGAGTTCACGCAGAGCATCCAGTACAGGGTGTGGCCAGGCTATGACTACGTTGGCTGGAGAAATGAAAGTACTGGTAAAGGTTGCATTGAGATGGAGTTCCAGTTCGACCGGGCAAGAAACTTCACCTCCATGAAGGTATTCTTCACAAAGGGGTGGAGATAGAAATGGGAGGAGGAAGATAAGGGGAGTTGAAGATGTCAAATGAGATGCTTAGCACCTGTAGGATATTACTGAGTTTTGCATATCCTCCTGGTTTCTGTTGGTCTTACATTTCTGAAAGGTATGTTTTTACTATCATATAATGTAGTTTTTATGTATTACAGTCAAACATGGAGTTTATGTAGAAAGAGATTTTTGTGTTAGGGACTTCTGTAAACACACCATAGGATCTCTCAATAAATGTATAGAAAAAACTTCTAGTTTGTGAACCAGGAAGTGAGAGCCACCACAAGATCTGCAGCTCTCCAGTGCTTCAGAGTTAACAAATGTTCAGACCATTAGGAGAGGGCAGGAGTTTAAGTCACTCTTGTTCATGGCTGGGTGGAGCCCCTGCACTTTGAGGCCTGCAGGTAGAAATTCTTTCTCTGCTACAGTTCCATCTGTGGAGAAAGCGCCTCTCGAGCTAAGAAAACACTTCTTGTGCTCTCTGCCCTTCCTCTTTCACATACATTAGAGGAAGACTCCCTAACACAAGCAGTGCAGGGATGCAATGGTTGCGTTCAAATTGGAGGCATATGGCACAGCCTTTTCGACAAGATCTAGCATGATCATCAGAGACCACCCACTAAATTATCAACTGAAAGCAGATCATCTGAGGGATCCACTTCAGGTGTCACTGAACCATGTTTGAGATGGAAACCAAATGAATGCCTTTCTTTACCAGAAATTGTGGCCCAAGAGGCCAGAAGTGAAGGGAAGATTAAGGCTGTCGTCAGCAATGTGCTTGGAGCTTTTCTGTCCATTTGTGCTGCTGTAGTTTGGATCTACTTTACATCTACATGGGGTAGTTGCCGAAAGGCCTTCTTGGAGGGAAGACACAATTAGCTAAATACAATTTAGGATTAAAACAATCCGCTGTATGCTGATAGGTTGTTGTTGGAACAGATGGTCAATCAGGAATGTAAACATAGTGTGTTGATATGGTGTTAACTGCAGACTCTTGGTTACAAGGTTTCCAAGAGAGTTTGAGGCAACAGGCTTTTGACATATAATTCCATTTTCGATCTGAGGCACCTGTAACAATACAAGATTCCTGGTCTACTGCCTGCAAATAACTGGCAATCCTCCAAGGACCAATTGCCGTGCCTGTGCCATTCATAAATTACCACGAGGCAGTATAGGCCACTGTTTGTGTGTATTGGTGAGCTCCTTCTTGCACTCCTGTGTCTGGCTGTGTCTGGCTGTAGTGCTTTTGTCATGCATTTAGACCCTAAGCAGCCCATGTTGCCACCAAATCAAGCTTCATTGGCTTCAGAAAACAGTCTGTCAGCCAAGCCCAAGTGGCGAAGCCAGATGTCATTATAGGTCAGTCCAAGAAAGCTGTAGTAGACGTACAAACGAAGACAGAGCATGATTTAGTGGTGGAAAGGATGCAGTGCCAGGAATAACTGTCACAGCTCTAAACACTACACTGCTGTCCTGTTCTTTTAGGTGACTCTTTCTGTTTTCCTTACATGGTCTACATTACTATGTGAACAGTATTTAGTAAATATGTAAGCGTTGCCATGCTACACAGCTGCTTTCCCAGAGTTGGTGTTTAGACTTCATTACATTTCACAGTTTTCCATGTTTTTGCATTAGAATCCCTATAAATTCATTCTTCTTGGAGTATATGGCGCTATTTTCCCTTTTTTATTCACTGTCCGAATTCGATGCGCCATGTGCTTCGCTGAGACTGCTCAAGTGTTGCCTAGCCAGCCTTAAGTGAGCTAAAGTTATTGGTATACTGACTATGTAACCATGAAAGCCCTCCACTGCGGAATATATACTGACTGCTTAACAGTGGCATTGCTCTAATATTGCATGTACTCGCTGTGTAATAGTGAGAGAACTCCAGTGCAGAATATACTGTGCTTCCGTGCTGCTGCTCCATGGTTGGATATAAATGAACCTGGCCAAATCTGAACCCAACTTTTCACTTAATGCCAAGTCACCCTGGTTCATCCTGGACACTCATTTCGCCTTCACGGAACACATCGTTGCCAAAACCAAGACGGCTCTGGTACCAGCTCCCTCTACTTAAGAACGTCAAAGCATTCCTCCCAGAATGTGACCTCTAAACTGCTGCTTAAGGCCTCATACTCTTGCATTTGGATGTTGGCAGTGCCCTGCTTTATGGCCCCACAGACTCCACACTACTCCCCCTTAAGAACATCCTACATGCTGTAGCTGGTATCATCCAGGGGCTGAAAAAATATGATCACATCACCCCCATCTTGAGGGAACTCCATTGGCTTCACTTGCTGGCCCACACCATCTTCAGAACCAGTTGCATCATCAACAAAGCAATCTCTTCCATCTCCACGCTCAGGAAGGTTCCTACTGTTTTTTTCACTCGCACCATCACTATGATTCGGCTAACAAAACTAAATGATAATCAGACTGTCCCTTCCTTACTCTCTGAGCCCCACTCTCACATCCATCAGCAATTCCCATTAGAAAAACATCTATCCTGTAGTGTGCCCTAGAAAAGGAGCATTACTGATTGGTATTTCCCTCTCACTCTGCCCACCTGCTAAACACATTTTATACAGTTTTCAACTAAGAGCTTTTCTCTCACCTGCACTCCTTTTTTTATAATACTTTAAAGTATTTTAAAATACTCACACGTTAACTGATTTCTCTTTTTGTGGAGAAGTGTTCTTGAAGAATCTTTGTAGTGACTACACACTCTTTAAAAACTAGTGGCATCCATTTTCCCTTGTTGGTTTTTGGAGCAGAGTACAAATGCAAGTGTGTCATTTAGCATATATAATAATGTCACTGACAGACAAATAAACAAAAATGAGTTGTTTAAAGAAAAAATAGTTGTGGTCACTTTTAAAATAAACTGTTGTAAAAAACCTATACCATTCTTCCTTCTGATGTTCTGCTGATTAATAGTCCCTCTTCCCTTAAATTTGATGATCATATGAATCTGCTGGCCTTCCTACATCATTTTTCATTTACTCTTCAATAAATGAATACAGTAAAGTGCAGATTTTCTGGAGCGCACAGCTACTCCAAGGAATGTCCTGGTGCTATGAACTGCAGGTACAACTAAAAATAGAAGAATACCAGAAGACTAGATTAGGCAGAAGAAAAAAGCCAGTTTTTAGCTTCCTAAGGAAAACTGATTCCAAATCCAAAGTTCGCAGTTCAAGCGGAGCTGGTTTAATGACTTAGCGGCCAAGAAAGAGAAGGCGCGCCCTTCCTTCCTCATGCGCCTGATCCGCAGCACTACCAGCAAAGCTGCCTTCACCGAGCACAATGCTCTTAATGGAGACAATAGTGTGAAAATCTTTTAGCGAGGACTCGCAAGAAAGTGTGATGAACCAACACAAAATATTCTAAAAGAATCCGCTTCTTGATGGGAAGCCAATAGAGATATCTTAGGTAGGGAAGATTGGGGTATGCTTCGGTAGTCTCAAAATAAGGTGAGAGGCGAAGTTCTGAACAACCGGAAGTCGACCTAGCAGGGCTTCCAACAGCCCTAAATAAGGCGCATTTACATAGCAAGCCAAGATGTAATCAAGGTATGAATCACTGTCTTCCTAGAATGAAGAGGTAGCAGAAACATGTTCGATGGCATGTGTGGCTGTAGATACACATGCTCTTCATACTCCTGCCATCTAGTGTTGGGTCCGGAGTTGTGCAAGTTGTTTTTCTTCGAAGAAGTCTGTTGAGCCACACTGTCAAGTGACTCCTCCTCTTGGTAGTGATGCGCATGGCATCGACTCCATTGTTAGATTGTGTTTTTTCTCTGGTGTTGGGTTTGGACCTGTGTGTCCCCTCTCCGTGTTTTGAGTCCATTTTGGTTCGATTCTCTGTTTTTTTTCTCTGTTGTCGGTGATATTGTTGTCACTCACCTTTTTCCTTCTGCGACTCGCATTACAAACTCCGACGGTTCGACTCCATTCGACTGAAGCCTCTTCAGGGAGGTGCCCTTTGAGGCCTACCTTCTCCCTTGTTGCCAGTCTTCACAAAAATGCTTCACTGGTAATGGAACGCAAGCCTTATTGGTTCTGTCAGCATTTCCACGTGGAGTACCCTCACACAGATTAACACTCATGTGCAACTTGTGCTTCTCCCCTGAGCACAGCGAAGTGGTCTGCGATGCCTGCAAGTCCTTCTACTCCAAAAAGACTCATTGGGATTCGAGGGCTCATCGTCTCAAGATGTCTTACAGAGTCACCGATGACACCCCGACATCTTTGATGGGGAGCATGCCCAGGAGCAGTCATTGACCGATGAAGAGGCGGTCTTATCTGTCGATGAAACATCTGGCGCATAGCATGAAGAGGACTTTGAGGTAGATTACATTGTTCCAGCTCAACTGTCTGTGAGTGCACCACCCCCCCTGTCCACTAGCATAAAATCCTACCAAAAAACATTCGACTCGGCTGGTCTCAAAATCTCAGGTTTCCGGGCCACCACTGCTATCTAGCCATGGCCGGCATCGAAAAACAGCTACAGAGTCTTTGGGCTCAGCACCAGATTGTGCATGAGAAGTCACAACCATCTACTTCAGCTTCTTCGGACCAAGACCACCAACCGGCATAGAGGCAAACTTCGGTACTGAGCCGACAGCCGACATCTTCTACCTCGTTGCAGAGTGCGCTGTCTGCTTCCAAGCTGAAAGTTTCTGAGCCAAAAAAGTCGAGACTGACCTCCAAGCTCGGTTGGGACCAATCCTGACCAAGTTACAGGACAAATTGGACACGCTTTAGATAAAAATTCACATCCAGGCATATACTGGACGTATACTGTCTACACCTTCCTCTCCTCCACCACCTAAGAGGAAGCTTACTTTTGACAAACCTTTAGACAGGACAGTTTGTCAAAAAAGGAATGCTATGGACAAAGCTACCAGCCCTCCACCTCTCTTATCAACTCCACCACCTTCACCTCCACCTCCACTACTTCCACACTCTCATGCACCACCGTATCATCAAAGAGAGCCACTTGATGACTGGCCACAAGGGTCTCCATAGTCAGACACTGGTGAGTATGGAGAGCCACAGGGAGATTACCCCTGGGACAATTATGACACAGATCCCCCTGCTGGCACGGATCCTGATATCTATCTGGCACGCCCGTCTCCTCCTGAAGATGCTACCTCTTACCAGGAGGTCATATCAAGAGCTGCTGCTTTTCACATTGTGGAGCTTCAAAAAGAGCCTTTAGATGATGACTTCCTCTTTGACACACGTTCCACCACACCTAGCGCTACTGAATACCTGCCTTTGTTAAAAGGGATACTTAGGCATACTGAGGACAAATTTAAAGACCCTAGTGGGGGAAGAGGCATCGCCCCTAGGGTAGATAAAAATAAAAACCCGCAGCATCTGACACTATTTACATCAGAGGGCAATTACCACCAGACTCCTTAGTTACCACAACAGCACATGTGCCAACTCTCAGGCCACTGGAGACACTCCGCCTCCTGAAAAAGAAAGTAAACAGATAAATGCTGTGGGAAAAACAGTTGCAGTTCAGGCTGCCAATCATTTGCGTATTGCTAGCTGGCAAGCTCTCCTAGCGCACTATGACTGCATCTACTGCGATCTAATGGCAGATCTATTTCAATATCTCCCAGAGGAGCACAAAAACGTGGACAATAGTTAGTGTCTGAAGGTAAAATTATTACTAATACTTCCATACAGTGGGCATTAGGTGCTGCAGACACTGCAGCCAGGGAAGTAAACACTGGCATTTTACTTTGGCGACACGCTTGGCTTCAAATATCAGGGTTTAAGTCTGAGGTTCAACAAGCTGTCTTAAACATGCCTTTTGACAAAGAACATCTTTTTGGTCCTCAGGTGGATTCCACACTAAAAAAACGATGCTGAGACGGCCAAAGCTGTGGGGGCACTTCAAACATATTCCACTCGTGGGTTTTTACATCGCTCAGGATAACGTGAAACCTCCAAATACATTTCTTCTGAGGCTTCCACCTCTCAACAAAAGCAGCAAGGTCAGAGATCATACTTTAAGGGCTACTACCATGGCTCCTATAGAGGAAACAACACCAGAGGTAGAGGTAAGGGTGCCTCCCCACATGAAGCAACATCCTCTCCCAAACAGTGACTACCCTAATCTTCCCCCTCACCACATAAGACATGTCAGGGGCAGAATTCACAATTACCTACCTGCTTGGCAATACATCACACCAGTAAAGTGGGTATTAGCCATTATACAGAATAGATGTTGTCTAGAGCCCATTACCCCATCACCCAACATTCCACTTGGTGTTCACATAATGTCATATGAGCATCAAACATTATTCAAACAAGAAGTTCAAACTCTTCTCAAAGGTACAATAGAGCCCAGCCCTGTTCAAGATCAGGGGCATACTCTCTATACTTCCTAATCCCCAATAAGGACAGGTCTTTAAAGCCAAATTTAGATCTCAGGCTCTTAAACAAATACAGTCTATCAGAACATTTCCATATAGTTACCTTTCAAGATGTCATTCCACTTCTTCTACAAGGCGACTTTATGACAAGAATAGACTTAAAGGACGCCTACTTACATATACCAATACAGCCAGCTCATCTCAAATACTTAAGATTTGTCATAGCGGGCAAACAGTACAAGTTTTGCCATTTGGGGTCACCACTGCACCTTGAGTGTTCACCAAATGTCTAGCCGTGGTTACAGCATTTCTCAGAAGGCAAGCTGTCCACTTATTCCCGTATCTGATTGACTGGCTTACAAAGCCAGCACTCTTCATCAGTGCCAGCAGTACACTCAAATGACAATAGATCTTCACAATTTGGGGTTTAACATCAACATCTCTAAATCTCACTTTCAACCATTACAAATTCAACTGTTTCTAGGATTAACCCTCAACACACAATAACAATTAGCTTACCCCAATCCTGCAAGAATTCAAAATTTTCAACCAATATTTCCCCCACTTTCAGACCTACCAACAACTCACAGTGAAGGTGGTGATGCGCCTGTTAGGAATGATGGCTTCTTGCATTTCCATAGTTTCCATAGATTACATATGCATCCATTACAACAATGTCGAGCTCATCAGCGGTCACAGTCATAGGGTCAGTTAAGAGATCTAGTGTTGAAAGACTGCCACACTCAACGTTCTCTGCAATGGTTAAACAACAACAATCTGAAGAAGGGGCGGCCTTTTATTGACCCTGTTCTCCACCTCACTCTCACGACAGATGCATCAAATATGGGATGGGGTACTCACCTCCAATACATCACATTACAGGGCCTGTGGGATGGCAAACATCAATCGCTCCATTTCAACTCCAAGCTGTTCACCTAGCATTGAAAGAATTCCTACCTCACCTCACTCACAAAGGTGTCGTAGTCCGGACGGACAATATGACAACAATGTATTATCTTCGAAAACAGTAGGGGAGACATGGTCTACAGAACTCTCACAAGTGTCTCAGACCATCTGGAACTGGGCTTTACATCGCCACATTCACTTGTTAGTGGAATACCTTCTGGGAATAAACAACAACTTTGCAGACCTTCACAGTAAGATGCAGCAACAAGTCCACGAACGAGAACTCCACCCAGAAGTTCTCCTACCCTACTTCCAAAAGGTGGCTGTCCACAAACAGTTCTTTTCGCCACTGCAGAAAACGCAAAATGCCCATGCCTCTCTTCCAGGTTCCCACACTCACCATCCACGGGCAGTACACTGTGGATTAGCTGGTCAGAGATATTTGCTTACGCCTTTCCACCTCTCCCGTTCCTTCCATTTCTGGTATGGAAACACAGGCAGACATCTCTAACAATGATTCTAGTAGCTCCCACTTGGGCTCATCAGCCTTGGTACACATTACTGGATCTTTCAGTAGTTCCACACAAGAAGCTCCCTAACAGGCCGGACCTTCTCACACAAAATCACGGACAAATCAGACACCCAGATCCCAAAACTCTAAACCTAGTGATCTGGCTCCCGAGGTTATAGAATTTGGCTACCGTAACTTACCAGCAGAATGTGTTGACATTCTTAAAGAAGCACGAAAACCTGCTACTTGGGCTTGCTATGCAGCTACATGGAAACATTTTGTTTGCGACTGCCACTCAAACCAAATTGTACCTTTCACAGCTACAGTACAAAATGTTATCTGTTATCTACTTCACTTACAAAAGGTGGGCTTAGCATATACTTATATACCCTTACACCTCGCTGCCATAGCTGCTTATCTTCAAAATAGGCAACACCTTTCCCTTTTCAAAATTCCAGTCATTAAAACCTTCATGGAAGGACTTAAACATGTTATTCCACCCATGATTCCTCCGGCACCTTCATGGAACCGTATTATAGTACTCACAAGACTCATGGGACCTCCTTTCAAGCCTCCATACTCATGCCCTCTTCAATTCCTATCACAGAAAGTGGCTTTTTCATTCTCTATAACTTTACTCAGACATGTTGGTGAGCTCCAGACATTATCCTTAGAAGGACCATTCTTCCAAATACACAAAGATAAGGTGGTTCTTAGAACTAATCCTAAATTTATACCTAAGGTAGTCTCACAATTTCACATCAATCAATCCATTGAATTGCCAGTTTTCTTCCCTCAACCTGATTCTGTTGCAGAAAGAGCTCTGCAATCATTAGATGTCAAAGGAGCGCTTATGTTCTACATTGATAGAACTAAACGTTCAGATAGTCTAAGCTTTTCTTTGTCACCTTTTCACCACCACACAAAGGCAACCCTATATCTAAAGCAGGCATGCATAGCCAGATGGATAGTAAAGTGCATTCAGACTTGCTTTGCTAAAGCCAAAAGACCTGTACCTATTCCTGCCAGTGCACACACTACTCTCAAGAAGGGAGCAACCATGGCCTTTTTAGGAAATGTTCCCATAGCTGACATAAATAAAGCAGCTACATTGCACAACTCCGGTTCCAGCACTAGATGGCAGGAGTATGCAGAGTATGTGAATCTACAGCACAACATGACATGAACAGATGCTTACAGGGTAATTAACCAAATCCTTTTTAATGGCGCGAAGCAGCCAAAGCAGTCACCAACCACTGCTGAAACCTGCGGTTGAAAAGAGAGTTGGTTGTCAGATTTGACTCCCAAGTTCTTTGCCACTAAGGAAGGATGTGGGGGAGCCAGAAGGTGTGGAAACCAGTCTGCTTACCACCAGTTGGGACCCAAATAAAAGAATTGCTGTCCGAATTACATTGAAGCCTACTACTGTGTTTCCACTCAAAAACCGTAAGCATGCAAGCTTAAAAGACTTCTCTACTGATGGGGGATACTCTCAAAAGAGAGAAACAGCTGCATATCGTCGGCATAGGAAATGATTTTGCCACCAGCAGATTCTGCCAGTGGGACATAAATATATTTAGGAAGAGCCCTGTGGCACCACCTGCATTAGTGGTTTAACAACTGATGAAAGGGTCGCCAACCCACTGCCGTCTGGAATCTAGGAAGGATTTAGCCCACACTGTGCCCCAACCTCCTTGTTGGCAAGACATTATAGAAAGATGGCATCAATGGCAGGGGGTGCTCAAAATGTAGCCTCACTTTGAGTGAAGCTGGCTACCTCCCCACATTCCAGGCTGTTTGGAAATTAAGCGAGGTGGAAGAAAATGTATAGACTGGCTGGACAAGCCTTTCTATGTCTATTCCTATGAGGAGGCTGCCTACTGATTCACCCTACAAGGTACATAAAATTATGAAAATTGCGGTACTTTGTGTGAAACATAGGTGTTTTGCAGCCCAGCTGAACAGAAGAAATAAGATTCAGGTACAACATCATCTAGATCATTAAGCTGCTTTCTTGTTTGCTGTTAATGAATGGGTGAGCCTATACTGGTCTGACCCAGTCTGTGTGCTTATAGTGCCTGTGTCACCCTACTGCCCTAGATGATAGAAGAGCCAGGGGATAAGCCCACATTCACTGCTCCAGAGTTTTCTTTTTTTGTTTGAGCTGATAGATTAGGTCATATTGACTCTGGAACCATGTGGACCATCTTTCTAGCTTGTACGAATTCATTCTTACCCTAAAATACAGCTTCCAGTGGGAACTGGTGAATCCAGTATTCTCAGTGGTGACCCCAGTCTATTGAGTGCCAGAGCTACTGTAAACTGCAGACATCTACAGGTTGATTATTACATACATGATCCTAAAGTTTAGAAACCCTTTGAGACTCCATAGTGGCCTTTGACCCACCACTACATCTGTCCTGTAGAAACAATTAACAACCTGTTGGGACTTTAATTCAACACTAGTGAGTGCTCTCTCTGGCACCACTGACCTTGAACACTAGAACTCTTGAGTGATACCAGTGAATTGCTGTTTGTGGTTGTGGTTTTTGTTGGACACCATTTATTTTTCTTGAGTTCAGAAAACTCAGCTGTTGGGATTTCAGCTCACAAACCTGTCTAAATTGGTGTCCAAGATTGGATAATTGCAGGGATTTTGTCCAGGGTACCTGCACCAACATCCCTTGTGCAGAACCTGCATTCCTTTCACTGAGTCCTTGCAAGAAACTTGAAGATTACATAAGTTCCCAAAGTTGACTATGAGCACGTGATTTGTAAAGCCTGATGGCTCAGAAATCCATGTAATTTATTTATTTAGTTTTTAACTGTGGGTAAAATAATGAAGAACCACTTGAGCAAGGAGCACTGGTTGGCAGCCATCCACCCTGACCTCTGCCTTTTGCCTCTGTCCCCACTGCATAGAGATTCCCAGTATAAGTAACACAAAGAGTTTCCCAGTTCAGATCCCCTACCCGCATTGTTTCCCAGCTTCTCATAATAGCCCACTGGTCCATGCTGTCCTGTTTACCGTCACCGGCAACTAATGTTATTTCTGAGAGTGGTCCACCTTCTACGGCCCATTATTGCTGCTCCAGGACATTTTGTCCAAGAATATCCACTGGATCCTCATTGGTCAGAATTTTCCAATTCTGGTGGATACTTCTAACTGCAGATTCCTCACTTTGTGATTATCCCCAGGTGTGAGACTGGATCTGGAAAACTCAAAAAGCATTGCTCTGCAGTGCTAGTAGGTGGCACTGTGTGACTCTGTGTAGACTCTGTTCTGCTCCGAAAGTGATGAGAGGAGTGCATAAAAGCACCACCCATGCACACTGACACCAGTTCATCTCTTTCCGCACCTTCATATACAGATCTGGAGCTCTACCCCTTTTTTCTTTATTTTTTTAATAGATTCCTCTGCTCGTTCCTTTCTGAGGACCATCTGTCCATCCTACAACAGTGTAGAGGTTTTCGGCCAAAGTTGCCATAGAGCAAATTCTATCCTCGGAGGTGGGCACAGGATGTTATTCCTCTTACTTCCTGTGCTCAAGAAGAATGGAGGCCTTTGCCCTGTTCTACATCTTCGCCCTCTCAACGCCTTCCCGTGAAAGACAAATTCAAGATGCTCACCCTGTCACAGTGTTCCATCTTCCCTGCATCCCAGAGACTGGATGATAGTGTTGAACCTTCAGGATGCTTATTTTCACAAACCCCTGCTCCAGGCCCTCAGGTGCTACCTGCCGGTCTAGGTTGACCACTAGCACTTTTAGTTTGCTATGCTCTCTTTCGGCCTCACCATAGCTCCTCAGGTGTTCACAAAGGTGATGTTGGTGGTAGCTATCCATCTGCGGAGGTCGGGTGCCAGTCTTCCTCGACGTCGGTGTCTGGCTGTTGAAGGCGAGCTTGCCACGTCAGTCGCAGACCACATCGAGATGATGGCAAACCTCTTCACCTCACTGGGTTTATCAGTCAACCTATCGAAGTAACACCTGACTCCTTCACAGAGGCTACATTTCAGATGAGTCATTTTGGCCAGACAAACATGTCCAGGACATTCAGGCTATGATCCCGATGTTTCATCCTCTGTTGTAGGTGTCAGAGAGGATGGCGCTGAGCCTTCTTGGTCTACTAACCTTCTGCATCCTGTTCACCTGATCATGCCAGACAGCACATGTGAGCTTTTCAGTGGGACCTAAAGTCGCAGTGTACCCACCACTATTGGAACATATAAGATTCCATCCAGGTGTTGTAGTAGACTGCAGAAGATCTGCATTTGGTTGCTGCTTGACCGCCTTTGGGCCAGTAGCAGACTCTTCTCTCTGCCCCACCCACAGTTGACGGCAGTGACAGATGTGTCACTGCTCGTTGGGGAGGTCATCAGGGAGAGGTGGATATCAGAGGACTCTGTTGTCCGGCACAGGCCCGCAATTTGCTTGCTGTTAAAGGGGAGGCTCATGGATTCCAACACCATATGGTACTGCAACAAGCAGGGCGGGAGTCATGGATCCTGTGCCAGGAGGCTTTGCACCACGGGACCGGGCTGAATCATCAGTGCATTTCTGGTGGTACATCACCTGCATGGATCTTTAAATGCCAGGACAGACAAGCTCAGCCAGTGACATCTGTAGAATCATGAATGGCAATGTCTACACTTTTGAGTGCTGAAGTTCCCAAAAAGGCTGCTCATTTGGGATGCATTCCACATGCAGTGGAAAACAGGACTCGGGTATGCCTTTGTGACATTGCCTACCTGTCCCATGATCTGAAAAGATAAGGAACAACATGGTGACTCCGGATTGGGCCAGGAGAATGTGGTAGCTGGAATTTCTGGGTTTGACCATCTGACCTCCGATCAGGTTGCCGCTTTGGGAGGATCTTCTAACACAGCAACAGGGCAGGGTCTTGCACCCAGGCCTGCTCAACCTGCATTTCCATGCATGGAGATTGAGCTTCTTTGACCTCCCTCCCAAAGCTGTTACCATCCTGGCAGCCTTCCACAAAATCGGTCTATAGCGGGTGCTGAGTTAAGTTTGTAACTTTATTCGTTGCTTGTCAGACCGACTCATTGCAGGCCAAACTGTTGGATGTATTGTTTGCTTTTTCATTGCCCCAGCAAACACTTGCTTTTGTGACCTGTTTAAGGATTATCTGTCGGCCCTTGAGGGTTCTTGTTATGTTTGCAAGACCTGGTATCATTGTTAAATCACCAGTTGTGATGTGTCTACTTAGAAGTTTGCAACATATGTTTCCACCTAAGCTCTTTGTAATGCCACGGTGGGACTTAAATCTGGATCTCTGATAGAGACTACTAGCCGCAGATTCCTTCACGTAGAATTATCCCCAGGCGTGAGACTGGATCCGGAAACTTTTTGCCACAGCATCTCTGCACGCCGGGGGCGGGGCGACATCATGCGACTCCGCCCAGGTGTCATCCACGTATGTGACATCAGCGAGGTCACATAAGACCCGCCCTGGCGCGCCCACATCAGTTTTTTCCTTTTCCACGTGCAACACGGATCCGATCCTTGCTACGGGCCTGTTAGGCCCCTTTTTTCTTCCATTTTTTAGTGGAACAGTGTGCGAATGCCTTCGGGCTTTAAGACTTGCACGTCTTGTGGGCATCTTATGTCGGCGACGTACCCTCACCTCATTTGTATGTGGTATTTGGGGAGGATCATGGCACCACAGACTGTACGCAGTGCCAACAGTTGAAGCCGAAGTTGCGGCGGGAGCACCGAATGAAACTTCTCTCGGCACGTCTCTCCAGGTCGACGTCCTCCCCTCGGTCTGCTTCGACGGATGGCTTCAGACTCGGCCGTGGTCGTCGTCCTCGCCTTTCTCTGATGTCACGTGAGCATCGCTCCCCGGTGGGTAAGTGTCGCAGTTTGTCCCCGGGGGCTGGTTTCCGGCCTCACGGGGGCGGGGACTCTCCGCGGGTGATGCAGCCCGGCGTGTCGTCCTATCCACCGTTTCCCGGTGTTGGGGCGTCGAGAGTCCAAATGGAGACATACGCGGCGGCTTTGCAGGCCTCGCTGGCATCTCCTCCTCCTTCCCCTCCTGTGGCGTCGGCAAATCCCTCGCTCTACGCAGGGCCCTCTGCAGCGCCGACGGTGGCTCCGGCCCGACTGGTTCGGATCCAGGCTTGGAGGATGTGGTACTGTTGGGGTGCAGCTCCTCTGGGGCACCTCTTTCAGGCCATGGCATCTCTGCCTCGCCGCAAACTCCCGCGGGGTCCCTGTGGTGTCGCGGGAGGTCGCCGGGGCTCGGGTCGCATCCCAAGCCCCTCTCGGTCCTTTGACAGGGCGGTCCTGTCTAAGTCCGAGGTGTCGCCGCTATGGCGCCGGCAGCAGCTGGACCGTGCGGCGCCACAGGGGTCGGTGGACCCTCCTCATCCCGCTCCGGGTCGAGGACGAGGGAAGACCCCTCATCCCTCTCCGGGCCACTCTCGTCCCTCCCCGCAGGTGGCTGCCTCGTCGGAGGGCAAGTCGGAGGTTGGATCGTCCCTGGTGCCGCCGCTTGGGTTGCCGAGTGATCTTCGCCTCATTCTGGGCCGCGGCTGTCGGAGGGCTTCGAGCCACTCCCCAGGCCCGTCTCGTTCCCCCGCGCAGGTGGCTGCCTCGGCGGGGGTCGGGTCGGCTCCAGCTCTACTCCGGTTTCCACTCCAGCACCCGGTGCAGGGTGACTTGGAGGTCCCTTGTCCGGCGATGCCAGCTGGTAACGACGTCCTACCTCAGGCAGCGGATTCTACGGCTCCGCGCAGGGGTCTTACCGTGGATTTGTCTTCGGACACTCCTTCTTCTCCTGAGGCATGCATATTGGTGTCATCCTCCCCAGAGACTGGTCGCCGTGTGGTGTCTTTTTCACCGGCGTCGAAAGGCGGCTCCCACCCTTCCTGGGGCAGAGGTGTTCGTCGGAAGAGTGGCAGGTCTCTCATTCTTCGGCTCCTTCTGACTTCCAGGCCTGGCCCTTGCCCGCCGCGCTTGGCCTCGGGGACGGCCGCCTTAGTTTGCAGCCGTCGCCCACGGAGGAGCTGATTTCTCCACCGCGGGGCCCTACGGAGGCGGGTGCGGCCTTCGGTCAAGCGGTGTCCACGGCTGTGGGGATCCTGCGCATGGGTGATCCGGTGACTCACTTTCCGGCGGACCATCTGTTGGAGGTCCTCCACCAGGGCTGTGGTGGGAGGGAAATCTTACTTCCCTTTGAAGGTTCGCTCCTTTCTTCCCTGACGGGGGCTTGGAAGCGTCCTGCCTCAGGGGACCCAGTGCCTCAGCATCTTCTGCACCGGCACCTCCCGGCGCCGCGTGACCCGGCGTGTCTTTTCCTTCACCCCTCAGCCACCAGCCCCCTTTTGCAGACTGCTTTTCCCTCCCTGCCACCGCTGTTGACTCTGCCGTCCCTAGAAGAGGCCCGCTGGCTGGATTCTTGGGTACGCAACATGTTCGCCTCGACCAGCGGGCCCTTAACACCTTGTGTCTACTGGCTAGGGCCTCCTCCTGTTTGTGGTACTCGGCTGAGTCTCTGGGATCTGCAGCGTCCCAGGAGTCTGGCCTGGTTGACTTATGGCATCATGCATTGGATGGCCGGGAGCTTGCAGCGTTTATTCTCCGCTCCGCTCTGGACATCTCAGAGGTGCTGGGCCGGGCCGTGGCTTCCTCAGTCGCTCTCCGTCGCCATGCTTGACTTCGGGACGGAGTGTTCCCTGAGAATATTCGGGAGCGACTCATCGACCTTCCGTTTGATGGCAGCCTGTTGTTCCATGCCCCGGCTGACACCGCCATCCAAAGGCTCTTGGCAGGGCTCCGTCCTCCTCCGCCTTATCCTCCTCCTCCTCCGTCCCCTCCTCAGTAACTTCTGAGTTGGGTTGATTCTGGGCCTTCCTAGGCCGGCGGTTCTGGCTGTGCAGTGTGTTTTCTAGCCGTTTACGTCCTTCCTTGGGACTTTGGCATTGTTGTCTGCTGGACGGCCCTTGTGTTGCATGTTTGTAGTTCTGCAGGAGTTGTTGCGCAGACTTGGCTCTAAGATTGGGTGTTCTGCTTATTTGGGCTGCTTGTCAAGCCTTCAGCGGGGGTGTTTCCTTCCCCGTGGCTCATTTTTTTTTCCTCTGCGGCAGAAGTTCTTCCAAAGAGGGTTCCCATATCTTAGGACTTAACATACCCTATGTGGGGTAGTGGTAGCTGTCATATGGCTTGCGCTCTGCTAGAGAGTTATGGTCGCCTTCTGGTGCCTGTTCTCCATGGCGTTTAGGTAGGTTGCTTTTGCTTCCTGAGGTTGTGTGCACGGCCACTCGTAGTGGTGGCCCGGGCATCTCCTCCTTTCCCTGCTCCTGTTCTGAGTCTGGGATGATCCTGTCTTCTCCCTTGCTAGGCGTCGCCTACTCGGCCTTCCTGGGGACTCGGGCTGTTCTTCTTGCTTCTGGCTTTGACTGCCGGCGCTGTTCTGGCTGGCAGGCTGCTTTCCATCTGGAGTGGGTTCGCCTTCTTTTCCCAAGTTTCCTTGGGTCCTCTAGGCTGCTCTTCTTCTTCTTCCGCTTTCCTGTCTTGGCAGAAGCTATGTTGCCTTGTGAGGGGAGTGGGGTGCTTTGGCCTCTCAGTCCTTGCCCTTGGTTCCTCTACTGTGAGTGTACAGGCCTCTTCAGCCTTCTTTCCCCCCTACATCCCCTTGGGGTCGGTGGGGTTCTGCTTGTGAGGGTTCCCTTGGCCTGACAGGGGCGAGGTTCTACCTGATCCACAGCTCTGGTCCCCTATGGAGCCCTCTGTTCTGCATTGGCTGATGGGGTCCTTTCGCAGACCCTCCTTCCCAGGGGGTATTGCTAGGGTATCTATTCTACGTGAAGGAATCTGCGGCTAGTAGTCTCTATCAGATGTACGAGTTACTTACCTTCGGTAACGATGTATCTGGTAGAGACGATTCTAGCCGCAGATTCCGTCACGGCCCGCCCTTCCTCCCCAATTCTGCGAGGACCCTTGGGTTGGTCTTCGGTACTCGCCTCCCGGTGGGCGCCTGTGTCTCCTGTGAGTGCCTTCCTTGTTCTTGCAGGTGACTCCGTCGGGGGCGGTTCATTCCTCCTTTGGTACTTGGAGGATGGGGTTCCGGTGCTCCGGTGCCCTGAGGCTCTGGCTACTCCAGGTTTTGGGGGGATTGCTTTCTATCCCCTCCCTTCCTTCCATTGCTATATTCTGATTAAGGGTCAACTGGCATTGTCTTGCCCCTTGTCCCTTTTGGGTGGATGCCCTCTAGGTTGGGGTGGCTTGGAGGTTGGTTGTCCCTGTCTGTCTTGGGACTGGTCCCATTCCTTGCTCAGGATGGGGGAGGGGGGGGGCTTCCTACGTGTGCCACGACTTTTGCGCCTGTTCTTGCCTCTGGGGCATAGGGATGGGAGGTTGTCCATGTGCTGGCAGGGTGACTGCGCAAGTTTCTGCTGGTTCTTCTTCTTTCTTCTTTCCCTGCCCTTGGGCTCTGCGGTGCTGGCACTACCCTGGTGGTGTTGTCAGGCAGCGTTTCTTTCCAATTTTTTCTGCTCTTCGCACACTGTTCCCATGCCTCCACAGTTTTTTATCTGGTGGTTCCTCATTGTGGTGTGGAAAAGTTCTCCGAAGGAAACTAATGTGGACGCGCCGGGGCGGGTCTTATGTGACCTCACTGGCATCACGTATGCAGACGACGCCTGGGCAGAGTCGCGTGATGTCGCCCCGCCCCCGGCGTGCAGGGATGCTGTGGCAAAAAGTGTCCGGATCCAGTCTCACGCCTGGGGATAATTCTACGTGAAGGAATGTGCGGCTAGAATCGTCTCTACCAGATACATTGTTACCGAAGTTAAGTAACTCGTACTTCACTTTTCTCATGCATACCCCTTTTGAACTAATGCACAGTTGTTCATTGCCCCCTCACCTAAAAAGCAAATTTTCTGGTTACAATAGCATCCGCACGCAGGGTGTGTGAGCTCCAGGGCCTTTCAGTTAAGCCTTCGAATACCTTATTTTTTCTAGACAAATTGGTGTTAAGGCTTTGAACAGCATTCTTACCAAAGGTGTTGACGCCTTTTCATATAGCAACTTGACAAAATAAAATGATGGATGGAGTGTTGAAACTTTTCAAACATTCACAGATCTGGGTATAATCCATCATTTTGCTCACCACATCACCTCATTTGGCACCCAGTCATATGCAAATCAGTCTTGACCCTTTCCTCATGGAAACAGTCCAGCCCGGAAAGACCAGGCTGGGTCCTTCATGGACCGGAAAACCAGCATCCCGGGGCCAATTTCATGGTATCACCCCTCATTGGCCAAGCTAGCTTGAATCCAGTGGTGCATCGAGCAACGGACCCACGTCTGGGCATACCTTTCCCACCAATGGTGACTTATAGCAAAGCAGAAAGTTGATGGATGGAATGGTGAACATTGTCTAGCATTCACCCCCAGTCACAGATCTGGGTTTAATCTATCATTATTTTGCTTGCCACGTCACCCCAGTTTGGACCTAACCATATGCAAAACAGTCTCAACCTTGCTCCCCATGGGAACAGTCCAGCCTGAACTGCTAGGCCAGGTCCTCCCTGGACTGGAAACAAGCATCCCAGGATCGTACCAAGGAACATCTATTGGATGATCAGGTCTTTGTTGAGTATTCTGGTACAAAGGGCAAGGCAGTGCAGAAACAGACCATCTTAGGTTTGGATAGTCTTCTGTATTGTTCTGTGGCCTGGTCTTCTTCGACCTAGAAAGATTCCAATTATGGGAACAATTCACACTGATCTTTCCAACTCACTGATAGGCTCTGCAGGTTAGGACATGCTAATGAGAGAAACTGTCAGGCACATGGTTGGCTTTTATATTTGTTCTGCTTGTCACTTCTGAAGCGGAACAGAGTCGACTCTGAGTTGCACAACACCACCTGCCGGTGCACAGTATCACTGCTTTTTTGGTTTTCCCTATCCAGTCGGGTGTTTGTGGATATTCTAAGTCGCACAGCGCCATCTACTGGTGCAAAGTATTACTGCTTTTTTAGTTTTCACGAGCCAGTCTGGTGCATGGGGATATTCTCAAGGTGATCAATCTGCTGTTAGATAGGGTATCCTCCAGAAACAGCGTTGCTGAAGGTAAATAGTTTCTTCTTTTCGTCCACAGAGCATAGCTAATGTATGTGACCTGAGTGCAGCCTCATAGGACAAAATTGGCTGATGAACTAATGCTATAGAAAATCTAGCATGTCGGAGCTATAACAATGTTGGGTCATATGACATCCACAGAAGCTGCTATTATCTTTTTGTTTTCTTTGTAGATACTAGTTTTAACTACACTAATACACACAATGGTAAGAATGTGGATGGGGAAGGGGACTCAACTTTGAGGTGTGGAACAACTTGGTGTGCCTTTGTGGAGAGAGACTGTTTCCTGGTTGGGCTCTAAAGAATCCTGTCTGGGATGGTTGGCTATTAATGTCCTTTCCACAATGTGCCTGCTGTACTGCATGTCTTACACTCTACTTACTGCAGTTTTCTTGTTTATCTTAAAACTGAAAAATAAAAGTAAAAAAAAACACAATATTAATGCACACTAAATTCCATTTTCCTCTTTAGAATAAGGCATTGACTGTGCATTGAAGTTATTGAGTGTTTTTTCCTGCATCATACTCTATCTACTTGTTTAACCCTTACCACTTCCAAGAGCTAAACATTACTGCTAGCCTTCACTGCAACGATAGTGCCCAAAGTACTCTTAGAAAGGCCTGATGACCGAATGTTAAAATGTAGGGTCAGAATTAGAGCTTGAAGTAGTCCCTAGGTCAGGCGAAGGTCGATTAAAGGACTGCAGTGTCATTACCCTGTACATCTGAAGCTGTATATGCATCCCTAAGACCCATCGGATGGTATGTAATACAGTGAGTGAAAATCTTACATAGATTCACTATGAAACCTGAATATTATCAACTGGAAATTGCAGCACTGTCCCCAAAATTGTCAAACGCCAGGGTGAGGGGTGACTTCAAAATGTCTTTCAAATGGAACAGCAGCTTTGCGTTCACATATGCAACAGCGTGTTCCCTGTGCAGAAATATTCTTTTGTATTCTGTTAATGGATTTGTGTTTAGAGGCACATTTCACAAGTATGTAGGTGTCCACATCTACATTAATAAGGAGCGTTCTCTATTGAGTGAACCTACTTTAAGGTGATGCTCACCCTTCCTGTGCCCTGCTGAAGCTCAGTTCTCTCTTAACATTGGGATCAAATGCTGAGATTCTGCTTTTATCCTTTGAACCTGGGCTCTATTTAAGTGATGCTGTAGCACTGCGGCCCTAACATGAGGATGGGGGGGGGGGGGGGGGGGGGGACGCTTTCCTTTATTCTGTACTCTGCAAACAAATACATCCCTCTCCCAATTCCTGCAGTACTTTCACTCTCCCCTCTTTTGAGGTCTCCGGCTATTGA
This sequence comes from Triturus cristatus, assembly GCF_964204655.1. Classification (NCBI taxonomy): domain Eukaryota; kingdom Metazoa; phylum Chordata; class Amphibia; order Caudata; family Salamandridae; genus Triturus; species Triturus cristatus. The sequence continues at coordinate 962,844,915 of NC_140580.1, forward strand.
AACCATCGGAGGTTGGGAGTTATCACCTCCCTCCCTGAATATGACTTAATTCTCTTCTTTGGGGCGGGAACAACTATATAATGAGCGTACAGCCTGGAACTCGCCCCTCTTGGTCTTGGAGTGAGGCAGGCTTCTGGTGAAGAGATCATTTATCTACCCAGAGTGTGCTTTTCATACACAGAAGCAATTTGGAAGCATGATGGACAGACATACAATGACCTTTTTATTGAATATATTATAGCCTTATAGCCCGCCGTAGCGGGCTATACCAGCTATTAAAGGCTCGCTGCAGCGTTAAAGGCCCGAGCCGAAGGCGAGGGACTTTAACAAAAGCAGCGGGACTTTAATAGCGGTATAGCCCTGCTACGAAGGGCTATAAGGCTATTAGAACATTCTGCCACTAGAGGGCAGAATGTTCTAACGAATTAAACAAAGGCTTCTCGAAGCCGAGCTTCGAGAGGCTTTTGTAAAACATTGGAATGTTGCTCTGCGGGCCTTTACCGGCCCGCAGAAGCATGGAGCACTCCATTGTCTACAATGGAGTGCTCCACATTCCAATGTTCTAATATTGCAAAATGTTATGGTCTTCCTTTACAGTCCCAATCATTGGCATACTTCACAAGAGCAGCAGTTTTCTTCCACCTAAAGTATAATTGGATACATATTCCCATATCTTCTCTGTATGGTTTTCCTCATTTAAAAAAAAAATAAAAAACACTGGACTTTGAAGTTCATGGAAAATGACATGGGCCGTTCACTAACACCAGTAGACATGCTTCATCACCTGGGTCACTGCTCACCTGCAAGAGTAGATCGTTGCTAGGCGGGCTCACCGAGAGATCTTTTTTTTATTGATTTGTGTGTGTGATTTATCCTAGCTGTTTATTGGCGGTTGGTTTGATACTGTGTATGGTGTATGTGTGATTTAAAATTAAATTAAGTGAGAAGAGGTATTTTTTATTGCTTTTATTAACTTAATTGCCCAACATTCAAATTATGTGAAGGGTTCTGGGTTATTGTTTAGGAAACCTCCCTTCCAATTAGTCAATCAGTCACCATGTTTCTGCCCCTTCGTATGTGGTCCATTGGTCACTGGGATTTAATCAGGACCTCCGCTTACCCCTCCTTCTCTCCTTTTTACGGTAGCCAATTAGCTGTGCATTAAACTGTTGCAGAAAATAGGGAAAAGAAAATTCTGTAAGTTTACGATATACTGTGATTTCTTTCTGCTTGGATACTTTCCTGTAAATTGAAATCCGAGGTTCATCAATCACTTATAGTCATTCAAGTTTTTCTTATGTGCACTCATAACCATATGCCACTGCAGTATGGTAGAGTTAACACTACTACTGTGCTAGATGCCAGGTGAATGGCTATTAGTGATTTAACGATCCATTGTTGCAGGTGAGAAGTGACTCACATGACGTATACCACCTACTATGGGGGGGAGGGGGTCTGCGTCCTTTTTTTGAGTTTACTTTAAAACCGAGGCCAGCCAAGACACAGGCATACTTCTCTAAGTGCTGCACGCGACACAGTAGCTATCTATATTTGAGAGCTTTTCCTGTACCAGGCAAATAAAAACCTCCGATTTCCCCAGCTCCACCCAAGTATTTTTACTGAGTTAGCATATATATATATATATATATATATATATATATATATATATATATATATATATATATATATATATATATATATATATATATATATATACTTTCCTCATTTCCTCATAATAAAATTAAGAAACTATTTCGCTTCGTGCAAGAGAAGATGCCCAACATCAAATAGGATGTTGAGCATTATACTTTGTATTATAAGTGGATGTAGAGGGTGCAAGGCTGTTCCAGTCTAACAAACCAACCCGGCAAAAGTTGTCGGATGACCTACAAGTCCGCAACATCCTAGATACCTGCAAAGAGAAGGTGATGGAAGGTGTTGTGAATCTGACATAATCATACAGAAACCCTTTGCAAAGAAGAGGGAGATACTTCGATATTAGATAAACGTTACAGCTCTAACTCTGAAGGGAAATAACATTGAAAATAGGGAGATGCATCACTTCCTGCCGGACTGTGATCTTCCTGCTGCTTCCTCTTAACCATTCTAGCCTAAAAGGGTTTTGCAGTCATGAAGAAAAATCTGATAAATTCAAATAGTTCACTTAATTTCGAAATACTGCTAAGAAAGCCTACAATTCAATGTTTCGCCAATGAGCCCATTACTATAAATAGGTTGGTGGCATGTGGTGCACTGATAATCGCCATAATAAATAAATAAATCGACACATAAAGGGCATACCAATTACACCTCTGAAAACGGATGTTGGCAGCACAAGTGTTAGCCTGGCATAATCCGGATTTATGTGGAACAGTTCACAGCGTCAGGCGTTTCTTTGCATCAGAGGAGCACAATGAGGACACACACACTGCAGTTCTGCACTTTGAGAAGCTAAATGGGGTTATTTTAAGGGAAAATGATGGCTGCTGAAGTTATTTATGTGCCATAATGCCTTCTTTTCTCATCTTGTACAAAATTAAATGATTTCCGCTGCATTATAGAAGGCATCAATCAGGTAATAGATTTCAACGGCGGTCTTCATTTCGTTGACAAATACTTTACATGCCCCTCGGTCCCTGAAGTACAGGAGCACTTTAAGGGGACACATTTTGTTTGTGTGAATCAGAGAAAACAGGCTGTGATGGAGCGGGGCTAGGAACGAGTCATTGGAGGACACAGGGAACATTGTATTTTCCCATTTATGTTACACAGCTTTGTAGTTCGAAATGTTAGCATGTTACGCAATGAGGGTTCTCCAGAATCGCATGTTTTTCCAAGCCAAAGCAAGAATAGAACACAGGGGACCAAGGCAGCAACTTAGCAGCTAGACCACACGAGCAGATGTGTATACCACTGTTAAGAATTTCTGCGAACGTGCTGCTCTCCCTGCCTCGTCCTACCTTCCTTCCACACCAGATCACCGCTTTCCCCCTGAATGGCTCTGCTAATTAACTTTGTAATCTGGCTGAATTACATTGCTCACTAGATAGGGTGTGTATGGCTCAATGTATTTGTTTAGTATGCCATTGTAAATACTAGTGAAATGTGAAACCATTTTGACCGAACATCAATTTGCTTTCACAGTGAAGGTGGTAGTAAAATGAGAAGAGTAACATACGGGTCATTGTAAGGTACGGGGTTCCAAGCTCTCTCCGCCAATATAAAAAAAAACGATGACCACTGCGCTCACAATCCTCTCTTATTAGAGTCTGCCTCATCAGTATCAGTAACTGGTCTAGAGAAAGAGCAAAGAAAGTATGCGCTAGGATCTAACATAGTGACTATAAAAGACCACAAAAGCCGTCTTCAAATTTAGATGCATACAATTGTTGCATACACTCCCATGAATTATTTATGTGCATAGGTTTAAGCAATACAAATATAAGACCTGGAACTACTTGTAAACTGCAGCTTTGGACTCCTGTGTTAGCCTTTCACTTCCTAACTCTAGATTACCTCATTGATGAATATCCTTGCTCTGTGATGCTGTTATATTGTTTATTAGTAGACCCAATGAAGTCTCTCAGAAATATGCCCAAACTGTGTCAGAGATCACACAAAGAATGTTTAGTGAAAATCTGCCTTCTTCAAGTTTATTCGCATCATATCTGTTAGCATTACGTGTTTAATCAAAGGGTGTGGGGTGTGTGTGTGTGTGTGGGGGGGGGGAGATATCATGGTATGTGGAGAGACCTTCTTAGTAAGGGTGTGTGAAAATGCCTGTTTCTGTACCTTGTCTTGGGTGCCATCTTTTTCACGGTGAACCCGTGTGTTGAAACACCGGAGACCACTCCTCATATGCTTGCAATCTGTACTAATGGCAATGACTACTGCTGTGCAAAGTCTGCCACATTCATATTTTCCTAACTTTCTTAGAATGTCACAGATGTGCAAAAGTTCCTTGTCATCAAGAGGATGTTGACAAATTCAAAATGTGACTAGTTATTAGTTTTAAATCAAGCGGAAAACAGTGTTACTTAAAAACCCGCTTCTCTTCAGAATCTCACAGAAGATTTTGCTGTATCATGGCTTTTCATAGGGCTGGCCTCTGCAATCAGGTACAGATCAATAGTCGCAAACGTGGTATGAGTTACTGAGATGAAGAAATAGGGCTTGAGAGCCATAAACACGGATACTTACCGATACTTATAATGAGTGTGTAATTTTCTGTTGACTAGTGGAACACCTGCCCGTGGGAGCGTTATTGAAACAAGTTTGTACTCATGCGTATGCAGCATGCAATTTGTTAATAGCTAGATGATTGATGTTCCCACTTTGAAATCCAGAGGTGGCTGTGTTATCCCTTGATTACTCTTCTGAATACTCTCAATTTGGAAACATTGTGATTGCTCAGAGTTTCTGTTCCGCCTCCGGTGACTGGTATGGTCTTTACTGTAATGGGGCATGTAGGTGAAGTAGAAATGTTTATACCGAGGCATTTTCATTCTACCCTTTGATAAAATGAAGGCAGAAGCGTTTAGAAGTGGATTGAATTCTTGGAATTAATGATATAACAGCAGCAATATGTCTGTGTCCTCAGGATTGTTACTTTTTAGGTTGAGCTGCTCTGCGGCATGTTGTATTGGAGTATGGAATAGAAACCCCGCCCACTCTCCGCCCATATTTCTCTTTGGCTTGTGTCATTGTCCTTTGTAATGCTGGCTACTTATTTGTTAATAGGCTTGTTAGTCCCTCCTTAGTACCGCTCATTGGCTTGTGCCATTGTCCTTCGTAAATGCTGGCTTCTTATTTGTTAATAGGCTTGTTAGTCCCTCCTTAGTACCACCTTGTCTACATTTGTAACCTCCCATGAGGAGTGGCCCTTGTACTTCGGTTGTTACACGGTACGTTTTTTTTAGTCTGTAAGCACTATTTCCTTTAATGAGTAACTCTTACTGCAGGCATGACATGCTTTCCTGCAACATTCAGCACGTCATGCGCGCTTTCACTTTCAGAGGAGCGGGTGCTTCTTTGAATATGTCTCGCATTTACAAGAGTCTGAGCTATTGGCTTTGTAAATGACAATGCCTTTCATTTATGTGTTAATGAGCAAAACAGATTAAAAAAAAGGCATTATCATTTACAATGCCAACAGCTTAAACTCGCAAATGTGAGACCTATTGCCTTGCAAATTCTTGTTATTAGAAGCTGAGAGTCCAGAACAGGTAGAAACAGCTTTAAAATGTTTGCAAATGCCTTTTACCTTTCTTGAAAGATAGATTTTGGTCAAATGAAAGCAGATATGTCAACAAATGTGGAATATGATCTGGTTCGAGGGCATTTATTTTTTACTATGTACATGCCTGAAAGAATTTCTTATGGTGTTTTGAATTCCAGACAGTCGTAGGCTTCAGTACCATCTCCAGCTCTCCTTCTGAAAGTAGATGGATGAGGGTTAAGACCCTGCTTTTATTCACAACAGTAATGCTCACTGCCACTGAATGGTTTGAACATTAAATCCAACAAGGATTACAAGGACTAAATGGCAGTCTTAGAACAGACAAAGTCGTCTTCTGTGCTCGCTTTCACTGGCTTCCTTTTCCACATCTCTCCTCCAGGTGCACTGTAACAACATGTTCTCCAGGGGAGTGAAGATATTCCAAAGGGTTGAGTGTCTGTTCAAACCACGCCTCATGTCTGAGTGGGAGCCAGAACCTGAGGGCATCACCACCGTCCTGGATGACAAAAACCCTAGTGCCAGATTTGTCACCATCCCTCTCAACAAACGCGTCGGCAAAGCCATTCTCTGCAGATTCTACTTTGCCGACACCTGGATGATGTTCAGCGAGATCTCTTTCTTGTCAGGTGAGAATCACCAAAGATGACTACTATACAAATGCACTCTTCAATGTTATCAGTTCAGGAAATGTAATTATTTCGCTAGATTTGTTGTTTCTTTTTTGTTATACTTTAAGGCAATGCACTGATAAGCCGAATAATTCATCTAAGTGCAATTATTATTATAGTCGGATTTGTATTGCGCATGGCCGCCCCAGTAACGGGGCGTCCCATGTTGGTTACCTTTACCGTTTCTGTCACCTCAAAAGGTTCATAAGTGACCAAAGAAAATATAGCAAACGTGGACTGTATTTCATCATCACTAATTATGGTTGTGCATTTTTTTTTTTTTTTTTGAAGCCGTTTATTACAGAATCCAAAAAATATACAAAGATGGGCCTACAACCTCCAGGCCGGCCGCTAGCACACAGAAGGAGCATATAATACAGACAGTAGAACGCACGCTGCGGCAGAAGGAAATTCACAGTGGTTGAAAGAGGCGTTGGTAGCCACACCATCCGGACCCCACACGACGGCTTCATTTTTATATAAATAATCAACAAGAAACAAGTCCACAAGGCAACCCACAGTCAGAAATAACAACATGTGCTCCCCTAGGGGGGGGACCCCGCTGACCCATATCGAAAGGGGGGAAGGTCAGGACGGGGACTAAGTAGACTCACAGCCCAGCACAGGGAAGACAAACAGGCTAAGGAGACGGGGCCGGTGAAGAATCGGGCAATAACGGCGGGGTACAGATTCCCCCACGGTAGGCGTTCCAGGGGCCCCACACTTTCATCCATTTCCCAGGCTTACCTCTCGCAACATACACGACCTTTTCCCGAAACATACACCAGTCCATGTTGTCCTTCCACGCCGAGACGGTCGGCGACCTCTGGGAGCCCCACAATTGCGCAATGTCACGTTTGGCTACCATATATCCCAGAGTCGCCCACCACGTCTGCGGCACTGAATAGTCGGTTGGCTCCCACACGTTCAAAAGGCATCTCCTCGCCTCAGGCAGCAGCTGCACATGCGTAACTACCTGCAAAACCTCATGCACACCACGCCAGAATCGCACCACCTCCGGGCATTCCCACAAAATATGGAGAAAGGTCCCCAAAGAACCACACCCACGCTTGCACAACCCGTCCACAGCATAGCCCATACGCATCAGCCTCGGTCCCGTTACATAGACCCTATGGAGTATCTTGAGCTGGACGAAACTAAGGCGGGCCGGTATGGCCACCTCTTTCGGGGAGGCCACCGCAGACACCCAGTCCTCGTCATCCAGCTCCAATCCATCAGCCCCCCACGCCTCGCGAAGGCCAGTCAGCAGTCCCGAACGGTCATTAATGAGCTTTTTGTAAATCAATGAAATCTTGCCGTCCGGGACATGCCCATCCAGCACTCTATCCTCCAGAGGGGAGTACTCCGGGATGGATGCAACGTCCGGAAATACGGAGCACAACGCATGACGGATCTGCAGATATCGAAAATACTCCCTGTCCTGCAGCTGGAATTCTGTCTGCAGCACGTCGAATGTTTTGAATCCCCCCCTCGTCCAGAGATCGCCCACCCTGCTGATGCCTATCATGTCCCACTTCTCAAAACCCTTCGAGGTCCACAAGGAGCCCAGCCTCTCGGATGCGTATAGTGGCGTCGCCCGGGTCAAACGATCCTTCCACCCCATCGCCACGTTAGCTGCGTGCCACACTCGTACCATGACCCGCGTGGGGCCCGTCAGACGTGCGTCGAGCGAGCTCGAATAAAGCGCCCGATTATAGTCACCACCCGGCAATAACATTTTATCCATCTCAAAGGCAGGGTTGAGAGCGGGCCCGTAAAGGCCGTGATTGATCGCAGCCAGCTGGGAGGCCCAGTAATATCGCTTGATATCAGGGAGGGCGACCCCCCCGTCGTACCACGGGAGCGTCAGCTTCGCCAGGGCGATACGCGGCCTGCCCTCCCAGTACAGTCGGCGCTGCAAACTCTCCACCTCACGAAAGTAGCGCGCCGGGACAACGTCCATTGTGTTCTGTAAAGCATACAGGAAGCGTGGCAGCGACATCATATTAAACAATGCCGCCCGGCCGAGCGGCGAGAGCGGCAAGCGCTCCCAGCGCGTGACGTCCTCCTTCAGGCGCTGGAGGGGGGGAAGCAAGTTCTGTTTGTATCTGGCCTCCGCGTCCAGGGTAATGAAGACACCCAGGTACTTAAATCCCCGTGGGGCGATCTGGATAGGACAACCCCGTGGAAGGATAGGATCCTCCCCCGTGAGAACATACACACACGATTTAGCCCAGTTGATGACCAGGCCGGAGTTGAGGCCAAATGAGTGCAATACATCAACCAGTACTATCAGTGACTCACGTGGGGAAGCCAAGTACAGGAGAATATCATCAGCGTATAGAGATACGCGGTCCTCATACTCGGGGGTCCATCGGAGACCACGGATAGAAGGATGCCACCGCAGCCACTCCGCCAGGGGCTCCAAAGCAAGCGCGAAAAGGAGCGGCGATAACGGGCAGCCCTGCCGCGTGCCCCTGCCCAGCTCAAACGGAGCCGACACTCTCCCGTTCACAACCACCTGCGCCAGCGGTCCAGAGTACAACAGTTTCACCCAACCGATGAATCCCGGGCCAAACCCGAACTTCACGAGCGTCGCCCAAATATATGGCCACTCAAGTGTGTCAAACGCCATAGTGGCGTCCAGGGACGCCAAAATGGCCGGCTCCCGTATGAACGGGACACGTGCGAGCACCCCATGCAAGCGCCACAGGTTAAGGGCAGTGTTGCGATGAGGAATAAAGCCGGACTGATCCTGGTGAATCAAATCGCACACCACTCCAATCAGCCGATTAGCCAACACCTTGGCGAGAATTTTGGGCTCTGCATTCAACAGCGAAATAGGCCGGTAGGATGTGACCCGGTCCCGCGGCCTCCCCTCCTTATGAATAACCACGATAGTAGCCAGGCGCTGGTCCAGCGGGAGGGAACCCGCCGAGCGGGCCGCAAGGAACATAGCACGGAGATGCGGCGCCAGCGTGTCCGGTCGCAGCTTGTACAATTCGATGGGGAGACCATTAGGACCCATTGCCTTGCCGGAAGCGACCGAACGTATGGCGAGGGCAATTTCCTCAGAGGTCGGGGCGGCGTCCAACGACACCCTGTCCTCCTCCGAAAGGGAAGGCAGCGCGATATCCCTAAGCAGGGCGTGGGAATCGTCTTCCGAGCGGGAGGACACCGGGGAATACACCCTACGGAAATAGTCTGCGAAGCAATCTACAATGTCTTCAGGTTCAGTGACACACACACCATCCGGCCTCTCAATCGACGGGACAACTCGACTCGCTCTCTCCTTTTTATCCAGCCACGCAATCAATTTCCCAGCCTTATCACCCACATCATACAGTCTCCCCTGTTGCTCTCTACTGAGGCCCCTGGCCGCCTCCGCGACGAGGGCCTTATAGGCCGCCTGCTTGAGTCGGAGAACATGCAGTTTGTCATCCGTCACCCCGCATTCGAGGTCACCCTCCAACTCAGTGATTTCAGTTTCAACACGGGTCACCTCCTCCCGCTCGCGCCTCCGGGAATAGGAAATAAGGGACAGGGCATCCCCCCGGATCACCGTCTTAAATGCCTCCCACAGCGATATCGCCGATGACACAGACCCCACGTTATCGTCAAAATATCGCTTAAGGGACTTAACCAACTCTGCGCGAATGGTGGGGTCACGCAGGTACCAGGGATTAATCGGGACCACCCTACCCTCTCCCCTCGGAAGAATATCGAAATGCAACAAGAGCGGGGAGTGGTCTGAAATACCCCGCGCTAAATGGCGCACCTCCCCGATCCTCCCCGCATGCGCCGCCGGCACCAGGACATAATCTAGCCTTGAGAGACTGCCATGGGCCCCGGAATGAAAGGTGTACTGTATCTGCGTAGGATGTTTCAAACGCCAACAATCCACCAGCCCCAAGGTGTCCAAGAGGCCAGACAACCACGCCTGGGCGCGGGGGAGATCCCTAGGGGGGTGACGGTCCTCAGTTCCGGAAATCACCGCGTTAAAATCCCCCCCAACCACTAGAATCCCCTCTGGAAGGCCAAGGAGGAGGCGCCCCAGATCCGCAAAGGTGGTCGCCTGCAACCCTGGCGGGACATAAACAGACACAAAGACAATCACTCTGCCCTCCATTCTACCCACCAGAACCGTGTAACGTCCCCTGTCATCATGGATCACCTCATCAACTTCCAGCGGGAGCGAGGTCTTAGCCATGATGCCCACACCCCTTGAACCAGACGTGAAGCCCGAATGGGCCAGAAGGCGGTAGCCCCGTCGGTTCATGGCACGAAAGGAGTTGCCAATGAGGTGCGTCTCCTGCAGAAAAACTATGTCTGGTGAAATTCGTTTCAAGAACTGCAGGACCACACCTCGTTTTATCCTGTCCCCCAGTCCATTAACGTTCCAGGACAAAAGACTCAGTCCCCTACCCCCCATCATAAACGAAAGCAATCATTCGTCCTCCCGAGAGCACTTTAGAAATAGCACAACAATACTTTTGCCTTGTGGTACAACTAAACAACACCCCACCCCAACCCAACCGCCCCAACAAAACTCCCCCCTCCCTGCACCCCTGCCTGAGCCCAGACAGCCCCCCCAACTTGCAGTGTGCCTGTTGCCCCTATATAATGGAAACTAGGTAAACCCCCTAGAGGAGGAAAGAGTACCCCTTCGAGACCCCGCACCACCTACAAAGGAGGGAGAACAAGTACAAACAACACGAGACCCTAAGCTTGGCCGAAAGTGGCCGCATCTTCGTCCAGAGTGAGTCCCAGTATCAGCACCTCAGTCCCGATCCAGTGGGCCCTCTCCTCCCGCAGCCCCCCCCCCCCGCCATCCCGATCCCGACCCCCAGACAAAGTGTCCAGCCAGTCCCCGGCCGTTTCAGGACGGTCAAAAAAGTGAGTGCGACCATCTACCTCCACCCGCAGTCTGGCCGGGAAGAGCATGGCGTACTTTAAGTTCATGTCCCGAAGCCGCCGCTTGACGCCCAGGAAGCTCAATCTCTGCTTCTGGACCGCTTGGGTGAAGTCCGGATAAAAGTTCACCTCCATGTTCTCCAGCTTAAGCGGCCCTTGCAGCCTGGAGGCTTGCAGAATCGCGTCCCTGTCCCGAAAATTGAAAATACGGGCAATAAGAGGCCGCGGAGGGGCTCCGATCCTAGGCCTTCCCCCGGGAACCCTATGAGCCCTCTCCACGGCAAAGAATTTACTCAGTCCCCGAGGCTGGAGATGGGTAGTGATCAGGTCCTCCACAAAAAGATCCGCCGCCGACTCCTCCCGTCCCTCAGGTACTCCGATGATGCGGATATTATTCCTCCGGGCCCGGCTCTCGGAATCCTCCAGGCGCCGATCCATGAGCGCACTCGCCTGACGAAGCCGATGCACCTCCGTCTGAAGGGCCGCCACCTCAGTCGTGAGGCCCGACGCGGTGTGGGCCAAAGAATCGACCCGGTCGTTAGTCTTCGAGAGATCCGCTCTCACCAGGTTGACATCAACGAGGACCGCGTCGATTTTATGGGCTAAGGTGTCAAACCGCTGGCCCACCGAGGCCTTCATCTCAGCAATGGCGCCCATGACGTCCTGCAGGGTCAGATCTGTGGGCAAAGCCGGGGCATCCGGGGGGCACTCAGAGGACTTGTGCGGTCCACCGGGAGATCCCTTCGGGAGGGTGTAGCGGTCCATGACGTTGGCCTGATGTGCGGCACCACGCCGGGTCGACTTGGCCTTCAACCGATCGCCATCTTGTTTCGTGGCCATCGTCGCGGGTCTCACACCCTCACCAGCCACACAGTAAAAGGCCAGCAATCAAGGCCACGGGCTCCGGGGGGTCACCCCAGGACGGCGGAGCGGGCCACAGCAGGCAGGCAGGCAGGGTCCCCCAGCGAGGCCACCCCAACACTAAGAGCGCCGCGATCCCACTTGCAAAGACGGCAAGGGGGCGCGAAAGTGAAAGTGAAAGTGCGGGGTACGCGACTCGCCAGGCCCGGCCCGCCGTTGTTGTTCACTTTGCCACCGGGTCGCCCCCAAACGCGAGTCCGGGGTCAGGAGAGAAGCAGGCCGCAAACTTCAATCGGTGCTCACTCCGGCACCCGAGGTCCGATTCGAAAACGGAAAACGGGTACCACCTCGGCTCAGGCTCACCGGCACAGTCCCCTCAACCGATGCAGGATGTAGACAGGATAAACGTAGGAGGTTGCGGAGGTCCTCGGGAGCCTCGCACCTACGCGGCCATCTTGATTGCGCGCTAGGCTCCTCCTTTATGGTTGTGCATTTTTGTTTAATTTCTGCATCATTCTAATTTTCTGAGTGGTTGTATCCGCGGTACTCTGAGACATGCTCATTACTGGATTAAGTTATGGTCCTTTAAAGGGCTTGTACAACCATGCCTGGATAAAGTATAAGCTATAATACTTCACCCAGAATGTTGACCGAATATAACTCTAATGACAGAATACATTTTTATGAGCAGAAAACATTGACATTGCTGACAGATTCAAATTTCTCTTGGATTTTTTTCTTTTATCATTAAACTGAAAGTCGCCAAAAACTCCTGTAGCACCTTCCTCAGGTGGTTGATCTTTACAAAGCTGTGGTCTTCCCATGGCTTGGCAATACTCCTTGTAAAGGAACATAATGTAATACTAGCCTCCAGTTGATGCTCATGGAAATCTGTATGGTGTTTTAAGAACCTTTCCAACCTTTCGGGGTAAATACTACCTTTTCAAAGGCTTCTTGTACACTTTTGACATTGCAGAAGTTAATTGCTAAACGTAGAGGTCAACCCACGATCATGTTTTTGTTAATAAGGTTTTTATTGCTTTTCTTTGAAGTACCAAATAAACATGGTTCTAAAGTGGAATGCATATCCTATGAAACCAAGTTGCTGCTGCACATATTTGCGCTATTATGAAATTTAAACATCTCGGCATGAGAATTTTCTACACACCACCCTCCTTGATGTTGCTCTAGTAAAGCAGAGTATCTGGCATCAGTCTTATTTGGACATCCTACTAGTGCTGGCCTTCTGTTGCACCTACATCTAACAGAAAATAACATGTGTATTTGTAAAGCACACATTCACCGCAAAGAGTATCTTGGCGCTGAATAACAGAGCCTCAAAATTGGGCATTGGGCATCTTCTCACATTCCCTTAACCACCCTTAGGTGAATAGGTCCAAAATATCTGTGCTGGTCTATGGATGAAGATGTTGTGCTTCACGTAGAGCCTCATGCAGATTGGATGTGAAAGGCAATGCTAGAGTCGGACTAGGTTCTATCTTTTATTTCTGCCGTTTGTCAAAGAACTCAGTTCTGGGGTCATTCAACATGGAATCTGCAAAAGTGAGATATGTTTTCAAAATCATCCAACATACTTATTGACACATGACACAAAAATTAATGTTGTTGGTCCTTCTTCAAGCATTACAAGCTGAGCTTGTGTATTGTTTTGTCTTCTGCAGACATGGAGATTTCAAGTCCAGCCGTTATCACACCCCCTCCTCTGATCTTATATGAGACGACGGAAGCCCACCCGCAGACCCAGAACACCACAGAGAGGAGCGTGGGTAAGAGGGGCCACGATCTGCAGATGTGGCAAGGTGGGAATCACTATCCATTACCTTTTTACAATTGCACAGTGTGAGAAAAGGTTCTTGTTTGAGGCAGGGATCTTAGCTGTGTCTTTGAGAGAATTTTCTGTGCAGTCAATGAGTGCAATCAGGCCTATATCAGCAAAACGTTGGACTTGCCCTTGATTTCAAGGGCATACATTTTTACTTAATTTCAGGAAACAATTCATAGTCCTTTCAAAGCATTGTATGGGTAGTGGGACACTGTGAATCCTTATATAGACACGCCAGTCCTTTATTATCTGAATACAGTCATTGGATGAATGAGAAGAAGAAGATGGTCTTTCCCTGATTTCCTAGCTTCCCTGTTGCTCTGTATGGTAAAAGATGATATCCTATAAGCTCTATTTTCATTCATTCAGCTATCGAATGGTGTTTTGCTCCTGTGGTCTACAAGCTTGGAGTTCATAGAACACAGATTCCTTGTTTGTAATTAAAGCTATCGTGCCTGACAAAAGAACAAAATTGTGTGAAACATGCTGCCTTTTGCTTTGTTTTTACTGTATCAACTACAAACATGGAACTCTGCAGCCAAGAAGACAATCTAATTGAAGACCAATGAAAGGAGTGATTGATATAGAGTTCTGAGTGGTATTTGTGTACAGTAGGGCAGAATGAAACAAGAATGTTTTCAGATGAAGGGCCGTATTTAGTGTTTGGCAAATGCAATACTCCAGCAACATGTGGCAGATGTCTCTCCTCCCATTTTACAGGTGTCATATAATGCATTTGTAATGCAGTGGACAGGACATCTACCATGGTTCTGAGTATTCTGTCGGGCAAACTCTAAATAAGGCTCTAAAAGTCCCTATTGTTGATGGTGGCTGATATGAAGTACCTCTTATATACTTGAAAGTATGCTGCTTTTTAAGAGACATTCTTGAGGTAGAACAAGAAACTGATCTAGACTGGTCGGGATTTCCCTTCAGATGGGTATTTTATTGCCGTAGTCAATGACTACACCAAATAGTGTTTTGGAAACATGGTTTCATTCATAGTGTTTCTTCATCCCATTCTCTATTGTGGTTCCTCTTTTCCTCTGTTGTGGTCCCTCATTTCCACCTCTCCTGTTAACCATTTGCCTTAGGCTAATCATAGGGTGAGACGATGCACTATAGAATCAACTAATACAGTATAACATAAATAAAGCAACTTCCTTAAACATTTTATATCCAGTCCATAGCTTTTAACTGTCCGGCTTTTGTACCTTGAAATTTGCATCTATGGCTGCTTTCAAGGGAGCAGCATACATCTGAGTGATATGTTGTGCACATTAGTGCCTTCTAGCATTGGGTTCAGCAAAGTATGAGTTGTTTCGGCTTCAAGTATCACTCTAATGACTTTTCTGTTGCCCACCCTGAATCCTGCAATGCTTCAGGCCACATAATACACCTAAGATTTCTTTTCATGCATGTCTGGCCCAGTGGTGCAAACATATGCTCTGCTGGAACATGAAGAAACGCAAATCTTTCCAATACAAAAGATGCAGAAAAATCAAACAGAGACCCTGGTGCAGATTGTAAATTAAGAAACATCAGAACTGTCTTTCCAACAACCTTGTCTAAGGATTTGTGTAATAAGAATGTCACATGGGATGGCTGTGTTGGTGTTCAAGGTAATGGTGCATGCTCCTTTTAGGTTCTGTCCTTGATGCAACATCAGGGCTTGCATTTACTCAGCATCCTTTTGTTGCGCACGCATCACAAAAGTATTGAGCTTGTCAAATGTTTAGGTGCAAGAAAATACTAAACTGCAGAAGCAACTTTATTGAGATCATTACACAGTGATGGCGAGGGATCCTGCTGTCTTCTCAAAAAGCCTGTGAGAATGAACTGAACAGGGAGACAGATGCTAACACATGGGATAAAGCATTTTTTCAGAGCAGTCTATAGTAATTGATGCAGACGACTATGTAAATTAGTCTAATTAAATTAATTGCATGTAAATTAATTTGTTGAAATCTGAAAAATCTGGCACGACTGTGAGAAAGTGCCATCTTTCTTGCATGCTATGCCCCCACTTTTTGCTGAATTGCTGATGTACTTTGACTGAGTGTGCCCTGGGCTCCTGCCAATCAGGTACCCAGGGCCTATGTTCCTTCCCTAAAACTGTGTTGAAGCCTAAACCCAATTGGCATCTCTGGCCACATGTCAGCCCATGGTGAATGGTACACTAGGTACCCAGGGCCTTGTGACCAGAGAAGGCCCCTAAGGGCTGCAGCACTTATTGTGCCACCCTTAGAGGCACTGTACCCTGACACACACACACTGCCCTTGCAGGCTGAGTGTCTGGGTGCAGAACAAAACAGAGTCGACATGGCACACATCCCTTTGTGCCATGCCCACAACACACACTGCCCTGGCATACATCAGCCACCCCTCTAGCTGGGTGCCCTATGCCAGTGGTGTGGGTACAGGTGCATGAGCCCTGTGCCCCTACAGTACCCAGGTCCTTTCCTGGGCACTGTAAGTGCAGTGCTGCCATTTAAGAGTATATGGTGCTGGGAGATCATCAACATGAACTCCACAGCACCATGATGGCAACACTGGTATCAAACTTCTCAGCACATTAAACCTGCACTGATGCCAGTGTGGGATTTAATGTACAATGCACTAAAGAGGGCATCTTAGAGATACCCCCTGAACCTAACCTACAATCCACGTCTTGTCTGAGGGGCTGCCTACGCTGCCACACAGCAGACATGTTGCTGGACCCCTGGGTAGAGAGCCATCCGCTTTCCTGGGTCTGCAACAATGCACATCCTGGGCGAGGTGCTAGTTCTCCTCCCCCAGGATGGGCAGGGGAAGCTTCAAAGGCATGCCGCCTTTGTGAGCTTCTCCAGGCCACTTGCTGTACTCAGCAACTGGCCCCTACCGGTTCTGACCCCCACTCTGGCGGGAAGACTGGCCGGAAATCCCAAGGAAGGAAAGGGGATGTGCCAGCCTCTGCCAACCCCACCCCTCAGGTGGGGGAGGTGAGGTGAAGCACATTTCCGGGCTCTCGCCATCTTGAAGATGGGAAGGCCTTCCCAATCAGGACTACGCTACTGCCCCCCTCCCACAGGAGAGTGGCAGGATAGGGGGTGTACCCACCCCAGGGAAGGGACCCATTGGTCCCTGCCCTTTACCTAAGTGTAATGCCCCTAAATTTAGTATTTAGGGGCACCCTGAACCTCCCTTCTTCAGATCCAGATTCCGAAACAAGAAAGAAGAACAAGGAACAAGAAGACCTGCTGTGCAGCTGCTAACAAGACAAAGACACCAACTGATTTGGCCCCAGCCCTACCGGCCTGTCGACCCTCGAACCTGCTCCTGCTAAACCCTGGCATCTCCAGTGGTCAGCAACCTCAAAAACCCCGGAGGACCTGATTGCCTTGTGACTCTAACTACCTGGGACTCCCATGAGCAGTGGTACTGCTCAAAGCAAGCAACTGACCCCTGGCATCAGCCAGGAACTGCAAACCCTGCACACTCTGCACCCGCCAAACCTGGCCTGTGCTGGAGTGAACAAAGACCACAAGGAAGTCCCCCCGGCGACTGTGACCCCGAATCCAGCACCCAAGGACCCTCCTCAACACTCCTGACGACGCCTGCAGCCTCAGAACCAGGGACCCCTCCAACCGCGACCAGCAGAGGGTAAGATTTCCCGACACCAAAAGGCACCCCTGCACCCGGCACCCTGCGGCCCCCTGTGCCCAACTCCTGGGTGCCTACCTATCCTCCAACTACCCAACTTACCTCTTGAAGTGGTGGTCGCACCTGAAGAATCTTCGTCCCCATTGAAATCCATTGAGCGCCCGACGGCTCAAAAGCACCCTGCACCCAGCCGCCAGAGTGCCCCTGGCAGTGCAACCTCTACTCTAATCTACTTCCCCATTTGCACTGAGCAAGTGACCAGGAGCCCAGCTCCCACAGCCGCGTGGCCTGCTAGCCAGCAGCCACCAACCAAAGGCCCCCTGCCTCCCATAGGATAACATTGGGCCTAACTCACTGTGCACCCAGCTGCCCCTGTGCCGCTGAGGGTGTAACAACTGTACTTACCTGACCCTGGGAGACCCCTGAGTCTATGCCCAGAACCTTAACTCTGCCAGTCGAGTACTTACCCAAAAGCCGATAACTCCCTTTTCTTCCATAGGGTAACATTGATTGGTTTCACTTGGAAATTCTTTCAAGTGTCGAGTTTTGAAACTTTAAAATATTCATCTAAAATCAGCAGAATTACGAAAACGAATTTACTCACCTGTTATCAGGAGAGATCCCAGTGCTGGATCTTGGTGCCTAGCACTGACGCTGAAAAGTAATTACAACCGTACTTACCTATAACTTGATTTTCCTTCCATAGGATAGCATTGCCTGGTTTTCACCAGAAATTCTTCAAAGTGTCGATTTGGCAAACTTACAAATATTCGTTAAAAATCGCCTGTATAACAAAAACACATTCTTTCAACTGTTTACAGGAGATGCCCCAGTGCTGGATCCAGGATCCAACACGGAGTTAGAAAAAGTAACAATAACCCCACTTACTTAGTGAATTTCCTCCCATAGGATAACATTGGTGATTCTATGTGGAAAAGTTTCTGTGTCAACTTTTAAAATACAATAATATTCCTTAAAAATCACAACTGTAACCAAAACGTTTTTACTCAACTGTTTACAGGAGATGTCCCAGGACTGAATCTAGGACCCAGTCCTGTGGTAAGAAAAGTAATCAATTGCATTTAACTAGAAATTCCCTTTGAGCTCAATGTTATATTGTGTTTGAAATTGTGTTGCCTATTGCAACAACTGTATCTATTGCATTCAAAAGTCTATTGCATATTGAAAGTATTTATCTAAAGCATCTCATTCTGAGAAAGTATATTTTGATACCTATTGTTGGTTCTAAAATAAAACAACTATATATTTTTATACAAAACCATTGGCCTAGAGGTCAGTTCTTGAGTTTGTGAGACCATTTGCTGACTGAGTGTGTACAACAAATGCTTTACACTGTCCTCTGATACTGCCTTACTGCTCGACCAAGCTACCACTTTAGAGAGTAAGGTTATATCTAACTTTAGCCTCTGCCACACCTCTGGGGACTGTGGACTCTGTGCACACTGTACCTATTTGGCAACAGTATATACAGAGCCACTTTCTTACAATGACCGTGGCCCTCGTGGACCAATGAAGGAAAATATTTGTTCGAGGCATGTGAGCTGTAGATCACATGCTTTGCATACTCCTGCCATCTAGTGTTGGGTCAGGATGTTTGGAAGTTGTTTTTCTTCGAAGCATTCTTTCCAGTCATGAGGAAGGTGACTCCACCTTTCGGTGACAGTGCGCATGGGCATCGACTTCATTGTTAGATTGTTTTTTTCCGCCATCGGGTTCAGATGTGTATTGCTGCAGTCTGGTTCGAAGCCAATCTTTGGGTTCCCCTCAGTGCACAATCCACTCTATCCACGTTGGTATTGTTTCAAACGTGTATCTCACTTCTCCGCGTATCGTATCTGTCGAGGAAAACCTCTATTTCGATCGAGGATCATCGGGAAGGCCGTCCAGCCTAACTGTGTCGGTCCACTTCGCAGCCGATGGAACGGACTCCATTCAAATTCAGCCCTCTGTGGCACGCCAAGTATCCGTGCACCGACTCGCACGAAGTGTGCAACTTGTGCTTGTCTCTGGAGCACTACAAACAGGCACCAACAAGATGTTTTTGACGCCCCGCCCTCCGGCTCGGCACTGAAACACGTCACTAAGCCTTCCAGCTCGGGATCGAGTCGGCCAAAGTCTGGCACTGAGGCAAAACCTTCAGGCTCGTAGCCGAAAACCGCTTCGGAGCCAAAATTATTGATACTGAAAACTAAGCCTCCTTCAGCACCGAAACCTTCTGCGCCGAAAAGTCATTCTACCCCGGCACCGAAATCCTCTGTGCCAAAACCTAAAACTGTTCCTCCGAAGCTGCAGGATCCGAGTTATGAGGACCCAACACCCAAAGCAGACCCAAAACAAAAGGAACTTTATTTAAATCCAGATGCAGAACGTGTTCTTACTAAATCACCTCAGAAACGCAAACCTGAGTCAGAGGACACCCCTTACAATATAACCCCTTCCCTCCTTCTCCTTCACCACATTCCCGTACACAAACTTCTCCACCTTTGCATTGTTTACTGATTACACCAACTAACTCTTCACCACCACCACCTGATGATGATGAAGATGATGGAGATGGGGAGGGGGGGCAATATTTTACCAATAGACCCCTGGAAGGCTTATAACACAATTCACCTGCTGATAACGACCCAGATCTTTACCCTGTAAAGCCTTCCCCTCCTGACGACAATGTAGGATATCTAGAATTACTCGAACTCGCCTCGGACAGGGATTTTGGGCAGTTTTTGGCGCCGCAGCGGGTCCTGCTTCACACACCTCGCACGCCATCACCGTCGATCCCTCAGGCCACGCCCCCTTAGTGTGGACACGCCCCCTACCGAGACTATTTAAAGGTCTCCGGCTTTTAGAACCAATTCAGAGAATTGTATCCTCCTGAGGCGGAAGCCGGGAGTAAGCTAATCGTTTTACTAATTTGAGTGTCACTGATTTTCTGTTTTTAAATTGTTCTTACCTCATTCCTGGGCACTAATTGGGCTCGAATTCGCCTCGGACAGGGATTTTGGGCAGTTTTTGGCGCCGCAGCGGGTCCTGCTTCACACACCTCGCACGCCATCACCGTCGATCCCTCAGGCCACGCCCCCCTTAGTGTGGACACGCCCCCTACCGAGACTATTTAAAGGTCTCCGGCTTTTAGAACCAATTCAGAGAATTGTATCCTCCTGAGGCGGAAGCCGGGAGTAAGCTAATCGTTTTACTAATTTGAGTGTCACTGATTTTCTGTTTTTAAATTGTTCTTACCTCATTCCTGGGCACTAATTGGGCTCGAACTCGCCTCGGACAGGGATTTTGGGCAGTTTTTGGCGCTGCAGCGGGTCCTGCTTCACACACCTCGCACGCCATCACCGTCGATCCCTCAGGCCACGCCCCCTTAGTGTGGACACGCCCCCTACCGAGACTATTTAAAGGTCTCCGGCTTTTAGAACCAATTCAGAGAATTGTATCCTCCTGAGGCGGAAGCCGGGAGTAAGCTAATCGTTTTACTAATTTGAGTGTCACTGATTTTCTGTTTTTAAATTGTTCTTACCTCATTCCTGGGCACTAATTGGGCTCGAACTCGCCTCGGACAGGGATTTTGGGCAGTTTTTGGCGCCGCAGCGGGTCCTGCTTCACACACCTCGCACGCCATCACCGTCGATCCCTCAGGCCACGCCCCCTTAGTGTGGACACACCCCCATTTACCCTCCCACCTCTCTCTTAATCATGTGCATTTCCCGGCCGCGCAGCGGACGCGCGCAACGGGCGCGCCGCCGGCGTGCCGAAGGCGCGCTAAAGGCAAGCCCGTCTGCTCCCGTCCGCGCACGGCCGGGCCTAGGGCCAGAACCCCTGTCGGACAAAGCTGCCTTTAAGGTAAGCTACTCACGTCGGGACCTCTTAAGTCTCAGACCCACCATCGCTACTTCTTGTAAGTACGTTCATGATCTTGAAGGTCCATTCACCAGATGCACCTTTTGCCACCCAGTCCAGCTCAAACTCCTTAACCGACCTTACAGGCCCTCAACCCTTAAACTCGCCACCCTGAACTGTCGCTCTCTCCCAAAACACGCGCTGTTAATTAATCATCTCATAGAAGACCATGAGATTGACGTTCTGTTCCTGACAGAAACGTGGCTCTCCTCTCACTCGGACGCAGATATGGTCCTAGCTACTCCCCCGGGCTTTCTTATTCAGTCCCTACCTCGTCCCTCCGGTAGGGGTGGTGGTGTTGCCATCATCCATCGGGATCATTTCCCCTGCAAAACTAACGATGCGCACGTCCTTGATTCTGAAAGCCTTCAGTTCACGATCAAGTTGGACCCGACGAACTCACTATCAGGCCTCTTAGTCTATCGCCCCCCCGGTCATCCAGGTTCTTTTTCCAATGCTCTCCTGGATACGGTAGCATCGCAGGCACACTCCACCACCAACTTTACGATTCTAGGAGACCTGAATATCCATTTTGATGACCCTCTAGATACAGGGGCAGCCGACCTGATGACAGACCTGGCGGCCTACGACCTCCACCTCCTAAACTCTGGAGCTACACACAACAAAGGTCACTTGCTGGACCCGGTGTTCACGAGCACCCCCACCATGCAAGCTAGTGAGTCTCTCCCCCTCCCTTGGACGGACCATTTTTTAGTCTCCTTCCAGCTACCAGGAGTCTTCAGTAAACCTCACAAACCTCCCACCTATACCAGGGACAGGGCA
The DNA here is from genome assembly GCF_964204655.1 of Triturus cristatus. NCBI lineage: Eukaryota > Metazoa > Chordata > Amphibia > Caudata > Salamandridae > Triturus > Triturus cristatus. The sequence goes on from NC_140580.1 coordinate 962,866,789, forward strand.
TGGTCCAAGCTCCCCACAGAAGATTGGGCCAGGACCCTGAAGGCAACTACCCCTTCTTATTCTGAAGACCCTGTTATCGCTGACAGTAATTTCAGAGAGTGGATTGTCACATCCCTAGACTCCATACTCCCCTTTAGAATCCGGGAAGATAAAAACGGGAAACCAGGATCCGCCCCATGGTACACCCCGGAACTTCGGATGCTACGCAAAAATTGCAAGAAAGCTGAGCGGCAATGGAGGAAAGACTGGCAGTACGCTAGCAAGGAAGATTACCAGAAATCAGTGAGAATATACAAATCTGCCCTTAAACGCACCAATGCAAAAACAACAATTGATGGACAGAATGCAGAACAATGTCATACATTCACCCCAGTACAGAGATCTGGGCCTAAATCCATCGTTTTTTTGCTCACCATGCCATTCCAGTTTGAACCCAGCCATATGCAAATCAGTCTTGACCCTGTGCCTCATGGGAACAGTCCAGCCCGAACTGCCAAGCCAGGTCCTCCCTGGACTGGAAACAAGCATCCTAGGACCGGTTTCGGGCTTTCAGCCCTCGTCAGCCAGGATAGCTTGATTCCAGTGGCATGGAGAGCATGGGACTCACGTCTGAGCATACCCTTCCCACTCGGGGTGACAAATGCAAAAACAACAATTGATGGACAGAATGCAGAACAATGTCATACATTCACCCCAGTACAGAGATCTGGGCCTAAATCCATCGTTTTTTTGCTCACCATGCCATTCCAGTTTGAACCCAGCCATATGCAAATCAGTCTTGACCCTGTGCCTCATGGGAACAGTCCAGCCCGAATTGCCAAGCCAGGTCCTCCCTGGACTGGAAACAAGCATCCTAGGACCGGTTTCGGGCTTTCAGCCCTCGTCAGCCAGGATAGCTTGATTCCAGTGGCATGGAGAGCATGGGACTCACGTCTGAGCATACCCTTCCCACTCGGGGTGACAAATGCAAAAACAACAATTGATGGACAGAATGCAGAACAATGTCATACATTCACCCCAGTACAGAGATCTGGGCCTAAATCCATCGTTTTTTTGCTCACCATGCCATTCCAGTTTGAACCCAGCCATATGCAAATCAGTCTTGACCCTGTGCCTCATGGGAACAGTCCAGCCCGAACTGCCAAGCCAGGTCCTCCCTGGACTGGAAACAAGCATCCTAGGACCGGTTTCGGGCTTTCAGCCCTCGTCAGCCAGGATAGCTTGATTCCAGTGGCATGGAGAGCATGGGACTCACGTCTGAGCATACCCTTCCCACTCGGGGTGACAAATGCAAAAACAACAATTGATGGACAGAATGCAGAACAATGTCATACATTCACCCCAGTACAGAGATCTGGGCCTAATTCCATCGTTTTTTTGCTCACCATGCCATTCCAGTTTGAACCCAGCCATATGCAAATCAGTCTTGACCCTGTGCCTCATGGGAACAGTCCAGCCCGAACTGCCAAGCCAGGTCCTCCCTGGACTGGAAACAAGCATCCTAGGACCGGTTTCGGGCTTTCAGCCCTCGTCAGCCAGGATAGCTTGATTCCAGTGGCATGGAGAGCATGGGACTCACGTCTGAGCATACCCTTCCCACTCGGGGTGACAAATGCAAAAACAACAATTGATGGACAGAATGCAGAACAATGTCATACATTCACCCCAGTACAGAGATCTGGGCCTAAATCCATCGTTTTTTTGCTCACCATGCCATTCCAGTTTGAACCCAGCCATATGCAAATCAGTCTTGACCCTGTGCCTCATGGGAACAGTCCAGCCCGAACTGCCAAGCCAGGTCCTCCCTGGACTGGAAACAAGCATCCTAGGACCGGTTTCGGGCTTTCAGCCCTCGTCAGCCAGGATAGCTTGATTCCAGTGGCATGGAGAGCATGGGACTCACGTCTGAGCATACCCTTCCCACTCGGGGTGACAAATGCAAAAACAACAATTGATGGACAGAATGCAGAACAATGTCATACATTCACCCCAGTACAGAGATCTGGGCCTAAATCCATCGTTTTTTTGCTCACCATGCCATTCCAGTTTGAACCCAGCCATATGCAAATCAGTCTTGACCCTGTGCCTCATGGGAGCAGTCCAGCCCGAACTGCCAAGCCAGGTCCTCCCTGGACTGGAAACAAGCATCCTAGGACCGGTTTCGGGCTTTCAGCCCTCGTCAGCCAGGATAGCTTGATTCCAGTGGCATGGAGAGCATGGGACTCACGTCTGAGCATACCCTTCCCACTCGGGGTGACAAATGCAAAAACAACAATTGATGGACAGAATGCAGAACAATGTCATACATTCACCCCAGTACAGAGATCTGGGCCTAAATCCATCGTTTTTTTGCTCACCATGCCATTCCAGTTTGAACCCAGCCATATGCAAATCAGTCTTGACCCTGTGCCTCATGGGAACAGTCCAGCCCGAACTGCCAAGCCAGGTCCTCCCTGGACTGGAAACAAGCATCCTAGGACCGGTTTCGGGCTTTCAGCCCTCGTCAGCCAGGATAGCTTGATTCCAGTGGCATGGAGAGCATGGGACTCACGTCTGAGCATACCCTTCCCACTCGGGGTGACAAATGCAAAAACAACAATTGATGGACAGAATGCAGAACAATGTCATATATTCACCCCAGTACAGAGATCTGGGCCTAAATCCATCGTTTTTTTGCTCACCATGCCATTCCAGTTTGAACCCAGCCATATGCAAATCAGTCTTGACCCTGTGCCTCATGGGAACAGTCCAGCCCGAACTGCCAAGCCAGGTCCTCCCTGGACTGGAAACAAGCATCCTAGGACCGGTTTCGGGCTTTCAGCCCTCGTCAGCCAGGATAGCTTGATTCCAGTGGCATGGAGAGCATGGGACTCACGTCTGAGCATACCCTTCCCACTCGGGGTGACAAATGCAAAAACAACAATTGATGGACAGAATGCAGAACAATGTCATACATTCACCCCAGTACAGAGATCTGGGCCTAAATCCATCGTTTTTTTGCTCACCATGCCATTCCAGTTTGAACCCAGCCATATGCAAATCAGTCTTGACCCTGTGCCTCATGGGAACAGTCCAGCCCGAACTGCCAAGCTAGGTCCTCCCTGGACTGGAAACAAGCATCCTAGGACCGGTTTCGGGCTTTCAGCCCTCGTCAGCCAGGATAGCTTGATTCCAGTGGCATGGAGAGCATGGGACTCACGTCTGAGCATACCCTTCCCACTCGGGGTGACAAATGCAAAAACAACAATTGATGGACAGAATGCAGAACAATGTCATACATTCACCCCAGTGCAGAGATCTGGGCCTAAATCCATCGTTTTTTTGCTCACCATGCCATTCCAGTTTGAACCCAGCCATATGCAAATCAGTCTTGACCCTGTGCCGCATGGGAACAGTCCAGCCCGAACTGCCAAGCCAGGTCCTCCCTGGACTGGAAACAAGCATCCTAGGACCGGTTTCGGGCTTTCAGCCCTCGTCAGCCAGGATAGCTTGATTCCAGTGGCATGGAGAGCATGGGACTCACGTCTGAGCATACCCTTCCCACTTGGGGTGACAAATGCAAAAACAACAATTGATGGACAGAATGCAGAACAATGTCATACATTCACCCCAGTACAGAGATCTGGGCCTAAATCCATCGTTTTTTTGCTCACCATGCCATTCCAGTTTGAACCCAGCCATATGCAAATCAGTCTTGACCCTGTGCCTCATGGGAACAGTCCAGCCCGAACTGCCAAGCCAGGTCCTCCCTGGACTGGAAACAAGCATCCTAGGACCGGTTTCGGGCTTTCAGCCCTCGTCAGCCAGGATAGCTTGATTCCAGTGGCATGGAGAGCATGGGACTCACGTCTGAGCATACCCTTCCCACTCGGGGTGACAAATGCAAAAACAACAATTGATGGACAGAATGCAGAACAATGTCATACATTCACCCCAGTACAGAGATCTGGGCCTAAATCCATCGTTTTTTTGCTCACCATGCCATTCCAGTTTGAACCCAGCCATATGCAAATCAGTCTTGACCCTGTGCCTCATGGGAACAGTCCAGCCCGAACTGGCAAGCCAGGTCCTCCCTGGACTGGAAACAAGCATCCTAGGACCGGTTTCGGGCTTTCAGCCCTCGTCAGCCAGGATAGCTTGATTCCAGTGGCATGGAGAGCATGGGACTCACGTCTGAGCATACCCTTCCCACTCGGGGTGACAAATGCAAAAACAACAATTGATGGACAGAATGCAGAACAATGTCATACATTCACCCCAGTACAGAGATCTGGGCCTAAATCCATCGTTTTTTTGCTCACCATGCCATTCCAGTTTGAACCCAGCCATATGCAAATCAGTCTTGACCCTGTGCCTCATGGGAACAGTCCAGCCCGAACTGCCAAGCCAGGTCCTCCCTGGACTGGAAACAAGCATCCTAGGACCGGTTTCGGGCTTTCAGCCCTCGTCAGCCAGGATAGCTTGATTCCAGTGGCATGGAGAGCATGGGACTCACGTCTGAGCATACCCTTCCCACTCGGGGTGACAAATGCAAAAACAACAATTGATGGACAGAATGCAGAACAATGTCATACATTCACCCCAGTACAGAGATCTGGGCCTAAATCCATCGTTTTTTTGCTCACCATGCCATTCCAGTTTGAACCCAGCCATATGCAAATCAGTCTTGACCCTGTGCCTCATGGGAACAGTCCAGCCCGAACTGCCAAGCCAGGTCCTCCCTGGACTGGAAACAAGCATCCTAGGACCGGTTTCGGGCTTTCAGCCCTCGTCAGCCAGGATAGCTTGATTCCAGTGGCATGGAGAGCATGGGACTCACGTCTGAGCATACCCTTCCCACTCGGGGTGACAAATGCAAAAACAACAATTGATGGACAGAATGCAGAACAATGTCATACATTCACCCCAGTACAGAGATCTGGGCCTAAATCCATCGTTTTTTTGCTCACCATGCCATTCCAGTTTGAACCCAGCCATATGCAAATCAGTCTTGACCCTGTGCCTCATGGGAACAGTCCAGCCCGAACTGCCAAGCCAGGTCCTCCCTGGACTGGAAACAAGCATCCTAGGACCGGTTTCGGGCTTTCAGCCCTCGTCAGCCAGGATAGCTTGATTCCAGTGGCATGGAGAGCATGGGACTCACGTCTGAGCATACCCTTCCCACTCGGGGTGACAAATGCAAAAACAACAATTGATGGACAGAATGCAGAACAATGTCATACATTCACCCCAGTACAGAGATCTGGGCCTAAATCCATCGTTTTTTTGCTCACCATGCCATTCCAGTTTGAACCCAGCCATATGCAAATCAGTCTTGACCCTGTGCCTCATGGGAACAGTCCAGCCCGAACTGCCAAGCCAGGTCCTCCCTGGACTGGAAACAAGCATCCTAGGACCGGTTTCGGGCTTTCAGCCCTCGTCAGCCAGGATAGCTTGATTCCAGTGGCATGGAGAGCATGGGACTCACGTCTGAGCGTACCCTTCCCACTCGGGGTGACAAATGCAAAAACAACAATTGATGGACAGAATGCAGAACAATGTCATACATTCACCCCAGTACAGAGATCTGGGCCTAAATCCATCGTTTTTTTGCTCACCATGCCATTCCAGACGTGGGACCCGTGCTCACTACGCCACTGGAGTCAAGCTATCCTGGCTGATGACGGCTGATAGCCAGAAACCGGTCCTAGGATGCTTGATTCCGGTCCAGGGAAGACATGGCTTGGCAGTTCGGGCTGGACTGTTCCCATGAGGCACAGGGTCAAGACTGATTTGCATATGGCCATGTCTAAACTGGGGTGGTGTAGTGGGCAAAAGAACGATGGATTTAACCCAGATCTCTTGACTGGGGGAGAATGTATGCATTGTCAGCATTCCGTCCATCATTTGTTTGTTGTAACGCTTTTCGCCCTAAGTGGGATGGGTATTCCCAGACGTGGGACCCGTGCTCACTACGCCACTGGAGTCAAGCTATCCTGGCTGATGACGGCTGATAGCCAGAAACCGGTCCTAGGATGCTTGATTCCGGTCCAGGGAAGACATGGCTTGGCAGTTCGGGCTGGACTGTTCCCATGAGGCACAGGGTCAAGACTGATTTGCATATGGCCATGTCTAAACTGGGGTGGTGTAGTGGGCAAAAGAACGATGGATTTAACCCAGATCTCTTGACTGGGGGAGAATGTATGCATTGTCAGCATTCCGTCCATCATTTGTTTGTTGTAACGCTTTTCGCCCTAAGTGGGATGGGTATTCCCAGACGTGGGACCCGTGTTCACTACGCCACTGGAGTCAAGCTATCCTGGCTGATGACGGCTGATAGCCAGAAACCGGTCCTAGGATGCTTGATTCCGGTCCAGGGAAGACATGGCTTGGCAGTTCGGGCTGGACTGTTCCCATGAGGCACAGGGTCAAGACTGATTTGCATATGGCCATGTCTAAACTGGTGTGGTGTAGTGGGCAAAAGAACGATGGATTTAACCCAGATCTCTTGACTGGGGGAGAATGTATGCATTGTCAGCATTCCGTCCATCATTTGTTTGTTGTAACGCTTTTCGCCCTAAGTGGGATGGGTATTCCCAGACGTGGGACCCGTGCTCACTACGCCACTGGAGTCAAGCTATCCTGGCTGATGACGGCTGATAGCCAGAAACCGGTCCTAGGATGCTTGATTCCGGTCCAGGGAAGACATGGCTTGGCAGTTCGGGCTGGAATGTTCCCATGAGGCACAGGGTCAAGACTGATTTGCATATGGCCATGTCTAAACTGGGGAGTTGTAGTGGGCAAAAGAACGATGGATTTAACCCAGATCTCTTGACTGGGGGAGAATGTATGCATTGTCAGCATTCCGTCCATCATTTGTTTGTTGTAACGCTTTTCGCCCTAAGTGGGATGGGTATTCCCAGACGTGGGACCCGTGCTCACTACGCCACTGGAGTCAAGCTATCCTGGCTGATGACGGCTGATAGCCAGAAACCGGTCCTAGGATGCTTGATTCCGGTCCAGGGAAGACATGGCTTGGCAGTTCGGGCTGGACTGTTCCCATGAGGCACAGGGTCAAGACTGATTTGCATATGGCCATGTCTAAACTGGGGTGGTGTAGTGGGCAAAAGAACGATGGATTTAACCCAGATCTCTTGACTGGGGGAGAATGTATGCATTGTCAGCATTCCGTCCATCATTTGTTTGTTGTAACGCTTTTCGCCCTAAGTGGGATGGGTATTCCCAGACGTGGGACCCGTGCTCACTACGCCACTGGAGTCAAGCTATCCTGGCTGATGACGGCTGATAGCCAGAAACCGGTCCTAGGATGCTTGATTCCGGTCCAGGGAAGACATGGCTTGGCAGTTCGGGCTGGACTGTTCCCATGAGGCACAGGGTCAAGACTGATTTGCATATGGCCATGTCTAAACTGGGGTGGTGTAGTGGGCAAAAGAACGATGGATTTAACCCAGATCTCTTGACTGGGGGAGAATGTATGCATTGTCAGCATTCCGTCCATCATTTGTTTGTTGTAACGCTTTTCGCCCTAAATGGGATGGGTATTCCCAGACGTGGGACCCGTGCTCACTACGCCACTGGAGTCAAGCTATCCTGGCTGATGACGGCTGATAGCCAGAAACCGGTCCTAGGATGCTTGATTCCGGTCCAGGGAAGACATGGCTTGGCAGTTCGGGCTGGACTGTTCCCATGAGGCACAGGGTCAAGACTGATTTGCATATGGCCATGTCTAAACTGGGGTGGTGTAGTGGGCAAAAGAACGATGGATTTAACCCAGATCTCTTGACTGGGGGAGAATGTATGCATTGTCAGCATTCCGTCCATCATTTGTTTGTTGTAACGCTTTTCGCCCTAAGTGGGATGGGTATTCCCAGACGTGGGACCCGTGCTCACTACGCCACTGGAGTCAAGCTATCCTGGCTGATGACGGCTGATAGCCAGAAACCGGTCCTAGGATGCTTGATTCCGGTCCAGGGAAGACATGGCTTGGCAGTTCGGGCTGGACTGTTCCCATGAGGCACAGGGTCAAGACTGATTTGCATATGGCCATGTCTAAACTGGGGTGGTGTAGTGGGCAAAAGAACGATGGATTTAACCCATATCTCTTGACTGGGGGAGAATGTATGCATTGTCAGCATTCCGTCCATCATTTGTTTGTTGTAACGCTTTTCGCCCTAAGTGGGATGGGTATTCCCAGACGTGGGACCCGTGCTCACTACGCCACTGGAGTCAAGCTATCCTGGCTGATGACGGCTGATAGCCAGAAACCGGTCCTAGGATGCTTGATTCCGGTCCAGGGAAGACATGGCTTGGCAGTTCGGGCTGGACTGTTCCCATGAGGCACAGGGTCAAGACTGATTTGCATATGGCCATGTCTAAACTGGGGTGGTGTAGTGGGCAAAAGAACGATGGATTTAACCCAGATCTCTTGACTGGGGGAGAATGTATGCATTGTCAGCATTCCGTCCATCATTTGTTTGTTGTAACGCTTAAACGCACCAAAGCCTCCCATTACGATATACAGATAAAAGACTCCACTAACTCAACAAGGGAATCCTTCCTGATCGTAAAAGAGCTACTAAAAATACCAGCTCCTCCATCCTCTAACACCCCCCCGGTAGACCGAAGCAACGAACTAGCTACCTATTTTAATGACAAAATCGCCCGCATTCTAGCATCCCTTCCCCCTCCCTGTCTATCAAGCCACATGGACAATGAAACCCCCATCAGTCAGACAGGAAACAGCTTGCGCCCCCAACTAGCGACGTTTAGGGCAGCAACCAGTAACGAGGTAGATGTAACCATGACCAAAATGAAAAGCGGATCACCTTTGGATCCCGCACCTATTAGATTTCTCAAAACCGTAGCCCCAGTCATCGTACCAACGATCACGGAGCTTATAAACAGTTCGCTCGCCCAAGGCTCTGTACCCGCTAGCTGGAAGAGTGCAGTAGTTAAAGCACTCCTAAAAAAACCTCAGCTGGACCCAGCAGATATGTCAAACTACCGGCCAATCTCACTCCTCCCTTGCATTAGCAAAGTAGCCGAGAAACTGGTCAATGGACAACAGTCACATTTTCTAGAGGTAAACAACATCTTACGGCAATCCCAAATTGGGTTTCGCCCTGGCCATGGCACAGACACCGCCCTTCTCGCCGTCATCGAGGAGGCAAGGCGCATTTTGGATTCAGGAGGGTCAGTGGCAGTGATCCTCCTGGATCTTAGTGCAGCCTTCGACACAGTCAACCATCGTGTCCTTCTCCATCGGTTGGCGGCAGCAGGACTCACTGGGGCGGCGCTCAGGTGGATAGAGTCCTTCCTTGCTGGGCGTTCGTTCCAGGTATGGGATGGCAATCACCACTCGACCATCCTCCCCCTCACGAGCGGGGTTCCCCAGGGGTCGTCTTTAAGCCCCACGCTTTTTAATGCCTACATGGCCCCTCTCGAAGATGTGGTGACCCCCTTCGGGATCAAAATAGTGAGCTATGCTGATGACACACAGCTGGTCGTCTCTTTATCCCAACTGGACGACCACCCGGACAATCTGGCAAATTGCCTTACGGAAATTCACAGTTGGATGTGTGAATCATCACTTAAATTAAACGGGTCAAAGACAGAAGTTATGCTCATGGGAAAGCAATGGGCGACTATACCCCCATCGGTCTGGCCAGACGTGTTCGGGGAAATTCCCACCCCGAAACAAGAAATCAAGACCCTTGGAGTCTGGCTGGAACCCGAGCTTTCAATGAAAACGCAAGCGTCCAAAACAGCAGGTACCTGCTTCGGGCTTATGCGCACCACCCGCAAGATTCTCCCCTTACTCCCGCCCACATCTAGAAAACTCCTAGTCCAAGGTTTAATACTGGCACGGTTGGACTACAGCAACATGGTTTATCTGGGAGCCCCAGAGGCCACCATGGCTAAACTTCAACGCACACAGAATGCAGCAGCCCGACTACTTATGAACCTTCCCTCCAGAGTATCAGCCAGACCAGCAATCAGGGCCCTGCACTGGCTGCCAGTGCGCCAAAGGGTGGAATTTAAGGCCATGTGCACTGCACACAAATTGATGAATGGAGTTGGCCCTATGATCCTCAGCGACCTGGTGACTCCTTATAAGGCCCCCAGATCCCTTCGGTCTGAGTATGAGCGACTGGCCAACATCCCCAAATACAGAAAGACACGGACTGGAGGCCGACGCTTCTCCGTGAAGGCATCCGCCGGGTGGAACTCCCTCCCCCGCACCCTTAGACTGGAGCCCAGTTATCTGATCTTCAGAAAAAAACTGAAAACGCTTTTATTCCCAAAATAAAGACCCTTCTCTTTCTTCCCCTCTCCTCTGCTTAATACAATTAATATAGCGCGGGGATGCCTTCGGGTCACCAGGCGCTCTACAAATCGTCAAATAAATAAATAAATAAATAAATAATACTTGCTAGAGCTTCAGAATATCATGGGGTACAGTTACACAAGGAATCTCTAGAGGAAGATTTCCTATTTGAAACACGCAGTAGCACACGAAGGGCTACCCACACTCTACCTATACCTAAAGATATGTTGAGACATGCCGATTATATCTTTAAAGATCCAGTGCGTGCTCGCATTCTCACCCCGAGAATTGATAACAAATATAACCCTGCTCCCTCAGATCCAGTCTTTATTAAAGGACAGTTACACTAGAGTCCTTGGAAGTCTCTAATGCCCGTAAACAGGCCAATTCACAGACTACAGGGGATGTTCCCCCTCCAGACATAGTCAAAACTGTTAGATGCCTCCGGTAAACGAGTAGCCGCCCAAGCAGCAAATCATTGGTGCATTGCCAACACCCAGGCCTACTAGCCAGATATAATAGGGCACACAGGGATGAAATGGATCAGTTGCTACAGCACCTCCCAGATGAGCACAAAGAAAAAGCCCAGGATTTAGTCCAGGAAGGGAAGCTCATATCCAATTCCTCAATTAGATGCACTTTAGATGCTGCAGACACCACAGCTAGAGAGAGCAACCCTAGTGTCTTATTAAGGAGACATGCATGGCTGAAGATTTCTGGTTTCAAACCCGAAGTACAACAGTCTATTTTAAATACTTCTTTTGACAAGGAACATCTCTTCGGGCCCGAAGTAGAGAAGTCATTAGCAAAAAATGAAAAAAGACACAGAAGTAGCCAAGTTTATGGGAGCTCTGCAGTCTCCCTCTAATCGGGGCTCCTTCCGTCGCTTCTTCACGCGTGGAGGGTCGAAAACCATGTCCTCAGACAATACTGCCACCTCTTACAAAGGCAACAGTCAGTCTTCCTCTATAAGGGGCTTCTTCAGAGGAGGATACAGAGGAAACAATAACGGAGGTCGAGTCAGGGGCTCCACACCACATAATCCCCCCCCCCCCCCAACAAGCAGTGACTTGCCTACACTTTCCCTGATCATTTAACAGCTGTCAGGGGACGTCTTCTACAATTCCTCCCTATTTGGCAATCTATCATCACAGACAAATGGGTGTTAGGAATTATCCAACATGGTTATTGCCTGGAGCTTACGAACAATCCTCCAAACATTCCACCACGCTCTCACAAAATGTCACCAGAACATTTACATTTACTTCAGCAAGAGGTCCAGTCTCTCCTGTCCAAAGGAGTCATAGAACCTGTGCCGTTACAATATCAAGGGACAGGCGTGTACTCCCTGTACTTTCTCATCCCCAAAAAGGATGGCTCCTTGAGACCTATTCTAGACCTCATAGAACTATACCTCTACATACTTTCAGAGCATTTCCTCATGATGACACTTCAACAAGTGCTCCCACTTCTGCAGCAGGGCGATTTTACGTCTACTCTAGACTTTAAAAAACGCATATTTACACATTCCAATTTATCCTGCCCATCGCAAATACCTCAGATTCATGATAGCGGGTCATCATTACCAATTAAAAGTACTACCATTTTGAGTCACCACTGCTCCTAGGGTATTTACCAAATGTCTGGCAGTAGTCACAGCATATCTGAGAAGACAACACATCCATGTCTTCCCATACCTGGACAACTGGCTCATCAAAGCCAGTATTTACCAAATGTGTCTCCAACACACTCAAACCACTATTTACTTGCTTCACCAACCAGGGTTTACAGCGAATGCGTTGTAGTCTCATCTACAGCCTTCCAACACAAAAACCTATCTGGGAGTCACAATAGATGCTCACAAAGCTCTAGCCTCTCCCAACACAGCCAGGATTCACAGAATTCAGTTCCTTCTCACTCAAATTCAGCCCAACCAATCATTGCCAGCAAATGTATTCATGCAACTGTTAGGGATGATGGCATCTTGCATTATAATTGTTCCCCATGCAAGACTTCACGTGTCCCCTTCAAAAATGCTTAGCAAGTCAGTAGACCCAGTCGCAGTGTCAGTTGACCAATCTAATCTTGGTAGATGGCCGCACCTATCACTCTCTGCAGTGGTGGAACCCACAGAATTTATCCAAAGGGTGACCCTTTCTCGACCCTGTTCCACAGACAGTGCTAACAGCAGACACATCGCTCACTGGTTGGGGCACTCACCTACAAAGTCACACAATCCAAGGATTATGGACTCTAAAGTACAAAAGCCTCCATATAAATCACCTCGAGCTACTAGCAGTGTTTCTAGCGCTGAAAGCCTTTCAAACTCACATAAAAGGCAAAACTATCTTAGTCCACGCAGACAAATTACAGCTATGTATTATATACAAATACAGGGGTGGACACTCTCTCCAACTGTCACGCCTAGCACAAGCCATTTGGAAATGGGCCATACATCACAAAACCTCCTAGCAGAACATCTTCCAGGACTAAACAATCAAATTGCAGACCTTCTCAGCAGACGGAGATAACCAATCCACGTGTGGGAACTTCACCCCCAAATTCTTCTTCCCTACTTTCAGGAATGGGGATTTCCTCACATAGATCTGTTCACCACAGCTCAAAAAGCAAAATGCCCAAGCTTCGCCTCCAGGTTCCCACACCCGCTCTGCAAAGGCAATACCCTATGGATGAACTGGTCAGGGATATTTGCCTATGCTTTTCCACCTCTCCCACTCATTCCACTGGTAGTTCTGAAGCTCAGACAATCATCCCTCAAACTCATTCTCATAGCTCCCACATGGGCACGTCAACCTTGGTTCACTATCCTGCTAGAGCTCTCAGTTCCACACCAAAAGTGGGATCTCAACTCCAGTATCCTCACTCGGAGCCATGGAGAAATCAGGAATTGAAATCCCAAGGAACTCAACCTAGCGATTTGGCTCCTGAAGTCATAGAGTTTGGTTATGGACAATTATCACCAGACTGTATGAATATCCTAAAGGAGGCTAGGAAACCTATTACTAGGGCATGTTATGCAGCAAAATGGAAACGATTTGTTATATATTGTAACAATCACAATATCAATCCCCTTGGTGCTTCAGTGCAAAACATCATCTGTTATCTCTTACAGCAATCTGGATTAGCCTACACATCTATTCGATTACATTTAATAGCAGTAGCTGCATACTTACAAAACAGACAACACTTATCTCTATTCAGAGTACCCGTGATTAAAGCCTTTATGGAAGGACTAAAAAGGGTAATACCACCAAGAGCACCATCTGTAACAGTATGAAACTTAAACGTAGTACTTACGAGGCTAATGTGTCCAACTTTGAACCAATGCACAAGTGTCAACTACAATTTCTCTCATGGAAGGTTGCTTTTCCTATTGCAATCACTTCCTTAAGGAGAGCTGGTGAACTCCAGGCACTAACTGTACAAGAGCCTTTCTTTCAACTTCACAAAGACAAAGTGGTTCTTCGAACCAATCCCAAATTTCTTCCTAAAGTGGTTTCTGCTTTTCACATCAATCAATAAGTTGAGTTACCCATGTTCTTTCCTCAACCTTATTCTGTAGCAGAACGAGCTCTACACACACTAGATGTTAGAAGAGCTCTACTATATTATGTGGAAAGAACAAAAGATTTTTGTAAGACAAAACAGCTCTTTTTTGCTTTTTCGCCACCACACAAAGGCAATCCCATTTCTAAATCGGGCATTGCAAGATGGATCATAAAATGTATCCAAACGTTATCTGAAAGCGAAAAGAACCTTGACAATACCCTCTAGAGCGCATTCCACCTGCAAAAATAGGGGCTACTATAGCTTTCGTAGGAAATATTCCCCTAGTTGACATCTGTAAGGCAGCAACATGGTCTACACTGCACACATTCACCAAACACTATTGTGTAGATGTGTTAGTGTGGCAACAAGCTAATGAAGGCCAGGCAGTACTTAAAACTCTTTTTCAAACAACTGCAACAGCTACAGGTTAGCCACCGCTTTGAGAGTTTACTGCTCTATAGTCTGTGCAAAGCATGTGATCTACAGCTCACATGCCTCGAACGGATAATATTAATTATCCAGTATGCATCTGCTCTTGATATGTAGAGCTATTGATTCACATGTGCCCACCCACCTCCCTGGGTACCTATACCAGTTTTCTTACTTTACATACATACATATGCATGGACATCTCTATTCTACCTTTACTAACTCCATTCTCACCCTCTGCGGGAAAACAATCTAACAATGGAGTCGATGTCCATGCGCACTATCACCGAAAGGAGGAGTCACCTACCTCGTGACTGAAAAGACTTCTTAGAAGAAAAACAACTTGTAAACATCGGACCCAACACTAGATGGCATGAGTATACAAAGCATGTGAATCTACAGCTCTACATGCCAAGAACAGATGAGTAAGTAACATTATCCTTTTTTAAGGACTGGTCTTTGATGCTTACTTAGTGCTCTGTGCTAGGATCAGGACATCCCCTCTTGATGCCCCTGTGTGTTCCAAAACTGTTCTGTGGACTTTTGCCTTTCTGCATTTATGTTCACGTTTGATGTTTAACCAAGATTTGTGCAAGACAGCGAGGCTATCGGGCCCTATTATACCTCACTTTACATATGTTCCACGCCAGGCTGTATTTTCGTTTCAGGAATGCATTCACCAGGATATAGAATACAATTAATAATTTCATATTAATGTGGACTGCTTATCAAATAGCAAACGTTATCATGAGTAAAATAAATATGATTAAAGAGTTTTAGAATGCTGACCTCAATAGGTGAGTCTCTGTGTGCCGTTCTTGCCCTCAAGTTGTCCTTCAATGTTCAATGTCTAGAGAATGTTGCAATGTCCCGGTCTGTGAAGGTGTCACTCTAAAACAGCCCTCTCAGCTATTTTGTGAAAGAAAGTCATGGGTTGAGTAGAGTATTTAGGGTGGAGTGAAGTTAAAGGTGTGTCCTCATATTTGGCTGCCAGGAAATTTGAAGGCGCATAAGCTCCTTTTGACATGCAAACAATATATTGGCTTTAAGTTATCACTGTGTGTGTGTTTGACCAAGACGCTGTAAATCCTCAAACAAACAAGTAAAACCTAAGGTGCTGCAAGATCTGGTTCTGCCACACGTTTAAATGACCAAATAGAAACAAAGTTCAGGGTTTTGTCTATTTGTTCTCTGTTTGTGATAATACTTGAACTTTGTCTTAGTGCTCAGAAAATAGAATTAGTTCCAACATACCTTACTTTTATCTGAAAACAATAGTCTTCCCATCCTTTGGTCTAATACAGCAAGTAATAGCAAGCAATTTCATACCACTCTTATGAATTTAATCTTGGACATCGGCCATATTTCATTCTTAATATAAGTCTCCTTAGCATTTAACAAAGTTGTGCAATTCTTAGTATTGTCTAGTCTCCAAATGATCTTACTAACCAAGTGAAATGCTTTTAAAAAAAAAAAAAAAAACAATAAGTGAAATTAGCCTGAACCAGAAGTAAGCATAGTTGTAAATATATTGCTGTGACAATTGAAGTCTCCATCATGACTACCAGAGTATCAGTGGTGTGTTAGAAATATAACCCACATGAGATTCCGCAGGTACTGGTAATTCTGGGATGTGGTGTACCATGGAGTTATAAATAATACCACATTAGGTCCCCTGTAGAATGGGAAAAATTTGTAGGCAGAAGGTTCCTTCATGTGCATGCAGAAGATTCGTCGACCACCCAAGAAATCTGCTGGGGCTGACTACTCACTCCTTCTGGACGTTAAATCAAATGGACAGGGACTGCAGCCATGGCAACAGGCATAAAGTGAAAGCAGTTAATGGAAGTATCAGCTAGAATAGTGGGTTGTGGGGATTTTCCTGGCCTCAAGCATTGCATTGACGCAGAAATGGGGGGAGCCACCACTGCCCATCCCCTCACACAAATTGTACATTTCTAGTTAGGATGCAGAGCTTGGTGGTTAAAGCAAGGGATAGGCATGAAACCATAAACATTTCAGCCAGAAAGTCTAGTGATTTGAGAGTGCTGGTGCCCTGGTATTAACTTGTCTCCAGTCTCTCTATTTTTCTCCCCCCAATCACTCACATTTTGCAGTCTCTCTCTCCTTCTGAATTCACTCCACCCTCTTCCAGACGCTATGTTCTTTTCACCTTTGTCTAGGATTTCAACCCAAAGAAAGACCATGTAATCCTCAACTCACAACCCTTGACCATAGCACCTGAGCCTCCTATTTAAAAATCAAGTGTAACAATGGCCACTCTTGACAATTAATGGTGGGAAGCACATCTGCAACTGCTGAATGTTGTTGAGGTGAAGAAACTTCACACATCAATTACCTCAGGCTTTTGGCCATCCTGTTAGCTCTCACTGCCTTTTGTCAGCGCTAGACCTGATAAGGGCAGGCAACATGACCACCATAAAATATCTCCAAACGCAAGGCAGCACTCACTCACCACAGGAATCGGCAGTAGCAGAAAATATTTGGCATGGGAAGTTCACCATCACGTACATTCTGGTGAAGTACCTTTGGGCAGTAGACAATGGTTTTGCAGACCTGCTCACCAGAATGCAGCAACACGTCCACGAGTGGGAACTTCCTCCAGAAGTCCTACTTCTGTACCTTTGCCGTTGGGGGTTCCCCAAGGTCAAACACTTTGCCAATGCCTAAAACGCTAAATCTCAAACTTTCCCTCCAGGTTCCCACACACACAGTCCATTGGCAATGCTCTACTGATGAATTGGTCTGTGTTCTTTCCCTACGCTTTTCCTCCTGTCTCACTTCTTCCATGTGTGGTCCGGAAGTTCCGCAAACATCCCTCTCTCTCATCCTGGTGGCTCTCAAATAGGACAGACACCCATGGTTTTCAATCCTCCTGGAGATATCAGTGAGCCCCCCAAAGAAACTCCCCAGCAGGACGGACCCTCCTGGAGATATCAGTGAGCCCCCCAAAGAAGCTCCCCAGCAGGCCGGACCTTCTTACTTAAAACCAAGGCACCCCAACCCCAGACAGCTAAATCTAGCAATTTGAGTCGGGAGGTCTTTGAATTCGGCTGTCTCAATCTCTGCCAAAAGTGCATGTGCATCCTCAAAGAAGTACTCAGACCCACTATGTGACCTTGTTATGTGGCCAAATGAAAACGTTTGTCCATTACTATATTTCCAAGCCCCTGGTCCCCCTTAAAGCTGCAGTTCAAGATGCCTGCTATCTTCTCCACTGGAGAAAATCAGGTCTGTCTTACACTTCCACACACCTTCACTTGGTCGCTTAAGCAGCCTACTCGCAGAACACTATCATTCAAAATCCCTTTTAAGAAAGGTTTCATGAAAGGACTCAAACAGGTTATGCCACCCAGGGTATCTCCTGTCCCTGTGCAGACAGGCCCTTGACAACTCCTCTCCTGGAAGGTTGCTCTACTAGTCGTTCTAACATTTTTAAGGCGTGTTAGCGAGCTGCTGGCCCTCACTTTAGAGTTCAAGTTCATACCAACAGGATTGTCCTCAGAACTACCCATAAGTTTCTTCCCAAGGTGGTATCCTTCTTCTATCTCAATCAGACCATTAAGCTACCATTTTCTTACCCTCAGCAACACTTAGTGGCAAAAAGGCCACTTCACACCCTTAATTTCAAATGTGTCCTCATGTATTACATTGATAGGACTGAGCCTTTTCACAAAACACAGCAGCTCTTCGTTGCTTTTACCAAATCTTTCATGGGCACACTCTATCAAGGGTGGGCATAGCCAGATGGATTGTCAACTATATCCAAATCATCCTCTACATTAACCCCTTGCATGCCCGCCCCTTTCCCCGCCCAGTGCCGCGCTTTTTATTAGCGGGCGGAGTTCATGACGAGCTGGACTCGTCATGGGCACAGCGCCACCGCAGCCCATGACGAGTCCAGCTCGTCATGGGCACTGAAGGGGTTAAAGCTAAGAGAAGTTTGCATGCCTCACCCATGCTGCGTTCCAATTGGAGAAAAAGAGCCACTATGGCTTTCCTTGGAAATATCCCCATAGCTGACATTTTGTAAGGCAACTACATGGTCCATGCGACACACACATTTACCAAGTACTACTGTGTCGATGTTTTAGCACACCAACAAGCTAGAATTGCTCACGCTGTTCTAAGAACTTTGTTTCAGTCGTCTGCAACATCCACCGGCTAACCACCGCTTCGGTGAGGGGAGGCAGTGGAGGGGGCATTGCTTTACAGTCTATCCAGAACATGTGTATCTACACCCACACATTCTACTAATAGAATATATTGCTTACCCTGTAAGCAGCTGTTTTTAGATTATAGTCTGTAGATCCACACGCGCGCACCCACCTCCATGGATGCCTTCAGTTGTTCCAGATGTACATTCCTGCATTTACGTACCTTAACTCTTTTGTATATAATTTCTTGGATGATTACCCAACTTTCCTGTCTAATTCTCCATCCTTATACTCACCTGCTGTGTGGAAAAAACTCTAACAATGGAGCCGGTGCCCATGCATATTGCTGACTGAGGGAGAAGTCACTGTACCTCATTACACACAACACGCCTTTGAAGAAAAACAAGTTGCAAATGTCTGAGCCCAACACTAGATGGGGTATGCTGACCATGTGAATCTGCAGCACTACACACTACAAACAGATGCTTACAGGCCAAGTAACAAATTTCTTTTTGCATAATACATGACTTCAGTGAAAGAATAAAATCAGCAGTACCATCTGGTATTGTGCAAAAAGCAAGGTAACTGTGCCACTGAGTTGGATTTAGCGGTAGTGTGTGCAGTCATCCTAGTGGGGGGAATGGGTCCTGCTTCTCTCCCTCATATCCTTCACTTAAGTGCATAGATCACGGGTGTGGAACCCTCCGTGTGTAGATGCATCTATATATTGAGGTGCCAGTTGCCTATAAATAAAGAAGAGTTACTCTGAGAGCAAGAATGTCTTGAGCAGAGAGTGAAAACCTTGGTGGGGAGAACCCACAATAATGGGCAGCAACATAGAAGATGTCATTCTGTGATAAAGAAGATTGCTGCAAAAATGGCACTGCAATTCACCTGCTCTTTGTAAAATATTGCATGACTGATAAACTGTGAATACGAATGAGTGAAAGGGAGGAATACTTGTACTTGTGACCCAGCGGGTAGGGCCAATGTATTTCCAATATACCTCATTTTAAAACATCTTATGGAAATTCGACCAGCCCTGTTGGATTCCATAATACTTTCTGTACAGTTCTTATCTGGCAAATAGGGACAGGTGTCCTCCTGCAAATGTTCCTACAGCATCCTGTTGCATCACACTCAGTGGGTCCCAACATTCTTTAAATGTGGCAGGTTTGGGTTAACAATATATTCAAAGCTATTTCCTTTCAGTATAAAATAGAAAGAGGCACACTTCTTCCAGACGTTTGCCTAGAAAAACTTATGTACTCTTTTAGACTGTGTCCATGAGACAGGCAAGAATCAGCTGCACTGGGAGATTGGCAGGAACTCTCCGGCTCTAGGAAATTCTTGTGGCACTAAATTTGTCTCAGCTGCACATGGTTGAGAGGAACTAGGGCAGAGGCGGTGACTCTCTTTGATGGATTACCAGCTTTCCTTTGTTGAGACAACAGGGATTTATCTGATTTCTGATCCTTTTCCAAAGCTGTGAGCTTCAGCTGCCAAGGATTATTTTTTGGATACTGAACAATTATCTTAGAAAGAGGTGGAAGTCATTATATTAACACCTGAACAAACTGAGGTTAGCTGAATCATTTAATTTCTCTTTCAATTTCTATGCCTGTGTCCCCTTCCTCACTGACCCCATCAAGTCTAGACCTCTCTCTCTCTATCTCTCCCTCAATGACAATATTTAATAAATAGATTTCTTTATTTCATTGTAATTACCTGTTAGTACCATATTTTGAGTTGTATTAACTATCTCTGTGTCCACTCACCATTTTACATTTCACAGAGAGGCTGGTCGGGTGGATAATTTAATCGGACTCCCAGTACCAGCCGAGGCTCAGCTAACCATTTCCTTGGGACGTGATTTGGTGTGTTTCAAGCTGCTTCTGTGTGGTGCCAGAAACATGGGCCTACGAGCTTTCCCAGTTGCAATTTGCGAGTCGCTAAATGCTATGTACAGCAGTGTTTGAGACACTGTTAGCGATTCCCAATGGGGTCGCAAATTGCATGTCTCATGAATATTAATGAGGCTGTCACAATTTGCGACGCTATTGGGAATGGCTAGCACTCCCAGGGATAGTGCCCTGCTGGGGTCAGCAGAGCTCCATGTCTGGGACTGCTTTTAAATAAAGCAGTTTTTGGTTTTTAAAAGCAGCCCGTTTTCCTTAAAGGAAAACGGAATGCATTTAAAAAATAAAAATGTAACTTTTCATTTTCATTTTATAAGGGCAGGCAGTGGTCCCTGGGATCACTGTCTGCCATTAAAATGTTTTTGCGCATGCATTCCCAAAGGGGAAGAGGTCCCTTGGGGACCCCTTCCTGTTTGAGAGTGCTTTACTACCCTTCTGAGAAGTGTGGTAAACTGCGATTGTTTTGCGACCGCAATCGCGGAAGGAAAACATTCTTACATAGCTTTTGGAGTCGCAATAAGGAAGTGAACGCCCCTTCCTAATAGCGAGTCTCTAAACCCTATTTTGCGAGTCGCAAATTGTTTGAGACTTGCAAAATAGGGTTGGTACATGGGCCACATGTTTTTGGCAGTCACAAACAAGCCTAAAACCCCTTTGAGACCGCAAAAAACGGTCATATATCTGGTCCCAAATCCACAACAGAAAGTGAGTCTTACTAAATAGTCTTTGGTTTTGTAGTATGAAATGGGTGAGCTGTCCCCTGCATAATTCAAGAGAAGGCTATGGGATGAGTGTAGGTGCAGTGTAATAATTTCATCATATTACCAAAAAAGCAGGAATGCCCACCCAAGGCTCGGCTGAACAAACATTGTTAACAATATAAACATTTAGTCAGATGGTATTCAGCACTATATTAAATATCATAGAATAAATGTAAAGTGTTACCACGTCCAGACAGCACCAAGTGCCAGGAAACCTGGCCTGTGGAGCCAAGACGGCCCTTTGAGGTTAACTTACTTTAAACAGGTTCTATGTGAGATGAGAAAATATGGTTAGTTTAAAGCATGTTTTCCTGGTCATTAATCTTAGCAACATTGATGTGAGGCTTATATTCTTTCCTCCATCCCTGTTCGGAGCTTCTTCATTTTTGTTTGAGAGATTTTAAGATTTCACGAATACCATGGAGCAGAGGGACTCGTTCTTTTGTTTTTCACTTTATGGATAGGCAGTATTGTGTCTAACCCTGTCATTATTCAATTGTCAAAACAGGTCACCAGCATTTCGATAATGTCCTGTAACATAGGATGATTTTCCATAAGTGAAGTTTCTTTGCTTCACCTTGCCCTATATGCGAGAGAAGAGCGCCGGAACAGGAATAGCAGGCTTTATAGGCATTTAGGTCACATTACTAACGAAGGCTATCGCTACATGATCTCGCCAGGTCAACGGAAGGGGGTGCCTAACTCTAAGGAGTTATAGTTAGAAATGATAGCATCCAGGGTATGGCCTGTGTTGTCGGTGGGAAAATTCAAGCCTAGCACTGTCGTTGTGTCATTTAAGGCTATTGTGTCCGCATTCATTTTAGTCTCTAGATGGCAATTTGTATCTCCAAGGATAGTAAGATCAGGCTTGTGAATTATCAGTTCCAGGAGTAAGCAATGGATTGTACAAAATTAGTTATTGAGCCAAGGGGCGGTATATAAGAACTCCTTAAAAGGAATTCATATAATTAATCTAAAAAATAAATGAGATTACTTTGCAATTGGGAGAGTCTATTTTACAGTTGATCCTTTTATCATATCAAAAAACACACATCATAATATGGGAACATTTCATCCTTTACATTTATTGGTTACAATCACTGAAGATACTCGGATAGTATCGGCTAATTTCCAAAAATGCATGAGAGAGGGAGGGAATTCAGTGAACTCCAACTACCTCAAATTAAATGGGACAAAACGGAGGTATTGATATTTATCAAGGACCAGACTTTGGTCCAGCTCTTGGTGGTCATCTGAACTTGGGGCTCTTCCTCTACCAGTGAAATCTGGGAGTAATGTTTGACAATACATCTTTCCTTTACGACACATTTTAATCAAGTCACTGCCACCTGCTTCCATAGTCTACGTATTCTGAGTAAAACTTCCTCTTCCATCCCTGTTTCCTCACATAAGTCAGTAATACAGGTACTGATTGCCTCACGTCTAGATTACTGCAACTCCCTCTGTCTAATTATCATCATCTATTAGACTCTCATTTTGAGTTTACCCAAATACCACTCTATTTTGAACGTGATGAAGAAGCTACACTGGCTCCTGCTTCACAAATGGTCTATCTTTAAATTCTCTGGATGGCCTATAAAGCCCTCCACAATATTGGACCAGAAATCAGTGCAGCAAAGTTCTCCTGGTATGCTCCTGGTCAACATTTGAGATCTGCCAATCTGAGGAATGTTGCAGTACCCAGATTGAGACGGAGTAGAGGTGGTGGAAGATCCTTTTCCCATCTCACTGTGAAGCTGTGGAATTTTCTTCAAAGCGGAGATCAAATCCATAGACATTCACCTTTCCTTCTGGCAATGAGGGCAGACCTGACTCTTCTCCGTATAGATGCCTTGGAGTCTCAATCCCCTAGTAAGCTGGCTTTTTTAAGCCCCAAAACATCTCCAGATATAAGTGCACTTTATGAGTATCTTTCATATCAATACACTGTACCAGTAATCTCAAAATGACAATGGTGCTGGCATGCAGACAGATTTACTGGGCAGCAGATAAAGCATAAGTAAAAACAATGCAGTACTGAACCAAGCCCCTCCTCCCCAAACACTACAGAATGTTTGTGATCAGTTCTAATCTTTGCAAAGGGTTTACTACATGCAGAGCTTAGAATGTAACTAGGGTAGAATAGACAATGTTAAATGCAAGAAGTACTGATACAAAACGTTAGAGTTCACAAAACTGTGATGTTCACAAAGCTTTACGGATACAGACAGTGCTGCTGAAAATGAAGGATCATACAAATACCACCATCATTTAAATACTTTGGCTACTTAAAAGATGTTTGAAATTCTAAATGTTTGTTAACAATTAATAAATACTGTTGCAACCTCTATATTGAAAGTGTGATTGGAACCTGAGAGGCAAATGGATTGTGTCTCTAAATTTATGCATGTACCTGGAGGTTCAATAGATGCACGCCAATGCTAATCAGAGCAACAGCCTTAGAGTGTACAATGCTCTCAGCGGGCCACAAATATGTTAAGCTAGCTTGTTAGTAAATGAGATGCTGGACCACCAAACATAGAAGATCAAGGGGTGCCTCAAAGAAATTTGCTAGCATATTAAATGTTGGTGAAAGGGAAGAATGTGCTCACCGTGGTAGGTCACCACTGTGCCTCGTGGTAAGTGGTTTGAGGACTCTTAATCAGGGGCAGTTTCTGCGTTTGGCATTGTGCCCCTGATATTCTGCCCCCATTACATGTAAACGGAACGCTGTCAACAACACTTAGCATACAATGCATTCTTTTTTCAATTTGGCCCGCCCCGCGCAATTAGTCTTCAGCAGCGGCATCGGTGACCCAGAAGGGGGTGGGGCTTCAGTCATAGACTGACAGCACATACAGGTGGTGGCGTGGGTGGCAGTGAGTGCACGGCACAAAGTGTGTATGTCGGGTTGGACAAAGAATTTCTCTGGCCAGCCTGACACGTGCACTAGAGGCTTTGCTCCGGCTGCACATTAGGAGAGCGGGGTTGATCAACGCCGCAACCCCTGGTCTCCTAATGAATGGCAAATTCACATTCTCAAGCCACTCCTGGTGCTGCTTTCATGCTGCGCTACAGCAAGGGACCAGCGTCTGGCTTGACGCTAATGCTTGTGTTGTTCGATGATGTGTGCATGTGACCCAAACTGTTACCTCCGTCCTCCTATAAAGCACTCCAAATCAGACACGAGCATCATCGCCGCCTCGCCTTCTCGCATGGGGAAGAAGGGCTCTGTCAGGACAGACGCTGGACAGGTGGCTGTGAGAGAAGACGGACAAGCACTGCAGGTCAAGGGTTCTCTTTTTATTTCCAGTAAAACTCTGGGCTTTCCTCGTCTGCTTCCTGGGGTCCATGCCCCTCTATGGGCCCTGGGGCTGTTATGAATTCGGCAGAGAAGACCATGACCTAGTTGATCACATCGGGGGTGTTGGAGTCGCCCAAGACCATCTTGGGCCCGAGGCGTTTCTGCAGTCGTCCCTGAAGGTTGGGGTGGTGGTGTGCAGACTACTGGACCGGCTGCTCCCCGGCTCAATAGACATAGTTAGTGAATCACGCCTCCCTCTCATGCATCTGTGCAATGGAGCTAAATGTTATCTCGATATACTGTGTTATTGTGTGATTGTTGTTTAAATCCGTGGCTGTGGTTTTCCCACCTTCTGAGATGATCGGACTATAAATAATACTTGTGCACCAGTAGACTTTGCAAACGCAGATTCAGTGTAACTGAGTGACACGAGGGACTGCAGGGCTCACTTGAGGCTATGACAGTTACCCTCTCCCCAGTCAGCAGGGGGGGAATGCATTTATTATTAATAAGTCTACTTTTGCACACATTCTAATTGTAAATTTATTCTGTCTTCCAGGAATCTAAACTTTTTTTTAGAAATATATATTTGAAAACTCACAGTCGTGTCTTGCATCTCTCTCGCTCTCTCTCTCTCTCTCTCTCTCTCTCTCTCTCTCTCTCTCTATATATATATATATATATATATATATATATATATATATATATATATATATATATATATATATATATATATATATATATATATATATACCACAATAACACTGGACAAGTCGAATTTGTGCAACAGGAATGCAGACATATAGATATTTGTTGTCAAATCCTTCGGGGTGAGTTCATTCTATATAAAACTGCAAAAAAAGGTGATGGGGGATTGGGTCTTCTGGCATGTCAAATATTTACTTGACCTGGCATTGTTCAGGGACCCTGTGTTGGTGATGGCAATTGCAAGTCTCTTCTCCACCCTGTGTGTGAATACGGGCGACTCTTCTTCAGAACATGGATGCCATGGCCATCGTCATGCATGTTTAGAGCATTCAATTCAACTCCATCCTCCACCATGGCTCTCGCTATTGGTTTTATTGTTGGGTTCGTCAGTGGGTGAAAGGAGCAGCAGACGTTGGTATTGCAAATTTTTAGTTTTTTCACATGAACTGGTATTTTCTTGCCCATCGCTGGACAGTGCGTAGTATGGGGTCATGGTTCTCTGTATCTCCCACAATCGACAGTTCTTAGTGACGTCTACATTTCTCATCTTGGGGGTCGCATATTTTATGAGCTGATTTAGAGGTTCACTTTTGAATAATTACATAAGCCATATCTCTTTTGGAGACCCTCCTCTTTCTTCACCCCAATTAAAGCCCACAGTACAATCATGAGACTTCCGCGCAGTGAAACTGATTATTTACAATGCATGAATCAGAAAATCGCTGGTAACGAGTCCCACACATAGCACTTTGCATGCCATTTAATGATATTGAAGGGCATTTCGACAACATAGATTCAGGCAGGAGAGGAGTGTGATCAGCATAGAAGGTTTCAGAGGTGTTTCATTACCACTCCTCACCTGCGAGTATTCTGAAATGTTCAGAAAGACTTCTTTAAGATACATAAATGACGTCACAAAGGTGAGTAGGGCTTTTAATTATATGTACTTTTATTATGTGTTCGGCAAATTATAGTCCTTATACTAGGCATTCTCTGCTCAGCTGCCTTGGCAATGTCATAAACCTTACCGAGGTGATCACAAGCATCACACTTGAGCGCACGATGACATATGTTAAGGGTGACTTGAAGTGCATGTTTCTGTGTCTGTCTTTGGGATGATGTGATCATATTTCCTATTCCCTGAATGAGACATACATTGCCTTGTACGGTGTCCTACTGCCTATGTTTATTCCTTGCTGTCTCATTGTGTCCTGTCCGACAAATCACAAAACTCGATTTCCTTTGTAAAGGTATATCAATAAATGAGAAAATCTGTGTGGTAATCCGCATTGTTATCTCAAAGTCTGTTATGAATTCCTGTGGTTATAGTGAATAAGCCGCTACCTACATCATTATCATATAAAAACCTAAGTGCAGGGGCTCGGTTGAACGCTCCAAGAGCTTCTTTGGAAGGAGGTATGTGTATTCCATCCAGAACAGCCGAAACAAAGGTACCGCAAGAAGAAGCAATGGATGGGTTGTCCTCTCTGGTTAGCACATATCCGCTATCTTGTACAAAGTTATTCTAACATTATGGTAAACCTGCACCAACATTTACAGGTAACGTTAGCTAAATAACTAGTGGCTTACAATGAAAAATATATTCTGCAACGTCCTTAGAACCATTAATGTTCGCCAAGACTTTGATAATAATTTATTCATGCCTGTGTTTGCAATAGGTCATACCAGTGATAACTATGCCTAATGTTTATGAACACTATATTTAATAAAGGAAAAACAAGCATGAAGGGGCCCCATCAACCCAGTGTTTCAACATCAATTTACATGTGGAGGCCGGTAGGCAGCTCTCATGGGTGCAACTAGGCACCCCGAGTAGCTGTCCTCTCAGGTCTAATTGGGAAGAGACCAATGGAAATATTCTATATTGGGGCACACCCAAGGCCTGACACTGAGAACAATAATCTGCAGGATGTGGTCTCCCTGGGGATTAGAGGCCACAGAAACTGTTCTCAAAAGGCAAAAAGTCCACAGGGAACTTTGGTGAGACACTACAACTGCAGCTTTTTCATAGTGTTATCTGATACTGAACCCTACAGGAGCAATTGCTGATAATCAGAAACGTTTGAACAGAGCATGATCTGATGTTGGTAGTTAGAACCCCGCAGAGTTCTTTTTAACAAAGGTGTAGGGTGACATTGCAACCTGCGTGTGTTGTCCCGCCCTATCGTGGTGTGCAGATACATATGTGTTAAACTGCCTGGGTTTGTTCTAACACCAAATATGATGTATGCCATACACCAGTCTTAGGGCCTGATTTAGAGTTTGGCAGATGGGTTACTCTGTCACAAATGTGGATATCCCGCCCATCGTATTACAAGTGCATTATATCCAATGGCACTTGTAATATGCAAACGGTATATCCGCCACATGTGTGACAGAGTGACCAGTCTGCCGAACTCTAGATCAGGCCCTTAATCTGTTAATTGGGAGATGCACTTTCTTGTTGTTTACTATGCAATTTCCCTATTTTGGGCCTCTGTTATACTGACAGAGAATTAATTTTGCTCTTGCAGAATCGACATCCCCTTTCACCATCAGCCGGCCAGTGGATAAACCCGATGAGTCCAACACATCCATTCTGATTGGCTGCCTGGTGGCCATTATTCTGCTTCTGTTGGTTGTCATAGTGATAATCCTTTGGAAGCAGTATATACAGAAAAGACTGGAAAAGGTAAGAGTGAAGGAAGGAGCTGGAACACTATAGGAGGTATGGGATGCAATTTGTTATATCGCTTGAAAATAACCCAAATGGAGACATGCATCCAAATTGCACATAGAGAATGCTAAGATTATTCATACAAAGCGATTAGGGACTTTGTCTCTTCTTCATACCTTCTGGTTTTATGTCGGACACCAATATGGCTTTATTGTTTATTGGTTCAGTGTTATGCTGAGGTTGCACCGTTTTTCTATCCCTTCTATAGATGCACCTCCACATGGCTGTTGATTAACTGATAAGTAAAGCGTTTGGACACTTCTTCCAGATAGTGCCACAATTTCAGTTTCTCCTTTATTGTTTTCCTGTAGACAGTACTGCTTGTTTCTGTTGTAGCGTGGTTTCTCCCCTTCTTTCTTTGCATCAATACTCTCCCTTCTGTTCAGCCTGAATGACTGGAGAATGTAGGATGATGTCACGGAATGTTGGTGTGTGGTCTTGGTGAGAGCGTCAGTTGAAGATGAGAGGCTGAGCAGCAGGGAAGGGAGAGCATTGATGCAAAGAAAGGGAGAAAACACGCTACAACAGTTTCTCTCTTCCCTCAATGAGGCTGATTTTCCTAAAAAAAATTGAGTTTTTTTCATACAATTTGGAAATATGCCGTCCCGCCACTGGGCCTTGCCACTCTACTTAACACCTTGTCGACCATGTTTCTTGTGACAAGTGCTGTTTCCATAGCAGCTCGTCGTGTATCATACACAGCGATATGTTATGAAGTGTTATATTAAGGTTACTGATAGAGCACAAAATTAATGGATCCTGTTGTTTTTGGATGTAAAGAAGCAGACAGGAGACATACAGAAAATTGAAACAGGTTTGCTTTTTCAGCACAATAGAATTGGATGTTATAGGTGTCTAAAATACACCTGTGAGCTGATTTTGTCTACTCTGCACTAAATAGTTTCAACAATCCACCTCCCCTATTTCCAACCATTTATAATTGATCTGAGTTAGACCTATACATTTTCTATAACTTCACCACCAGTCTCATCATGTAAAACAGGCCACCAAAATTGAGGTGCAATGTAGAAAACAACGATTGCTCAACTCTAGGTGATGTATAATTGTTGAGTTTATTCTTAATAACTATGTCATTTAAAAGCTTCAGCAGGTCAATTCATCCAGTTTTTCTCTCTAGTTGAAAGACTATGGCCCCAACGTTCTGAATGACACAATAATACAGACATGGAGATTCTGGATGCTTCTATGATATTCCATCTCCTTGGCAACAAGTACATGTTGCCATACAGAACACTTCCCTTCTACTGTTGAAGCCTCACATTCATTTTTACTGCTAGTTCAATTTGTCCAGGGTGAGCAGTGGGAACACACTGGGCTTCCGATCCCATTGCAGTGGTATCATCATATTTCAGACATTATGCACCTGTGAATAATCAACACTTTTCAGGACTCAGAAGGGATTTCATGTGTGGGGAGCTCTTCTTTATGAAAAATGTTCTCACTTCATACTTCTTCCATAGGCACCACGACGAATCCTGGAAGAAGATGCCACAATCCGTTTGTCCTTCTACAGCTACAGCATCACCAACAACCAGACTCAAATCCACCAATCGAATCCCACCTATGAGCGAGTCTTCCCTTTAGATCTGGACTACCAAGCACCAATTATGCCTCCTCGTAAACTTCCTGAACTCTCTCAGAGTGCTGAGGACTCTGGTAAGTATCAGCAGCCACTGCACAGTTGAAGAGGGAAAGGCGAAGATTGACACGATGGCTCATAGTACTACCTCTTATAGAGAGTTTGAGTCTTGTGCACTTAATCAAATCTTAATAATTTGATATGCAGATACCGCATAGTGCAATGTGGGACAGGCATTATGACTAGCAGTACTGTCCTACATCAAGAGTTTGAGTCGTGAACACCTTACTCAAATAGAGCATATTAGTTATTTAGCATCCTGGTATAGCGTAGACTACTGCTTTTAAAGAAAATAGTATGTGTACTCAAAGCAGACTTGATGGAACGGTATTCCTAAGAACAAAGAGCCACATGTACTAAGCCATTTTACAGTTACAAATTCTGCAATTTGCAAAATTAGAAAATTTGTAACCACAAAATGACTTTTTTATATTTACTTAACTCATTTTGTGACTCGGAAGAGGCTTACCGGATCTCAAAATCGGTTTAGAAATGCACATCAGATTGCAATTTGGAGGGGTATATTTAGTGCTTCCCTTCCAAATTGTGACCACAATTCCAATGAAAAATTTGCAATATTTTAAAGACAATTGTAACTTATTCGCAAAAGTGTAAGGGTCCCTTTGGAACTTAATCCACTTAATGTACGTTGACAAAACATCTGTTGGGAGTAAGCAGTAGTCCATATGGAAATTGCCAAATCTCAGACAAACTTTTTAAACTCACCCCTGCTTTCTTTTAAGGGAACAGAAGAATTCCAAGAATTCATTAAAAGTAAGATTTGTGAAAATTTACAAAGGGAAGACTGCAGTGAGTTGGAGGTTGGGTCAATGAATGAACAAGCACCTGGTGGTAGACCTCACCAACAGCATTTTTATGCTGACAAATGAGTCTCTAACCTTAAGTAACCTGTTCATGCAGCACAGAAAATAAGAAAACGTTGCTTTAAAATTAGGTTATGTGACTAGTAGCTCTGAGCTAGGTAACTGACATTTTATCTCCACCAGGCACTTGACACATTCACAGGCCTTCATGTGAGTATATACTCACTGAGATTAGAGCATAACCTCCATGTTTCTAATGGGTACATCTAACCACAAATTCCTCACCTTGGAACATTCCCCAGGTGCCTAACGGGATCCGGAAACATTTTCAAGCACTGCTCCTGAACGCTGCATGGTGGTGCTATGCAGCTCCATGCTGGCTCCATACAGCTCTGGAAGTGTCTCTGGGGAGATTTATATAAGTGCCACTCCTGCCACTGACTTCCATTCCTTTCTTTCAACATCTTCCAAAGCAGATCTGGACTTCTGCTCACACATTTTGTCAGCCTCCTGATGACTAATGAAAATCAAACAAAATCTTGTGTGCTAGGGAACGATGTTCTCTCCTAAAACGACAGGTTTCAAAGTATGCCAAGACTCTGGAAAGCAGAAGTCTGTCACAGATCCGCATGAGGTGTGTCTGTTACTTGGGCTCAGGAAACAACTCCTAGTGGTGCAACAAGTGTGACCTTTTGCATCCAAAAGCAATCAGTG
This sequence comes from Triturus cristatus, assembly GCF_964204655.1. Taxonomy (NCBI): domain Eukaryota; kingdom Metazoa; phylum Chordata; class Amphibia; order Caudata; family Salamandridae; genus Triturus; species Triturus cristatus. Next base: position 962,897,920 of record NC_140580.1, read on the forward strand.
TCAGAAAAGCAGAGCTGTTTGTTTCCAGAGGTTGTATGTGATTTCATAGAAAAACTATTTAATGGACTACCATAACTGAGAAACCATTTCACCTTTACTGTTTAATGGGAATTTTCAGAATGAATTGCATTCACCATGTCATAAAAACTAATTCATAGAATGCCTTGTAAATCAAAATTGGCTTTTGCTTGCTTATTCTTTAATGTGTAAATACAATGGTTACACCTATCCCTGAACCCCATGGTAACTCCACTGCCATGTGGAATTGGAATACATAGGTTGGAGTGGGTTCCAGGGGCCTGTACCAGGAGGCTCTGCACCTCTGGAGTTGGTTGAAGTGTCAGGGCATCTACCTGATGGGAAGTCCTTGAATGCCAGATTGGATTAGCTCAGCAGACTGTGTGTTGCAGACCACGAATGGCGGCTATATCATACTCCTACTCGTCCTCCCACACTGCACCCACATCACACCGCACATCAGGAAGCTTCACTGGCTTCCCATTCACAAGCGCAGTTAATTAAAACTTCTCCTGGGCACATAGAAAACCCTACACAACACAGGACAAGAATACCTGAACAGCCACATACACTTTCACCAACCCACCAGATACCTACACTCTGCCTCACTCTCACTCACACACATACTCCCCACAGCCGGAAACTGGAAGTCGCTCATTCTCCTATATCATACTCTAGATGTGGAACAAACTCCCTCACTTCATCAGAGCCTCCTCTTCACTTCTTGTGTTTCCCAAGAAGCTGAAGACCTGGCTCTTCATATATGCACCTTGAGACCACAGAACTACGTACTTCTCCAAGTGCCTAGATACCCTCTTGGGTGATCAGTGCACTATACAGATTAAGATAACATATGGCACAGGGTATGTTCCGGCAGTGGGGAGAACCCTGGCATGATCTTTTTGCCACTGTCAAGAACATGTCAAAGATTTTTCGCATTGGAGTTCCCGCAAGAACACTTACTAGGAGATGCGTTCCAACTGGATGCAGCGCACAACTCCAGTAGGCATTCCCTCCTCTGCCTATCCTGCCCCAAGTTCTGAAAAAGATTAGATACTACCAGGCCCATGTCACTGTAGTGGTTCCAATTGGGCCAGGAGAGTGTGGTACCTGAAGCTTCTGGGCATGAGCCACAGCCCTCACATCAGGCTACCACTGCCTGAGCAACAGGGCAGTGTTCACCATCTGACTTTATGCAGCCTACACCTCCATGTGTCAAGACTAAGTGTCAACAGTTGACTGCTTTTGGTCTGCCGCCGGAAGAGGTGGATGTCATTCTCGCCGCCAGACGCTCTTCCATAAAGTCAATTTGCTGCCGATAGGACAAGTATGTGGCCTGGAGTGGTAACGACAAGATTGATCCTTTACAATTCAAGCAGCTGGTTGGTGTTTTGTCTTTGACCCACCAAGGCTTTGCAGTTGACACTAAAAATTATTATTTAGTCCTTTGGCATTTTTAAATTTGCCGGACCCACCGTCCTTGTTTAAATCACCTGCTGCGATGAGATTTTACTCATTACTGATGCCACCGTGGGAGCTTAATTTGGTCCACACATTTCTCGTGTGCATGCCCTTGGAGCAAATGTATAGCTGCTCATTGCATCTCTTGAGTTTGAAGTTTATCTTCCTCATAACAATCATTTCTACTTATTGTGAGAGTAAGATTCAGGCACTGGTGATGCATCCTCCCTATTCCACTTTTTTTCAGACAAACTGATGTTGAGAACTTGGACGGCCTTCTTGCCTAAAGTTGTGACTCTTTCCGCATTGAGCAATCTATCTCCCTGCCTACATTCTTTGCTCCTCCTCACTGTAGGAGGAGATGCTTCATCAGCTGGGCCCCAAAAAGTCTTTAGGTTTTTATATTGATCAAACCAAGGAACATCGTTTGGATGATCAGCTTTTTGTGAGGTTCTCTGGGGTGAAGAAATGGAAGGCTATGCAGAAGAAGACCCTGTCAGGGTAGAAAGTCCTCTGTATTAAGATCTGCTACGCATGTGGTCAAGAAGCAGTCATCGGAAGATCTGAGAGCCCATTCCACTAGGGCTATGGCTGCTACCACTGCGTTGGCACGTGGAGCACCTGTCCTTGACATATGTCTGTAATGTAATCGTCAGTGCGTACATTCACAAATCATTACTGCCTTGACAGCCAGGTCCAGAAGAAAAGTCATTTCACCTGCTGGTTTCTGCAAGACGTTTTGGTCTGAGTCCATTCCTCAGACCCTCCACCTGGGGGAGGTACTTCTTTGGTGGTGAATCTGTAGTTCAAACTGTCCATCAGAACTTTATCTTTGGGATTTCTCTTTCTAGTGGATACTGTATCTAACTGCTGATTCCTCACTGCCCTCACACCTCCACGTTCAGTGGAGTGGCCTCTTTTTAACAAATAAAAGGATCCTAAGTTAGTAATCTGCACACTGGTACCAGCAATCTGGTGGCCCACATCTGTGGTGCAATCTGGTGCCCCACATCTGTGGTAGGAAATAAGCAGGAAACTGATGTCAGCTCTTAGGAGGGCACTTATATTGGCCCCACTCTGCCATTTCCAGGATGAGCTGCACAGCTCCACCAAGCCTTACTCAGGAGCATTGCTGTAAAAGGTTTCCAGATCCAGTCTGGAATATTCTTTGATGAAGAATCTGCGGTTAGATGGAGTAACCACCAGAAAGAGCATTACCGGAAGGTAATAACTTATTGTTTTGACCCATTCCTAAGCCTTACTCAGGTGTTATTGGTCATGGCTTGTGAAAAAAACAACATCTTGTTCTGCACATTAAGGATGACTTTGCTTTATCTTTATAACAATAGTTTTCTGAGTTATACAATAACCTGCTGATCTGCTCTTCCTCACTCATTCTTTTCTTGTTCTTTTCACAGCATGCAGCGGGGACTATGCTGAGCCTGACCTCACCCAGTCCACACCACATCAGGGCTTTCAGAACAATGTGCCCCACTATGCTGAGACTGACATTGTGAACCTGCAGGGAGTCACTGGCAACAACATGTATGCCGTGCCTGCCCTCACTGTTGACTCACTCACCAAGAAGGACATCACAGTTGGAGAGTTCCCCCGGCAGCACCTGCGGCTGAAGGAGAAGCTGGGAGAAGGGCAGTTTGGAGAGGTAGGTGGTCACAAGCCCAAATGTGTGCTTGCAAATACACCAACAGGGAAAACGTTACTTTACTTTAAAAAACAAGTGAAACTAAACAACCTTTCATATATAATCGCATTGCCCTTGATATTTTGGAAGCTTGAGTTTAATTAATGCTTTCGTGTTACTAAGTCCTGGCCAGCAATAATTTTATACTTTTACATAAACTTGTGTTTTCTAAATTCAACCTGGCATCATTGGGAAGCAAATCGTTTGGATGCTGGCTTCTAACATTTGGAATAACCTCCCTCTCTTGAGAAGATAAAATAACTAACTCTTCAGAACCTGAAAAACAAGTAACAGCTAAGTCAAGTCAGTCAGGCGCTTATTTCATGGTGAACCTCTGTTTAACTTCTTTCTTTCATCTGCAGTTGCATACACAAGGGTCTTAACACTTCCAACTTATTTCAACATGGCATAACTTATCTCCTTGAGGGGATGCCAGCCATTTTAGAACCATGATGTAATTTTCAAGGTGGATCTATGACAATGGAGGCTAGTAGAACATCACTGTAAATCCTCTGCCCTAAGTTTATTCCATAGCATATGTTCCATTTAGACATTTGCTGCAGTCATCATGAAGATAATCTATTTTCTATATTGCTGTTTAGATCACCTTTTCAGCAGTCTCAGGTGCTCTCTGTTCTCTGTATGTTAAAGGCGGTAGGTGTACGTTGACTTTAATCTTGACGAGTCCAAAACAATTGAAATCGGATGTGCCTTAGTCCTGTGTCTCAGTGGGAGTGGTTTTGAGGCTTCCTAGTCTCTTGGACTCCTGCACCGTGCTCATCAGCTATGCCAGGTGGCATATGCAGGCTGTGCAGTGGAATCTAAAGTTCCATTGGGCCCAGCACCAGGGAACAATGTCATATTCCATTGAGATTTTAGAGGAGACTGTAACAGATCTGTAGTGCAGGATGCTTGATCGAAATTGGACTGGTGGTAGACCCCTCACTCTACCCCACATGGAGCTGATAATGGTGATGCATGTATTTTTATTGGGTTGGGGGAGTGGTCAGGTGAGAGAGGTGGAGATCAGAAAACTCTAGTCTCCTGTGGACTTCAGACTCCACATCAATCTGTGGAGTTGCAGGCCATTTGCCTGGTGTTGAAAGACTTCCTGCTATTCATTAAGGGCAGGTTGGTACAGGTTCTCATGAACACCACCACGCCATGTGTTGCTGCAACAAGGAGAGAAGAGTAAGGTCCTAGGTCCTGTCCCAAGAGGCTTTATACTTCTGGAGTTGGCTAGAGAATTAATGCATCATACTGTTTGTGTACCACCTTGTGGGATCTTTAAATGCCAAGGCGGGGGAGCTCAGCCAGCTATGCCTGACTGACCATGAATAATAATTATACCTTGATATGGCACAGGGCATCTTCCAACAGTGAGAGAAATCTTGGCTAAATCTTTTCACCTCTGTCAACAATGCAGAAGATAAAAACGTTTACACGCTGGAGTTTCCAAGATGGCTCTCTCTGGGAGACACATTCCGTCTAGAGTGGAGGATGGGACTCCTGTACACATTTCTGTCTCTCCTTCCAAGTTCTGAAGAAGATCAGAAATGACAGATTCTAGTCATCCTAATTGGTCTGGATGGGGCTAGGCGAGTGTGATACCCAGAACCTCTGTCCATAGCTTCTGGAGGATCTTCTGTCGCAGCAGTGGGGCAAGGTTCTCCATACTGGCAGCACAGTCCAAACCGCCATGCATGCTGATTAAGCTGCAGTAGTTAAATGCATTTGACCTGCCTCCAGAGGTTTTGGTTGTTATCCTTGCTGTGCAGTGTCCTTCTACAAAGTCTATTTATACCTTGCATTGAGCCAAATGTGCGGTATTCTGTGGAACCTGCAATATAGACTGGTTGCAGGCCAAACTGTTAGATGTTTTATTGTTTGTTTTGGCTTTGGCCCAGCAGGAACTTGTTGACTGCCAAATTAAAGGTTATGTTTTCGGTCCTTTCAACTTTTATGCTTTTGCCGGACCAGCTGACTTTCTTTACATCACCTGTTGTGATGAGGTTTATAAAAGGTGTAACCCACGTTTCCTCCAAAACTGATTGTGATGCCAAAATGGGATCTCAGTTTGGACCTGACTTTCCTCATGTGTACTCCCTTTGAACCGATGCACAGCTGCCATCTATATCTTCTAGATTTAGCAGCGGTCTTACTTGACATGAATACTTCAACTCGTTATGTGAACAAGCTCAAAGCTCTGTAGATACAACCATCTTACACCACCTTTCCCAGATAAACTGGTGACCTTTTTAGGTCGAGCCTGTAGTAGCGCGCATGCCCTGCAATAGGAAAACAACCTCTTGCAGCTGACCAGCACTTTTCACAAGCTCGTGCTTGTGGCTGTTTTTCCTGCAATATTTCGATTGGCGTGTGCGTGCGTCTTCCTTAAAAGACAGCACGCAATTGGGTAAAGGCGGGCGCATGTCCCGCCTTTCCCAGCCAATGTAACCTCCCACGGCCTAAGGCTTGTGGTTACGCGCACAGGCACCATCTGTTTTAAATTATCATGCCCAGATGCGGGCGCGATAATCGAAAACAGATTGCCTGGTGCTCGCTCTCGCGCGCCCCTCTCGCAGGCTTATTCTTGTTGTTACATTCATGGAGGCTGGCCAGCAGGTGGTGCCAGAGTACTGTTCATTGTGACAGTGAAACCAGTTAATATGAAAGTGCCCGTGAGACTCCTTTCCACTCAGCAATTCCCCAATAATTATAGCGTGATTAAGAGTGAGAAAGGATACACTCAAGCAAGAGTTGGCCAAACTACACTTCCTGTCTTATCACTTTACTTATGGGGGAGTGTTACAATATTGGGGAATACCGACGTCTGATAAGTAAACTTTAGAAACAGTTAAGCCTTGAATCGCTCAGGTGGGCGGAGCTCGCAGGTTTCAACTGTGAATTCTGTGCAGACTGGGAGGTGTAACTAGACTGGTCATTTCTTATGTAAAGACCGCTAACGTCTTTGTGCAACGCCAGCGAAATAAATAGATTGAATGAATGAATGAATGAGTATCCACTAGGTTGGCGGTCCCTAGCTCAGGAGAGCGCTGGCTCTGCCAGGTTGCACACAGGGCACGAAGCCCTGCTGCAGTCTGTAATCACAAGAAAGGTGCAGAGTGAAATCATCATGAGGAGAATTAAATCTGCATAAGAGGGAAGCAAGGAGTGGCACGGGTTGCGGCATTATTTTTAATGCTGTGCAACTTTGCTAAAAAACATTGATAAAGCCAATATACATCTCGTGCTGGCGAGATCTATTGGCTTTGCCAATGCTTGTTAACTAAAGTTGTGACTTCTTTTCATGTCACAACACAAAATCATATCAAATACCCCACAAGGCCATTAATATACATTAAGTAAAGAAGTACAACATACACATCAATCTAAGGTGTTTGAGAATTTATCTAATTTCACAATTTATATAATTTTTTTCGCTGTTTTCCATGTTTTGATAATCTTCTCCATTTGGTACAAACAATATACAAACAAAATACAAATTGACATTAGTCAACACACATCAAAACACGACAGAACAATCAATGTTATTTGAAAAAAACAATATGTACTAAACAAACATGAGTTGTTAATGAGTCCAAAATAACTTACATACATCGTTATAGTGCCCCTTAAAGCAAAGCATGGGGTTATCTGGTCAATATTTGCATTCCCACACTCGTGTCCAATAAAATTTATAGTTATTTTCGAGCTGTTGGATTCTTTTCAGACATAGCCAATGTTCCTATATTGAGGTGGTACTCCTTATGAATCCCCAGGACAAAATGCCTTTGATTGGACCAGGCTGAGTGTGGGAAACTCGTGTTTGTTTAGTAGATATTGTTTTTTGAAATAACTTATTAATTGTTCTCTAAATTCTAAATCTCTAAATTCAGACATTTATCCCCTATAATTAAATTCACCAGGACAAGGGGAATCCTCGATTGTGGGTGTGGGAATGGCACACACAAATTTGGTTTGGTATTACCACGCTTGCAGTTCTCAAAACCATAGTATGTACCAGGCTCACAGTTACCACACTATTGTGATTTGTAGGTTTCTAATAGGAGAAATAACACACATATGTTGAGTATTTTGCCATTAATGTGGTGCGCACAGTCGGAATGTGCCATGTTTATCTACAAAATGCGCATTGATTTTTCCTGCTATATATCCTGTGGGCAGAAACCCCACAGTTAACAATCTGGAGTTTGAACCTGAATGTGGATTTGAATGAGACCCAAACTATCTTATTTGAGAGAATTGGCGTCAATGTTGGAAAATTGCTTGAAGGCGGGGACAGATGATGAAAATGTCGGATTCCTTTATGATTTGTTGTAAAATGCGGGTCCTGAAGCAGTAACGAGGAACATCTACTCCAACAAACACTGTAGGCATCCCTCCATTCCACTAGTGCACCCCAAATCCTGTGCAAGTGCAGCTGATCTTCTCAAAAAGATAACTAAAATGTCAGCTCCTCCAGGCTTCCATAGGATTGCCTTAGTTACAGAAATCTTTAGTACTCTGTTGCCTTTTGAAATAGGGCTCCAATTAAACAGAGGAGTGTGCAAGATATTTTAGGTAAATGTTTGCCTAATCTAGCTTTCTAGCTAGTTACCTTCATTTTGATTGTTATTTGAGATATTGAAAGATATACTTGCACTTTCAAAACTGCTCGTTCCCTTTTTCTTGTGAAGCAGCTTGTTGCATGACTATTCAGAGCCTGAACAAATAGAAATTATGGTATATACATCCAGCCACTCCCACCAGGGCCTGATTCCCTATTTATTCCATGGGGCATTGCTCCACGAGGCTGGAGCCACTGGAGGCCAGATCTTGAAGGTCGAAGGTCACTGCCTCTGTCCCCAGGGTTTATGGCAAAAAGCACAGGATGCAAAAAGAGAGCGAGAATGAGAAAGAAAGATTGGAAAGAAAAAGATGAGAACAGAGACGTGTCTGGTTTGAAACTTTTTGTCAAGGTTACTTTTGACTCCGCGTCCAGCCCACATCCCCATCTCATCTAATGTAGGACTTAAGCTATGTGTTACAAATAATCGAAGCTGGATCGTAGTTAGTTGAGTTTAAGCATGTACTTTATTAGTACAAAAGTAAGACCCCGCACCACACTCTTGCCAGGCACAGCTGAGCAGCAGAATGACAATGTCGGGATGAACATTCCAAGTATGACATAAATGGAACTGAGGCATGTCATCAGTGTGAGTGCAACATCAGACTAGCTGATGCTACCTAACATATTATAACACATCTCCCCACCTTGGGAACTTATAAGGCACTAAACATTAAGGTGCAACGAGGGTGCACCAAAGTAAAAACGAAGACACCACAGACAACACTAGGATAAACAGAAGCTGGTAATTGGGAGAAATAACAGATGGTACGCCTTCTCTCCTAAACACATCACTAAGGAACTCGATAGTGGAAGTAGTGGTAATGTTCCGCATAAATGCAACCTCCACCCACCTGGATTTGGCATCAATAAGTACTACCGCAAACCTTTCTTGATCAGGTAAAAATGAAATTGGCCCTATGAAATCTACGCAAACTTTCTCCCTTACCTCCTTAGCCTCAGACACATGCTGCTCCTCCTGCACACGACCAACAGCCACTCGGAGACGTTTCTCAGATTCCTTGCACACAGAACATTGTACAATCCATTCCTTTATATCGGAATCCATGGGAGGTCACCAAAACCTCTCTCTTACTCTCTTCGTAGTTAGAGATTGTCCCAAATGTCCCTCATGCGCCAACGCAATCAAACGAGACGTTAAAGCTGTAGGTGGCACAAATTTGTCGTTGCGCATCACAACATAACCTCCAAGCACAGACAACTCATCACCCACCTTAAAAAATGGTCTGACAGCATGAGGCAGAATGCTTTCTCTTCTAACATCACCTTTTATTATTTTCAACTCACACTGAAGGGTAACGTCCCTTTCCATGTCACTTGTCCACTCCCCTCTGGAAATGGAAGTACCCAAATCCCATGTGACATCTTCCACATTCACAACCACCTCTTCAGTGACAACCTCAGAAAGTTCCGCAGATCTATCAGGGAGTCTAGAAAGGCAGTCAGCAACCTTATTCTTCCATCCAGGGACATATTCAATGCGATAATCATAATCTTGCAATCTGACGGCCAACCAAGCCAGACGCCCAGAACAATTCTTACTGCCACCGGGCCCCAACACCTTGAGTAGGGGTTTGTGATCTGTCCTAAAAGAAAATACACTTCCCCACAAAAAGACTCTGAAATAGGTTGCAGCCCACGCAGCAGCTAAAGTTTTGCGCTCAATAACTGAATAATTTCACTCCATGTCAGTTAAAGAACACGAAGCAAAAGCCACAGTCTTCCCCTGTTTGCCATGCAGTTGAGACAACACAGCACCAATCCCAACTGCGCTAGCATCCACCTTGACGATATTCTTCAAAGGGCTCTGGAAGGGTGCCAGAATGCCGGCATTGGCAATGTTGTCCTTAATAGCAAGAAATGCTTGTTTGTGTGACTCACCCACACAAATTTCTTGCCCATACGCAACAATTCGCCGAGGGGTTCAGTTGTGAGAGCAAAATCTTGTACAAACTTGGAGTAGTACTCCACTAATCCCATGAAGGATCGTAACCCATATTTGTCACGACAGGACATCTGAATTGATAATGGCACTGACTAACTTCATTTTGGGCTTTACACCAGATGAAGTGATCATGTACCCCAAATACTCTACCTCCTGGACCTGAAACACACACTTTTCTCTGCGTAATGTCAGACCTGCTTTTTTAATCTGAGCCAACACTTCTCTCAACAGGCAATTGTGTTCCTCTTCACTCTTTCCATACAGTAAAATGTCATCCTGGAACACCACAACATTACTGAGACCAGATAGGATCCCAGTCATCAACCGCTGGAATACACTAGCAGCAGAGCATAACCCAAATGGCAGCCTCCAAAACTGACAGGTTCCCTCTGATGTAATGAACGAAGTCAAGTGCTTTGAGTGCGAATGCAGCTTTACCTGATGGTAGGCTCTCCTTAAGTCTATTTTAGAGAACAACTTCCCCCCCCGACAACATCAAAATAAGTTCATTAATATTAGGTAGTGGAAAGTTGTCCATAACAACATTTTGGTTAAGACTGCGGAGGTCCACACAGAAACTGAGAGAACATTCCAAGTATGACATAAATGGAACTGAGGCATGTCATTAGTGTGAGTTGTCATCAGTGTAGGCTGCTGTGTCCTCTTTTAGACCAATTTAACTGCACTTATCTTTCACTCCCGGTTATTATCAATGCACAATTACACATGCTCCAATTGAATGGCCTTTAATAGAGACTCCTTATGCTCGAATGCATCTGCATGTTAAATCCCTCGTGACCCATGTCAGATGTTGATCATAGCAGTGGGGGGGGAGCTACTTTTCAGAAAAGTGTGTGCAGTGTGTAGTGTAGGCCAAACGTTGACCTGGCGTGAGTTGCTTGTACTAATATCTCTCCCTCTTCTTGTTCCAGGTGCACTTGTGTGAAGCTGAAGGTCTTCAAGAATTTCTGGAGCTTGCAGACAGCGAGTTCGCCCACCAGCCTGACTTGGTGGCAGTAAAAATGCTCAGAGCAGATGTCACGAAAACAGCCAGGTAATGTCACTAATTGTGAATGGAGTACAGCTTATATCTTTGTGCATGAATAAGAGTGCAGTGTCCTGGCCCGGGACTTGAGTATTGATTGTTTATATTCATACACTTTCATGGCACTATCCAAGCATTGGCTAACTATGGTACATGAAACGGTTTCATTGTGAGTCCTGCTTCAGGACTCAGCCCCAACTGGACATACCCCCATTCTGGCTCTTCCCCAGTACGCTACAATCTAGGATACTAATCTCAGACAAGGGTGGTCTGCTATGACCTACCCTTGCCCACTTGGTCATTTCCAGTCACAGTCTTCTTCAATTTGGGACTAGGTTTTGTAAGGCATATTTAGGTTTGCAGTCGTTCCCCGGCTGAAGTGTGTGTCACAAACACGGGCTGGGTACCTGAGTTGCAGAGCCACGCTAGGCCATGATGCCGTGGATGTTGCAGATAAGGTCACCTCTCCGAAAACTAAAGTTTGTCTATAGGTAAGGTAAAGCGTAATGAAAACTGTGTCTGGAAGAGAGGATTTGAAAGATACTCTTTTCATGGAAGTATTGTTGTTCTCCTTTCACATTTTCCTTGTCAGTCCACATAGGAGACAGAAAGCCACTAGTGCACTTAGGAATTTACAAGTTCCTTATTGTGATGAAAAATAATTACAAAATAATAATGGAGAAGGGGGGGGACCAGGAGCTAGTTAATGGTCCAGTGCCTATGCTCCGAAAAGTCAATGAGGTAATCACATAGGAGGCACTGTTCCGTGGTGAGTGTGGTCGAAGAACAACCTACACACACAATAGGGTCAGGGGTGGGAAAGATGGAGAAGTTAGGTCAGGGACTTGGTACTTGTGGTGGGGAAAGGCATAAATTGTCTCTTGTTGCCCTCACACACCCCGAAGGATGTCATGCTTCATCATCGGGCGGTTGCTCCTCGTCGGGCCGGCGGTGCAATGCCCTACGGGTCCCCCGAAGGGTCTCTTTAGCGGAGATCTTTTAGAGAACTGCCGATGGGTGCAAGTGGGTATGTGGCATTAAGTACCAAATGAGAAGTGAAGGTAGTGCGTGCAGTGTGAGTTAAAAATACCTAAGGGTTACCAAACATAGAAGAATTATTTAATAAAGAGGTGCCCTTGGTAAAGTAAATAAACCCGTAAGTTAGCAGTTACCAGTAGACACGTAATGTGTCTGGGTAACTAGGCTATGGTCGACATGTTTCACGCCTTGGGTGGTCAGTAAGATCCTTGGCGTTTCATCAAGACCAGGGGTGATGGTGATGTGAGGTGAGTGCACGAACTTATTGGTGTGTGTAGGGTACCATTAGCCCTCTCACTGATCAAAAGAGGGGGGTGGGGGGTGCCTCCTACACTCATTATGTGTGGCTCTAGAGTCAGTTATGCCCCCTTTGATCGTGACCTAAATGAGGAGCAAAAGTTACTCCTTGAGTCTAGCGGCGTTGGACGCCCACACCTTCTCGGGGATTACTCAGGTGTCGGCTCTGGAAACCTGCTCCATCCAGACACCAGCTCGTAGGTCCATCTTTCCCACCCCTGACCCTATTGTGTGTGTAGGTTGTTCTTCGACCACACTCACCACGGAACATTGCCTCCTATGTGATTACCACGAAAAATAATTACAGACATTACCATAACTGCTCGCCATTCAGTTGCTACACCTCTGTTCAATGTAAGAGTGACTAATTTAATCCCAACATGAATTTGCTACAACTTTATTCTCAATATTAACATGCTGAATTTTCTTCTCAGATTGCAAATAACACAGTTTAATTTATTGTGAATTGGTACTTTTGGGGTCAACAAGAATGCAACATATTTTGCTAAATATTATCCAAAAGGCGACAGTCCATTGGTTGCATTTAGGTTGTGCCCGACGACTATTATTTTGTATCTAGATTGTGCCCCAGTGTTTTTTGTCTCTATATTTTGCTCTAACTCCAGAGTTTGTGGACCAGGGGGTTCAGTCGAAGGTTTCGGTTTAATCACTTTTTGGTTATAAAACTTAGTTTACACATATGGATACTGGTTTATGCCGAAGTATTGTACCTGAGCCACGTTTCTTGTTCTCATATTTTATTTGCAGGTTAATAAAATAGCATGTACATATAAAGCAACTCATATTGGGCGTCAAAGTTATTTAGCGTTGAAGGTTGGTGGCCTGGGGACCTTTTCCCCCATTCATTCTCAATAATAGAGCACGAAGACACTTCCAGCATCTCTGCCATCATCCATCTTCTGTTGCTGCGTTCCCACTGTATTTTTGTTAATGTGTCAGCAGCATTGGAGGGAGCATACAGGAATCTGCAGTACAGCACATGGAATTGCTGAAGGACTCACTGAAGAACTCATAGCTGAAGATGTTATTTACTGGGCACAGTGGCAATGTCTGTCCAGAGTGCCTACTGGATTTTATTTAAGGTTTGACATTATGTCTATGTCTGTAGCAGGTCATGTTTGTGGTGAAAGTTGCCTTTTAGAAAATCCATGCCCAGCATCCTGCATTTCGCTATGGTTGGCTGTTTTTCTTCAGAGATAGAGAGTATGCCAAGTACATCATAAGCACACTCTTCCTGCAGCATGCTCCCAGGGTTACTGTGTACCTTCATGTTGTGTGTACCTCAATGCCTGGGGTGAATTTTTAAGACTTTCTTTACTTCTCCCAGCAATGCAAACAGCAGCGTTTGTCCTTGACTGCATTCATGAAGCCGCTTTTGATCCCAGCTGTATTGAACTTTAAAAGGAGCCGTATTGTTGGGAAGAGTTACAGTTTGCAATTGGCCGGCTTCCTTCCACTCACCCACTAGAAAATGGAGCAGAACTGTGCTTAACAATTGGTCTCTGTGTTGCCTCTAGTGTATTTATATGGCCTTCAGAGAGTAAATCTTGGTAACCAAACAGTAGTCTTCGGTCACATGGAGCCTGCAAACCCTTAATTTTCCTACAGTCTACATTGTCTTACACTGTGGCCTGGGGATATATGCACTTTGCATTGTGCTAGGAGAGTAAATTGAGACTTGAGATGCTGGGCAGAAAACATGTCGGCTGTGCTTACGAGTGGCCTGTAAAAATGGCTGTCATTTCCCCAACCCAGCATTTACCATTTACTGGGGGGTTCTGGTCATTCCAGAGGTGTGGAAATCAGTCACAGGGATTGTAAGCGTTTGGAGAATATCATGCAGAATTTGCTATTTCTTCTCCAATTTCAGCATGCCTTCCCCTAGTGTTTCATATGGATATTTTGGCTGCTTGCTGCAGCCAAAATCCCTGGATGAAAAAACAAAACTTGTAATTCCTGTGGTTCCGATAACTGGTAACTCCGGCATTACACGGTCTTCTAGCAACAATGGCTGATGCCAAGTTATTGTGAACATGGAATGCAATGTGGAAATACAAAATGTTGGAAGCAGCAGTTTAGAGGGGCTTGCTTGTCCTCAGCTGAAGTGAAGTTGTAGGTTTATGTGGATTGGAATCAAAACGTTTCTGAAAGGTATCCAACCTGCGCTGACCAATGTTTGTCATTGTTCCCTCTTCTCAGGAATGATTTCCTAAAGGAAATCAAGATCATGTCCCGGCTCAAAGACCCTAACATCATCCGGCTACTGGGGGTGTGCATCCAGGACGACCCACTCTGCATGATCACCGAGTACATGGAGAACGGAGACCTCAATCAGTTTCTGTCTCAGCGGGAGATCCGGAGTAAATTCACCGCTGCTAACAACATCCCGTCGGTCAGGTGAGTGGAGCTACAGATGGATACTCTATATGTATCAAGGGAAGAGACCTATGTGGGTTCGATATGTACTAGCTAGAAATGTGCCTGATATAACATGTTTTCTTAAGCAATGTAGTGGCTAATGGACAAATCCAAGGAACTCAATACCAAAAGAGATCTGTTGGTCATCACTGGCTCTCTATGGTGTTTCTGCTTTCTGTGTGCTACAGTAAGACCAGAGTACAAGGGCACTTTTCCATCTGCCTCTAATGAAATACCCACAACAGTGTCAAATCCAATAATGCTAGTGCCAAAGCCATGTACAGAACCTGATTGAATACTGAATGCAGATCCTCTCTGGTCCTTTCTTGTTTTAGCTACCAGAACCTCTTGCACATGAGCACACAGATCGCGTCTGGCATGAAGTATTTAGCGTCGCTGAACTTTGTACATCGAGATCTAGCCACGAGGAACTGCCTGGTTGGCAACAGCTACACGATCAAAATTGCTGATTTTGGAATGAGTCGGAACCTGTACAGTGGTGACTACTATCGGATACAGGGTAGGGCCGTGCTGCCCATCCGCTGGATGGCCTGGGAGAGCATCCTATTGGTGAGTTCTTACATTGACGTAAAGGAGATGCGTTCAGCTCTGTGCTTTGGGGATCCAGGTTTTTACCTGTCTGATCTTGGAGTGCATAATTAATAATGGTATCCGCTGAACATCTTTCATAGATCCCTTTGCTTGTCTCTTCTTTTGCCAGGCTAGTGGAGCCCATGAATATTCTTTAAAAATGTGTCTTTAAATAACCTGCTCATTGAGTGTCTGTAATAAACAAATGATAATGTTGACAGGAAACCAACTTTGAAACATGACATCCAACAGTTTTGTACGGCGTTACAGTAGACTCCTTTGGGTTTTAATTTCAGCATATCCATGTTTACAAATTTAGCATTACATTATCCCACTAACAAGGGTGCCGTTTCATGTTACTTTCAGACATGGCGGTATTGTAAAAAGACAACATAAGTAAAAAGGAAGCACAGCAGTGAAATACAAAAAAAAATATTGAAATCCAAAACCCCCTTGACATTCTAAATGTTCTGTACAATTTGTGAGGCACTGAGTTTGGAATATTTTAATGGGGTGGTTTTTTTTTTTACCTTGCTGTCTTGAATTGCAGTGTGTTACTGATGCATAACTACCAGGCTCACAAAAACAAGAAATCAACCAGGTAGAACCCCAAACATCACCCTTTCTTTTACTTTTCCCAACACGAACTCCTTGAAAATAATTGCCATTTATTAAAATGGTTGATCTCCCAAGGCTGTATCATTTGCAGAACTAAAAAAATGCAATGTCGTGTGGTGTTGAGCACAGACATCGTGACTGCACATTAGGCAGAACCAGATGATGGCATTGTTGCAACCAACTTTTCCGTTCAAACCTGTGGATTAGGTGATTGTGCACCTCTAGTAGTACAGTCCGTACAGTGAATTTAATTCAACATGTTGGAACTTGGCCTTGTAAAAAAAATATATATATATATTTATTTTTATTTATTGCATTTTCAGAAATACAATATTGCAGAAACATAACGGTCCGGCATTGCAAAACAATGTACAGCGTTCATACACAACAATAGCAATAAGTCCGCTTTTGGGAACATCAATAGTTGCACAGGGAAATAATCTGAATTTCTGAGACATCCATAACATTCTCCTCCCGCCCAACAGTCCCAAATCGCACAAATAGGCATAGCGAAGATATAAGACATCCGGCATCAGTACAGTCACAGCAGAATCCATCGCCCACCTCCCACAGGTAAACAGGGTGTACACTACATTATCAAGTCTGCGAGGCTGGACTTACAGTGGGTTCCACAGGGTGTTCTAAGAGGTACATTCTGAGAGGGTCCCATATGTCCCGAGGATGGGGCGAGAGTGGAAGGAGTTCAGCGTAAGTAGATGCTTGTTCTTGCCAAAGTATTATATCGCCAATCCACTCCTTGAATTTTGGCGCTCGTCCTCTGCCCCACATACAGGCCCCCCGCCTTCTGGCGAGAATGATACTAAATGTGACGAACTTGTGCTGCGCCACCAGTATCTCCTCTGCATATCCAAGAAGTGCCAATAGTGGGGAACGTGAGATCTCCGAAAGCGTCATCAGCTCTAGCGCAGTAAACACCTGCTGCCAGTATGTACTCACTGCACTACATTCCCAAGCAAGGTGGAGAAAATCCGCATTCTCCGCCCTGCATGTGTCACACCTGGTCGTGACACGGAGACCAAATTTGTGTAATCTAACTAGAGTAAAATAGAGGCGATGGAGAAATTTGTAATGCGTGATGCGCAATCTCTTGCTAGAGGAAACCAGCTCAGTCTGTTTACAGCAGTACTCCCATTGTTGGTCAGTAATGTCGTGCCCAAGCTTAGCACTCCATTTATCACACGCAGTGCTCGGAGGGTATGTTATTTCAGTGTAAAGGCTATGACACAGTGTGGATACCAAGTGGGAGGCATTGGTAGTTCGCAACGTATGGTGCAGTGGGACATCTATTGGGGGCTCTAACGGGTACGAGGGAGTATGTTCCTTGATGCCCTGTCTCAGTCGGATGTACAGGAAGACATCCATGGGGGATGGCGGAGTTCACTGTAATAAATGCTGCATGGAACGAAATTTGCCATTTAAATAGAGGTTACCCCAGCAAGTTATATTAAACTTAGATTTGGTCTTGGTGAACACGCCTTCCTGGAGAACAGGCATCTGTGGGTGGTATGTAAGTGGAAGCAGCGGAGAATAGAGCTTGGGAGCCTGGCACTAGCGGGCAAGCTGTCGCCACGCCTTGACCATGCAGTCAACTGAATTCAGGTGCTGCATGCGGGGTGCGGGGGCAGTCAATATAACGCCATCTAATGGGATAGGGTCCGCCAGCCAATGCTCCGTTGCGACATGTGGATTGTATCTGGGAGGGTGGAAACAATAATGTGGAAGTGCGCCTGAGCACACACATAGTACATTTCAAAATTGGGAATATCAAAACCTCCTTGTGAATAGGGTCTTGTGAGTGTTTTCCATTGTAACCGTGGTTGTTTACTGCCCCAAACCAGTTTAATTAGCTCTGACCGGAGCCTAGTAAAGAAGTGTCTACCCGGAGAAAAAGGGATTTTCAAGAACAAATACAAGAGTTTGGGAAAGATGATCATTTTAATAAGGGAAATGAGTCCCGCTATGGTAAGGGGGAGGGCAATCTACCGCGTGACACAGCATGTTAAATGTTCTAATGTCCGCCCATAGTTGAGCCGTAGCAGTTCTTCACGATCCACAGTGACATGCACTCCCAAGTATTTCACGTCATCTGTACACCACTCTATGGGAAAGTCCGTAGGGAATGGCGTCACCGACTGGGTGAGTGGGAATAACTGTGACTTAGCCCAGTTAATGTGTATGCCCGACAGCCCGTCGAATCTAACGAATTCCCTAAATCAGATCTTTTACATACAAAGTGACGTCATCCGCATAAAGAGAAATTAGTATGGGACGAAGGAAGCACCGAAGGGCCTTTTTCTGATGAGGTTGTCTGAGTTTCGCTGCCAGGGTCTCCATCGCAAGGGCGAATAATAAGGGGGAGAGAGGGCAGCCCTGGCGGGTGCCTCAAATGAGCGGGATAGAGGATGGTGTGTGCCCGTTAATCATCACCCTCGCTGTCGATGAGGTGTAAAGGAGGCGTATCCAGGATAAAATCCCAATAGGGAGTCCCATACAGTTAAGAATAGTAAAGAGATAATCCCACTCCACAAAGTCGTAGGCCTTCGTGGTGTCCAGGAAGACTGGCACGAGTGCCAATTTTGGGTCTACATTGTGTAAGATGGAGTACAGGGTGCGAAGATTATGGGAAGTTGCTCTCCCGGGAATAAAATCCGCCTGATCTGGTAACACTAATTTATCCATTAAGAGGCTGAGGCAATTTCGCTAGGATTTCGCTAGGACTTTTGTATCGGTATTAATAAGGGTGAGGGGCCTATATGAATCACTATGATCTGCATGTTTGCCAGGCTTCAGGAGCGAGATGATAATTGCCTCTCGCATAGATCCTGGGAGGATTTGCGATTCCTGAGCCTCCAGATACACCTCCTTCAGCACCCGGATCAACTGATCTATATAGGACTTGTAGAAGTCGATAGGAAGCCCATCGGAGCCCGGGGCTTTCCCTGATTTCATTTGCATAATTGCCTCCCAGAACTTGTCGTCCTAAAACGGCGCGGTCAGAAACTCCCGTTGATGGTCACCTAGCCATCCTAGGGCGATATCTTCGAGAAAGGGGGTGAAATCTGGTGGCACAAGTCTGCGCGTGCAATAGAGTTCTCTGTAAAAGGCAGTAAATGTATGTAGGATATCCTGACTATCCCTGTGTTGCTCCCCTGAGGAATCGATTATGTCCATAATGTAATTAGAAAAGCGAGACTGCCGGATATCCATCGCCAGATTCCTTCCGGGCCGCTCTCCCTCCCCATAACGGTGAGCAGTGTAGCGTTTGCCATGAAACCGGACTTCCCGTTCAGCCGTTTCAGTGTATTCAGTGAGCTTTTCTCAAAGTGTGGCTCTCTGAGGTCCCGATGCCCCCGCCACATGTCTGCTTCCAGTTGTTTTAGTTTGCCTTCAAGACGATGCACGCTGCGCCGGATGTCCCGAAGGATTCCAAAGCTTTTTGCCATTCAAAAACCCCACACAGTGACTTTAAAAGCCTCCCAGAGCGTACTCATATGCTCAACCGAGCCTCAGTTCCGACTAAAAAAGCTAGCGATCTCTTCCCCTAGTTCCGTCTGAAAGATAGCATCGAGCAGTGCTTCAGGAACGAGCCGCCAGCAACGCGGTGTAGGGATTGAGTTGGGGGGCGCAATCGTCATGCTGACGGGGGCATTGTCTGAAAGGGTTCTGGCCATGTGCCTCACGGAAACTATCCACGGTGCAACTCCTCGGGAAACTATCCAATAGTCAAGGCGGGACCAGGAGGCATGTGCTTTGGTGTAGTATATACCCTCTACCCCTACGGGACATGGCGCCATGCATCAATGTGTCCATTTTCAGGAAGCAGTTGTGAAAGTGTCTCATAAGTTTTGGTATAATGATGCGGCTGGGGGTGTGATCGGTCAAGTGATGGACACAACGCAGTGTTGAAATCCCCCCCCAAATGACATGAGTAGAACCCACCTTGAGAATTTGTCCCCATAGTGCAGTGAAGTAATCCGGTTCATCAGAGTTTGGCCCATAGCAGGAGATGAGTGTGACCGACTGCGTGCCTAGCGTGCCTCATAACAGGCAGTGCCGGGCTGCCGGATCACTGAGGGAGCCCCCCAGGAGGAAGGGCGTGCCTTTCTTAACCAGAATCACGGTGCCCTGTGAATACGTTGAGTAAGATGAAAAGACACGATCTGACGCCCATCTACCCCCAAAGCAGGGCAATCTATGTGGATCTGCGTGTGTCTCTTGAAACACGGCTATGTGTATCTGATGTCTATCAAGGTAGGCGAGGATTAGACAACATTTGCGGGGGTCCCTGAGGCCTCTGACATTCCACGTGAGAAGCTTTATGTGAAGTGTGTCAGGAGACGAGGACATTAGCGCGGAGGTGATATGTAGCTAAAGACGCCAACACTGAGATTTCTGTGTATATGCACCGCAAAGTGTGCTGAATGAGTAGCTGCCGGTGAAAAAAACATTTGATTCAGCAAAAAACAACAATCCCAGTCCCACTCCCTCCCACAACAGCACCCCAAATGTGCTGGAAATTTACTCTCCCTCAAAACCCAAGACAACCATAGCTGCGTAGTTCAGATCAAAGTATCCTCATATTGCACTGCTGAGAACAAAAACAGTAAACAGGGGGCATGGCCCATTGCGGGGGGTATCGCTGGTGCGCCACAAAGCCTTCCCTTCCGGGTCAGTGTCTCAGTGCCCCCAAAAGGGACTGAGGTGAGAAAGGCAGGGAGCCTGGCTTAGTCCATTGTCAAACCACCTGTCCCATACGTGTGCTCCCACCCCAATATGCATAGTCTGTATGCCAGTTTTACACTTATCTGTCCATGAGGCGTAGCTGCTAGCGTGGCTCCTCAGGATGCAGTGAAGTATCCTCTACTTAAGGCGTTGTCTCTGAGTTCACAACTGTCGTACATCCCAGCATATCAGCATGTTTCCATGAGTTTGTCTTATACAAAAGAGGGTATCTGCCGATGTCGCAGTCATGTATGTAATTCAGGCAGTGTGAGGAGAGGGCGATCGAGAAACGTGGTCCGTGGAGGAGCGGCGCTGAATGGATTTAAGGAACTCTTCCACTTGATGGGGGTTGGTGAAGATGGAATGTTTCCCTTGATAGGAGACTCGCAGCCGCGCTGGGTACAGGAGAGCATATTTGATCTGCGCTTTGAGAAGTTTTTGCTTGACTCCAAGGAATGTTTTGACGCGCTTCCTGCACTGTGACAGTGAAGTCGGGGAAGATGGTAAATTTCACACCTTCATATCATAGCATCTTGTGTTCACGGGCCATCTTCAGCGTGGCGTCCCGGTCACGATAATTAAGGAGACGTGCCACACAGGGCCGGGGGATTCCGCCAGGAGGGGGACAGGGCCCCAGTGATCGATGTGCCTGCTCCACTATAAGTTGCGCTGAGAAAGGATCCTCGTCACAGGCTCCCCTCAACAGACGTTCAGCATACTCCTCCATGCGGCCCGTGTTGGTGCTTTCTGGGACACCTACAACTCAGATGTTGTTCCGGCGACTGTGAGCCTCAAGGTCCTCGTTCTTAGCTGCGATGATCTCGAGCAGTTCATCCATCTGCGACACCTGAAGTTGCAGCTGCAAAGTGGTGTCCTCGTTATCCGATACACGCCGCTCTGCCTTCTTCATCTGCCCGTCGTGCTTGTCCACCTTCTGAACCAAAAAGTCCAAGCGGCTATTCATGGTATCCATCTTCCCCGAGAGATCAGTCAGACTATGTTGCATGGCAAGGAGCAGCATCTTAACCTCATCCTCAGGTGCGGAGGGCTGCGTCTGTAATGACTCCCCAGCTGACTGTATCACTTCCTCCAAGGTCGAGCATGTGGCTGCTCTCTTGGACTCAAACATCAGCTTGGGTTGACGGCTATCCGGTTTCCCCGTTGCAGCCAAAGAGAAGCGTGTCGTAAGGGGTATCCCCAGTAATTACAGCACTCTCCCCAGGGCGCGTCGTCTGGCCGTGCAGAACTGCTTGGGGTTGCAGTCCTCAGTGCCCCCGGGGGGGGGGGGCACAGCAAAGGACAACCTGCAAGGCTTCTACCTGTCGGCAATGGCGGAGTCTATGTCGGAATCTATGGCATGAGCCAGGTGTATGCTGTCGGCCACCAGATAATCCTCTTTCAATACATAGGAGGAGCACAGCCAGCACGAGGATGGGGGGCCCACATCACGCAAACTAGGTATCTCCTCCGGACAAGGACCAAAACCAGCCCCTCACCATTCAGCCAGTCGCAGGCCTTCCCAATCAGGGGGTCACAGCAGCCAAATGTGCAACAATCTGCAGCCCGGAATGTGTGGGGGTGAGTTGCCGCAAGCCTCAGGCAAACAACGGCCCAAACACTACAGTCTACCCTTGCATCGGGCTCAGCATAGGGCCTCTTCACAATAGCCAGATGTTGCAAGCGTGTGCCGGTCTGAATTACACAACAGCAGTCCAGCGGCACCCAAGCCCCGCACAGTGGGAATAAAAAGATGGCGCCTCACCTCCAGAGCCGCAGCGAGGCAGGACGCAAGATGTTGTGCGTGAGTGTATACCGGGTAGGGCCGTGTCAACAATCCGCCACTCCAGCAGCAGCACCAGCTACCGCTAACCACGGCCAGGCCGCAACCCAGTTCTTCGCATTAGCTGAACCGGGGGCGGCATTGTAATGCAGCACCTTGCCAGTGCAGGAGCAGGGGGTCACAGTTCTTGCGGTGTCTGCGCTCCTTCAATACCGCCAAAGTGTGTGTCAAAAGCACGCCACATTCCCCATATTTCGAACGCTCACCCCCACGGGGGGCTCACCTCTGTAGCAGGCAATCGAGGGGGGCAGGGAGTCCCAGCAGGGCAGCGGCCACTCCCGCCGTCCTGCGCGCTAGCCGCCGGGGCCTGTCACCACGTGGGCACCCCGGGCCTCGAGTGCCCTCCGCAGCCGGGCAGGGTGCCGTGCTGTCCCCCACGCCTACCCCGCTCATATCTTCAAGCTCCTCGGGAGGCAGCAGCGAGAGGTGCCAGTCGTCAAAAAGCGCACCGGAGGCAGGGGGGATTTACAAGAACGGCTTATGGGCATGCAGAGTTAAAACAGCAGGCGATAAGCAGGATTAGTAGAGGATCATGCAGCCAAGTAGTTGGAGCCTCACTGGTGTGCGACCATCACGGTCGTGCGCCACCTAGCACCCCCCCCCTGGGCTTGGCCTTGAATGTTTACACATGCTAAATCTAAGATTGTGCATCTGCTCATTTACTACCTATCCTTTTCTCCACATTTATTCTCGGGTCACACTCACCCCCTTTATCCAAACTGGACATTCCTACTGCCAGTTGATGGTACATGGGTGGGTTAGGTATCAAAGCCAAGTCGTAGATTCCTTCACTTTCAAAAAGAATGAAAAGAGGGTCAACACAGGCCGAAGCAGGGTATGTTTGCTCTGCATGATGGTGATACCCTTTGTTTCTTTCTGAATGAAATATGCAAGCATGGTCTTAGGCTTCGAGCAAATCATTTGGAAGGCACAGCAAAGTCTGGATTTTGGACTCTGCTTTGAAATGCTATGCCGTGTTCTTGTTTCATTGGCTAGTAGGGTGTCCTCTGCTGAAATAGGTGCAACATTTCCCAATATGGAGATTCCATATTGCCCATTCTTTCCTTCATCGTGGTGTGACACACATTTCTTTTCCTGCCCCTTGCTGTTAATAGGCTGATTGGTTAGCAGTTTGTGTGACATATGGGTAAGTCTTTGAGGTCACCTTTGCAGCAAGAAATAAACGAAATTGGGATGCAGTTAGGAACCTGTAAAAGGCCAAAGGTCCACCCATACCATAGCATTTTGTCTTCAGCTCATGGTGCCAGTACCCAGCTACTCGATGAAGTTTTAAGGCTTAGAGGAGATAGTTCATAGATTGGAATAGTTCAGAAGCAGAGTGCCTCTGTAACTGCCTCTGGTGAAATGCTGCTGTACTTTGAGTGGTCATGTGAAGAGATATACACCCTGGTGGAGTTAGGTTACTTTACTCTTACCTCAAATCATTCCACGTTAGAATGAGACGAGAATCAACCCTAGTAAAAATTCTATATGGCTGACTGTACCAGCTGCTCACCTGGAGTTCTATTTCCAAATAAGAGTGCATCTTGCTGGACTACCAGCATAGTGTAACTGGCCAATAATGTAGTCACACGTTATGCATCTTTAATAATATATTTTACCTACAGTGAGCAGTGGCCTCTATTTGTTAAATGACTAATACACTTTCCAGCAGGACAGAAGTTTTGGTACACCTCTGAAACTCTCTTGTTCCATGGCTATCCGCTGCTTTTTGTCTCTTCTGTAAATAATTTATTGTGTTCCTTCAGTGCAGTAATGAATATTTAGCTGGGTTTGCAAGTTCTATTTTGTTGTTATTTTTCTTGTCTCCTAATGGCGCTTTCAGTGCCCCTCAATGGCTCCCATTGAAAGATTTGTGTTTGGAACTGGGCGCTTGCCATTTCAGCAGGGTGGCTTGTCACAGCTCCTTTCTCTGGACATTGGAGCAGGCAGGTAAATAGGTATCTGTACAGTAATGTATTAATTGTTCAAAAAAGCAAATAATTCAAACGTTTTATAGGATTTTGTCTGCTGGTTGTTGGAATATATCTCTACTCCAAGAATGACTTTCTGGTGGAAGGTTTAAATAAGTTATTGATCTGACGATAGACTAATATTGACACACTGATTTGTGAGTGTGATATGTGCAATAACGAGGAATTCCTATTTGTTGCATCAACGATATTACCTGTCAAGTAAACACTCTTCTGACAGTTAAATTGCAAGAAGATATATGCTGCCATGCAATTCCAGTTTCTCCAGATGTTTGTTCATGTGGCTGCTCTTTATAAAGCCTGATATTGTATGCAATGTCAGAGTTATAAGTCAGTTGTCTGTAGCCACTAATACATTTCCTAGAATGCTTTTGGGAGTTAGTCGGTCAACCCCAGCAGTTTTGCTGGGTTGAGGTAATCTGCTGAGTTTAGTACGTTCTGACATTGGTCTGGCCTTTGATACACTGAGTTAAACTGGGGTGGGAGGAGGATGTCTCACTTGTGATAGCAGTGGCCCACTGGTACGGTGGTCAACTGCAATGGTAGCAAACTGGTATAATACCAGAACTGTTACATACTGCTGTGACTGTAGAGAACTATCTATTTACCTTTTTGGAATTATCTAACATATTTATGCGTTATGAGTTGTTTAACTGGATATTGTGTTGAATTATTGAAATAATGTATACATAAACACTACTATTATTGTAGAGAAGTGTCAGACCAACCCAATAAGTGTCCCAATACCCCAGCATAAAAGAAAAGGTCTACACTGACAAAAAGGAACATAGTCCAACCCGAGGATGCTAGGCTCACTATGCAATACAGAAGGTGTAGTCCAACCTGAGTTTTTTGGTCATAGGCAGTACTTCCTTGGAGGTAAAGTTATTAATTGGATTTAGGTTATGGGAACTGGAGTTACCAGTAGTTGTAAGAATATGGACGGTGCTAGAATACCCAGCATCACGGTGTCAGGTTTAGTCACCGGTACAGTGCAATGTGAAGAAAATGGTTGAGACCCATGTGACTAATAGCAAGAATTCAGGTTTTTGTGGTGGGAAATCACATGCTAGGGATGGCACAAGATGCTAGAATCGTTTCTTCTTTAGAGACTTTGACAATGAGATGAGGTTATATACTTAGGTGAATATATCTTTTTCTTTTCAGGGAAAGTTCACTACAGCTAGTGATGTCTGGGCATTTGGAGTTACACTGTGGGAGATGTTTACACTTTGTAAGGAGCAACCCTACAGTCTTCTATCAGATGAGCAGGTCATTGAGAACACAGGCGAGTTCTTTCGGAACCAAGGACGGCAGGTAAAACATCTCTACGCTCACCTCTACTGACCTTAAGACTGTCTTCTAAAAGGCAGACTCTGGGTTCTCTGTTGATGTCTTCTATGACCTTTCCATGGGTGTGTGTAGGTTTTTCTTCAGTTTTTATAAACAATGATAGTGGTGCATGGTCTTATTACATTTTAATGGCCTCTATTGACAGTGACCCATCAAGGAAATGTCAAGGCAATTCCATCAATTGTCTAATGTGCAGTTTTACAGTTTTCATAAGTGTTCTGTTATGGAAATGTGGTTGTGTCAAGTGCACAGGCGCACTAGTTGTCCTTAGCGCTCTACTTATATGCTTCGGAGTGTTTCTGTTGGCAGAGGATTAAGCAGCTATTTTATTTCACTAGCATGATGTAAATTCTTTGCAGAAACCCATGAGCTTTACTTTCTGCCTCCGTGCATCTGCACTTTATTGCCAGGAGAAGTAAAGGACCGTATAATCGACGCTTTTGATAATCCAGTGTGGCTCATACAAAGTCTGGAACATGTTGTTGCAGAGATGATTAAATTTGCATATTTTCATGCAGAATTAATTTGATAAACACCTTTTAGAAGAGCAACTGAAATAAAAGTCTTGAGCCAGCCAACTCCTTGGTAGGAAACACATGACAGGGTGCAGCTTCTTGGGTTTTCCTTTGACGTTTTCCTGGTGTTCGAGGAAGGGTTACCAATAAGGATGAGCCAAGAGCATGCCAGAATCTGTAACTGGCAGTAGGGCATTTCCCACATTAGGAATGTGATTCAGAAGACCAGAGAGGCCTTAAGTAGATTCTTCAGATATTCCTTCCCTCCTGCAAAGGATCTGCAGAGTACTTGTAGTAGTAGTAGTAATAATAACAACAATAATAATAATACCTAATATCATGATTAAAATATATTTCACATTTTTTTAAAAATGCACTCATCATTTTTAAAATGGAATACTCTAGCTGGGTTGTATGCAGCCCCACAGCAAGATGATTTTACTGGACAGAGCATGGCAGCTCCTGCACTATCATCTTGATAGTCTAGAAGCCCTGCCATGGAGACCTTAGACTCAGAATAAACATTAGATTGAGTGCATGCTATAAAGAATAGCAGATCTAGGAAATAGGAGGTATTGAAAAAACTATAAATATTTCAGAGAAAACAATGATAAGTCAAAAATCTGCCCTTTTGTAAGGGGTGTTGTAGAATGGTACCTAGCACCCTCTTGCAGCTGTAGTGTGATTAGCTGATGTAGTGTGATTGGGTACAACTTGCTGAGTTATCTGATCGAAGATTGGACCGAGGCTGTCCACAAATGCAGTTCTCATCCACACCAAAATGTTCGGTTACAACTTGGTTTTTGGTCCACTGAGACTCTTTCACCCCCCAAACACAAGAGCGAAGATTCATCAGCGCAGGCTGGAAAAATGCCCATACCTTCGGCCAAGAGGTAAAGCATAGGTTTCTGGAGTGTATGCATTAATTTGCTAAGTCACCAGACCCAGCGTAGTTCCTAGAGCCGTTGGAGCATCTTTTGGCTGATGCTATTTCAGGTCCCCTTTAATTATGGAAAAGAAATATAGCAGTAGTTTGGTTCCCTTCAACATATTGCACTGCACCCCTTTCTCCCCTCAAACCATTCCCAAGGCTGGCCTAGTTGCTCCAATCAGAGATCAAAGAAAATCTCTACAACCTACGCCCCATTTGTCATTCCTTCTTTGCACCTTTCAGTTTGCGAGCAGCTTAACCGTTCAGAGAAAGGACCCCCATTTCAAAACACCATGGTGATGTCAGTTTCTTTCCACAGGGCACAGGGTTATGTGGCCTTTATAGGTTTTAATAAGATTCCATCCAATCCTGAATCCTTTGTATCAGCTTGCCTTTGAAGCCAGACAATTATACTCTTCAGCCTGAGGGTATATTAGGTGTGAGATGTGACAGATGTGACCAGCAAAGCACCAACCTACGATTTGCATCAGAAATAACCCAGCATTGGTTTGCATTATCAGTGAATTTAGAGGATGATTGTTGAATAGCTTGATGTGTCTTGTATGAGCGCTGTGATCATCTTGTGAAACAATTGTTGCCATAAAACTTGGCAATGTGGTTATAGCCTGGGGTCCCCCAGTCCCTTGTAGTCAGAATGATGCCCTAAAGTTATAGAAGTAACATTCACTGCCCTCAGTTTCTTTGACCTACCCATTTTAGTATCCTTCTGCAGCACCCCTCTGACCACAGAGCATGAAGATCAGCACATCTCAACAGATGTACACCGAAAAGTCAGATTAGGCCAATCATGAGATCATGTTATTCACAGATGACATAGCTGCCTTTCATTAGCTTTTGAATTGAAACCTTGCCTTTGCTTTCCTTGCAGATACACCTATCGCAGCCGCCTCTCTGCCCCACCCCTGTATTTGAGCTAATGTTGAAGTGCTGGAGCCGCGATATCAAAGATCGTCCAGCTTTTGAAGCCATTCACCAGTTTCTAGGAGAGCAAGAGGATGCTATTTAATGTTTGGCTGTGAGAAGCCTCATTTCCATGGGACATGTAGGGGAATATGGTCTCCTTTTCCATTTTAGGACCTTGCCCTCCTGGCTCCCAATTGGAAGATTTGTTACTAAATGGACTGTCTGCTGTTGGAGCTGTCTCTGTATAGAAGTTCCTTGTAGCAGCTGAGTCGTAGACTCTGTATTATATCTACATGGACCAAAATGGATCTCAAATTGCTGGTTGGCTGAATCTCATCATGGGTAGGTGACTTCCTGGAAATGCTTAGAAGCTTGATCTTGGCCGACTTTTGCACTCGTCTCTGTTCAAGGCACCCCGAGTTAAATTGACTGATGGCGCCAAGTAGAAGGAGAGACAACTTTAAAGACAGGAAGAAGAAAAGTGAAATTGAAACAGTACTGGATGCAAAAAGGGATGTAAGAAATTGGACGAGTCCACTATAAATGTACCACTACGTTCAAGGATGTGGGTGTGAGTGTGTGTGGGTGGATGTTTAAGTTTTGTATATTTGTCAGGCCAGGTTTAAAATAATACGATTTTTAAAGATGAACTTTAGTGGTTATACTATTATAAGCACATTTCCAACTGTTTCCTTATGCAAAAGTTGCTAAAGTAAGGATACCCACCTTCTATTTGGGTAATTAATACAGAAGAAGGGGCACTGTCAAAGCACTCATCCGAACTAGACTGATGGCATTAATAAATGAACCGTTAGGCACAAAGGCGACTGCTTTGTAAGTACGAATAGGCGTGCATTCAATACGATATGCTTCATTTCAATGCAAAATTGGAAACAGTTCGTTAACCAGCAGTTTTAAATGTTAATTATTATCATGAGATAGTCTGCCCCACCACATCTAAGAATCTATTTGATGCTCATTATAGATGATTAATGTAGCAATAAATGAACATCACAAAATACAATCTTGAGGACAGTTAAAGTTAGGGAAAGTGTAAGTGAAAGAAGAGAGACTTAAAGAGGGTTGGAAAGCTCTGAGCACCAGAGGCATTTTTATGTACTGCTGACGGGGAGTTCCAGGTCTTTGAGACCTTGCTTAAAGAGAGACAAGAAATGTCACTGAACCTGTGGATTGCAGTAAATATTACCCTGAAGGCTGGACTCCAATAGTCCCAAATACACTGTGGATTGAGCCAGTGGTTTTTGTCATTCGCGGATACTGCGCTATCATTCGAAGGCCCTATTCTGCACCTGTTGTGATGCACTAATTCACAAGGGACTTGGGTGTGGAAGATATCCCAGCAGATTAGTTGAATCGTGCCAGTTTAGTGGACCAGTTATTCTGGGCCACCTTATCAGCCTGCAGTCCTGCAGTGCTCAAATATTGCATGTTTTGCAACATGAATCTGCTTTAATATGAATACTCTGTCTTAACCTTCCATCTGGTGGTACAATGTGGATCCCTTTTGAACATGTTGTTGAAACAGTCTAGCCAAGGGTTCACACACTTTAGGGTGTGTCTGTAATCCCTGACCCTTTATAAATCATAGACCGACCTCATACAGTAGCCTTTGATTTGACACCATTTTAATTGTGGTCGCATTGAATACAGACCAAATCTGGGCACTCATTATTTTCTGTGTAGGAAACCAACTCATTGCTTAGTCAACAGACGCGTGGCCTTAGATGTAATGTAAAACCTAATGTTATTTGCTGATTTGAAATTTTTTCAATATCATTTTTTTCTGGTGATGCAGATCATCCCAGACATTCTTTTCTTCAAGATGCTACAACAGCTTGGCAGTGACTGACAGCAGCTGAATTGTGGTGGAGCGTGACAAAACTCCCTGTGCAATTTATCTGAGGTCTAACCAGTGCATCTTCAGTGCTTTAATACTGGGCCATAGAGCTGTGCCATTAACAGGGAACTCAGTAAAAATGGTGTCGTAGGTCAAACCGGAGTTCTCCAATGACTATTGGATGAAATTGAACCATGATAAAGCTCAGAAAATTGGCGCTACCTTTGTGATGTCTGTAAATGTGCAAGAATGAAATGTAACATCGTTTAAGAAGTTTTGAATTCTCTCTTCCGTGCAGTAAAAGCTATAAATGTTTTTAGTCTACATCAGAAAATTATTACATATCACTGTTCTAAAATGTAAAGGGACTAATTCAGTGAATGGGACACACTTATTGAGTCAAATTCTTCTTTTCCCGGGCTAGGTGTAAGCCAGTCATTTACTAAGGGCCCCAGTGCTTTCCCATTCTCAGTTCTCTAATTGAACCTTACAGGAAGACCGGCTGTCTTTCTACCACACCCTGACTTTCAGGTGCCCTTCTGTGGCTTCCAGACAAGGTGCCCATCTCCAGCCGTTGTCTTCTAGGTGAGTTGCTTTTGTGAAAAAGACAAGTATTCAGGGTGAGAGTCCTATTTGCATCAAATGCCTCACCCTGTCTTTCACACAGGTGCTCATGGAAACGGCACTGTCCAATCTTAAAAGTTATTTTATGTGCATTCAATTTAGGTGAAAACCTTGCAAAACAAAATGCACGAAAAATATCAAAGAAGGCTAATGACTGATGTCTGTTAAAGGAAATAGACCTGCAGTTGTGTTGTTTCAGACATTGCATCACCGCTTGTTTAGACCGTTTTATTGCTTGAACATGTGCACGCCTGCAAATGTCTCTTTTCCTGCAAGATGACTTGGTGGATTGATGGTTTGTCAACCACATATACAACAATCAGATGAGTGCTTTTGCTACCTTGCTGTATAAGGATTTGATGCTGATAACTCTGTCATTGTTGAGACAAATGTCTTATCACTAGCACAGCCAGAACAGAACGACTGTCAGTAACGGGTTAAATGTTTTCACCAGGGATCACAGTTGAACCCTTATTATATTTAGGCAGCGCCCCTGGACGCCAGGCAGTTGAATTAAGATTAGATCGAATCCTAGAATGACCAAGCAGATGTCAGTCACAGATCTCCTCAAGGTGTCTTTGGTGCCTGTCTTCCAGTCCCTACTCCAAGTTGTATGACCAATGTGCCCTCATCCACCCGAAGGCGATCCTAGAAAAGAAGTCAAAGCTGTACATCGCTGAGCATAAGAAATAGTTGCAGACATTGCGCAGACCCCATACCTAGTAGCAGCTGCATGCCCAGTCCAGACGATGGTCCAGCGACTACTCCAACTCCCACTCAACATCTTTGGGTAAGTAGAAGTCCCAGAGCCACAGGGGCCTCTAGTCTGGTTACCACCAGCAGGTCTGCCACTTATGCCATCTGCCACCCTTAGGAGCCAATTCATGGCTGGTACTGATGCCAGTGCAAGCTTCCATGCCGGCCCTGTAGCCCACACTGGTTTCCCTCACAGCAGTACAGTTTCTGGCTCCCCTTGCTCCAATCACTGCCCTGGTGCCGACAACACAGACCCAAGCTCAACTGACTGCTCGCTATGATGCCTCTACTGTGACATCACTTTATGTAGAGGCTTACTTTTCTTTTTGGCTCTGCCCCTGACGCAAAACAGGGACCATCCCTTGATACTGATGATGACTGGGCAGGGGATAGGCTTCTCCTCCATCACTGTACTGATGATGCCCTATACTCTGGCTTACAAAATGCCAGTGGGAATGGCACCTCATTTGTGGTGGTCATTTGGAGAGCAGCCCCCCTCCATTGAGACTCAAACAAAGGCATACTAAGACCAAGGTTCCAAGAGATTATCCAATCCAATCCATTCCCTTTTAATAGCATCCTTACGGATGCCTAGATGGCTTTGTGGCCGAAACCAGGTCCAAATCTGAGCTTGCTGAAAGAAACTGACACCAGTGAGCAGGGGTGGATTGCTCTGTCATTTATGGTGCACTTCAGAACCATCATGGAGCTGCACAATGGTGGCTACTGGCGTCGGAAGCACTGCTGAAAAATTCTCCACATCCAGTCTAGTGCCTGGGGGCTATACTATAAGTGAGGAATTTGTGGTTAGACAGAGTATCAACTAGAAGGAGCTTCACTCAAGGTAAATAAGTTGTTCTTTAGCACTAATAAATTATTTGATTAAGTGATAAGAAAGGTCAAGGGCCAGTAAGATAAAAAAGAATTATGTTTTAATCAGAAGGCGAGTGTAATGAGGCTCCCGCCATACCTGATGGAGATGTAATCGTGTACAATACCTGTATTCACATAACATCTGATAATGATGGTCTGTACAGCCACATGTGTAACTTTAGGACTGTGTTTTTAATGTCACATATATGACCTCAAGTAGAGGTACAAGTGTTATCTGAATCTACACTTTAAGAGGAGAATTGTGCAGTGTCCTAGCAGTTAGCATTTTTCACAGGATTAAAAAACTGACTTGAAAGGAAAGTCTGCTGTGATATACTAGCAGAATATGCTTCTCAGGGCAGCAGGAAAACCAAATACAAATAAGACTATAATACATAATTTTCCACATGCAGGGTTCAGCATAGTGTTCTGCTGACATAGATTGAGAACAGAAAGTTGAGTTCGAGGCATATGAGCTGCAGATTACACACTTGTGCATAGATCACCATCTGGTGTTGGGCCCGGATGTTTGCAGTTTGTTTTTCCTCTTGGAAAGCCTTTGGAAGTCACGAGGTCGGTGACTCCTCCTTTGGATCGTATTGCGCATGGGCTTCGGCTCCATCCTCAGATTGTTTTATTCCGCCATCGGGCTCGGATGTGATCTTCGCGCTCCGGTTCCGAACAGCTTCCAGTTCGACGGTCGACGCGCAATCCTCACCTTAAACCGCGGTATTGTTTCGATCGCGATCTCCCCCACTCGACGCGCCTTCTCATCGGCACGGACCTTCAGTTCCAGTCGTCGACGGCAGCCTTCGGGCCTCTCCAAGCTTCGGTCCTGGCTAATGGAAAGAAACTCCATTTAAAAAGTGCCCTCGATGTGGGTCCAAATTCCCCCACACCGATCTCCACGAGGTATGCAATCTCTGCCTCTCCCCTGAACACGAGGCTCGAGACTGTAAGTCCTGCCGGTCCAAAAAGACTATTCGGGACCGAAGAGCCAGAATAACTATGGCGCACTCCTCGACGACGATTCCGGACGACATCTTCGGAGAAGGCATCGATGCTCCAGAGCAGTACACCGAAGAGGGCCTCGTCAGCGCTTCCGAGGCCGATGACTCAGATGTGGAAGACATCACCCCGGCGCAGAGGGTCGTGAGTAGTGATCCCCCCCCCACACCCCTGCTGGCACCGAAAAAGGCTCTGGTCACGCCCTCGCCTCCGGGCCTAGGCAAGACCAAGGACACTGCTTC
This sequence comes from Triturus cristatus, assembly GCF_964204655.1. Taxonomy (NCBI): domain Eukaryota; kingdom Metazoa; phylum Chordata; class Amphibia; order Caudata; family Salamandridae; genus Triturus; species Triturus cristatus. The sequence continues at coordinate 962,931,386 of NC_140580.1, forward strand.
CAACACCCCACCTTCGGGCCCGGTGAAGAAGCCAAGCAAGCCTTCCGGCGGCTCGGGCTCGAGCCAGCCTACTCCCGGTACCGATAAACACGCTTCGGCGCCGAAAAAGAAGCCGACCCCCGTATCGACACCGAGCTCCGCACCGAAGCACTCGGGGTCGAAACCCAGCTCTTCGGCACCGACAACACCTTCGGTGCCGACCAAAGCACACAAGGGCACCGGCACCGACACTTCGAGGCTGAAATCCATCTCGCCGCCGACCAAGCGTCCGGAGGTCCCCAAACCAGGTTCCAAACAACGAACCGGCACGGAAAAGCCTAAAAAGCCAACGGCCCCGATTCCTTCGGCACCGACGGACAGACCAGCCTCACCGGACTTATTTACACCGGATCCCGTGCAGAAAACACTCACCAAGGATCCAAAGACTGGACATTTGACACTTTATTCCAAGAAGAGACATTTGGAGAAGCCTGCTCCACCTCCGCCTCCAAAGAGGAAGGACTCTGCTACCTCCCCGTTCAGAATACCTTCCCCACCTCATCCACCTTCTCCACCTCCACCCCCTCCGCCTTCTCCACCCCAACCTCATCGTTCCCCTCCTCCACAAGATGATGATCACGGGGACCCATATGATGACATAGGGGATGTCCCCCAGGACCTACCCACAGGGGACCCCACTCCTACAGGATTCCCGGACCCATGGGACGACTACAATATCCCTGATATCCCCAACGTCCCACAAGATGACCTTTACCCCTCCAGGCCATCTCCACCAGAAGACTCATTGGGGTTCCACCACCTACTGCAAAGGGCGGCCCACTATCACGGGGTAGACTTACACACCGACCCCGTGGAAACATTCCACCCAGGCAGCGCCCAATGTCACAAGAACATTTAATACTCCTACAGCAGGAGGTAATCTTTCGCCTACAAAAACAGGCAATAGAACCCGTCCCTGCCAACCAACAATACATGGGAGTCTACTCCCTATATTTTCTCATACCAAAAAGGGACGAGACTCTGCGGCCCATCCTAGATCTCCGGCCCCTAAACACGTACATACACTCCGACCATTTTCATATGGTAACGCTTCAGCAGGTACTTCCGCTCCTCTCCCAAAATGACTTTTTGACCACCTCAGATCTAAAAGATGCATATTTCCACATTCCGGAGCATAAAGCTCACCGCAAGTACCTCAGATTTGTAGTGGACGGACAACACTTCCAATTCAAGGTGCTCCCGTTCGGAGTCACAACAGCGCCAAGGGTATTCACCTAGTGCCTAGCAGTGGTAGCAGCACATTTGCGAAGACAACACATCCACGTCTTCCCATACTTAGACGACTGGCTGATAAAAGCCGGGTCATACAATCAGTGTGTTCAACACACATCTACCACCATTCAATTACTCCACCAGCTGGGCTTCACAGTAAACCACCAGAAGTCCCATCTCCAACCATCCCACATAAAACAATACCTCGGTGCCACCATAGACACCTCAAGAGCACTAGCCTACCCCAATCCTGCAAGGATTGCAAGCATTCAAGCTCTACGTGCAAAATTCGCACTACAACACTCCCTTCCAGCTCGAGTGTTTATGCAACTAATAGGGATGATGGCCTCTTGCATGTTCATAGTGCCTCACGCAAGACTCCAGATGCGTCCTCTCCAAGAGTGCTTAGCGCACCAATGGAACCAGGCCCAGGGTCAATTAACAGATCTGGTGTTGGTAGACCCATCGCACTCTGCAGTGGTGGAACACCACAAACCTTTCCAAAGGTCGATCGTTCCTGGACCCGGTTCCTCAAATAGTACTGACAACTGACGCATCGCTCTCCGGCTGGGGAGCTCATCTACTACATCTCACCACACAGGGCAAGTGGACACCTCACCAAAAGTTACTCCATATCAACCATCTGGAGTTACTAGCAATCTTCTTAGCCCTAAAATCTTTTCAAACTCAAATTTTCAGGCAAGGCAGTCCTGATCCGAACAGACAACATGACAGCCATGTATTATATCCAAAACAGAGCATATGGAGATGGGCAATACCCCACAAAATCTTTCTCCTAGCTCAGCATGTCCCAGGAGTCCAAAACACAGTGACAGATCTGCTCAGCAGGCAGACACAACAGATCCACGAGTGGGAGCTTCACCCGCAAGTTCTTCACCCATACTTTCAAATGTGGGGGCATCCACAGATAGACCTATTCGCCACCCACGAAAACGCCAAATGCCCAAGCTTCGCCGCCAGATACCCACACCCATTGTCCAAAGGAAATGCGATATGGATGAACTGGTCAAACAAATTCAGGCAGATTTGCGTACGCTTTTCCGCCTCTCCCACTCATTCCACTAGTGGTGCGCAAACTACAACAACACTCCCTCACACTAATCCTAGTAGCTCCAACGTGGGCCAGACAACCGTGGTATACCACACTGCTGGAACTATCTGTAGTGCCGCACCAGAAACCTACACCTCTCTCCACACCTCTTAACCCGGAACCATGGAGAGATCAAACACCCGGACCCAGCGCAGCTCAACCTTGCGATCTGGCTCCTGAAATCCTAGAATTCGGGTACCCAAATCTTCCCCCTGACCGTATGAACGTCATCAAAGAAGCTAGAAGACCTACCACTAGAGTGTGCTACGCCGCCAAGTGGAAACGTTTTGTTGTTTATTGCCATAACAACACCATCAATCCACTGGACATGTCCATTCAACACATAATAGGCTACTTACTCCACCTACAAAGGTGCAATCTAGCCTATACGTCCATTCGACTACACCTCGCAGCTATTGCAGCTTACCTACAAAACAGGCAACATCTCTCACTCTTTAGAGTACCTGCCATTAAAGCCTTCATGGAAGGCCTTAAAAGAATAATTCCCCCCAGAGTGCCACCCTCACCTGTGTGGAATTAAATATCGTTCTCACAAGGCTAATGGGGCCTCCCTTCGAACCTCTCCATAAATGCGAACTACAGTTCCTAACATGGAAAACCACTTTTCTTGTAGCCATCGCTTCCCTTAGAAGGGTCAGTGAGATACAAGCACTTACCATTCAAGAACCCTTTCTCAAAATGCACCATAACAAGGTTGTTCTCCGTACCAACCCAAAATTCCTCCCTAAAGTCATTTCTCCCTTTCACCTAAACCAAACAGTAGAACTACCAGTATTTTTCTCGCAACCACAGACCATTGCAGAAAGGGCTCTTCACACACTGGATGTCAAACAAACCTTACTCTACTACATTCAGAGAACACAACCTTTCCGTAAGACCAAACAACTGTTTGTTTCTTTCTCTCCACCACACAAAGGTAACCCCATCTCAAAATCGGGGATAGCTAGGTGGTTTGTAAAATGCATTCAAATCTGCTACCATAAAGCAAAGCGAACGCTATCCATTCCCCCGAAAGCCCATTCTACACGAAAAATAGGGGCTTCCATAGCATTCTTAGGGAACACCATTAGATGATATCTGCAAAACAGCTACATGGTCAACACCGCACACTTTCACCAAACACTATTGTGTAGATGTGCAAACTAAGCAACAAGCTAGTGTGGGCCAGGCTGTACTCAAAACTTTATTTCAAACCACTGCAACTGATACGGGTGGTCGTCGCTAACGGTGGGTACTGCTATTTAATCTATGCACAAGTGTGTAATCTGCAGCTCATATGCCTCGAACAGAATATGCTACTTACCAGTATGCATCTGTTCTTGGCATGTAGAGCTGCAGATCTACACACGCCCACCCGCCTCCCCAGCTACCTTTATCTGTTCCAGTTTATCTTATTTAGATAGCACACACATGGGCATCTTCACTGTTACTACTACGCTCCATCTTTCCCTGCTGGCGAAAAACAATCTGAGGATGGAGCCGAAGCCCATGCGCAATACGATCCAAAGGAGGAGTCACCAACCTTGTGACTTCCAAAGACTTTCCAAGAGGAAAAACAAACTGCAAACATCCGGGCCCAACACCAGATGGCGATCTATGCACAAGTGTGTAGATCTGCAGCTCTACATGCCAAGAACAGATGCATACTGGTAAGTAGCATATTCCCTACAGAACAAGGCAGAGGGAGCGGTCATGTTTACAGTGGGGCTCCCTCCAAGAAACATTCACCCTTAAAACCATTGTGTCAGAATGTTTAACGTTGTTCAAAGAGTACTGAAGGAACGTTATATCAAACAGATAGGTGAGCAACACACTGTATAAGGACAACCACAATGCATAGTACCCATTCAATCCATGATTTATATCTTTTGAGAAAGTTAGTATAGTGCTCCCACAGAAGGAAGCCATAAAGTGGGGTGCCTGAAGATCCTAGATTGCATTACATTTCTAATGGAACAAAATATCCTATATTAGCGATGCAGGATTGTATTTCAGTCTTAGAACAGGGTACTTTGTGAGAACCATCAGTTTAAATTTGCAACCAAGACATAATCATGTATAGTGCTAGCATCCCATAGTGTTTTCTGGAACATGATGTCAGTACTGAGGGTGTTCACCAAATCACCATGAGTAGCACTTGCCACCTACTGATGGTGGCATGCCTGTACGTCACTGCATATATAATTGTCTGAAAGAAATATGTTCAGTGTCTGCTAAAATAACGCATAGCAATAATACATTTACTATGGATCTTAGAACTCACAGTCAGCTCAAAGAAGTCTGTGTTTAATCCAGCTTAAAGAGTTCAGTTCTTCTGAGCAATCATTTATTCCACAGGCGCTCCTTTTAAATTATATGAATGGAGCTGGGTATTGACGAGTTTTACAGCACTCATTAAGCAGATCCGGTGGCTACTGCAAGAAGAGGCAGTATCCCAGAGGGCAAAATGGTGTAATTTATATAGCTCTTACTTGGAGCAGTTACAAATGTGAACATACGCAAGCTTCTGGACACAATCCCAAGAAGATTAAAAGGATCTAATTGTTGTGTCACAGAAATAAAACAAATTTCTTACATAGCTAACTAAGAAAACCTGACCAAAGTGAGACCTTGCAGAGACACGGCAGTGCCTGTGAGAGCAGAGACATTCCTAGGTGCACACATCAAAAGTCTGCTAAGCAGGGGACTTGGAGCAAGAGAGTGGACATACTTCAGGTCAGTTGTCTGGAATTGAATGCAGTGGTGTAGATCTTTAAAAAAACAAGACAATGAGTTCTTTGGACAGCCATGGCAATATGTGGAATTCGGAAGTTGTAAAAAAACTTTAAAGTATGTCAGGAGGCCCAGACGCTGGTCCAATGGTTACTATTTCATCTTTTCATTAAGTGATACAAGCTTGAAGAATGATTTATCAAATTATTTAAATCACAACTTTCAGAACAGGGACAAGTGTGAGTTTCAGGCCTCACTTGTTTATAGACAGTAATTTGTCAACAAGCAAAATGGCAATTTACTCATCCAGTACCGTTGAGGTGGGCCTGGTGGCATGCCATTTGATAGACTACTCAATAACATTTTGTTATGAAAATTCACAATACATGAACATTTCGAACGTCAGTTCTTTAAGTCTGGGAACTCAGACATGGCTGTGATTTTAATTGCACTGTTGTTGGTAAGGAAGCCATGGATATCAAAACTCATGACAATGCCTTATGTTAAAAAATGGAGATCCAAAAATGAAGGGAATGGTGGCTGGATAGACACAAGCATTATTCTTGCCTATGTATCATACCGACCCTGGCACATGTCTTATTAAACAATGAATTTGTCAAGGAGATCCACCACCACCTGAAACATTATGCTAGCCAGTGAAAATGCTACACTGGCATGGAAATGTTGGCAAGCAATTGCCACTATATTCACATAGTGAAATACTGAATGATTTGCCAATAACTATCTGCTATAGCCTGCTGTTAATTTTTTCTTTGCTACTCTCACAGATCCCAATAAACAGACTTGACATAGATACCAGTGAAAAGAGCATTCTTGGGCTAATATAAGATCTGAATATGGTGTTGGCAAGATTGATGGGACCAACAAATAATTGTGGAATGGAGTTTTTGACATGACAGTTGACTTGAATCTTTATCTCATCAGAGAAATGGTCTAATGCATAGAAAATGTGGCATGACCACTTTCAAATTTTTGGACTGTTTTTCTTTTTTGGATTTCAACCGGTCACCTATTTATTAACTGTTAGCGATGCTTGGTACACTGTAGTAGCTGTGCCATTGCCCTTATTTCCTTTTGTTGTCAGTTACGTTGACATAACATTGCAATGTTCTCCTTACATCCAAAGTGTTCGTGGAAATATCGGACACTTTAAAAACAATAACAGACAATGGCAGGAAGGCCGTTGTGATCTTGCTCGACATGTCTGCTGCGTTTGATACCATCTCACACAGCATTCTTCTGACAAGGCTCAAATCCAATGGCATCGCTAATATCGTACTGGCATGGATTGAGTCCTTTCCCTCCAATCGCAGGCAAGTTGTGTCCCTTGGAACATTCCTCTCTGCTGAACGTACCATCGCAACCGGAGTTCCACAGGGCTCATCCCTAAGTCCGCTGTTGTTCAACATATATATGACCCCACTCATTTCCGTGTTAGCTTCATTTGGGATAGATGTAACATCCTACACAGACGCTACACTATTGATTCTATCCCTGGACAACGACTCCGCCAATGCTGAACTCAAATTTAAACGAAGTCTAACCGAGGTCATCCAGGGATGAGGGACAACCACCTCACGTGTAACACAGACAAAACCGAAATCCTACTTATAGGAAAAGACAATCCCTTCCAGCCGAGCACTTGGTGGCTGGAGGGCGCAACTCCACCTCCCACCACTGTTAAGGTAGCCAAAAACCTAGGAGTGCAATTCGACACGGCTCTCTCCTTTCAGACACACGCATTGACAGTGGCGGGGACCTGCTTCAACCTCATCAAGTCTTTAAAAAAATGTTTTTGACTTTATCCCCTTCATTGCAAGGAAAACAGTTGTGGTAGCACTGATCCTCTCGCGCCTAGACTACTGCAACAGCCTCCTGGCGACAGCCAATAAACCAACGCTAAAAAGACTACAAGTGGTGCAACATGCTGCGGCCCGCTTAGTCCTGAAGTTACCACATAGGTCCTCCGCATCCGCAGCTCTAAAAATCCAGCACTGGCTCCAATTGCATAAGAGAATCCTATTTAAGAATCTCTTAATCACTTTCAGAGCGTCACTAAACCTCGGCCTAACGTACCGCTCAGACAGGTTCACCCCTTACACCGCGGCTAGGACCATTATGGCCTCATAAGCAAAATTCCTCAAGTCCTCAAGCCCCCCTGCTTTAGGTATAAAACAAAGGGAGGAAAAACAGTAGCAGCCATGGGAACATAAGCCTGGAACCTCTTGCCCACCCACCTGAGAATGTTCAAAACAGACACAGTTCAGGAAGGCACTGAAAACTTGGATCTTTGAATCTCCTGACGATTTCTGCCTATCCCTCATAAAAGGCCCCTGTGGCTTCCTCTCACCCTTCCTCCGACTAGCGCAAGGATGCTCCTTTCCGAGTGACATCCCGCGCTCTATAAATACAACAATCAAATCAAATCATTGGTTGCATTTGCAGTTTTGTAAAATACACCTGCAAAGCAATGACCTCATCCACAAAGAAATGTGTTAGTACCTTTTGTCAAAAGCCTCAGATGCAGTCCTAACAAAAGACTCTGATAATTTATTATTATCACCTTAATGTTACGAAATTTAATACATATTTGAATAACAGCAGAATCTGTAGCCCACTATCCTGTTGCAAGATATATACAGAGCAGCATACTGGTGCTCAAAATATACAGGTAATAGCAAATTCTACTCCTTTTGATGCTATGCAATAGTGCAGGTGGGGCAAGCTATTTTAAAAGGTTTTGAGAACATCCTACTAGTTTCTGCTAACCGTATTATTCAAGAACACTTCCTTGCTTACAAAAAACATTGCTGCCATGCAAAAGTAAACTGACTGTTCAACATTCATATGAACCACTCGTAGAAAGAAAATTATTTCCCGAAACGAAACGTTTTTTTCTACAAAAGTGCTTTAAAAGCAATATTATATGCACTAATGGTCCTTTGGGGTTTCACTTTCGCCAACACAGGTTTTTATCCAGTCTCCAGGTGGTAGGGTGCTGCAAAGCACGTGAATCGGTAACAGACATCAAGCTGCAAAACTGTTTCTGCAGATAAGTGATATTGCATTCTGACACTGGTAAATAGAACTCCACAAGTAGCAAAGTTTACTGTTCACGATCTGTTGTCAGGGTTTGACTTCAGACAATTTACTGTTCTAAGCAAAATCTGCCAATTCGCAACATCTCCACCTATATCTGATGGAAGTTCTAGACACAGCTGATGTACGAGTCTTGAATTCCATATTGGCCTTTCATTCTTGAAGCAGGGGGTCCCCCAACAGATTCTGCCCCTGCTGCCAATAGAATAGTGAGATGCTTCAACCCATGGTCAATGGGGGAAAAAAAACAGATACATCACAAATGACCTCAGTGGAGATACCCATGTCCATGGGTCTAGTAAAACATCTATTTCCTAAACTAGAATGAGTTTGGTCCTACGCCCTCAAAGCACTCCATTTTTCAAACTCCAGCTAGATGTTTGCATCCTTGGCACGTACCTTCTCAAGGAGAGGAACCTGCAGGTCTCTATAACACTTAACAAGATCATAAATGATCAAATTATAGATCTTTTTAGAAATCAGGGGGCACACTCTTATGGCTCAGTTACGACTACTGAGTCTCTACACTTATGGCAGAATCGCCGCACTCGTGCGTAGATTCCACCACAAATGTGGAGACTTCGCACTCATGACTACACGGAAGTACCTTAGTTGGGCGGTGGAAAGAGACAATGAATGAAATCCCTAATATAGTCACAAATATGCAAACCTCACAAATACATGCACCCACACAAACATCCATACATGCAACCAGTAATTTGGCAAGAATTAGTATGTTCTTGTTGATTATATATGTATATAATAAATATGTTTATAAAATAGACTCAGAGGTCATTTTAACCTTTGATGAAACAGAGCTATATTTAGTTTTTAGCAATCCTTCTGTAGTTCAAAATGCTAAGAGATGTGTGTCTGTACCTAATGCTGCAAAAGTAGACATTGAGGTTTCATGTGCTTTCTGTATCCTGTGGTCATTATTAAGCACTATGCTTTTGTTTTATATTTTGTAGTGTCATGTTTTAGTTTTGTTTTGCTTTTATTCCCACACTGGATTTAAAAAAAAAACCTTGCTAGAGTTGAATGTCTTAGGTCATATATTGGTTATTGTAAAGTTTAAATAAGAGGGTTCTGCTGTGACTTGTAAATGGTTGGTGGTGAGGGGTTGTACTGGATGGGGTGTTAGCTGTACTGTACTACTGTCACTCTGTGGATGAATAATCTCTGACATTGTAGCCAAAATGGACTGACGTGCAATGATGCCTGTATGGTAGCCCAATAAATATGAGATTTGGATAAATGTGCTTATTTAGACTCGGCTATGTGGCTACTCTTGTCTTCTTTCAATTCAAGATGATGTTTGATGTTTGAATTCACTTCTTTGAGTGCATAAAAAAGAAAAGAGTCAATAGAATACTTTACTACGACTTGTCCTGGTACATTAAAGTGACATACTTTTCGTAAAAAAACAACAACAACAAAATATGGACATCTAGTCTTCTTCTTCTGCCTTTCCAAGTTTAGAGAATGAAGTTCACTGCTTTTAAATGTTTATTCCAGTATTAGTGTTTCCACCACCATGTCTGCGAGCCATTGACCTTTTCTTGTCAATCTCAGTTTTCCATTATCTTTTAGCCTAGGTGTTCCATTATCTTTCTTCTCTGGTCCTCCTGTACCATTGTCGGTATCCCCTAGATCTATAAGACTCTCTTTCACCTCCTAGGTTTCAGGGTTTCATTATCTGTCATCTCCATTTCTGATTGTCCTGTTTTCTTCTGACTCCATGTCTCTGTGTTGTTATCCTCGACCTCTATGTGTCGGTGTTTAATCTTTAGATCTGTTTTGTTGTCCTCCTTGTATAGGACTCCCTGTTCCATTATAGTCCACCTTTCTTACAGTCCTATGCAAGTCTACCCTGCTCATTGGCTTCCATGTCCTAGTGCTCACTATTATTCAAAGCTAGGTCTCATTCATGGATATAAACATTAAGGGGGTCACTTCACGTCAATAAATATTTATTCAGTTTTTTATTAAAACCAAATGGCTAAAACAATCAATACATAATACAAAAGTAAATAGTAAAAGAATACACGTACAGCTAGAACTCATAAAACATTTATATGCTTAGCTCCATTAAGAAATTAACCTTTGTGGAACATGTGGAAACATTCACAAGCATTTACAAATAGGTCAAAACAAGTCTGTATTGAGCAAAAATATATTTTAAGGAGCAGTAACAACTAGTGACTGTGGATCTCAGAATAAAAATTAGAAAAAAACAAGATGTAAGGTAGCCTGACTGGAGGCATTATCACAAGAGCGAGTAGAAAATACATCTGAATGAACCCACTCCTTTCACAATTTTCAATCTGAAACATGTCTGCCAAAAATCTGTGTTTAGAAACAGGGATGAGAGTAAAATATGGCCAAATAGTAGGAACAGATTTCAAAATTAAATAGACACTATAGGGCTGATTGCGATGACGGTGGTCCCACCGCCATCGTAACCATGTTCTCCGCCCGCCATATTACAATAGCTGGCGGAGGGTTGGCATTCATAAAGACCACCCGCCACGCATCCGATGGGCTCCTCGAGCCCGCCGTTGAGGCGGAGGGGGGTTGTATTCCTTACCGTGGTGGCTGTGTCTGCCAGGCACCGCCGTAGGGATTACAATGTTCCTTTCCGCCTGCCTTTTCATGGTGGTTAACCCGCCGTGAAAAGACAGGCGGAAAGGGACTTTGGGGGCCTGTAGCGGGCCTCTCTTCCCCCCTGGCCCTCAACTGTGGGTTTTGGGGGAGCCTATGGTGCCCCCTACATATCCCTGCACCATGTGGCAGGCACTGCATGGTGCCTGCCACGTAGTGCAGAGATATGTTAAGTGTCCCCTTTTTGCACTGAAGTGTGTGCTGCAGCCAGCAGCACCTGCTGCAATGCAAAACATAGGCATTGGTACCTCCGTGGTGGCGGTCGCATCCTAATGCCTCTGCGGGGATCGCCGGCAGCCTGTCGGGTGGTCCCATTTGCGAAAGGGTGGCAGTTGGATGAAAGTTCTGCCATCCTAACCAGCCCCTAACTTCTGATTTCTGTAATTCAGAAATCTTGTTTTACAGCCCTTATGGTTCATGAAGGTCGATTTATTCCATAATACACCATATTTTGTAATAGCTGGAGGGTTTGTAAACAAATTCTCCCGAGGCTAGAAAAAGTGCTTCATAAATAATTCAGTCAGGAGAGGTGCAAGGTCTCATCTAGAGATAGCAAGTCCTCTAGGACTGTTCTGTTAAATACCATCTCTACTTAGTTCCATTCAGAAATACTCAGTATCAGCGGTCAGGGCTGAATTCTACCCCCAGATAACCTTATCAACGCTCCGCATGACACTGCGAGAATCTCCCAGAAGTCACTGGAGAACTCTATTGTCCTCAAATTGTAAACAAGAACCATTTATATACTCCCCCAAACCCCCGCTCCCTAATGGGCAATGGATAAACATTTAACTCTATAACTTCTCGGCATCGTTGATCAGTCCTTGATCCTAATTTGAATGAAAATCCAGACACCGCCCCTAGTCGACTGCACAAACTGTTGTCTTCTAATGGATAGAAGATTATGCCATTTATTTTGAATATCAAAAGAAATTATCAAATAGGAGAATGCATTAATCTTACTTCTAACTTTCTCACTACTCTGTATGTTCTAATTTCAGTAGAATTCGGCCTACATACCCTTGTAAACATTGTCGTAAAATTGGAACGTGCAAGCAGGTCTTTAAAAGCAACAAAGCAGTTCCAGCTAAGAGGACTGTGTCATCAGCGTAAAGCAACACTGGGATAGGGGGCAAACTTACTACGAGCATCAGTTTACCATGACTGTGGAAGAAGGAGCTGGAAAATTGAGATCTAAAATAAAAGAAAAGGGTGCTAAAATGCAGCCATGCCGCACTCCCCTGCTTCAATTGAGATGATTTGTGTACTCAAACCCGGGAACATATCTTACCCTGGGTGTAATATCCCTGTGTACCTGTAGTAAAAATGTAACAATGGATCCATCTATGCCCATAAGTTTTATCTATTAACTCTGTCAAACACAGAGCTCATGTCCATAAATTCAAAATGAATGGGGTCATGCTTAGCTGTAGCATATGTATTGACCTGTGTATATATAAGTTAACACATTGGTCCATACTGCAATTCGGATGATGTTGTGCTATTTTCCTGAGCCCACTGAGACAGCTTATCCTTGAATACTCTTCCTGATACTTTCACAGTATAGTCAATCAGTGTGACTCGTCTAAAACACTTATTACCCTTCTTGTAGACAGGCACGATAATGACTGGGACCAGGATTGAGGAGGTGCAGAACGTGAAGCGGCATTAAATATATGATGGGTGGCCATACTTCTGTGTGATCCTTGTATTAATCCAGAGCCGCCCCCCGCCCACATTCTTCATATTGCACGTTGTCCCATCACTAGGGCTATTAAGAATAGCATCTAAAACATCTTCATAAGCAAACCAAAGTGGAGTGATGTGTAAACGGTCAAAGGGTGTAGTGGAAGGGGTGGGCTCATCAAACACGCTGTTTGGCACCGAATAAGTGTTAATAAGACAAGTAACCCAATCCTGAGGAATGAAAGAGGATGGGCTTCTTCTTGCTCCCATGAAATAGTACATTGATAACTCTCCGGCTGTCATTTTTGGAGTGCTCGGATGCAAGGAGCATCGAACCTGGCAGTCACTAACTTTTGATAGAAGCAGTAACCATACTAAAATAATGTTGTTTCAAAATAAGATCTAAATCTGTGTTCAGACAACAAAAAATCTCACTATTGGAGCTAGAAATTAACTGTTTCCATCTAATCTGGCGGCCATGATCTATTATCTACCGTGCCGAAAGGTAAGGAGGGATGTTTACATTTAAGCCAGGCAAGGCATATACAGAGAGGGTTATGGTCACTTAAAGCACTGACAATAATAGTTAATGTGTTAACAATATTTCTTAGCCCAGCACGAAAGGGGTCCTTGAGACCCTGGCTAATGGCCTGAAGGTAAGGGAGGACTATTGGCTTTATTTAGACATGTTTGTACTAAGGGGGGAGCAGCCTTATCATTGTCGCTGTTCAGGGCATTGCATATTTGCTTGCGGGCGGTATGTTTTAAGCACTCACTCGACAACATTTTTTGGATTGAGGAAATAAACTCCTACGGAGGGAGCCTGTTTTCTCAGTACAGAAACATATAGCCCACTGGCGCGTGGAATTTTCACCCTGGGCATGGGGGTCATTCTGTATTTTCCCTACCTGTGTCCAGTTGCTTCGCATTGCACACAATGGCAATGAAAATGAGTAGTCACCCTGCCCTCCATAAGGATGGACTACTGTCCTTGCGACTTGCCGTGTCTTCGGCATAGGACGCCAGGCCAGATGTGCAGAGTGAAAGAGCCAGCAGAGGCGCTGCGGTGTAAAGAGAGCACTTCCCCCGACTCAGCAATGGAGCCACGAGTGTGGTGGGGCGGGAGGAGCGATGATTTACATCAGTGGTCCTGCTCTCTGGCAAACTTTAAATGGTGCCCTAACTCCCAGAGACTTATTATTTTTCACTTCGAGGTGTCTGTGTAATTATGCAAAAACTCAATCTACTGTATATCATGCTTAGCGTTTTATATATTCAGTTTCGATTTGCTATGAATTATGCTGGACATTTTCAAAACAAAAAAAAAGTCAGTGGTTAACAGTGTTCTGACATTTTTTGTGCCATAAACCATCATGGGGATGGGTTACTTCAGTCTTTACAGAGAATGCTACTTTTATTGCAATTTACTTTCTGCATGCACCAGCATTTTCTTGTATATGTATATACTCCGTGTGTTGTGTTATAGCTTACAGTGCGTGTTCAGCATTCAGCTATATGGCCTGCGGTGTCAAGTCAGAGACTAGGATGCTGTGCCTTCTCCTGTTGATGGGAGCAGTCTGAACTGCGCACACACATTTCTATTTTGCATATATAGGAAATGCTGCCAAAGCTTCGAGGCAAGGCGTACTGCTGGGGCTCAAAGAAAGCGTGAGCTGCGCAAGTCCAGAGCTGCCTGTGCATCACTGGAAGTGTCATCACATGTCTGCCCTACATGTGACAGGATGTTCCACACGCGTATCAAACTACTCGGCCATCTTCGGATGCACAGAGCCCGGTCAACCAATCAATGAGCTGTAGAAGTCTTAATCGACAGCGATGGACGAACACCATTTCGGAAAGGCTCCTCGCAGCCTTCTAAGAAGCATGATCGAACAAGTAACATTGTCCCTGGTGGTAGTGTGCATCGTCCCAAGGCTGTTGCTTTTTGGCTGTTGGGGGGAGAAATAAATAATTAATATTCCCTCGGCATCGTCCCTCGAAATCCCCCCAACACGGCCCCACCGCTGTTACCTGCACGGACTGCGGCTGTTGACAAGAATGAAGAGATCGTCAGTACAGGGAGCAGGTTAAACAATCTGTTTTTCACTGCAGGGCTCAGTCTTCATACTACAGTCAAGCCGGCCCGTATATTTACTGATGGCTATCTCGTGTCCATTTCACATTAATGGAAACATTGGTTGAATGAAAGGAAAGATTGCATTCAAACTGACATTCATAATGGCCAGGTAAACCAGGCAAAAAACACTGCACACCTGGATTTACAAGACTTTATTTGCTTTGCTTTTTACCTACTTGAATAAAAAAGAAAACCTTTGGTCGAACTATTTACTATCCTCACTTGCAGATCATTGGTGCCAACCACTGTCCAAGTTGCAGACTGCAAGCATTTAAAACAAGCATTTGCAATGCAATAGGTCGCGCATTTGCGAGAGTTTTGGCTATTGGCTTTGTGAATGACAATACTTTTTATGTATCTGTTTTGATAATTAACACTTAAATAAAAGGCATTGTCATTTACAATGCCAATAGCTCAAACTCATGTAACTGCGAGACCTATTTAATTTCAAAGAAGCAGCCGCGATTGTCCCGGGCTGCTTGGAAAGTGAAAGCGCGCATGACGTGCTGGATGTTGCATGAAAGCATGTCTTGCCTGCAGTAGGAGAAACTCATTAACCCCTTGTGTGCCACGCCCTTTCCCCGCCCTGTGCCGGCCATTGCATTAGCGGGCGGGGTTCATGACGAGCTGGACTCGTCATGGGCACAGCGCAACCGCGGCCCATGACGAGTCCAGCTCGTCATGGGCACACAAGGGGTTAAAGAAAATAGTGCTTACAGACTAAATAAGACATACTGTGTAACAACACAAGTAAAAGGGCTAGTCCTCATGGGAGGTTACAAATGAAGACAAGGCGGTACTAAGGAGGGACTAACAAGCCTATTAATAAATCAGAAGTCAGTATTTAATAAGGACAATGACACAAGCCAATGAAAAAATGTGCAGAGAGTGGGCAGGGCTTCAAATCCATACTCGAATACAGCATGCCTCGCAGAGCAGTGCATGCGCTGCCCAGACTCTACCTAAAATTCAGTGATTCTTGGTTAAAATCGTGACATCTGATTGTAGCATCAGTAGGGTTTTCTCAGTGAGTGTCAGTTTAAATCGTTTACGGGAAAGCACGCTGCATAAATACAGTCTAGTCACTGGGCTTAGAAAACTTTGTGTTTTTTGTAAACTTTCAACTGCGTCTCATATTACTTTTGATAACAGTAATCAGAAACCAAAATGCCCCACTCTATAGAAGCCGTTTTTCTGCTTTTGGATCTGAAAACACTCGTTGCTAGAGAGAGAAACAACGTCTGGAAACCAGAGCCAGTGTAGAGAAATTCCAGGATTCTGTAGAATAGTTGATAGACCTATATGTCTTAAAAGTTTTACATTTGTGTCTATGTGCCTTTTTCGATGGCCTTCAATGTCAGAAGTGTCATTGAAGGTTCTATGGGTAGACATACACACAGCATAGAAACTCTATCTTGCAATTGCCTGGTGGAGCGGTTGAGACCGGGGAAATGGTGGCGGTGCCCAGCAGGCACCGCCCGCCCGATCACAATGCTAGTGTCAGCCAGCTTTTCCATGGCGTTGGAACCGCCATGTAAAGGCTGGTAGAGGCTGGTTTCGGGGGCCTGTTACGGGCCTCGTCTGTGGTGGGGTGCCGTTGTTCACTGGGGGGTACCCCCCTACATTTCCATGCACAAGGTGGCAGGCACCGCACGGTGCCTGCCACGTTGTGCATGGAAATGCACATTGTGGCATTTTAACATTGCGAACGGTGCTGCAGCCAGCAGCACCGTCTGCAATGTTAAAAGGCCAGGATGCGCCCGCTATACTGGCGGGCGCATCCTAATTGGGCTGGTGGGACAGCCGCACGTCTGGCGGGCGGTCCCAGCACCGCTATGATGGCGTGCAGACTGATATCCGCCCGCCATCATAATGATTGCCTAAATCCTCAAAGCTGTAGTGGTTTTCACATCCAATACACTGAATCACAAGATTTCACAATTATACAGTATAAAAATTGAAAGAAGAAGAAAATCAGTTATTTCTTTGTGCTTATGAGATTTTACTTGCAGATTTTGCTTTAGGCACTACAGTGAGAACAATCACACCTTGCTGGAAACACATCTATAAACCTAGACTTCAGGATGTCACTTATATATTGGACCATGTTGAACCACACACCATTATCATCAGGGTAAGAAAGATGTATGAGCTATGCTGTTTCCGGTTTACCACCTGGTAAGGAAGTGAACAATTAGATTGTGTGCGTAGGAAATGGAGAATTCGGTTTGGACATTTTTAAGTCCATAGCCAATTCCACAGCATTAAATGGCATGCCGACAACAGTAACAGGAAGACCTAGATGAACTCCTATATCTGCCTGGTGAAAGGAGCAGGAGTGATTTTACAAAAAGGCAATATGTGCCCAACACTGGTATGAAAGATGCTAGGACTCCAAGCAGACAATCTGTGTTAAAGAACGTCATTCAAAAAATTGAGAAGAGATGTCAAGTTTGCGATATAGCATACCCCGCTCCAACCATACAAAATACAAGCAGTAACTGTGCGTTGTGGTAAGTGGCAGTGCTATCAAGTTTCCATTTAATCTTTTAGAAAAAAGTCTACACTCCAAGTAGTTACCAATTGTCTGTTAGTGGAGATGAAACGGCTACACATTGAAACCTTTAATGTGACCCACACCTACAAGAGGATGGAGGGAAATTCTTCTCAATATCAGAAGTGCGCAAGCAGGCTGCAACTGTAGTACCTGGTGATCATCATGGCTCACTAGAAAAAATTACTGCCTTATGGAAACATGGAAAGAGAAACCCAGAGGACGGCATAATTACAGTGAAAGTACTCAACTTTTCAATGTTGACTTGAATCCTGACATTCCAGAAGAACCTTCACCTTTTCCGGTTGACTCAGTTCGTACTAGTGATATCCTATGGATCACTGACAGAATATCGACACTCACAATATCGAGGTACAAAAATATTGACGCAAAAATATTGATGTCCAGAATATCAAAGTTCTATCTACATAATGGTAAGTACAAAAATATTGAGAAAGAAATATCGCTGTTAAAAATATCGTTTTTTTTCATGTTTAAAAAATAATGTAAAATAAAGTAAATAACATATAATTAAAAAAACATAGTTAGAAATATTAGAAAATGTTTACAATTATAAGTAATACATATGTCAAAATAAATTAAACATACATATGTATAAAATATAATACATATACTTACTTAATAATATTTATAATTATTTTAATAAATAATACATTGTTAGGAACATATTAAAAATACATATATACACATACACCAATAATATAAAATAAAAAAAATATATATATACATATATATGTATATATCTACAACTAATTAAATTATGAAAATATTTTTAATCTTTTTAAAATAAATTTTACACTACATAAAATATAACAGTAGAGAAAATATTGGATAGCTGAGCGGATAAAATTACTATTCCCACTCCAGAGACTGCAACAGTAGGGAAACGGTTGGATAGCGTAGGGGTAAAAATGATTATTCCCACTCCAGACAGTGCAACAGTAGGGAAAGTGTTGGATAGCGAAGGGGTAACAATTACTATTCCCACTCCAGAGAGTGCAACAGTAGGGAAAGTGTTGGATAGCGTAGGGGTAAAAATTACTATTCCCACTCCAGAGAGTGCAACAGTAGGGAAAGTGTTGGATAGCGAAGGGGTAAAAATTACTATTCCCACTCCAAAGAGTGCAACAGTAGGGAAAGTCTTGGATAGTGTAGGGGTAAACATTAATATTCCCACTCCAGTAAGTGCAACAGTAGGGAAAGTGTTGGATAGTATTGGGGTAAAAATGACTATTCACACTCCAGAGAGTGCAACAGTAGGGAAAGTGTTGGATAGCGTAGGGGTAAAAATTACTATTCCCAGTCCAGTGAGTGCATCATTAGGGAAAGTGTTGGATAGCAGGGATTTAAAATTAACATAATTATCATTTAAATAATTATTACAATTAAATAACCAATAAATAATTAATAATAAATTAATTATAAATACTAATAAATACATACATATTATTATTACTTTATTATAATTAAATTACTTCCCACCCTATTCCCTTATATAAACCCCCAACCCACTCCTAAAAAAACACAATTAATATTATCAATTAATTAGTTAATAAAAAATAATAACCAATTAATAATTAATTGATAATAAATGAATTACAAATACTAATAAACAAAAAATAATAATTACTTTATTATAATTAAATTACTTCCCACCCTATTACCCTATAAACCCGCAACTCGCTCCTAAAAAAATAACACAATTAATATAATTATCAATTAATTAATATAAATTAATAACCAATTAATAATCAATGAATAATAAATGAATTATAAATATTAATTAAATAACATTTAGGTGCCGATTCCGATCCTGTAAAACCCGTGTACAAATGGTCGTACGGAGCGTTTTCTCCGTACGACTCGTACCCGGGAATTCCACCGTACAAACCAGCAAGTACGATTCATACAGAAATACCATTTCCGTACGAATCGTAAAAAACACCGTACGGCTAAAAAATACATACAATTCCGATCCTGGACAGCGCGTACGCGACGTCCACACGGAGTCAGGCAGCGTTTTACGGACCAGCAAGTACGATTCGTACCTACAGCACTCCGCACAGCTATATTTTTACGGGAGCCAAAAAGTGCCAGAAAAGCTACGTACGCTGCGATGCACGAGGAAAAGGGGGCCCGCTACGCGACATACACGCCATCACCCACATTGTACGTGTCATCATGTACAGTGCATACCCCAACATGGCATATGTATGGCCTGTACCCCCCACCCCACCTATGTAAGGTGCGTACCCCCCACCCCCCGAATGTACGGCGCGTACCCCCCACCCCCGTATGTACGGCGCGTACCCCCCACCCCCGTATGTACAGCGCGTAACCCCACCCGCGTATGTCCGCACCGTACCCCAGGCGTACCCCCCACCTGCGTATGTCCGCACCGTACCCCAGGCGTACCCCAATCCTCACGTATGTATGGTCCGTACATACGCGAGGATTGGGGTACGCCTGGGGTACGGTGCGAACATACGCGGGTGGGGGTATGCCTGGTGTACGGTACGAACATAAGCGGGTGGGGGGTACGCCTGGGGTACGATGCGGACATACATGGGTGGGGGGTATGCCTGGGGTACGGTGCGGACATACGCGGGTGGGGGGTACGCCTGGGGTACGGTGCGGACATACACGGGTGGGGGGTATGCCTGGGGTACAGTGCGGACATACGCGGGTGGGGGGTACGCCTGGGATACGGTGTGGACATATGCGGGTGGGGGTACGCCTGGGGTATGGTGCGGACATACGCGGGTGGGGGGTACGCGCCATACATACGGGGTGGGGGGTAAGGTGCGGACGTACGCGGGAGGGGTGGGAGGCTGGGGGGGGCGTACGACTCATACCCCGGGCACAAGTGTACTCGGGGTAGGGCTCGTACAAAGTTCGCTCCATACGGAGCCTTTTCCATGCGCTTGTGTTTTCGGACGGGCGGTACGGATCGTACTTGCACACTCGGAATTCAGTTTTACGATTTGTATGTAAAACTGTCCGGGGACGTCTCGTAGACTTTTCCCGAGGCGATTCGTATGTATTTTTCACGTACGAATTGTACTTCGCCGTTTGTACGGGACTTGTACAATTCGTACGTAAAAAAATACAGATACGAGTCGTACGAGAAAAAAAAACCAGGATCAGAATCGACCCCTTAATAGTTGCTTCATTATAATTAAATTGCTTCCTACCCTATTCCCCTATAAACCCACAACCCGCTACAGAACTAAAATACACAAAAATAATTTATATAAAAAGTCATTACTGCAAAAAATGTAACACGTACATTAAAAAAAAACACTACACTTATACCAGTAAGTTTCATCACATACTTTTAACACACATACTAAAACACAGAACACTAATATAGATATCGATATTATTAATGATATTTTTACAGACAATATTACTGTCTTCGATATTACAAAAAACAATATTTCTTACCTTACTGTCGATATTCTGTACCACGATATTCTTGCAGTCTATATTCTTGTACCTCGATATTTCAAACTGGATATTATTGTAGTTCGGCAAAAAAAACTCGATATTCTGTCTGTGCACCATATCCTATTCAGGTCTTGCCTACAAACATCTTTAGCTTTCTAGGGCCAAAGACCTTTTTATCTACAATAGGAAAAGGAGGTCAATAAGCCTCTATATCAAAAAGTACCAATTGCTCCATTCAATCCAGTTTGTGTTCCATGCAGGGTACAGAAGCGGCACTACTAGCAGATGCTGAAAATCTCACACTCACCCTGGTCAAGGAGGCCAAGCCACACTTATCCTGCTGGACCCAAGTGTGACATTTGACACCGTTTCTCAACAGAATATGCTTGAGAGTCTCACTAACATTGGGCTCTGTGGGACAGCTCAGGCACAGTTGCCATCGTTTCTTTCTGATTGTCATCAACCTATTCACCTTCCCTGTTTCTGATCTTCCTTCAAACTCCTTTTGCTGTGGCATTCCAAGGGACTCTGCTCTTAGCCCTACCCTTTTCAATATGATTACAACTCCCCTGGCCTCTCTCTTCTTGAGCACAGACCACACTTAAATTATTGTGGTGGTCAAAGAAACTTGGCTGTTCCCAACTCAATTTAGATCTCAGTATGTCTGCAGTTGCCAAGTGGATGTAACTTAATTAGCTAAAACTTAAACAGCGGCAAAACAGTGGTGCTTATTATTGCTGGGTCTCCTACCTTGTGGTCCATATCCAGTGGTAAAATGAGATCTTCCCTGTATCCACACCAGAAACTGAAACCTTTAACCTTGGGGTCACTTTTGATGATTGTTTTCTGTTTTCTAACAAAGTCAACAAAGTTGCATCCTCATGATTCTTCTACCTAGGAGTACTTCAAATAATTCTCCCTTATCTCACGGCTGACTGGTGAAAAAATGTCCTGCAATGAAATATCCTATTGCTACTAGATTATTGCTTCTAGCTTTCTAGCATACCTCATCGACCGACTTCAAATAGTACAAAAATTCAGCCTTCCACCTAATTCTTGCTCTTCTGGCCTGCTCATTTATCTCTCTCTCCACCAATCCCCTGCATTGACTCCTGGTGGCCGAAAAGACTATCATTAAGGCGCTCTGTCTCTTCGACCAAGCCTTTTTTTGTATTTGCAAACACTGGCAGCAGGTCTTTCAAAGGTCGAGTACAAACATGGACATAAGTACAGGATGCAGCCAAAAAGGACAGGAAGCACGTATGGTGGAATGGACATTGTCAGCCAGTGGGCTCTGCAAGTGGGTATACCTCTACATACAATACATTGGAACGAGAGACTGCATTGTTCGCGCTGAAAGCACATTAAACACATATACCTGAGAGGGTGGTACAGATGCAGGGTGACCGCAACATCAATGCACTATCTGAACAATCAAAGGAGTACAAAGTCAAAAGACCTGTCCACAATTTCGGAGGTAGGTCACTGGGAGGCCGTCCAAGAAGTACATATAATGGTGAAACGTGTGCCAGGAGATTATCACAGCATATGAGACACTCAGCACATCTATTTCATTCAAGAATAAGATTAAGAACTTCAAGGTCTGATACTGAAAAAATGAGTTATCTAACATCAGTTTTTTTCCTACCAGAGGGAATAAAAAATGGCCAGATTCAGCATGCTGGTTTAGGTCCCACCCCCAGCACTGTTTCCATGGGGACAGAAAGTGTAAACAGTTACACATGACAATGATATTCGTTGCACCAATGCGGATGAGCCTGCTGGTCTCGGATAATGGGTCCATATCTAGCACCACTAAATTAGAACTTGCTCACAACGCTCAATTCACTTCTGATGAAGGAGGACCAACTGTGTTACCCAAACTGCAAGTTAACAAATTTGACAGCATAGCGCCAGAGGTCTTAGAATTTTGATTTTTACATCAGCAACACAATTGGGTTCTTAGTGAGACCAATTAGACAATGAGATAATGCTTTGCAGCAGAGCCGCAAATAATGTGTTGCTTGTTGTATATGAACACATGAAACAGTCTATAGCACTATAGTCCAGGATGTTTGCAAAATATTCGTTGTATTTAGTACGCACAAAACTAAATTACCCATCAGTACAAGTACATCTAGCTACCCTAACGATTTACGTAAAGAATCAAGAACGGCCTTTGTTATTTAGGATCTTAGTGATAAATGCTTATTTGAGAGTGACAAGAACATGATACGTCAATGCACAACACTATCTCCTGCATGAGATCCGAGAATTGTGCTGACTGAACTCTGACCACCATTAGAACTTTTGTACAAACGTACGCTGAAGCAATCGCCACCCAAGCAGCATTCTTATTTGCTGCCATTTTGTCTAGTAAAGTATAAATGTAATGATGCTGTCATGGGCTTGGTTGAGGTATGCACGCTCGTTCTTGCTGACTTAGGGGCATATTATCAAGACAGGCGATAAAATGATCGCCGCTTTAGCGGCAGAAAATTGCCGCTAAAACGGCGATAATGGGCTTGATAATATGCTCTATGGAATTCCAATTGAAGCTCAGGTTAGATGTCCTTCACATCTAATAGGGGCTTCAATTGGAATTCCATAGAGCATATTATCAAGCCCAATATCGCCGTTTTAGCGGCAGTTTTCTGCCCCTAAAGCGGCGATAATTTTATCGCCTGTTTTGATAATATACCCCCTGGTCATTTACAAGCACTGATTTTCAAAGAAGCATTCTTACGGATAGATATGGACAGGATTGTGTGGGGAACCCATCACACATTAACCATAGGTTATATGTATTCGCTATATAAATCAAACTGCAGAAAAAGAGCTGAACGTTTACCTTGAACACCAAGGGGCAGATTTACAAGCCCCTTGCGCCACTTTTGCGTCACTTTCCCCATGTTAAAAGTGACGCAAAAGTGGCGCAAGGGGACTGTAAATCTGCCCCCAGCTTTTTAATGAACATGGATGATCTGCTCTCCTCATCTTTGGCTCTGTCACACAGGCGTGAAACTTCTGGTTGAAGTGCTTTACTATGTTACTGAATCCCTACCAGTGAGGGGCGCATCCCAACTAGGGTCGATTTGTTCGCCTCCACCCTGTCTCTGAGCTTAGATTGGTCGGCTCGTAAAGCCTCACATCAATGACCAGCACGTCTATCTTAGGTTCCAGGGTGATTTTCCCGCCCTTAATGGCCTTTAGGAGTTCATCAAAGCGCTCCTCCTGTGGAGCAGATGGGGAGACATTTCTCCCCGGCTTCCGTGTGGTGAGGTAGGCGAGGGCCACCTCCCTCCACCCCGCTACTCCTAGGAGGTCGCTGTTTCACCATCTTCGCATAGCTACAAGCAAGTGGCAGGGGTTGCCGTTGGTGTTCAGTCGCAAGAGGACATCAGCATGGCTCCCAGAGCCCAACCGTGCCTTCAGAGTGCTGCGGGCCTTGGCACACCACTAGTTCTCTGCGTTTGGCAAAAGAGGGTGTCACTTTTATTCCACCAAATGGTGTGAGGCTGAATAAAGGTCTATCTGAGGGCCGCCCCTGGGTCATCCCCCAAACAGCCTCACAGTGCACCTCGCAGGCAGGCGGGCCCCCAGCGACCTCAACGTCTGGCCCTCGCAGCGCCTGTATCTAGAATGCGGCCACTGGATCCCTACAACAGGACACAACAACGACAATGCCCTCTGTTTCTGTGTCCTTGGTCTAGGATTCCTGACTGTCCCAATCCGAGTGTTGAGGGCAGTGTCCGGGGTATGCTGCAGGCAGCAGCTGGGGCCCCCACACCTTTCGATGCATAGTAGCGCTAGTTGGGGCTCCATCAGAGGCGCAACTAAAGTCAAATTTCGGGGGGGGGGGCTAAGAAAAAAATTCGGGGGGTGCTGATTCTTGAAGAAAAAGGGAGTGGAGCTGCAGGGGCTCTAAGCAGGGGTGAAAACCATCAAAGCCTCATTAACAAGCCAAAGGTCTTTTAAAGACCTGTGAAGTACTCGGGTGCGGCTGTGTGTCCGGGAAGCTGTCTCATCCCCGGCTGCCACACACGACGGGGGGGGCTGAGGCCCTTTGAGTCCAATGGGCGTTGCGCGCCTGGGTTCCATAGAGGCACTGTGAGACCAGGCCCCGCAGTAAAACCGTAGGTCTCCGCTGGCCGGGTGACCCGCCCGCGTGTCCCCTCCCTCTAACAATTGCCCATGGTGAGGAGGGGTAGGCGCAAGTCTAAGCCTTCAGAGCACCAGCGCGCAGAGGGTAGACTTCACTCCTATTGGCCTTCAGGTAATGGCTCCACCTGCGGGGGGCGCATGGGATGCGGCCCCCGGTCCTTCGATATGAGCAGCACCCCACTGCAGGCCAAGTATGCCACCAAGGTGCATGCAGCGAGCTGTGTGCGCCGCCGACACTGCTCCCTTCGTCATCATCATCAAATATCTTTATTTCGCGTAGTTTCTGAGGCATAGAAGAGCACATATAAAAACAGTCCTAAATAGACGTTTAAAACAACAATCACTAAAAATAATTAATAGATATTACAGCGTTTTAAGAACCAATTAGCCTAAACAAGCAGTATATACCTAAAAACATAAGCTTCATTAAAAACATTTAACACCTCATTTAATAAAATCATACAATTCCTCCTTGCAGCGTGTCAGCTGGTGTCTATGTTTCAGACATTGCCAAAGGTAGAGTGCAACCACCTGGCACACCAGGGGGCCACCCAGCTTTTGAATAAAACATAGGGCTGGCTTATACTGCCTTACATTATACCTACGCATGAGTGGAACAATACATGTCTGCCTCTGGGAACGAAAAACAGTACAAAAGAGCATACGGTGCAGGTTGGACTGAGTTGACACAAGTCACATGGGCACGAACCGAGCTCCTTAAGTGACTAACAGGTTACAGGAAAGCCCAGCATTAACGGGAGATAATTCATATGGAATCTAGTGAGTATGAAACGGTGCTGCAAATTCTGAATTAACACCAAATAAGGCTGCAAACTGGGGCATTATAGTGGGTAACAGTAGCGGCTCCTGGAGGGACTGCTGCGGGGTGGTGAGGCGGGGGAGGGGCAGGGTGGGGGCTAGTAAAGTCCGGATTAAGGCCGAACGGAGTTCGGTAAATAAATAAATAAATAAAATGAATGACATTGCGCGCGCTGCGACGCCAAACCGGTGATGCAACGCGCAATGTAAATAGTTTTATTTATTTTTTTAGTCACTGAACTCCGTTCGGCCTTCATCCGGAGTTTACTACCCCACACCCTCCCCTTGGGTAACAGCATATTTCTGATTATTAGTTTCACTTCTTTTAAGAGAAGCCTTAGCTAAAAATACCTCCTTCGATCTCACCTTACTTACTGTAAAACAGGTGGCAGGAGTATTAAACAATTCGGACAGTCCCAAATCCTCCAAAGTGCACTTTACATATAAAAACCAATGAATCGCTAAGGCATACTCTAAGATCAGGCAGTCTTCCATGATCAGCTGGTTTAGAACAACCATGTCCTCTTCCAAATCCAGTGCCAGAGCAATACCGGTGCCAACATCATTATATCTCATATGTAAGGCACGCCCATTTCGCTGTGGCATATTATGCTAGAAAAGGAACGGGGTAGGCTTGAAGCTTCCTAATAAATGTATCCTCAACTCGCTGGATCTCATCAACATCCACCATAGCTGGCTTTTGGGACCAATTTTGCTGCATAAATACTTAATATCGTGGGAATAGGCTTCGACCCTAGCTTCTTTGTGAAGTTGAACAGGGCTAATATTTTTTTCCAGTTTCAAAGGCCTGTTTACAACCATATTTTTCCACAAATGCTTGGAGTTGAACAAAATACCCGGTACTAAAATTACTCTTCCGCCCTACAATTTCAATGTAGAACACAGGACGTGGTTTGGGCCATTTCCCACAAACAAGTGTGACAGATTTACTTTCATTCACCTGGCAGTCCAACTCCCTCATAAAAATAGTGTAATCCTCTATGAGACCCTTCAGTGCTCGACCAGTTCATGCTATGAGCACCGCGTCGTCTGCATAGAGGAGTAGGAGGAGTGAGCGTGATCTAGTGTAAGGAACGTCCCTGGGCCTCTCCGCCAAACCTGTTTCCAATCTATTGGTAAAAAGGGAAAGTAGAAAAGGGACCAGGACTCAGCCCTACCTCACACCCCTCTCACTCTTAAAGTGCTTAGTACATTCGTCTTCTTGGCCAAAGTGCACACAGGCAGAGGTCCCCGAATACATCTCTCTTTTTTTTATTTTTTTTATTGTCCTCATACCACCTTTGAATGCAAATTAGTAGCCTGTTTGCCAGTCTACACCTCTCCAGGCTATTGCAATACTTCAATAACTCCTGCGCTCGTGCCCTTCCAGCGCCCTGGCTGCAAAGACCATGCAGGTGTAATCATTGGACAGTAGGGGTTACTCAATTATGTCTCCATCCCAGATCTGGAAAGCCACCCAGATTTTAGAAAATGATCTTGTATTGGACTCCAAATCAATATCTGTTTTCGCCGTTCTTCTTACTGCTCGCAACCAGTCTATCCCTTGCGGTGGGGAGGGTTCAGTCCATTTCTTGCAGATTTCCCACCTAGAACGGACTAAATAAAATAACAGAGCTTGTTTGTCCCCAATAATGTCCTTACATGGCGGATCTATTACCCCGAGCATTACTAATAAGAGGTTAACTTTGATGTTTGTCTTGAGAAATTCGTTGATTATCCTCCCAACCTCTGACCAGTACTCTTCTAATAGAGGGCATTCAATAAACATATGCTTATCATTAGCTCTGAGCAATCCGCACCTACGACATTTGGGGGGAATACCAGTTACAAACTTCGCTAATTTTTGTGGAGTCCAATATAGTCTATTTGCCGTGAAAAAATGATTTCTCTTCAAGTTTGCTGGTTTAACTGTTTTGTAAAGCAGCCTGAAATAGAGATGCTAAACTTTTTTTGGATCAGGGATCTGCATCGCCTCGCCCCAGATTTTATAGGGGGCTTTGATTTTTTCCTCCTCGGAGGTTAATAATGCATGATACCATCCGGTTATTTCCTTCTATTTTATTTTTTCGTTCTTCAATTTTATTTCAAACTCCCCAAAACTTTTTGTTTCCAATCTATTTACTTCCCCCCATGACTTCAACTGAAGAAATTTAAACCGGGGCAAGGATCCCCCTGTCATACTCCATAAAACTTCCCATGGGACCACTTCATTCATCACTATCAGATCCCCCCAAACCTCTATTCCTGCCCTCCTCAGTGGGACACTCAATTGATCCTGCAAAAACTCAGGCGTACCTGGTGAGTCCCATATTGGGGCCTCCCCTGAATAATAACCAATTCCTAACATATTCCTAATCTTAACCCACAAAATCAGAGCTGCCTTTAATGTTTTTATTTTTTATTTTGTGCACCAAACTTGAACAAAAAACCTTTCCCTCCCCACTCTTTAATCATTTCTTCACACAATCCTCCCCACAGCCGATGCCCTGTTGTACATAGTAGAATCCTACAGTTTTTGAACTGGAATGCCATGCAGTATAATTTTACATCTGGCAATGCAAGCCCTCCTTCTGCCAATCTACGTCTAAGTTTTTTCCAAGACATACGCACTCCCCTATCTGCCCAAACAAAACTGCCCAATTTACCCTGTACTCTATCTATTAGCCTACTCGGGAACGATAAAGGTATACAGTTAAAAAGAAATGTGAGTTTCGGGAGAATGGCCATTTTGATCAAATTAACCCTTCCATATATCGTTAAAGGCAGATTCCTCCACCTTTCCAATATTTTTACAATTTCCTTTGTGATTCTTTCCAGATTATATTGTGGAATATTCTGTACTTCATTGAGGATATTAATACCTAGATATCTGATCTCTGTCTGTACACTCCCTTTCCAATCAGGAGTGTTCCAACACATTATCCCGGTTTTATCTCTGTTTACCAAGTACCCCGACAGAACCCCAAACTCATCCGCCAGTTGTTCAACTCTTGGGATCGTTATAACTGGATCTGATGTAAATAAGAGTAGATCATCCGCATATAGTGAGATGTTTTTCTCAAACATTGCTACACAAAAAGCCTTCACCTGGCTGTCCTGACGGAGTGCTTGGGCAAATGGCTCCATATATAAATCGAATAACAGGGGAGAAATTGGGCAGCCCTGCCTTGTCCCTCTAGTAATCGCAAAACTTTTAGTGAGGACGCCATTTAGGAGGATTCTAGCTGTAGAGTTGTTATACAATGTTTTTAATGTAGCTATAAAGTGAGGTCCCAGCCCTAAATGCTCTAGGACTACCCATAAGTATTCCCAACAAACTCGATCAAACACCTTAGCGGCGTCCAACGCGACCACCGCTAAGGGGACAGATCTTTCTATCGCTATATCGATACATGCTATTAGTTGTTGGGTTAACTCACACATGTGCCTTCCAGGGATAAACCCTTTCTGGTCCTCATGTGTTAATTGGGAAATTACTCTGGATAATCTCCCTGCCAAAATGCTGACAAATATCTTATAGTCAGCATCTAACAGGGAGATTGGCCTATAAGATTCTGCCTTTGTAGAATCCTTAGTAGGTTTCAAAATTAAAACCACAGAAGCTTCATGCCATGAGTCCGGAGCCTGAACCTCCCCTCCATATATCTGATTGAACAGCTTCTCCCAGGCAGGTAATATTTTGTCAGTTATATTTTTATATACTTCTGCCGGGAGGGCATCTAGCCCTGCTGCCTTCCCATTCTTAGATTTTTTTATTGCGCCTTCTATCTCTTCTTTCGTAATTGGGGCTTCTAGCATATTTTTCCCCTCTTCACTCAGTAACGGGAGATCGAGTGTGCTAAGCCAGCTTTACAGGGTTAGCAACAATATTTTCCGTATATAACTGTGAAAACATTGTAACTATATGCTCCTGCATAGAGTGCCAGCTATTCATCTTTTCTCCTGTTTCATTTTTTAACTCCTTTATATCATTTCTAGACCTTTCCACTCTCGCTTTCCATGCAAGCAAGGCTCCGGCTTTCTCCCCGTATTCAAACTCTTTTATATTCGCTGCTTGCCATCTAGCTTTTTGCTTTTCATCTATTTTCATTTTAAATTCCGTTCGAACCTCATACATCCTCGCTTTATCTTCCTCTGAACTCATAGAATGTAAGGCCTCTTCTAAAATCCCAATCTCCTTTTCACTGTTCTCTAATTCTATTTGTGCTTTCCGATTTTCTGATGCGTTTAGGCTTTTTAGAATTCCTCTTATGTACGCTTAAAGGCATCCCAAACAATATACGAGGGGGCAGTGTCTAGATTATTAACAAAATATTCCGTCGCTGCTTCCTTTAAGGCTTTCTCCACCCCCTCTTCTAATAGTAATGCCCGTCTTAAAGTCCATCTCCTAAGTGGTTGTGGACTCTGAGCTTGTACACTTATTATTACTGGTGAGTGGTCTGAGATATGGACGGGTAGATGTTCAATCTTCTTAATATTTGCTGAAAATGATCTTTCAGAGCACTCCTCATTCTAGGGACAGATATGTTCTCTCTTTTTGTAGACCTATCTAGCGCTGGGTCTAATAACACATTAAAGTCGCCACCTAAGATTACGGGAACTGAGGTTGCTGCCATCCTTAGTTCTAAATCAACAATATATTGAGAATTATCCTCATTAGGGCCATAATAACCAATACAAAAGAAATCCATATCAGCCCACCTAACTTGGGCTAGGGCCCACCTACTTGAGCGATCTGAATTTGACTCTCGCATTTCTATTCCACAACCACTCTTAATCAAAATGGCCACACCCTTACAACAAAATGGTTGATCTGAGACGACAAAATTTTGCAACCACCTGTATTTCCCGAACAACTCCTTACTCTCATTTGCCAAGAGATGCGTCTCCTGTAGCATCATCACTTGTGCCTGGCTATTCTTTAGATACTCAAATATTCGTCTCTGTCTAAGTTTAGATCTCATACCATTCACATTCCAGGTAAGAATTGTAATACTTGGAACATTAACCGAACTCATCTTCTTTAACAAGTTATTTTCCCAATCTCAGCCTTATTCTAAAAAAGTGACCCCGCATACATGGTGTTGATAACATTTTTTTCTTCTTTTTTTCCCACTGCTCCCCACCCGTGCTCCCCCCCCCCTCCACTACTGTGCCCCCCCGAGGAACCCTCCCTAGATTATTAGGCATATCAATGCCTATGGACGGACAGTCTGGAGGAAATGTCAGACAGCTTATTTATATATTTAAAAAAATGCTGGAGAGCTATCAAGCTATTTCTTACACTGACCCGTTCTCATTACACATTCTACTTATTAATGCATCAACATCTTCCACTGAGCGATAGTCATACATTTTGTTGTTCCACATTATACGGAGCATAGCGGGAAATTTTAACTGAACTTTCGCTCCCAGTCTTCTAAGTTCTTCCATCTTCCCACCTAACTCCCACTGTTTTTGTTCTGTAACCCTACATACGTCAGATCTTATCAGGAGGGAAAAACCATTAACCAGGTATGGGCCATTTTTTAAGGCTCTATTTAATATCTCCTCCTTGATGTTGTAAGAAAGAAAGTTTACCAAAATCTTTCTGGGTTTAGTGTTCTGCGGGTTACGACGAAACGGCTCTCTATGCGCCCTCTGTATTTCACTCTCAAGATTAATCTCCGCCTTATCTTTCAGAATCGTTTCTCGAAGCAGGCCGATAATAAAAGTCTTCATATCTGCCCCTTCTTCATTTTCATGAATATTTAAAAGTCTTATATTATTCCTTCGAGAATGATTCTCAATTCTCTCTATATCGTCTCTTAGCATCTGGTTTTGTTTCCCCAAATTAGAGATCTCGGTTATGTTTTTTACAACATCTTGTCTAACGGCGCTGACTTCTTCTTCCAGTTTTTTTGTACGAGTCGTAACCTCGTCCAGTTTCTGGGCCAATAATGAGCAGGATGCTTGTATATTTGTTTGATTAGCTTCTGACACTTCAAAACACTCTTTAATATCCTTCTTCAACTCCAATAGGATATTAGCCAGCGAGGGCTCTGCCTCCGACTCTAATACTCTTCCTTCTGGAGAATCTTGATTATCTCTGTTTGATTCTAAGATTGATTCTGGTTTTTGCGCAGAAGTTTGTAGTGGTAATAACAGCTCCAACTCTTCAACTACTGTTAAGACTGAGTATTTATTACTAGTTGGAATTGTTATTATATCCTGTTGTGGGACCCTATTCTCCACTCCTAAAACACTAGAAGGACCTTTTCCTGCAGCAGCTTCTATACCATTAACCTTTGGCGAATTAGCTTCGCGCATCCTTATATCCTTGGGTAAACACTCTTCAGGATAAGAACTTGCGTTTGCTGCTTTGTCCTTCTGCATATTTGGGAGGACACGAAAAAAAGATTTAAGTGAAGGAGTCACTTATACTCTTGGGAGAGAGGATTTCCTTACATTCCTTCCCTCGCTGGATTTCCTAATAGTCTCCCTGGTCCCTTTTGGTTGGAGAAACCCCCCCTGTCACCCTCTTTTTACTTTAGTAGCAGTCTTTCCCCCTTGTGGTAAATCAGGCAAAGTGTCAGGTAAAGTGGAAAGAAAACTCTTACCTCAGATGTTTCTGGTCCTCAGCGTATACCTGGAGGGTACCTCACCTTCCTTAAGGATCTATCTCTCCATAAGCAGGGGACTTCCTCCCCTCTTTCTTAGACCACTCGTCTGCACCGCCGACTCTCTACTCGAGCCTTTTCTCTCACCTTCCGGCTGTAGCAGGGAAACCCAGCTTGTTCTGCCTCTGCCCCCAAAGCCGGCCCACCAGATCCGCCGGAGGCTCCCTGCTGCCTCTTCCCAGCGTGTCAGCTGCGCTTCGTGCCGGACTCCCCGGCATCTCCCTTGCTCACAAATTAGCTCCATGAGCATTATCTGGTAAGTGCTTTCTCCACCGCGGGTTAAACTAACAAGATTCCCGCTATGCACCGCTTCTTGCCGCTCGCTCACACGCCAGCTCTTCCAGCAAATGCAAAGCCCTCCGGACTTTCGCCTACGGCCACTAACGTCCAGCGGCCGCCATGTTCCTCATCCCGTCGCTTTGGCGCAGACACAGCTTCGGCAACCCCTCGAATACATCTCTCTTATAAAAGTAATAATGTGTCCTTCAATACCCATCTTAGCCATAATTAACCACAGTTTAGAGTGAGAAACATAATCGAACATGGCTGTGATGTCCATAAAGGCCAAATAGATGGCACCTTTCTTCGCCACCACACACTTGCCTATCAATATACTCAAATGTAGGCACTGGTCTAATGTACCCCTGCCCTTCCTGAACCCGTTCTGTACTTCTACCAAGATATTGTTTTACTCTGCCTATTCCTTCAGCCTGTGTAGTAATAGGTGCCCCATGAGTTTTGAAGTGGAATCAAGCTTTGAAATTGGCTCATAGTTTTTGGGACGGGACTTATCTCCCTTTTTATATATCGGGACAATTACCGATTGGTTCCAAGAGGCCAATGGGCCAACCTATACTACGGCATTAAGCACAACCACCAAAAGCAGAGCACACAGATCCTGGTGCTCCAAGAAAATATCCACGGGTCCCCATCTGGGCCAGGGGCCTTAAGGCTAGTACATTCCCCAAAGCCCTCTTTATTTTCTCTAAGTCAAAAACCAAGGGGGATCACCTTCACCAGGGATGGGTTGGTTTGCAGCCACTATGGAGACAGACCTACACTGATATAGCTGCGTAAAATGGACTATCCAACCCCCGTCTCCTACATGAACCTTTAAAGAAGGACCTTTAGAGTCCTTAAAATGCGGGGCGTTCACCACCTTCCAGAATCTGGAGCTATCTCTAACTAGACTTGCTTCCCGAAGATCATCCCTGGCCTGTTCCTTCAAGGCCTTTAGCCTAACACTTCTAGCCTCTTTATATGCACGCGCAACCTCCTCACCAGCACCCTATCTCTTTGTTCCTCGTGAAGCGCCACGTGCAGATTGGATAAAGCCCCTGAGCATGATGAGTCAAACCAGCCTGGTGTCGGTTGCTTTGTAGGGCGACAATCACGTGTCAACTGTTGTTTTATGTATGACAGGATATCATTAAAAGCAGAAATAACCTGTCCTGAGGGAAGCTCTGGATTCAGGAAAGCAGACACCTCTGATTGTTTACAATACCGAAGCCCTGGGACAAAAGTACTTTGGTCCACTTTGTCCCACCCCAGAGAAAAGCCGGTTTTACTAGCTAACACTGGCCTAGGGACCACAGTTCTGTTGATTTTTGCTAAACCCTCCACCCTTAGGGTGCAGGACAATCATCGTGGACTTAAACTCTGAGAAAAGCACCTCAGTCTCAGTATGCAATATGCAAAAAGATTCCAAGGCAATAATATAATCAGTCATGGTGCCTCCATCAGGTTCTCCAAAGGTACTAACCAAACATGCTCTCTGTATATTCACCTTGTTCTTATTACCAGGTCCATTTTTACCATGAGACCATTCAAAGAGTCCCCATATTCATCGTGTTCGAAATGAACCAATGACTCGCCTTCATTGTCCTTTAGCCCACATGCAGAATTTTCTAACCTCGGACAGTAATGCACATTGAAATCGACCATCCAAATTACATTCAAAACTTTAGGGTGATGGGATTAGATGGACTCTAGTAAGCACGCTACTTGGGCCATGTTTCAAGTAAAACAGCTATTGTAAAAGTTAGCAATTAACAGGTCCAAATCTCTGCACATTTCACGGACCAAACAATGGAAATAAGGGGAGGCATTGTGAAATTTACACACTTTTTCCAAGCAGGTGTTCAAATCCAAAGTTCGGAATCCAGCCTTTCCTCTGCCCGCCCTAGAAGGCATGACGGGAGAATGGAA
The DNA here is from genome assembly GCF_964204655.1 of Triturus cristatus. Lineage (NCBI taxonomy): Eukaryota > Metazoa > Chordata > Amphibia > Caudata > Salamandridae > Triturus > Triturus cristatus. The sequence continues at coordinate 962,966,005 of NC_140580.1, forward strand.
AGAACGAAAACTGCAAACAGATCACATCATGTCTATCAATTTCCTTCACCCATTCTGAATTTTCCAATTTCCTCCTGAGACTCACTATATTCCAAGATATAAATTTAAAAGTCCCGCCCGAGCCTGCTGAACTGCCCTCAGGTTGACCTACCTATGTTCACTCCCCCCCCATTAGCAGCAACAAACTTACGTCGCTTATCACAAGGTAGATTAGAAACTGACCCTGTGATATTTGAGGGAAAATAATGTTGATCTTCCCTCCCAACGAAATGGTTGCAACAACGGATTGTAGTAGGTGATGGGCTAGGCCAGGATATTTACGACTCATATCAACACAATCCCCGTTAAGTTGTTTTCTAGCAGGTCCATCCCAACCAACCCGCCTGACAAACAAAATGTTATTAAATTCGGTCAGCTTGAAGTCAGAGTTACACAGCCAGTGACAAACTTTGTTTTTAATTTAAACGTGTGTTCCTCCCTAGTAGATTGCAAATACGATACGCCAGTTAACACGGCTACATATGGGCAACATTCAGGTGGAAGATTGAGGCAGGATTTATCAGGAAAAGTATTAATACCCGGAGCTCCTCCTCCTGATTGAAAATCAGCCCACACCTCAGATTGTCATTCGAGCCCCACACTGGTAGTGCCTACAGGCTGAACTCCCACCTCATTCACAAGAGAGGGCTGGGCATTATTAGCAGATGAAGGATCTTGCATGGTGGTATGGCCTGGGGTAGACGTGATGCTCAAAGACGAAGACCCAGCTAAATCCCTTAATGGTATCTGAACAGAACTCGGCTGAGCAAATAACTTTGTCTGGGACAGGGATAGCTGAGCAATAGCGTCCTCCAAGTTCTGTAACCGGACCATTAAAGGGGAAATTGTCCACTGTAGCTATTATAATATCCAAAAAAACAGTGCAATCTATATTGGCCACAGCACCAGCAGCACAAGGGTTAAAAGTCACCCACGGTGAAAGACCCATTTGAGCAAGCTGGAACAAACTCTGACTTAAGTGGCTTGGAAAGCCCCCCTTGTCCTCTATCAGGTTTAGTTGAAGATTTAGTTGAAGCCCCTTGTTTGATATTGCTATTCCTTTTGCCTAGGGGGCCACTAGAGGGGGAGCCATTAACGCCATTGTTTGGTGGGACAGATTTGGACGATAAAACAGACCCCTGACCTGGTGTTTCATGAATCGACGTATTAGTCAGCTGATCGCGTATCACAGGCTCAGAACCGCCCTCCCCTCCTGCTACCATTTGATGATCCAGGTGATCATCGGTTGGGCATGGGAGGGCTAAAAGACTCTCCCAAGTTAAGGGAAAGACCTTGCTCGGCTAGATCACTTTCTTTTGTGAGAACATCCGATGCCCTTGTTAGAAAGGAATCAAGAGTTGTGACAGTTCTGCCAGCTTGCTTGGTATTCACGTCCAACCGCTCTCAGTCCCCAGGAAGATTTCGCTTTATCATGACTCAACTAGTAGACATAATAGTGCGCAAATACAGTGTAATGATAACCAGTGCTTTAAATGGGAAAAAAATAGTGCAGGTACTCATTTAAATGTGGCGAGTGGATGGGGCTAGGGGCGGGGCTAAAGGCAAGACATGCAAAGTTTATTGGCTTATATACTAGTTGCAGTACACACGAGAAATGTCTTTCTATAAACAAGAGAAATAACAACAATATCTCAACTGGTATAAATATGAGAGACAGTTAGAACATGCATGTCAAAAACATTGCAGCACGGAAAAAAGGGAAGACTCTTGGTGAAATGTTTTTGGAAGGTGCACTGGGCATCGTATATTTTCAAAACATAATCAAGTACAGTTGTAGCAGCACTGTAGGCCAAGAATTGCATTAAAAAACAATCCAACATTGAACTTGGTGCTAGATTGTGTAAGTGACAAGACAAGTGGCGATGTGTGTTCAGTGGAAAACGGCGCAAAGTGGGATAATATATACAGTGAAAAATGGTTCGGAAGCTGTTTTTAATAAATTTTGAAATTGTTTGATGGAACCATAACGAATAATGCGCTGTGATTTTGCGCTGAGTTAACTACAATCGGATTTTTGGCAGTGGCTGGTCCTGGGAGAAGAGAGCCAGATGTTTTTATTTCAAATTAACAACCCTAATTATTTTAAACGTGTATGGTTCAAGACCATTAGAGATTGTGTACATATTTGGCAGGGTATTAAAATTAGATTTTCCCTATCCCTTGTACATAGTAAATTACCTCTTTGGGGTAATCCAATGCTGCCTGGAATATTTTAGGATGGTACGGCCCGTCAGTGAGCTAGTTATGGGGTGCACTATCTTGGGCAATTTTATAACTGTAATGGCTTTAAGACATTTGAGAACCTCCAGCTGCTGAATGATATCCCTCAACAACTGTTTTTTAAGTATAGACAGCTTAGGGATTACTTTATTAGAAACTTAACTGTTCAGAGCGTCTCTGGGTCAGATATGTGGGATTGTATGTATGCTTAGAACTGGTGTGCCACCATTAGCAAGGCGTATCAAATTCTGTGCCAGAGCAGAACAGAGGGTTGCGAGAAATTGGCTAACAGGTGGAGCGAGATTTTGGGGGAAAATATTGCAATTGAAAACATGAAGATAGCTCTGGATACTATTGCCCGGTCTGTACACTCTGTAAACCTACGGTTGCAGCAATTTCGGACACTTTGTTTACTTTATTATACCCCTGAGAGGATTGCCAGATGGTCTCAAGGCGGGGTTGGGGAGGGAGGGATTTATGGAGAGACACGCCAGAACTGTCGCAAATGTGGTTTATTTGCAGCTGGCATTGTTCATATGTTTGTTATGTGTCCTGCTCTAAGGGTATTTTAGGATAAGATATGAACAGTAATTAAATGTAGACTTGGGGGCAACCTCGCAGTCTTGACAACTAAAAAGATGTTAGGGTACAAGGAAGACTGCAGACGGAATAGGTCTATATTGTCATTTATGCTGGGTGCTGATCGAATGGTGGCTAATTCTTAAAGAAACTGGGGAAAGGGAAAAAGCGTTGGCCAAAGCAAGGGGTATACAGGCTCTGCGAAAGTATAGGTCCATATGGGGCTGCCTAGAAGAGTCAAAAAATATATGTTTAAAGTTTATTGATCGCCATAAGAATATATGGTTGCGAAATACTTTAGGCCAATTCCCACCTTTTTGATTTTTAGGCTTCTGTTGTCATCTTGTTGCTTCTGATTTTTTTATTATGTTTGTTTTGCTTACACGACTGTACTTCTTCTTGACAATAAAAAATATTTTAAAAAACTTTTGTTTTTCACTGGACGTGCATCACTGACAGGTTCAGCTGCTGTGCTTCTCATAATTTGCAATGAATACGATAGGTTTCAATTCTCTATTCCACTCGTTTGTCGCTGTGTTTTTATTGCTTACTGATCATGTTTTTTTCCATATTTATCATATACGAGCAGATGTTGATTCACAGCAATACACTCCAGTCGGTTTTCACCATTGACTGGGTCAGATACATTCTCGTCTTTGCCTCAATGTTCATATTTTGGACGAGAGATTAAAATTTCTTGACCGTGTTTCCCTCTTGCAGGGAGACACGCGAGGTACGTAGGAGCCCCCCCCTCCTCTTTTCGATTTTTAGCAAGTCACTTGCAATTTGTTCCCAGACTGTTGGTAATCTGGGACCTCTTAGCTCACATAAACCTTTCATTTTGTGTCTATTCACACGGTGCTACATCCCATTGACTCAGCCCTCATGTCCCGATGAACACTCCCCTAAAATAATTTAAATAGGGAGTTGAAGAGCACATCAAGTACTAGGTACGTTTTGGGGTGTTTTCCATACAAATAATACAATTTCAGAAAAATATTTTGTCTTCCTGAACTTTTGCTGTCCTTGGTTGTTACAGCCAAAATCTCTCTCTAGTAACAGTTGAAGCAGCTCTCATAGTCAGTGTTTTCTTATTCGCCTGCACGATTCACGAGCACCACACAGTAACCTGTATTTTCACCGTAGTACCCGTGTTGTATACCAGTAAAATGAGGCCTATTTAATTGAATAGATTGAATAACAATGCAACTTGCTGTAGACTTTAGTACTCTGATGCCTTTAATTTGTAAGGATCTTTGCAAAATATGTCCTACCCAACAAGTGACCTATCCACAATGAACTAGGTAGAAGCCTTTGTTTCTCATGTGATACTCAAAGGAGCAGCCCCGCCATCCTTGCAATCACTCAGACATACTGTGTCAATATGAAACCAAACAAGAAGTTGCAGGACAAACAATACAAGAAAAGTATTTGCTGCTGCTCCAATCATACACACACATCCCTGCTCCCTGATAGGAGTTTTACTTTGAAGTTGATGCGCAGCATCTGAATCTAGTATAGATTCATACTGCAAAAAAAGACTCTTTACTAACCTGTAGATATAGTTGTGTGTCATTAGCGAGGGGGAGCGGCAAACAGTGACAACAGAACAGCTATGATTAATGTATAGCACTACTACATGTTATGGCAGGGAAATACTCTTTCTGATTGTGGCACCTGTGGTGTGGGACATTGTTGGTGCTTGATCAATGGCAAAGTGGGGCTTTGTGACCACCGGCTTGTTTATTTAACTCGTAGCAAACGGGTAGCTGTTCAGGGGTCATAGGAGACAGAGGGGGCAACTCAGCGATGCCTTCAGGCCTTTGGAATGCAATAGGTCTCACATTTGTGAGAGTTTAAGTTATTGGCATTGTAAATGACAATGCCTTTTATTTATGTTTTAAAAACCAAAACAGAAATAAAAGGTATTGTCATTTACAATGCCAAGAGCTCAAACTCAATTAAATGCGAGACCTATTGCATTGCAGATGCTTGTTTTCTTTTGTAACCTTCCGTGGGGACTGCCCCTCTTACATGTGGTGTTACTCTTCATGTTATTTTTTACTATCTGCGCACACTTTTTTTTTCGTTTTGGCTTTTTTAGGCTCAGGAACTCACTCGTGGACCACGCTTACTCCCTCTCCTCATAATTATGAACTGCTGCTCTTTATATGTGCTAACGCTCGCTCCCCCTCCTTGTTAAATATAGTGGCATAGCCGTTTTTGATGTTACAATTTAAAGACAGAAAGTCTTTATTTTTATAAATCGCCCCCTGCCGTACTTTTACTTAAACAAGGGCGGCAGGGTGCCGTTCTTTATATGCGGCTTGCCCTATTCACTGTAGTTTTTTTCTTTAAAGTGCCCCATGCTGTGCTTTCACTTTAACAATGGTGGCTGCATGCCTTTCTGCATGCCGGGCTCTCCGTATTCACATTAACAAACATAAAGTCTTTGATTTTGGAAGCACCCCATGCCGCACTTTCACTTAAACAATGGCGGTCACGCGCCTTTCTTTATGCGCGGTCCACCGCATTCACATTGGGAAACATACAAATAACTAGGTTTGTCTGTTGCTTTTGTCTGTGGCGGTGTGCAGTGTGTGGTATCATTTATTTTTTGTTTCCCTTGCGCTCACTGTGCTTTCTCAGACTCACTCGTCTTCCAGTATTTCTCAGTCTCTGGCACAACAGCACCAGTCATCATGGCTTACCGTGGGCAAGGTCAGATTTTAGTTTTTCAGGCACAAGGAGACTAAGTGATTTGCCCTGAATCACAGTACGTTGGAGCCGACGCCAGAACCTGAACTGTGTTCCTTAGTCCAAAGTCAGTAGCTCTGGTTGTTACGCCACACGTTCTGCTTTATCATTTGTGAAACACATTGCGGCAGAAACAAAAATGCCCCTACAAAAGTAGTTTACAAAAATCACTTGTGTATGTATACATTATCTCAAATTAAGACCATTCCTTACGAAGGATGAGCATTTAATTAATGCCTGTTAACATAGCTGCTGGTCCTAAATAGGAGACTTGTCAAAATAATGTATATTGTGCAACCATACGAAGTCCCAAGTACCGTTCTATTTGCCGCGATTACGCAGATTTCATGCCACTTCTTAAAGATGTGGATTGTCAGCACAAAGTCACAGTGGCATTTCCTCACCCTCTACCAGTCATTGCAGCATAAAGTATGAAGCCAGAAATATGCAGTATGTATTTTCTAGAGAGGTATAATTTTGCTCTGGTTATTCTGGGTTACTTTGTCACTTTTCCAATAAGAAGACTTGTGAACTTTTACAGCATTTTAAATTTGCACTCGGGAGAAGCTGGTGTCAGCAGTGTGAGTCAGCAAACAGAATCTATCAACTGAAAGAGGCTGCAGGTGATACAGGCATTCCTCAACTCCAACGAGGAGTCTTCTACCTTTCTCTCGCTAGCTCTTATCTTTTATTGAATTTTAGTTGCTGCTTGTCTCTTCATACGGATTCCCCTCTTTTAATCTTTCTCTCCTCCATTATCAATATTTCCTTTATTCGTTTCTCCATGTCTCATCTTCTTTTCACTTTTTCTCTTCTGGTTTCTTCCCCTTCCTTCCTCCTCTCCTACTTCTTTCTGTTAGGACTTTTATCTCTATTATTCTCACCTTACCACTCTCTACCTTTCTCACCATCGCTGTCTTTTAATCCAGTCCACTTGTTCTTCTTTCACTGGCTCCTTCTGTTCTGACTTTCCTGCGGTCCCCTTTGTCATTCCTCATGGCTCACCTACCCACCTACCTAACTTCCTTCCTTTTTCCTCCCTTCCTTCTTTCTTCTTTCCTTCTTTCTTTTTCTCTCTTTCTCCCTCAAACAGTTTGCGCAATGTTCTTACTACCTTTTTATATGCAATATTTTATTATTTCATAAGACAAATATATCCAGACACATTATTTGCATCAGAATGTTTGTGTTACAAGATATAACATCAAATGAATGGAATTGCATATTTTGAGTGGTTTCACAATGAAAAATACAGATTCAGAATGAAAAAAATATGCCCTTCTCCCTCCATTGTTCCAACGTGTTCCCAGATCAGTGCTATCCTAAGTCAGTAAGTAACACTCTGCCTTTCTCTTCCCTGCTAATGTGTTGTTTCTTAACTCCAAGCTCAAAGTAAGTCTCCTTGTGCCCACTCCCCACCCTCTCCTGCATGTTCAACTAAAAAGGCCCGGGGTTGCCTCATCTCTACAACGGCCCCCCACAGACGCCGGGGAAGCCTGGTTTCACCTTGGAGATACCCAGAAAGGGACCATCTCACAGGGATAGCCAGGACGGGTTCCCCAGCGGTCTACAGCGCCGGGACGCCCCGTTGCTGGGGCAGCTGTGCGCTTTACAAGTCTACAACATTTACATTTACATTTACATTTACATTATGTTCAGCATGGCATCAAATCAATGGTCTAGCATTGGCTGCCAGATTCCATCAACTTTGGTTGTTTCTTCTCCAATATTACTAATGAATCTCTCCATGGCTGGAATGTGCCATATATTTGAACCAGGCTGGTGGGTCTTTGCTCTCCAGTTCCTTTGCACAATTTAAGCTCTGTTGTTATATTGTCAATCAGTCAATCAATCAGGATGTATAAAGCACGGCTAATTACCTGATAAGGTATCCAGGAGCTTGCAGGTCCCAGAGGCTTATTCAAACAGCCAGGTCTTGAGGGCCATTTGGAATTCTGGGAGAGAGGTGATGGTCCGGAGTTGCATGGGCAGGTCTTTCCTGCGATGTGAGAGAAGAAGCGTCCTCCACTTCTGCTTTGGTAGATGCGGGGAGAATGGGCAAGTGAGAGGGAGACGAAGCGTAGTCTTCGTGGCGGTTGGCAGCAGCTTGAATTGCCATCTCTTCTGTTTGGGGAGCTAGTGGAGTTGCTCAAGTCAGGCTGCGGTGTTCTGCATGGTTTGCAGTTTCTGTTGGAGGTTGGTGTTTTGTTCAGGTGGTGTCTGTGGTGTGTTTGGGGAGTGCTGGTCGGTGGGCTGGTGTGTGTGATGTGGCAGGTAAAGTGGCAGTGGGTGCAGGTGAAAGGTCCTACCGTGGAGCGTGGGTCAGCGTGGTGGCAGTGTTTGCACATTGAATGCTATTACATTGCGTTCCTTTACAACGCAGTTGTTACTATGACCGCGCAGCTAGAACGTAATGCCTTTACAACTCAAGTCATTAGATTGACTTGCTGTAGGGGGCGCTCTAACAAAAGGAATAGTATAATTTACCATTCCAACTCCAGCCTGCGCAACAGTAGGGAAGGTGTTGAAATAGTAAATCATACTATTCCTTATGCTAGAGCGCCCCCTACAGCAAGTCGATCTAATGACTTGAGTTGTAAAGGCATTGCGTTCTAACATTGCGGTCGTTGTAACGACTGTGTTGTAAACTGCAATGTAATGACTGCATTGTAAACGCTGTCTCCCGTTTGTACGGGGTCGTGGCTGTGGAGTATGGCGATGGTGTAACTTTGGGGGAAGGGCTAGGGTCCATGGTGCTTGGAGTGGTCCAGGTTCCGATGGGCACAGATTGGCTTGCCTTTTGTGCACCTGCTGCGTGCGTCCAATGCACACGTCGGCTGCATGGACATGCTGCGGTCTGCATTAGATAGGTCCTGGGGTGGGCAGAACTTTTGTTGGCGGAAAGAATAGTGAGTGGGAAAACTCTGGCGGAAAAACCTGTGCAGCGGTGGTGTCACCGGATCAGTCTGCAACAAGCAGGAACTGGCGGCCACAGGCAACTGACAGGCTAGGTGTTCAGGTGCCTATTATATGGTCGTGCTGCTGCATTCATTAAGTAGGTCCTGGGGCGGGCGGGGCTTCTGTTGGCAGGAAGAGCGGTGAGTGGGAATGTCCAAGGGGGGGGCAAACCTGGGCAGCGGTGGTGTCACTGGATCAGTCTGGAACAAGCAGGAACTGAAGGCCACAGGCAAGTAGCAGGCGAGGTGTCCAGGTGCCTACTCGGACATGTCTAGAATCTTGCCCCGGAGACCAATAGGTCCAGCACAATATTTTGACAAAATCATCAAGTTCCGTTCATGCATTTTCTGGGGTTTCTTGCTCATTTTGACTTGAAGGTGAGCTTGATGTGATACCCTTTGACTAGCCGTTCCCTCTCTTTCAATGTCCTGCAGCAAGCATTCTGCTTTTATGTGGCTCCAGACTTTCTTCTCCAAAGACTTACACTAACCTTTCTGCATTGGCACCACCACACTGGGTAAGGAAGTGCAGTCTGAGGATTTGTGATGTAGTAGGTCCCTAGTTTCAAATATGGTGCACTCGATCAGTCTGTCTTCCTGGGAGTGCCACTGTATCAAATTGGGTTACTAGTTGAGGGGGGTGAAACCCTACTGAAGCAGCAACCACAATTTCTGTTAGGGTGAAGTCCCAAGAAAACTACAAATTAACCTGTGCTTAACCCTCTGGTAACTTGGCACAAAAGCAGTCAGGCTTAACTTAGAGGCGATGTGTAAAGTATTGATGTAGCACTCAAACAGTAATAAAGTGAAAACACAACACAGGAAAAATACCACACTAATTTAGAAAAATAGCGTACCTTGTAATAAATAATTTGACATCAAAACAACAAAAATCCAATCAGTAGAACTGGAGATATATGATTTTACATATTTAAGGTAAGTATTACACCTAAAAGCAAAAAGCGCCACTTGCAGATATCCGGTTATGTGATACTGGGTGAAAGTCACAAGTTAAGGCTGATCGCAATGGGGTGTGGGCAAAACACAAGGGCCATCTAAGTCCTGCTGAAAAAGTTACCTTCTAAACTCCATTGTGAACAGTTTCATTCGTGATGGAGGAGGCCGCGAGGAGCAGGGAGAACGTCGCATATGGTCAACTCTGTAGCATGAAGAGCAGGCTTGGCGTCACAGACGGTCATCGCGGTAGCATGAAGATCCTGTTGGGCGTCGTGAACAGTCATTGCTGGGCCTTTGCTTTGGTGGTTACCATGGGTTGTTGATGTTGTAGAGCAAAGTGCAGATCTCAGATTGCCAATTGTCACTAGCGTTCAGTGTAGTGCAAAGAGTCTGGCACACCAGAGCTTCACATTGGCTGGAGGCACGGGCGGCAACATCTTGGCGTGAATGGGTCAATTTGCGGTTGCCAAGAGCCCAACACTTCAGGGTTTCTCCTTTTCTTCAAGAAGGAACTCAACTTTAATTTTTTTACTGATGCCCCAGCAAGGGTCCAGGACCACTGATCAGGGACTCAAATCAGCAAAGGCCAGTGGGGCTCACGCAGGTCCAGCTGTAGTTCAAGGCAGCCTTAAAGTCACTTCAGCCTGTAATGAAGGGCGCATGTCCAAGCTTCCTTCTCGGAAAAGCTGGGAAGGCCTCAAGCAGCAGAGTAGACCTCTGGGAGCATGGCAATCCTTCTTCTGTAGTATCCACAGATCTAGGAGTGATCTGAAGAGTAGGACGGAGGGTCCAATTGTTATACCTGGTGCCCACTTTGAAGTGAAAGCAACTAATGGAGTCTTCACCCTATAGATGTGTCTGGAATTTCCTGCCTCCCTGTCCTAGTCCTAGTCTGCCTTCAGGCTCAATAGGCTAGTATGTGTGGGAGCTGAGGCAGTGTCTTTGAAGTCCAAGTGTGACAGGTGACAGCTCCGCTGTCTCATCAAGTCAGGATGGTGCGTGCCGCTATCACTAAGACCCTCTATTGTGTGGCTGTCTGGGAGGAATACACAAAGCGTTACAACAAACAAATGATGGACGGAATGCTGACAATGCAGACATTCTCCCCCAGTCAAGAGAACTGGGTTAAATCCATCGTTCTTTTGCCCACTACGCCACCCCAGTTTAGACATGGCCATATGCAAATCAGTCTTGACCCTGTGCCTCATGGGAACAGTCCAGCCCCAACTGCCAAGCCATGTCTTACCTGGACCGGAATCAAGCATCCTAGGACCGGTTTCTGGCTATCAGCCGTCATAAGCCAGGATAGCTTGACTCCAGTTGCGTAGTGAGCACGGGTCCCACGTCTGGGAATACCCATCCCACTTAGGGCGTAAAGCGTTACAACAAACAAATGATGGACGGAATGCTGACAATGCAGACATTCTCCCCCATTAAACCCAGATCAGTTGACTGGGGGTGAGTGTTTGCAATGTTCAACACTCCGTCCATCATTTCCTTTGGTTTTTGCTTTGTTCGCCATAAGTTGGCAGGGTATGCTCAGACGTGAGTCCCTTGCTCACTTTGCCACTGGATTCAAGCAAGCCTGGCTGAAGACGGCTGAAATGCCAGAAACCGGTCCTAGGAAGCTTGTTTCCGGTCCAGGGAAGACAGGGCTTGGCAGTTCGGGCTGGACTGTTCCCATGAGGCACAGGGTCAGACTGATTTGCATATGGCCATGTCTGAACTGGGGTGGCAGAGTGGGCTAAAGAACAGTGATGGATTAAACCCAGATCAGTTGACTGGGGGTGAGTGTTTGCAATGTTCAACACTCCGTCCATCATTTCCTTTGGTTTTTGCTTTGTTCGCCATAAGTTGGCAGGGTATGCTCAGACGTGAGTCCCTTGCTCACTTTGCCACTGGATTCAAGCAAGCCTGGCTGAAGACGGCTGAAATGCCAGAAACCGGTCCTAGGAAGCTTGTTTCCGGTCCAGGGTAGACAGGGCTTGGCAGTTCGGGCTGGACTGTTCCCATGAGGCACAGGGTCAGACTGATTTGCATATGGCCATGTCTGAACTGGGGTGGCAGAGTGGGCTAAAGAACAGTGATGGATTAAACCCAGATCAGTTGACTGGGGGTGAGTGTTTGCAATGTTCAACACTCCGTCCATCATTTCCTTTGGTTTTTGCTTTGTTCGCCATAAGTTGGCAGGGTATGCTCAGACGTGAGTCCCTTGCTCACTTTGCCACTGGATTCAAGCAAGCCTGGCTGAAGACGGCTGAAATGCCAGAAACCGGTCCTAGGAAGCTTGTTTCCGGTCCAGGGAAGACAGGGCTTGGCAGTTCGGGCTGGACTGTTCCCATGAGGCACAGGGTCAGACTGATTTGCATATGGCCATGTCTGAACTGGGGTGGCAGAGTGGGCTAAAGAACAGTGATGGATTAAACCCAGATCAGTTGACTGGGGGTGAATGTTTGCAATGTTCAACACTCCGTCCATCATTTCCTTTGGTTTTTGCTTTGTTCGCCATAAGTTGGCAGGGTATGCTCAGACGTGAGTCCCTTGCTCACTTTGCCACTGGATTCAAGCAAGCCTGGCTGAAGACGGCTGAAATGCCAGAAACCGGTCCTAGGAAGCTTGTTTCCGGTCCAGGGAAGACAGGGCTTGGCAGTTCGGGCTGGACTGTTCCCATGAGGCACAGGGTCAGACTGATTTGCATATGGCCATGTCTGAACTGGGGTGGCAGAGTGGGCTAAAGAACAGTGATGGATTAAACCCAGATCAGTTGACTGGGGGTGAGTGTTTGCAATGTTCAACACTCCGTCCATCATTTCCTTTTTGGTTTTTGCTTTGTTCGCCATAAGTTGGCAGGGTATGCTCAGACGTGAGTCCCTTGCTCACTTTGCCACTGGATTCAAGCAAGCCTGGCTGAAGACGGCTGAAATGCCAGAAACCGGTCCTAGGAAGCTTGTTTCCGGTCCAGGGAAGACAGGGCTTGGCAGTTCGGGCTGGACTGTTCCCATGAGGCACAGGGTCAGACTGATTTGCATATGGCCATGTCTGAACTGGGGTGGCAGAGTGGGCTAAAGAACAGTTATGGATTAAACCCAGATCAGTTGACTGGGGGTGAGTGTTTGCAATGTTCAACACTCCGTCCATCATTTCCTTTGGTTTTTGCTTTGTTCGCCATAAGTTGGCAGGGTATACTCAGACGTGAGTCCCTTGCTCACTTTGCCACTGTATTCAAGCAAGCCTGGCTGAAGACGGCTGAAATGCCAGAAACCGGTCCTAGGAAGCTTGTTTCCGGTCCAGGGAAGACAGGGCTTGGCAGTTCGGGCTGGACTGTTCCCATGAGGCACAGGGTCAGACTGATTTGCATATGGCCATGTCTGAACTGGGGTGGCAGAGTGGGCTAAAGAACAGTGATGGATTAAACCCAGATCAGTTGACTGGGGGTGAGTGTTTGCAATGTTCAACACTCCGGCCATCATTTCCTTTGGTTTTTGCTTAGGAATACACAAAGGCCAACTACATCTAGTCATGTGACCCAGCAAACAGGCTGCAGGCACCAAATGGTTAGGACAAGAAAATGACTTATAATCCAAATTTACCATTAAAGAGGGTTTGAAATTACAGTTCCTAAGACACCAACCATGAAATTCAGACCTACTCCCAAACAAAAGTTATACCTTATTAAATGTAGTAAGGTAACCAAATGTTATCCTATGGAAGAGGTAGGCCTTGTAATAGTGAAAAACAAATTTGAGAGTTTTCCACTATTAGGATTGATAAAACTTACATCTACAGTGTAACTTTTAATTTGTTAAATACAATGCACCCTGCCCTATGGGTTGTTTGGGGCCTACCCTAGGGGCGACTGCAATGTGTTAAAAAGGAATGTTCGGGCCAGGCAAAAGGTCTATTTTGCCTTGCCTAAATGGTATATAAAAACTGCACACACATGTTGGAATGGCAGGCCTGATACATGTTTTAAAGGGTTACTTAAGTGGGTGGCACAATACGTGCTGCAGGCCTACTAATACCATTTCATTTACCAGCACTGTGTATAGGGGATACCACTTTACTAGGGACTTATAAGTACATTAAATACGATAATTGGGTGTAGGCAAATTTTTCCATGTTTAGAGAGAGCACTTTAACGCTGGTTAGCAGTGATAAAGTGTATAGAGTCCTAAAGCCAACAAAATCAAATTCTGAAAAAAGAATGGGTAAAGGCAACAAGTTAGGGGATGGCCCTGCAGAGAGGGCCAGGTGCAACAGAAAACCATTTGCTGAGGCTCCAAAATACTGTGTGTTTCTACAAAAGGAGAGAGTTGAGAGTTTAGGAATGATTCAGTCACTTTAGCTATCGGAGAAAGCCATGAGACCGGCCAATAGCTAGCATCAGGGGTTTCCATTCACCCGGAACAGTGCAGGAAGACCGAAGCCTGTTACACAGATCATTGATTCACTGATATTTTTATTTTATTTATTTTTTTGCACTTGCTGCAGACATCTGTGTGCCTAGCAACTTTTATTTTTTTATTTAGTTTTTTTTAAGTTACATACCCCCCGTGGTGGTGGGGGAGGGATTAACAATAAACATATTCATACAAACAAATTCCATGAAGATTTACAAAACAAGGATACATTATAGAAAAAAGATTGGAAACAGAATCGTATAGGAGTATAAACAATGAGAGAATAGATAAACAGAGATAGGTTATTAATGTGCTAACCAATCTTGAAAAGGGGCCCAGTTCTTAGCAGCAATTAGACGTTGTCTCCTTCCTTTAAACTTTTGTACAGCAATTTCTAATTTAGACCATGCCAACATCCTAGCCTGCCAATGAGAGAAAGTAGGGGGCTCGGGATTTATCCAAAGGTAAGTAATACAGAGTCTAAAAATTGCCATTGCAATAAACAGAAAGGAATGTATATGTCTCAGAAATCATAGAATATTGATAACCAGTGATTACCATTTCTGCAGAAATTTTAATTGGGGACTGAGTAATCTGTGTAAGAAATGTTTCAATTTGATTGATAAAACGCGACAACTCTGGACAATCATAAAATATATGAAGAGAATCGGCAGCTGGAAGTTTACATCTTGCACATGATGAACTTTTGCCCCCGATAGCAGTCCCCCATCTGACAAGTTTTGCAGGAGTATAATAAAGATTAAACATGGCCATGTAACTTTGAGTACGGAGTGTACCAGAGACCAAAACTGTCCTGGCCAGCTTCAATGGAAGTTTTAGATCATTGGAAGGTACTCCGAATTTAATCGCCCATTTGCTGTTATAATCGAGTAAATCATCTGGGAGTTGAGACAAGAGAGTTTGGTATAGTGTACCAATTTTTGCTTTCCTTTTGACTAATTCAAATATCAACATTTTGTCAAAAAGAGTTTGATTCGATAAGAATTTTTTATCAAGAAAACTTCTGATTTGTAGATATTTAAAAAAATGATTAGACTGTAATTGAAATTTATGTTTCAGAAACTGTCAAGAATTCCTGTCATACAAGGAAAACACGCCCTTATGTAAACAGGAGAGCTGTTACATAACTCAAGGGAAACACGCCCTTATGTAAACAGGAGAGCTGTTACATAACTCAAGGGAAACACGCCCTTATGTAAACAGGAGAGCTGTTACATAACTCAAGGAAACACGCCCTTATGTAAACAGGAGAGCTGTTACATAACTCAAGGAAAACACGCCCTATAAAGGGAGGAACCGGGAGGTACAACGCTGTCGGATATTGTGTTCACACCGACGTACCTGCTTCGTGAAGAGCAGTGTTCCGGAGTGGTGCTCCAGTAAGGCAAGAACGGAGGTAGGTCGAGTCGTTACTCCCTGGGCCGTGTCTTGCCCCATCGTCACCTGTGAAGGACCCGGAAGCTCTACCGGTCAACCATTGAGCTTCGCTTTTTGACTCGGCTGAGTCCAAGCGCAGTGGCGCTTTTGCTGGTTGGAGTCGTAACTCCCAGCCCGACCAGAGACACAGGGACTGCCAGCTGTAACGCACACCAGGAGGTGTTTGCCGCGTTACAGACTCGGAAGTCCACAGGATCGATCGAGCGGCTGCTCTCGGTTCAGTCTTCTTGCTTGTGATTGGGGTATCGGTGACGCATCACCAGGAGGTGACTCCGCGTCCCGGTGCAGTCTGAGGAAGAGGTTGAGCGGCTGCTCCCTTCAGGTAGAGACCCCGGCTGGGTGTTTCCCCGACTCCTCGATTCTCCCCAACACTCTTCGTGCCCCTCACAGCCTACCGATTGGCATTGTCGGCCATTTCATTTCTGCCCTCTGTTGGCATACGCCGGGACCGGCGTATATGCAGAGGACGGTTAGGACCATCCGTGCTGTGGGCTGGTAACGTACTTAGCCTGGAGGATTCCAGTGACTATAACTTGTTTATTCTTTGTATTATATTTGCCTTCATTAAAACAACTAACCCTTCACTAGTGGTTGCGTCCTCATTGTCGTGTCTGTTAAACGATCCTGAGACGTTCAGGGCGTTACAGAAACGAAAAGGAAGCCATCAGGCCGGAGTCAGCGAGGTCCCCGATATCTCTCAGGCCTTGAAGAGCCCAAATAGATACTACACCCTCTTGAAATATCACTGGAAGTAATCCAGAGGCATTCAATGGTGTATAATAATTGAGCTTAGGAATGGAGAAGAGACGACGAACTTTTTGCCAAATCATAAATAAGGCCCATATAACCTTGAATCTCGTTTTTTGAAGTAGCTTGGCTCAAGGATGCGTGTTAATATACCTTTTGTGGCATCACCTAATGCAATTGAATATGTTGATGGCGCCAGATGTGGCGATAACTCCGCAGTCTCCCCTAATAGTGGAAAAGCAAATTGCTGGATCATTGCTGCCCAGTAATAATGAACTAAATTCGGGACTGACCAGCCCCCACGTTCCTGCGGAAGGCAGGTCCATTTATTGGCACGTCTTGGCTTACGGTATGACCATAAAAACCTTTGACAGATCCTTTGTGCTTTTGTTAAAGTAGAGTTCGGGATTAATAACGGAATAGATCTGAACAAATATAAAAATTTTGGGAGGACTAACATTTTAAGGACGTTACAACGCCCAAATAAAGAAAGATGAAGATGATTCAACCGTTCTAGCTTATTGTGAAGCCTATAAATAACAGGTAAATAATTCAGATCAGTGATCTGGTCGACTTCGACCGAGATCTGAATACCTAAATATGATGCCTGTGTACTAATAGGTACCAGGGATGTTGGCATAGCCGATGTTTGCAGGATTTGCGTTTTTTCTATGTTTAGCTTATAGCCCGAAATTGAGCCAAATTGATCTGCTAAAGTCTGCAATGCTGGAAAGGAACTGGTAATATTATCAGTTAATACCACTATGTCGTCGGCATATGCCAATGCCTTATATTCAATACCATGGGCTATAATTGGAGAGATATTTTGAGATTTTTCTATCAAGGAGAGGAAGGGATCAATAAATAAAGCAAAAAGAAGAGGAGAACAGGGGCAGCCTTGTCTGGTGCCCCTGGTAATAGAAAAATAGCTTGATTCATTCCCTGAAATACGAATTTGAGATATATACAGAGATTGTAAAGCCAAAATAAATTCGGGCGTTATACCCTTCCAATGCAAAACGGCCCATAAATACCCCCAGGAGACCCTGTCGAACGCCTTCTCGGCGTCCAACAGGATCACCCCGAGGGAAGAATTTGTCACCTGGGCCCAATCTAAGAGGGCAATGACCCGCCTAATATGATCGGTCGTATCCCTGCCGGGGATGAACCCGTGCTGACGAGTGGAAACTAAGGGAGAAATTATTTGCGCAAATCGAAACGCCAGGATCCTTGAGTAAATTTTACTATCGGTGTTTATTAATGCTATGGGCCGATATGATGCAGGATTTAGTTCATCCTTACCCTTCTTTTTGAATAGTACTATTGTCGACTGCCGCCAGGAGTCGGGGATTACCCCCGTCTGGGCAAGTTGAAAGACTTCCAACATCGACTGCTTAAATAGATGTGAGAAAGTCTTATAAAATTCAAGATGAATGAGGTCGGGTCCCGCTGCTTTACCAGTCGAAAGGGATTTTATAGCAGCCACAATTTCTTCCCAGCTGATGAGTTCAGCAAGTGTTGAATTTTGATCGGAAGTAGCGGTCTGGGTATCGAGTGATTTAAAAAAATGATCCAACTGAATTTGTTGCTGTTGAAGTATATTTGACTCCTCAGTATATAGCGTTGAGTAAAACTCAACAAAAGTATTTAAAACAGCACTTGGTGAATCTTGAATTATACCAAACCGATCTTTAACCTTTAAAATTTGACTAGCTGTTGCCCTTTGTTGTAGACGTTTTGCTAAGACCTTTCCAGAAGCTTCACCCACCTCATACACTGAAGATCGAAATTGGAAGTACTTAGCTGCTATATCCTCATACAGAGGATCTAGGGGGAGATTAGCCTTAGCAAGGGCGACCGCTTTCTGGCTAATTATTAGATCTTCACCACTACGGATGTTGGTACTTAAGTCTAACTCGGCTTGTTGAACTGCTGCTATTCTGTTTTTGAGAGTTTGCTGTTCTGTTTGCCATCGATAAGATGCAAATCTCTTAGTTTCGCCGCGCAAGGCAGCTTTAAAAGTGTCCCAGACTGATCCGACCGATGCAGTGGAGCTATTTATTTTAAAAAACTCTGGGATCCAAACCAACATCCGTTCATGATATAATTTATCGAGCAGTAGTTTCCTATCAAAGGTCCATGACCTAATTTGGTTAAAGGGATGATCCCATGGAAAGCTAAAAACAATGGGATTATGATCAGATATAGTCCGAGGATCGATTTGAACCTTGATGGACCCCAGAACATCAGGAGAGATAAAAACAAAATCAATACGAACCATCTTTTGATGGGGTATTGAATAAAAAGTGAACCCATCATGAGTTGGATGATTAACATGCCATAGGTCTACCAACCTATGTTCAAAAAGTAAGGTACGGAGTGCTTTATAAACCTGGGGCTTCCGCCCAACATAGGCACTATGCTTTATAATATCTAACCGACTAGGAATATTAATATTAAAGTCGCCACAAAAAATTAACGGGTGCGGCCAGGTGGCTAATTCCACATTTAAATCCATCAGGGTCTGCGGGTCATCTAAATTAGATGCATAGATCGAGCATACCGAAAGCAAGGATTTATTAACCAGTAGTTCCACAATTAGCCATCTACCTAAACTATCTTGCTTAAGCTTTTTAACCCGTGCGACCCCAGTTTTTGAGATAATAGCCAAACCCCTGATAGTAGAGGTTTGTCGAGTGCAGGCAACTAAATCATAGCCCAAAAATTTGAGATAGTGACGACTGCCCCAGGGAATATGAGTTTCCTGCAGGCAGATTAAATCCACTTGCATCACCTGTAGCATCTTGTGAAAAATCCTGCGCTTCTTAGGGTTGTTTAGTCCACAAATGTTCCAGGTTGCACATGTCAATCTAGGGCCAGCCATTAATTAAAAAGAAAGATAGATCTGACAAACAATCTGAAACATTATAGAATATATTCCTGATGTTTATCTGGAGAAATAAACAAATAGTTGACATCATCCTACCACAAATATTAACACAAATACTAGCAATGAAACTAATCACCTCTTCAACCCCCCACCACCAAAACACCACCCAGTGCACCCACCTACCCACCCTCCCAACCCCCTGCTGAACACACCCACCCACCCATTTCCCACCCCTACCCCTCTCCCTGCATGCGGAGCACAGGACCAGAGCCCTTGTGATGGTTGATTAAGCGTCAACCCACGCTCCGCTGGGCCAATAATTTCAACTCTATATGTACGAGATGAGGAATGATCCTAATATCATTGAGAAAGAAAAAAAGATTATTTTTTTTAATATATAAGCAGATCCTTCCCCAAAAAAGAAAGAAACCCCATTCTGAACAGCATCTACCCCGAATTGTAAAAAGAAACAAGACATAGCTGAAGAAGTACGACTACATTGAGTCCAAAAATTCCTTGGCAGCTATTTCAGAGAAAAAAAACTTTGTATGACCTTTGTATATCACTTTTATCTTCGCTGGAAAGAGCAGAAATGCCTGAGCCCCCTTCGCCTGGAACAAAGGGATCTGCTGACGTAGATACCAACGGCGTTCAACTGTCTCTGCAACAAGATCGGGGCGAACAAAGAATTGACAGCCCTTGGCGGATCGCTTTTTATTAGGTCTGGCTAAGTCAAAAATACGTTCACGAGCAAGAAAATTATTAAAGCAGACCAGGATAGCACGAGGATAAGAGTTATTAGCACTAAGAGAGGATTGCTTCTTCTTTGTAAGTGGGAAGCGATGCGCTCTCTGGATCTCTAGATTCCAGTTCCATTGTGTAACCTCTGGAAAGGCATCTGTAAAGAGCTCCACTATGAATTTTCGGACATCATCACCCTCCAGATTTTCCTCTACCCCTAAAACGCGCAGATTATTCCTTCTAGCGCGATTCTCGAGATCTGAGAGTTTCCATATGATGTCTTTGCGCTGTTCTTTGACCTCGATAACTAAATCTTTTTGTGCTACTACAGCATCTTCAAGGGCAGAAATTTGTTCCTCAGCTTCCGCAACCCCTGCGGTGGTCTCAGCAGATGACTTAATGACACGACGGAGGGAATTTTGCAGCTTGCGACAAACAGATTGTGTACGTAAATTCTTTTGCTTGGTTGCCTCTCTATGCTGCATTATTGTGCGATATATTGTCAACAGAGAGATTTCTTCTGGTGTCTCGAAAGAGCCCCCTCCACTGTAATTAAGGGGTGCCTGCACAGTAGCCTGAGATTGATCCTCTCGGGGATTGTCATGTGAACTATTTTGATGAAAAGCCTTAGAGCCAGGGGCTTTACGGACCGTGCCAGCAACCAACTCCTTTGAGGTCTCGCTTAATCGCCAGTCTGCGGCATCGCTATCATAATCTGACCATTGGAAATCAGGATCGTCCTCTTCACCAGACAAAGAGTGGTCAGATACAGAGTAAAATGTTTCTGTTGGCTCACTAACTACAGACCCCCCAGCATTATGAGGGAATTCTGTAGAAAGCCCCGGGGTAATAGCATGAGGAAGTGTATTGGAGGGTAGAACTACATTACCCATAATGCACTGGTCTGGAGCTGGGACAGATACAACAACAAGAGGACTAGAAATCGAAGCTTCTTTTTGAGAGGTATTTAATTTTTTAAGTCCAAGCGGGTCCGCAGAGGCTGCTATATGCATAGAACTTGGCGGAGTATGAGGGAGAGAGACATTTGTACTTAACGAGGAAGTATTTTGTGAGGTATCAGAGCAGGTAACAGAGACCGGAATGGCAACAGTAGCGTCAGACGGGCTTAAAGATACAGTCTTCTCCCTGGCTCCGAGCTTAACAAAGATGTCATAATAATATCAAAAATGGGGTAACCCAGTATCCCTCAGAACCTGGGCAGATTATCAAAATAGTACAAACGGTTCTGTCGGGTAAACAATATTACTTTTAGAAAAAACCTTCATTTGTTTGCATATACGAACACACATAGAAACCATAAGTAGTTTTCAAAACAGCTTTATGAATTGCATCATTCATAGATAACTAATTGTAATGGCTGTCAAAGTGTGAAACACAGTTGTGACAAAGTGACATAAAGTGCTCAGTGCTGTGGTGAAAAGTGCATAATATATACAGTGTGATTTTTGGAGGTATTAATAATTTACAGAGGCCAGTTAAGCGAATATTCGAAACAATCTGCAGATGGATTGAATGAGTCTTTTATGCAGAGTATTTCCAACTGATCCTTGACCAAATGTCGACGTTTCAACCCTAGGTAGCGTAATTCGCTAGTCAATACGGGTCTTCATCAGGACAGGGAGTGACAGCCTATAAAATAGTAAGGAGTTATGGTCAGGTGTGTTCGAGAGACTGAATGCCGTTTAAATTGGTGCATGCAGGGTGAAGACTCACCAAAAAGGAAGCCCAATGTAACTTGTGGGGCGGTATGTGAAGAGAGGCAGACAGGTGCAGTGGTATCCTGTACAACCTGGCTAGGAATCAATTAAAAAGATTTAGTATTGGTCTTATAATGGCTGTCAAAAATGATCGCATTATAGAAGAGACACTTGTAAACTCACTTGGTGGGTAGGTGAATTCTTTCTCATAAATGGTTGACGTCGAATCGTTAGATAATTGAATTAAACGACCCGCGTAAGGGATTAGTCCAGGACTGAAATTACGTGAGGATAGACAAGGTTTTGTCCTCAGGAGGAACGAATCACTGTGGGAATAGAATAAATAAAGGAACTCAGTCAAGATTTAAAAGTTTAAAAAGGACTAGGCGTCTAATTGAGGGGAGACAAGGGTAAAGCGCATGAAGATCTCAACTCACCGAAGTCAGCGTGGCCTAGAGCAATTACTTGATGCTCAGTAGCGCGCAGGCAAGCGTCCTGTCTTTCGCGAAGGCTGTCAGCGAATGTGTGACAGACGCTGTCAGTTAATATTGAGGAAGGGGGCGCGTTGTGAGTGGCGCGTGCGGCCGCGTCATGTATTGGTTGCTAAGAGACGCTCGTGACGCAGACATCAGAGAGCCTGAATACTGGTTCGCTGTGGTGAGGGATCCGGATTGGATAGAATGTCCGTTGCTGGAGCAACGACGTGAGCGTTCGTTGCTAAGGACCCCAGTGTATGCAATCAGACTATTGGCTAGGACAACGACGTCAACGACGTCAAGCTTTCGTTACCGGACCATCCAAGCGCGAACAGCTGATTATTGAGGGCGGTCTAGTGAAGACTCGCACGGTGTTTTAATTAGTCAGGGATTGTCAATATGGAGTT
The DNA here is from genome assembly GCF_964204655.1 of Triturus cristatus. Lineage (NCBI taxonomy): Eukaryota > Metazoa > Chordata > Amphibia > Caudata > Salamandridae > Triturus > Triturus cristatus. The sequence continues at coordinate 962,988,372 of NC_140580.1, forward strand.
CATTATAAACCCTCTTTGGTTTCAACCCAATCAATTAGTCCCAGCTACTAGACACTTATCGCATGTGTCTTGTCTCTCCAAGTCCTGCGGGAAAGGAATCTAAGTGATTCAGATTGGTGTTAGAAATGAAACTTGCGGGATGGCACAGTAAGGATTTTTCTACACGTAATCAAATCATGCACACAAATCACGTATTAGAAGCATTAGTAAAACAGATGAAATAAGGATTTAACACCTTATCTATCAATATGCCAAGGACCTTTCAGCAAGCATTTTCATATCACGCATATAATTTCTATTAAGAAGTTTTGAAGTATTGTGATTATGCACATTGATTCAGAAGTAAAAGGTCAACAAATAACAGGTGATTTCTAACAGAGGAATCTGAGACATATCTAGAATGTGTTGATCACGTTTTTGAAGCATTTGCTGAGTAGATGAGTAAAAGAATTAGAAACCTTATATATTGGTGTGCCAAAGACCTTTCTGCAAGCATTTTAAGCATACAATTCAAATATTAAAATTAAAGTATTGTATTGTTGTACATTATTTCAAAAGTGGGAAGTCAACAAATTGCAGGTGATTTTTAACACAGGAGTCTATGCTACTTATTCTGAGACATATATGAGTACCTCATCTTTACAGCCTAGTCTATGTCAAAGTATGGCACAGCGTGGTCTGTGTTAAAATCGGCAAGCAAGAGCATGCACGAGGAAATCATGTTACAGTTGTTAAAAGTCACTGTATTGTAGATCCTGTAGTGGAACAATAATGGAGATTTTTTAAAACTATAGTTGCCCCATCTGTCTTGCAGTCTCCTCGTTTTCGTTCAACCCGGTCTGTACCGAGTTGAGCAAATGGATCCATCTACATTCTTTGTAGTTTAAGGTCCCAGAAATTGCACCTCCTCTAACATTAGGGCTAACCTTCTCTAGGATCCACCATTTGATGCTGTCTGGAGGGTGATTGTGTGTCACAAAATGCTCGACCATAGGCGCACCTTGCACTTTGCACCTAATCCTGCTAGTATGCTGGAGAATTCTAGCCTTTGCTTTTTGGATAGTTTGTCCTACATAGATAAGGCCACAGGGACAGAGAATGGCATAGACAACCTGCGAGCTGTTGCAATTAGTGAAGTGGGGCAATTTGTATGTTTTGTTCTCATAAGTGAAGCTGTTCCCCTCTTGGCAGAGGTCGCATGCTTTACATTGCCCACATTTATGGTGTCCCGACACCGGTGGTAGTCCAAAATAGTTCCTCAAATCAGGTTGTTTGGGTGGTTCAAGAAACGCTCGTACTAGCGAGTCTTTGATATTTTTGCCCCGCTTGAATGCAAAGATGGGGTCTTGCTGGGTCATCAGTTCACTCGCTACCAGGTTCCAGTACTTCTTCACGATTTTTTTGATGTCATTACTCTTGGTATTGAATGTTGTGACACAAACGATGTTGTTGTTTTTGGTGTCTTTAGTTTTGACTTCCAACAGCTGTTCTCGTGGACAGTACCAAGCACGTTTTTTTGCTCTTTTCAGCAGACCCATGGGGTAACCTCTTTCCCTCAGACGGTTTGTGAGGACATCAGATTCTTTAAAGTAGTCCACTCTACGAGTACAGTTTCTTCTTAGTCTTAGGTATTGTCCGTAGGGCAAATTGTCTCTCAGATTACGGGGATGGTGTGAGTTGTATCTTAGTAGTGTATTTCTCTCCAGGGGCTTGCGATAAAGATCACAGTACAAGAGCCCTTCCTCCACTCGAAAAGTCAGATCCAGGAAATCTATTGACTCGTTGTTACTAGTCATAGTAAATTGAATGTCGTTAGACCTGGCATTGAGCCACTCATGGAAGTTATTCAGCTCCATGCTGTCGCCGGACCACACCATGATGACATCGTCAATATAACGTTTCCATACTGCAATCTGGTTGAGAAATGGATTTTGGTGACTGTATAGATGTTCCTCTTCGTAGTTGTCCATAAAGATATTCGCCAAGCTCGGCGCATATGTGGCTCCCATCGCCACTCCTTTACACTGGTAGTAGAAATGTTTCTGAAAGATAAAATAGTTCTTTTTCATTGCGATCTCTAAGAGTGTGATCAAGAAATCGGTCGGGATCCAGTGGGGTCTATCTCGTTCATCCAAGGTGGTTCTGATAACTTCCAATGCTTTGTCTTGAGGGATTGAGGTATATAGTGAAGAGACATCCATTGTAACAAGTAGTTGTGTTTGTTGATCGAATTCCTGCCCCTCCAAAAGTTGAATAATGTGCATAGTGTCTCTCACAAATGATTTAGTCTTGGGGACACGCGGTTGCAAGAAATGGTCAATACATTTGTTCAGTGGTTCCAAGATTGACCTGCAACCAGAGACAATTGGTCTGCCTGGTGGTTTCACTAGTCGCTTGTGCACCTTTGGTAACGTGTAGATTGTAGGGATACGAGGTTCTCTGTTATTTAGGAAATCATGTTCGTGTTTGCTCAGGAAACCACAGTCCAGTCCGTGTTTGGTCACCTGTTGAATCAATGATTGTATAGTCGGTGTTGGATCTTTTCTGATTAGTTGGTAACTTTCTGAATCTCCTAGTTGGAGTTCAATTTCATCCACATAATCCTTGGTGTTCTGTAGTACCACAGCTCCACCCTTGTCTGCTGCTTTGATAACGATTGAGTCGTTGCAGCTCAGGGAACGCAGTGCCTGCTTTTCTTCCTTGTCGATGTTGAATTGTATGTATTTTCTCTCATCTAAAAGTTGCATGGTCTCATGGAGAACAATCTTTTCAAATGCTAGTATTTTCTCACTCATTTGGTAAGCATTTGGGGTAAAGGTGGAGGCAGGCCTAAAGTTCGTCGCCGATGGTACTGGGTTGAAAGAATTTTTGCTAAAGTAATATCTCAGCCTGATTTTGCGAAAGAATTGTTGGAGCTCCAGTTTTACTTGAAATGAGTCAGGTATAACAGTAGGCACAAAGGACAATCCTTTAATGAGAACATTTCTCTCAGCATCAGTCAAGTTATGTGTTGACAAATTAATTATTGGTTCTCTGTGGTCAGTTGTAATGAGCCTATTTAAACATTCAATCTGGTTCGTTGGGCCAGTAGTCTCAGATATAGATCTCACTAGTGCTGCGGTATCTTCCGTATCCGTATTGCCAACCATGGCTGTCTGGGGTACTCCGATGTCAATGCTCTGTTCAGCGGCAATACTCATCGTATTCTGATGTGTCCTTTCATTCTCTGTTCTCAGATTGATGTTATTGGAGTTGGGTAACCCAGCTTCGTTGTGCATGTTATCGATGTTGTTCCAGACACTCAGTATCTGAATGTTAGCACTGTTTTTCTGGTTTTCAATGCTGGTCAAAGTACTCTGTATTTGGATGTTGGTCAAAGTGCTCTGTGTCTGGATGTTCGCACTAATTCTCCGATTCTTTACCACCTGTAGGTTTGTCTCCGGGTGGAGATTTCCCCGTGTGTTTCCGGTTGGTAGAAGCGAACACGTGATGTTCCTTGTTGCGTATTCCTGCCTCTGTTCCAACTCCTTGGTCTTTCCCAATTCTGTGCTCTGCCCCCACCCCTGTTGGTTTGGCGGTAGCCTTCCCCTAAAAAATTGGGGCCCTGATTAGCTTGGTTACCTTGATAACTAGTGGAGGGTCTGTCTAAATCTGTGTCTGAGCCACTACCAAATGAAGAATCTGAGAATGTTTTGAATCTCCTAGGGCCCTGTCTGCTTTTATTCGAGAAGAAACCTTGACTGTCTTGCTGGTAATTGTCGTCCGATAAGTAGGGATAAGGTGTTAAATCCTTATTTCATCTGTTTTACTAATGCTTCTAATACGTGATTTGTGTGCATGATTTGATTACGTGTAGAAAAATCCTTACTGTGCCATCCCGCAAGTTTCATTTCTAACACCAATCTGAATCACTTAGATTCCTTTCCCGCAGGACTTGGAGAGACAAGACACATGCGATAAGTGTCTAGTAGCTGGGACTAATTGATTGGGTTGAAACCAAAGAGGGTTTATAATGAACTCCATATTGACAATCCCTCACTAGACCGCCCTCAATAATCAGCTGTTCGCGCTTGGATGGTCCGGTAACGAAAGCTTGACGTCGTTGTCCTAGCCAATAGTCTGATTGCATACACTGGGGTCCTTAGCAACGAACGCTCACGTCGTTGCTCCAGCAACGGACATTCTATCCAATCCGGATCCCTCACCACAGCGAACCAGTATTCAGGCTCTCTGATGTCTGCGTCACGAGCGTCTCTTAGCAACCAATACATGACGCGGCCGCACGCGCCACTCACAACGCGCCCCCTTCCTCAATATTAACTGACAGCGTCTGTCACACATTCGCTGACAGCCTTCGCGAAAGACAGGACGCTTGCCTGCGCGCTACTGAGCATCAAGTAATTGCTCTAGGCCACGCTGACTTCGGTGAGTTGAGATCTTCATGCGCTTTACCCTTGTCTCCCCTCAATTAGACGCCTAGTCCTTTTTAAACTTTTAAATCTTGACTGAGTTCCTTTATTTATTCTATTCCCACAGTGATTCGTTCCTCCTGAGGACAAAACCTTGTCTATCCTCACGTAATTTCAGTCCTGGACTAATCCCTTACGCGGGTCGTTTAATTCCATTATCTAACGATTCGACGTCAACCATTTATGAGAAAGAATTCACCTACCCACCAAGTGAGTTTACAAGTGTCTCTTCTATAATGCGATCATTTTTGACAGCCATTATAAGACCAATACTAAATCTTTTTAATTGATTCCTAGCCAGGTTGTACAGGATACCACTGCACCTGTCTGCCTCTCTTCACATACCGCCCCACAAGTTACATTGGGCTTCCTTTTTGGTGAGTCTTCACCCTGCATGCACCAATTTAAACGGCATTCAGTCTCTCGAACACACCTGACCATAACTCCTTACTATTTTATAGGCTGTCACTCCCTGTCCTGATGAAGACCCGTATTGACTAGCGAATTACGCTACCTAGGGTTGAAACGTCGACATTTGGTCAAGGATCAGTTGGAAATACTCTGCATAAAAGACTCATTCAATCCATCTGCAGATTGTTTCGAATATTCGCTTAACTGGCCTCTGTAAATTATTAATACCTCCAAAAATCACACTGTATATATTATGCACTTTTCACCACAGCACTGAGCACTTTATGTCACTTTGTCACAACTGTGTTTCACACTTTGACAGCCATTACAATTAGTTATCTATGAATGATGCAATTCATAAAGCTGTTTTGAAAACTACTTATGGTTTCTATGTGTGTTCGTATATGCAAACAAATGAAGGTTTTTTCTAAAAGTAATATTGTTTACCCGACAGAACCGTTTGTACTATTTTGATAACAAAGATGTCAGGCAGTGTCTGCCCCTTACAAGATGCTGAAGAAATAGCAGTTACGGCTGGTTGATCATGAAGAGGGGTTTTATCCGCCATCAGTGCTCGTGCTTTCCGGAGGCCCCGGAATCTTTCGTGTCCGCATCCAGCGGGATACGAGTGGAGCTATGAGGTTTCAGTATTTTGGAAGCAGCTTTCGGTGGCATCTCCGGCGTCAAAGAGGAAATTAGAGAGAATGCACAGTTTTTAGATAAAGAAAGCCACGTTGGGGACGCCACACAGGATACACAGGGATCCGAACGCCAAACAACCACTGCAGTGTTGATGAGAGGGCAAGTCTGACAGTATCCAGGTGAGGGACAAAGGCCATGAGTAGTTGTAATATCCTTTTCTTATCGTGTCTCTGAATTTCCCGGCATATTCAATTTCTTCGGAGTAGACGCCGTCAGTCAGGGGTCCGATATGGTCCGGCGGAGCTTGACGCTGCCTCACTCGGCCGAGATCACGGCCGCCATCTTGCTCTCATTGATTCACTGATATGATGAGATTTTAGTCTGAGGAATTTTACAGGGCAGTGTCTAAAGGGGAAGGAGAAGAGCTAGGTGGGGTCTCACCTACCTGTGTGATTGAGTGGAATGTTCTTCTGGCTCTCCCAAAGGCAGAAGGCATCTGACATGCCACCATCCTCGGAACACCTGGAGCCACTAAAAGTAAATCAAGTAGCTATGGGGATATCGAAAGGGCTGTGTCAAGTTCAAATACAAACCCACATCACTAAGCATTCAGTCATCACAAATGCTCTTCAATAACACACTACTCTCTTAAATATGTTAAATCGAACTTCCAAAACGAATCTTCGAAGAAAAATGATACATTCCATGCCTTAATTAGACTTTGGGACTGTGCAAGCTCTTGTTCTTTCTCAACCCGGTATGCAATGCAGTCATTCTATACTGGCTGGCCCATATGGTACCAAAATCTCAAATCATCGTGTCTTATTGAGTCTTAAGTATCATTTACAAAACTATTGCTGAGTTCCGGAGCTTGAGCTTCCAACTTTCTGCTTCTTGCTTTTTCACTTCACCCTTTCCTAAATCAGTGATGAGTTGCGGAAAGGTGGTGGTAAAGGCTGATTAGCGTGGAGCCCCCAGGGGCTGCAGGGCTGAAGCCAATAGTGCCCGGTGCTACTAATAGCAGCGATGCTACAGATGTCCCTAATGGGGATGCTTGCAAGGCCCCTAAATGTATGCCTTTGGCTGGTAAAAGGTGCACGGAAATCAGATCAGGTCACCCCCATTCTGAGAGATATCTGCTGGCTCCCCTTGTTAGCCATAAATACTCTTCTTTAAAATAGAGAGTATCTGCCATGCAGCCCTCAATCTTGGCCTTCCTGTCTAAAGGATAATGTGTGCATCTCAGGAAGAATGAGAGGCAGCGAGAGCAAATCTCGCTTACTCCTTGAAATCCCAGATGGAAAAAGATGAACTTGAATTCTTGAGGCTGTGGTGAGCCAGAAAGCAAATCCTCCCTACCTCCTCTTCAGCTCATGTGCATTGCTTTCTCTGTCATTTTCCATTTCGTTGAATGCTATACGAGCAGATATGAATCATCGTGCAGCGGATCCCTGCAGAGTGGGCTATGCATGACTGTGAAGAGGAAATCGACCCTTTTCTGACCCCTCTTCTGCACAGCACTTGGAATGAGAACCACCCACCACTTCCACGGACATGCAAAATGGAGGCACATGCTTGCCTCAACACTCAGGCGCTAAAATCCCCATGGATCTGCTTTGGACACACCCTCGATCAGGAACATTTAAGGATTTTAGGGGGCTCTGTTCAGAATAGCTTTGAATACATGGCCCAATTTCAGCTCTTTCATGCCCTCTTTGGCAAGGACACTCACAGTGCACAGGCACGCTCGTCCAAATTCTAAACGTGTGTGAGTTCACTATTGTAACACAACAGCAGCTCAAAGTTATTACTGCAAATAATATTTGGGGCATCCTCTCATTTCTCATATGTAAGTCCTGTTTTAAAAAAATATATGTATCTATTATAGACGTTGTTTGAAACATTAACACAACATTTCTCTGCAAAATGTATGTAAAGGACTCACATATCATTCACATTAAACATGAATTAAAGGAAAGTGTGATTAAAACAATTTGTTTAGGATGTATTTAAGGCAATCAAGGCAAGACTCTCTGCTGTGCAGAACTGGGTCTATCAGGGGCCCCTGAAAAGTTGGGGGCCGGGACCAGAACCCCCCTTGGGTCCCTCTCTACTCAGTACAAAGGCAGGTGGTCCCCGACAACAGCGGGCATTGCCTTTCATTAAATACGGGCTCACTCACCCACCCCCGGAACTCAATGAAGTACTTTGGATGCCCAGCGAATGTACTTCCTCTTGGTACCTGGCACGATATTGATCTAATAAATACAAACCCTTCTTGCTCACTCATATTGTAGGAATCCATAGTCACCAAGTAGGAGTGGTCCATCCAGTTTGTGAGTCTGGCCTCTAAGTAGAAAGTAGAAACCAATAACGTTCTTAGGCTTTTTCTGACCTCTGTAATGTCCACAAGTGACGTAGCTAGTGGGCACTGCTAACTCTCAGAGGTATGAAGGCAGGGGGATGATCCACGTGTTCACCCGCAGCGCAGGTGTGTTGGTGCGGTCCAGCGGTTACGTGGACTGCAATAAAAGGAGGCTCGGCCAGGAGAGGGGCAGGGATACAGCATGCGCCGTAGCCGAGTTCACGTCACCAGTGGGTCCGTGTCCTAAGTTACCCTAGGCCTGCCGACGCCCATTCCGTGCGCAGCACGTGTATGTACCGCGCTTCCAGCCTTTAGCACCTTGCAAGTTCTCAGGCAAATACAGACAAATGTCCACTGGCAAAACCAGGAAGCACACGACACCTTGTGAAAAAAATGCCGGACCAAAAATAAAAGCAAGGCAAATAAGGCGTGGGCAGGGCCCGCTCGTTACAGCGCGTGAACGCAGCCTCTCGCCTAGCAGAGGCTTCTGCAGCCAGCGCAAGAAATACCTTGTTGACAGGGTTGTCCTTTTTATTGCTGGAGGAACACACGCTTTATTACATTTCGGATATCCGATTGTAGGAGAGGGCACTTACTATGCGATAATGACCGTGGCAGGACAGATCGATATTCCCAGACGTGGGACCCGTGCTCACTACGCCACTGGAGTCAAGCTATCCTGGCTGATGACGGCTGATAGCCAGAAACCGGTCCTAGGATGCTTGATTCCGGTCCAGGGAAGACATGGCTTGGCAGTTCGGGCTGGACTGTTCCCATGAGGCACAGGGTCAAGACTGATTTGCATATGGCCATGTCTGAACTGGGGTGGCGTAGTGGGCAAAAGAACGATGGATTTAACCCAGATCTCTTGACTGGGGGAGAATGTCTGCATTGTCAGCATTCCGTCCATCATTTGTTTGATGTAACGCTTTTCGCCCTAAGTGGGATGGGTATTCCCAGACGTGGGACCCGTGCTCACTACGCCACTGGAGTCAAGCTATCCTGGCTGATGACGGCTGATAGCCAGAAACCGGTCCTAGGATGCTTGATTCCCGTCCAGGGAAGACATGGCTTGGCAGTTCGGGCTGGACTGTTCCCATGAGGCACAGGGTCAAGACTGATTTGCATATGGCCATGTCTGAACTGGGGTGGCGTAGTGGGCAAAAGAACGATGGATTTAACCCAGATCTCTTGACTGGGGGAGAATGTCTACATTGTCAGCATTCCGTCCATCATTTGTTTGTTGTAACGCTTTTCGCCCTAAGTGGGATGGGTATTCCCAGACGTGGGACCCGTGCTCACTACGCCACTGGAGTCAAGCTATCCTGGCTGATGACGGCTGATAGCCAGAAACCGGTCCTAGGATGCTTGATTCCGGTCCAGGGAAGACATGGCTTGGCAGTTCGAGCTGGACTGTTCCCATGAGGCACAGGGTCAAGACTGATTTGCATATGGCCATGTCTGAACTGGGGTGGCGTAGTGGGCAAAAGAACGATGGATTTAACCCAGATCTCTTGACTGGGGGAGAATGTCTGCATTGTCAGCATTCCGTCCATCATTTGTTTGTTGTAACGCTTTTCGCCCTAAGTGGGATGGGTATTCCCAGACGTGGGACCCGTGCTCACTACGCCACTGGAGTCAAGCTATCCTGGCTGATGACGGCTGATAGCCAGAAACCGGTCCTAGGATGCTTGATTCCGGTCCAGGGAAGACATGGCTTGGCAGTTCGGGCTGGACTGTTCCCATGAGGCACAGGGTCAAGACTGATTTGCATATGGCCATGTCTGAACTGGGGTGGCGTAGTGGGCAAAAGAACGATGGATTTAACCCAGATCTCTTGACTGGGGGAGAATGTCTGCATTGTCAGCATTCCGTCCATAATTTGTTTGTTGTAACGCTTTTCGCCCTAAGTGGGATGGGTTTTCCCAGACGTGGGACCCGTGCTCACTACGCCACTGGAGTCAAGCTATCCTGGCTGATGACGGCTGATAGCCAGAAACCGGTCCTAGGATGCTTGATTCCGGTCCAGGGAAGACATGGCTTGGCAGTTCGGGCTGGACTGTTCCCATGAGGCACAGGGTCAAGACTGATTTGCATATGGCCATGTCTGAACTGGGGTGGCGTAGTGGGCAAAAGAACGATGGATTTAACCCAGATCTCTTGACTGGGGGAGAATGTCTGCATTGTCAGCATTCCGTCCATCATTTGTTTGTTGTAACGCTTTTCGCCCTAAGTGGGATGGGTATTCCCAGAAGTGGGACCCGTGCTCACTACGCCACTGGAGTCAAGCTATCCTGGCTGATGACGGCGGATAGCCAGAAACCGGTCCTAGGATGCTTGATTCCGGTCCAGGGAAGACATGGCTTGGCAGTTCGGGCTGGACTGTTCCCATGAGGCACAGGGTCAAGACTGATTTGCATATGGCCATGTCTGAACTGGGGTGGCGTAGTGGGCAAAAGAACGATGGATTTAACCCAGATCTCTTGACTGGGGGAGAATGTCTGCATTGTCAGCATTCCGTCCATCATTTGTTTGTTGTAACGCTTTTCGCCCTAAGTGGGATGGGTATTCCCAGACGTGGGACCCGTGCTCACTACGCCACTGGAGTCAAGCTATCCTGGCTGATGACGGCTGATAGCCAGAAACCGGTCCTTGGATGCTTGATTCCGGTCCAGGGAAGACATGGCTTGGCAGTTCGGGCTGGACTGTTCCCATGAGGCACAGGGTCAAGACTGATTTGCATATGGCCATGTCTGAACTGGGGTGGCGTAGTGGGCAAAAGAACGATGGATTTAACCCAGATCTCTTGACTGGGGGAGAATGTCTGCATTGTCAGCATTCCGTCCATCATTTGTTTGTTGCAAAGCTTTTCGCCCTAAGTGGGATGGGTATTCCCAGACGTGGGACCCGTGCTCACTACGCCACTGGAGTCAAGCTATCCTGGCTGATGACGGCTGATAGCCAGAAACCGGTCCTAGGATGCTTGATTCCGGTCCAGGGAAGACATGGCTTGGCAGTTCGGGCTGGACTGTTCCCATGAGGCACAGGGTCAAGACTGATTTGCATATGGCCATGTCTGAACTGGGGTGGCGTAGTGGGCAAAAGAACGATGGATTTAACCCAGATCTCTTGACTGGGGGAGAATGTATGCATTGTCAGCATTCCGTCCATCATTTGTTTGTTGTAACGCTTTTCGCCCTAAGTGGGATGGGTATTCCCAGACGTGGGACTCGTGCTCACTACGCCACTGGAGTCAAGCTATCCTGGCTGATGACGGCTGATAGCCAGAAACTGGTCCTAGGATGCTTGATTCCGGTCCAGGGAAGACATGGCTTGGCAGTTCGGCCTGGACTGTTCCCATGAGGCACAGGGTCAAGACTGATTTGCATATGGCCATGTCTGAACTGGGGTGGCGTAGTGGGCAAAAGAACGATGGATTTAACCCAGATCTCTTGACTGGGGGAGAATGTCTGCATTGTCAGCATTCCGTCCATCATTTGTTTGTTGTAACGCTTTTCGCCCTAAGTGGGATGGGTATTCCCAGACGTGGGACCCGTGCTCACTACGCCACTGGAGTCAAGCTATCCTGGCTGATGACGGCTGATAGCCAGAAACCGGTCCTAGGATGCTTGATTCCGGTCCAGGGAAGACATGGCTTGGCAGTTCGGGCTGGACTGTTCTCATGAGGCACAGGGTCAAGACTGATTTGCATATGGCCATGTCTGAACTGGGGTGGCGTAGTGGGCAAAAGAACGATGGATTTAACCCAGATCTCTTGACTGGGGGAGAATGTCTGCATTGTCAGCATTCCGTCCATCATTTGTTTGTTGTAACGCTTTTCGCCCTAAGTGGGATGGGTATTCCCAGACGTGGGACCCGTGCTCACTACGCCACTGGAGTCAGCTATCCTGGCTGATGACGGCTGATAGCCAGAAACCGGTCCTAGGATGCTTGATTCCGGTCCAGGAAAGACATGGCTTGGCAGTTCGGGCTGGACTGTTCCCATGAGGCACAGGGTCAAGACTGATTTGCATATGGCCATGTCTGAACTGGGGTGGCGTAGTGGGCAAAAGAACGATGGATTTAACCCAGATCTCTTGACTGGGGGAGAATGTCTGCATTGTCAGCATTCCGTCCATCATTTGTTTGTTGTAACGCTTTTCGCCCTAAGTGGGATGGGTATTCCCAGACGTGGGACCCGTGCTCACTACGCCACTGGAGTCAAGCTATCCTGGCTGATGACGGCTGATAGCCAGAAACCGGTCCTAGGATGCTTGATTCCGGTCCAGGGAAGACATGGCTTGGCAGTTCGGGCTGATCTGTTCCCATGAGGCACAGGGTCAAGACTGATTTGCATATGGCCATGTCTGAACTGGGGTGGCGTAGTGGGCAAAAGAACGATGGATTTAACCCAGATCTCTTGACTGGGGGAGAATGTCTGCATTGTCAGCATTCCGTCCATCATTTGTTTGTTGTAACGCTTTTCGCCCTAAGTGGGATGGGTATTCCCAGACGTGGGACCCGTGCTCACTACGCCACTGGAGTCAAGCTATCCTGGCTGATGACGGCTGATAGCCAGAAACCGGTCCTAGGATGCTTGATTCCGGTCCAGGGAAGACATGGCTTGGCAGTTCGGGCTGGACTGTTCCCATGAGGCACAGGGTCAAGACTGATTTGCATATGGCCATGTCTGAACTGGGGTGGCGTAGTGGGCAAAAGAACGATGGATTTAACCCAGATCTCTTGACTGGGGGAGAATGTCTGCATTGTCAGCATTCCGTCCATCATTTGTTTGTTGTAACGCTTTTCGCCCTAAGTGGGATGGGTATTCCCAGACGTGGGACCCGTGCTCACTACGCCACTGGAGTCAAGCTATCCTGGCTGATGACGGCTGATAGCCAGAAACCGGTCCTAGGATGCTTGATTCCGGTCCAGGGAAGACATGGCTTGGCAGTTCGGGCTGGACTGTTCCCATGAGGCACAGGGTCAAGACTGATTTGCATATGGCCATGTCTGAACTGGGGTGGCGTAGTGGGCAAAAGAACGATGGATTTAACCCAGATCTCTTGACTGGGGGAGAATGTCTGCATTGTCAGCATTCCGTCCATCATTTGTTTGTTGTAACGCTTTTCGCCCTAAGTGGGATGGGTATTCCCAGACGTGGGACCCGTGCTCACTACGCCACTGGAGTCAAGCTATCCTGGCTGATGACGGCTGATAGCCAGAAACCGGTCCTAGGATGCTTGATTCCGGTCCAGGGAAGACATGGCTTGGCAGTTCGGGCTGGACTGTTCCCATGAGGCACAGGGTCAAGACTGATTTGCATATGGCCATGTCTGAACTGGGGTGGCGTAGTGGGCAAAAGAACGATGGATTTAACCTAGATCTCTTGACTGGGGAAGAATGTCTGCATTGTCAGCATTCCGTCCATCATTTGTTTGTTGTAACGCTTTTCGCCCTAAGTGGGATGGGTATTCCCAGACGTGGGACCCGTGCTCACTACGCCACTGGAGTCAAGCTATCCTGGCTGATGACGGCTGATAGCCAGAAACCGGTCCTAGGATGCTTGATTCCGGTCCAGGGAAGACATGGCTTGGCAGTTCGGGCTGGACTGTTCCCATGAGGCACAGGGTCAAGACTGATTTGCATATGGCCATGTCTGAACTGGGGTGGCGTAGTGGGCTAAAGAACGATGGATTTAACCCAGATCTCTTGACTGGGGGAGAATGTCTGCATTGTCAGCATTCCGTCCATCATTTGTTTGTTGTAACGCTTTTCGCCCTAAGTGGGATGGGTATTCCCAGACGTGGGACCCGTGCTCACTACGCCACTGGAGTTAAGCTATCCTGGCTGATGACGGCTGATAGCCAGAAACCGGTCCTAGGATGCTTGATTCCGGTCCAGGGAAGACATGGCTTGGCAGTTCGGGCTGGACTGTTCCCATGAGGCACAGGGTCAAGACTGATTTGCATATGGCCATGTCTGAACTGGGGTGGCGTAGTGGGCAAAAGAACGATGGATTTAACCCAGATCTCTTGACTGGGGAAGAATGTCTGCATTGTCAGCATTCCGTCCATCATTTGTTTGTTGTAACGCTTTTCGCCCTAAGTGGGATGGGTATTCCCAGACGTGGGACCCGTGCTCACTACGCCACTGGAGTCAAGCTATCCTGGCTGATGATGGCTGATAGCCAGAAACCGGTCCTAGGATGCTTGATTCCGGTCCAGGGAAGACATGGCTTGGCAGTTCGGGCTGGACTGTTCCCATGAGGCACAGGGTCAAGACTGATTTGCATATGGCCATGTCTGAACTGGGGTGGCGTAGTGGGCAAAAGAACGATGGATTTAACCCAGATCTCTTGACTGGGGGAGAATGTCTGCATTGTCAGCATTCCGTCCATCATTTGTTTGTTGTAACGCTTTTCGCCCTAAGTGGGATGGGTATTCCCAGACGTGGGACCCGTGCTCACTACGCCACTGGAGTCAAGCTATCCTGGCTGATGACGGCTGATAGCCAGAAACCGGTCCTAGGATGCTTGATTCCGGTCCAGGGAAGACATGGCTTGGCAGTTCGGGCTGGACTGTTCCCATGAGGCACAGGGTCAAGACTGATTTGCATATGGCCATGTCTGAACTGGGGTGGCGTAGTGGGCAAAAGAACGATGGATTTAACCCAGATCTCTTGACTGGGGGAGAATGTCTGCATTGTCAGCATTCCGTCCATCATTTGTTTGTTGTAACGCTTTTCGCCCTAAGTGGGATGGGTATTCCCAGACGTGGGACCCGTGCTCACTACGCCACTGGAGTCAAGCTATCCTGGCTGATGACGGCTGATAGCCAGAAATCGGTCCTAGGATGCTTGATTCCGGTCCAGGGAAGACATGGCTTGGCAGTTCGGGCTGGACTGTTCCCATGAGGCACAGGGTCAAGACTGATTTGCATATGGCCATGTCTGAACTGGGGTGGCGTAGTGGGCAAAAGAACGATGGATTTAACCTAGATCTCTTGACTGGGGAAGAATGTCTGCATTGTCAGCATTCCGTCCATCATTTGTTTGTTGTAACGCTTTTCGCCCTAAGTGGGATGGGTATTCCCAGACGTGGGACCCGTGCTCACTACGCCACTGGAGTCAAGCTATCCTGGCTGATGACGGCTGATAGCCAGAAACCGGTCCTAGGATGCTTGATTCCGGTCCAGGGAAGACATGGCTTGGCAGTTCGGGCTGGACTGTTCCCATGAGGTACAGGGTCAAGACTGATTTGCATATGGCCATGTCTGAACTGGGGTGGCGTAGTGGGCAAAAGAACGATGGATTTAACCCAGATCTCTTGACTGGGGGAGAATGTCTGCATTGTCAGCATTCCGTCCATCATTTGTTTGTTGTAACGCTTTTCGCCCTAAGTGGGATGGTTATTCCCAGACGTGGGACCCGTGCTCACTACGCCACTGGAGTTAAGCTATCCTGGCTGATGACGGCTGATAGCCAGAAACCGGTCCTAGGATGCTTGATTCCGGTCCAGGGAAGACATGGCTTGGCAGTTCGGGCTGGACTGTTCCCATGAGGCACAGGGTCAAGACTGATTTGCATATGGCCATGTCTGAACTGGGGTGGCGTAGTGGGCAAAAGAACGATGGATTTAACCCAGATCTCTTGACTGGGGGAGAATGTCTGCATTGTCAGCATTCCGTCCATCATTTGTTTGTTGTAACGCTTTTCGCCCTAAGTGGGATGGGTATTCCCAGACGTGGGACCCGTGCTCACTACGCCACTGGAGTCAAGCTATCCTGGCTGATGACGGCTGATAGCCAGAAACCGGTCCTAGGATGCTTGATTCCGGTCCAGGGAAGACATGGCTTGGCAGTTCGGGCTGGACTGTTCCCATGAGGCACAGGGTCAAGACTGATTTGCATATGGCCATGTCTGAACTGGGGTGGCGTAGTGGGCAAAAGAACGATGGATTTAACCCAGATCTCTTGACTGGGGGAGAATGTCTGCATTGTCAGCATTCCGTCCATCATTTGTTTGTTGTAACGCTTTTCGCCCTAAGTGGGATGGGTATTCCCAGACGTGGGACCCGTGCTCACTACGCCACTGGAGTCAAGCTATCCTGGCTGATGACGGCTGATAGCCAGAAACCGGTCCTAGGATGCTTGATTCCGGTCCAGGGAAGACATGGCTTGGCAGTTCGGGCTGGACTGTTCCCATGAGGCACAGGGTCAAGACTGATTTGCATATGGCCATGTCTGAACTGGGGTGGCGTAGTGGGCAAAAGAACGATGGATTTAACCCAGATCTCTTGACTGGGGGAGAATGTCTGCATTGTCAGCATTCCGTCCATCATTTGTTTGTTGTAACGCTTTTCGCCCTAAGTGGGATGGGTATTCCCAGACGTGGGACCCGTGCTCACTACGCCACTGGAGTCAAGCTATCCTGGCTGATGACGGCTGATAGCCAGAAACCGGTCCTAGGATGCTTGATTCCGGTCCAGGGAAGACATGGCTTGGCAGTTCGGGCTGGACTGTTCCCATGAGGCACAGGGTCAAGACTGATTTGCATATGGCCATGTCTGAACTGGGGTGGCGTAGTGGGCAAAAGAACGATGGATTTAACCCAGATCTCTTGACTGGGGGAGAATGTCTGCATTGTCAGCATTCCGTCCATCATTTGTTTGTTGTAACGCTTTTCGCCCTAAGTGGGATGGGTATTCCGAGACGTGGGTCCCGTGCTCACTACGCCACTGGAGTCAAGCTATCCTGGCTGATGACGGCTGATAGCCAGAAACCGGTCCTAGGATGCTTGATTCCGGTCCAGGGAAGACATGGCTTGGCAGTTCGGGCTGGACTGTTCCCATGAGGCACAGGGTCAAGACTGATTTGCATATGGCCATGTCTGAACTGGGGTGGCGTAGTGGGCAAAAGAACGATGGATTTAACCCAGATCTCTTGACTGGGGGAGAATGTCTGCATTGTCAGCATTCCGTCCATCATTTGTTTGTTGTAACGCTTTTCGCCCTAAGTGGGATGGGTATTCCCAGACGTGGGACCCGTGCTCACTACGCCACTGGAGTCAAGCTATCCTGGCTGATGACGGCTGATAGCCAGAAACCGGTCCTAGGATGCTTGATTCCGGTCCAGGGAAGACATGGCTTGGCAGTTCGGGCTGGACTGTTCCCATGAGGCACAGGGTCAAGACTGATTTGCATATGGCCATGTCTGAACTGGGGTGGCGTAGTGGGCAAAAGAACGATGGATTTAACCCAGATCTCTTGACTGGGGGAGAATGTCTGCATTGTCAGCATTCCGTCCATCATTTGTTTGTTGGACCAAAAATAAGAGCAAGGCGAATAAGGCGTGGGCAGGGCCCGCTCGTTACAGCGCGTGAACGCAGCCTCTCGCCTAGCAGAGGCTTCTGCAGCCAGCGCAAGAAATACGTTGTTGACAGGGTTGTCCTTTTTATTGCTGGAGGAACACACGCTTTATTACATTTCGGATATCCGATTGTAGGAGAGGGCACTTACTATGCGATTATGACCGTGGCAGGACAGATCGATGAATGTAAATAAAGGGCCGCTGTGTAAATTATTAATATCATAGACTGTCTGTTCATGGAGGGTCCGTAGAGTGTCCAATACCCCTAATTAATCCTAAATCCGTTCTCAAGTTAGCAGTCAGTTAGGATATCCTATTTCGGCTCTAGCAATATCTGTGTCCTGTTTCAGCTGACGTGCTCACAAGTTTTTAGCCCTTTAAATGCTTCCCGCTCAGCTTTTCATTTTGCTGCATTTGTTTTCACTCGTTTATCTTTCGAAGGTGCCACAGGTTTCCCAGCGACACGGGGGGAGGGGGGGGGGAGGGGGGTCTGCAAGGTGAGAAGAAGAGAAACATCAGCTCTTGCGTCAATGGCAGCTCTTCTGTTTATTGGCAGGGGGAGGGAGGTGGGGTTCAAGATCAAGAAGAGAGTAGACAAAACCCCCACTACTCCTTGTATGTTTATATGTTATGCGTGAAGCAGGAATGGTGTTTGAGCCCTCCGTTTATCTGTTCATACTTCACACCGGTCCCTCTGAAGCAAGACAATCCCGACTTTCACATGTATATTTACCAAACATGTTTTTCACTTCTGTTTTTTAGTTATACCCCACTCTGCCAAATGAGGAAAAACATAGGGGCATATCAACAAGGGCTTTATCTCTGCTTTTTTGGCTTTAAAAGCCAAAAAAGCAGAGATAAAACTAGCGCCCTATCAACAACAGGGTGCTAACACGCAAATTTGCATGTTAGCACCCTTTTACACTACGCTTCCCCTTGCATCTCTAATGAGATGCAAAGGGGGCGTTCCAGAGTAAAATAAGCGACATTTCTCCTATTATCAAGAATGTCGCTAACCCTGTTAGAGACAAAAAAAGCAGCGCTAACCGCGGTTAACGCTGCTTTTTTACGTCTGCTAATTTTCAGACTTAGCCATGATATCCTATGGAAGGAGGATATCATGGCTAAGTTTGCCTGTCCCTATCAACAAGGTAACGTGTGATTATCGCTGGGTTTCCAGCGATAATCTCACGTTAGCCTGTTAGCGTGTAGATTTTTATCGCTATTGAGATAAGCGTTGCTAATAGCACGCTATCTCAGCAATAAAAATTCACGCTAGCCGGCGATAATTATCCTCACGCTAAGAGCGCTGAGCGATAATTATCGCCGGTTGTTGTTGATATGCCCCCTAGTCTCCTATTGCTGGAGGGATGAAACATAGAACGTGTTGCATGTAATTTTCACAGGCGTCTGCATACAACCCCCAATTTGAGGAACAGCTTTTATAAATTATTACCATATTCAAATGCACTAATTTTAACCTTGGAACCCACAGACCTGAAATGTTATCTCCGTTTTGTCGTGTCACCAAAAGTAATGCCATTGTGGGCAAGTCACCATAGCTTCCAGTACCCCAAATTGTACATTTGTTTTAATATTAAAAAACTGTGTAGTGCAAATATTGAATGTACATTGTATTGTCAAGAAAAAACATTTTGTTATCACTCGCCTCATCATCATATTCTATTTGTATAGTGTGATTTCAGCAGCACTTCAAATTCGAAATGATTCTGCTAACATACAGCTCCAAAAATATATAGATACCTTGAGAGATTGGACATGTTGGCAAATGGACAGACCGAAATACTTTTGCAGCAGGCGCATTAGCCCACCAAGGTATCCAAGATACAGATTACTCAATGCAATCTCAGCTGTCTGAGGTATCTTACTGACACTGGAGCCTGAACCCTGCAGGTGACGGTTTCCCTGGCCAGCTTTCCTCAAGCTCGTATTGTCCACTCCACGGAGACATCATTGCTTCAACAGGTTTGAAGGGCTTCATTCAGGAATGTTGTTAACGTTGCTGAATATCGCTCAGGCTCCCACCGTTGCCCATACGGTGCAGATACCACTTAACCCTCTCCCAAACTTGATGGAAAAGAATCCCTTATAACGCAGTCTTTACCACGCATGCCTTTACCACGCATGCCTTTACCACGCGCTAAAGAAACTGAAACTCTTGCCCCAGTATGCACTACAAATACCTTTACATGGTACATCAGTCATGACATGTGCTATGACATAATTGATAAAATTACCCCTGACATCTGAATGACTCTGTTCATGAAAACTGGGCACGGCCGGGGCACAAGTTACAGTTACTTCAGTGCTTGAGTTACAGCTATTTGAGTTAACTACGACTAGTGAATTTCAGTTTTTTCAGCTTAAAAGGTAATGTTACAACCGGCATTGTCATCTAACTATAACGTCACTGTAACCTTTTTCTTCCAGTGCATTTCTAAGGTTTTTTCGAATACCTAAGGTTTTTTCAAAAACCTTACTATAACTGCCACTTTAATCTTTGTTTTTTCAATGAAAAATGTTATATATATGTGACCAAGGGCCAGGAGGCCTCAAACGCGTCATGAAGGAGCATTGCACTTTAACTTGAATCAAATAAAGCAATATCTGGCCCCAGCTAAAAAAAAGCTGTCTGTTTGTGCGCCAAGTGCACAAAGGAGCGTAATTGGATCTATCTATCTATCTATCTATCTATCTATCTATCTATCTATCTATCTATCTATCTATCTATCTATCTATCTATCTATCTATCTATCTATCTATCTATCTATCTATCTATCTATCTATCTATCTATCTATATATATATATATATATATATGTGTACATATATATATAATTTGTAAAGGAAGGGGAGGTAATTATAGGGTTCAGTGGGGGGTAGTAGTAAAAGGAGGTAAGGATAATTTTTAGACTGTAGGGGTGGGTAGTGGTAAAGCAAGGCAAGGGTAAATTTAGGAGTGGACAGTGATAAAGAGAGGTCAAAGTAAAATTAGACGTTAGAGGTGGGTGGTGGCAAAGGGTGGTAAGGGTAATTTTAGGGTCCAGGAGGTGGCAGGATTAAAGAGAGGTAACGACAATTTTAGGGTTTAGTTGTGGGTAGTGGTAAAGAAAGATAAGGGCAAATTGTAGGTTTGGGTAGTGGTAAAGGGAGCTACGTTTAAATTTATGGTTGGGTAGTTATAAATAAAGGTAAAGTTAATTTTAAGGTTATGGAGTGGGCAGCGGTAAAGGGAGGTATTGGTAATTGCAGGCTTTAAGAGTGGGTAGTGGTAAAAGTAGGTTAGGAGTAAATTAAAAATAGGAGAGGTTGGGGGATTCCCCCCCAAAAATGTAATGTTACATAAAAATAACACACACATATATATATATATTCCACGCAAACCTGTTAACGGAGTATAAAACAGGCTCCAACACAGCCCAAGATACCATTTTATAAAACACACACACACACACATATATATATATATATACACATATATACACGTACATATCTATATATATACATATATATTTATAGTTATGACCTAGTTTCCACAGGAAAAGCGTTTTTTTGCTTTTCTAACAACTTAGTCGCCATTCGAAGAATCTTCATGAACTAGTTTGCCACTCACTTCAGCTGCTGTCTGTAAAGTTTAGGGGTGATTCGTCAAGTGGGAGCCTAGGTTCCTCCACGGATCTAACAGATTGCATGCTGAGATCTCATTGGCTGCCAACACTTTAACCAGGAAGTGTTAGCAGCCATTCTGGGACTTGGACTCAGTTGAGTCTCAAACAAAAGAGAAGGTGGGAAAGGTAGGGATACCCTGGCCCCCTAGGACTGGTGGTAGAGTTCCCCAGGGACCCCGCCAGGGCCTAAAAGCATTTTTTGTAAATATTTCCTACGATAATCGCAGCAGATCCACGAATCTTAGGGGGAAAAAGTGCTATCTCCTTTGCTTGTCCATAGTTTAGCCCCCAGGTGGGCCAGGTACAGGTGCATATATAAATAAATCTTTTGAGGAGGGGGGCTCACAAGGCCCCCTCCCCATTTCTGATATTGGCCCCAGTGACCCCAACCTTCCTGGGGCCAGGCCAATGCTAAATGTAGGGGAGGGGGGCCGTGCAGCCCCCTCCATAGCCCAGTTATGGCCCCAGGGACAGTCACTTCCCCGGGAGAAGGCCAATAAAATTAAAATCAAGGGAGGGGGCGAATGTGCCTACCTCCAGGATCCTTCAAGGTCTCGGGGCCCACCACGTAGCAGGGACTAGGCCATTCAGAAAAAAAAGTGAGTAGGGGGCTGCACGCACCCCCCAGAAGATTTATGGCCCTGGGTACCACTACCTACCCAGGCTTGGCCAAAATTCCGAAGAGGAAGGGGTCCGTGTGGGCCCTCGCCCACTTCGACCATTTTCGGCCACGGGGACCACAACCTCCCTGGAGCAGGCCTTGTAATAACAAAGAAGGGAGGCTATGCGCCCCCTCCTGTAGCCATTAATGGGTTTGGGACTCCCAGGGCTGGCTCCCTATGTAACAAGTGCCCACCCCGGGGCATAGCTGTTTGCTCTCACTTGGTGGGAGCTGTGGCAGCTCCTGCCAAGCGAGAGCAAACAGTAAGTCTGCTCACAGCAGGCAGGAGCAGGAAAACTGCTCCTGCGCACTGGGAGCATACTTTTCATCTGTTTTCCTGCCCACTGTCATGCGGGCAGGAAAATAGATGAAAAAATTGCTCCCACATGCTTTGAGCAGCATTTCTTACTGCTCCATGCATGCGGAAGCAAAGTTGGCTCTCAATGGATGCATTGGGGCTACCTCGCAGTCCCTAACAGTGCACACTGGGTGCCTTGCATGGGGCCAGGGCACCCAGCATCAAGTGGCAGAGCCTAGGGGATGGTACTTGATGCTGGGTCCCACTATCCTACCAGTAATTGACTGAGCCACGGAGATGAGGTCCCACGGCTGAAATCGGCCTGGAGAGGGAGGCCATGTGGCTCCCATTCATTCATGGCCAGACCCCAAAGGATGGGTCCCTGAGGCCAGAATCAGCCTGGGGAGGGGGGCCACCAGGCCCCCTCCCCTTTTGTAAAGGACAAATGATCCTAACTTCCTGGGCTTGGCAAAGGCAAAGCAAGGGTGGTTTCTCCACAATTCCACATTAAAACGATCTGAAAACCTTGCTGGAGGTGAAGGCATCATTGATCTATCAGAGCGCAATCTATAGTTACCGTGACGAGTGGGTTCATTCTTAACCTCTGCTAGTGAGATCAGAGTCCATGATTCTCCCAATGAGTTAGCACTTATTAATTAACCAGTAGAAAGTACTCCAGTTAGGTAGTCATTTTGTGCAAAACTGTGGACCCTTGATAAAGGGAATGGTGGGGTTCTGTTCAGGCCAGTCACTCACACAGCTACTGACACACCCACACAGCTACTCAGACACCCACTCACACACCCATTCTGCCACTCTCACATCCACTCACAGACCCACACAGCCACTCACACACCCATACAGGCACTCACATACCCACAAAACCACTCACTCACCCACTTACAGACCCATACAGCTACTCAAACACACACAAAACCATTCACACACCTACTCACCAACCCATACAGCCACTCACACACCCACTTAAAGATCCATTCAGCTACTCACACACTCATTCATAGACCCATGTAGCCACTCACACACCCACTCACAGACCCATACAGCCACTCAAAAACCCAGTCACACAGTCAGGCAACTACTCACACACCTACTCACAGACCCAAACAGCCACTCACACAACCACTCACTGACTCACAAGTCCACTCACACACCCTCAAAACTACTCACACCCACTCATGCACCCTATACAGACACTCACACACTCACTTCCAGACCCATACAGCTACTCACACACCCAGTCACTGACCCATACAGCTAGTCACACACCCACTTCCAGACCCATACAGCCAGTCACACACCTACTTATAGACCCATACATCCACTCACACACCTATTCATAGACCCATACAGACACTCCACACACACTCACTGACCCATACAGCCTCTCACACACTCACAAAACCACTCACACCCACTCACAGATCCATGCAGCCACTCACAGACCCACTCAAAGACCCATACAGCCACTCACACACTTACCTACTGACCTATACAGCCACTCCAACACCCACTATCAAGGGTTACTGGTTACAGTTAGGAAATACAATTTTAAAAACCTTCATAATTAACTTGAAAAAGCCAAATGTTACAGGGAGATTATAGTTAGGAAATAACATTTTAAAAACAGTGAAATTTACAGAAAAAACAAAAGGTTACATGGACATTATAGTTAGGAAAAAGAATGAAAAAGACCTTAGAAATTCAATAAAAAACAATGGTTACAGGGATGTTACAGTTAGGCTCAGATTTCTCATGCACAAAACCATAGCAATTCAGCAGTTATAGTTGCCTGAGCTATCTATAACTCACTCCCCCACAATGCACTGCTTATGACCTCACATATTACATCACTCATGACATGGTCAGTGATATCACTGATGACATCCCAAATGACATCACTCATGACATTACTGATGAAATCATCCACAGAACCACTTACACGCCCACACAACCACTCACACACACATACAACCACTCACACACCCACTCACACATCTACACAACCACTCACACCCACTCACATATCCATATAATCACTCACACACCCAGTCATAAATCCATACAACCAGTCACACACACTTATAGACCCATACAACAACTCATACATCCACAAAACCACTCACACACCCACTCTCACACCCACATACCCACACAAACACTTACACACCCATAGAACCAGACACCCACACCCACACATCCGTACAACTACTCCCACTCCTACACAGCTACTCAAACACCTATTTACATACCCATACAACTACTCATACAATCACTCACACACACAATCACTCTCACACTCACACACCCATACAACTCACATACTCATACAACCACTCACTTGCCTACTCACACAACCACACAGCCACTCACACACCCAGAAAACCACTCACAAACCCATTCACAGACCCATACACCCACTCACATACCCATTGATAGACCTATACAGCCAATTACATATCCACTGACTGATTCCTACAACCACTCACACACCCATACAACCACTCAGACACCCACTCACAAACTGATACAGACCATCACACAGCCACTCAGATTACATATGTTAGAAATAGTATCACTCATTAGTACATAAGGAATAGTAATTTAACATATGCAGTAGCTTCATATATATCTTTAAGTCTCAAAACGTTACAAAACATGTTCACTTAATGATGTCATCGGTGATGTCATTTGAGATGTCATGAATGATGTCACTGACCATGTCATGAGTGATGTAATATATGAGGTCATAAGCAGTGCATTGCCGGAGCGTATATTATAGTTAACTCAGGTAACTATAATTGCTGATTTTCTACGGCTTTGTGTATGTGAAATCTGAGCATAACTATGTAACCTTTGTTTTTTTCAGTAAAAAAAAAATATATATATACAGGTCTTACTTACTTTAAATATACTTACCATGAGTGATAAAGGCTTCTGCATTGTAAAGGTTGCATAACAAAGGCATGCATTGTAATGCCATACATCCACCTTTTAAAAACAAAAGTTTATTGATTTTGACATGAAATAGAACCATTGCATTATACAGTCAAAACAGTATGATCTTCAATGGCACAGAGAGTAAGTCACCTCCTATTCCAATACAACAACTGTGTTTGCAACCGCCAACAAGAAATGGGAAGTAAAGTTGATACATTTCGAACTATAACAACTGCAACTGAGTGATGAGGGTGTGGCCAGGGCAATTTGCATGATATCACTATTGGCTGCCGTCCATCTGTGTGTCAGAGTGGTAGGCCATACATCCAACGTGATGCACCATCGTTTTCAGTTGGGTACCTTTCTGCAGTTGTGAAATCTCAGATTCTCATGCTCTACATCTCAGTGACTAGGATACGCCTTTGCATTGGCTCGACTCAAAGCCACAAACAATAAAAGTGAGTGCCGTAGTCAAATTCTCTTCCTACCGGTGTGTCAGATGAATGAATTGAGGTAGGGCCAACTGAGCTTTTCTGCCATCCAAAGATGATAACAAAAAGTCAACTTGATTTGGACAATTGTATTCTGTGTAAGTTGTATTTCTATATTTAACAATTTGCAATTATCTTTATTGTTTTCAGGTTACAGCCACATAATTATATTGATTTGAATGATTTGCTGCTAACTGAGACAAAATAAACAACATCTTTCCTGGGTAATCCATTTCCTGTAGTGAATGGGGAAGTGGCGGCTATTATTCATTTCAGTGGAATGCTCACCATTTGCTCTTGACCAGTGTAACCAGTTCAGCAGGGCCAGACTGAGAACCAACAGCTCTCTCATTCCCCTCTCTGATGGCCTTCTCTCTGCCTTCGCCTCCCTCTCTTTCTCTCTTACTTGAAGCCTTCCTCTGCCCGCAGCAGTTAACCTCGGAGAGCTGGTGAAATCTTAATGTTCCATTGTTTGCCTATTACAGCTGCTAATCCCTTAACTAAGCTTAGCTTATTCTTGCAAATAACGTTTAGTACCCATTTTCCTTAGCTAAACAAAAAATTGTATTTTAAACTTAAGTGCTTTTCTTGAAATACTATTTCATGTGCAGCACACTGCCTTAGATAGTGCAGCAGCTAAATGTGCAGCCCTTTGTGATGCTAACTCGCACTCTGCAAACGATGGCTTTCCCACAAGTTTCTTACTTGGCTGCCAAGTTGGGAAGCTGATTGATATTCTGATCCTGTACATGTTCTGGCGCTCAGTGCCCTGGGCAAAGGCCCTTTCTTCCAGGCTTGTTTCTTTTGTTGCAGCCCTGCACTCGCCCTGACTTCAGACCGCTCCTACCCTCAAAAGCCCTGTTCACATGAGTCCAAGTGCACCTCCCCCCTGTCTTTGATATGGCACCACCCTTAGTGGGCCACCATCTGATTTGTATTCCTCCAGTACGTCCTGCCTGGTTAACTCAATGCGGAAACACTTGTATAGCTCAGAGTTCTGATTCCTAAATGTGTTTTATTTATGTGTGTACATTTGCAGCATGCGCATTACAAACTTAGAGACATATTTACAAGGAGATAGCGCCGCAGCATAATTCTTTTTGTCAGTGCTCCACACTGCTCCATATTTACAAACTGACACATTGGACCCAATGCGTCAGTTAGTAGAGGCCTACGTCATATTATACCTGCCCAGGCATAATGTATGCAGGGTATGCGTACCCACTTTAAAAGCCACGTAGAACTGAGGCAGTGAAATTTACAACTTTTCACCGCGTCACTCTACGACTTGACTATGTCAAAATCCCTACGCCTTCTCAAACCAGGTGTACGGATTTACGCAGGGTTTTAACATGGGACTCGCCCCTGTGTTCTGACGCGTTGCTGGAGTTATGGCAGTCTTACGACCAACTCCAGCAATTCACCACTTTGAGAATTTCTGACTGATACATGAATCCTTGTGCCATGGAGCACTGTATTGTAAATACAGCGCATCCATGATGTCATTAAGGCATTTGTGGCAGGCGTAATAAATCTGACTGATGGATGCTGATGCGTCGGTTCTTGTAATTATGCCCCTTAGTCTTTGCAATGCCACAAATGCATAGCCAGAACTTTTCAAGAATGAATGAACTCTGGTAGCAGCACCATGTCTTGGTAGCCGTTAGCCGCAGACCCTGCAAGTAGCACATTATCGCAGGTTGAAAAAGTGTCCTGAGTGCACAGAGGGAGGGCTGACTCCAGGGCAAGCTGTCAACAGTGGGATGCAAGTTTGACCCTGCAGGCATCTAATGGTGCTTCTGTGTCAAAGTGGACCCGTCTCGGCACCTGCTTTTCCGAACTGCTGGTGCTGAGCACCGGCAAGACCCGGCCCACTTAAAGCCCTGCTTGTACTACTGCATATTTGGACAGACTCTGCCTCGCATGCGTAAGTACCTAAATCTCGTTGGTAAAGCCAACAAATGCCAGGAACAGGGACCAGATGTGAGAAAATGGCCATCCTATACCTGAGATACCCACCAGAAGCCAAAGAATGTTGATGTTGTGCACACAAGCATGCCAAGAACAAAGATCCTCAAAACATGCCAAGAACTGCCACTTTAATAGGATCACTACGAAGTGACGGATAATCACCACGCAGCCACTTTAACACAGATGTGCACACAATGCCAGCATGTAATTTATGCTAGGGCTACCCACTAATATGCCAGGGATAATGCATACTGCCCCAAGATGGTCACCATTATGCCCTTGGCTGGACACCATAATGATACGTGATAACCACAGCTATGCCTGTCATGGCACCCATAATGCCGAAGATGCCAAGGCTACCAGAATGTCAGAAGTGGCCAACATCCCAAATGGAAACAACACATGACAAAAATGGCCATAATGTGCTAATGCTACCACTATGCCAACTAGGGAAATACAGTGTTAAGGAATTGCAGGATATAGTAGCGCTGTCATTCTACACCATTAGCACATTCTTCCAAGGATGCCCACAGTATGCCAGGGCCTCATTAAGAAGGGCGGGCCGCCAAAATTAACAAGGTCATAGCATAATATAAAAAGATAGACACAAAATGTTCTGTGCAACATTATGCCAGTGAAGCCCCGTCACCAAAGAGAGAGACGCGCAGGCACGCACAATCTCTCTCTCACACACACACACGCACGCACGCACGCACACACACACACACACACACACCACCTGGCGGGTACGTGTTCTAGTAGAACCAAACCCGAGAGGATGTGAAAGAGAGAAGCGGCTGCTTTTTTCCCCCTGAGAAAGAGAATGCTAAATTAGGCTGGAAAAGCTCTTACGTTTAAGTCGAGCTGTGTCTCATTGACATTGTAATGAGATGTTAATGACTAGCAGACAAGGCGTCAGAGGAGGGGATGTCATAGATCTGAGAATGTCTGCTATGATGTGGAGGCATGTGAGGCCCCATGGGTAAAGGGGCAAAGTGAACAGGGGGCTGTGCAAGAAGGGGTAAAGAGAGAGTGGGTTGTGGGTAGAGAGAGAGCAAGTGAGCGATAGCACCGAAAGAGAAAGAGGAGTGTGCAGAAGGAAGTGAGGGAGGGCTAGAGATGAACTGCTTATACTTGAGTGAAAATGCAAAACCACAAATACCAGAATGGAAAGCAAAAGCCAGAGCTGGGAGATGTTTTTACAACAGACTGCGAACAAGTTCACGTCGCTGCTCCCTTCCTCACGCCTTTCCTCTCTCTCTCTCGCCGGCCACATCTGAGTCATGGGGCCAGATGTACGACCGTTTTTCGCGGTTGCAAAGGGGTTTTAAGCCCGCTTGCGACCACAAAAAACGTGTGGGCCATGTACCAACCCTACTTTGCAAGTTGCTAATCAATTAGCGACTCGCAAAATAGGGTTAGCGACTCGCTATTAGGAAGGGGCATTCCAAGGGCGTCCCTTCCTAATAGCAACTCCAAAAGCAATGTATGAATGTTTTGCAACCGCAATTGCGGTCGCACAACACTCGCAGTTTACCACCCTTCTCAGAAGGGTGGTAAAGCACTTGCAAACGGGAAGGGATCCCCAAGGGACCCCTTCCCCTTTGAGAATGCATGCGCAAATATTTTTTAAGGGCAGGCAGATGTCCCAGGGACCAATGCCTGCCCTTAAAAAATTAAACGGAATAGTTTAATTAATTTTTTTAAAGGCTTCCTGTTTTCCTTTAAGGAAAACGTGCTGCATCAAAAGAAACAAGCATTGGCATAGCCAATAGGTCTTGCCTTTAGGACCTTATAAGTGTTTAAAGTTATCCAGCACAATATCCTTGGTGCAACAACATCAACTGTTGCATGGCTAAACACAGTTCCCAAAGGCGAGACCTATTGGTTATGCCAATGCTTGTTTGTTTTAGGCTGTGTCAGCAGGATCAATTGTTGTTAGGGGGCTTATGCGATGGAGGAGCAGAGCCTATGAGGTGGGCTATTGTCAGGAGGCAGGTAGATGGACTAGATGAAGGTAACAGTAGAGCAAGTGGTAATGTCAGTGGGGAATGAGTAGTTGGCCAGGCTTGGGTATGTGAAGAGAAGGTTATAAGGAGGGGACACTTGGAATTTTATTAGGGGGATGGGCACTGCCTGCACCCTCCAATGGTCTATGGCAGGCTGCCATGGGTTCTTGGATGCCTCTTGTCCCTGAACAGATTTAAGTTTCGTTCCTCTGTGCATCTTTCTGAATAAATGGGTAGCTCAATCTAATCTATACTCTGATAGTAGGAAGGGAAAGCTTTTGCTTATACAGAGCTATCAAATGAAGTTGGGTAACCATCTCTTCGTGGGGGCGTAGGCCCTTGCCTGTTTAGGACTAAGGGTCTGTCCCACAAACTCTGCAACATTTAGGTCACTGCTTCACCTTCATCTGTCCCTTCACTAATGTTGACAGAATGATCAGATTCGAAAATAATTTTTTTATGATGCTGCATAAGAACTTTTAGGAGTAATGCATCAGTTTTACTTTTCCTTCAAGACCCCTAAATTGCAAGGGGCTACATTCTAAAATGCACTCCCCTGTATAAATATGAATGCCTTATTTTACTGTCGATAGTGTGTTACACATAAAGCACTGAAAGCCTCACGTAGAAGCGTTCCAAAACTGTAAAATTCACATATAATCAAACAACATCCATGCCAGCTATGGCTATGATTCGCAGAGTCAAGCAATTACCATGGCACGACCATTCCTATGAATTTCTCGATTTGACCACCCCTACCTCTACCCTCCAAGGGGATTGATGTGCTATCCGTTGGGGTGCTTTCTGAAGAGCACACGGGGCTGTGCAGTCATTCCCTGGATGGACTTTAAAAGGTTGATAGAGGTGGCCCCATAACAGCAGAGGCCTGCGCTTCCCGCCCGTACCTGGTCAACTTTCAAATTCCTCGCTCGCGCCATCTCCTCTTCCTAATCGTGGCGCACGCAGCCGACCCGGGCCGGGACTGGCAACAGTTTGGTGTTTTGCACGGAAACATCCCTTGCACCAGGAAATAGTACTTCGGTTGCTGGGGAGTGCCCTGCAACAGCAGTTGGGGTCGGGTACGCCCATCACGAGTGAGTGACAGACCCAGAACAAACAGCGGCAACTACGATCGAGCTACTTTTGGTTTCTGTTTCAAGCTCGGACCGACTCTACACACTCGCGGAAAGCACAGCAGGAGGAACGGTTTTCAGTCCGATGCGGCGAAAAACTCCATGTGAGTACATAATAAGGTGGTTTTGGGCGAGTGGGTGGATGGGTGCCATTGAATAGCGTGATTGTCAACAGATTAATTCTAGAAGTTCCTCTGATCAGAGAACCCGGGTCGTCCGTGGCAAGTAGCGAGATTTTTTAAGAAGTCTTATCAAAACACAACTTTACAGTTTCGACGACCCTTGTCAAGAAATACAGCTCTCTTTTTCACATTACGTTTAAAATAAGTGGGAGAAAAGTTACCGAAATAATATACGAAGCCGTCAATTGTGATCTAATGCGCATAGGGTTGAGACAAGTCGTGGCGAACTGGGCGAGAACACCATGGAACCGCATCCCTCTATTGCGTTTCCGAAATAACTACGGCGTTTGAAGTGTTATCATGGGGCAAGGGGTGGATCACGGGTGGCGAAGTGCATTCGGATCTTTGAAAGCCGCGTGACCATGGAAAGTTGTAGACAAGCTCGGCCCCGCGGTCGCGAAAGTTAAAGCGGCAAGCAGCGTGCGCGCAGTCTGCTTATTTTCAAGCACTGCACTCGTGCTTGTGGCGCGCCGCTGTTCACTCCCGCAAGCCGGATGCCGCCACAAGCACGAGTGTGTGCTTGAAATTGAGCAGAGCGACGGCTAAAGGCCCTCCTATGCAGCGCATGCGCGCTGCGTAGGCGAGACCTAAAAACTGCTTTATTTAGCAGTCCCAAACATAGTGGTCTGCTTGCCCCAGCAGGCCACCATCCCTGAGAGTGCTAGCCATTCCCAATGGGGTCACAAATTGCGACTCCCTCATTATTATTCATGAGGCATGCAATTTGCGACACCATTGGGAATCGCAAACAGTGTCTCAGACACTGTTGTACATTGAATTTTGCGACTCGCAAATTGCGACTCGCAACTCGTCACAATATGCGAGTCGCAAATTTCAATGGTCGTACATCTGGCCCTTAATCTCTTCGGGATAAAATGCCATTCTCTTCTCCTCCTTCTTCTCTTTTCCTCTCTTGCTCTCTTCATTTCTCCATTTCCATGGGTGCATCCACCAAACCTATCCCTATACTTTGCCCCGCCTCTACTACAGATTTGAAAATTAGTCTTTGGGTAATGCTGAATGATGAAGGCACTTCTATTTTTTGTATAGACTTTTCAGTTTGGCAAAATATGCAAATATGAAGAAACAGCCAGCACAGGCTGGGGAAGAGTCTCATCCATTGGGATTAGATGTCTTTGGTTCTGATCTTCCTAGGGGATCACCAAGTTAACCAAACTAAAAGAAGCATTGGCACAGTTAATACCTCTGGCACTGACAAATGTTCAATATGAAAAACATGGCAAACATATAAAAAATAAATAAATAAAGGAGTGGCCCAGCATACGAGATGCACCCGCACTTACATTGAAGTGCACACTTTTCAAGTAACTGCACAAGTGATCAGGTTAAATGCCACCTCCCACACTGCAAAACAACCAATGAATGTGGAGAGCAGACCTATGCTATGGCAAGGAAGAGTTAAATATGAATTACACTGGAAGAAAGTAGTGGATCAAAACAAGAGTGTTGCCCTAAAACACGTCTGCATGTTTGTATGTACGTATTTTTATTGTGACTTTTTTGGAAAACATGAGGCTGTTGAAACAGCTAAACCTCTCTCTAGACCAGACCTAAAAAATGTTGTAACAAGTTGGGGCTGTGTGGAATGGTGAATGGTGAGAGGATGTCTGTGGCAGAGATCATTGCACTGACCACAAGTCATTGTTTCCAATGCCAGTAAGATTGTTTGGTGGGTGTTGTACCTGCAGCACATTTGTGTGTGCACACATGCATGTGGGAACTAAGATTAGAAGGGGTAGTGCATTTTAGAATGATCATTATCATATCTGAACTTGAGGTGCTGTACCTAAAACCAGAGCCAGACTGAGAGCACAAACTAGCCCTGGCAATTTTATCAGTCTCAAATGGAATTTACAGGCAATGTCATTCACAGGTTCTCCTACCTTTCCAACCAACAACAGTTTGTTCACGTGGGCCCTTCTAGGTCCCAAAGATCCCTATTTCCCGTGGAGTCCCCCAGGGTTCCCCTCTGTCCCCTGTTATCTTCAGCCTATACATGGAGCCTCCTGATTCCCTACTCACATATAACAGCATCATGATTCACCAATTTGCTGATAATACACAGTTTTACTTGAAAGTCTCAAATGCTTCAGACATCCAAAGCTTCAAACACTGCCTACACCTTATCCTCACCTGGATGTCCAGCACCTACTGAAAAAAAAAACCTGATATTTGTTAAGAACAACAAACAAGAAACAGTACAAATTTGGCTTAATGACATGAACTCTGAGGGCATCAAACCCCAACTTTCACCCAATAACAAGTCACTTAGATTAATCCTGGACACCATTCTTAAATTCATGGAACATGGCGCCAAAAGACAAAGACTGATTGGTGGTGATGCCATGCTGCATGCCATCCCAGACTGCACACTGGCACTCCTTGAGGGCATCCTACACGTTGCAGCACGACTCATAAAGGTCCTGAAGAAATATGATCCATCTCCCTCAGCCTGATTGAGCTCAATTGGCTGCCCTAGCTGGCTCACATATTCTTCAAAAGCTTTAAATCACTTTCAAAGCAATCACGACTAGCAACCCTGCTTGCCTTGCAGTGAAGCTCACCATCTCTGGAGGAGCTAGGCACACCCAGAACCAAGACAACCATCAGACGGCAGAGTAAGGAGTGTAAAAACAGAAAGAAACAAGATAGCAGGCCTTTTCCACCTATGCATCCAGGATTTGAATCAACACCCCCGTACTCATCAGGAACATTCCAGTGCTGCTCTAATTTATGAAAAATTTTAAGATGCACCTCTTCAAAGAACACTACAACACAATGCATTAACCGTCCACAAACCAGCTACGCTCCTATCAGCTGGCTTCATGATAGTCCTTGACTCTCTACAGCACTAGGCTACCATTTCCCCAGGTTGGGCTCTAGAAATACTACATAGTAAATAAATACATACATGCTATTCATAGCTACACAATGCATAGTGGCACAAGTGGTAGAGGCAACCAGGTTTTGTGCACAGAATGTGTTATGCACCAAAAGTTGATGCAAGCACCTCACTAACTGGTTATGGGTTGTATAGCACCAAACCCCTAATAAATCATGGAAAATGATTGTATCAGTGATGGGACAGTGCAAACACTCAATACAAAGAAACCCTACACAAAAGGGGGGGAAAGTGTGGGTAAAGAGGGTCCAAGGGATGTGTTTAGAGACCACCTACAGTATAAATCCCCAATCAACAAGCATTATACCAAAAATACTGTGGGTCTGAAAAAGATATATATATTCTGTGTGGATACCTGATATATTCAGAAGAGTGAAAACCATCTGGGGTATACCCATAGAGGTTGAGTTCCCATCACCCACAAAGGTGGTTATTCATCATTTGGGAGCTCTGAACTAAACCATAACAACCAACCACTTGGGTAATAATGGCGGTTGTATGGTAGTCCCAATCGTGGGTGACCAAAGGTGGGGTGATGGTTTGCAGTGCCAAGAATATAAAAGGAAAAAGTGCTATTAAAAATGGCTATCAAGACACAAACAATTTTATTCTGGTGCTATCTTGATGCCACTTTAAAAACAGTGCGTGGACAGTGTAACAAATAACTGTCAGGGTGGTGGTCTACATGTTTCGGCTATCGGACTGTGGAGTCCAAGCTCTCATCAGGACCTTTAGCGCTACTGCAAAAAACGTGAACAAAGGAAACTTATGTAAACTAGTAGTTGGGATAAAATCCCAATACGACCTTGTATGCTAGTCCGTTTCCCTGGAATTTTTGCGAGGGGAAACCAGAAACCTAGTTACAATAGAGGAGAAAAGTCAATCATTTCTAAAAAATATCATTTCTAAAAAATATCAATATCCAACACAGAACCAGCTAGATACAGTGTACTAACAGTCATGAGCACAATACAAGTGTGAGTATTGTATACACAAAATGGTAGACACATCAAAAACATTTTTTTGTTATGTACTTACCCGTCAATATTCGGGTATGTACCTCGCCTCGCCTGGCATCCGCTCAGGACAGGAGGCACCGCTCTAAGGGGAAGAGAGCATCAATGCGTACAAAAATTAGCCCCATGATAGTTAATCCCATAGTGTTATAGTGGGGGGGGGGGGGGGGGGAAAGGACTTCCACGATGTGTCGTTTGAGAGTGCAATTATGAAATGAGGCAGAATCAGACAGTCTAGTCAGGGGAAAGCGAACGCTAATGGCACA
This sequence comes from Triturus cristatus, assembly GCF_964204655.1. Classification (NCBI taxonomy): domain Eukaryota; kingdom Metazoa; phylum Chordata; class Amphibia; order Caudata; family Salamandridae; genus Triturus; species Triturus cristatus. The sequence goes on from NC_140580.1 coordinate 963,023,223, forward strand.
GAATGCTTACATCTTTAAAAGTGCGCTGTAACGCTGACACACGATAAGGAGCTAATGGCACAGATGTCATAATATGCTTACATATTTGCGAGTGCGCTGTAACGCTGGCACACGATGAGGAGCCGGCCAATAATTTAACACAAATCTCAATGACTAGAGCAGTGAACACTATGGTTAAGACAACAAAAACATAGCAGCGTGTCATAATGTACTGAAAGACTAATGTCCCATCTGTAACTTCTGTGTAAAGTATACCACACTAGAAGAAAAAACGTCAGAACAGAAGTCGAATGTCGAAGCGTCAGGACTCACCTCTCCGTCGGTACCCCACGCTACAAGCTGAGCTGGAAGGGGAGGTGGCGGACCGGACGAGGGAGTAACCTGATATAGACCAATGGGCGTCCGACTTCGTTATTGTATACGGAACGCTCAAACGGACAGAAAGGAAGTGTAGATTCTCGTCCGTGGGGAACTTGGGAAATGTAGTTGTGTAGCGTAGTTCCTATACCAAGCAGATAACGGCGACATAATGGAATGTCTGCCGAAGTGATGCATTCAAAGTGTACTATGCAGCGCTAGGCGTGTAAAGGCTGCTCTGCATGTAAGAAGAATATGTGCCATTAGAGTTTCACCTTGTGGGTTTATACAAAGCAGATAACGGCGACATGTTTGAATGTCTGGCAGAGTGATGCATTCAAGGTGTACTATGAAACGCGAGGCGTGTAAAAGGCTACTCTGCATATAAGAAAATTATGTGCTATTAGAGTTTGACCTAATGGGTTTATACATACGGTTTAACATATTTATAGGAATAAGGAATTCCAATGAACCGATAGGCCACATAACCTGAATTAAAATTTAGAAAGGCACAATCGGGATGTAAACAGTGCGATTGTGTAGTCCAATAAAGCCATTGGTGGTTGTCCTCATCTAGGATCAGATGTTAGTCAGATTTAGAGGTGTACAACCTGAACTAAGTAAGGGGAGTGATGCCACATATAATATTCATAAAACCCAGAGGGGTGGCCATTGATTTAGTACCCGTACTAGACACTTCAAATAGTAAGAGCGATATCCAATGTACAAAAATAATAAAGATCAAAAAGGCTGCATAATGTGTGAGTGTCTCTCGGAATTATAGATTACAAAGATGACCATGGGATATCGTCGTTCAAACCAAACAGATCGCTTTTAAGTTTGAACACCCATTTTTGTTCTTTCAAGAACAAAAATCTGCTGATGTCGGTGACATGAGTGGGGATGAAGGGTTGCTCTAAGACCACCCATCTCAAGTCCTCCGGTTTATGAGCCAAAGACAGAAAGTGGTTAGTAAGTTTGGTGGCTTGTTTATTCCGTCTGATAGTACTCTTATGTTCATTAATGCGAATTTTGATCTTACGTGTGGTCATACCCACATATCGCAATGAACAGGGGCAGGTTATGAGATAGATCACCCTGTCGGTGTTACAATTCGTGTGTTTTCTTAGAATCCAAGGTGAGTTGGTACCAATATCAATGGTTTTAGTTGCCTGAGTTTGAGGACAGACAGAGCACTGGCCACATGGGAAATGCCCCTGTACCGGTGGCAGGTTCCACAGGGTATTAGTGATGTTGGTAGATTTTTCCCGTGGTCTTGTGTGAACTAGGTTGTCTCTAAGGTTAGTACCTCTTTTGAAAGAGAAGAGGGGTAGTGGTAGCGCCTCATTCCCTACATTTAGAATCCGCCAATGTCTCCTGATCGTTTTTTGTACATGGTTAGACCATGTGCTGAATGTGTTGACACAGGTCATTCTCAACAGTGGTGGTTTTGGTACTGGAGGCTCTAGAAGTGCCCCTCGATGGTTGTTGGTGGCTCTTTTCCAAGCGCGTCTGACCAGGTTCTTGGGGTATTGTCTGTCTTGTAGCTGACTAGATAGCTCTTCTGCATGTCGATTAAAAGTGGTTAGGTCAGAACAATTCCTGCGGACACGCAGGAACTGTCCTATGGGTAAGTTTTCCCGGAGTGATCTTGGATGGTGACTATGAAAGCTCAAAAGAGAATTCTTTGAGGAAGGTTTTCTGTATAGCTCACTCCCCAGTCTGCCTTGGTCCGGGCTAATCACGATGTCTAGGAAAGGCAATCGGGTTTTGTCATAAGTTGCTGTGAAGCGTAAGAAATCGTTTTGTTCATTAAGCCATACATGAAAATCCAAAAGAGACGTAACAGATCCATGCCACACTACCAGAATGTCATCAATGTACCTTCTCCATATCTTTATCTGATCTCTGAATGGATTTGACTCACTTAGTACATTGTGCTGTTCGAAAAGGTGGACATACAGATTGGCTAAGCTCGGCGCGAAAATGCTGCCCATGGATGTTCCTGAGACCTGCAGATAAATTGTCTCCTCGAACCTGAAGAAATTTTCCATCATAGCCAACCTAGCACATTCCATGATGAAGTGAATTGGTGTGATGGTGTCAGGGTTCTCATCTCTAGAAGACTCTCTATGGCTGAAAGGGTCTCTATTTGTGGAATAGAGGTATATAAAGATTCCACATCAAAGCTCACCAATATGTCTGATTCTGTGTCAAAGACGATGTCTGGAAGCAGCCGAAGGACGTCCTTAGTATCTTGCAGATAGCTCGGCATCTCCTTAACAAGCGGCTGCAAAAAGAAATCCACGAAAGTGGAAAGAGGTTCTAACAGAGAGCCTATACCTGATATTATCGGTCGCCCTGGAGGTGGTCTTTGTTCTTTATGGATCTTTGGTAAGACATAAAAATATGGCATAACCGGGTATTTGGTAGTTAGGAAATTGGATTCTTGTTCTGTGATCCATCCGGCAGCAAGTGCATCTTCAACGAGGATTTTGATCTCTCTCGTCAATCTGGAAGTCGGATCCTCAGAGAGCGGTTTGTACGCTGCAAGATTTCCGAGTTGTCTCAGGCATTCAGTACGGTATGTCTCTGTATCTAGAATGACAATTGCTCCGCCTTTGTCAGCTGGTTTTATCGTGATGGAATCATCCTTTGCAAGTGCCATTAGTGCTTGTTTGTCCCTCTTTGAAAGATTGTGATAAGCCTTGTTTCCTCTGGCATTATAGGTGGTGATGTCTTGGATCACTGCTTGTTCGAATACTTTTACCCGATCTGGAACAAGATGAACTGGAGGGTTGAAAGTCGAGGCAATTTTGAGGCCTGTATTCCTGTCAGGGGAATCATCTGCAGAAGATGTAAGTTCTTTGTCCTTAAAAAAGAAATGAAGACGTATCTTCCTGAAGAATCGGGCCAATTCTTGAAAGAACAAAAATGGGTGTTCAAACTCAAAAGCGATCTGTTTGGTTTGAACGACGATATCCCATGGTCATCTTTGTAATCTATAATTCCGAGAGACACTCACACATTATGCAGCCTTTTTGATCTTTATTATTTTTGTACATTGGATATCGCTCTTACTATTTGAAGTGTCTAGTACGGGTACTAAATCAATGGCCACCCCTTTGGGTTTTATGAATATTATATGTGGCATCACTCCCCTTACTTAGTTCAGGTTGTACACCTCTAAATCTGACTAACATCTGATCCTAGATGAGGACAACCACCAATGGCTTTATTGGACTACACAATCGCACTGTTTACATCCCGATTGTGCCTTTCTAAATTTTAATTCAGGTTATGTGGCCTATCGGTTCATTGGAATTCCTTATTCCTATAAATATGTTAAACCGTATGTATAAACCCATTAGGTCAAACTCTAATAGCACATAATTTTCTTATATGCAGAGTAGCCTTTTACACGCCTCGCGTTTCATAGTACACCTTGAATGCATCACTCTGCCAGACATTCAAACATGTCGCCGTTATCTGCTTTGTATAAACCCACAAGGTGAAACTCTAATGGCACATATTCTTCTTACATGCAGAGCAGCCTTTACACGCCTAGCGCTGCATAGTACACTTTGAATGCATCACTTCGGCAGACATTCCATTATGTCGCCGTTATCTGCTTGGTATAGGAACTACGCTACACAACTACATTTCCCAAGTTCCCCACGGACGAGAATCTACACTTCCTTTCTGTCCGTTTGAGCGTTCCGTATACAATAACGAAGTCGGACGCCCATTGGTCTATATCAGGTTACTTCCTCGTCCGGTCCGCCACCTCCCCTTCCAGCTCAGCTTGTAGCGTGGGGTACCGACGGAGAGGTGAGTCCTGACGCTTCGACATTCGACTTCTGTTCTGACGTTTTTTCTTCTAGTGTGGTATACTTTACACAGAAGTTACAGATGGGACATTAGTCTTTCAGTACATTATGACACGCTGCTATGTTTTTGTTGTCTTAACCATAGTGTTCACTGCTCTAGTCATTGAGATTTGTGTTAAATTATTGGCCGGCTCCTCATCGTGTGCCAGCGTTACAGCGCACTCGCAAATATGTAAGCATATTATGACATCTGTGCCATTAGCTCCTTATCGTGTGTCAGCGTTACAGCGCACTTTTAAAGATGTAAGCATTCTGTGCCATTAGCGTTCGCTTTCCCCTGACTAGACTGTCTGATTCTGCCTCATTTCATAATTGCACTCTCAAACGACACATCGTGGAAGTCCTTTCCCCCCCCCCCCCCCCCCCCCACTATAACACTATGGGATTAACTATCATGGGGCTAATTTTTGTACGCATTGATGCTCTCTTCCCCTTAGAGCGGTGCCTCCTGTCCTGAGCGGATGCCAGGCGAGGCGAGGTACATACCCGAATATTGACGGGTAAGTACATAACAAAAATTTTTTTTTGATGTGTCTACCATTTTGTGTATACAATACTCACACTTGTATTGTGCTCATGACTGTTAGTACACTGTATCTAGCTGGTTCTGTGTTGGATATTGATATTTTTTAGAAATGATATTTTTTAGAAATGATTGACTTTTCTCCTCTATTGTAACTAGGTTTCTGGTTTCCCCTCGCAAAAATTCCAGGGAAACGGACTAGCATACAAGGTCGTATTGGGATTTTATCCCAACTACTAGTTTACATAAGTTTCCTTTGTTCACGTTTTTTGCAGTAGCGCTAAAGGTCCTGATGAGAGCTTGGACTCCACAGTCCGATAGCCGAAACATGTAGACCACCACCCTGACAGTTATTTGTTACACTGTCCACGCACTGTTTTTAAAGTGGCATCAAGATAGCACCAGAATAAAATTGTTTGTGTCTTGATAGCCATTTTTAATAGCACTTTTTCCTTTTATATTCTTGGCACTGCAAACCATCACCCCACCTTTGGTCACCCACGATTGGGACTACCATACAACCGCCATTATTACCCAAGTGGTTGGTTGTTATGGTTTACTCCACAGTGCAAACACTCACAGGAATAAAGTTTCCCAAAATAGCACAAAAACATTTTGCATAGAATCTAATTCCAACGAAAACAGATACAAGCAATGGGTTAAAGGTAAATAGCGTGATTTTCGCTTATGTAATACATGTAATTTCCACAAAATAACATGTTCTTTGAAAGACACATGACCATGTATCGCACTGTACATTATTGTAGTCTAACCCATTTGTGGCATGTGACACAACATAGAATTGCATATTTCTGAAAATCCCTGTGTTGTAAAATTCTTCAAAAATCTTGGGCACAGTTTACTATGAGAAGCATAGACTGCTGAGTAGTTAGTTCTGCCTGTCTCCCTCAGAGATTCAGTAAAAAATTTGAAAATTGTATAAAATGGGGAATTGAATACAATTCCCTTGGAATTCCAAATCCTTCTACGCTTGATATTTTTTAATAAGTGGCTTGATGTTAATAAAAATGAACACCTTTAATTCGGTGAGGTTTCAGGTAGAATCTGTCAACTTTCTATTATTCAACTCTTAGAACAAAATGTAATTTACATTATGATAGACATATTTCTGTAGCACACATTCTGCCTTGTAGCGCTATCTGGTCTGGTATCAACCTGATTTTGGATATCCAACATGTACTTGGGTTTTGGATGTATTTACGAGTTGTAACATCTTTGGTGTATTTGTGGTTCTTTTTTGCATAGTAGGTACGTTTTAACCTTTTGGTTGCCCTATTGATCTCTTTATACAAAATGAATGGGAGTCTCAATATCTCCTTATATATACATTGATGAACCAAAGGAGCCATTTGAATGCCACAAACTATTTTTTTAATTTTATGTTTTGTCTCCCTGATGGTGTCCAATGCCCCATGATGAGGATGTGCAGGTAAGGAGTTTGCTGGTGTCGTTTCTGGACACCGCCAAACAGCTGAATGTGGTGGCCCAGAGCTCTCTTCCAGACCACCTCATTGATATGCATATGACATCAGGAGTGATGTCACACATATCAGATGGACCCGGGAGGGATTTCATAGTCCCTCCCGGGTCCATTCAAGGAGGTGGGCTGCTCCAGCTGCTTGTCTGCCATGCTTGACCCACTTTTTTCAAGAGGTGGGAGGGAGGCAGGTTGGAGAGATCATGAGAGGAGCAGCCAAGCTCTGGACAATTGTTCCCATCCCACTAACAGAAGACAGGAACCAGGAGGTGCGAATTGGAAGGCGTGGGACTTGGATTATTCCTACTCCAACCCCTTCCAGTTTCCCCTTCCTGGTTCATTCCACACAGCTCCTGCACCTCAGAATGCTTCTCTGTCCATCAGTCTAAGAGGAAGGAGCTGTGAGTCTATGACACTGAAAGAGCCAGCTGCTGTTTGGATTTGTTCTGAGCCACAGAAAAAATCCAAACAGCACCTGGCTCCTTGCTGGGCACAGACACCCGGCTCCTTCCTCTCACACTGGTCCTCTCCCCATGAGGTGCATTGTGAGGGAAGGAGATGTGTGTGTGCACCCCAGCAAGGAGCCAGAGGGATTTTTTCTCAGCCAATAGTAGTTTAAATTTAACACACGTAATACACCATAACTTCTGTTATGCTCTTTTGGTTGCAGTTATATAACTGCTTGTAGTTAGTTAAAAAGGTCATAATACCCAGATCCAACAATTGAGCAGTGTTTTTCTTTGGGTACTGGCCAAGGCTCACCTAATAATGAAAATTGTAACACATATAAACTGGTGGTGAATAAAAATGATGTATTTTTGAGCATTCCCCAGCAATCTGAATTTAGTGATGGGGTGTTATTTGTACCAGACAGAATTCTGGATTATCCATTATGTTAGGTTATTAAGAGGACTTTGTTAAAGCATTTTTGTGGACAGTGGCCCAAGAACGTGACCATGGAAATCGCAAGAATGCAGTTTACAAGTCGACTGATTTTTTGCATGTAGGTAGTTGCGGAACTTGGCTACAGACAGAGTGGGGTTGTTGATTCTTGATCTCTTAGGGGAATCATCAAAGAGTCATTTGGACCTTTGATTGCTGCCTTGAAGTCTAAGAAAGGAGCTAACATTGGCAATTCATTTCAAATACAGTGAACGACAGAGAATATGGTGTCCAAACCTTAAGGGTTTTATTATCAATTTATTTCAGATAACAAGTTATCAGTCAGCAAAGGCAGGAAGTATATCATAAGAGCGTACATATTTAACTGGTCATACAGTCTGAATTTATATATTATAAGAAAGAAAATGCATACAACCCAGTGGAAAGATCTGTGACCAAAAGACAGGCACTATAAACCACTTTGCTTTCAGTTGCTAGCCAAATTTCCTAAACGCACTGTACCCTGTTGATCGCTTGTGGGCACTCTGAATCCATGGAATTGCTATTGACGTCTGGTACCCCCACAGTCAGGAGACACAAAGGAAGAAAGTTTGGGGTGAAACCTAAGTAGAGATAGGTTCCTGTGTGAGGAAGAGAGGAGGTAATAACAACCGTTTAACAAAATACAGAAAATCTGACTAACATCATGTTCAGCATGATCTCCTGGCTCGCTCATCAGGGTGGGGAGATCTTGCACACAGCAAGAGAAACCTTAGGATATGAGATGTTGAAAAATATATGGTTGCAGTTTGTTTCTATACAGCACTGGAGTGATAAGCATGACCATGGGCATCCAGAACCAATTAAAAACCCATATTTGCCTGATACCCCCACACTTAAGAGACCCAGAAGAACACATATGGTGGTCAAGCCTTAGCAGGGATATGTTACTATGTGAGTGAAAATTAAGGGAATTACTATATTTTGGAGAAAAAAAATCCTGAATATGCTATTGGGCAGCCAGTCAGGGCAAGATAGGTCTGTTTGGACCAATAGATTTGTTGTGTTATGTTACCAGGTTTTTATAGAGCGCACATCCACCAAGAAGTCTCTCGGCGCTAGAGCTACAGAAACAATACTACAATTATGCGCTCTGAAAGACTAATCGTATGCCATCCTGAAAAGCTGAGTCTTCAAAAGTTTCCTAAATTTGGAATGACAAGAGACAGACCTGATATCAGAATGTAGAGTATCCCAGATACGTGGGGCAAGTGTTGAGAAATTGGAGCCACCCAACGTCTTCTTCTTAAAAGATGGAATGGACAATAGATTCAAGTGGAAAGATCTTAGCTTCCGACCAGATATCAATTTGTGAATACAGGTTGAAATGAAGACTGGGCTGCAAACCTGTAAAGATTTTAAAATAATGCAGCAGGCCTTGAAGAATGAGCGTTGCTCAACTGGTAACCAATGCACGTAATGGGACACCTCCAGGGTAATTGATATAAAAGCCTAGCAGCCTGGATTTGAACTAGTTGGAGCCTGCCAACTACGAGGCAGATTTACAATAACTGGCGCATCCCTGCATATCAGCAGGGATGCGCCCGTTATTTTGCATCACGGCAGACACCTCTTGCGCCACCATGGATGGGCCGCATTTACAATGCGGTGCACCATGGGGCAAGAATAGACAGATGCGTGATGCATCTGCTGCCGTAAAGGTGACGCATTGCTGGAGTCGCGTCGCAAGTGCGACGCGGCTCCAGCAAGGCTCGGGTGCCCCTATGCCTAACATGCTACGTCAATCCTTACGCCTGCTTCAAGCAGTCGCAGGGTTTTGACGCAGCATGGCCGTAAAAGTGACTGAGTGAAATCTTGTATATTTCACTCAGCCACTTTTAGGAGGCGTTCCTGCGCCGGAACGCCCCCCCTGCGCCGGAACGCCCACATGTGGCGCAGGGCTTTACAACGTGTCGCATCTCCCTAGATGCGTCACGTTGTAAATACCCCGCAGAATGGCGCTGGCTTTGCGCCGCCGCTGCATCACAAAAGTGACGCAACGGCGGCGCAAATGTGGCATACGGGGCTTGTAAATCTGTCCCTAGGCTTTTAGAGAGGCCCAAATAGAGAGATATGTATGCCATACAGAATTAAAATGTAGAGTTTATCTGTCAACAGATGAATAGGGCTCCATCAACAGTGGGTCTCCTACAATTTTGTGATCCACGCTAATATTACAAAATTGATTGTGCAGATGACATTCCCTAAGAAAACCCATATATATATGGTAATGCCGCACTCCAGATATTCAGGTCAACCTTTCTGTGGTTAGCATTCCTGGATTTTTACTTGACCATTTGCGAAATGCAACAGGATATTGAGCACATTTATTAAAATAATAAAAATATCTCCACAGTTTTCCTTGTATCTTCAGGCTGCATGAAATATTGATGTTGAGTTTTCCCCTATATGTAGCCATGAATGTTGCAAGAATGCTGCAAATAAAGCACAAGCGGCTCTACTCAAAGGCATATTGGGTCATAAACAGACGCTTATGATCAAGGGACCTTTTTTACACCTTCCAGAGTTTCAAAAGGGATTCTCTCCAGGCATAATGAAGTCCATGTACGTGAACAGTGCTGTCTGCATCCATAAATCCTATTCAAGGCGTGAGAAATTGGCATTTCTATGGCATGGATAAACATGGACGTTTGTGAACACCTACAAACATAGACATCTGTCATCATTCACAAACTCCTTCCATTCACCTTTTCACACTAGAATGAGTTGTATTTTTACTCCTGCCGGCGCCTCAAATAAATGTCTTTGCGGGGTGGGAAGGGGGAAAGGATCACCTCCAGATTTGGTGGAGCTGTAAGGAAAGCGGTTTGCTAGCATAATGACCTAGCAGTAAAATTATTCTGTGCCCAGCTCTTCATTCAATCTGTATTTTGAAAGAACAATATATAGACTAATATATACGTTGATGCAACATATGTATATTTTTTTACAGATACCCTGAGGCCTTTTTGAAGGTGTCGAAGGCCTTTACTGAAACCGTGAGTGTGCCCGGTTTTTATTGCACCTGAGGCTAGGGTAAGCCTTAGTGAGCTTATACCGCTAAGGTGCGTTATTTTTGTTTTTTCATGAGGTCCTGAAGAAAGCTTTGTAAAAGACGAACATAAGCTGAAACATGTCGACCAATATAGGATGTATCTGACCAATTTAAGTCAGCATTTATCATCCTTCACTGTTTCTTAATCTGTTCTAGTTTCGTCACCATTAAAATTGCTTGTGGGCGAATCTTGACTTTTTAAATTCCCATTTTTCGCACTCATTATTCACTTGCATTCCTTTAGCCTGATTTTTGCGCTCCGCTTTAATAAAGCGTCGAAGCTCACCAGAGGTGCAGTAGGCACCCCTGGTGGAACCCTATGATGAAGCATGTCACCAACTATGTTGGTGAGTGAGGGTTCTATTTTTCATATATGATTGATTTGTTTTGAGGCACTTTCTTTGTGTTTTTTCAGTAGGATTACTGTTTTTTTCTTTTCATCACACTCTTTTGTTGTTATAACTATGATATAGGGGGATTAAGAGTGTGTCTCAACCCTCTCTCTCTTGTTGTTGTCATTTATTTAGGAAAGGGGTTTCTCCACTAACAAAAGTATTTACCTTTGGGAGAAGCAGAAATAAATGCAGAAACAAACAAATAAATAAATACATGAATGTGTGTTTGCTCCGGGGATCCTATATACCATGGGCCGAGTTTTCCGCTATGGAGAACTCCTTACGGAAGGAATAGAAGTCTTTTCCAGTAGTGCACCTGGAAACCTGCATGGATGCAGCTTTGCAGTTGTACAACCTGGAGTGTTGGTAAATTGTAAAAAGTAGTAAATCTGCACCTGCACAAAGACATCAATGTACAGCTGTAGTTTTACTATATTTTATAACTTAGTCTCACTCAATCTTATTCATTCTCACTCACCCCCTCATTCTCACTCAATCTCATTCATTCTCATGCATTCCCACTCAATCATATTCAATCTCATTCATTCTCACTCAGCCCCACTCACTCACTCTGATTCTCCCTCAGAGTACAACTCACTATCATTCTCCCTCACAGTTATGCTCACCGTCTTTCTCTCTCGGAGTTACACTCACAGTCATTTTTCCTCAGTTACACTCACTGTCATTCTCATCACAGTAACACTCACTGTCATTCTCCCTCACAGTTACACTCATTGTCATTCTCATCACAGTAACACTCACTGCCATTCTCCTTCACTATCAATCATTCTCACACATACTCACTTTTCCTATCATTCATGGTCACTCCCTGACTTCTTCCACTGATTCTCTCATTTTCAGTCTCCTATATGCACACACAGCACATGCTCTATCTCTCAGGCACAATCTTACCCACACACACATACTTACCCCTATGCTCAGTGCAGAACATTTAAAAGATTTGAAGCCTTTTGTTTTAAACTTATGTTGATTTGTATAGCACACTAAGCACCAGAGTGTGTATCCAGGCACTTGGGCAGGTGTGTGGTCTCCAAGGTGCTCATACAAAAACCAGGTGTTCAGCCTCTTGCAGACCTCAAGAAGTGAGGAGCAGGTGTTGATGTGTTGAGGGAGGTCATTCCATGTTTTGGGTGTAGTGTAGGGGAATGAGTGACCCCCAGTTTTGCGCTTGAGAGGAATGAGTGCGAGTGAGAGTGAGGCAGAGCGTAGCTGTCTGGTGGATTGGTGAAAGTGTATGCAGCTGTTGTGCAGGGCTGTGTATGTGTGCATGAGAAGTTTGAATTGGCTGTACTTGAGAATGGGGAGCCAGTGAAGCTTACTGAGGTATGGTGCGCTGTGGGTGCATCATGGGAGGTCGAATATAAATCATGCAGCGGTGCTCTGGATGGTCTGGAGTCTGTATTGGTGTTGAAGATTCTGGCATAGAAAGTGTTGCTGTACAGCCAATTGGAGATGAGTGCTTGTGTGACAGTCTGTCAGGTGTTCTGAGGTAACCATTTGAAGATCTTTCATAGCATGCATAGGACGTGGAATCAGGATGTGCACGCTCCGTTGACTTGAGCCATCATACCATGCTGCAGGTCTCCTTTGGACTCTTGCTCCTTTCAGCTTCTGGTGCTGGGGCATGAAATTGAAACCTCAAACCTGCGCAATTGAAGTTTTGAGATTTTAGTCTATGTTCTTTCACCCCACCCTTTCCCAGATGGGGTGAAAGATCGATTGGCATGTAGCCACGGGCACTGCAGGCTTTACGTCTGCAGCATCCATGCCTAACTTTAGCTGTGATTCTTAGCACAACACAAATGGTGGGGGCACAGACGCGTGCCAGGGTGCAAGGCCAGGGATGTGTTTTCTCCAGCCCTGGTGATCTCTCTCTGAAGGCTGGTGGAGGTGCCTTTGTGCGCCTGCACCAGGCATCAGACAGAGACTGTTCCTGGACCCAAAGGAAGTCAGCATTTTTATTACACCACAAATGAATAATAGATTATTATTCACTCTTGTATAATAAAAACAAATGGGCCAGAAAACAAGCGGGCCGTAGCCCCTGAGCCCTTTAAGAAGAGCCGGCACTATTTCTGATGTACGGAGTCAACGATTTTAGCAAAGCATTTGCATCCTGTCTATGTTATTCGACTTCCCCGCTGCCTGGCATTGTTATGTCAGTGCATTAACTATATTTAGAAGCAGTTTAGGAGAGCTATGTCAATCATTTGCCTGCGGGGGTGAGAAATTCTGTTTAACATGGCTTGTAAGTTTAGAAATTCTTAATCACACGCAACATATGTTCACATACCTTTTAATATGCAACCACATAAAACAGGAAATATAAAGTGATAACTCATGCTTGTACAAAAGGTTAGGGTGAACGGGGCCAGGGATCGTTGATCAATGTGAGTGCGCATGATTTCGGGCCCCATTGAGCTACTTGTCAGATGTAAGAAGAAAACACATTTTAAAACATATGTAAAGTTGTTTTGTATTTTTGTGTGGAATGTTCATTGACAACTCGAATCTAGTCTGTTCTATAAGGGTCTTATTCTACATATGATCCTCCACCACAATAGTATTTATTTTAATCTTCTTTTAATAATTGTGAAGGCAACTTCAATTAAATGTTCAGTCAGCACTATCAATATCTTGAGGGCAGGAAGTTAAAGGAGGGTTTGTTCATGGGAAAACATTGCCTTTATAGTTAGCTTGTCTTAGTTTTAGGGCTTTGACATCCTTGCTTCTAATTATGGAATTTTTATGGGTGTACTCAAAAATATCCAAAAGGTAGTATCAGGAATCATTGAAAGAGATCCGTGAGAAAAGCCGGATTGACATACATTGTCACCTCCTTGGATTTATGAGCCAGTAAAAGAAAGAAGCATGAGAGGTGGAGTGAATGGAGATTGTGGAAGGCAGGACAAATCAGCCTGGAATCAGATCAGAGAAAGGTTTAGAGAGAAGGCATATGCTTCAGAGGAAACATAAGTCATTAAGAAACAGGGCCAGCCTTTTACAATACCTAGAGACCGGGGCATCTGCTGGACATACAATAGCTCCATATAATAAGAAATTTGTTCTTTTAGAGATTTCACAAAAATCATTAGATGAGAATTTTTAAAGTTTCAAAACACAATTAATGAAGCAGAGAGACACATAAGCAAGTATCCTAATTGTTTACTGCTATACAAAAACTTTTCAGTGCTCGTGAAAGTTCATACATTGATAAATGACAAACAAATATGCAGTGGTACACTAATAAAATGAGCAAAGGAACCCAAGGAGTAGCTAATCGAAGTTCCTTACTGTCCATCAATGGATACAATCATATAGGTTCCATTTGTCCTTTATGTCGACGATGTTTCGACCCTAGCCGTCTTATGGGTCATCATCAGGACTGTTAAAAATCATATGGAGCAGCAAGCTGTGTATGAATCCAGTACAGCAATCTGAATCTTAGAGGGAAAATTCCCCCAATAAGACGTCAGCAAAAACAGGATTTAGAATCAGTCACTCAAGGTACTTCAATCCACAAGGCACATCATCATTCATGAATTAGCTCGCCGTGTGGCTGATGAATTTTCAGCCAGACCGTGCACAAGGGAACATCTGCAACAGTCAGTGACCCGATGAGGAAGGAGATAACAGGGGAACATACGTTTTGTTAGTTGAGGTTGCCAGTTGTCTCACAGCTGCTCAGTTGAATGGTTCCTCGAATATAGTTTTGCCCACCATCATCTGTTTTATGTTTTCCTTCATTCCCCCATTTCTTCCCTTTCTACAGTTACCGCTGTGTTCATGCTCAGTTAAATGGTTCCTCGAATATAGTTTTGCCCACCATCATCTGTTTTATGTTTTCCTTCATTCCCCATTTCTTCCCTTTCTACAGTTACCGCTGTGTTCATGCTCAGTTAAATGGTTCCTCGAATATAGTTTTGCCCACCATGATCTGTTTTATGTTTTCCTTATTTCCCCAATTTCTTCCCTTTCTACAGTTACCGCTGTGTTCATGCTCAGTTAAATGGTTCCTCGAATATAGTTTTGCCCACCATCATCTGTTTTATGTTTTCCTTCATTCCCCCATTTCTTCCCTTTCTAAAGTTACCGCTGTTTTCATGCTCACCTAGGCACCTTGAATAAAGCTAGTTCTTCATAGAATAGTTGCTCTTGACTCTATGCTTCTTTGCACTACTTAGTTAGCATTCTCCTGCGTTCACGTCCCTTCTCCTCGAGTACTCCACCCTTCAGTGGCCTAGTAAGTTTGGATCTGACATATCCTGTATGAGTGGACAATGTCAGGGTCTGACTGGGGTAGAAAATAGGCCTGGGCACCAAAGGAAAAGTGCCCCGCATTAGTGAATGAGGTAGCTAAGAAATTGGCCCATATTTGCAAATTGGGGTCGTTTTGAACTTGTAAAGACATGTATAGGTGTTGTGTAAGGTAGCATAGACTGCAGGGATTTGTGCTTGCTGCTGGCAACATTTGTGCCAATATCAAGGAAATCAACTAAAAAACCAGTCCAACAGGCCATAAAACAGGCCCACAAGCAGCCAAAAATCTGTCCCCAGCACTATCTTGTCAGACCAGCCCATCAGGCATTGCCTGTTAGACCTATAGGCCAGTCTGACACTGGTCACTTATTTGCTTGTTCTTATAATTCTTATTTACCATTTCAATCAACAAGTCAGCAGTCTTTGATGGGTTTCTTTGAAAAAAGACATAAATTAACACACATAAAGTACAGGTGAAAACACCCTCAAATAAAATAAAGGTGAATATAATAGCTACTATCCTTTAAAACGAGATTTACACTTTGTGATCTATATGTGTGAATCCTTGCGTGACAAGACTAAGGGGCAGATTTACAAGCCCCGTACACCACTTTTGCGCCACCATTGCGTCACTTTTGTGATGCAGCGCAAAGCCAGCGCCATGCTGCAGGGTATTTACAACGTGATGCATCTAGGGAGATGCATCACGTTGTAAAGCCCTACGCGACATGAAACACAAGGTTTCATGTGGGCGTTCCGGCTCGGGGGGGGGGGAGGGGCGTTCCAGCGCAGGAATGCCTCGGAAAAGTGGCTGAGTGAAATCTACAAGATTTCACTCAGTCACTTTTCCGACCCCGCTGCATCAAAACCTTGCGCCTGCTTGTAGCAGGCGTAAGGAGTGACACAACACAGCTAGTTTTTTCCTCTCTCTCTCTCTCTCTCTCTCTCTCTCTCTCTCTCTCTCTCTCCCTCTCTCTCTCTCCATTATCCCACTTTCCCCACACTTTCCCCAGAGTCTATCGCACACTCATGGTCATTCACATATCTCTTTTTATATTTAGACTTGGGGATTAGCACAAGGATGCTACAGCTCACCGTCTAGAAACATGCAGAGCCATCAGAAGTAGAATAACTGAAATACTACCCTCGACATTTTTCAGAAAAATTCTTGTGGAGCTTGGTGTCTACTAGGCATGACTGAGATTGGTGCTGAGATGCAAAGAGCTTTTTAATTTCTTGAGCGGTCCGCAGACTGCACTGTGAAGGCATTGCCTGCTTCCATAGTCAACCAGTCTCTTTTAGCCATTGACTTGAGACTTTATTAATCACTTCTCGGCTCAGCCCACTGAACTATTAATCTCTCAACTAGTTCTATTGGCTGTTTGGGTCTGTCCTTCATCCTTCACTCAAGTGCTTGCATTGACCTGTATGAGAGGCTGCTTTATAACTATGGCTCTCTGGCCATACCTATTAGCTCCCTGACATTGTCCAGCTCCAATGGGCTAACACCACATGCTATCACTCATGGTTGCACCAGCCCTTAGTACCTATAGGGCATATTAACAACTGATATATCGCTGCATTTCCGGGGCGTAGCTCCGGAAAAGCGGCAATCATAATTTCACGATATTTACAATGCGCCGCTAACATGCTTTAGCGCATGTTAGCAGCAGTTTTCCTAACGCCTCACCTTGCATCGCTAATTAGATGCAAAGTAGGCGTTCCTGAGGAAAACAGCATTGCAATACGCGCTGACACAGCTTTGCCAAATTAACAAGCCGGCAGCGGACCCGCGAAGTGATGACTGAACTCGCGCTAAGCCCCCATTATCGCCTGATTTAATGTCTGCAAAAAAGCAGACTTAGCATTATGTCCCATGGGAGGTGGATTGTGAAGTTAAATCCACACTTCAGTATCAGCGAGCTCTGCCATTATCGCTGATCATTTATCTCCGGATTTCTCGCGTTGAAGGGGTTTTTGGCCGCTATCGCTGGATTTTATATCGCCAATGCACAAAGCACTGTTAATACAGCACTATCATGGCGATAAAATCCAGCGATAGCCAGCGATAGAATAAAACGCGCTAAGTGCGTTTAGCGATAATTATCGCTACGTGTTGTTAATATGCCCCTCTGTATTTAAGCATGGGGTATTTCTAGAGTGTGAACCTAGCACAAAGGCAGTGAAGTGTTTATTGGAAGTGGGGAGATACAATAGTGGCTGCTCAGCAGCCACGTCACCTCCTTTCCACTTCCATGAACATCTCAGCCGTGGACAGACTTCTAGAAACGGGGAAAGAGTAAGTGGCAACGGGGTGCTACGCTCGCGCCCCTATGAGGCATACTGGTCATTCAAAGTAAAATGCAAGCTCTCCATTTTTCCAATTTTTAAAACTTTACCAGCTTTGCAGTTCAAAGTTGTGAGGGACAAGACTTTGCCCACCCCTACTTTAAAACAACACAACAGCTGTTGAAAGAAATAAACCTGCTTTTGACATGCAACCTTGAGAAGGCAATTACGATTAAACAACCGACAAACTGAAATACACATTTTTGTAATTATTTGTCTCATTTGAACTTGGAAAATCCAAGTCCTCATTTGATTTAAAAAGACATAATAATTGTATGGCCGGATTACAAGTGTGTATGGGTTGAAAGAAGGAGGGATGCCAATGGAGGAGGGAGAAAAATGAGTCAGAAAGTTGTTTTGTCAATAAATAAGTCCTTACTGTAACAGTGATCCAACCTTTTATGAATAGGGACTTAACAATGGACATAATCATGTTAAAAGGGTTGTGAGGACATATTCGTCTGATATTTAATAGCTAGAATGTAGATGTTGTGATCACATTTTCTGCAAATTCGTCCATCCTCAGATTAGGGTGCAAAAGCATTTCAGGAGGAAAGAGAAGTGTAGAGATGAAGAAGATGGGTTGCTTTGGACGAACCATGTATATATATGTCTATGTCTTTTGGGGTATTGAAGAAGGTTGGAGTGAGATTACTGTGAAGCAGTTGAATATCTGCATATAAAGTGTCAATCCATCGGTTAAAGTCCTCCACCTTTGTCCCAAAGTGGCAGGTCTGCGCCCCAAAGGATTTAAATGTTTACCTGTGCTGCAGTGTTTGCTTATTTATAATTTCTTGCCAGATGAGGAGAGTCACCAATATGTCTGTGAACAAAGATTCAAGATGGAGGCAGAACTACCATGAACTTGTCATTTCAGGTACCGGCTCTGACTTAAAAAACAGAAGGGACTTAAAAAAAGAACACACTTTTTTGTTTGCAAAGTGTCCCAGCCTGTACTAAGCACCAAACCACACGCAAGGGGACTACCATCGCTATAAGCCCCTCAAAAAGACTACGTCCAGGATAAAAGAGTACGGTGAGGAGTTGGTATAATGATCAGAAACGAGAGGATTAAGGGGAAAGAACTCCACAACTGTGCATGTCAATCCAGGTTTTTCATAATATCTAAACTGTGGAACACAATCATACAGCCCTTTGGGGTCTACTGCATGCCAAAAGGAATGGGCAGACATACCCAGAATCTGGAAAATGTATATCACTGTCTGGTACAAGCTTTACCCACGTTGCCAACTTAGTTTGGTTTCTGCTCCTTTGAAACCTTTTATCATCGTCTAGCGCGAGTACCTCACTCTGGGTAAATACAGACACTGGGACCTACTCACAAACTGCATTTTGTAGTACATATAGGAGTACTACAACAGTACTACTAAAGCACTACAAAATGCAATTCACAAACCTGTGATTGTAAATCTCCACTCGGCCCACAAGCGGAGGCCACAGGGAGAAGAGGGCCCTGCTAGGGGTCCCCAACGTCGCTTTCTGACTGGCTTTCCATGTTAGAAATCCCAGTAAGGAAAGCCTGTGGGAACTGACATCGTAATCTCGATGGCGGAAACGCCGTCCTCAAGGGATTACGTGCCGGTTCTGAATGGTCGATGGGCTCCTTAAGCCCTTTGGAAGCAAACTGGAATGACCAGTCAGTTTCACTTACGACCGCCGTCACTGTAATACAGCGGTTGAAAGTGAAACTGGAGATGTCTGTCGGAAAGTTTCCAGCCACAGGTCGGAGGCTTTCTGACCGGCATCATAATATGGCCCTTAGTAGTAAACGTGAGAGTGACCAGGGGGAGTGGCTGGAAAAAGGGACTACTAAGAGGGAGAGGTTTAGGTGGGAGTAAGTAGGCGTTCAGGTAGGGTAAGGGAAAAGTTTAGGGAGGCACATGAACCCTCCCACAAAATAATGATCTCATTGCTATTCACAAATTTCACTTCTAGGAGCACATTATCAAGAACGGCGTTAAAATTATCGCCGCTTTAGCGGCAGGAAACTGCCGCTAAAGCGGCGATAATGAGCTTGATAATATGCCCTTGAGAATTCCAATAGAAGCCCATGGTCTGGTGTGAACCTGGGCTTCTATTGGAATTCTCAAGGGCATATTATCAAGCTCATTATCGCCGCCTTAGCAGCAGTTTCCTGCCGCTAATGCGGAGATAATTTTAACGCCGTTCTTGAGAATATACTCCTTAGACTTAATACAGCTACAAATGGACCCAAAACAGTATTAAATTGCTCAAGCTCAGAGTTGAAGTCCAGCACCCTACATGGCCAAGCACTGGTACTGAAACACACTCCAATAGAAAATAATGGAGGTAGGGACCTATAATAAAACCCCATAGGAAACACTGGTAAATGAAATTAAATTATCTAACATTGTGTAAAAATGTAAAGAAATATGATTTTATGTCAATAAAATCTAAAACTAAAACATTTCTATTATTTAATTTTAAAATATTTTAATAACTGTTTCTGAATTTATAAATTAATATAAATCTATTTTTTATTGAACTATAGCTAAATTACTTTTAATTAATTCTATACATTAATGTTAAGAATTAATAATGCATAACCCTTTTTTTAACTTTTTTACTTTAGGTGGCAATTTATTTTTTAATTTAATATTCAGGAATATATTTTTTGTTTTATTAAATATATATAAATTAATTAGAGATTTAATTAAAAATTAAGCTAATAGTGCTACATACCATTTTAATATAGTTCTAAATTTAAAATAAATATATAAAATTAAATTTAACCCTAAAATATTTTTGGGCATTTATTCGAAGGAATTCCACTTTTTGGCTTTGGAGACTCGGATTCTAATTTCCGTAGACGGGTATAAATTTCAACTTCATTTCTCGGGCAAGTTTCCTGCCTCTGACAATGTGCTTACCTATAAGAAAGTTCTGTACAATCACTCAAAACTCTTGACGTGTCTTAACACCGCCTTGTTAATAATGCCCCTATTCACTTAGCAGAAAGGGGTGTGCAATGGGTGTTGCTGTGGGCTTTCCAATGCTACACCCATTGCTTTTTGAAGCTTCCCTGCATTTACACCATATGGGGCAGTGCCAAAAATACCACCAATGAATGCCTGGTCTTTAGCAGGCAATACAAGGAGAAATGTTTAATTTCTCCTCATATTTTTCTCTTTCTACGTGTGCTGCTTCTGCAGCAAACATGGATAGAGCAAATCGCCTGTAAAGATTATTTATGCACATTATGCACATAAACAATTGCCCCTGCAGCACTGGCACCCTAGCCAAATGGGGCTAGGGTGCCTGCGCTGGTACTAGGCAACTTTTTTAGCGCTAGGTGTAACGCAGGGGTGCACTGCATTCTTGTGAATATGGCGCATCCCTGAATTTTGAAACTGTTGGAGCAAGACGTTCCCAATTTTGGTGAAGTACCGCGCTCCACTAGTTTCTCGAAAATAAGCCCCTGTATGTCTTTTACAAACAATTTTACCTTCGGAGTAACAAGGTAAAGAAATGGTGTTCCATGCTTCCATGCAAATTAAATATGATGAACATTTGAGGCTGAATAACATTTTTCATATGATATGGTGAAAGTAGATACATTTCTTTCTTCAGAATCCTTTGCATTTTCCAAAGCCATGGATTCTCTATCATATCGATGTGTGTTAAAATGACAAATAAAAAGATAGCACTATTACAGAATATTTACACATAATTTGGCTTGTTTTGACAGGTTATGTAATCAACCCTGCCATATAATTTGATCGTGCATTACTGTATAATTAGAGTGGCTTTACTCATACCTATTAAAGAAAGCTTTGACCATAATAAGTTATGCTCAGTTGTGTTGAAGGCCCTAGAAGTCACCAAGTGCAGAGAAAACTGAAGTGCTTCTGGGCAACACAATTCTTTTTGTTTTCTGGATAGGGTGACAAGTGCATAACAAATAGTAATGGTTGCTATCACAGCACTAAATCTAGTTCAATATCCTCATCTTAAATACCTAACATCAATCCAATTTTGCAGTTCAGCCAAAAGCCTTTAATGAAAGTCTTAACAACAACATCTAATAGAGCTGATATAGCATTCTCTGTCTGCCTGTGCTGTTTGTCTTGATTGTTGTAGCTGTTTTCTAGTTGGGCAGGTGCCATGTGCTCTGCTATGCAATTTTTCACTTTTTTCTAGTTGGGCAGGTGCCATGTACTCTGCTATACACGTTTCACCTTGAAGGGGGCCAGGACATTATTGATTATATTTTTGATTCTTCCTATCTTCTTTCCTCTTTATTGGACTCTAAGGTAGTGATGCATTCTCTGAGTGATCATAACCCTTTGTGGACCTCGGTTTTGATGGCTTGTTTCAGTAGCCAGGCCTGATGTTCGTTTTCAGGAACCGGTTTATTTAGTCGAGCAAGGATGAAGGCTTAAGTGGGCTAAGGTTGTTGCAGCTGATTTCCTTCACTCCTTAGTTTCCACCTATTTTCAGGATTTCAGCATTTGTTTAGATGAGGGGTGTTAAAAAGCCAAGTCTAACAAGGGGGCTTCCAGTGCTAATATCCTGTCTGTGTTTGCCAACATAGCTGGCCACATCAAGCCTGTGTTTGCCGCCTCACGTGCAGTCCATCCCCCACCGCCCAGTAGAAGGTTTGACAACGCTTGTTCCAAGGTGCATGGAGCACTTATGGTGGGCATGCATAGGCTTCATTGCGACAAGGAGGAAGTAAGAAGGGCCAGAGCAGGCTATCGGGCTACAAGTTATGAGAAGGGAACTGTGGGACAAGTTGTTGGGGGCCTGTGCCCTTCAGGATTCACCTGAGTTTGGAGGGTAGTGAACCATCAGATTTTTGCTCCAGATCAAGCTAACGCCCAGGCCTTGACTATCCCTGTTGAGGCATGGCTGGATCATTTTGGGGCGATTTATGAGCTTGCACCCAGGAATTTTCATCCTCCAAAGGTGGGGATCTCAAAGGGTCTTTGCCTGCAAGGGGAGGAGTTGAGGGCAGCTATCCTCTCCTTGCCTGAGTTTAAGACTCCGGGATCTACGGCATCCCAGGTGATTTATTTTAATCTACGGTGGATTTGTAGGCCCCTCTGCTCACCCAGCATTTTAATGCAGCTGTCAGAGGGAGGCTCCCCTCCAGCTGGCACTGTTCAGTTATCGTTCCGATTTTCAAGAAAAGCAGCAGGGCGAACCCTGCTTGTTATCGCCCCATCTCACTGGTAGACAGCGAGGTCAAGATGTTGGGTAGGGTCCTGTTGGACCGCCTGTCTACGTGGTCGTCCGATGATAATATACTCTCTGAAGCCCAGTATGGGTTTAGGGATGGTCGGGGCCTCGTTGCTCAGATGGTAATGCTTTATCTGTTAACAGCGAAATACACAAGGGTGAGAGATGGGGTGGTCCAGTTGGCTTTCATGGACCTAAGCACAGCCTTTCACTGAGTTACCAGAGCGAAGCTCTGAGCTGCGCTTGGGTCTATGGGGTTCGAGCCCTGCTCTACTCTCTTTCTTACATGCTCTTCGTGACGGGCTCTTTGCCTTGGTCAGATTTGGGTCAGGAGGGGAATGTATATTGCCCTTGGAGTTGAAGAGAAAGGTCCATCAGGGATGTATCCTGGCCCCCTTTCTCTTCACCCTTTACATCAGTGGGCTAGAGGCGGCCTTGCAGGATTCAGGTGTAGATGTCCCAATGGTTGGCGGTCGTCATCTGTCAGTCCTATTATATGCGGATGACACCATCCTTATGTACCGTAAGACTATGGAACTACAACGGTTGTTGGATCTTTTTGTCACTTACATGGACAAACTTTATCTCGCCACTAACTACCTAAAGTCTCATGTTATGGTAGTGGGTCTGAGAAAACACCAGATCCAAAAGTTATGTGATCAAGGGCCATCCTATTTCTAGGGTGGAACATTTTCCTTACCTAGGGATCCTCTTGGACTCCAGATTCACTTGGCAACCCTTGTTGAAAAAAAACACCATGGGGCAGATTTACAAGAAAGTGATGCATCTATAGAGATGTGTCACTTTCCTTGCGCCACCAAAAACAATGCTTGCACCACCATGGATGCGCTGTATTTACAATACGGTGCACAAAGGCGGTTGGTTTGACAGATGCGTCAGAAATTCTGACAAAAGTCACGCATTGCTGGAGTCGCGTGGCAAGCACGACGCAACTCCAGCAATGCATTTTGTGGCCTATTCCGACTACACTGCTTCACTCCTTACGCCTGCTTCAAGCAGGCATAAGGATTTGACGCAGTGGCGTCCTAAAAGTGACGCAGTGAAAACTTGTAGATTTCACTGCGTCACTTTTATGAGGCTTTCCTGCATGGGAACGCCCCCCTGCGTGCATTACACCTGACGCAAGTATAATGTGATGCAGGGCTTTACAACCTGACGCATCTCCCTAGATGTGTCACGTTGTAAATAGTGCGCATTGTTTGCGCCACCGTTGCGTCAAAAAAAGTGACTCAACGGTGGCGCAAAGAGGCACAAGGGGCATGTAAATCTGCCCCTAGGTTTAAGGCTGAAATTAATGAGGTTGGCCTTTTGACATGTATGGGTCAGACTAAGGTAGAGGTTATGCTCAAAGTTTTAAGGCCAGGTGTGTTCACTGGCGAGTTATGGTGGTAAAATGTGGGGCTATGTGTCTTGCTCTCAGCTTCAGCTTGTAGAAAATGTCTTTTTGAGGTGTCTTTTAAAAGTACCTGTGTGTAACCCTTCTAAGATGCTTCACAAGGAAGTAGGATCTGGCTACATCATAGATTTGATTGCTCTGTGCCCCCTTCTTTTTTGGTTGTCAGTTGGGCAAAAGGAGGATATGTCTCTTAACAGGCTAATCATTCACAATTGTCTGGCTTTGGATGGTATGTTGGGCATTCCTTGGCTAGCGTACACTAGGTGCACTTTTAATTAATTGGACTGGCTTGAGTTGTTTGCTGACCCACAAGGCATTGCGAGTAGGGATATTCCATGGCTAAAGAAGGCATTGCATGAAAATGCGGCCGTGGAACGGGAGGCTGCGGTGCCAATTCAACCTTCTATGCCGCATTTTATTATGGTTAAAACTGTGCCTAGAATGGAACCTTATCTGTCATCGGAGATTTCGACTTATCATCATAGGCTTTGGCTTATTTTAGGTATAATATGCCTTTTCAGCTCATGCTACCTGAGGGATCCTGGTACAAAGTCTCAGATCGCCCGTCTTGGCTTTGTGATGATGTTTCTCACCCTGATTCTCTTCACATTCTCATGTTATGTCCTAGATTTAACCACTTGCCTTTTAAATGTATCCGCCGACTCCTTTTGCTCTTGAATTTTAATCAAGTTAGGACGGCCTACCTTTTTTTTGGATGTTAAATTCACCCACCATCTGTTTTTATCGGACTCGTTTTTCATCTGGGGTTATCAATGGGAGAAGATCTCTTGCTCTTGTCCTCTTTTATTCATTAGGGGGTCTAGTCTTTTTTGTATCTGTTTTTAATGTTGTGACCATTTTAGATTGCCCTCTGATGCTTTGTTGTATTTATTAGCTTTTTGTCATTTATATTGGAGATTGGGCAGCGTGAAGGATTTTTATGTTATGTATTGTCAGCATTTTCATATGTACACTTTTGTGATTTTCAAGAAAAATCCAATAACATTATTACTACTACTATTATACACTTTTCACTGTTTTCCAACTGGGCAGGTACCATATACTTTGCTTTGCACTTTATTTAGGCATGCTATGTACTTTAGTTGAGTGCACTGTTTCAAGGTCTTGTTGAACTAAGTGTGAATGCTTGGATTTTCTGTGATGCTGATTAGTTAAAAGATTATTTTTCCTGCTGAACTCAAGGTTTTCTAATATGCTTTCTCATTTTTATTTGTTCAACTGCCATCTAATTAAAGGCCTCCATTTCCAACCCCAGATTTGTTATTTCCCGCAGACATCAAGGTTACCTCATATGCTTGCTTGATGTTTATTTGTTCAACTGTCCTGTCCTCTAGTTAAAGACCTCCATTTCCTGCCCCAGTCTCCTGCCAGAGACAGCCTTCTAATTGACAGGAAAAACACTCAGTAATCTCCGAGGAGGTTCCAGTGTCTAATGTGTTTGTTTACTCAACCTTCTATTTCCTGCCCCAGTTTCCCACCAGAGACCGCTTTCTCATTTACAGGAAATGGTTATTAATCTTCAAGAAGGCTCCAGACTAACACTTGCCTAACAGGCAAAATATACTGCTTTCAAACTCAGTCCCCTACTTGGCTTTGTTGATCTGTCTTGAGTGAGAGCTGTGTCGCTCACTAACACCGTTTTTGGCATCTGAGCTCTACCAACTATGACAAGAAAAATCTACATATTTTCACTTGGAAGCTAGGGGCCAGCAACCCCTCTTGACATTCCATCCCTTCAAGACAACTTCAAAATGTCTTGAGCCCTAGAACCTGGTTGATCCAATGGCACAGCCATGCCCCCATCGCCTTGACTACAACCAGCTTTTTGCTGTTTAATGCTCCAGCTATTCCAGCTCAATACATAGACATCAGGGTGGTGCACAACTGGGCACTCTAGTATAGTATCCCATTTTTCTTTATGGACACACTAGCAATTTGAGCTTGAATTAGCAAGCCTGGTTGTCTGAAATGATTGACTTCTTGTGACAGAGTACCTCTCCTGACTGTCTTGCCATTAGAACCTAAGGGGTCCAGCTCAGAAGGATTAACACCCCCCAACCATCCTTCTCAAAGGAGCTCCATGTACACCAGAATGCTCCCCCATCTCTCTCTCTATCTCTCTCTCTCTCTCTCTCTCTCTCTCTCTCCTACTTCCCTGCTTCCCTCCCGGGTTAGACACCTGTATCATTCATCTGTTCTGATATTGAGGCTTTACCTCAAGGGGAAGTGATGGAAGATCTTTGCTTCCACAGAAGTCCAGGGAATTCAAGCTAGAGTCCCTTGGTGTGACAAATGCTACCAGACAGTAGTTGTGTGGATTCCTATGGCCACCCTTTCAGAAAATTAGTCAGGAAATACTTCCAATTCAAAATGGAGACTTCTCCAATTTACCAACTATCAAGTGCTGGATGCATCAGATTTGAGACACCTCTTCTTTAGAAAGTCCAAGATAAGAAGGACCCCTTCTGGTAGCTACTTTACTAGCCACATGTATACAGGACGTTGACCAATGGGTGTACCATAGAAACAACAGTTAAGGAGGAATAAACAATGGCACACAAACATTCAAATTATCAATAGCTACAGAACCATGGCCCACAACTGAAAGAACCACAGAAAGAACATTTAAAGTTCCAAACATGGAGGCCGCTACAGATAAAGTTAAGCAGAACTTAAGTTGAACCTAATAGTGAAAGGGAAAAGGGAAATATGTTGGGGACAATAAATGAACAGCAGCTGGCAAAGATAGCTAAGCAATAAAAGAAATATGCTTTGAATGCCTTGCAACACACTAGAGATTGATATGTGATCTTTAAGTAGTCCCATTAGCATTAAGTAAGCAGAATCAGGAGAAGACTCTCTCGCTTCTAAAAGGCAATGTCATCATGCTGAAGATAAAGCTTCAGGCTTCCCCATCCATGGGTTTATTACCATCAGTCTTCCATCTAGATTCTGGAAAGTCTCCGGCTGCATTGGAGCAGGATAATATAAATATCTTCCCATCAACATAGACCCTCAGTCGAGTGGGGAACCCCAATGTTTCCCCAAGTTTCACCATGATTGCGTGCAGCTCCTGTCTCCCTACTACGGTTGTGTGGCTCACATCAGGGAAGACATGCACCTTTCAGTCACCCTTCCTGAGGTCGCCCTTCTTCACAGCTTGTATTGTCACCTGCTCGCCGTGTGTTTTATCGACCAGGCCAATTGGCACTGAGTCAGAACTAATATTCCTCCCAGATGGCCCCTTAGTGTGCAGATGAGTGGTTCACCCAACTTTCTTTGGTGAGTATGGGGCACAGTCTTCAAACACTTGGGACGTCTGAGCCGTGTCACTGGAGGTTTGCAGCGGAGGTGCAATTTTTTTTAAATCTACAGTCAATGCACCTCATGTCTTTCTCATTTTCAGTGATGCAGCTTCTCCTAACCTCTATTGCTCCTTTCAAAGAGGCCATTCGTGGCACTGTTCTTTTGGGGGACCTCTGCACATCCCATAGGACTAACATCATAAAGCTTTCTCCCCATAGAAGCAGACCACCACCACAGTGGGCATCTCCAGATCCAGCTCCTGCAGCTTCCTCGAAGAGAACAACATTGGAGAAAAAAATGTTTTTTTTTACCCTTACAGCCTTTAATGCATTCTGTTTGGGCAAAATCAAAATATACTGGAGTCTGTCTACCACCTTGCCCCTACTTAGCGCCTCCGGAGTCCAGCAGAGACAGTTGACGCGGAGTTTTTCACATGCCTCCATCACTAAATTGCTTCCTAATTGCCCATCTGTCTGCTTTTGTTTATGGTGTGCCAGGCGACAATAAGCTGTATGATGTTCACCCAAAACCATTCCAGCTCCCATTTTGTGTCCTTCTGGGTCTAGCCTCTAGTTCTCTGCTGCATCTCAAAACTAGGTTCAATCTGACAGTGAAATGTGGCCTCTTGTGCTTAGTTCATAGAATGCCACTTCATCCTGCTTCCAGCCGTTCAACTTCTGTTAGATCCAGTGTTCCAGCATCTCTCAGCCAGAAAAAACTGCTTCACTTCCTCTCCGAATACACCTTTGTGCCACTTGGAAAGCACTTGGCTTTCTGACTCCAGATAGGTTGTATTGTCCTGTATAATCAGGATTTCCTTAGGTCTCACACTTACCAACACTATATCTCTGCGCTCTACCGCTGCAAAGAAACATAACGCACCTTAAAATGTCCCCTCGATTTTTTCCATGCCATCTCACCAATATCTATTCCTCCACTATTATCCTTTCAACCAAAATAACAGACTCACATGTCCACCACTCAAATATATTTCATATTTTCCTATACTAATTCATCACTAATCCTTTCTGGGTTCTGGAGTAGCATGCTACTCACCGAAAAGCGATTCAATGCCTCGTCAGGGGTAGTAAGAGCTATATAAATGCAATTTACAACTACAATCGCAATAATCGTTTGCCATCATGGCACCCCTAACAAGATGCATTTGTCTGCTCCGCATTTTATCTGCCTCAGTCACTATCAACTCCAAAGAAGTTCTCATGGACCACCTTTCAGTGGTCGGTTTCCTTTTTTGCTCCTTTGTGTCCTGACAGGCATTACCTTTCCAAGGCTGATTGAACACAAGGATGCGACATATCTATCTTTTGTATTGTTCATTATATAAGCTTCCCATGCCATTCGTGTTTCGATCATCATGCATTTTTACATCCTCACTTAGCGTCTTTTGTAGCAAGATATGTGCAGTAAGTTAACTAAAAAATAATAAGTAACTATGGAAAAACTAAGAATTATATTTGAAATTCTTTGTGCAGAGTTCTGTCGGAAATTGCATCATTTGTCTTTTTCTCAAAATATTTCCGATTTCATTCCGGAATTACCACAACCTACAGTCAATGTATGCACGCACACTATGCGAGTGTATGTAATATTTAAACAAAAATAGCGTATGACCACATAGCAGTACTAGAGAGAGGTGTCACATGTCGATTAATGCGTAGATGGGTTATGATGAGTTATGAAAGAAAAAGAACGAAATAGAATGTGAAATGAGGATTATAAAAAATGGAAATATGCAAGGATTTATCCCTAAAGCATGTTGCCAATTATGCCTAAGCATTGCATGGAACATATTCAGACAAATGCGTGGAATATTTGATGTCCACAGAACAGTTATCTGCTGTGGGGTTTGAGGAAATCTAAAAACAACTCTATAAGACTTGTTATTGTGCAAGAGTGGGCCATTTGCAGTTAAGTCCTGCAGACAATCGTCTCTTCGTGGAGGGTGGTGTGTCTCTAATGCCAGTGCTTGATTTGTAAAATATTAAGTGCCAGGGCCCATGGCACTTCATATGAGCCCGCTCAAGCTGGCACCACCAACAGACCTGCCGCTGCTGCTGCCGAATTCCAGTACCAGCATTACTTATGTGCTAGATTCCTCAGTTTTAAATCAACACTGCACTGATATATTGGGCAGAGGAATAGACGCACAGCGCCACCATGTGGTGTAATCCCATGATAAGTGTCGGTGTCTAGAAATAAGTGCTGGTGCTGAGCACCGGAAAACCCCGGCACAAACTAAGCACTGTCTAATGCTCCAACCCTCTAACTCAAGGCTTACGGAGACAATTGAAGATGTTGAGTATCCCACCAAGACACAGAGTGGAGGTATTGTGATCTTCAGGTCACTCTTCCCCGTGACATGGACTAGAGTAAAGCCTAGGGGACTGTGAGACCAAAAAGCACCTTAGGCAGTTGACAGCCCCTCCAAATCCGCCTCCAAGGTCCTGAACCAGGCAGGCATCAGTGTGTACTGTAATTGCCAGGACATCCAGGAAGTACTGGTGGCAAAGAACCGCGTTTGCTGTAGTTGCACTCTTACCCCTACATGAGAGAAATTATGCCTCTCTGCATCTAAGATAATAGCCCACTCACTTGAGTGATTGGTGACCTGGCATTGCATGTACTGCCCCTGTTTATTGTGATTGGTGCACCGGCACATCAATCACTTCATTTGAGTGACGGGTGTTCCTGCACTCCTCATGCACTGTAATTGTGTTGTCCATATGTACCCCCATAATTTGAGTGATTGCTACTCCTGCACCCCCTGAACTATTACTGCAATGAGCACCTGCGTGTCAATTATCAATAAACACAACTATTAAAAGAAAGAATCAGACACTGGGCAGCAGTTAGCAGAGCAGCATTCCTTTATATCTCCTAAAATCAAGGACGGATGTGATTTTACAGTTGTATCCATCCCTCCTCCTCCTTAAATTAACCTTTAGTGTACTAGGTACTGGGTAATTACCCCTATGTATCCCCCATAATATGTAGTGAAGTGACATCCCAGGCCATAGGGGATAGCCTGCATCCTCTCAAAAATAAGATCTCAAGTCCCTTCTCCCTTCAGTGACCGGCCTGGTTCCCTCATCGCCTGAAAAGACTAACAATTTATTTGTTGCTTGGTATTGTCTTCTGGACTATATGGGGAACCTCCGTCACTCCCCGTTTGTGTGCCAAGGGTCACAGTCTGTGAATGGGTATAGGGTCCCTCAGCCACCTGCCCAGGGGTCCGTAATTTATTCAGCAATAATCCCCATGTCTCTAGATCCCGGTCGGCATTTTCGTCTGTACAGACTATGCGCAGATGACGCTCTTCAGCCACCCCCAATTCACACATATCCGCCATCCATCTGGGCAGTCTAGGGGGCATTGGTTGTGTCCAGTGCGTTGCTATGCGGCGCCTAGTGAGTACCAGTCCCAAGTTTGCATATTTATATTGCACACTGTTCCTTGCCTTTGGGGTCAGTAAGAGCCCTAAAAGGCAATGTTTAGTTTTTTCCTCGATCCAATGCCTGTTGCCTCTTGAAGCGTCTCCAATACCCCTAACCAATAATGTCAAAGCCGAGGGCAATCCCACATCGTGGTGTAGATAATGAAATTGTATAAGTTTAAAGCAAACATTGCTGGCCACTTCCCATACCTGCGCAAACGCTCGCCTCCATTCACTGCCTGCGAGGGGTATCTGTAGGTCTGTCAACCATCTATCTCGAATGTGTGTTGAGTGTAGGGCTCCTTGAGCTCAGTCTCATTTGCCGACATAGTATAGTCAAGAATTATTGGCAATCAGGTTGTTAAGGGCATGCGCTTGTACGCGAAGGCCTACAGTTTGTTATCTGCCTGGTCTTGTCGGGTGTGGAAATGACTGCTTTGCATGTAGCGTCCACCTTTTATTCCTCTTCAGGAGCTGGGGATTGCCGGCTGGAGTCTGATTCTTCGTCCCGAGAAGCAGGTGATCGTCGTCCCACGTTTTTTTTTAAACAGATTTTATCAGCATCTTTCCATGACTGTGATCTTGATCCTGTTTACATCAGTATTTTGTGGATGTATATATTTTGGGTACGGAAAACAATTATTAGCAAAACAGTTGTCCTACGTTTTTCAGTAAATCTTGTGTTTGTTGCGGGGTCGTGAAAATGTGAGTCTTTCCGCTGTAGGGGACTCGCACCCATGCAGGATATAGCATTGAGTATGGTATATTAGCCTGTTGGAGCTTGTGCTTAACTGAGAGGAACTTTTTCTGTGCTTCTTGCATTGCCAGAGTAAAGTCTGGATATATGGAAAGTCTGTTACCATCATGCACCAGCTCCTTTTTTTCTCGTGCCAGCCCCAGTATCCCCTTGTGATCTTTATATTTAAGAAGTCGTTCCAAGATGGGGTGGGGTGGTGCTCCCGGTGGTGGCCTAGCCGAGAGTGAAAGGTGCGCCCTTTCCACCACCAGAACCTTAGAGAACGCCTCTGCGCCATACAGCCCCAGAAGCATTCGCTCCACATAGTCCTCCAAGCGGCCCATGGCTGTGGACTCCGGGACTCCCATGATGCGCAAATTATTTCTGCACAAGCGTGCTTCTAAGTCCTCCTTTCTCGCTGCGATGATCTTTAGTAACTTTTCAATGCCTTGAAGGCGTTCTTGACTTGTGGATGATGTGTCTTTGAGAGAGGAAATGCACTGCTCCGTTTCAGTTATGCGGCCATCGTGTTTGTCCAGTTTTTGTATTATGTAGTCCATTCGCATATTCATGGCATCTATTTTGGTCTTAATGGATGTAAGACTATGGCGCATCGTGAGGAGTAGGGATTTTATGTCAGGGTCCTGTGGGTCATTTGAAGAAAGAGGGTCCTCTTCCCGCTGCGAGTCTGTGTCTTCCACACCGTTATTTACAGTTTTGCATGCTGTAAATTACAGTTTGGCCTGCTTACCCTCCGTGCGGCCCATGATGTGAATGTCTGGGTGACTATAGCTGCCTCTGCTTACACGGCAGGTTTGAAGGGGAGGCGGGTGCCTGAGTTTTTTTTTGTTAAAAAAGGATATACATAGGCTCCCTCTTGTTTGCTTGTGCCCAGCCAATATGCCTTTCAGGCCTCAGCGCGGTCTCTCAGCGGCTGTACCCAACTACAGTGTGCTGCCTGTGTATTCCACGGTACGCCACTGAGGCAGACAGAAATTGGTTTTATTTTTGTCCCAAATAAGGTCTGGGTTCCAGCCCCGCTCGCAGCAGTGTTGCCTTACCTTGTAGACTGGGGCCTGCACAGAAGTGTATCTCCTCTTCATCTGTGGCACCACAGGTATCCCCCCCAGGAGGCCATCTGTCCGGGCGCCATCGAGCGAAGGCCCGCAGCCTCTCGCCCCGACCGCCACCGCTCAGCATCACCCGTAGGTACGGGCAAGTCGTTTCACCTCCCAGGCCCGGCGAGCTCTGTCCATGTCTCTCTGCAGCCCCCTCGTATGTTTAGTCAGTGCGAGGTGGGGAGCCAACATATCCGCCACAGCCTCTCTCGGAGTCGGGCCGCCCATCACCTCGTCAGCAGCCAGTCTTCTGCGGGCGATCAGGCACAGGAAAAGCCCCACTCTGCACCGGCATCCGGCTGCCCGGGTCTCCTCTAGCATGGATCCGCCTTCCATCTGCAGCTCCCGACCTCGTCCTTCAGGCTGTCCCCTCCGGGCAAGCGCCACGTGAGCTGGCCCCCCACACTCAGTAGCAATAGCAGTGGGGCTCACCTCTCGTCGCAGCCGATCAGCACCAGCATGTACCTTGATCTAGCCTAGGCCGCCATTTTAACCCCATCACAGGCTTCATTCAGTGTCAAGTGACGGTGAGTATCAGAGCCATTGACAAATTTATTTTGCCTCAGCACCTTCCCGATGTTCCGACTAAGCTGAGATTGTACTTTGGCATGATATTTCCACCTTGTGACAGAGGATTCTGACGGATTTTGTTCCCGGGCTGCTAGAGCCTCATGAGAGTACAGCCATCTTGCTCGCTGGCTCTCTAGCGACCCTGTGGGATTCTGCTTTGAGTATGTGTACCGAGAGGCTGCGGTCCTGCACCGGAGATTCGTCATGCAGCAGTGTTTCCAATGAGGACATCGAAAGGGCTTGAGATGCCAGATCCTAGTTTGGCGTCAAGGATGTTGTCAATGAAGGCTTCCAATGCAAAGTCCTGCAGCAGCGATGTGTCGCACAGTGAGGGTTCCGAAATGCTGTGGCCAGCAATGCGAAGTCCTGCATCGGGGATGCATCAGGGAAGCATCGCGGATGCGTCACATAGTGGAGGTTCTGACGTTGAGCTGTAAGGAGATGCATCACGCTGCATTGGTTCTGCTCAAGAGACCACAGATGGGCTGGCGCAGCACCTCCAGACTAATTTTCTAGGGTCCAGGACTGTGGTTGCACTACTTGGGGGGAAAGACTCACAGCAGGCAGAATTCAGGTGCTGAGCTCTGTCCCCTTGGCTCGGATCTGGAGGCGACCCAACTAGCCCTTGGAGTCACTCTCGTGGTCCTGGGTTCAAGATGCAGGTCCAGTCCTTTTTGCTCAGGCAGCAGGGCAGTAGAGCAGTAGAGTAGTAGGGCAGCAGACTAGCAGCCCTTCTTGCAGCAGAGCAGCAGAGCAGTCCATCTGATTTTCCCACAGGCAGGTCCAGAGGTGTACTGAAGAGTTGGGTCTTACGGTCCAATATTTATACTTGATGCCATCTTTGAAGTAGAAGAAGATTCTGTAGGTTTCTACCCTCAGAGGTGTTTGGAATATCCTTCCTCCCTGCCCTGTCCCCAGCTTGTCTGGGGTAAAAGAAGACTAGTGCCAAACACTTTGCGAGTATGGTGAGGCAGAGCCTTTGTGATGTAAAATTGTAGTAGGTGAGAGCTCCGACCTCCTATCAAGGCAGAGATAGCCCATCCTGCCAACAACTATTCCCCCTTTGTCTCAATGTTTGTAAGCAATACACAAAGACCAACTGCCAGCTACACCTAGTCATGTGACCCAGGAGACAGGAAGCAGGCACCCAATGGTTGGGATAAAAAATGCAAACTTTGTAAATGTGAGATTAAATGTTACCTCTAGGACCATAAATTCGCTAGTCTTGACAAACACTGAAGTTGCATGTCGTGACTAGATCGCCGAAGCAGCCGGACGTGTGCGGCGTAGCGAGAGCACTCGTAACTGGAGACTGGGCTCCAGTACACATTAAAGATAGCAAGTGCACATAAAAGTGAAACCTGTGTCTGTTAGCGGAGAAACAAAATTCGGACCCCATTTGAGAGATATGTCCCAACTGACAATAGTGTCCTACACAGAAATTGCCAGCCCTGAGGAAGACCTTCCTTGAATCCTTCTGATCCCCACACGAAGGTCGAAACACGTCGGCACATCCTTCACCCACCTCTTCACTCCACGAGGCCAAGAGTATCGCCATATTAAATTGAAAAAGAGATCATGGACTTTCTAGTTAGCCAACAGATTGTGGTTTAAACTGACAATAAAATGTATCAAGGCGTCCTCTGACCTTTTCACTTTTTGGACCGTGTATTGATTTAGTATCAAGGATGAGTAGAGTACAATATCCTGATACAAGACTATAATGAAGTAGGACCCTGTTTGATTTATGACACTGTTCATGAATACTTGGAGTAATTTCTTGTATTTTGTCTTTCATGCACTTTATATAGAGTATTTATTGCATCACAATCATGCACTAATATGTAAAGCAGCATTAGAAGGAAAATGTATGTATTCTAATCTTGACAAAAAAACAAAAATATGAAGTAACTCTGAAGTAAATTCATAATGATGAAATATCTAAATTGAATATTGAGTATTTTGAATTATTTTGTTTTGCTTGTTGACCCACGAGTTTAAGTTGAAACGAGAAACCTAGTTCACTTGTTGAACAGATACGTAGGTAAAGAGGTTGCACCTATGCATTGAATAAGACTAGCAAATTTATGGTCCTAGAGGTAACATTTAATCTCACTGTCTAATAGATTCCAGCCTCTATGTTCCTTAACTGAATCAGTCCCCTTCTTTTTGAAAAAACTTTGTAAATGTGGCATTTTCATAATTGTGACTTACTCTGTCTAATGGCTGGTAGTACTGGTTCTACCCTAATTGGGTTATACTACTGCTTCATCAATCCCCGGCAGGTCAAGTTATGAGGAACTTCCCCATATAGTTTGCGTAGTACGCAATGTGTCCAAGGACCTACCCACTGCTGCTGGGACCGGGGGAAGCAGTAATATATACCAATTAGGGTAGAACCAGTACTACCAGCCATTAGACAGAGTAAGTCATGGTGGCCTAAATCCTAAACATTAATTCATTATTGTTATCCATTCCACTTTAGCGTAGATAGTTTTTTAACTTTAGGTCCTGATGAATCGCCTCTAGACTTGTAGAATTGCAAAGAAACATGTTGACCAACCACACGGAAGAGCGCCACACCTAAGACATTAACTTAGCATTGAGCCTTTCCTCTTTATTTTAATCCGGGTAGGAGACCCCACAATTAAAGTTATTTTTGAAGGTACTCCCAACCCTGTTTTAACTCACATAACCATCACACACCACTTATTCATCTACAATCACTAAATCTCTCACCCTCACTGCACCAAACGGCTATTTGGAAAAAGATCTCCGCCAAAGTGCCCCTCATCAGGAGCCCGTCAGGCATTGCAGCGCAGGCCAGACGAGGAGCAGCCCCATGATGAAGCATGACACCCAACTGGGTGTTTGAGAGCATTACATTATGGATTCCCATCTCTTTGACTCTGTAGCCTACTGTCCTTTGTATATTGCTGAATTCTAGATCATTCAGAACAGCACAACTTTAATTTTCATATTGCATTTGGGCAACTGTGCTGGATCTTATGTATAAAAGCCCTTTGTCCCTCTATTTGTGAATAAAGACCACAGAAAAAACCTCCCTCTCAATAGCACTTCACCTCTGTTCCTGGGGAAAGTAACCTCAAGCTAATGAAGGCTACTGGTTGGTCTAGGCCCTCCTCATATTTAACTGTGCTAATACAGCCCCTACACCATGCTCTGAAGCGTCCATTTGCAAAATGATTTCCTTGGAGAAGTAAGGAGCCTTGAATACAGGTGCTCTACACATGGACTCCTTGAGGGTGTCAAAGGCTTTCTAACAGGCCTAACTCCAGATAACATTTTGGGCTGCTATTCTATTAATTTAAAAGTGTGATTTTCAACAAGCGTTTTACTAATTTCAGTGTGTACAATATTAATTTCAAGGTGTGTCACATTCTTTTAAATGTATTTATAATCAGTCAGTATGCCATGCAATAAGTTCTACTCATGCATTTATTTATTAGTTCTTCATAAAGCGTTCAGAAAATCAGCACTTCAGTGATGATGAGTGGATGAGTGGGAAGCTGTCTTTAGATGACTTTAAAGTAGCCTATAGATTAAGACCGGTGTACCATGTTGAATCTATGTTACATACTGTGCTCTCTCATACAACATGGACCTTAACCCCTTCAGGATGCTTTGCTGAACATCACACATAGACATATCCCAGTTCAGACTTAGAGAATAACCAGT
Source organism: Triturus cristatus (assembly GCF_964204655.1). Taxonomy (NCBI): domain Eukaryota; kingdom Metazoa; phylum Chordata; class Amphibia; order Caudata; family Salamandridae; genus Triturus; species Triturus cristatus. Next base: position 963,060,057 of record NC_140580.1, read on the forward strand.
TTTAGGCTACAAACTAAACATTTCCAATCAGGACACTAAAAGCAGTTCTTATAACATGCACAAAAACCCAGGTCCAATAATCAATAATTATATTTTCATCTGATTGTCAAACAGTACTCTCTACTCAAAACACTGTTGTTCACCCTCGTTCTAGAAAGACCTTCAAATGGTCATCTTTAGACAGCACACACCACCATACCATTCACCATACAAATATTCAGATACATTTATCAAAAACACTTTACCTTCATATCAATCCACGCAACCACTTTGATTCCAAACATCGAACATATTCTTTTCTAATCTCACACAATCAAACACCGTTTTATATCAGACACAATTGATGATCTTCACAATTCCACACAAAAATGAGCGAATATAAAGAATACACCTCAATGTCATGGAAATTTAGCTGGCACTATGCACATGTTAACAAAGTAACATACATAGTATTCGTTTTAATGAATCATGTACGTTAATTTCAGTAGGGTTCTGTTAATTTCAGTGTGTCAAATACCTTAGGGCACATGTCATATCCCTCTCGGTGTATGTCATACACTTCATTGAGTGTCATAATCCTTTCAGCATATGTCATATTCATTTTAGCACGGTGATATTAAGTTTAGTGTTGGTGATACTTATTTCAGTATGTCTTTTTCAGTTTTAACTATATGTTATTTCATATTAATTTCTCAGTAGCATAGTAATACTAACATATGCTTATTTATTCAAATATGTTTTCAATTCATTCTGGATGTGCTTTATTCATTTGGCAGTGTTGCTTAAACTTGTGAGATGCCTTTATGTAACAAATGCAGGTTTGAAGCTTCAATATCTTTAGATTGTGCCATTTTGTGAATCGTTTTAATTGAAACCATTGAAGATAAAAATAATGATTTCCTCTTTGAAAATCTACCTTCACCTTGCACCTTGATGTGGGAGGGTAACCCTCCTTGATTAAGCAGAAGCGGTTTTGTGGAGTGTAAAGTATGACATATGTTCCATGCTTTTGCACTGTGGAACAAAGGAAGCCAGGCAGCAAGAGAGATACTGTAGTACGCTTCCACTTAAACTCCTTTGAAGTCAGCTCAGAAGAGTGTCATAAGAGGCGCACGGGGTGTGACAGGCTGTTTCATATGCAAGGTCTAAGCTCAGAGCTTCCCTACCTGTATGCCACCTCCATTGGAGAGAAAGGTATTGTCGACATGGCAATCTCATTGACGTGCATTTGCATGGACTTTATATGTGTGCTCTGCAGACACAGGCCAAGATTTACTAAATATGCGTTGTGTCAAAGGTATAAAATTGTGCAACATGCTAAAAAATTGTGCAACACCCTATTTACAGAGGCCACAAAATTGCCACATTTTGGAGAAGTTAAGCATTCTGCCCTTGGGCAAGTCGAGAAGGTTGTATGTTTCATGTGATCAGTATTTGAGAATCACTCTTCCGCACAAATATCTATGCACAGGCAACCGCCCATGTGTAAATCGTGTCATACATGTAATATTGCAGAGAAATACGCGTTGCACCTGTAAATATTATTCAATGTTCTGCTTGTCCATTGTTTGTACCTAGTTTAATTTGTTGTAAGGATATCATGCGAAGCCAGATCACGCTAGTTTGGTGTCTCGACTTTGTCTAAAATCCTAGGCTTGATGGAGCTGTTCCTGCTCTATAACACCCTCTTTCCACACATCAGCAGGAGTTGGCTTTCTGTAACGCAGTGTTCAGGGCTGTGCTCATCACCTTTCAGCACAAAGTATCTTTTACACTTGAAAGTTGGTTAACGCTTCAATTTTTGCAACTTTTAATCATGTACCTCCAACTTTCTACACATGAGGGTAGGTGTAAATGTACTGTAAATCTGAGCCAGTGTCTGAGTGACAACCATCAGCCCCACCACTGCCAGGGCATTCCTAGTTTCACCACACTACTGTAGCAGATGATTGGTTGATATTCGGTGTCTGTCAGCCCAGGGGCGCAACTAGACTTTAACATTTGGGGAGTAAGCTAAGACTCCCAGCCAGGGCCAGCTCGAGTTCTGGCGGTGGCACTTATGATAGTCTTTTTTGGCCCTCTCCTCCCCCATAACCTCCTTCTCCATGATTTCCCTCACTGCCACTCTCCAATAGTACACATCATCTCTCCATAGCCTCTCTGTGACGTACATTTTATTTTTTTATGGCGCTAGTCATAGTTCACTCGCAGTCAATTCTGTGATCTGCATGTTAAACGTTCTTTGCAGCAGGAACATTAACCCACCACGCTACTTTATGATGAACCAAAACTGCCATTAGGCAAAATTCCAAACACTAACCAATAGGAACATTAATCACCAGAATTTTCTTAACATTTTTATTGTTGCGTGAAAACTGTCTGATGCACAAGGAAGCTCATGTGCTTTTAAACCCAAAATTATTTTTAAACACAGCACCCCCCACCAAAGTCAACATCAGGTGCGGATGTACTGGTCGCACTGCCCTAAAGCCAATCCCACTCCCAGCAATGAGGCAGGACGAGCGATTCCAGAAATGGGGCCAGAGCTAATCTCATAGCCATTATAAGAGGAAGAAGATCTGTGTAAGTGGTGGGGTGTGATACTTCCCCCAAATTCCAGCAAGTAAAACAAGTTAACAGATTTCTTGTAGATGATTTAAGGGAAAGTAGACTTCTTCCCTGAGAATTTTTTGAAACTTTTGGTATCAAATTTGCTAAAACACCACAGTCCCTTATAGGGCATTCATGAAATATTCCAGTACCTGGAGTAGATGGGTTTTTTCAAATGTCGTAAGTTCAAAACTACTTTCACTATACCAAGGTCATCTTTTTTTCCTGGGTTAACACCTTATGCCAAGTAGTAAATTCAATATGACAGTACCAGAAATTTACCATGGCTACTTCAGCCACAGTCATGGGTGCCTCTAAAAATTCCTTTCTGTATACAAGGGTCAGCACTTTGCTATTGACACCCCCTATAAAAATGAGTACAGGAAATCTTATCTGAAGAGTTACCTCAAATATCAGTTCCAACATTTTGCTATGGATCAACCCCATATGCTAAGAATTAAGTTCATTATGTCGGGGCCTTCGGCCAGGTGTGGTGGCACATGTTCTGTGTCCCTGCCGCTGGGTATGACTGGGCTAGCGGCTAACAGTTCAAGTCCCCACAGCCAATGATGGCATCTTAATAGAAGCATGTCAGAGCCTGCAGTTTGCCATAGGCAACACCTCCCATCCATATGCTCTTAGTGCCTTTGTCCATAACCCACATACACTCACACACACACATTGTCTCAAACACACATTTGTACTATACCCCTTACACTCTTTCATACTGTTGTACTCTGTCCCACTCACACACAGACACACTACCACTCACAGTTCCATTAGTCATCTGATTTTATTGTGTTAGAAAAGCTTGCCCTGCTGCTTCTGCTACACCAGCCTTGCCTTTTAGTTAAGCTTAATAAATACATATTCTCTATACGCTATTCAAAAATATTAATTATTGCCGTGTCAATGCTTGTTACAAGCATGATGTGAATGAGATATGCACTTCCTTAATATAGCTGTATGGGCTTATATTTGGTTTCACGAGCGGATCAAGCAGTTACAGTACTGTAAATGAACTAACCCATGTTCTAACATGTAATATCACAGCATCCAACGGATTTTATGAAATGCTTGACTTCTTCGGCCACCATGGATTTTATCCAGTAACACTTTGAATTTTGGGGGTTTTGACCACCACCATACAATGTAAAAAATAAAAACATGCCTCAGAATAAATCATTGTGGTGAATAGAAAACCAGGAGTCGCTGATGGTGTCACGTGATCCTCAATCCAGCACCATACCCCAAAGCCTCAGCCCTAGTCTCCCTCCTTGTGCCATCCCACATTCTCAGTTCGCTCTTTCCATCTTGCACCAGCCTCATTGTTGCAAATAGAATTAAGCAGGCATCCAGTACTATGGAAAGAGCAGGTATTCTGTGGGTGCCTTTGTAGAACTATGTGTATATCCATGAGAGTTGTGTAGTTTTTATATGTGCAGAGTAAGATGTGAGCTCATGTAATTGTAGGTGATGGTAAATAGTGTGAGTGTGTGCAGCGTGAGTGGTAAAAGTGTAGGGTGAATAATTTGCCGATGTGAGTGTCGGGTGAGCTGCATGAATGCAATGTGAGAGGAGGGCCCATGTGAGTGTCAGGTTAAAGGAATGCGTGCAGAAAGAGTAGAGTGAGTACAGGATGGTGTGAGCGGTATAAATGCAGGGTGAGGAGTGTGCCTCTGTGTGGTACAGTGTAAGTGGCGAGAGTGAAAGGTGATTTGCGAGAGTGACTGGTGAGTGCATGGTGAGAGGAGCTAGTGCAGAGTGAGTGGTGTGTCCCTATGAGTTCCGGCATGCAGGATGAGAGTTTTGTCCATTTGAGTGCAGGATGAGAGGGGGAAGTGCAGGGTGAGTGGTGTGACTTCAGAGTGAGTGATGTGTTTATTTGCGTGTTGTGAGTGCAGGGTGAGTGATGTACCCATGTGAGTGAAGGGTGAGCTGCGTGAGTGACAGGAGTGCCTATGTGAGTGCTCAGTGAGTGCTGTGACACTGTTAGAGTAGGGTGAGAGGAGTGACTGCAGGACCTGTGATGTGATATATGGGTTTGTGTGCAGGAGAAAGTGCAGAGTGGGAGGAATTAATGCATGGTGAGTAATGTGCTTGTTTGAGTGAGATTACAGAGTGACCTGTGAGACTGACAGGTGAGTGAAGTGCCAAATAAGTGCAGGGTGAGTAGTGTGCTTGTGTAAGTGCGGGGTGAAATATGTCAGTGCATGGTGAGTGGTGTCAGTGCAGTGTGATCACTGTGAGTGCAGGGTGAGCGGTGTGCTCATGTGACTGCAGGGTAGGTGGAGAGAGAATGATGTGAGTTCATGGCAAGGCACATGAGTGCATTGTGGTTGCTGTGAGTGCAGGGTTAGTGGTGTTCTTGTGTGAGCGCAGGGTAAGAGTAGGATGAACAGTGTCAGTGCAGGGTAACAGCGAGAATGCAGACTGGTTGCTGTGAGTGTAGGGTGAGTAGTGAAAGTGAAGGATGAGCAGTGAGAATGAGGAGTGAGTTGTTTAAGGGTTTCAGATATTACCTAAACTGTTGCTATTATCGCATCAAGTAGGGATGGGGGTGGAGGAAGTAAACAATGTGCTGGTCCTGCAACAAACTTTTAGTCTCCTTCTTAGGGCTGCCAGCTGATCGGATTTCTATTGGCATCACTGGTATTTTGATGTCCCAACCAGTACAAAAATAAGCAAAATCACCTAAAGTTGTTTCTTTTTAGTACTTATCTGTGCATACTTCATACAGAAAATATAAATAGAAAGCACTTTTAACCCCTTCGCCGCGGCAGGAATTCCGCCGCGGCGCTGGGGGGGTTTGGGGGCAGTTGCAGTGGCGCTGTGCTCGTGACGGAACCACTCCGTCACGAGCCACGGGTGAGCTGTGCTCATGATTGGAGTGGTTCCATCACGTCTCCGCCCACTGCGCTAATCGCCCGCACAGGCGGGGAATTAGCGACGCGTGGGCGGAGCGGCCGCAGCATGACGGAACCACTCCGTCATGAGCACACGGCGCCCGTGGCTCATGACGGAGTGGTTCCGTCATGAGCAGGCAAGGGGTTAAATGTGTTCTAGGGCTGCATTAATGATCCATGACTAATAATTAAAGTAAACAAAGACAGAAAAGTCATGTTAAAAAAGAATACATCTCAAACAAATAGAGGGAAAGGGGGGGGCTTTTTAATAATAATCAATCTTAATATTCTCAAAGGTCCAGCATACATGCCCATCAATAAGTGAAAACAAAAGGTATGCAGTTCCTAAAATTAACGCAAGGTGTGTTAGAGTCACTAAGGTACCAGGGTGATACTGTGAAAAAATGAAGTGAAGGACAGGAGTAAAGGTTACTCCTTTTGGAAAAGAAGACCTTCACACACCCAACAAGCGGGTGTCTTGCTTCATCACCGGGTCTTTGCTCCTTATCGGGCCGGCAGGTGCGATGCCTGATCAGGCACCCAATGGGGCCTTCCTGTCGGAGATCTTTATTTCCAACGCCGATGAGTAAGGTGTGTGTGGGGGAAAGGGGTTAATTATAATAGTGAGTGTAGGTGCAAATGAGGTGAAAGAAAGTGTACTAAAACAGGGGTAGGTGATCCACTTCAAACAATTTTAATAAAGCATGGTCACCATCCTGATTAAAACCAAAAATAATCCGCACATCTCTCACCTTTAAGTGTGTGAGTGAATGTGCTAAGGGGATCAAAGGGTCAACATGTTTCTTGCCTTGTAATGTATTAAAATGGCAATTCTTCAGGACCAGGGAAAAGATACGGCTACCTACATCTTTTTGGTGGTGGCCACAACCTCTAAGAGGTATCACTGGTGGACACACATACAGCACCCTAAAAATGTGTGGTACCGTGGGTAAAAGAACACAACCTGCGGAAAAAAGGAAAATTACAAGTAAAAGCATAATATTACAATTCAATCCGAGATATCAGGTTAATTCCAGACAATTGGTAGTGTCAAAAGATACAACCGTGACATGCATGGAAGTGAGCAATGTTTGTAGGACTTGCTAAGGGCTAAAAGCAGCATAGAATTGATAAACCAATTCAGAGACTAGTTTCGAGAAATGCTGGGTCAAATGACCAAGAGTAATTTGCAAAACTCACCCTCATAGGTTGTGCTGGATTCGAGGCCAGGGTGAGAGAGCCCTAAATTTTAGTGTCCTAAAGTATAGAAAGAAGATGAGACACAAGACAGGTGAGGGACACAGTAAACACACAAAAACACTTTGTAAGGTAACAGAGCCTCAGTTGATTAAACCTCAAGGTGTGTTGGAGTGCCCAGGAAGCGATCAACAGCTAAGCCTCTTATAAGGCTCAAGCAACTCACGTGGTTGGTGATGCAGTATCACTCAAGGGTTAAGTACACTGAGCTGTGTAACTTGGCCGTGGGACAAGGGCCCCAAAGGAGTTGAGTCGCTTACATCCTAGTGCGGCAAATAGTGTTTCATAGCGTGAAACCAATACTGTTCTACACCAAAGCATTCATAGAGTAGAGAATAGCGATAGTATCTAGCCATAAATCATGGGGTAGTCAGGTAACCAATCGCCTAGATGCAAACATTGCACGTACACGGACAGCCTCTGTTTGTCAACGTGTTGAGAAATACAATGCAAAGAAGCCTATGGTAGGCGAACTGTACGAGACACGCACACAGAAAGCTTCTATTGGTCAGCGTTCAAAAGAATACAATGCAATGCAACAAGCCTGATCGTAGGCGAAATGTAAGTCTCTTTACTCACGATTCCGTATTTAGGGAAACACCGTGCACCTAAAACCTCACCAGCCACTGCAGTCTGGTGTTCGCATGTCCGGGCAGTTCCTAGTTATGGGAACACATCGGCGTGGCGCGCGGGTGCGTGGGGGGCGGGTACATCCGGTGGAGACAGGGGTGCTCCCGCGGTAACAACTAGGCCGCTAACCTCAATGATGTGTATAGAAAAAGGCGCGTACGTGGTTGTCACAGCAACATGTGCGCGGAGAGACAAACATATCGCTCGAGTAATCGAGTCGGAAATGGAACAATTTTTTTGTGTAATCGCGGAATTGCCAGGGGGTAGGGGGAAACTAGTTTGAATAATGGCAACCAGATAAATACAGAGTTCCCAAAATAAAACATGGCACAATGGATATCGTGGAGAACTGGCAACCGTTTAGTGTGGAACAAAATAAAGCAAAAGGCTATTTAATAGAACAGTGTCAGCATGCTCCATTGAGCTAGAGTCTACATAAATCACTCATAATAAATTCAGGTAAGGTGTGTGGGTGAGATTCTAAGACTTGTGCAGTTAAAACCCGCATGTTGGAACATAAAACTAGTTTCAGGTGCGCCAAAACCAACATCAAAATGACGTCCCACTATCACCTTGAACATCATGCCCCCAATTCGTTCCAATGGGTTGTCTTAGAATCTCACCCACACATGTCAAAAAAAGCCCTCTTTAGACTCGAACAGCGGTGGGTCCTTAGATTGGCTGCAGATGCTACTGGCCTCAATGAGGACATTCCATGGAGCATGCTTACCTGAATTTCTTATGAGTGATTCATGTAGACTCTAGCTCAATGGAGCATGCTGACACCGTTCTATTAAATAGCCTTTTGCTTTATTTTGTTCCACACTTAACGGTTGCCAGTTCTCCACGATATCCATTATGCCATGTTTTATTTTGGGAACTCTGTATTTATCTGGTTGCCATTATTCAAACTAGTTTCCCCCTACCCCCCTGGCAATTCCGCGATTACACAAAAAAATTGTTCCATTTCCGACTCGATTACTCGAGCGATATGTTTGTCTCTCCGCGCACATGTTGCTATGACAACCACGTACGCGCCTCTTTCTATACACATCATTGAGGTTAGCGGCCTAGTTGTTACCGCGGGAGCACGTCTGTCTCCACCGGATGTACCCGCCCCCCACGCTCGCGCGCGCCACGCCAACGTGTTCCCATAACTAGGAACTGCCCGGACATGCGAACACCAGACTGCAGTGGCTGGTCAGGTTTTAGGTGCACGGTGTTTCCCTAAATACGGAATCGTGAGTAAAGAGACTTACATTTCGCCTACGATCAGGCTTGTTGCATAGCATTGTATTCTTTTGAACGCTGACCAATAGAAGCTTTCTGTGTGCGTGTCTCGTACAGTTCGCCTACCATAGGCTTCTTTGCATTGTATTTCTCAACACGTTGACAAACAGAGGCTGTCCGTGTACGTGCAATGTTTGCATCTAGGCGATTGGTTACCTGACTACCCCATGATTTATGGCTAGATACTATCGCTATTCTCTACTCTATGAATGCTTTGGTGTAGAACAGTATTGGTTTCACGCTATGAAACACTATTTGCCGCACTAGGCTGTAAGCGACTCAACTCCTTTGGGTCCCTTGTCCCACGGCCAAGTTACACAGCTCAGTGTACTTAACCCTTGAGTGATACTGCATCACCAACCACGTGAGTTGCTTGAGCCTTATAAGAGGCTTAGCTGTTGATCGCTTCCTGGGCACTCCAACACACCTTGAGGTTTAATCAACTGAGGCTCTGTTACCTTACAAAGTGTTTTTGTGTGTTTACTGTGTCCCTCATCTGTCTTGTGTCTCATCTTCTTTCTATACTTTAGGACACTAAAATTTAGTGCTCTCTCACCCTGGCCTCGAATCCAGCACAACCTATGAGGGTGAGTTTTGCAAATTACTCTTGGTCATTTGACCCAGCATTTCTCGAAACTAGTCTCTGAATTGGTTTATCAATTCTATGCTGCTTTTAGCCCTTAGCAAGTCCTACAAACATTGCTCACTTCCATGCATGTCACGGTTGTATCTTTTGACACTACCAATTGTCTGGAATTAACCTGATATCTCGGATTGAGTTGTATTATTATGCTTTTACTTGTAATTTTCCTTTTTTCCGCAGGTTGTGTTCTTTTACCCACTGTACCACACATTTTTAGGGTGCTGTATGTGTGTCCACCAGTGATACCTCTTAGAGGTTGTGGCCACCACCAAAAAGTTGTAGGTAGCCGTATCTTTTCCCTGGTCCTGAAGAATTGCCATTTTAATACATTACAAGGCAAGAAACACGTTGACCCTTTGATCCCCTTAGCACATTCACTCACACACTTAAAGGTGAGAGATGTGCGGATTATTTTTGGTTTTAATCAGGATGGTGACCATGCTTTATTAAAATTGTTTGAAGTGGATCACCTACCCCTGTTTTAGTACACTTTCTTTCACCTCATTTGCACCTACACTCACTATTATAATTAACCCCTTTCCCCCACACACACCTCACTCATCGGCGTTGGAAATAAAGATCTCCGACAGGAAGGCCCCATTGGGTGCCTGATCGGGCATTGCACCTGCCGGCCCGATAAGGAGCAAAGACCCGGTGATGAAGCAAGACACCCGCTTGTTGGGTGTGTGAAGGTCTTCTTTTCCAAAAGGAGTAACCTTTACTCCTGTCCTTCACTTCATTTTTTCACAGTATCACCCTGGTACCTTAGTGACTCTAACACACCTTGCGTTAATTTTAGGAACTGCATACCTTTTGTTTTCACAAAAAAGAATACATACCATTTTATTTACAACCCTCTTTAGTGTCAAGGCGAGGCCTTTGCAGACTCTTTAAACACAAAATAGCCTGTATGTTTCTTTTGGAAACGTGGCATCCCTACTCCTGAGATGCCCTTTTCACTAAGTGCACTCTCCCACAGTGTCAGTAAAAATAGAATACATATGTTAGGACTAGACAGAGTGGGGACCCAGAGGGTACTGGAATGAGTGGGAAAAAAACAAAGCCTTGTTAACCAGTTCACCAATGGCATGTAAATGGTATTTTATAGACCTGGGTGTGGCTGAGATAAGGCTCCGGACACTGCCTAGCTGATGCCACTGCAGATCAACCTGCAGAGACATGACGTTGGGGGGGGTGGGGTAAACCCTATTTAACCTATGGGCATGTGTGAGTCTCAGGTTGGCAGGTCCTTTGTGTTTATATTTATTTAACAAGAAGTAATGGACATAGGAACTGCATCACCTTCCCAGTGCTTAATTTGTAAAGCAATAAGTGCCGGGGCGCTCGTCAGCCAATGCCCCTACTAGTGCTGCCAATGATGGTAGGAACAAAACTACTAAACATCACACACCTATACGTGTGACACTGCAGACTATTCCAGGAGTCCCAAAGCTACAAATTGGAGTATGCAGTAGGTATTAGTCATTTTCAGTCAATATTGAGTTAAGAAATAACGGTGGTTGTGCTCATCACTCAAGTGGACAAACAGCACCACCATGTGGCAGACTGCCGTATGTGCCTGTGTTGACAATTAAGTGCCGATGTTGACAATTAAGTGCAAGTGCCAAGCACTGGAAACCACTGGCTCAAATTAAACACTGCCAGTCTCCACTGAAAAAATGCTAAAGGAATACACCAATAAATCTGTAGGCTTCAGGCTGCTGAAAATGAGGCAGTATACATGTAAATCCATATGGTTGGCCAGCATGATTGCAAAATAACTAATTGCAGTGGTTGTGACAGGTCATCCACAGTGGGAGCAGTGATTTGTATTTGACTAAATCCATTTTGGTAAATAGGTGGTCAAACAATAAGAAATAATGGTGCAACCTTCAGGCTCATGAAGAAATACTGTTGCAAGGAATCAAAGTGACAATGCATTAATATATCACCTACTTACTGTGCTTATTCAACAAAGCGTACTGTGTATCCACTTTACACTTAGCAGCTCTAAAAAGGTAGACATGTCCCTGTTTCACAAACATATAAACCAGGGGTCTCACTCTCCAACCTTTTCTGTGGTGAGAGCTACGTCTAATGAGAAAAATTATTGCCGCCCCCAAGCACCGCGGTAAACCATACAACTCGTATACATTGGGCATTGGCAAACACAAAGAGTTAAGCTCGCACCACATAATGTCAGAGCGGGTGGTTGGGTTAGCAGAATGAAATGCAGGGAATAATAGCCGTAATACATATGGTGATCTATGGATGTAATGCAAGAGTTTCATAAGGCAGGGTTATTTGAGTTAAGTTGGCTATCGTTAAAATCCGAACATCAAGACAATACACCAATTAATGATACCCTGACTCAGTTAATAAGTGATAATGTCTAAATTGTCTAATGTAATGTTAGCATGGTCAACACAAAGTTAAAGTGTAAATTGAATGGACTTACGGATGTGACGGATGTATTGAAAGCTACAAAACAAAACAAAACAATAAAAACAAACTTAAACAAAACAAAAAACATGAGTGAAAAGTATTGTCAACTACTGAAGGCCAAGCAATTCACGCATTGACTTTAAGCCTAATGTTAATAGAGCCAGATACTATGGTTTGAACAAAATACCATGACAGGGCTGCCATGTGTGTCAGTGAGAGAGTTGTCTTTGGGGGTGCATGAACATGTGTGTGTTTGAATGGGATGCATGTGTATGGGTGACGACTGAGAGCCTATGCAATACGTACTTGTGACAGAGGACATATATTTTGTCATATGTGGTATAATTACATGGCAAACACAAGGAGAGGATGGATGGAGTGCTGAAACTTTTCAGACACTGGATCTGAACTGAGGTGTCAAAGTGAGTTAAAGAACGATGATGGATTCAACCCAGATCTGTGACTACTGTTTGCTTTATTCATCATAAGTTAGCAGGGTATGCCCAGACGTGGGTCCCTTGCTCACTTTGCCACTGGATTCAAGCTAGTCTGGCTGATGAGGGGTGTTAGCCCGAAACCGGTCCGAGGATGCTAGTTTCAGGTTCAGGGAAGACCTGGCTTGGCAGTTCGGGCTGGCCTGTTCCAAATGGGCACAGGGTCAAGACTGATTTGCATATAGCTGTGTCTGAACTGAGGTGGCAAAGTGAGTTAAAGAGCGATGATATATTCAACACAGATCTGTGACTGGGGGTGAGTGTTTGAAAAGTTTCAGCACTTCGTCAATCATCTCCTTGTGTTTGCTTTGTTTGACCTAATTTGGCAGGGTATGTCCAGAAGTGGGTCCCTTTCTCACTTTGCCACTGGATTCAAGCTAGTCTGGCTGATGAGGGGTGTTACCCCGAAACGGGTCCCAGGATGCTTGTTTCCGGTTCAGGGAAGACCTGGTTTGGCAGTTCGGGCTGGACTGTTCCAATGAGGCACAGGGTCAAGACTAATTTGCATATAGCTGGGTCTGAACTGAGGTGGCGAAGTGAGTTAAAGAACGATGATGGATTCAAACCAGATCTGTGACTGGGGGTCAGTGTTTGAAACTTTCAGCACTCCGTCCATCATCTCCTTGTGTTTGCATAATTACATGAATAACACAAACACAACCATTTTAAAAGAAAAGAGGAGATATTTAAGGTGCCAAAAAAATTCTACACAAATATTCATAATATGGAACATTTTTCTGCACTTTAAAGTTCTCCCACATAAAATAATGGCTTTATTTATCAGTTATAAATATGGTACCGTGTCCACCAGCCACTGGGAGCAAGATGCCTGCTGTGTGTAAAGGCAACACTTTAAAATTGGACAAAATTAAACTGAAGAGTTAACTTTGTTCACATGAATGCCACAGAACTCATCTAAATGTGCTCCTATTTCAGAGTGTCACATATACAAACAGCAACATCTTGCTCCTAGTGGCCTGTAGCCACTGTGCCATGTAAATAACATACAGGAGAAATTTAAAATGAAGAGTTAACTTAATCATTCAAGTAGCTTTTCATTTTGGAAGAGGTGTGGCACAGAGGCCAGGGTGACTGCCTCTGGATCCTGGGGTTCATGGTTCAATCCCTGGTGCCGGCAACAGCCCAGCACCATGTGACTCTGGACAATAGCTCGCTTAATCTTCCAAGATGGCCCCCAGTGCTGGGACACCTCTCTGGAGGTAGCTGTGTGCTTTACAAATAATGGATATATTTACATTATAGTCTTCTCCAATTTAAAAGCATTCAGACACACAATTTGTTCTCACCTCCGACATTAAGCTGACAAGGACTTTTATTTAAGAGTTAAATGCCTGAGTGCTTTAGTTCTTCACCTCTGTGCACGGACCACAGAACAGCAATGAATGACCACATCTGGGACCATTGTTTTATTCTATGTGCCACAAGTATTTACTTTGGCAACAGCTGCTTGACGCGTCCTGTCACTAATGCTCAATGAACGTGCATTTGTAAGGAGGCCTAAGGTGAGGCTCGGCCGTGTGGAGTAATCAGCGGAGCTACAGCGCCTGCTATACAGCGCTGGGAAGCCCTTCCGAGATAGCGCGAAGGGAGGGGTTCCTTTGCAGCTTCCACCTCCTCTCCTTGGAGAGGCGGGCCCTCATCGACTCAGCAGCAATGGAAGCCCCGAGGCTGACACGGCTTGTCCAGACTTCCTGTATCAATGAATAAAACGCTGCTCTGCAGCTCAGAAGCGCACACAGAGCGAAGGTGGCAGCTCGCGCCGCCTCCACGTGAAGAGCGCAGGAGTGCACCACTGGTAGGGGGGAGTTGGGGCGCTGTGGGGAGAGGGCATCCAGCGACAGAGATTACTGGAAGGGGAGACGCGGGGGAGAAGGAACACCCAAGGTATAAAGGCTGCACAGTGAGACATCCTGGAGGAAAGAGAGTCCGCACAACGTGAGAGTACCTGCTGAGTGAGACACCCAGGAGTACTCTACTGCTAGGCTGGCGAGTGACTGCTCCCCGCAGAGCGAAACAACGAGCTGAAGAGAGCGCGCTGCATGCAGAGAGAGACGGAAGCCCTGCTGCCCGAGGAATCTGTGGTGAGCTTATTTTTAATTTCCTCCAACTTCATTGTGCAGGTTCCCACGGTGTCAGGCTGAGAAACGCTGGGATAATGATTGGTCTACTCCAGTGTGTATACATTGTATGTATTTGATGAAAAAACTTAACTGTCCACTTGCTGGAGGATAATGTCATCTGGACGAGTAAAGGACATTGCATTCTGGGACTTGGAGTTTAATTTTCTATTGTAAGTGTGGGCTTAGAAAACGCTCTTACGCGAGGATCTGTAAAAGTTACGATTGGCTGAAGGTGTCACTGATGTCCTACGGCCACTAGGCAGGTAGGACTGCTGCTGGTGTCACCTCAGTCCCTGGTGGTTTCAGTCATACTCTGCCACGCACTGGGGAGTCCCTCATTCTCTGCCAGCACCATATCTGGGCCAGCCTACTGGAGATCCAGACACACTGTTAGTTCCTACACATGTCCATTCACTGTGTGCCAACCCATAGCAGGCCCAGGTACACATTGCCACCTATTTAACTCAAACTCTTCGTGCCACCTGGGGATTGGGTGCTAGTCACCCTGGGACTCAGTCCCACATCTCCGCCCCTCCAGTTCTGTCCCATTCCAGGGCACCACCCCGCCGCCTAACACTCCACGGGTGTTTATTCCTACTAGTCCACCTGGTGTAGATCAGTCTCTTCCATCCCCCTGGCCTCCAGGGCTAGATCACGTCTGCCCGCTCCTGCATGGTTCAGTCACCCTCTGCCACCACTTGGGGTTTGGTCGCCTCGTGCCATCCTCTTAGCTTGTAATCCCATTGGGTCAGCACTTCAGTGTTGGGTCATCATTTTCCAAACCTCCGAGCTCATTAGGGGCGTGGAATCGGGGGGGGGGGGGGTGGAGGGGGGGGGGAGGGAGTGTTGTTTGGGGGTGATACAGCCCCTTGATAAATGTATTTTCAGGTAATTTATTGGGTACAGGGGCTTTCAGTCCGGTATTGTGATGTGTCTGTCAGATTTCACCAGGACGTTTTCCATACACAGTGACAAAAACCCATGCACACTATCTCTTCTCTTTGTTTTCAAAGTCTTAAAAATGTTGGCTATTTTACAAAATATTGTGTTGTTCTCCCTCACTTTGCCCCTATCAATCTGTATTCCTCTCCCTTTTCTCTGCCTCTTCAGCCCCTCTCGTGCGCTCTGCTTGTCCTGTAATGTATTTTAACATTAAGTGCCAGCGTGGTTGTTGCAACGCCCGCCCCCTCCCCAGTCTTACTGACTAGGCTACGGCCCTAGACCCGTTCATATTCCCGTGGGGTATCAGCCACCCGCCTCTGGGGGTCTTGTCGAACTCTGCCAGTCATTTGCACCGGAGTCACACTCTTTCACACTGTAGGTTGAGTCTTACTCGGACAATTTCCTGTCACTCCTCTCACTCACTGAGAGCACAGCTGTATGTTGCCACTTCCCCAATGATACTGCGAACATCTGATGCAATGCAAGTCATCCCCTCTTGTCGTTACTGGTTGTCGGGTCCGAGCATTTTCAGTTTGTCACTGCGCCAGCCACCTGTGGGTGATACACAGCACTCAAGGAATCCTGGCATCCAGACCTTTGATACAGGGACCCAGCACCTGTCATCTCTGAGACCATGTGGCTCATGAGACTGGCTCGGGTATACAGAACGTGTCCCATCTAGGACTGCGTGGCTCAGGGATACAGAACCTGTCACCTCTAGGACTGCGTGGCTCAGGGATACAGAGCCTGTCAACTCTAGGACTGCGTGGCTCAGGGATACAGAGCCTGTCACCTCTAGGAATGCGTGGCTCAGGGATACAGAGCCTGTCACCTCTAGGACTGCGTGGCTCAGGGATACAGAACCTGTCACCTCTAGGACTGCGTGGCTCCGGGATACAGAACCTGTCACCTCTAGGTCTGCGTGGCTCAGGGATACAGAACCTGTCACCTCTAGGACTGTGTGGTTCAGGGATACGGAGCCTGTCACCTCTAGGACTGTGTGGCTCAGGGATACAGAGCCTGTCACCTCTAGGACTGCGTGGCTCAGGGATACAGAGCCTGTCAGGTCTAGGACTGTGTGGCTCAGGGATACTGAACCTGTCATCTCTAGGACCGTGGGGTTCAGATATACAGCACCTGTCATCTCTTGGACTGTGTGGTTTATGGATACAGAACTTGTCATCTCTTGGACTGTGTGGTTTATGGATACAGAACCTGTCACCTCTAGGACTGCGTGGCTCTGGGATACAGAACCTGTCACCTCTAGGACTGCGTGGCTCAGGGATACAGAATCATTCACCTCTAGGACTGTGTGGCTGAGGGATACTGAACCTGTCATCTCTAGGACTGTGTGGCTCAGGGATACAGAACCTGTCATCTCTTGGACTGTGTGGTTTATGGATACAGAACATGTCACCTATAGGACTGCATGGCTCTGGGATACAGAACCTGTCACCTCTAGGAGTGGCTCAGAGATACAGAACCTGTCATCTCTAGGACGGTGTGGCTCGGGGATACAGAACCTGTCACCTCTAGGACTGTGTGGCTCAGGGATACAGAATCTGTGTCCTCGAGGACTGTGTGGCTCACAGATACAGAACCTGTCACCTCTAGGACTATGTGGCTCAGGGATACAGAACCTGTCACGTCTAGAACTGTGTGGCTCAGGGATACAGAACCTGTCACGTCTAGGACTGTGTGGCTCAGGGATACAGAACCTGTCATGTCTAGGACTGTGGGGCTCAGATATACAGAACCTGTCATGTCTAGGACTGTGGGGCTCAGATATACAGAACCTGTCATCTCTTGGACTGTGTGGTTTATGGATACAGAACTTGTCACCTTTTTAGGACGGCAGGGCGCGCAGATACCGAAACTGCCACCTCTAGGTGGCTCAAGAATACTAAACCTGCCACCTCTAGGACTGTGTGGCTTTGGGCTACCGAACCTGTCATCTCTAGCACTGTGTGGCTCAAGTATACAGGACCTGTTACCTGTAGGACTGTGTGGCTCAGCGATACAAGGCTTGTAATATCTAGGACTGTGTGGCTCAGGGCTACCAAACCTGTCACTTCTAGGACTATGTGGCTCTGGGATACAGAGCATGTCACCTCTAGGACTATGTGGCTTAAGGATACAGAACCTGTCAAATATGACTATGTGGCTCAGGGATAAAGGGCCAGTCACCTCTAGGACTATGTGGCTTAAGGATACAGAACCTGTTATCTCTTGGACTATGTGGTTTAGGGATACAGAACCTGTCACCTTTAGGACTGCGTGGCTCACAGATACCGAACCTGTCACCTCTAGGACTGTGTGGCTCACAGACACCATACCTGTCACCTCTTAGACTGTGTGGCTCAAGGATACAGAACCTGTCACCTGTAGGATTGTGTGGCTCATGGATTCTGAGCCTGTCTGTCACCTCTAGGACTGTGTGGCTCAGAGATAAGGAGCTTGTCATATCTAGGACTGAGTGGCTCAGGGATACAGAGCCTGTCATCTCTAGGACTGTGTGGCTCACGTATACGGAATATGTTCCCACTAGGACTGGGTGGCTCAGGTATACAGAACCTGCCACCTCTAGGACTGAGTGGCTCATGGATTCAGAACCTATCACATCAGGGACTGAGTGGCTCAGGGAGACATAACTTGTCACCTCTAGGATTGTGTGGCCCAAGGCTACCGAACCTGTCACCCCTAGGACTGTGTGGCTCCAGGATACAGAACCTGTCACCTCTAGGACTATGTGACTCAGGGATACAGAAATTGTCATCTCTAGAACTGTGTGCCTCAGGGATACAGAACCTGTCATCTCTAGGACTGCGTGGCTCAGGGATACGGAGCCTGTCACCTGTAGGACTGTGTGGCTCAGGCTACAGAACCTGTCATCTCTAGGACTGTGTGACTCAGGAATAACGAGCCTGTCACCTCTAGGACTGTGTGGCTCAGGGATACAGAGCCTGTGACCTCTAGGACTGTGTGGCTTAAGGATACAGAACCTCTCACATCTAGGTCTGTGTAGGTCAGGGATGCAGGACCTGTCACCTCTAGGACTGGGTGGCTCAGGGATACAGAACCTAACACCTCTAGGACAGTGTGTTTCAAGGATACAGAACCTACCACCTCTAGGACAGAGTGGCTCAGGGCTACAGAACCTGTCACCTCTAGGACTATGTGGTTCAGGGATACAGAACCCGTCACCTCTAGGACTATGTGGCTCAGGAATACAGAGCCTGTCACCTCTAGGACTGTGTGGTTTAAGGATACAAAACCTGCAACCTCTAGAACTGTGTAGCTCAGGGATACAGAACCTACCACCTCTAGGACAGTGTGGCTCAGGGATACATAACCTGTCATTTCTCGGACTATGTGGCTCAGGGATTCAGAACCTGACACCCTTAGAGCTTTGTGGCTCGGGGATACAAAACCTGTCATCTAGGACTGTGTGGCTCAAATATACAGAATATGTCCCCTCTAGGACTGAGTGTCTCGAGGATACATAACTTGTCACCTCTAGGACTGTGTGACTCATGGCTACCAAACTTGTCACCCCTAGGACTGTGTGGCTCAAGGATACAGAACCTGTCACCTTAAGGACTATGTGACTCAGGGATACAGAACTTGTCATCTCTAGAACTGTGTGGCTCAGGGATACAGAGCCTGTCACCTCTAGGACTGTGTGGTTTAAGGATACAAAACCTGTCACCTCTAGGACAGTGTGGCTCAGGGCTACAGAACCTGACACCCATAGAGCTGTATGGCTCATGAGACTGGCTCAGTGATAAAGAGCCTATCATCTATGGAACTTTGTGGCTCACTGATACCGAACCTGTCATCTATAGGACTGGGTGGCTCAAAGATACAGAACATGTCACCTCTAGAACTGCGTGCCTTAGGAATACAGAACCGGTCACCCCTAGGACAGTGTGGCTCAGGGATACATAACCTGTCACCTCTAGGACTGTGTGGCTCAGGGATGCAGAACCCGACACATCTAGGACTGGGTGGCTCAAGAATACAGAGCCTGTCACCTCTTGGACTGTGTGGTTTAGGGCTACAGAACCTGTCACCTTTAGGACTGTGTGGCTTACAGACACGAACCTGTCACCTCTAGGACTGTGTGGCTTACAGACACGAACCTGTCACCTCTAGGACTGTGTGGCTCACAGACACCGAACCTGTCACCTCTAGGACTGTGGCTCAAGGATACAGAACCTATCACTTCTAGGAATATGTAGCTAAGGGATACAGAACCTATCACATCTAGGACTGTGTGATACAGAACTTTTAGGACTGGGTGGCTCATAGATACGAAATCTGTCACCTCTAGGTGGCTCAAGAATATGAAACCTGCCACCTCTAGGACAGTGTGACTTACGGCTACCCAACCGGTCATCTCTACGGCTTTGTGGCTCAAGGATACAGAACCTGTTACCTGTAGGACTGTGTGGCTCAGGGCTACCTAACCTGTCTGTCATTTCTAGGACAGGGTGGCTCAGGCATACAGAACCTGTCTCTTCTAGGACTGTGTGGCCCAGGGCTACCAAACCTGCCACCTCTAGGACTGTGTGGCTTGGGGCTACCGAACCTGTCATCTCTAGGACTCTGTGGCTCAAGGAGACAAAACCTGTTACCTGAAGGACTGTGTGGCTCAGGGCTACAGAACCTGTCATCTTTAGAACTGTGTGGCTCAGGGATACATAACTTTTCATCTCTAGGACTATGTGGCTGAGGGATACAGAGGCTGTTACCTCTAGGACTGTGTAGCTCAGGAATACAGAACCTACCACCTCTAGGACAGTGTGACTCAGGGATACAGAACCTACCACCTCTAGGACAGTGTGGCTCAGGAATACAGAACCTACCACCTCTAGGACAGTGTGACTCAGGGATACAGAACCTACCACCTCTAGGACAGTGTGGCTCAGGGCTACAGAACCTGACACCCTTAGAGCTGTGTGGCTCATTTGACTGGCTCAGGGAAACAGAGCCTGTCATCTATGGAACTGTGTGGCTCAAGGATACAGAACATGTCACCTCTAGAACTGTGTGCCTTAGGAATACAGAACCTGTCACCCCTAGGACAGTGTGGATCGGGGATACATAACCTGTCATTTCTAGGACTGTGTGGCTCAGGGATTCAGAACCTGACACCCTTAACGCTGTGTGGCTCAGGGATATAAAACCTGTCATCTCATGGACTGTGTGGCTCAGGGACACAGAACCTGTCATCTCTAGGACTGTGTGGCTCAAGTATACAGAACATGTCATCTCTAGGACTGTATGGCTCAAGTATACAGAACCTGTCATCTCTAGGACTGTGGGGCTTAGGCATACAGAATCTGTCATCTCTTGGACTGTGTGGTTTATGGATACAGAACTTGTCACCGTTAGGACTGTGTGGCTCACATATACTGAACCTGTCACCTCTAGGTGGCTCAAGAATACGAAACCTGCCCCCTCTAATACTGTGTGGCTTAGGGCTACCGAACCCGTAATCTCTAGGACTGTGTGGCTCAAGGATACAGAACCTGTAGGACTATGTGGCTCAGGGCTACCAAACCTCTCATCTCTAGGACTGGCTGGCTCAGGCATCCAGAACCTGTTACCTCTAAGACTGTGTGGTTCAGGGCTACCAAACCTGTCACTTCGAGGACTATGTGGCTCTGGGATACAGAGCATGTCACCTCTAGAATTGTGTGGCTCAGGGATACAGAACCTGTCAGGGATTGCATTGATTTTCTTTGGTAAGCTGCAACCCATGGGGATAATTGGCTGGGTGGCAATCTAGGTTTAGGAATGCGTCTCATCTTGTTCCTTCCTCTGCCATTTGTGCCAGCTAACATACCAAATTGGCATCACACACTCATTTCACTCTTGCAGCAAACCTCTGCTGGACAGAGCAGGATACTGTATGTCCTTATTTCTTAATCATCACTAGCCAGCCATACAGGAACCACCTAGGCTTACTTGGATGTCTCACAAAACATGTCCTGTTACCTGCGACATCCTCATTCCCCATCCTCACGCAATTCCATAGGTAGAAATGATACACATGTAGCCTTTTACATTGGGTTGGTATTGTTCAGTTTATTTCAGGATTGCTACAGCTGTTAGACCACGAGTCACCACTGGGCTGAAAATGTATAGATCCCGCAATCTTGCTGCAAGACTCTTCAAGTGGGATTGATTCCAGTAGCTTCACACTGTTTTCAGCAAGTCTGAGAGGATTTCAAATGATTTCAGTGCATATTTTGAATTTTACTTGCATTACGGACCCTGCCATCAAATTAGAAAATCACAGTACAAAGCTTACTGGGATTGAACATGTATGATGCATACTGGGGGTGAACATGTTTGATGCTTACCGAGAGTGAACATGTTTGATGATTACTGAGAGTGAACATGTTTGATGATTACTGAGAGTGAACATGTTTGATGATTACTGAGAGTGAACATGTTTGATGCTTACCGAGAGTGAACATGTTTGATGATTACTGAGAGTGAACATGTTTGATGATTACTGAGAGTGAACATGTTTGATGATTACTGAGAGTGAACATGTTTGATGATTACTGAGAGTGAACATGTTTGATGATTACCGAGAGTGAACATGTTTGATGCTTACCGAGAGTGAACATGTTTGATGATTACTGAGAGTGAACATGTTTGATGATTACCGAGAGTGAACATGTTTGATGATTACTGAGAGTGAACATGTTTGATGATTACTGAGAGTGAACATGTTTGATGATTACTGAGAGTGAACATGTTTGATGATTACTGAGAGTGAACATGTTTGATGATTACTGAGAGTGAACATGTTTGATGATTACTGAGAGTGAACATGTTTGATGATTACCGAGAGTGAACATGTTTGATGATTACTGAGAGTGAACATGTTTGATGATTACTGAGAGTGAACATGTTTGATGATTACTGAGAGTGAACATGTTTGATGATTACTGAGAGTGAACATGTTTGATGCTTACCGAGAGTGAACATGTTTGATGCTTACCGAGAGTGAACATGTTTGATGATTACTGAGAGTGAACATGTTTGATGCTTACCGAGAGTGAACATGTTTGATGATTACTGAGAGTGAACATGTTTGATGATTACTGAGAGTGAACATGTTTAATTATTACTGGGATTGAACATGTATGATGCATACTGGGGGTGAACATGTTTGATGCTTACCGAGAGTGAACATGTTTGATGATTACTGGGAGTGAACATGTTTAATGCTCCTTCCAGCTCATCCTTTGTTGAGGCTAAAGAGGTCACCTCGGTACAAAGTACTCTGTTTGAAGGAGTTTTTTTACGGCTGTCCCAAAAAGGCCTCTTTTCTGGTATGGGGGAATTGTTCTATCACACTCGTGTGAACTGACAATCTCAGTGACCAGACTCTGCTTGCAGGGCACATTGGCACCTGGACTCAAAATAGCAAGGCCGCTCAGGCCCCCAACATCAACCAAGTTAGCAGTATTACTGCCCCTTGGTAAAATGAATGAATCCACGGATACCCTTCGGCCAGCAGGAGCATGGGTAGTTCAGTGACATGTGGTGGAGAGATCAGCTGTATCCATGATACAAGCTTTGCAAGACAGCTCGGCCCTAATGCAGGATTTCAGTCAGAATAACTATCCGTGTTGAACGTGCCTTGCATATTTGTCTACCTAACATTTACTGTAGAGTGTGCAACAGTAACTCCTGTGCAAGTTCTATATGTCCCAGCTTTATTTAAGAATTGTTAGGTCAAAAACTGCGCCTGGTATGCCTGGACCTCTGTGCACAATAGAGTTCTGAGTGCCTAATGAGGAACCAGTATACCATGGACTCCTGCTTCTCCCCTCTTTAAGTGAGTAATTCACTGCCTCATGAGACAACAAGAGGCCTGTACTCTGTGCAGCTTTCATAAAGAACAGGTCAGATTTGTCAAAAGATTCCAGAAAGCCATTAAGCATGTCTATCTCTTGTGGAATGGTGCCACGACATTTTCTTACTAAATTTAGTCAAAATCCAATATCACATTATCATTTCTAGCTGAGTTATAAAAGTGCCTCATGGAAACCTTTTGAAGTGAGTCACTATTGGAGCTGGTACCTGGTTTAGAGTAAAATGTCTGATGCAGGATACGGTAATCTTAGAAATCAATGATGTGTTGACTACCAAGAAAAATGCCGTATTGTGTAAGGTAAAAAAACAAAAAACTGACCAACTGTTGGTAAGATGGTTCAGTGAGTTAACTCAAATGCTGCAGCGGTCCCTCTATGATGTGAGACTTCAGGTTCAAATCCTTCAGAAGTCGATAAAATGAGTCCTTGCAGGTGATATATCTTAAAGGATGAGAGGCTCCATTGTTAGGATGCAATTATGAAAACTATTACTTATGAAAATGATTAAAACTGCGAATAATGGTAGTATTGTTACTAAAGATAGGCATGTTAAAGTACATAATTCTAATTTTCGTGTCAAAACAGAAACTATAATTAACCGTTTAACTTTATTAAAAAAGCATTGGCACTGTCAATAGGTCTGGTGTTGACTGCCAGCCTTTGGCTCTGTCCATGCTTGTTTCATTTTGTGTTCATTTTTACTAAATGTTATTGTTGGGGGGCGAGGGGAAACTAATGCTAAAAGCAAACGCATTTTTTGGCTTCAAAAAGCACACATTGCCATAGTAGTTCCTGTGTCACTGAAGGAACCTACTTTATGTGTGGATGTGTTCCTTGTGAAAAAGTAGAATGCCGTCACTCACGGTGAAGTTAGGTAATGGCTGAAGTGGGCTATCACACTGCTGCATGCTATATGCTTCAGTGGGTGGGTGAATAACGTGACACAACAACAGACAAATGGATGAAGAGTGTAGACAGAAAGTTCCTATAAGTACGTATAATATGCATATCATTTTAGTAAAATCAAAAGCTCCTGCCCAATGCTCCATCTAAAGAGTGGTAGCTTTCAGAAGCTAGGATGATGGAATGTTTGTGAAAATAAGGAATGCCAACACCACAACTACGACCCATTGTTTAGATACCATTACCAAGAGATTTTAAATTCACTGTGTGTAATCGTACTCCTAATAAAGAATACCTTGACTATGAAAAAATTACTTCGCTAACTTTCCTCTTTTGTCTCTTGGATACCTCTATAAGTTCTCTCTGCCTACCAATCAACTTCCATTTCTTCTCCCTTTTTCAATTTTTTTTTATCAGGGAAGCAACCTTTTTTAAGTATTTGCTAATTTCATTTAATATGTTTTTTTTCAACATTTTGCAAAATAGGGTATTAAACACATCTAATCATATTTTTAAGATATATATTCTTCCTAACTAGAACACAATTTCTACCATATTTCCATATGCCTAGCTACTTTGAGAAATCAAGATTCTGGTTTTCCTTGTGTTTATTTTTTGCTTATAGCATTTTGTATGCAGCTAATGACCTGCTGTCACTTTGTAAACATTTTAGTGAGGAGGAGAGGGAGAGAGAAAGGGAACAGGCAGTTCTATCTTGAGAAAAACTCGCAATGTTGCCGCTGCAGAACATGGTGAGAGGGACAGAGGAAGGATTGTGTCTATGAGGAGTCACTTCGTCCTTAGAAGCTTTTGGCAGGAGGCGAGAGTTATAAAAGCAGAATAACACACATTAGGTGAGCTGCAGGGGAATGTGTGAGCTGTGCTAGTTCTGCACTCTCTCCCCCAAGACAAGCGGATTGGCATTGCCAATTAAGCGTCCTTTACCCAGGAACCAAGGACAAGTGCAGATGTTACTTTATCAGCATGCCATGGCATCAGGGCACCCTGAGTTGTCTGGAAGGGTGTTTGCGCCTGGCCCAGGGTTTGTTTACAGGTTAAGTTGCCCAGTGATGATTTTTTTGTAGTATTGTGTTCTGTTCAATCCCTGATTGCTTTGTTCCCACTTTGTGGGCGTGGTGGCCTTTGTGTTCCATTGTAGGATTATAAGTGGTTGTTTTAACTAGTTGGGTGCCAGTGTATTATTCGTTGAGCTGTGAGTGTCTGATCTTTAGAGTGAGGTTGACCACTGGTGGTGATAGTGTAACTCTTTAAAGCTTCCAAGATGCTCGCATTCTGGTAGCTGTGCTGAGCGTAAGTCTTATCTCCCGGGGAGCACTGAGGAGAAAAAATGTAGGTCCCCCCATTACAAGTAAACATAAAGCGGTAGAACCTAACCGTAGATAGAAGTATTTTTAAAAAGGAAATATGATCTTCATGGATAGTCTAGTAAATGAGACATGGAACAAGAATAGCTGCCTCCATGAGTCCAGGCAAGAGTAAGGATGGAATTGAAAAGGACGTTTTTGTACCACCAGATTCAGCATCCGACCTACTGCACTGGGACACAGCAACATATAGAGATTCATATAAATGGCAAGACCAATAAAATCATTTTAATTGGTGAATGACTGTGATTAAGAAGTTGGTTAATCCTAATTTAAAGGACTAGGTGGTAAGAACCACGTTCATGAGCCCCTGAATAAATGTTTGAGTCTCGAAACAAGATGGTTTTCCTAACAGAAAATGGCTAGTATTAGCAGAAAGTTGCTGCTCATAATTGTAAACCGGCAGGATAGCGGCCTTGACACCTGTGGACTGGCGCCTCATGATTCTTTTTAGGTATGCTTCTGCATTGAGACATGCACTGCAACCTTTGAGCGCCAATGCCTTCCAGCCTTGCTGTTGGCTGTGGAAAGCAGTCTAGCAGTGCCGCACACGATAGCCAGTTTGACAATGTTTTAATGGCTCCTGCTGCTCTAGTCCATGATTTGAACAGTGGAGATAACAATCGTGGGGGGCATTAATCGCAAGTGGGGGCTCAGGGAGATCGCGCAGGTAGTGGGGGTAAATTTAATAATTAATAAACTTACCTGTCTGCCGGCCGGGTCCCGTGTTTTCTCGGCTCCTGCTCTTCTGCCTCCGACAGGTACAGGAGGCAGGCAGCTTCCATCCCCTCTCTTAAGCCAATCACAATGCTGCAATGGCAGCGTTGTGATTGGTGGGGATGCCGTCAAGCCAAGGGGTTATGGGGAGGCCATTTTCTCCATGTAGGCTGCATGGCAGCCTGCATGGAGAAAGGGCAGAGTGCGCAAAACTGGTTTGGGCGGCCCCAGAGGGCAGACCAGACTGTCCTTGTGCCCTCAGGAGTGGGCACACCACTCCTCCCTTGACTAGCCCTGCTCGCAGAGCAGCCCTGCCCACCCACCCGCCCTCAACCAAATCCTTCTGCTTTCTCGCAGTGCGAGAAGCAGAAACATGAAATTATAGTTATTACCATCTTATATTTCTGCTTCTCGCACTGCGATAAAGCAGTGGGGCGACGCCCCTCCGCCCTAGTGGAGGAGCCACCCCTGGGAGATAAGAGTCACCTAGCACTTAAAGAAATGCCCAATCTCTCCCAGGCCTTCTCTGATTGGGTCAGGCCCTGAGTTCCACCTTCTTCTCCTACTCCTAATTTTAGTCGACAATTCGGAAAATCCCGCTACCCCCTGTTACATTTTACAGGTTGTGAACGCACTGTGTTGTGCTGTACCTGTACCAGCTTTCACATCACCTCCCATGAGTTAGGCCTTGGCCGCAAAACCATAGAAACCATGGGAGTCATGGACATTATGGTGTCCAGTTCACCCAATGCCGTCCTGGTTTCCAGAACCATAAGACAGCAGTGGGAGAGAGTGTCACGTTCAGGGCTTCGAGGTCCTCTCTACAATGTACAGGATATGAAGCATAGGTCTTACGGTCTGCACATCATATACACTTGCAACATAGACTCATATCGTTGACTAGCTTCGAAAGAGCCACTTATCCTTGGTGACCCCCTCATTAAGGTCTGACTTAATGGCGAGACAGTGGCTCGCTGCGGGAAGGAGACAGTGGCAGTGTCCCCGACCCGCTTTGCGACCTGACCTGGGCAGTAAGAGCCTGACAGCGCTTTTGTTTTAAAGTGCATTTTTATTTTTCTGTTGTGAAATTGTGTCACATTTTTATCGAGTGCTTTTGTAAAATTCAATACCCCCCTGCATCACACGCCATTACTGACTTGCCTTCTCTGGCGGAGCCGCCTCCCTGCTACTCATCGTGGGGGCCTCCAGGCACTTCCGGTCGGCCTGCACGAAGAGCGGTTAGCGCTCTAGTGCTTGACTTCCTCTGGGCTATTTAGGCTGAAGGAGACAGTGGCTCGCTGCGGGAAGGAGACAGTGGCAGTGTCCCCGACCCGCTTTGCGACCTGACCTGGGCAGTAAGAGCCTGACAGCGCTTTTGTTTTAAAGTGCATTTTTATTTTTCTGTTGTGAAATTGTGTCACATTTTTATCGAGTGCTTTTGTAAAATTCAATACCCCCCTGCATCACACGCCATTACTGACTTGCCTTCTCTGGCGGAGCCGCCTCCCTGCTACTCATTGTGGGGGCCTCCAGGCACTTCCGGTCGGCCTGCACGAAGAGCGGTTATGACCAGTTTTGCCTCTGGATCACCCAGGCACTAGACACCCTGATCCCTGCCAGATGGATCAAGGCCCGTACCCATACGGCTAGTCCCTGGTACAATTCTGAACTAGCCATTTTGAAAAAGGAATGCAAAAAGGCGGTGAGGGGTTGGAGAAAAAATTACGATGCCAATCTCAAACAGAATTATGCCCTACTCCAGAAAACCTATCACCGAAAGGTGTGCAGAACAAGAGCGGCATATTATGCCGATGAAATCAACAGTAGCTCCAACACCTCTAAATCTGTTTTTAAAATTCTGAAAGACCTTACTGCGAAAAAAATTGCTATCACTGCCACTACCTCCCCTGACCTTTGCAACAATATGGCTAATTTTTTCACCAATAAGATTAGGAAAATCTATGATACTTTCCCTAACTGTCCGCAGCTTTCGGTTACTTTGGATCCTACCAGACCTTCTCTTTCCTCTCTTCCTACTCTTGAGCGAGAGAGTTTTCAAAAAATTTGTAGAAAAATCAAATCTGGCTCCCCGGCGGATCCCTTAAAACCGGAGACTTTCTGTGAAGCTCATGAACTTATTACAGAACATATACGAGACACTATTAACCTGTCTCTCTCTGCCGCCAGTATTCCTTCCAAATGGAAGCAGGCATGGGTATCCCCCATCTTAAAAAAACCCACTTTAGACCCCACGCTTCCTGAAAATTTTAGGCCCATCTCCCTGCTTCCCTGGCCAGCCAAAATCATCGAGGCACACGTCAACAACATTCTGACCAACTTCCTCCTAACCAACAACATTCTGGATGACTCCCAACACGGGTTTAGAGCTGGTCACAGCACCGAGACAGCCCTGCTCAGTGTTACAGAGGACCTCCGTACCATCCTTGACAGCGGCGGAACGGCAGCACTGGTCCTGTTGGACCTCAGTGCTGCCTTCGATACGGTGTCGCACGAGGTCCTTCTGACGAGACTGGAGGAAATTGGTATTACACGGACAGCTTTAGGATGGTTTAGAGACTTTCTTTCCAACAGGTCTTTCAGAGTCTCCACCCCCCCTTACATCTCGAAGGAGCATAACATCGGACAGGGAGTGCCGCAGGGTTCTTCCCTGAGCCCTACCCTGTTCAATGTCTATGTCCGCCCTCTTGCAGAGGTGGCTAGAAGGAGCGGACTAGCATTGGTATCCTACGCTGACGATACCCAGCTGGTGGTGGCTCTTAATGACAACAGTGGTCTGGAGGCTCATCGCTTTAAACAGACACTCACTGACATCACCAACTGGATGACGGCGAATTTTCTCCAACTTAACGCAGGGAAAACAGAGATACTGCTCCTGGGGAAAAATACCGCGTCCTGGGGAGATAGCTGGTGGCCTGATGTCTTGGGCCAACCTCCTAAGCCTAAGGAATGCGTTAAAAATCTGGGAGTCTGGGTGGACTCGGCACTGAGGTTCACGCACCATACTAAAAAGGTGGCGGCCACCTGCTTCGGCATTTTACGTAACCTCAGACCTATTTTGAGGTTCTTCGACTGCCGCACCCGCCAGTTAATTGTTCAGGCGACCATCCTTTCAAGACTGGATTATGCCAGTTCTCTTTTATTAGGGGCGAACCTTGCCGAAACCTCCAGACTACAGAGAGTCCAGAATGCGGCTGCCAGGGCGCTGGTAGGTCTCCCTCGCCACTCCTCGGCGACCGGAGCCTTGAAAAAATTACACTGGCTCCCGGTGGGTAAAAGGATCCAGTTTAAGGCACTGTGTTTAGCCTTCAAAATCCTTAAAACCGCCTCTCCCCCAATGTTGTGCCCCCTCTTGTCGGAGTATACTCCTAGGAGGTCGCTTCGCTCAGAGGGACAACATCTCGCGATCATCCCTCGCACCAGACTGGCCAGAGTAGGCGGCCGATCCTTTAGCTTCTTAGCTGCCAAGTTATGGAATAGTCTTCCGGAATCTATCCGTGGCATGCAGGACCTTCTGGCCTTCAGAAAGGCTATCAAAACTCACCTTTTTCAATAATTGCTTCCATTTCTTTGCGCCTCTTTCTCTCTGCATTTGGCTTTTTCGCAGCGCCGGGACGCCCCTTGGCTGGGGCAGCCGTGCGCTATATAAATTACCATAACATTAACATTAACATTAACTTTTTAATCAATAACCCTTTGCATGCTGGCACTTTTAGGCCAATATTTTCTGAAGTGGAAAATCAAGCAGATCTGCTCTGCGAATCCCAGAATGCAAAGTTCTTCCGTCTAAAAAAGATGTTGCAGATACCACTCATCAGTTATATATGGTTTCATCCCTGTTTCATGAGAGGAGGGACTCCCCGCCCACCTAAATTCAACCTTGTATCACACGTTTGAGTGGCTTACGACTTTTAAACCTTCCTTCCTTCTGGGATGATGCAACGAAGCCTTGGTGCATCTGCTGCTATGCACTGGCACCCGAACGTCCTCTCCTTCAAGAAGAGTTTACCATTGACTCTCTCATCTGTTGTGAATGTATCGTCTCTAAAATCGGAGAAGCCGAAGCCTGCTACATAACATATACACCCTGAACCGCCACTGTCCTATTTGTGATTCGGAGCTCGTGCCTTACCTGTTGAGCCCGAGGCTCCTCTCCGAACACCACGTCTGTCACAGCGGTGTAACAACAGGATGTGGTAAAGTGAGATGACATAAGAAAACTTGCTGTTTTCCATAGAACAAGCAGGAAGGGAGGAGGGACATATTTGCTAAAGGGTTCTCAACATGAGACACTGAAATTGCCAAAGATTAGCCCTGTGATTATGCATTCTACCCTGACAGCTATAAACCGTATTCCCTGAGAAATTCTTTAAATTACGGGGCTAGAAGCATGCAAGAGCAGAGTTAAAGTGTTGCAATCTTACGAAATCTTCAATTTTTTTAATGTAACATTCTAGTCAGAACAGTTTCGCCACAGTGTGCGTTCATTTAATCGTTTTGTTTGTGGTATGCACTGTTTAAGTTTATTTTATTGACAAAGTAAGGCCAGGGAAGGACTACTGCACTGCCTTTGTAGACCACCTCGTCTCTATTTATCTCACAAAGGACTGAAACAAATATAATAGTTCCACCTGTGTTTCAAATACAAGGTTAATTCCTTTTGTATTTGACTGATTGCTAAGTTTAATGTTGTATTAGTAAACCGATTGCCTGCAACATTTAACATTCTGAACTTTTTAGTGCCAGCTTCGTTGTGTGAATGCATGGTGTGCACATGTGTGGGGCATTTCTCTGACTTCTCTGTTCTCTTGGTGCGAGCAGACTCCTTGGAGGTACAAGCCCTTTAGCTACGGGGCTTTCTTGAGATAATGACCCGTCTGGTGCATGCACAGATTCCACTTCTCAAGTGACCGCCTTGGGCAGGGCCAGGAAACCGTCTATTTCCCCATCCTGACATTTCCTTGTGTGCAGGTTGTGCCTCAGAAGTAGGTGGGTGGGTGGGTGTGTTCCTGGCTGGCTGGGAGAACAAAGATCAAAGGCGGAAGGAATGTGCACACCACAGGTATGCAGTTTCCTTGCTGTGTACTAAAGGCTTCTTCCAGGAGTTGAGATGATCGCAGATCTCTACTCCACCCCGACAGGTTTACAGAGCTGGCGAGGAGAATCCAAGTCAGACTGCAGTGACCTGCAGATATTTAGAGACAAAATATGAATGACCTGGAAGAGAGTGAGTTGAGTATTCCATTCAGCCCAACCTCCTGACCCCTAATTCCAATGCGGAGCATTTCCAGCCCTCCTCCAGAGACAATCTGGACTAACTTTTTACCCTGAGTGTAGTGTTTTTTCCAATCGGGCACACTTCTGTCCTATAAAGGCTATCTTCCAACCCTCCAGGGCTAAATAGCCACCCGATGGGGCCATCTTTAAATCCTGTAAATGTTATCATGTGTCAGGTGTCACTTTACAGACTCTTTAGCGTGTTCATCTGCCCGGTGAGCATTTTGTTATTAACATCTCCACTTTATTAGAGGTGGTCAAGTCCAGGCCAGTTAAAGCTTGGTTGTATCCTCAAAAGCTCAAAGGATGGTGAACAGTGGGTTACCGGGGATTGCCATCAATAGGTCGGTGGGTCAATCCTTTTCTAGGTCATCATGTTCACTGCGGGCGTAGAGGAAGCATTCCTTGCAGAATATCGTCTCCAGATTTGCCGCAAATATGGGAATACTCGGGCATATCAAGGTCATATTTAAAGATTTCCATGGCTGGGTTCCCTGCTCCTGCATGTCTTTGCCTCCCTGCTTTTTCTGCTTGAATTTAGCTTAGTTATGTTGGCATGGGTTGACCTGAGTTTAAGGGTGAGATTGTAGAGGGTACCAGCTGTTGAAGGTACATGAGGCCGATACTCAATATACTTTTCAGTGAAATACAAACATATGATTCTTTATTTCATGAGGATTCAGTACAATGGCTTCAGTATCGGGGACACATGGTTCTAGATCCTCCCAGATTGTGGCAGGCTCCGGCTTCCAGGTTCAGGAACCTCTGTGGGTTCCGTAAGTAGTCTTTAGGTAAGCCTGTCAAGATGATTAAGATCTACTATGATCATATCAATCCCACGAACTGCCTTTTTGTCCTGAAGCATGTTTGTCTACCCTCTGGGCATTCTTTTCTACTCTGTGGGCTTCCTTTCTATCCTGTGACCTGTTCTAGCCAATTGACTCTTTTGCTATCATAAGAGCAGTTGTTCTGTCATAGTCTTGCTATCTCATTGGCAGTCTTTCTTATCCCACTGGCTGTCTTTCTTATCCCATTGGCTTTCTTTCTTATCCCAAGGACTGTCTTTCTTATCCCATGAGCTGTCTTTCTTATCCCATGGGCTGTCTTTCTAACCCAAAGTCTTTAGTCCTAACCTAAAAGTCTATCATTCCATCCCATGCTCTGTCATTCCATCTGATGTAGCCCACCAGATGGAATGACAGAGCATGGGATGGAAATGATAGACCTTTTGGTCCCAAGGGCTGTCTTTCCATACCACGGTCTTTCTTTTTCTCCCATGGGCTGTTTTGTTCTACTTCTACATATTTCTTAACTGTTTCTCTGTCTCCCAGTTCCATTGTCCTCTCTTCCTCCTCATCCTCCTTCGGTCACCCTCCCATGTCCACTTCCTACAGGGTCTCCCCATCATCTCCCACCTTTCTCTTACCTGCGCATCTCCCTCTCCCTCCCCCTCTAGCTCCACCAGTCTCCTTACAGATTCCACCTTTCTTCTATTTTTTTGCCCCCACCTTCTGCAATCTGCATCATTTCTATTTCTCACCGCTCCACCATCACCCTTCCATTTTCCCTCTCCTCTCTAGCGCTTTTTCCCTCACCACTACATGCTCCATCCCCCTTCTCTTCCCTATACAATCAGCATAATTTCATTCAATGCTACACACTGCCACACCACACAATTCAACTCTTCACATTTCCATTCCACACCACACAATTCAACAGCAAACCACATCATTCAACTCAACAACACAATTACACAACACACCACATACATTCAATCCATACCCACAGAATTCCACATCATGCCACACAAAACAGTACATCACATAATTAAACTCCTCTACATACCACTCCCGAACAAAATACCATTCCAAATAATTACACTCCATAATGCCACTCCACATAATTCCAGTGCACTCAATACCACATCTTTACAATCCACAAAAAACCACTGCACACCATACCACATAATTCCACTACACTAATCCACTCCACACCACACAATTCTACCTCATAGAATTCCACAACTAACAATACCAATTCAACCCACACAATTCCACTCCACACCACCTACATCCACTACACTCCAAACCAAAGCACATGGGTAAAAAATATTATAATTTACAATGCCAATAGCGCTAACTCTCACAAATGCGAGACCTATTGCATTGCAAATGCTTGTTAGTTCTGGCTTCAGGGAACAGCTGTCTTGCAGCAGAGCTACAAGACATATTATTACCAATCCTTTAAAATATACTTAGAGTGGCTTCGACTCCCCCTCAAGAAGAGTATTTCACCTTCCATAAAATGCTTCCATTGGAAAGCATGAGAACGATCTTACATGAAAAGTACACTCAATTATCGTACTGTTTGTCACATTCATTTGTCTATGTCCTGCATGCATTATAGACAGAAAGAATTCTATTTTTGCTATTGTTCCCCAGCATTGGCAAAGACAACATGGGTCGCTTTAAACTCGAGCAACATGAGCTTTGCCACTTATCAAGCAGCAGGGGCTGGATCATTATACAAGTAATAAACATAAAGTGTGCCGCCACTGATTAGGCTTTCAACACAACTACAAAGACAATACAACCATTTTCATTGTCTGGTGTGACTATATCGGAAATACCTTAATGAATTTTCACTGTTCTGTTTTAACACTCGGTACATGTAGAGTATGCTATTAATCATCTCTTAAGCATTTAGTAAACATCACAAATATATTCTCACAGCATTTGTATTCATCAACATTATGAACCACCATATTGAGGAAAAAAAGAAGAGAGAAATTTGTTGTGATACCTTTCACCAGTGAACGTGATCAAAGCCCATGAACACGATCTGGTAGGTATTGTCGATGAGATATTCAGTGGATTTGGACATCACTCCAATCATTCAGGCAGCAAGCAGAAATTAGGTTTAAATTCCGTGAAAGTTACAGTTGTTTGGATACACTATAAATGCTTTCAGGTCAATTATTATGCATCCTTCAGTCAGAAATTGTTTTCATCCCTGCGCATTGTATGTATTTGAGTGGCCATGTGGAAATTCATTGGTGAAATCTTTTATGATCCTATTTCGCCTTGACAAGTTGTGTTTACCCCTAGTTACTTAATGGTTCCCTCTGGACAGGGGGTTGGTGTGCATCGTTTCCTGTTCCAGAATTGGACGTCTCTTGTACCGGTAAACCTGGGAAGAAGTTTGTTACGTTTCTTTTCCAGTTCCATAATTGGATGTCCCTTGTAGTGCTGAACCCATCTAGACGTTTGAAACTTTTCGCACCACGTTTGCCTCTCTAAAAAATGGATTCGTTAGACCTCAAGCATAATTACCGGGGAACAATGTCAGGAAACCTTTCCAACTGGATTCTAGTGAGCAGGGCCGGCTTCAGCCCTGGTGGCGTCTGGTGCAACAGTCTATTTTGGTGCCCCTCTCCATGAGCTCCTTCTCCACAAATTCCCTTACTACCACCCTCCAACAGTGCCCCTCATCTCTCCATAGCCCATTTCTGAAATGCATTACATTTTTTTCATAGGGCTACTCATAGTACAGTCACACTCAGTTCTGTGAGCCGCTACATGTTCTTTACAGCAGGCACATTAAACCTCAGTGCTACTTTAAGATGAGTCAAAACTGCTACTAGACAATACTCCCATCTCCTTCCAGCAGGAACATTTGCCAGAAGAGTTATCGCACCGGTCACACTGCACTAAAGCCGGCCCTGCTGGTGAGCCTTAAACTCTTGTTACAGTTGGGGGGGGGGGGGGGGGGAGGGGGGGGAAACTTGCGGTCTCAGGGCGTTGATCCGAAGGGCTCTGGTAAGATTCTTCAAGGAAATCCTAGGGTTGATAAACAGCTTTTGTGAGTGCCTTTATATACTTACATCGGAACATTGCAGCCAGACTTATTGGCTTTGCTAATGTTTTTTTTTTTTACCCTTCATTTTGCACAGCGCTAGTATTTTGTTGCAATCTTCACTCTGTATGAACACCCTACATACATATTAAGTAGTAGAGAACTTTCATTTCTCGTAAATGTAGACCATTGGAAGACTGGAAACCTCAAAGATACTTTAAATTGGAAAATATTTCTGGAAGTATCTCGGAGCACAAAATGTTCTGCCGGTTGTACCCGTGAAATGTGTTTCTCCCACTTAATTTCTAAACTTTGAAGCAAGCCTTAGCCGAAATGCTGCTGAATCGATGGTAGAAGCGAAAGCCGCAGACACGATGTCTTCTTGCCTCTCCCCGGGTCTCTGTTCAGGTTTCCTGTCCTAACAGCGTGCAATATTGTCATGTCTGTGGTTTCCGCATCAAATGCAATTAACGTTCTGCAGAACCAGCTTCTAATCAATCAGGAAGAGGCCGATAACATCGTTATATCAGCAACCGAGAAACAACGACATACAGCCTGATCAGAGGAGGCTTAGAGCTATGAACCTCACCGTCTCGAGCCCAATGGTATCGAATGTTGATGAGGACCCCAAAGCTGTACAGGCTGTCCTTGGCGCTGCCTGCGCTAGAAGTGCAGTTTATCATCTGTTCACCAGCTCCATTTATTTTTATTTTTTATATACTCATGTTTCTCAGTGCTTATAAGCTCAGAAGCTTCATGGATAAGGAATAAGGGGCAGCCACAACGAAGGCAGCAAGTGTAGCGTCAGTTGTTCAAGAAGAAGCCACATTTTCCATCCCTGTGAGAGAGACACGTGCTTGTTCTGACGTCGGGAGTAGAGTCTTGCAAAGCTTTGCTACCTGAACTCTAAAGACAACCTCTGAGCAACTCTGCTTGGAATGTGGGAATCCTCGCGAGAATTACAATCACTGAGTACAGGCTCCTTTCAGTAACCTAACACTCAAGCCACTTGGCCAAGTAGTCCAGCCTCGTACCCAATACATTCTAGCACCTCAGACAAAAGGCCTACTTATGCGCCAGGCGAAGCTGTATTACCGTATAGAATTTTGTTCCACCTAATCATGAGTTGGCCAGTGTTCTAGTATCTATTCTTTCTGGGTGTTAAAACAATAGTCACCTTTTTTGCGGGCAGCAGTTCC
This sequence comes from Triturus cristatus, assembly GCF_964204655.1. Lineage (NCBI taxonomy): Eukaryota > Metazoa > Chordata > Amphibia > Caudata > Salamandridae > Triturus > Triturus cristatus. The sequence continues at coordinate 963,096,670 of NC_140580.1, forward strand.
GTCCAGTAAAATTGCGTGCAACTTTGATTGCAACAGCATTCAAGCATCGACCCCCACCAGTCCACAGTTCCACAGCCCACCCCACCCCCTCTCCACCCCATCCAAAACAGAGAGCCCCACATACATCGAACACCTGATCAGAGGAGGCAGTATATATTTATATGTTAAATCCCTGGGAATTGGGAACTGGGAATTCCATGTGGTTTTACGACCTGTAAATCCGATTCCACATGGTGATTCTGCATACTATGAGGTTCAGTTTTATTTGCACAGTATTTGCCAGTGCTTCAACACCCAAGACCCTGCCACAATACCCGTCAACACCGCACACAACCTCGCCACAGCCCAACAGATCCTTCTTAACTGGACTCCGCTTATCACAGATTACACACCCAAGACCATAAAGAGCATTCATCCGGAGCCCTATGGGACCAATGCGCCTATCACATCTTCCATAGAGCAGCTACCTCCATCGCCCCAGAGCTTCGTGGAACCATCGACTGCTCCATCGAAACCTCCACTACCCCGATGACCGGGAACAGGCCGAGATCAACCCCCTGCTGAAGAAACCATCCGCCGACCCGACAGACCTCAAAAGCTTCAGACCCATCTCCATCCTCCCCTTCCCAGCCAAGGTCATTGAGAAGGCCCTCAATGTCCAACTCTCAGAGTTTATTCAACAGAACCACATCCAGGACATCTGTTAGTCCGGCTTACGAAGTAACTGCAGCACCCAGACCACACTCCTCGCCGTCACCGACTACATCCGCTCCCTCCTCAACCAGGGCGAAACTGCTGCCCTCATCCTATTGGACCTCTCGGCCACCTTTGATACCGTTTCCCACTGCACCCTAATCATGAGACTCCACAACGCCAGCATCCGTGACAAGGCCCTCGACTTCATCCACTCCTTGCATACTGGCTGAACACAGCGAGTCAGACTGCCTGCGTTCCTCTCAGAACCTACACAGATCAGCTGTGTAGGGCCCCAGGGCTCCTTCCTGAGCCACACTAACCCTCTTCAATGTCACAATGGGCCCCCTTGATGCCATCGTCAGAAACCACGGACTCAACATTGTCTCCTACACGGACGACACCCAGCTGATCCTCTACCTCACCAATTATTATTATTATTATTATTATTATTATTTATTTTTATAAAGCGCATAGTCACCCGGAGGTATCCCAGCGCTAGAGAACCCTAAAACAGTAAAATCTGAGGACCGAGGCTGAGTTCACGGGGAGGGCATAGGAACTAGGGAAACAGATGTGTCTTTAACAACTTCCTGAAACGCAGATATTGAGGTTCAAGACGTAGGTCACGAGGAAGAGAGTTCCAGAGACGGGCCGCTTGTACCGAGAAACGTCTTCCTCCTGAACGGACTTTCCTAAATCTTGGGGTGTTGATGAGATTTTCTGCGTTGGAACGGAGGGATCTAGTGGCTATGTAAGGGGTGATAAAATTGCAGAGGACTGGGGGGCCTTGGTTGTGCAAAGTTTTGTGCACAAGACACAAGGCTTTAAATTTGATTCTCTCCCTTATGGGGAGCCAATGAAGGAGTTTGAGAGCGGGTTTGGCCGATGATCTGGCCGGGGTGTTGGTGATAATCCGGGCAGCCGTGTTCTGAATTCTCTGCAGTTTATTCAGAGTCGCTTCCGGAGCGCCCAAATAAATCGCGTTACTATAGTCTAGTCTTGATATTATAAGACCTTGGACTAGTAATTTTTGCGATTTAGGAGGAAGAAGGGGCAGGACTTTCCTCAAGGACTTTAGAAGACCAAAGCAGGTCCCTACGACCTTCTTTGCTTGCGGGGCGAATGAGAGTTCAGAATCTATCCATACACCCAGACTTTTCACCTCAGTCTTTGGGTCTGGGGGAGGACCTAGACAGGTTGGCCACATGTCCAGGGGGAGTGAGGTTCCTTTTGGGCCAAGTAAAAGGACCTCAGTTTTTGTCCCGTTTAGCTTTAGGGCTGATCTATTCATCCAGTGATGGACCTGCGTGAGGCAGTTGAAGAGATCAGCTTTCTGTTGTTTGGGATGGGACAGAGACACCACTAATTGTGTGTCGTCAGCATAGCTGACGACACTCACTCCGAAAGGGGTGATAACCTCCTCCAATGTGGACATATAGATATTAAATAATGTGGGGCTCAGGGAGGAGCCCTGAGGCACACCACATTGGAGGGGCATTTCGGAGGAGCGGGCGTTCTTCTCCCAGATCTGATAAGATCGTTGTGTCAAGAAGGATGAAAGCCAGGATAAGGCTGTACCTTCCACTCCAACTCTTGCCAGTCTTTCGATGAGGAGTTGGTGGTCAACGGTATCGAACGCTGCGCTAAGGTCGAGGAGGATCACTGCCACTGATCCTCCCCCGTCCAATAGCGTTCTGGCTTCCTCTACCGCCGCCAGGAGGGCGATGTCCGTGCCCTGTCCTGGTCGGAAGCCCGTCTGGGAGTTTTTCAGTTTGTTATTGGCCTCTAGGAACTGCGAGAGTTTCCTGTTGACAAGTTTTTCCGCGATCTTACTAACTCCTGGGAGTAAGGAAATGGGCCTGTAGTTCGCCAGGTTCTCAGGGTCAAGAGCAGGTTTCTTCAGTAAGGCTTTTACCACAGCCTTCTTCCAGCTCGGGGGTACAACTCCCTGTTGGAGTGAGGTATTAATCAGATGAGTGAGGGAGGGAATGATAGAAGGGGCTACCTCCTTAAGGATCCGAAGAGGAGCAGGATCTCTGGGGGAACCGCTCTTCATGGAGTTGAACGTCGTCCGTACTTCGTCTATTGTGACCTGGCCCCACGTGGACAGACATGTAGAAGATGTCGAACATGGGAGAGCAATTTCTCCCCTCGGGCTCGAGGGAGGAATTGATTCCAGGATTAGTCGGATTTTGTCCTGGAAGAAGTTAGCCAATTGTTGGCATTTCTCCTGGTCGGCTTTGGGGTCGGAAGGAGGTCCCCGTCCTTGTTCTGGAGGTTTTGAGAGCTCTTTAAGGATAGCGTATGCTTCCTTCCCGGAGCATCCCGCTTTCTCTATTCTCTCCTGAAAAAACACGCTTTTGGTTTTGCGAATAGCGGTTTTATAAGTTAGAAGAGAAATAGAGTAGATGTTTTTATTGGTTCCTGATTTATCGCGTCTCCATGAGCGTTCGGTTTTTTTACACTCTTGGCGTAGGGCTTTAAGCTCTGGAGTGTACCATGAAGCGGGGGATATCCTTTTAGGCTGTTTAAAGGTGGTGATTTTTGGAAGTATAGTGTCAAGAGACGACGTGATCCAATCACTGAATTGTTTGTCGGCCGTATTAGAGTCAGAGGAGAGCTCGGGAATGGAATCTGCAAGAGAAAGGGCCCATTTCTCAGGTGACAGTTTGTGCCATTGGCGGTCGGTAACCTGGGTTTTAGGGGTTAGGTGAATAGGTATGGGAGTTTCCCAGGAAAAAGGGACCAGGAAATGGTCTGTCCATGGAAGGGTCACAGGTGGGTTGGTGGTCACCGTTGCTATATTGGTGAAGATAGGATCCAATAGGTGGCCCTTCTCATGGGTGGGCTCGTTGTTCACTAGACGTACCTTTAGAGATGTAAGGTCGTGTCTAATGTCCGAGGCTACTCGATCCATCGGGTCTAGGAAGTGGAGATTCAGATCACCTAATATAAGGAAGTTGGAGGTGGAAGAAGCTAGTTGGGAAATAGATTCAAATATGGAATTGATAAAATTGCCTGGCGCCCCAGGGGGACGATAGGTCAGAAGCCCTGCCAGGGTGAGGGCTGGAGAGATTTGGATGGAGAACTGGCCGCACTCACAGTCCTCGATATCAGCGTTAGTCATCCTACAGATGAATTGTTCCCTGTGAATTATGGCTACCCCACCTCCTCTCCCTTTAGGTCTATTTAAAGCTTGACAGAGATAACCTGTAGGGAGTGCTGTGACGACGTCCGGGTCGGTGTAGTCAGATAGCCATGTTTCCGTTAAGAACAACAGGTCAAGATCCTGATTCTGAATTAAGAGATTTACTTCGTTGGCGTGTTTAGGGAGGGAACGGCAGTTGAGGAGTCCTGATTTCAGAGCAGGTATGGTAGATTTAGGGGGGGGAATCGGATTGCAGTGTGGGCAAGTCGAGAAGGCCTTCTCTGCACTGAACGTGTGGTAGCAGGCCAGGATGGTTTTAGGACGTAGGGCGCATAATGTATCTGCTGTATACATCACTCGATCCTGAGGGTCACCTGGCAGAGTAACGGGGCCAAGGGCCGTCCGGGTCCGGACGGGCCCAGACGGGCTTGCCTTTGGCGCGCCTTCGGCGCGCTGACGGCGCGCCCGCTGCGCCCGTCCGCTGCGCGTCCGGTGATTACACATTTTTATGGGGCTGAGGAGGGGCGGGTGGGCGTGGCCTCAGGTAGGCGTGGCCTTGCTTCCTCGCCGTGAATGGCGGCGGGAAAGTGCTTTCCTGGGTTTGATCGTTGCAGCGAAGGAGTCGCTGTTTAAGCGTGACTCTAGCCCGCTCTGACTGCTTGCCGGGTGAGTGCGCTTTTTAAAAATGCAATTTTTAGCGTGGTGACACAGAAATACACAACAGTGACAGTTTTTAAAATATTCGGCGGTCTCCCGGCTTCCGCCTCAGGAGTTTTCAAAGGTTCTGTTTAATTAACGCTGCCAGTCGCGTATTTATACTGAGGGGAGTGGGCGTGGCCTCAGGTAGGCGTGGCCTTGCTTCCTCGCCGTGAATGGCGGCGGGAAAGTGCTTTCCTGGGTTTGATCGTTGCAGCGAAGGAGTCGCTGTTTAAGCGTGACTCTAGCCCGCTCTGACTGCTTGCCGGGTGAGTGCGCTTTTTAAAAATGCAATTTTTAGCGTGGTGACACAGAAATACACAACAGTGACAGTTTGACCAATGAACTCACAGCCGCCAGAATCAACTTTTACAGCGGGATGAACGCCATTGCCACCTGGATGAAAGACAACTGCCTCAAGCTCAGCTTGGTAACAAACAACAGTGTCTCAAACAAAGGTATTACTTAACATACAGGTACATGTGGCAAAATTAATTGCTGTGGATTAAATCCAAAAGAGGAAAAAACCAGGGAGACATTTTCTAATGAAAGTGATTTGTATTTCAATCAAAGAACATGTTGGACATATTAAACGTCATATGTACAAGCACATGAGGCGGTAGCCCTGCGTTACATTAAATGACATGTAACCATAAAAATACTGTGCACAAGTGCTCGTGAAGTTGTGGTGACAGTGCAAGTGACACGTGATGTGGTGTATACAGCGTTTTGTGGTGGGCGCCACAGGATAAGTGGAGTAAAAAATGGTTTCTTTACATTTGAAGTACCCAAACAATTATTGTTACAAATTTATAATGATTAGGTAGGGTACTCGTTAGATGGAGGTGCCAAGAGTGTCGCTGTGGGAGTCGACAGCGTTTCAGCCTTTGGATGTGTTAGGCCATCATCAGGACCAGGTTACGCAATATTTAATATGCAGTGTTGAGAATAGAGGGCGAGCTCATTCTGGCAGGACACTGACTGTCTGGGGGACACAATTGGGCGAGCAAGGTGAGTTGCGAAGGATCAATCAGTCGCAAGGGTGCTGCTTCGAGGAATCGGTAGTCGTGGACCCGCACGCTAAAGCCGGCATCAGTCAGCTTGAACAAGACCGAAGTACTCATCCTGGGACCCAACCAATCAGTCTTGAACGTCTCCTGGTGGCCCACCACTCTGGGAACCCCTTCCACCCCGACAGACCCCGCACATAACCTCGCTCACAATAAACTACCAGATCAATGTTGTTTCTTTGAAACAGCGTTTACAACACTGTCGGTACAACGCGGTGCCAACGACCGTGTTGTTACCATGCATACCATTACAACACAAGTCATTACAACGACTTGCTGTAGGGGGCTTTAAGTGTTGGGTTTTCAATCCAACACCTTCCCTACTGTTGCACAGACTGGAGTTGGAATAGTATTTTATACTATTCCAAACTCCAGCGCCCCCCCTACAGCAAGTCGTTGTAATGACTTGCGTTGTAATGGTACGCGTGGTAACAACGCGGTCTGTTGTACTGACCGTGTTGTAAGGCATGCGTTGTAAAGGCATGCGTTGCAACATCATATATTCCTGTTTCCTCATCCTGCTTCCACACGTTCTGCCTGTTTGAAAGACTTTTAGGTGGATCCCCACAGAATCCAGAAAAACGCATTCATCACCAGTAGCCTTGACTACGGCAATGCACTGTATGCCGGCGTCACCCAGAAACTACTCCGGAAACTTCAGAACATACAAAACGCTGCAGCCAGACTGGTCCTCGACATCCCCCACCACAGCCACATAACACAACACTTCCGACAACTCTACTGGCTCCCAGTCAACAAGATAATCACCTTCAAGCTCCTCACACATGCCTTCAAAGCTCTCCATGATGAGAATCAGCATATCTGAACCACCGCCTCTCATTCCACCTACCCGCCAGACAACTTTGCCTTGGCCACTGTCCCATGGATTCAAAAGATCAGAACCGGAGGAAGATCCTTCTTCTACCTCATCAAGACCTGCAACACCATGCCCTTCCACCTCAGGCAATCCCTGTCGCTAACGCAATTCAGGAAGGATCTCAAGACCTGGCTCTTCCACTGAACCTCCACACCCAGACGGATCAGTAGCCTCCCCCTCTCCGTGCCTTGAGACCCTCACAGGTGAGTAGCCATTCTTTACAAACTCTTGATTGATTGATTAATTTGAGTCTGTGGTTTCCCGTGCTCGGCACCAGCACTTAATTGTCAACACCGACACTTATGACAGTCTGCCACAAGGTGGCACTGCTTGTGAATTTGTAGATTAGCACAACAACATATAAGTTCAATATACATTTAAAAATGAATAACCTCTGCCGTTGAAACCATTCTTTTAACTTTGGTGGCCTGAAATAGTCTGAACTGTCACACTTGTAGGAGTTTGATGGGTAGTAGTTGTGTAGGTACTGTCATTGGCAGCACTGGCAGAGGCAATGGGTGGTCTCAGTTGCATTGACCTCCTGGTACGTATTTATTTTTTTAGTTTTTTTTTACAAATTAAGTACTGGTAATTGCATGGTAATATAAACTCTGCAGGCATTTTACCTCCCCCCGCCAGAACTGTGCAACCCATAATTGTGCTCAAAGTGTCTTACTCTTAACTCTGTAGTATAGTGATCAAAGTAGGCTTCACAGCCCTGGAGATATGTGTTGGCACCAAACTGAATTGGGAGTAATATATGCTTCTGTTTTCTGAAGTTGCTGCATGCTGTTACACTCTAGATGAAAGTCATGGCAGCGGGCATGTCATAGCTGAAACAATTGGTCTTGACTCTACTTTGAGAAGAGGGCCTGGTCTGTAGCAATTGCCTGAAGATATGGCAATGATAATGGCATGCCTTGGCTTCAGCATTTACTCCTGCTCCAAGTAACAAAAAGTTATTAGTAATACCTGGATTCTTGACTACCCAAGCAGAATACTGAAGTTAATCTACTTCCTAGGACCGGAGGTCAGAGACCCTGTGGTGCTTTTCATCATTGTGAACACTCAAACCCACCTTCACCCTCTCAGGAATCATATTGTACTGGCCTCCAGGCCTGTACGCCCACTTCCTACAGGTTTTACCAGAACTGGTCACTAGTTTGCCATCAACTAGGACAATTCTACCCTGCTTGGGGACTTTAATGTACATGTTGATGATGCCAACAATGGCGCCTCAAGGAGTCCTTTATAAGACATTGCCTCCCATCAGTTTATGCAATCGGTCGATGGCCCCACCCATGAGGAAGGTCATACTATTGACCTAGGAATCAGTAATGCTACTTAAAAACAGGTGCAAAGTCTTGTACCCCTCACCTGAACAGATCACTTTCTACTCCTCATCACCCTGTCTGCCCCTCCCCTCCACTTCCTCTCCACTGGCCAGACAACTGGAATGATGCTGGCCAAAATTAAACCTCAAAGATTGGTCAGCTGCCCTGAATGCAACCATGCCCGGCCCCTCTGACCAAATCACCATATCCACCCGCAGGTTCAACAAGTAGTAGTAGTAGTATAAGCTTTATTCGATATAAAATATCATAAAAGCAGTACGTTTCCAGATTAGCACAATATTTACAGAGATAAAATTGTTAAAAAGTCATTAAATCGTCGTCTAACACAGCTTATACAAGGTATTTTCCAATACAAATTTTAGTTCATGATTTGATTATTATTTTTTTTAAAAAGACCTTGAAAGTCTAAGTCTAAAAATGTATGGACTGAAACCCAACACATAAAAGAGGCCCCAGCCATAAACCTTAACTAAGAGGGGACTGGTCACAATCAGAGTCTACACTGGTTGGACGGAGAGGCTTCCTAGCCAGTATATTGCTTCTGATTAGCCACGCAGATCCCAGAAATTTAGCCACCCCGCATATCAGGGTAAGAGAAGAAGTGTCTGTGCAAAGGATGCGGAGAGCATTACGATGGCACATTGGGCCCAATAGTTTGCAAACCGGTTTTAGCCACCTCTTTCTAGGGAGCCTATATGCCGGACAGGCAAACAGGAGATGTGCCGTCGACTCATTATGGTAAGCACAGCCCGGGCAGGGTGAGGGTATCATAGTTGGCCCTTTCCAGCGTGCGGCAAAGCTGTTAGTCGGAAGAGTCCCGAATCTCAGCTTCATGTATAATACCCTGTGTCTAGGGATCTGAATAAAATCCAAATAGGGTTCCAATGAGCAGGTGTATTTATGTTGGAAGAAACCCTCCGTCAATTTCCCCAGTCTAGGATTTTGAATGGCCTGTAACTGTACCCATTCCCAGTAAGTTTTTTTTATAACCTGTTTTGTAGGTGCTGTCTGGGAACGCCAGGCCTCATTTAGGCCAATGGCCGATAAAAGTTTTCGGAGGTCTGTTATCCATTTTATCTTGCTCCCGGAGTCCGCTGCAACAAGTTCATCAAAGGCTGTCGCATAATGGGACAATTCGGCAGTCCTTTTAATGCGGGCCCAAAACAGAAGGGGGCGCGGACGAACTATGTCTTGGAATGGGTGTCTCCCTAAGTCGAAAAATAGAGGTTTCAAAGGCGTCGAAGAAGGTAAGGAGAGCATGTCTCTCATAAACTTATTTTCCGACGAGACAAGATCACTCACATTCTGGAAGCCCCAGAGCTCAGAACCATACAGGGCCGATGAGAGTGCTTGGCCGGCATAGACCTCAAGCACAGGGGCCACAGGCCTACACCCAGTAAGACGCTGTTCTCTCAAAATGGCACCAGATGTCCTCTTATGGTTTAAGAGCATCTTGGCGAGATGGGGACCCCATTTCATATCTTTGGCAAAGCGGATTCCCAGATAATCAAAACCCTCCACATTATCCAGCGGGACAGCCTCCAGAGTGAAGTGGTTCTTGAATCGTTTGGACGGATTAATACACATGGTCTTGGTTTTGGTGGTATTAACTATCAGACCATGCGAGTCACAAAAAGTCCCAAAGCTATTCAAAAGTTTCTGAAGACCCCCCGGGGATTTTGAAATCAAGAGAGTATCGTCTGCAAACAGGAGGGTCGGGATCTTCTCCCCGGCCAATGATGGAGCGTCGGCCGGTTCCTGGTGTAAGAAATCGACCACCCCGTTGATGTAAAGGGAAAACTGGGTGGGTGCCAGTTCCCATCCCTGACGAACTCCCCTGTTCACAGCGATTCTCTCAGTCAATTGCCCTTGAGACCCCCATCTTACTTTAGCATAATTGCCCTGATGTAGGCGCTGGATGGTATCAAGAACCAGGGGGGGAGCGCCAAGACGTTGTAGAGTAAGCCAAAGTTTCCCCCGGGGCACTAAGTCAAAGGCGGTCTTCAGATCTATGAAACCAAGGTACAAACTGCCCTTTCCCAGAAGTACTGTCTTCCAATAAATCATAAAAAATCTGAAGACCTGATCGATTGTTCCCACCTTGGTCCGGAAGCCTGCTTGGAAATGGGACAGGATATTATTGTCTTCCATCCAAGTTCCCATCCTGGCTAGTAGGACCCTGCCAACCACTTTCTGGATCACGTCGATTAGACTAATCGGTCGGTGGTTGGCAGGGTCTTCCCTATTCCCCTTTTTAAAAATAGGGACCACTTCAGCGCCCTTCCAAGAGTCTGGTACAGGTGATCCTCTTGCTATCAAGTTCAAGGTCAAAAGAATAAAAACTGCCCAAATCTCAGAAAAATGTAAAAGCAGATCACCAGGAAGTTCATCTGGACCCGCCGCCTTGCCTGGGGCTATACTTTTAATTGCTAACATCACCTCGCTTAAGGCGAAGGGATTCGGGAAATGGCCAGAAGCGCTAGTGGGAGATGTATAAGCCATGTCGAGGGAAGGGGGCGGGTTAGTATCATCCGAATATAGTTTAGAGAAGTGGAGCGACCATTGGCTGGCTGTTATATGGTTGGGCATTGGAGGGTAGGTGCTACTGGCCCTCTTATTAATAAGGTCCCAAAAGCCTTTCGAGTCTTTCTCGTTAGATGCATGTTTTAGTTTATCCCAAAGGGCCTCATCCCAGCTTTTTTTAGCCTCCCTCTGGGCCTCTGAGTATTCCTTCCTAGCTCTAGAGACTGCCGAGGAATCTTTTTTCCTAACTTCTAGAATAAGTGCGGCCCTTTTTACCTTACATTTGGTAGAGTACCAAGGGTTCCCAGCCTTTACCTGTGGGCCTCCGGTGCTGACGTTACCTCTAATGATGAAAAAGGCACTCAAATTAGAAATAAAATCTTGATAATTCCTATGGAAAATGGATTGAACCGGGGCAGATTTGGCATAATTTGTAAATTTGCTAATCTCATCTTCTAGGATGCCCTTTATACATGCCAATTTATGTTCCTGGATAGCAACTTTCTGCCATTTGAGGCATCTACAGCAGTTAGTAGGAGTGACTTCTCTAGTAGACAGAATCGGTCGGCTCATTGCAACAGGGGCAGATGCTTGCCAGACATTATTTAATGCTAAGCATAGGGGATTATGGTCACTATCAGTGGAAGATTTAACTTCCATATCTAATAGATCGCGCCATAACCTAACATCCAGGAGAATATAATCAATCCTAGATGGAGAAGAGATCCTATTAAAGGTAGGTGCCCCTTGCAGATCGGAACTAGATCTTCCATTTACAGCTCTAAGGTTAAACTCTTGTACCAGGGCATTTAATTGGATAGCCCTCTGGGACCATTTCCTAATGGGGGGTAGGGCGAGGGCAGGGATATTCCAATTGGCATCTACTTCGACAGTGCCAAGAAAGTCCTCCTCGCCGAGCGGTTCAAAGTACAATTTAAATCTCCCCCTATAATGATATAGGAAGACGGAGAAAGGCCAGAAAGCATACTTTCCAGAGTTGATATGGTTGCGGACCCCAGAGCACCCTAGGAGCCCCTAACATAAATGTTAAAAAGATCCAATGTGGGTTTGTTGGGTGCTCCACCTACTGTTAAATGCAGGATATCATGAGAAGTGCAACAATGGGTGGAAATTGACCAGTTCAGGGAGGTACTGACCCATCTATGAAGACCGCCGGAGGGGCGTCCATTTCTTGATCTAATAGCTGGGCAGAAGTGGGTAGAATAGCCTGACTTGTGCAAAGGTTTTAGGCTCCAAGTTTCCTGGAATAAAGAAATTTCGTATTTCTCAACCTGAGCATTCCATTCAGGAAGGGCCAACGTCTTTTCCAAACCTGCTATATTCCAAGAGATGATCTGAAGTGTGGGATTGTTTGAAGCATCCAAGATTCCAGGAACATCTAAGATATCATGTGGTGTCAGATTGGTAGGGGTTTCCCTGTTCTCACAGTGATCTTGGAGAGAGGGGGTGTTTAGGGCACTAAAACCAGAGCTAGATGGCGATAACAGTCAATCCACCCTATTCAGGCCAGAATCCCCCAGGTTTCTCCCGATGTCGTTTGGGGTTTAGCTCCTAGTGAAGCCCATAGCGGTGTTCGCCTAATTTGAATAGACGAAGAATCAGGAAAGAAGAACGAAATTCCAGGGCCACTAAGTTCGCAGCCAAATTAGCGCCAACAAGGTCCAGCTCGATACAATCAAACGGGGAATTGTGGGCCGATAATCTCTTTGCCCTAATAATATCCTCCCGGATAATAGATCTACAACCCCGGACCTGACGCAGCCAGTGAATAGCCTTGTTACAAAGTGATGCACCATCTTCAAATCCCCGATTGGAGGGGGGTTTGGTGACTTTAACCAGATATACTGAGTTCCTGTGATTTAGGGCCGAATAGTGTGGACCAGGAGTACTGATGGTATTTGCCGGGGCAACCTGTTTAGTAGGAAAATAGGTTTGAAAAACCCTGGGGTTGCCCCCCCCCCCCCCTGCAGGTTTCATTAGAGCGAGTGGGTCTAGTTGCACTTACTTTTTCCGTGTAACTGATCTTGGGAGCGGGGCAGGGAGGCAAGCAGGGTGGGGCGCTTGCAGGGGGAGGCGGACCACAAGGTCCTCTGATAGATACTAATTGGGAGGAGACGGTCCGCGAAGTAGCAGTGTGGGCGGCTGCGGGGGGAATCGTTATTACAGGCTGGACAGTGTCAGAAGGCAAGGGGATGCTTAACTTAGCGTTGAGGGTCTCAATGATCTTACTGAGTGAGATCACTATGCCCTGAAGAGAGTCGACTTTCTCCAATAGGCTCTTGAAGGATGCTTTGCAAGTGCAGGGGGACGAAGGGGCCGTTATCTCAACGGAACCGCAATTGCTGCGCAATAGGCAGTCTGCAATCTCATCTGTCTCTAGTGCAGGTTCCAGCGCTGAAAAGCGATTAGAGCAGGGGATAGATTGAAGAGATTCGTCAAGAGCATTCTTGAGTCCATGGCCCCCTTTGGCTGGAGGTTTGGATCGGGGAGCGGGGGAATCCAAAGCTGATGTAAATCTAGTATCCTCCATAAGTGAGCTGTGGGAAATGGGGTTAGGGTGTGAAACAATTTTGTTGGATTTTTTGTTCTTTTTTAAAAACATAGATGGAATGCCCTTTTGGGGAATTTTACCCAACCCCTCCTCATTACCCGTGACAGGCCCAATGAAGTTCCCTCCCAAAATGTCCTCACAGTCAGAGACCATATTCTCAATTCTGTCCATAACACAATTACTAGCAGCGTGCTTAGTGAATTTCGACTTTTTGCCCTTTTTGCTTCCCGCAGAGCCCCCGCCCTCCATTGCCTTTCTCTTGCCCATTGGCTAGCGGTGACGAAAATAAATGTATTCTCACCGGCACTAGAGCAAAATGGTGCAGCAGAGCGTCCGTTAGGCTATACAAACTGGGAACAGGGCATCAAGGGAAAATGTCAGTTCTGATGCTCACCCCTCACAGTGGTCGTGTCTCGAGAGTGAAAGCAGATGCAAACACACAATACCTTTTGGCTGGCGATCTGGAAAGTTAGAGGGGGAGCCCTGTCCTGTCTCCTCCTGGCTCCCGACGGGCAAGGACGGGCCCGCCCTTGGCCTGGGCTTCGCCCGGGCGCTGCCCGCGTGCGTACCGCGCTGCGGGGCGCGAGGGGCTGCTTATACAGGTGCTGTCACTGCCGGGGGGCGTCACCGGCGTGCGTAGTTGGAGAGGACGCCGGGAGATGTAGTACCAAAAGCCGTTTCCCTCACGGCGGCAGATTGTCCCGTTCACACTGGGCGTCTGGAGGAAATGAGTCCCCAACAATACAGGCAGGAAAGGCTACAGCCTGCAGAGATTCACCCCGCTCTCGGCAAGCGCGTCCCAAGTAGATCAGCAACTCCCTATATAGGATCTTACCAGCAAGGTAGCACAAGAGTTCCCGGCAAGGCAGCAAATCTCCCTGACTTATTCCTCACCTACTGGCCTTAAGAAACAAATGCAAGCGTTTAGAGAGGAGCTGGAGAAAATCCTATGATGAGGCTAGGAAATCAAGGTATAGGGAAGCTATTAGGAATTACCACACAGAAATAAAAACCTCCCAAGTCTCTCACTAATCAGCAAAGATTAAAAACTCTCCCAACTCCCCTAAAGAGATCTTCAATATACTTGGAGCCATAACAGAGCCCAAACCAGCCAATTTTACTTCAGAAGCCTCTGTGGAGTATAGTAACAAACTGGCACACTTCTTCCAAAAGAAGATAATGAACATATACTCCTCCTTCTCTGACTTGTCAATCCTGGATGATCCTCAACCCAGCAAATCCCCCCTCAGTGTCGGAAGGCAACCTCTCTGCCTTCCCCCAACCTCACACTGAGCCTTCTCACTGACCTTCTAAGCCTAGGGAAGTCAGGCTTTCCCTTAGACCCGGCTCTCCTTCACTTCCTCAGCCCAGGGGCTGAAAGTATTTTCCCCATCGTGCTATTCCTACTAAACCTGTCTCTTAACAGTGGACAGGTCCCCTCCCAAAGAAAGCATGCAGTAGTTAAACCACTTCTAAAGAGGCCCAGCCTCTGTCCCCTCTGTTTGGTAACTACAGGCAGATCTCCCCGTTACCAGGATTATCCCAGCTCCTTGAAAAACCGATCCATACACACCTCTCTGACTTCCTCAAATTTAAAGATGTCCTCCAACCCACCCAAATGGGATTCATCCCACAGCACAGCATAGCGCAGTACAGCACAGAAACAGCATTGCTAGCTGTGGTAGAGGAACTGAGATGGCTACTGACCCAAGGATGATCTGCAGTCATCATTCTCTTAGATCTCAGTGCAACCTTCGACACGGTTGACCATGCCACACTCATTCGGAGAATATCTAATACTGGCATCGAAGGCAGGGTACTGAAATGGCTCACCTCTTTTCTGGGGAATAGAACCTTCCAGGTGCTAGATCAGTCCTGCTACTCTAACCACCTCCCGCTGAACTGTGGGATGCCCTAAGGCTCTACTCTGTGCCCCACCCTTTTTAACTTATATATGAGCCACCTGGCTGAAATTGTGCGGTGATGAGTTGTCGTTGATCTTCTATGCCGACAACAGTCAGTTAGCCATGTCAGTATCCCCAGACTCTAGCTCGAATCACCTCCAATTGACCCCCTGTCTTTAGAATGTGGGCATATGAATGGCAAACTGCCGACTAAAGGTAAATGGAGACAAGACGGAGGTGATGTTGCTGGGCAAACACATCAGTAACAAGGCCTTGACTTTCTGGCTGTGCTGTCTGGGAAATCTTCCCAGCCCAAAAAGCCCAATAAAGAGCCTCTGCATGTGGTTGGACTCCAACCTCATAATGGACCACCAAGCAAAAAAGCTTGCAGCCAGCTGCTTCTGCGTTCTTAGAATGCTAAGGAAGGTCTTCGGCTTCTTCCCTTTCCCAGCCAGAAGACTGATTGTACAGGCCCTCGTAAATTCCCGCCTCAACTATGGCAGCGCCTTGTACTTTGGCTCACCCCGATAAGTCCTAAATAAATTAAAGGTCATCCAAAATGACACTGCCTGCCTCCTTATTAACACCGCAAGGCACCAGTCTGCCAAAAAAGGACTTGGTGGAACTACATTGGATTCCAGTAGAGCAGCGAGCACAGTTCAATGCCTTATGCATTCTACATAGGACACTTCATGACAAAGGCCCCTCACTGCTAAAACCTCTAGTCTCCTTATATTCTCCTTGTAGGCCTCTCAGATCATCCTCGGCACACCTGTTGAATGTCCCCAAGATACTCAATCCCAATGGGGTGGTCGTTCAATAGCCTACTTGGCCCCCAAAACTCTGGAACAGCTTACCAACAGAGTTTCGCCAAGTGGACCATGAACTCTTTCCATAAGGCCTGGAAACATGGCTATTTAACAACTAATCCCCCCCTCCCGTGATGGTTATGGTAAATGCGGTATTGGTTCTAGCGCCAGGAGGCCTCCGGGTAACCATGTGCTATATAAGAACTAAAGAATAAAATAGGCAATCCAAAACAGAAACAGAACTGTGTTCATGAAATATGTGCAACAAATCCACTCTGAAACAGACTCCTGTCCCTTCCACACTCCCTAAACCTGTGTATTTCCAGGAATATTCAGCCTGATTTCTGGGAATGGCATGGGGAGTTCTGGGAGGACACAACAAAGCTGTGGTCTTTGTGCTGTTCAGGAACAGACTGCAGCTCTTATGTATTGCTATTGTTATTTGTCATTTATATGGCTCGCGATTTGCCACTGGTATGAATGAATCACGGTTTGTGGAGTTGCAACGGGTGGCCAGGCATCACATCAAATTGCATTATGTGGTCCTGGGCTAACTTTCCATCTGTTTGTGAGGTTTCCACCACAGACCGGAATACGGCTCATATTGTACAGACCCGGGATTCCTGCTGTTTTAAAGGTGAACCAATTGCCTAATTTGTAATAAATAAAAAAATGCAAGCAAGAGCCAAGAGTATTTCTTAGGAGCCTGCTGATGGATGCTGGGATTGCTGAATGCCATGGTTTCCTTATCTTGATTCCACCTCATGCTTCTTTCTTCCACCACCCTACACTTTCTGTCTCTTTGTCACTTTGTAGGTTTATTCCCTTTGTCACTATATTCCCGTCTTTCTCTTACTACTCCTTTCTCCCCTTTTTGCCTTTCTCTTGTGCTGGTTCAAAGTCTTATGAGAAAGACAGTCCCAATCTGCAAAAATGAGTGACCCCAGCATAAATTAAGCAGGGGGTTGATACACGTCTCTATTTTAGGCAACTCAGATCTTCCCCACAATTAAGTGTGTTTCTGTCTGTTGCTGACTGTCGCGAAAATAGAAATTCATGTGGTTGTTTAAAATATCAGAAAATTGTTCTTAAATGACCATGCAGCTCCCTTTAAGGATTAAAATATAGAGAACTGATTTATTTATATTAATTTTATTGATTTTGTTTAGCCTGCATTGCACAACAGAATTGATTCTAGGCACTTGCAAGATAGTCTTGAGCGAAACATAACAGAGCCAACAGATATTTTAGTACAGATAAGTCTTTATTTTTGCCTTGAACGTAATGTCTTTGTGGGAGTTGCATATATGTTGTGAAAGCTTGTTCCACATGGGAGTGCCAGCCAATGAGAACTCCTCTTTGCTTGGGTCTAGCGGTTGGTTCATAGGGTCCCTGAAGAGATTGAGATCATTTTAGAAGAGCGCTCTAGCAGGGCTGAATGTAATGATTCTCTCCCATTGGTATGTTGGAGCGGATCCTTCTAAGCATCAGAGGGGAGGCAGGATATTTTGAATATGGCACTGTCTTTCACCAGTAGCCACTGAACGTGTTTTTAATGCTTAGTGATGCTAAGCATTTGAGGCCAATTGCAGCATTCTGCATTATAGGGTAAGTAAATTAAAATGCCATGTTTCAGTGGAATACGTTTTAATGCTGGGGTAGTCGGATTGAGATGCCAATCTATGTTGGATGCACAGTGGCATCTACGAGCGAAGTGTATCCAAGCCAGTGGATACATTCAGGTGCAAGGACCTCTCTGTGCAGTTAGCCCCAAAGGCTACCTCCTGTTTCTGACCATTGCAAAGGTGGTGCATGGTCCTTTTTGTCCCCTATCCTGCCCAAACAATCCCCACAGTCACCATCCTCTTTTTGGCCAATTCAGGGGCGTACCGTACTCCAGATACCTTGCCTTTTCCCCACTCCCAGTTCTGCACCTTGTGTGAACCAGTCTGCCCATGGAGACTAGAAAGCAAATAGTTGATGCTGTCTTAAGGGGGCTTAAGTGTGTGATTTAGTCCTTTGCACCTCCTTTAATTCAACATCTGGATTAGATTTGCCCATTTCCATAGTACATACCGCCTACTCACTCCTCTTTTAAATAGTGTAATTAGAGTTAAACTTACCGAATTCAGTAATACTTACTTAATTGTTAAGGCGGAATAGACCCAGTGAAGTTATGGGCCCAGTGAGTGTAGATGTGAAAATGTGGGGTTAAAACAGGATGTAGAGGTCCACTCAGAACAATTTTAATGAATGTGACCACTCTCCTGGCTAAAAACAAGAAATGGCGCACCCCTGCTGTAAGGTTACAGGGTTCTGCGCTGTGAGATCAGGTAAACCTGTTTCTTGTCATTACGTCTTATGGACGTCTTATGGCCAATTCTTCAGGACCAATGTGAGATCTATCAACACTTTTTGGAGGCGGTCCAATGTAGTGAACAAAAGTGACCACCCATACAGCACCCTAAAAAGTGATACCTATAGATCTAGATCATCAACCCATTTTGGGTCATTAATTCATAGCAATGTGTTCTAGCTGGTGGTGGACACTTAATAGTGTAGTGTCGTGTCTTCTCCGTAACGCGGTAGTAGACCTACCCCTCACTCTCTCGGTTTCGACAGGGGTGCACCATTTCTTGTTTTTAGCCAGAAGAGTGGCCACATTCATTAAATTTGTTCTGAGTGGACCTCTACCTCCTGTTTTAACCCCACATTTTCACATCTACACTCACTAGGGTCCTCACACGCACTGCACCCAATGGACAGGAAAATACCTCTCCGCCAAAAGGCCCCATCATGCGTGCCGATCGGGTATTGCAACGCCGACCCGACGAGGAGGAGACCCAATGATGACGCATGACACCTAGCTGAATGAGTGTGTGAGGGTCTCTTTCCGAAAGGAGGACATTTTCTCCTGCCATTAGCGAGTAGTTGAGGTCTCCACACGCACATCTACCTGTCTTCTTTTCTTTAGGAACAGCATACTATTCTGTTTTGTATTGTAATTGGGCTTGTATGCTGGACCTGGTTAAACAAAGCCCTCCGTTCCCTTTTCTTGAAGTGATTCAAAATGAAGCCTTTGTTTTTAAAGGCACTGTTTCTCATTCCATTCTTGTCCTACGCCCCTCTGTTCTCACACTCCACATAGCTTTACCTTAACACCACCACACCTACCACGCCTCTGTGGGAATTTTAGATAAAAAGGTTTAGTTGAAAGAAAAGCAAGTTGGTTGGGATTTTAAAGCTCCATTTGCATGAAAACCTTCAAACAAGAAAACATTTAAGAACTTAGTGAAAAGCTCGGTTTATAGATAAATAATCCACGCCCTCATGACTCTTTTCACAGACACACGCACGCACGCACACGTACACACGCACACACACACACCTGTGTTTACCCTCCTTCTTCCAGTTCTGCGTGAAAACAATCAGAAAGATAGTTTATAGCGGTAAACAAATGTAACAGGGCGTCCATGTGCTACATAAGGCTCAAGACAAATTGACAATCAGAATATAAGTGCTTTGATCACTTTCTTGAGGGCCATAAGTCATATAATGCCTTTGATCGAAAAAGGTAAAAATTCTATATCCTTTTAACTGATAAAGAACGTTTTTAATATTTACAAAAGCTTTTAGATATTCCTGTGCCTGGATTATAAAACTGTTGTAAGCATACAGTTTTGCATGTTCTGCCTTATGAATAAAACTCCCAGATTTTACATTTTTCGTGATTTTTATAGATAAATATGACCATAAAACGTATATTTCAAAGTATGTATTTATTTTTAAATACAGAAAGACGTAAATGGATATTCTAATCTTGAGGAATTCTCAAAGGTGCCAACCATAACTGGCAGGTGCATAGCGGGGTTGTTGATCATTACTTCTTGGGTATGTGCATTAGATCGGGATTGAGGACAGCGGGAGTGCCTTTACATCGCAACTTATGTGTTTGTATATACATTAATTTCTTCATTTATTGATTTCTTTTTCAGTATGTATGCATGTATTTATGTTGTATTTCTAAAGAAGTGTGAAAAGGCCCCAGAGTGCTGTACAGGGTCAAGTAAATGTCCGTGTACAAATGTATTTACTAAATTACTTTTAGATGTGATTTTCCATTTGTTTTTATTTTCCTTTTTTATTTTTATTTGTTTTCTAAACTCCTATATTTCATTTAATTTGTATGTGTATTTATTTATTTTTGGGGGTGGTGTAAACCCTCCAACCCCCTTTTTTAGGTCTCGCCTGGCATAGCAGTGCGCATGCGCCTCATGCTCTGCGAGGGCCTTTTGGAATCAATTCCGTTTCGGAAGGGGACTTGGAGCCCCGCCCCTCTTTTCCATTGGTTTGCGCAATCGTTTATGTTAACAATGGTGCATGATTGGAAAGCGGGCTTTTTGGTTACTGCCCTGTCCAATTTTAGTACGGCCCATCTGGATAGGCCGACGTCATCTTTGTTTGCCGTGACGTAGGAGGGTGTGCTGGTAGCTTTGTTTACAGAAAACCCTGGCTCGTTATTGGCAATCCTAGCAGCTCCTCCCTCCCCTTCCCCCATCCGAAAGCAAATTCCCCAGAGTTGCGCTGTTTATTGTTCATGGGCTTACATCGTGCTCGCACACACACAGGTTGAAAGATTACCATCACACCGGGTAGAGTCCAAGGCTCGGCTTGTTCTTTTCATTTCCATTCTTAGGAAGCTCGGAAGGTCAGAGGTCGCCTGCTTGGTTGTCTTCGCTGAGTCTTCTATTTCACAGCTGCTGCAAGCAGAAAGGACGTGTTTTGGTGATATACAAATGTGTAAATGGTACAGTTTTGAAACTACAAGCCTGCCCCTCGCCGATAAAAACGAGCTATTATTGGCTTACCCAATAGGGTGAGTAAGTGGGGTGTGGGTTTTTGTGGATCAAGGGGTGAGGGTACAATCGTGACCAGATAAGAACGAGATTTATAGCCCTGTTTTCAGTGGATCTCTTGGTAAACGTCTCCTATGCTCCAGACAGGTAAAAGAATAAATAGAAACAGCGCTGCTTGTAGTGCCTGTGCCTTCCCCCAGCAACACCTCCCGCCCCTCACAGCTCGTTATTTTCAGTGTAATTGTTTTGTGATCGCGTCGGCAGGAGGACGGGAGAATTGATGTGAAAACTGAGACTACGGAACAGTGTTTGTTTGGCACTGGGATCTTGTCTCCCACTCATTCTGTAATAAAATGGGAGTGATCGAGATTCTCTTAATGTTTAGCAAAAAAGTTTAGCCAAGTTAGAGAGCCTCTGTAGGGCCAGCGTCTTATTGACTCCATAAAGTTCACCTCCCCTCTGGCTTAGATTAAACCTTCCATCTCATTCCTCGTATACTCCAGGAGCCTGCGGCATATGTGTGGTGTCCCATGAAACACACAGATAATAGCAAAAGCGATGCTCTTGCTGCAGAACTGTCTGTCTGCCCCATTCAAAGAAACTTCGTGATGTGCGTGTGGTTTTCAACGCACAAGTTCGGTTGCCAGAAACACTGCTCAGTGTGTAGCTGCCTGTGGTGGTGAACTGCATATAATGAGCAGATTCCAAAGCTTGAATCCTAGCAGGGCTGCCTCAACCCGTCCTCTTGCACATATGGTCAAAATGAGTAGCTTTGAAAGGGAGTGTAACAAAAGCTGTGGCAATCCCAGGGTTGGGTGAATTATAAACATTCTTTTGTTAGCCAACATGAACTTCTTTTTATCTTTCCCAGAATGGGAAACAGTAGTATGCAGTATTTAGTTTGTTGCAACATAAAAACCAGCTTCCAACATTAAAGCAATGAAAAGAGCGGCCTTTCAGGTAAAAAAATAAAATGGACGAGCTTCAAATGACGAATGGAATAAATTCAGCAGACAGCATTTTTTAGGTATGGAAAGAAGTAAAATGCATGCACATTGTGGGTAGGGAGTGGGGATTATGAGCAAATATCTAGACAGCTGTTGACACTCCTAGAAAGCAATAAACCTGTAACAATTGATGTGAGTCTTTCCACTATTGTTCCACCAGTCACAGAAGAGAGGCAATCGCACTTAATGTATTGGCAGTGTGTTACTGAGCCTCCAAGCAATTGCTCCAGGAAGCAAAAAAAACGTATCTAGCGAAACAATGGACGAGAAAACTGTTTCAGATGCACACTGGGTGTTGTGTGTAATCATAACCACTGTGGTTCAGTGAAACTGTGGGATGGAGCTAGGGGTAAGGAGCACGTCCACTTACAAGGCGTGCTACCACCACCGCCATGCACCTGCTACATTTGGTGATGTTATGTTTATTATGTATAATGCTCAAAATGAATAGCAGGAAGCCCAACTCTAGGCGCAAGCTAACAGGCCTAAGAAGGTGGGGGACATTTCTTAAGCTCGCTGCTGGAAACATTTTTTTTTTTTACAGATAATATGTGGCATGGTAAATTGCATCTCTAAGTTTAGTCTGAGAAAAACGTAGAAATACAACCCAAGATGCATAGTTGGTAAGTGGCATAGACAAACCGGAAGTGAATCAGCAAGATTCGGGAAAGTGGATGATTCAAGTGAGCTTGGTGGTACAGTGAGGCGCCAAGAGGCAGGGTCCTGATTGGCTGCAATTGCTCTTATCTACAAAATGAAAACCTTGGCTCCACCAAATCTGTATAGGAGCAGGGAAATGGCCTTCTTAGTAGGGGAACATAAGTTATCCATGTAGAACAAAAAATGACCGACACATATGCAGTGGGCATGCACAGTTGCTACTTATTTTAGGGGCAAATATCATATATTTCAACATCTAGAAAGAGAGAAGAGGGGACTTTAGACAAGAAAATCTGAGATATTTTACACTCCCACTAAGTTAAAGTGAAAGATGTTTTTAAGCAAAGCCTGAAACTGATCTGGATTGCTTGTGTTCTCCTCTGGAGGGGATCTTGCTTGGGTGTTTTGGCTGGGCAGTTCCTACTGGACGAGGTCCAAGCCTGATTTGCATATGGTAGGTCTCTGTCTAAAGCAGCATAGTGGGTGTAAAATGATGGACTGGAATGTGTCCCTGAGTGATCACCAGTGGCTGAGATAAACTCAAACATTTTTCCCATCACCTCGTCGTTTATATCAGTAGATGTGCTCGGTGCCGTGGGTATGCCCAGACGTGGGTCCCAGGATCACTGTGCCACATGACTAAAGATGCTTCCTATGGATGAGGCCCAAATAGGGTGAAACTGATCTGAGGTTGCTTGTATGCCCGTCTGGAGGGGACCTGGCTTGGCAGTTTAGGCTGGACTGTTCCTACTGGAGCAGTTTCAAGAGTGGTTTGCTTATGGCATGTCTCTGTATAGAGTGGTATAATGAGCTAAAGGTAAATGACTGAAATGGTGCCCAAAGTGATTCATTCCCTCACTTAGTTGTTTATTGCAGAAGACACAGTAAGTGTGACGAGTATGCCCAGACTTTGGTTGAGTGCTCATTGTGCCACGGGACTGAAGCTGCACCCCGCTGATAAGGTCCAAATAGGCCAAAGCCAGTCTGGGGCTGCGTGTTTTAGTATATGGAATTAACCTGGCCTGTGGTTTAAGCTAGACTGTTCCTATGGGAGCAGGACAAAGGCTGATTTGCAAATGGCAGGTCTGACAAACGATGGACTGGAATGAGGACCCAAGTGATCACCAGTGGCTGACAATAATTCAAGCATTCCTTCCATCACCTTGTTATTTATTGTGATTTAAAGGTGACACAACAGTTGCAGTGCTGATCGATAGGTATAGGATTTATAAACAAGGTGATGTTTCCTAATGAAGCTAAGTTCCATACATCTATTTATAGCGTTAAAACCCATAGGGCATCCAAGTTCAAGTTTACTTTTATTGGGTAAATAAATATAGAATTACTTTGTTTCAGCTTTTTATTCACAATACATAAAATAAACATACACAAATGCAGATAAAATGTGTAAAACATAAATCTGGATAAATACGGTCAGGAATGTCAGAGAAATAACTACTATAAAGCAGGGAGCCCTACTTCTAACCCATAGTTAAGTTATTGAATAAAAACAGGCCTGAACAATCACCAAGTCAGTGTTGAAGAGGGATGCTCCTTCTTTGATACATTGATCTCATTTCTAGCTGCTTTATTGCTGAATCCCCTACAACTTATGCTAAAGTGAGCTAATGGGATCTAATATTTAGCATGCAGTTGGTTTTGCAAGTAAGGAGCGTGAGTCTTGCACATGAGAGGACAGATACAATAACATAGACGCATATGGTAATACAATGTTAAGATGATAACATTAACAGAATTAGCCAATGCCATCATAGAGTCTAAAATCCCTCCAAAAGGGTTTACCTTATTAGGATGCTTCATATTTGTAGACTCCTCGTGGACGTTATGGTAGTGTCCTTTAATTTTCTTTTGTTTGACTTGAGAAATAAATAAGAAGGAAATTTGTTCTGCTTCCGTTAGCACTTCAAAAGTAGGGTTTACTTATATTTACATGGACCTTAAGACTTTGCCAACGTGCTTCTCCAGCGTTGGGGTTTTCTGTGACTTTAAACATTATATGTGTTTCATCTTCATAGTTTTGAGTATTGACTCCTGTGGAGTAGATCACATAATGGAATAAGGGATTGCCGTAGATCACAGGAACCCATGTAGATGAACACTCCTCAACACACACCTTCGATTATCCACAGTAAGAAAGGAACTAAGGGCCTGACTGGAGTTTAGTGGATGGGTTATTCCATCACAAATGTGACGTATATCCCTTCTGCTCTATTACAAGTGATTTATATCCAATGTTACTTGTAATACTGCGGACAGGATATCCATCTGCCGACCTCTAAATCATGTCCTAAATCATTCACTCACCAATTTTGACACTACAGTCATCTTCTAATTCTAGCACAGAGAAAGGCTGGTCAAGGATATCAAAACAGAAAGAAGGGTGTTGACATTGAGAGGAATCTTGTGGGGTCAGAGGTGGTTCAAAAGGCAATAGGTGGTAACTTGTCCTTTTAAGTGCCTCTTTCTACCAGAAATGTCAATTACTTTGTATGAGATTATTCTCACGTTTCTATTTTTCCTTCAAGGCAATATTTTCTCAGGTCTTCTCAAATTTACCAGATATTGACACTCTCAAAAGGTCAATCCTTATGTAATACATAAGGACCTCCTTTTGTAAATCCAACCCTGAAGTTAGCCAGAAGATCAGTAGGTGGGCAAATAGGAAAAAATGAAGGTGATTATCAGGTAAGACTTTTTTCAGACAGCGAGACAAGAAATGTGGCGGAAGGACGAGGGAACGTAAGCAAATTGTTCACACTACACACCTCGCTAAATAATTAGGCCGTATTTGGATATCCGGCATACATAAACTCTTGCTGCTGATTAATATGGTATATTTTCTAAGACCCTTCAAATAAAATCTATCCGGGGTAATAAGCATATAATAGCTAACCCTTCCAGATGCCTCTGTGCTCCTCTTGCGCTCATGCATGTTCTCGTGTGTATATAATTGTCACTTCTATTGTACAGGAGTATCACTATCTCTAGCCCAGCAGGTTCAGCGGCACCAGGGCCCCAGAGGTGTGAGTGACCACATGCATCCCAATTAGGGCTGTATTTTACTACCCAACTGGAGTGAAAGAGCCCATTTAACCCCTTCAGTGCCCATGACGAGCTGGACTCGTCATGGGCTGCGGTGGCGCTGTGCCCATGACGAGTCCAGCTCGTCATGAACTCCGCCCGCTAATACAAAGCGCGGCACTGGGCGGGGAAAGGGGCGGGCATGCAAGGGGTTAAGTGCGTACATCAGGACCTATGAACGTTTGCTATTTCACTATCTGAGAAGTCATGCCAACATTTCTGCCTACCTTCCAGATCTGAAGTCCTGTGACTTTACATTTGTATAAAAGTGTGCTCACGTGTGTACCTTTGTGATACTGTTAGGTATGTGACGTTTTCAGCAACAAACATGCTCTTCTGTGTCTTATTTTTGGCTGCATTGCTCTTTGTGGAAATGTGCATGCATGGCTGCATGTGCTAGTCTTCGTATGTCCATTGTTTCTGAACATGTGAGCTGCATGGCCTGCTTGAATCTGTTTGTGCCTATGACTCTGCATGCCTCTGAAATTTCAACCAGAAGACATAGCTCCGAGTGCCATATGAGTATACTGAGTAAGGAGGCACAGGCAACAATATACCTCCGGTGGGTTTTCTTGCTGATGCAACCTCACTGCTAAAGAAAATCACCAGAGACTATAGAAATGTAATTTGTTGATACCATTTTGGCTTTTCCATATCACAGTGAGAATATTATGATGAGGGTATTTCTATTTATTCAGGGATTCTGTATACACACCTGTGTGGCACTTTCCCCCCCATTTTTCCCTCTCAGAGTTCCCATTTTGACATTGGTGAGAGCATACCATGAAATGAATGTGCACCAAGGAGAGCACTTTAGATGGGATGCAGGGCATCACTGGAGCCCCTGCAGGCACTCGGTTTATCTGCTTCTTCTTCCTTTAGGGAAAACAGATTAATTGTTTTTCCTGCCAGTCTAATTAAACCATGCATGGTACTCCCGTCCCCCCTCCTCCAAGGAACCCACTCTAAATGGAAGATCCCCAGACCAAGCATCGCTGGGAATTTTGAGCCACTATTAGTTGGGTATTTTTGGGCTCAGTAGGCAATTTTCTACCTTTTCTGAAACCACCTTAGACCTGCTGGATGAGGTAGGCAAGGCACAGCCCTGCCACATGTATATTTTGCCATTTCTTTTTTTGGTCATCAATGTACTCAAGAAGACGTGGCTCGCTGACCCCAAAATGGTGTACAACGTTTCAATTGTTCTTAAGTGATTTTCACACACAAATTTGGCACAGCCAGGATTCCTGCTTCCTGAAATCATATGGGTACAAAAAGCACTGCACACACTGACCTCCCACCAGAACAAAGTCCTCAATCTACACAATTCCAAAGACACACTGTCCTACACAAGTTATCGTTCCTGTCCACACTGCGCAACTGTGAGCATGACCTTCTCTACTTCCAAATACTGTTAACATGAGGGTCAAGACACTATCAGGCCCTTCTGTACGGCACCCCTCAATAAGAATGAGTGACCACACAAGCACGAGAGTTTTGAATGCGGATCGATCAGTCCATCAGGCGAAGCCGCTGCATAAGGGGGAGCAGCATACTTGAATGCTCTAAGCTGAGTCAGTCTTCCTGTCATTCCACCTTCTGCCTCTTCAGCTTCATGGTTCAGTCCAAGGCCTGCAGAGAAGCAGAACGCTCAAGGACATTTAGGCAGTTCCAGTGTTTGTCAATGCTGATGATCCTGCAAGAAAATATAGTTATTTGAAAACAATGCCTCCCAGAACACATCAAAGGTGAAGCCAGCAAAAGAAAAGGAGTTATGGGTTACTGTTCGATGACCACTCCTATGGAGAGCCCCTAAAATAGAAGATGACGCCGGTGTGCAAGGGAGCTGGTGGGCCCAGACCACCACATTGACTCCTAGGGCTGGTCTGTTGTTTCACAAGAGGTGGCTGGATTGGCACTTTTAGATGGAGATGTTTGGTTCCACGTGCAGGTGAGCGCACAATTCTTGGTTCCCACCCATGTTCACTTGGACTTTAATGAATGTGTTGTCCAGATGGCTACTTCCCTGTGACTTGCCTGCTGCTCTTCAGGAGGCGGCTCCACAGACCATAGCAGCCCGGTCAGGTTGATCTAGGAGTGACAATGGTATCTTCCTTTTCTGGGGGCTTAACTTGGATAGAAGGCTAGTGAGGGGCAACTTTCCATGCAGACATTGCTGAAAAGAGAGTGGGCATCATGTTTTGGAGTTTTTTTTAAGATCCTAAAAAGATGTGTACTATTTCCACAGGAGCACCTATATTTGTAAATGTTTAGGAAATGTGATTACGTGGCTACAGTAGATCAAAAAGGAGTGTTTGTAAAGGGTCCATTCAAGGAAGAGGACAGTTTCGCTGGCTATAACCCAGGCAAAGTAGGTAGGGCTTTCTTGAAGGGAAATGCGTGTATTACAGCAAAAATCTTGTGATGGTTAAAAAAATTTCTTTTGAGGTCTGAGCTGACCTTTTGCTTGCAGGACATTGAGTGGGCTATGGGTCCACCCCTTCAATCTTTTTCAGTTACTGGCTTGAGACTTTGTCAATCACATCTTGGTTCAGTCCAGAGGAGTATTACTCTCTCATTTGATGCTACACGACTGCTAGGGTGAATTTTCCAACTTAAATGGAGTGGTGTATTTTTGTGAGGGCTTTTTCTCTCATCTTCCTCTCCAACTGGCTTTCTCCGTTGTGCCCCACTCTTCTTTTTCTACCTGCTAACCCTCTCCCTTTCCTGTTCATTCTGTTCCTCCCTCTTTCCCATGCGCTCCTCCTTCACCCAACTCACCCACAACCCAATTTCGTTTTTGCCTCCCAAGTTATTTAGCTTCTCTGCTACTCATTAGACCCACCCACTTTTACCTCTCAGTAAAGAGGCCTCTTGTTAGTGCTAGTGTGACTGTTATTTTCTTGAAAAAAAGGGTGCCTATATTTAAAGTCCCATTGCCTTTCGATAAGGTACTTTTTTTGTTAATGCGACAAAAGGTCTTGTGGCTACAAAACCTTTATAGTAGCCCTTTCTTTTATTTTTATATATCTATAACTAGGATCTTGCCAGGTTCTAAAAAACAACTCACCAGAAGGCTGCAGACCATTCAGAACTTGGCAGCTAGAATCACTTTCAACCGCTGATGCCTCACTCACATGACACCACACCTGAATGAGCTTCACTGGCTCCCTATTCACAAAAGAGCACAATTCAAACTCCTCACCCATACTTTCAACGCTGGCACAGCATACCTCAACAATTGCATCTGCATTTACAAACCTTCTAGAGACCTCCGCTCATCTGGACTCCTAATTGCACAAATCTCACGCACACAGAAAACCAGATCCAGCGGTCGAGCCTTCTCCTACATCGCTCCTAAAGCATCGAATGACCTGCCACTACTCATAAGAGCTTCTTCCTCACTTCTTGAATTTGGCAAGGATCTGAAGGCCTGGCTTTTCAAGTCTTCCCACTAGGCCCTAGGTGTGACTAGAGTTAACCCTGTTTATTGCCATGATAACCTCCCTGGTATAGTGCGTTCTACAAATCAACGTGACATGACATACCATACCATACTTCCTTACCATCCAACTTTTATTTAACATAGAAATGAAACCAGCGCTATATTGAAGGTAAGGGCATTTTAACATAGATATCATTTGGTTCTACACACTCGGGTGCCCATTCACCAAGGTAAATTTACACTTGTAGATTCACTTATATTTAAATCTGCTTGTGCGCCTAGGTGTAAATCTACACGTTTTTACTTTTCTCCCTCTCCAAATGTAAATCTACATTTAGATGTGGGCTTGCATGTTTCCAGCCCCTCACATCAGGGGTGGAGCCTAATATGACAGGATTTATAAGTTTAAAGTATCTCTATAATCAGTGGCGGCCAGCTCCAATAAAATATGGTGAGGCGTAAAAGCGCTACTCACCATAAAAGCGGAGTAGCACTACCACTTCTCATTTCCACAAGCAGAAACATGAAGGACTTCCTTCCAGCTTGTGGAATGGAAATCCAATGAATCCTGGAGCTGCTTTCATGCTGTGAAAGCAGCTCCAGGATTGGTGGGAGCAGGCTCACCCAGCACTCATTCTGAGGCTGGGGGCCTGCACCAGGAATCGCTAGGCTGTTACACAGCATTTCGATTGCTGGCTCTACACTGCACATGTCGGGCTGGCCGTTGCAGGTCGGCCGGCCAATCCAGTGGACCAGTACTGACATCCTGCATATGCAGGATTCAGTCCCGCCCCCACCCTTGTGCTGTAGACAGTGTGAGCCGCTGCTGTGGGAAATAAAAAAAATGGTGTGGAAATGCCATTTTATGTATTTGTGTTTGCCTGCTGCTCTCACAGCAGGTGCAGCAACGCTCCTCGGCTCCTGAGGAGGAGCATCCCCGGTCTATAGATGTAGGTTGAGCTCTCCGCCACTTTGACTGAGTTTTCCTTAAAGTACAGGGAAAATGATTATATTCTTTTAAAAGTAACACAAATATTCTAATGTATAATATCAATGTACAGTAATTTGAAATGCTTATTGTTAAACTATATCAAATAAAATGTTGCAGTACATGAACTCAAAATTAAATGCATATTAAATTAAGTAAACCAATTGAATTTATAAATACACTTCTTTTAACTGTATTATAAATAACCCCACTATCAATAGCATTTTTATTTATTTATATTTACATTTTATTAATATTTTTTCATTTACTTTAAAAAAAATTAAAGATGTATGTTTAATTTATTTAACATAACACGTGTATTTGTAAAGCGTATGTTCACCCAGAAGGGTATCTTGGCGCTGAATAGAAGATGTCTGTTGTTATCTAACTCAATGTTTTATCATTTTATCGACCTCAGAAGGATGAACGGATGAGTAGACCTGCTAGGATTGGAACCTGTGACCATGAGGTCAAAAACAGGGCTCCACAGTGGACGCATTAGTCCACTAAGCCTCCAGACCCAGCATTTATTATGTTGATGTTTTAAATAATAAAATATTAATATATTTCCATGCTACCTATATTTAGCTACATATATAAATATATACGAGTGTTTGTGTAATATTGTTGAAATAATTCAATGTATTTAACATTATTTTCTATGAGGTGTTATTTTAATTCCGTACATCCATTATCATCTAGGCTGTAGCTGTGAGTGGTGATGTGTGTGTTGCTTGACTTTACACCAAGGCTAACCTGGAGTAAATTTACAGCTGTCTGGACACCTTTAGTGATGTAGTAACTTTAGAAGTGTAGTTTGTGCATTGCAATAGTGTTATCATTTTGTGGGTGGGTGTTTGTATTCGCAGTCCGCACTCTAAACCTCTCCTTAAATGTCATCAAACCTCACCAATATATGGGTAAATGGTTCCCATTTTCCCACCACTCCCTCTGGTCCCTCCCACATTTACTTCTAAAACATATAATCTGTGGTATGTAAAGTAGCATTATGGTACAAACTACAAAATGCTATTCACAAACCTCTGCACATGTAAGTATATGTTTGTGACTAGTGATTTGTGGTTCATTGCAGTTTGTGAACAGGCCTCTTAAGTGAAGGCTTCATCCCAGTGAAATGCATAGATGGAGGCCTTGGGAGCTCCTGGGAGGTGTAGCTCTGCTCCACCCAAAACTGTGATCCCTTGCCACCAACTAGATGATCATCGCCACATTCATCATTCAAGGGACGTTTCTCCCAAGATAGAAATGAGGAACTTGTGCTGCCCTTAGCCAGTGCCAGGTTATGACTCTGCTGCCACCCACTTAGAGATGACCATCTGATGGGGTTTGTGAATACAGAGTGAAAAACAAATAGGGGATCCAGGGGACTAGCAAGAAAAGCGCACGGTGGGACCGCACAGCACATGCAGCGTGGAGCTTTTGCTCTAACCGCGTGGGTGTGCTGTGTGGGTGCAGTTTCTGGTATGTGTGGGTGCTGTGTGTGAGTTTCTACACAAGAGGTGTTTGATTGAACGGGCTCCTTAAAGGCACAGCACGTTCACAAACGCTGGCAGCTGCCCAGAAATGACAGAAGTCCTTGTCGGTCTTTTCCAGCACAAGTTCGCTCCGCTCTGACAAATCAGGCTCCTTCAGACCCTCCTGTCAGTGGAGTGAAAAGACGGATGCTGGGGAGTCAGACACGCAAAGAGCCTGTGCAATCAGGCAAGCTCTGCGAAGAACACCGCGTCTCATGTAAAGAGTCTTTGATGAGTGTCACGAGGTTTGAATTGCTTCCAATCCCTGCACCCCAAACAGTAGCAGTCCTGAGGAGGTCGATCAGCCAGGAAGGATATTTTGGGTGCATGGTACAAAAAGACATTCAGAACCGGGGCACTCTCTACAGCTCTGGGACTCTCACCGACAGCAGTCAAAGTGGTCTATTTATATTGTGTTTGAGTGTCTGCTCAATTATTTAGAGTCAATGAAAAGATAGTGGCCAACGAGATTAGCAGCAGGCTAATGTATTGTATAGAAATGAATTATTGTGGCTAGTGGTTGCTGAGATCCTGCTATGGATTTATTTTCATTGCACATTATGACTGTGGATGCGTGTGGAGAAGGATGTTGCTGCTTGTTTTCTTCTGTCAGAGCATGTGTGTTGGTACAGCAATTTCACTCACATAATAAACATATGTGCATCCCTGGGCTGAGTAACCCTACTGCATGTGAAATTGAGATATTGATTTTCTTTTGGCTCCAATACATACAAAAGCCTGGTACACATGGAGACCTAAGCCCAATATTGACCACAAGACCCAAGTTTTCTCTCTAAAGTTGGGAAAGGCACTAAAAGTGTACTCTCTAGTGGACATGAGACTACATCTCTGTTATTACGGTGTGAGTGGTAGGGGAAGAGGTGTGGCACCGCTGCCAGGGCGACTGACTCCGGAATCTGGGGATCACGGTTCGATCCCCAGCGCCGGAGGCAGATTAGCCCTGCACCATGGGACTCTGGGCAATAGCCTGCTTAATCTTCCCGATGGCCCCCAGCGCCTAGAGACCCTTACAGGTGATTGTTCGTGCTTTACAAATGTGGATTATAGTGGTGGCTGCATACCATTTTTTTATCCATTGCCTTGGAGACACCTTTTTACTTGTTCAATATGAGTGTGTCATATCTAGAAGGCCTGTTCATGTAAAGGTCTGCTTGATATCATGTCTAAACCCCGCAGTGACATCTCTGCAAATATGTTGAGTGTGGGTGTATATATGGTGAATGGTAGAAGGACTCCCTATTGTGTATACGTGTGTTTGATGGTCACGCCAGTAGGACCTTGGGTTAACATGACGCAAGATGGCGGTTACGATACACCCTCGGCAGACAGTGGCAGTGTATTGTTTGCTTTCCTGGGTTGGAGGTTGGAGCCCTAGACACAGCATGTAGGGTCACCTTTAGAAAGTCCATGATAACCCTTTTAGCAAGGGACTGATGAGTAGTTCTTCACGAGCAGTTCCATTTGATTGATGACGGGAGGAATCGGGCGAGTCCCCAGATACCAATGTTTGCAGAGCAAGAGACATTTCTATCCAGGACCTGATCCTAGTGTCTCCCCACCAGCCTGCCCCGCCAGAAAGGCTGGTGCAGAGCTTCATACGTGTTGTGCTCATGTTACGGGTACTCCTTCTTGGAGCCAGCCTAACCACCACCTACTGGGAGAGCCATCACTTTACACAAAAACTGTCGGCGCTGCAGCCAGAAAATGAAATGTGAAAAGGAGCTAGCCAAAACCTGTTTCAGGGCTTTAGACTGTGAATCCACATCCCCCTTTTTGGAACTCATGTTTAAGTGGGATTGCAAATTTTCCCACTTCCTTCCAGGTCCAACCTTCTTCTTTGACCCCAAAGAGTGGGTACTTCTGAAAGGACTTGAAGAGCTGTTTTGATCTAGGTGTGCCATCCGTGATATCAGTATCCTGCAGGTGAGAGAACACTTGTGCAGTCTACTGGAGAGCTGTGGGTCTGACTGACCTAAGAACTTGCCCACGTGCCCAGAGTGATGAAACTGTTTGTTCAGCAGGAGCTATCTGCCGGAGGAATATACTCCCAGCTGACGAATCTGGAGAGAGAAACATGCCACTGTATGAGTGTGACTGGAGTTGGTCTGAGTGTTCCCAAGACAAGCCAACTAGAAATTGCCATTGTACCCACTCCCACGACTGCTATAGAGAAAAATCTGAAGAACTTTACTGACTCTGCCTTTGCTGCATCCTGAGGAATGCTTAATTTGAGCTGGTGGTTTTCTATGCCAAGCACCAGCACTTAATTGTTAACACTGGCACTTATGACAGTCTGTCACATTGTGGCACTGTTTGTCTAATTTAGGGGTGAGCACAGCAACAGTTTCTGTATTAATTAAACATACATAAACAATGACTAATACCTGCCACCCAAGCCATTCTTATAGCTTTTGGGTGCCTAAAACAGTGGTTAATTCATAAAAAAATAAGTGTCGGGGCTCTCGTCAGGAGGTAGCTTGCACCAGCCCATTTGTCCTGTTAACACTGCCTAAAACAGAACCAGCTACTAACCATGAAAGTGGGGAGAGGGTGTGGTGAAATGGCCAGACCTGCCGACTTCAGAGCTGGGGAGCCAAATTCGAGTCTCTATGTCGGCTCAACATCCTGTGATTCTGGGCAAGTCACTTAATCTCCCTGCAAATGAATGTGTTCTTAACTGGTACTCCTGAAAAGCGCCAGTGTTGATGATTAAGTGCCGGTGCTAGATACCGAAAACCACAGGCTCAAATTATGCACTGGCCTGGAATAGTCTGAATTATCACACTTGGGGGAGTGTGATGGTTAGTAGATGTGTTGGTACTGACATTAGCAGTGGTGGCAGGGGCAATGGGTGATGCAAGCTGTCAGGGCCGGTTCTAGGATTTTTGGGGTCCTAGGCAGAAGTGGGATGTGCGAGACTTCTCTAATTTCTATTGACTTGATCCATTCAGGACTGTCTGCATCTCAGTAGATGCCCCTGCTCCTGAAGCTGCAGCCCCCAACAAGCGCCTCTTAACAGCTCATCAAGGGCTAAAGGTGTGAGGGTTGCTTTTTTCCAGAGACGGTTAAGTCTGCCAGGGAGCTAAACAGCCAGGCAATAGTCCTCCTGCTGTGCCTCTGCGTGGGTGGAGGGCGGAGGCCGAATTATAGGACAAAACTGAGAAATGTGCCTTCTTGCAACTGGGACTGCCCCCCACCCTGAGTTCGTCTTGCTACACCATAGCAGTGAGGCCAGGGGAGGGGGCCCCCTAAGGTGACGCACTTGCAAGGAGGCACCTTTCATGCTGTGGCCTGACTGTGTAGCATTGGTGCGAGGCCCCAAGTTGGAGGGCTGACTGCGGGGCCCTGGGCAGCGGCCCACACAGCCCAATCACAGTGCCGGCCCTGCAAGCTGTAATGGGATCCTGACACAGGCCCTGGCACTAATTCTTTTACAAATCAAGCCATGATCCTGAGGACCGCAGACATGAACTCCAGACCGGAAGAAGCAATCCTCCCGCTGTGAGTGCCAGACCTGCTCAATAGGAGTGCCTTCACCCATGCCACTGCAATTTCTATAACCCTGATGCAGAAAGAAAGGGCTGAGGCAGCTTGCAGGAGCCCCTAGAAGCCTGATTACTCACACTGTGCGGTGGAAAACTTCTCGATTAGGCATTGAGGCCATGGATTGCTGCAGCTCAGTCACCGCAAACTCCTGAAAAGGAAATTACTGAGAATTTTGGCTGAAACATTTCTAAAAGACTTTGTTGAGAATGCTACAACCCTCTTAAGAGAAGTGCCTAGTGAAGTCACACTGAAAGACCTACAGAGCACAAAACTTGAAATAATGAGCCTGCATTTCGCATTAAATCAAAAACCTCTGTTTGTCCATCTGTGAAATGCCTTCTCCATAGTGCTGCATATTTCCTATGCACCTTATTGGGTTATGGTGTGTTTAAAGTACTTTTGATTTTTCTTAAAAGAAGAGTACTAGACTGAGCATTCAACTATTGTATCTATTGTTTGACTGCTTCAGTTCTGAGCCTCTACCATACATGTGAGAAGCTGGCCTGGCAAATGCTGTCCACTAGTTATTGTGGGCACCTTGCACCAGTCCAAACAACCCTTATTGATGATAGGTTTAAAGACAACCTTTATTGAAAGCTATCCTAGTGGTAGCTATGGAGAGCAGCCTTCAGGCTAAGGCTTGGAGGAGTGTAAAGCAGCTTGGTTTACCAGATTATAACCTCTTGAATTACTAAATGAAAGGAGATCTACACAAGGTATATAAAATATATGTATTTATTTCTAAACACTCGCTCCTAATCTCTTTATGAGATTAGAGTCCAAGATACACAATAATACAGTTCTAAAACGACAGTAAATAGCACAATATACAATGAGCCCTGGGGGCGGACCAAACCATATATGAAGAAAGTGGTATAAGAACCACGGCTTGACCAGACACAGTGGCTAGAGCACGTACAATCGCTGGGAACCCAGTTCTATGGGAAAGTCGCGGTTGGAATTTTAGAATTTAAGGACACTTAGGAGAGGACTTTGAGCAAACCCCTTTAGACTTAGGGGGTTCTAGGGCCAGCACCCACTGGAGCACTGGAGTACTCGAGTTACCTCACCCAGGGAAGCCGGGTGCATAGGTGTCAAATGGTGTCAGGAATCGTCGTTGATTTCAATGGCAATGTGCTGCAAAGTGCTGCTGCCGGGAAGGAGAAAAATGTCCGGTGTGACCTAAGCCTGGATCGAAGATCAGAAGAACCTGAAAGCAGAGGGGACAGAGTCTGGGTCACTTGGCAGTGACCAGGGGCACGATAGAAGAATGCCCACAGATGTCGGGTGTTTCAGGTGCGAAGAGGTGAAGCTTGACTCTGCAGCCACGAGGACCAGGAAGTGTTGGTGACAACCATGAACTGGATTCAAGCTGTCCCACAAAGGGTGTCGAGTGCTGCGGTGTCGGTGCTCGGATTAGATCCAACAAGCCTTGGCAGCAGCAACCCACGCAGGAAGAGAAAAGATGCTTCGGTGCAGACCAGCAAGGTCCTGGGAGCTCCCCAAGCGATGGAGAGGGAGGATACATCTGGAGCAACCAGGTGAGCCCAATTAGAATTAGAGTTGCCTTCACAGGGACCCACCAGTCAACGGACTAGTGATCGCGAAGGGACCTCGAGAGAAAACACAAAGGGCCAGCTCACGGAACACTGGTGGAGTGTAGGTGGGCAATCTTCGGTGCAAATGCTGCTCGGGGTCAGGGCTACAAGTAACCCAAAGCTCAGCTGCAGGAGTCGTTGAAAAGCTGATGCTTCTGCAAAGTGACACGGTGTCCAGGAGCTTGGCGGGAGCTTCGGAGATGCAAACCGATCGGATGCGTCTTTGGTGTCTGCCTTGCAGGGGAGTAACTCCTTTACTCCAAGGGAGATTCTTCAGTCATCTTGTTCAATGTAGATCGTCGAAGTTCCAGGATTCAGTATCAGAGTTTCGTCCAGTTGTAATCTAAAGTCCTGTTGCCAGTGGTTCCTATCTAATACCCAAGCAATGGGTCGGACAAACTCTAGGGACCCACCTATGGGAGGGTCAGGAAAGCAGGGTGGCTACACCCATTCCCTTTGTCCAGTTTCGCGCCAGAGCAGGGGCTAGTAGCCCCTGCAACCAGTTTGAACTGGACTATGCACCCACCCAGCTCCAATACACTAAAGCCTGTCTGGGAGGTGGTGACACCTCCCTGTGACAGGAAACCTATTGTCCAGGCCGTCCCTGCCGGAGTTTCGTCCAGCAGCAGGTGGACAGACTCGTGTCTGTGGCTGGCAGCATCCATTTTGTGATGCCAGGGCTCTGTTAGCTGGTCCCAGGTATACCAGTGCTGTCATGTCTCTCCCCCTAGAAGGGTGGGATCATACTCCCACACCAGTTACTGGTGTGGGGGTATGATTCCAAGGTGTTTGACACCAAACACAACATGTTTCCGTGCAGCCATCCCAAAGTTAACATTTACCGTTTGGTTATAATGCACTTAAGAGTATATGGTTTGGCTGCATCACAAACAACCCCGGAATAAAGGTTCCGAAGGCTGCAGAAGGGCTCTGCTCATGCATGGGCACCCTCCCACATAAAACCCAGCACCCTGCCTTCAGGATTGATAAGGCCTGCCATAGGGGTGAGTATGCATGCACCACCTTACCCAGGCTGCAGTAGCAGTCCTGTGGTGTCATTTTGGATGGCTTCCCAGAGGTGGCATAATACATGCTGCTGCCCCTGGTAGGCCTCTGGGGTATCCATGCCCTGGGTACATAGTATACCATATACTAGGGACTTATAAGGGTACCCCAGAGTCCAATCCGGAGTGTACCTAAAGTACTTGTAATCAATTTAATGGAGAAAGAAGATAGGCTGGGGTCCTGAATAGCAGGATCCCAGCCAAACTAAGTCGAAAACCAGCAAAACACCAGGACAAAAGTGGGGGCACCCATGTAGTCATATTCCACCTTCCTACAATACACAATACCTTCCTGGGATGCTTTGGACTGCTCGTCCTTGCCTCCCTGAGAATCAAGTGCATTAAGTGAGTTTGTAACCCATTTGCTAAGAGGAAACTGTCTCTATGGATACCTTGCCCTTTGGCAAATGTGAAGAATATAGAATACTTTCATAATACAGGGTCCCCACAACCATACATTTGCTTATGTTTTGGGCCTAGCCCTACAATTTCTTCCTCTGAGTTTCGTAATAGACCTTTCTAGCCTTATGTACACTATTTGGTAATATTTTTACATATAAATATGTTATATTAAGTATGCTTACATGTGATCTTCATATATATTTTCGAGATACATGAGGCACGAGGGAAAGTTCTGAATGTTTATCCACAGTACCTAAAAGATATCAAGGTGTATCTTTGAGCACAGAAATGTTGTAGGTGTTTATCAGTGCAAGAGATAAGCATCCCAGGTCTATTTCTGGCTCCCCTAGAGATGTGTCTAGAAATGTAACTGACTCTTAAAGATAATGCCTGGACATGTCTGATCCTCCCTAAGGTTTGGGCTATCAGTGTAAGTGACCCCTAGCAATGTTGCATATGTGGCCACATGTATTTGTGATCCCTACAGATGTTTCCCGGTTTATCTGTATCCCCCAGATATCATGTCCATATACATCTAGGGGCGAGTAGTTTTAGCCCAGATGTTTCTGTGATCCCTTTCGAGGTTTCCATGTGTATTTGGGCCCCCTACAAATGTTGCACATGTTTTAACTGCAGCCCTTAGATGTGTTTTGTATTTTTTATCCACAAAGAGTATCTCAAGGTTTATCTTCAGCTGCCCTAGAGAGGTTTTCCTTGTGTATCTGCGATCATACAGGAGTTGCCAAAGTACAGACGTTGCCAAGGTGCACCTGCAGCCCCTCAGATTGTTTTCTTGTGTATCTATGATCCCTACAGATGATGGCATGGTGCAGCTGTAGCACCCCAGAGATAGTTTGCCTGCACATCTGTGATCCTTACCGATGTTGCCAAGGTGTGTCTCTAAGCCCCAGAGATTGTTTCCTTCTGTATCCATGATTCATGCAGATGTTACCCAGCCCCCATAGATGGTTTCGTTGTGTATGTGGGATTCCTGCATATGTTGATAAGGTGCGTCTGTAAGCCCAAGAGATGGTTTCCGTCTGTATCTGTGGCCCATAGTGATGCTGCTGAGGTGCATCTGCAGCACCCATCGATGGTTTCTTTGTGTCTGTCTCCCACACAGGTCTTGCCAAGGTGTGTTTAAAGCCTCCCCCCACCCCTGAAAAAGGTATCCTTGAGTATCTATGTTCCACAAAGATGTTGCCTAAATACGTCGGTAAGCCCCAGAGGTAGTTTTTGATGTGTATCTGTGATCCATACAGATGTTGACAAGGTGTCAGTAGTACCACAGCGGGAGTTCCATGTGTATCTGTCATCCATATAAATGTTGGCAGGAGGCATTTGTAGCACCCTCTGAGACGATTTCCTTGTATATTCACCCCAGAGATGGTTTTCTTGTGTGTGTGTGATCGAGACAGATGTTGCCAATGTGTGCTGTGGCCCCTTGCTATGGTTTCCTTGTCCATATCAATATTGCCACGGTGAGCCTGTAGCCCCTCAGAGATGGTTTCCTTGTGGATCTGTGCTCCCTTGCGATATTTGGCAGTTGGATTTGCAGGTTCATGCAGATGTTTCCTAGTGCATCCGGGTTTCCCACAGATATTGACTGTATGTATCTGCGAAGCTCTGGAGACTGTGCTCTGGACCCCAGGTGAGCTGTCTAGATTCTGTAGGTGGCTGCCTTTCCTATCCCGCCTCCTCTAGCACATATAGCAGGTACATCATTTAGGAATATAGGAAGCTATTTTTGCTGGATTGGTTGGGAGAGGCAGAAACTGCACAGTCAGAATGAAACTATGTGCAGCGCCTGCAGGGTAATCCTTAAATTACATCACTCTGCACGCGCTGCACTTTCACTACTTGTCATGAAAAAACAGTACAGTCTTGGCACTGAGCCCACATCCCGTCCTAGCCTGCTGCAGCATTAGCCAGCACTTGATGGGAGGAGGAAGTGATGCCTGGAGCACGCAGGATCCCTCAGCAGAGCTTAATCGCTGATGGGGCGCATGTGTGTTAAATATTAATTAGTGGCTAAATCCTCAGCATTCCAACACATCCGGGCTGAGTAGAAGCTATTAATAGCCATGATTCACTCGCCTTTCTGAAATATGAAACATTCAGACTCTGGGTCAAGTGTAGGAGGGCTGGGACTTCTTTACAACTAGACATGTTTATACGATTAGATAACCCTATGTTGTCAGGGACCTCATATCAGAGGGCACTTTTTCATTTAACACCCACTTGCAATATAGAACTTTAGCTCCATTGAAGTGTATGGGCAGCGCAGCTCCCGGGGTGCACCGCGCTGTATCTGAATGCCGAAGACTGGAGCTTGGAGCCTCTACTAGCCTGAAGTCAAACTTTACCATGGGGTAGTGTTTAATTTGTAAAATAATAATGGCAGGTGCCCAAACTGTTTACAGAGCCCATGGCCACTCTACCAAAAATTTGGATTTGCTGAATCCCAAGACTATGGGTTTGCTCCCACTTCATTCTCCTTTCATCCACCACAATGCACTCCCTCCCTCCCTCCCTTCACCGGTATCTAACTCATACATGCTCTTTCTCAGCCCTGTTTTCTCTCTGTACTGTTTCTCAGTGATTGTCTTTCTTTCCCTCTTTTCTGCCTCTAGCTCTTGTTCAGGATTAATGGCTACTGATGGAAAAAATACGTAATGGGCACAAAAAAGAGTGCTGGTGGGCCACACCCGCAACTACTTGTTCATAAGTAAGCACAGGATGGGGGTGCCATGTTTTTAAGCAGAACAGTGGTATTTAGGGATGTGTCGTCCTCTTACATTGCTCTCAAATCTGGCGGCCTGAAAGCACCACACAATTGTGGAGCATCTTAAACAGTCACAAACTACACTTTCTAGGATGTTATTAGGTACTAAAAAACTTACTACAAAGTGCTATTCACAAACTACAAGTGGAGCGGGATGAGATTAGGGAGGAGGAAGAGGGGTTTAAAGATGGCAAGGAAGGGGTTTAGGTACGGATGTCACCAACTCACACAAGAGTAAGCCAGTTTGCTATACTCCTGGGCTGGAGACATGCACCTTACAGTAGTAAATTTACACTCTGAGTTTGTGAATACCAAACATTTGTAAACTTACTCCAAAGTGTAAATTACTCAAAAGTGTTAGTCACCTTTGTTAGAGAGGCCCTCAATATTCCTGGAGGGATTGTTGGGTGACTGCCCACGTCTAGAACAATCTTAACTTTTATGTCTCTCATCCTTCAACCCTCGCCCCACCAATATGTTCTTCCGACATTGGAACTCGCGCTTCCTTAAGATACTAGTCACAGTGAAGTCTGAGCATAATGTGACTTCAGTCTCAGCCCGGTCTTCTGTCCTATATTAACCTCAATTTCAGCAACAACAGACTTTCGCATCACACAACATCCAGTCCTGGTTCATGCAATGGAGCAAGAACTTCAGGCAACCTCAGTGGGAGGCACCTAAAGTGGTTGTTTTGAGGCAAAACATCACTACAGGGCGGACACAAGGAATGTTCAGGGCACCTGAAGAGTGGATATTGCTCAAGATAATGACAAACATCCGTAGTCCTATCAAATGTGAGATTAAATCGGTAGAACTCTCAGCTGTGTAGATGGAGAGTACTTTCAAAGCAGGACAGTGGAGCACAAGGCACATGTGTGTGTGGTGTTTGCACTACCGTCAGCTGTAGTGCGACTCAACTTCTTCATTACACTCCGGTGTATGTAAAAATCTGACACACAATAGAAGTCTAATCGCATATTTATTCCAAACCCAGTGAGCCATCTTGTAATTTCATAGATAGTGGGACCCAGAGTGTGCAGAGTTAGACTGGCTATACTGGACATGAGGAAAGCGACAAAAGGCTAGGAGGCAGCAACTGCTATTAGGAGGCAAAGGGACCAATGGATCCCAGACCATCCTGCTCTGAAATCGTTTCAGGACCTTTAGTTAAGGAACTTAAAATAGTTGCTGCTGCATAGATAACAAGCATTGGCTAAGTCAATGGGTCGATTGTTGGGCTCCAGCCTTTTGCTTTGTGAATCACTGTTTTGGCTTGCCATGAGTTTTGCAAAATATTACTGTTGGAGAAGCTAATCAATCAAAAAAAAGTATTGACTAAAATTTAAATACCTTTTTGGTCTCAAAAGTAAACATTGTAGTAGTTGTGCCTTGCATGTAGAGTAACTACTTTGTGTGTGGGTATCCTCCATAAGAAAGGGTAGAATGCAGTTACCTACAATGAAATTAGCCAATGGCTGAAGTGGGTTGGCCCACAGCCCCTACTGTATGCTTTGGTGGGGTGAAAAAAATGTGAATGAGATAATAAAATGCCTATAAATATATTATACCCATTAAGACAGGCAGGGAATGTACAGAATTATATAGGCAAAAGCAAGTGGATGAGAAGATGCAAACCCTGTTACAGAATTACTAATGTGTTCTTGTCTAAAATATTTTAATAAAACATGTTGAAATCAAATCAGGTGGTCTTGGCTAGCGACAGACCTGACAAGAAATTGGCAAAGCCAATAGGTTTCACTTATGCAAGAGCTATTGGCTTTGCCAACGTCTTTTAGCCATTTCGTACAGCAGTGTGGAATAGAGTAGATTAGAGTACAGTGGAGTGAAGTGGCATAGAATGGCGTAAAGTGGAGTGGCATGAAGTAGAGTGGCATAGAGTTGCGTGGAATGGTGTAGAGTGGAGTGATATAGACTAGAGTAGTGCTGTAGAGTAGAGTGAATTGGTATAGAGTGGATTGACCTAGAGTAGAGTGGCATAGAGTGGAGTGGGGTTTACTAGAGTGGTGTATAGTGGAGGAGCATGGCGTAGAGTGGTGTGGAGTAGCGTGGGTTGCCGTGGCATAGAGTTCAGTGGTGTAGAGTAGAGTGGGTTAGATTAGAGTGGCATGGAATAGAGTGCCATAGAGTGAGGTGAGGTAGTGGGGTGTATAGTGGCACTGTGTGGAGTGGCATGGCATGGCATAGAATGGTGTACAGTGGCATTTATTGGAGTGGCATAGACAGGAGGGGTGGCATAGAGTAGACATAGCGTGCAGTGGCGGAGTAGAGTAGAGTAGTGTAGAGTAGAGATATGTGGCGTAAAGTGGAGTATTGTGCACTGTGGTAGAGTGGTGCAAAGTAGAATAGAGTGCAGTGGCGTAGAGTAAAGTGGTGCAACATAGAGTAGAGTGGCGTAGAGTGCAGTAGCATAGAGTGCAGTGATGCAGAGTAAAGTGCAGTGGCAAAGAGTGCAGTAGTATAGATTGGTGCAGTATAGAATGCAGTGGCTTAGAGCAGAGTGGAATAGAGT
Source organism: Triturus cristatus (assembly GCF_964204655.1). NCBI lineage: Eukaryota > Metazoa > Chordata > Amphibia > Caudata > Salamandridae > Triturus > Triturus cristatus. Next base: position 963,139,859 of record NC_140580.1, read on the forward strand.
GCAGTAGTGTACAGTAGAGTGGTGCAGAGTAGAGTGGCGTACAGTGTGGTGGCATAGTGTGGTGGCATATGGTGGAGTGGCTTAGAATGCAGTGGTGCAAAGTAGAGTGTTGAGTACAGTGGTGTAGAGTTCACTGACATAGGGTGGTGCAGAGTAGAGTGCAGTGGCATAGAGTGGTGTAGAGTGCAGAGGCGCAGAGTACAGTGGCATAGAGAGATGTGGTTTAGAGTGTCATAGACTGCAGTGGCATAAAGTGCAGTGGCATGGAGTGGTGCGGAGTAAAATGACGTAGAGTGCAGTAGCCTAGAGTAGAGTGCAGTGGTGTAAATTGGTGTAGAGTGGTGCAGAGTGGAGTATAGTAGAGTGCAGTGGTACAGAGTGTAAAGATCAAGCATGTGCTGTCTAGGCGAAACCTAAAAATTATCTTGGGTGCTTTGCCTGACCCTCAATATTTGCGATATTTTATGTGGTTTTCTTCATCTGGATTTTTTTTTAATGCATTAAAAAAATTGCAGTAAAATGCAACAAAATACACTGTTCTTTCCTTATGAAACCCTGGAGGAAGTGGACTTGCTCAATCCTTGTAATGTGAAGCTAGTATTAAACTTTAGCTGGGAGTACAGCCACGACATATTTAGCTTTCATGGCATCTTAAAGGTACTATCGCCTCTGTCGCCTCTCCTGAGAACCTGCAATGCTCTGTTGACTGAAGGAGCAGGTTTCTGTTTGAATACAGACCCAGAGCGAGCAGCAGGAGGAGCAGTGGTGTTTACACATACGGATGTGTCACGCGGACCGTTAGTAACAGCACATTTGTGGTTCATGTGGAAGTTTCCGGGGGAGGCGTCCTCCCACCCTCCTCGCTTCCGCATGTTCTCTGCTCCCCATCTGACTGTGCCGCGCGCACTCTAGAAGCTTATGCACAGGTTTTTAAAAGGGTACAAGTCTCCCGTGATGTGAGTGAAACCCTTCCAAAGGCTGCTCTACAGCTAAAGGTGGACACAAATATATGTCAGAAAGTAATACTTATCTAAGAAATGATACACTGGAAAAGTAGGTCGGGTATATCGAATTCGTTGGAATGGCAAATCCTTTCAGGTGAGAGGCTCAGGTTATAGGAGGGTGAGGCATCCGCAAAGGACCCAGAGTGGCCCTTTGTGACGTAAGGGACCAGCAGCCCTAGAACCTGGCCTCAGTGTCCCAGGCGCTCTTGGAGAGAAGTCTAAGCTGGTTGAGTATTCACTTAGCAAACCAACAGTGTTAGGTTGTCCATTTTCCTGCCCCAAGGTGTCCCACGTGTTTCCCTCCTCCAAGGTGCAAGTCGTGTTGCACCATGGAGCAGGGATATTGATAACATGGTAACGTTGGTGTATTGAATATCTGAGGAAAAGCAGGATACCACCATTTAGATTCAGTTACAAATATTATGCTAACCTTGACGTTATCATTGTGCAGCATTAATTCTTTTATATGAGTACTGAGTATTAATTCAGTCTAGATCTGAACCCATTGGTTTCATGTAGAACAGCAGGCACGTCATCTGGGTTGAGAGAGGTCTCTCGGGATTGTCCATCCAGGCTGTTGATAGTTTGATGGTGAGAATGAACGGTGCTCCTAATCTGATAGAGCATTGAGAGTAATTATATGGAGGATATGGCCAGGGAGCCCGAAACTCGCATTACTTTTGGTATAATGTCCTTTCAGAATCACCTCTCTCTATCGCTCTCTCTGTCCCTGTACCATTATGTCTTTCCTTTTCTCGTGTGCTTTCTCTCGCCATCTCGTTCACAGTCCCCCTTTCGCTTTTTCTTGATTTCTCACTTATCCTTTCGCTCAACCCCTCGCTTTGGCAGTGAAAGCCGAAGGGTTGAGTGGATATAATCTCTCCTTGTAGCCTAGCCACAAACTCATCAGAGGGTAGGTGTGGCCAGGAGGGGAACAGGGAGCAGTGATAACGCCCATCCTTTGCTCATCACTAGTATAGGACCTTGCTGGGGTTTAGGAAACCTCACCTGGACAGTCCCAATATACAGCCACCTTGATTAAAGATTCACATCATTGAGGTGAAGTGCTTGGATCTTTCAAAAACACCCTGCTCGATGTGCCTGCCCATCTGCAATTATTTTGTTATTTAATTTGTATCTTTTTGTTGTTGTTGCAACACTTCTCGTCTCTGGTGAGAGGCCTCTGGAGAGCTTCAAGGCAGCCGGGGTCATTGTACTGACCTACATAGACTGGTTCTAATGTCCTCTTGGGTACCCTAAAGAAACCAAGGTGTGTCTAAAAGAGCCATGCCCCCTCTGGCATCCACGGACGTGACAATTCCAGGCTGGAGGGCAGAGCTCTCGCGTCTCTGGAGCAACGATGGCTGGACAGTTGGCATAGGCCTGGCAGTGTGGCATTTGAAAAAGGGTATGTGTCCTCCTGTTACTGCACTGCTGAAGCAGATTGAGCTGCCAATGCTAGAGGTTCATCTTACTGAAGTGTAGTCCACCTTCTTCCTTGGAGTCTGATTCAGTTGCTCCTGGGTGTGAATGTTGTGAGGTGGTGTCTCTCTACTGCTGGCAGCAGCATATTGTTTGTTGTGCCTGCTGCTGCCTCTCTGAAGGGAAACTTGATTCATTATCCGTCCAGCAAACATGGCTCCAATGCAGTCTCTGAAAACTCACAGGCGGGGTATTTCAGTGTGTCTTGTACGCAAGAAAGTCTTGGCACCTACCAATCATGTGGTTAGGGTTCTGAGCCATATAAAGCCCCCCATCTTGTATTTCCCCCTTCTGTATTTGAAACAGCTGAGCACTGATCCCTACGATGATAGTATTGTTCCATTTAAAGTTCTTGGCTTCTGTTTTGGTTCTTTGCATGGCTTTGATATGTGTTAGGATCACTGATATCTCCCTATACACTGAAGCAAATATCCACAATTAGACACCCAAACATTGGGGAACAAACCAGTCATGTAATTTCTGGTACAGTTGCAGGTATAGGCCATGGAAACTACATGCCAGTTCAGCTGTTGTTGTAGCTTTCTGGCCCAAGCATGTTTAATGGAATTGTGTTGAAGCGTTCTGTCTGCGCATCACTCTGTGGATGGTACAACATGGATCTGATCGTCTTTAACCCAGTTTTTTGATCACTGTGCTTTGAAATCCTCTGCCTTGGTCTTAATATAGATGTGCTGGTCATACGTGCGCTACATAGACTCCTGTTGGCCTTTACAAGCATAGGCCCATGCTCTATCCATACTGAAATGATCAGATTGTTATTAGGCCTTAACTCCGCTGTCTGAGGTGAGATTTGGGGTTATAATATATAGTCCCTTTTTGCAATTTCAAAAAATGTATGATACAATGTTCAAATACACAATGATGTTAAAAACACCAGAGTAGAGTGCAGTGGCAAAGAGTGCATATTAATTTACACATTAAAAAACAGTAATAGCAAAGTAATTAGCACAATTTCTCTGTTTCGTCCGCGTTTTTTTTGTTACAAAATTGATGCCAGTAGAATTAAGTCATATTTAGCTGTTGGCAAATACGACAGAGCATTATCTATGGTCTAAGCGTTGTGCTCAATAAAGAGATATCCCCTTCTTCAAATCAGCATAAGATAAATAGTCCATGGAAATGTTAACAAGATTCTCCGTATATGTATTGCAACAGCTACAAAATATATGTCCATTCCATGTCTACAGGCAGCACCAGGAAGCATGACCAATCTCACATGCCTTCTTGCGTTAAGTGTTCTGACAGATGTAGGTTACAGAGACTCAAGTTAAAATCATCTCTGTCCTGACACTTCTATATCAACGTATTAATTTAGATACAAAATTATATTTTTAGCTGCCCAGCACATACTGGCTGTTCCTTTATTCCTTCTGACAGATGACGTATCGTAGGAAACCTTGTCAAGGAGTTATTCACAAAATCATGATCCCCTATATCTATACCTATACAGATATATGCATCCAAGAGGTGCATAGCATCTATGAGCCATACATATTCTGATACAGGCTTCCTGCTGCAGATTCCCACACTTTTGAATATTTCCAGTAGCATCGGACTAATTCCAGTTTATTTTCCATAGTATCGCTGCACGCTGTAAGGTGGAGACTTGCGGCTCTGCATTGACTCCTTTCTGCTCCAGAAATGACGTGGGGCATATACAGGGGGCACTCCATGCCACCAGTTGTGGATCTGGAGCTCGTTCTTTCAGAGACACTTTGTCTACAATTTGCATTGTTAAATGTACATGGAATGCCACCTTTTAAAACAGGTTTAAGCATGTAGGGACTGATGCAAACAGATGTCTGTGACAGGTCCCCAACAGTTGGGCATGTGATGTCTGTGGTTGAATCTTGACTCTAAGACCTGTATAGACTCCACGTGTCGATGAACCCAAAGGCCATCAGGGAACATGAGGCAAAACCGTATGTCAGCAATCGGAACCACTCCAAGCCCTGCTACCCACTCCTGGAGCCGCTCTAGAGGCCGGTCTTCATTGTGCTTCAAATCTTCAGGTAAGCATAAGAAGCCAAAGTAGAGTTCCATTCCTTCTCCCCATTCCCATTCATCTGACAGATCGCGTAGGTGGTGCCAATATTCCCATTAACTACCGCCAAAGTTGGCCGACATTGGAGCCATTTCAGCAACTGGGTCTGACACAACCTGAATTTCCAGGGCCTTCAGCCATGCTACGTCAGATTGAAGAGTTCCGCATAGCTATGCTTCAGGTCTTGGGATTCTTGCCGCCTACCTCTGGTGTGCCTTTGGCCCCTCAGAGCTGAGGGGCCCTCCTCCTGTTATTGATGGCGGGTTCACCCTTGGTGCCAGTGGGACCCTCGGTGCCAATTTTGCCTTTGGCTCCAGGCCTGATGCTGCCCCCGGCAACCACCACCGTGTCAGACCCAGGTATGTCCATGCCAATGCTGACTTTGCCACCCAAATTGGTGGCCCCCATTGTCTTTTCCTATGCCAACTTGACACCGTTCCAACACTCACTGACATTAACCCCATCCAACCGATGTCTCGGCATTACCTTTACCTCAAGGCAGACCACATTCTCTCCACTCCCTTTCTGGAATGGATTCCAACAATGATGGTGACCAGGGTGATGAGTTTGCTGAGCCCTATGCAGACAAGAATTGGTATGAGGACTTGCAAGATGGTAGCGGGCTGCATACCTCCCCGGAATCAGACCTTTTCTCTTCTCCAGGACCAGCAATGGAACAATCGGTGTCCTATGCATGGATATGCATAGGGAGCAGAAGTGCTTGACCTCCACCTCCCCACAATGGAGGTGAAACAAATGTCAATGAGGTCTTAACAGATACCCTTTTTGGTGGGTTGGGCTAAGCCTTGTACTGGTCCTCAAAAGAACCATCAGATTTCCAGGCACAACCATCCTTCGCCGTGCGACACAGTCTTTTTGTCCCAGCACCCTTCTCCGGAAAGTCTTGTGGTCCAAGCTACCAATAGCCAAACTAACCCCTACAATTTCTCGACCACTCCCCATGATAGGGAATCCAAAAGAGTGGAGTTGTTTGGAAAGTTCAGCTTGGCCCTCCGATCTCAGCTTCTATATCGATCGCATCAAAGGCCATCGGGTGGAAGATCAGCTCTTTGTGGGGTTCGCCAGAGCAAAAAAAGGCAGGGCTGTGCAGAAGCGTGCCATCTCTCTTTGGATCGTAATCTGCATTAAGGTCTGCTATGCACTGATGAAGAAGCAGCCACCAGAAGGACTGTGTGCCCATTCCACTAGGGCCAAAGCTGCTACCACTGCGTTATCACGTGGAGTCCCTGTCTTAAACATATGCCAGGCATCTATGCGGGGGTACCTCAATATGTTCCAAAAATCTATTAAATCAAATGTCTGGACTGCCAGGTTCCCTAAGAAGGTCATATTGCCTGCTCGATCCTGCAAGACTTTTTGGTTTTTGTGCATTTACAGACCCGCCTCCAATAGGTTGTGCTTTGCTATCTATTCAAAAAGTGAGGAATTTGCAGCTAGAAGTCTCTATCATAAGAACAAGTTACTTACCTTTGATAACACTCTTTCTGATAGAGACTCTATCTAGCTGCAGATTCCTCTGTGACCCTCCCATGCTCCCTGTTCTGTGTTTAGATTCTACCCTTTAATAAAATCCCAAGTCTGGAAATGTTGCACACTGTCTACCAATTTGCTTTTGGAGCTCCATGTCAGGGGCCATGGCCAGTCACAAAACCAACTGATGTCAGCATGCAGGACTGACATCCTATACAGACCCCACGCACATCATTTCCTGAGCAGAACGGTGTCAATGTGGAGCCACAAGGCACCACCTTCTGGTACGGAGGTAGTAAGGAAAAGTTTCAGAATCCAGTCTGACACCTGGGGAATATTTCAATCAATCAATCAATCAACACAGTTTTGCCCTGGTGGCTCCTTATGGAAGAGGAGGGCCACCCGACTGAAAAATAAAATGATAATAAAACAATTTTATTATCACTTTATTTTTCTTACTGTCAGATGAGTTTAGGGCGGGGCCATCCTGATGAGTGTCATGTCACAGTAGGGAGGAGTGTTGGGCACCTTTAAGCGTGCATGCAAGTTTGGCTGGCCTTCTTAGGCCGGCCAAACAGACATGAGCACTTATGTTTCTACCAACCAAACTATGTTGCACAGCCGGGTTGGAGAAAAGCCACAGGCTCCCTGTGCCTGAGCGAGCATCAAGTCATCCTGCTCAGGCCAATCACAGTGCTGCTCTCACATAGTAAATAAATAATATTACCAGCATGACAGCAGCACCATGATTGCCCACTGGGAGCTACTGCCGAGTGACCAGCGTCAGGAGAGGAGCACCGAGGCGGCGGCAGCCCGGGGCAGGTAAGTGATTTTATTTATTATTTTGCCCTCACCCCTCCTCCTGCGTTCGTGTTGCCGCACCACCTCAAAATTAGAGCGGCCGCCACTGGGGTTGCCCCCATCCCTCATTCAGTAAAATGATCCTATTAAATATTTAAAAGGGGAGAAATCCCCTGCTAGAGTCTACCTAAAAGAGAGCTAGCAAAGGTGAGTAGCTTGTTCTTTTATTCTAGGTAGGGAGATGAGTTTTTATTTTTTATACAGAGCTTTTATTATAATGAGATGAGGGTAGTTCCTACACAAGGTTTTGACTAATACTTCACAGGGCGGAACTTGTAAGCAGACCACACTAAGGAATGCCATTCCAAGGTGTAAAGCAACAAGATCAAAATCACAGGTGACCTTAAAAAAAGTATTTTGTTTAGATTCCAGCTTTGTATTGTTTGAACCACCTCAGATTTCACTTCCATGCTTGATACCATATTTTTGGCTGGCTGTACATTGAAATAGTGTCTCAGGTGAAAGTATAATGAAAGCAAACAAAGCCTCAAACCTTTGCTTGAAGGACCTTAGAGACTGGTCAGGATCAATTGATTCTTCAAAACAGAGGGTTTATTAATCTCAGAGGATAACCTCAATTCCTCGAGTAATGAGTAGCATTTCAATTTTAGGGCTTTCCTTGGAATTCTAATCAGAAGCTCAGGGTGGTCAAAATACTCAGAATGGCACAAATTTGAGCCAAGGAATTTTTAATGCAGATGTAGACCTGAGGCAATCCTCTACAATAGAACGGTTAAGCTCAGTATAGTCAGAAGTCCATATCTTATGCCAGAGTAAAACTGGGTGGATCTTAATCAGAGCTGCTAAATGAGGGGCTCCCAGTTCAGAGTGGCAGACAAAGGTTGAACAACTTTACGGAAGGGCAAGAAGATTCCTTAGGAATGCATTTCCCGCTAGCTGGAGTAAATCAACATTCATGTAACCCCATAACTCTGACCCATACATGGCAGTCGGTCAAGCAATTGGCCTTATAAATGGTTATCATTTCTCTCGGGTGTTTTATGCACCGCTTCCTGGCAAAGTTCATCAGGGCCGCAGTGCTTTTAACAAATTGGAGCCTCCTGGACATAACCGCACTGTTCCAGTTCTCTTCTTTATTAAATAAAATACCTCAGTATGAAAATGTGGGTGTAAGCATAATACTGGTACCCTCAATAAAAATATCACAGCACTTAGTTACTCTTTTCCCAATTATCACCAAGGTTTTGCTAATGTTAATTTTCAGACCATGATTCTGCAAGAATTGTACAAATTCATCAAGTAATTGTGTAAGCCCAAAGGAGTGTGGGCCATTAATACAGAGTCATCGGCATATAAAAGTGCCGGGATAGGTCGATGCCCGACTTGAGGTAGATCAGAACATTTGTTTGCAAGGGTTCTACCTAGGCTGTTAATGTAATGATTGAACACAAATGGAGCAAGTAGACATCATTGAGGGACTTCTCTTTCTATATTAAATGGCCGAGTACATTCACCGTTTAGTCCATAACGTACTCTGCCCAGTCCTGATGCGTACAGATGTATGAGAAAGTTCACAATTGTGTAATCTACACCCATAGTGAGCATGATTGACTATATGTCATGTACAACAAAGTCGAAAGCAGAGGATAGATCTGCTAATGCTAAAAACAAGTTGCCACCTTTGATATGAATGCATTTCCCTATGAGTAGGTTTAAATTGATACCCTGCCCAATTGTCCCCGAACATGGGCAGAACCCATACTGCAGATCTGAATGATGCTGTTGGACTCAGCCCAGTCCTGCAATCTGCCTAAAAGAATACATCTGCCACCTTGACTAAAGAGTCCCATAGCGAAATAGGTCTCTGTTGTGCAGGGCTTTTGCGGTCTCCCTTCTTATGTATGGGAACTATAAGGGACTCAGGCCAGGTACTTAAAAAACCTTCAATCGGCAGGCTCTAAAAAGAAGTGTTAAAGGGGGCCCCAAAGGTTGGTATTGGATTGAAACAAATCGATGGGAATACTATCAGGATCCGGTGCTTTAACTCCTTTTCTCACCTTCGGAGCCACAACTACCTCATCTAAAGTGAATTCAGGATAAACCTGGTCGGTTGGGAGGGTTGTTGTTGCAGAATCATAGGTGCCAACGTAAGAAGTGCAGTGGCATTAACCTTCTGATTTGAGTAGAGATTAGAAAAGTGGGTTAGGCATTCAGGATCTGTAATGGTGATATCAATGTGGGGACTGTCTGCTGATTTCATGAACGGGGAATTAATAATGCGCCAAAAGGTAGTGTTGTCATTCTTCAGACTTGCCTCAAGTAGTTGATTCCAAGACTTCTCCTACATGTCTTTTTTTTGGGAATTTAATGGCAACACATGTCTACACTCCTGCACTTCCTGGGTGGACCTAGGTTGCTTACATAGAGCTGCTTTTAAACCCCTAAGGGCCCTAGTGCAGGCAGAGTCAAACCAGCTGCAAATCCCCGAACCGGCCGTGTTCTGATTAGCAGTAAGACCTTCTTTAATACCTTTTTGATTATTTCAAAGGCCTAGATAATTTTGTGTGCCTCTGCAAGCTCATCTAGACAGATGAGTTGAAATTAAATCATCTAAGAATTCGATTGGGTTAATCATAGACCATCTCAGGAAGTACACGTTAAAACAGGAGATTTCAACATACGCCACGGTTGATACGCTTTGATCAACCCACTGTTCAAAGAGGAGATTGATATTCAATGCGACACCCTGAGGGAAGTGATCGCTAATTGCAGTGTCATGGATGGAAAAATGTAAGACCAGCTCTGAGTAACTCGAAGGGAACAGCAGGCAGTCTGTGACACTGTTCTCCCCTCTCCCGTTAAAAGTACTCTTAACTTTAACTGGGAGGCTAATTAGTTAATTACAAAAACTCATATTGTATTTAAAAAGTAAATCATTTAACAAGTCCCCGTAACCTGTATGTAAAAAGTGAGTAATATCACCTTTACTTTTATTGGTGTCACACAATGTAAGTGCGATGTGTTCCTTAGTGAAGCTCTCACAAAAAGGATAGACTTTTCCCAATTGGATTTGTAGTTGATTGTTCACACACAAACTGGACAGCGGACCAACTTGGCAAAAGGCACCAAATACATAAATTAAACCAAAAATTATTTTCACCAGAACCAGAAATCCTTCTGTGTGCAAAATCACAAAGGCACCTTCTGTCCAAAGGAACCACCCCGATGCACAGGGTTAATAGAGCAAATGAACTTGTATTGTGATTGCACCACTATCATTCAATATGATCAAATAGTCCACATTGAATCCATCAAATGTTTAGATGTCCATCTTTATTATTGATTTGTGATCTTCTTTCTTTAAGAAAACACACAGCCAACGCGTTTTGTTCTCCACAGAGAACTTCTTCAGGGCTGTAAAATTAAAACATTTATAAAAGACCCCTATTTATAACAAACATATATATATTCACTTAAAAAACCATAGGTTTCACACAAGTTATAGTTAGCTGTACATTTCACTCGTAAAAAACCATTGAAATTCCACGTTATAGTTAGATCAGGTAACTATAACTTGCGCGCCCACAATAAACTGCTGATGACGTCACATATTACATCACTTATGACATGGTCAGTGACATCACTCATGACATCAATGATGACATCTGAAATGACACATTGTGCATTGCGGTCGCGCAAGTTATAGTTACCTGATCTAACTATAACGTGTAATTTCATTGGTTTTTTACGAGTGAAATGTACAGCTAACTATAACTTGTGTGAAACCTATGGTTTTTTAAGTGAATTTGCAAGGTTTTTTAAATGCTAATTCCTAACTATAACGTGTGTGAAACCTATGGTTTTTTCAGTGAATTTGTACGGTTTTTTAAATGCACCGAGCGCACACGTTGCGCATTTCGTACCATGCACGCCATGCACGCCTCGCAATTTTTTACAAAATATCAATTGTTTTTTTCTCCCTTGGGGGTCCTTAGATTTATATATTAAAAGTGATTGTTAATTCTTTTTTATTTTTTTTTTACCGTACGCGTACGGTAAGCTTACCGTACGCGCACTCCGCGATTTTTTTTTTTTAATTATTAAATGTAATTTTCATACTTTCATGTGCAGATGCGTAGGAAGGCAGTCTCTTAATTAGCCATATATCGCCCCCCAATGGGCCTCTTCCTCGCTTTGCTTTCTGGGGCTTGCAGTCCCTACGCTAACATATTACCCTGGATGGGTTCTGCATTAAAAACAGTATTTTCAAACTCTTGATAGAGCCTCCAGTGTGCTTGCTGACGAAAATATTGCTCCCTTATCATCCTGTCATGAAGACTCCCGTGTGTCAGGAATCGACAGTCCGTAGTGTACACGGTGGTGCTGTCTCCCCGACCGAGGCTGGCCGGTAATATTTCATTCCAAAGGTTGCCCAAAAGCGGAGACTCACACAATGAAAGGCAGACCCCAGTTTTCACACCAGAGTCTTTATTCAGCAATCAGCAGACACATCTGGATATTTCCTCGCCTCACCCAACATGTTTCGGAGCTCCTGCTCCTTGATCACGGGTCGTGGCTTGTTTCATGTGCAGATGCGTAGGGAGGCAGTCTCTTAATTAGCCATATATCGCCCTCCAATGGGCCTCTTCCTCGCTTTGCTTTCTGGGGCTTGCAGTCCCTACGCTAACATATTACCCTGGATGGGTTCTGCATTTAAAACAGTATTTTCAAACTCTTGATAGAGCCTCCAGTGTGCTTGCTGACGAAAATATTGCTCCCTTATCATCCTGTCATGAAGACTCCCGTGTGTCAGGAATCGACAGTCCGTAGTGTACACAGTGGTGCTGGCTCCCCGACCGAGGCTGGCCGGTAATATTTCATTCCAAAGGTTGCCCAAAAGCGGAGACGCACACAATGAAAGGCAGACCCCAGTTTTCACACCAGAGTCTTTATTCAGCAATCAGCAGACACATCTGGATATTTCCTCGCCTCACCCAACATGTTTCGGAGCTCCTGCTCCTTGATCACGGGTCGTGGCTTGTTTCATGTGCAGATGCGTAGGGAGGCAGTCTCTTAATTAGCCATATATCGCCCTCCAATGGGCCTCTTCCTCGCTTTACTTTCTGGGGCTTGCAGTCCCTACGCTAACATATTACCCTGGATGGGTTCTGCATTAAAAACAGTATTTTCAAACTCTTGATAGAGCCTCCAGTGTGCTTGCTGACGAAAATATTGCTCCCTTATCATCCTGTCATGAAGACTCCTGTGTGTCAGGAATCGACAGTCCGTAGTGTACACGGTGGTGCTGTCTCCCTGACCGAGGCTGGCCGGTAATATTTCATTCCAAAGGTTGCCCAAAAGCGGAGACGCACACAATGAAAGGCAGACCCCAGTTTTCACAACGGAGTCTTTATTCAGCAATCAGTAGACACATCTGGATATTTCCTCGCCTCACCCAACATGTTTCGTAGATGCGTAGGGAGGCAGTCTCTTAATTAGCCATATATCGCCCTCCAATGGGCCTCTTCCTCGCTTTGCTTTCTGGGGCTTGCAGTCCCTACGCTAACATCTGCACATGAAACAAGCCACGACCCGTGATCAAGGAGCAGGAGCTCCGAAACATGTTGGGTGAGGCGAGGAAATATCCGGATGTGTCTGCTGATTGCTGAATAAAGACTCCGTTGTGAAAACTGGGGTCTGCCTTTCATTGTGTAACATGTTCTCTCAAGTTAGGTATCTCATAAAGCAATCCCCAATGTCGCTTGAGGATATTAAACAGGCTAGCACTATTGTTTGTGTATTGTGTGATAAAGGCCAAATGTGACCCTTCTTTCCCTTTACGTTTGGCTCTTGTATGTTTTTGTAATGTACTAGCTCTAGTAACATTTTTGATTCTTAAGTCGGCCTTTGTCAAGATGTCTTCAGCATACCCCGTTGTCTAAACCTTTCTTTTACTTCACTGATGTTATCCCTAAATGACTCATCTGAGCTACAATTGCGACGAACACGCACCATTTCTCCAAATGATATGTTCTTGATGACGGATTTGGAATGTTAACTAGTTGCATGCAATGTACTATTGCATGACATACTTTTGCGAAAGATGGTGCTGTGTATCTCATTATTATTGATATAGAAAAGAATATCCAAAAATTCAATACTACTTTGACTGTACTTTAGGGTAAGGTGTACATTATGGGGATTGCTGTTTAGGAAAGCATGGTATTCCACGAGTTGGCTAGGGGTGCCTTTCCACAACATAATAATGTTGTCGATATACCTCCCCCAGAAGACAATCATGTCCATCCAGAAGGAGGCATATTTTCCCCAGGCATGCTCCCTCTCCCATCAGCCCATGAAAAGGCCGGCGTACGAGGGAGCAAACCTGCTTCCTATCGCAGTTCCTTGAATTTGATGGAACCAGGTCCCCTCATGTAAAAAGAAATTACGTGATAGGATAATATCTGTCATATCCATCAACGTTTCGTTATGTTCTGCATGATCAGCCGTGCGTGTTGCCAAAAAGGAGTGCACGGCCGTCATGCCGAACTGTTTATGGATGTATGTGTACAAGCCACTCACATCCATGGTAACAAACATTAAATCATCCGACCATGCTAAGCCATCAAATTTTTCTAGGATATCCCTGGTATCTTGTATGAAGGCAGGCAGATTAGTTACAATGGGCTGGAGGAAACCATCCACGTATTGGGAAAGTCGTTCTGTAGGTGAGTCAATTCCTGAGATGATGGGGCGACCTGGAGGGAACACGCCCTCCTTGTGAATTTTTGGAAGAATGTAAATGCAAGGGGCGAGGGGATTACTAACAGTCAAATATCTGCATTCTGCTTCAGAGAGCAAACCACTCTCACCCCAATCAAAAACTTTTGCATTTATATATTTGACAAGGGAGGGAATCGGGCTATCAACCAATTGCTGGTAGCAGTCGGAATCCCCAAGCTGTCTTTTTATTTCAGCTGTATAGTCAATGGTGTTCATGATAACCACATTCCCTCCCTTGTCCGCTTCTTTGATGGTTATAGAAGTATCTTTCCTAAGGTCTTCCAATGCCTGTCGTTCATTCTTGGTCAAATTGCACTTATATTGTGCATATTTGCCAGGTGTATCTATCAATGAATATAGATCCTTGGTGACTTTCTCTTTGAATAGATCTATGTTTTTATGTGTGTTACTCGGTATAAATTTAGAGCGAGGTTTGAGCCCACTAGAAACTCCTAAATTCTCTGTAATGTTTAAATCATCTCTAATGTCTTGGATTGTAAAATGATCCTCCCCGGGATAGACAATAACATCTGTAAATTGAATAAATCGGAAACAGTATGTGTCACTGTTTGTATTGGTTGTACATTTAAATGATTGATGATGGGAATGTCATGAAAATGATCTTTTAATTTCAATAATCGTACAAACTTAAACAGATCGACCATCATTTCAACTGGATCTCCCCACTGGGAGGGACAGAAACTCAAACCCCTACATAACACTTAAGTTTCAACATTCGTTAAGGCACGATCGGATAGATTCACAATTGTCAGAGTTTTTGATTCTACATCATCCTGTACATTACCAACTACATTTTCTTGGACCTGGTGTCCATTGCATGGCTCATTTCTTTTTTTGTTCCTCTTTGCCTGCCATTTCTTTCCTACCCTCCTTGTTTTTGGTCTTTTTGGACCACTTTGTTGCCCAACCTGATCCTTTCCATTTCTAATAAAAAATTATGTTGCACCGGGAAGGTTGTAGATGTTGTGCCTTCATCCCGGGATGTTCCACTTTCAACTGAAGAAATAGAGCTAGTACTCACTGATATGGAGTCAATTGACTCTTCTCTAGGTCTTTTGCCTTCCCCTCCTGGCTTCACGTTGTCAAACTTATGGGCAAAGGTGTAAATGCGTCCATTTTTATAATCATTATCATCTCTTTTAATTTTTCTAAGTTTTTTGTCTCTCAAATAAATCTGGTGGAACTCTATCACCCTATCATAAACCTCATTGTTTTTCTTAATTACTTCCTTTAGATTTGAACATTCAATTTCTCTCTCCAAAGTAATTATGTCCTGCTTTAAACTGGCTACTTTTTTGTCTGAGTGACGGATCAGAATACGCATCATAGTATTCGATGCTTGTTGCAAATTATCCTCCCAATCCTTAAGTCCCTCCTCATCTAGGTCCTCAAACGTTGGGAAGATGAGTATTCTTAATCCACGAGGGATCTTCTGATTATCGAGGTATTTCTGTAGGGTGATACCGTCCCACCAGCGGGACATTTCCTGTTTTTTTAACCTCTCCAATTTTTGAAACTTAACTCTTAAACCCTCACTAGGTTTCTCCTTAGTCACATTCAAGCTACTCAATTGTATATTGGAGAAAAGGCCCATAGCCATTTCCTCCCTATTGTCATTAAACTTTGACATATTTAAACAAATATAGTCATACAATTGTATCAGTTCCTAAAAATGCACAACAATAACTTGGTCTGAATTGTGCCTCTGGGGTCCCAAAACAATTGTTCACACACAAACTGGACAGCGGACCAACTTGGCAAAAGGCACCAAATACTTAAATTAAACCAAAAATTATTTTCACCAGAACCAGAAATCCTTCTGTGTGCAAATTTATATATAACATGTATGCATTCGTGATGTTTTCTTCGGTGATTTTACCTAGCCTATACTCTTGGTTTTTCGTTACGCTTATATCTAAAGTTGATCTAAAACCATCGGGCGTATAGGTCGCTTTGGACCAGGATGACATGGTTATAAACACTATATCGGTTCTTTCGTGGAAATCAAAAATGGTACGTTTATTTGTTTTGCTTTTTGCTTTCAGTCTTCCCTTTCCCCTCCTCTCCTTGTTCTTCTTTTGTTTTTCAAGCAATAATAATATATGTATAGCTTTGCTTGCATCGCGATTAATGTTTAGAAAATTGTCAACTGTATAATAAGATCACTGTTGAAAATTTGGTGGACATGAATGTCTATGTTTCGTTTTAGCAAAAACCAAAGGAAATGATGGACGGAGTGTTGAACATTGCAAGCACTCACCCCCAGTCAACTGATCTGGGTTTAATCCATCACCGTTCTTTAGCCCACTCTGCCACCCCAGTTCAGACATGGCCATATGCAAATCAGTCTGACCCTGTGCCTCATGGGAACAGTCCAGCCCGAACTGCCAAGCCATGTCTTCCCTGGACCGGAAACAAGCTTCCTAGGACCGGTTTCTGGCATTTCAGCCGTCTTCAGCCAGGCTTGCTTGAATCCAGTGGCAAAGTGAGCAAGGGACTCACGTCTGAGCATACCCTGCCAACTTATGGCGAACAAAGCAAAAACCAAAGGAAATGATGGACGGAGTGTTGAACATTGCAAGCACTCACCCCCAGTCAACTGATCTGGGTTTAATCCATCACCGTTCTTTAGCCCACTCTGCCACCCCAGTTCAGACATGGCCATATGCAAATCAGTCTGACCCTGTGCCTCATGGGAACAGTCCAGCCCGAACTGCCAAGCCATGTCTTCCCTGGACCGGAAACAAGCTTCCTAGGACCGGTTTCTGGCATTTCAGCCGTCTTCAGCCAGGCTTGCTTGAATCCAGTGGCAAAGTGAGCAAGGGACTCACGTCTGAGCATACCCTGCCAACTTATGGCGAACAAAGCAAAAACCAAAGGAAATGATGGACGGAGTGTTGAACATTGCAAGCACTCACCCCCAGTCAACTGATCTGGGTTTAATCCATCACCGTTCTTTGTTTCGTTTTAAACATTTTCAGACTTTGTACATTTATGGGTAATTTACGATCCGAGTATCAACTTTTGGGAGGTTACTTTTGATAAATGGTCATACATATATCAAAAATACAATCCAAAGGAATTGACCTAACTCAATTTGTTATATATGGTGATGATTGTCGTATTTTCATCTTCTATTATGTCATGTGTGTTTTATTTTAATGTGGTATTGTATGTTTATATGTTGTGTATATATATATGTTTGTTATAAATAGGGGTCTTTTATAAATGTTTTAATTTTACAGCCCTGAAGAAGTTCTCTGTGGAGAACGAAACGCGTTGGCTGTGTGTTTTCTTAAAGAAAGAAGATCACGAATCAATAATAAAGATGGACATCTAAACATTTGATGGATTCAATGTGGACTATTTGATCATATTGAATGATAGTGGTGCCAATCACAATACAAGTTCATTTGGACTTGTAGTTGACTCTGGCTTGTCTGATCAGGATTCCAGTGCTAGACCTCCAGTTTCAAACAGGAGCATAGTACTTGCAGGGAGACTGAAGATAGTTCAGTTAATTGCTCACACGCATTTTACAGACAGTGCAGACAACTGTGAACCTAATTCTCTGAGTCACCAGGAGCCTGTTCACATCTTCGAGGGCCAGAGAAGCAAGATTAAGATTTTTTCAAATTCAATCATAGACTGGCTGCTTTGATTTGCATTCTCTGGGATTCAAGATTTATGTCCTGGTGACTCCACATAAACAATGTTGCCATAATCCAATTTTACCAACTCAAATGATCTGGTTAGTTCAATGAGATGCAGAAACAGTAGTTGCAGAAATATCCATCTCAATAACATGAGGTAGAACTTGTTGTCCTTCATTGCTGCTGAAATTTGATGGCCAACCGATAAGTCAGTGTCAAACAATATCCCTCAGTTATTTGCTGCTTGGGATGGACTCTGGGTGGCAACTAGTTCCAGTCGCCAGGAGAATAACTGACATAATTGAAGGACTGTTGCAGTGGTCGCAGACCATTTTCCAAGGCACTCCTAGTTGGACCGATAAATGGAATGCTATTGGCACAAAGAAGAGAAGGGTATGCCATCCCATGTAACATGGAGGAACACTAAATTTGGGAAATCAGTGGCATTAACCAAGTCAAAGTCTAAATGAATGAATGAGGGTTAGAGTGCAGCCCTTACTGAAATTGTAATTAAAGGGAAATAGAGTGATTGTCATACCATTGACATCGCAATGCACTTAGTGTGTCATTTCTGATTATACCATTTGTATTAGCCTCCGTAAACCTGGTGGTGCAGCCAACAAAAATGTTTGTCCAGGGCAGATTCCCAGCCATCATATTGAATGCCTTGTTCATTTTGAAGAAAGCTATGCACAGATATTCACCTCTGACCACACCATACTTTTTGTTCATGAATTATAAATCAATAGGTTTTTGTATAGCACAGCTTTTCACCCGCAAGGGTATCCAGGCGCTGGTCTCTTGCTGCTCAGGTGGGCTTAGTCCAACAACGAAGTCTTAAGTCCCTTTCTGAATTCCAGGAGGGAGGATGGGGTTCGGTGGTGCAGGGGAAGGTTGTTCCAGGACTTAGTGATGAGGTAGGAGAACGTGCGTCCTCCACTGTTGCTTTGGCCGATGCGGGGGATGTGAGCGAGCGTGAGGGAGGTGGAGTGCAGGTGCCTGGAGGGTTGGTAGAAGATCAGACAGTGACTGAGTCCACTGGTGTAAATGTTCCTTGCAATGTAATGTAAAAAATTGGCTATAAACAATTGGGGACAATAGAAGCACCAGTCTTTTTTAAACCGGGCCAGTTGCCCCATGTCTCCTTGAGCTGGAGACTAATATCCATGCCCAGTTGTCATGGAATCAGGTCTGCCATTCAGAGTTGTTGGCAAATAAATCAAACAGGTCATGAGATCCTTAAAGGTCATTGTATTATTGTACCACTAAAGCAAGGAAGAGCAGGAATATTAATTTGCATTTATGCAAGTCATGATTACTTCACAGTAGGTCACTTAATGCTTTCCTTCCCCTGTCTGCCCTAATAATCTCCCTGACAGGGGTCACAAGGCCAGTGCCAGGGATAGCACAGGCCAAGCTGCTGCCACTGGTTGCCGATTTGTCAATGGAACCAACACTGTTCTACTGGAAGAGCTATTTCTGTAATCATTGCTATTAAAGTCCTTCTTGAGGCATACCTCCGGCTCAGTCTATCTCTGTGAATCAGCCGAGTATCTTCTAAGCCGCAGAGAAAGTTGTTTCTCAGTTTGACTGGGTACACTTTTGCCCTCATAGCCCACATCCCTTGTGTCTTGTCAGTTAATCTTTGGATCAGAGACAAAACTAGGTGGGCAACCAGCCTCAACGCAGCTTCCCAACTTCCTATGTGGCAACTGAAGCATGTACTGACCTGGAAGGCATTTGTTAAAATACACAGATAGGTGATGTCTCATGTGTCCTTCCTGCTTCCTCAGAGCCATGTGGCTACGCTCTTTAATCTGGCTCCATGGCTTGGTCATAGCAGGCCAAAGAGTGCCAAACCCCTAATAGACCAAGACCTTACTCCTCGATTCTCACATTAAATAATGGCCTACCTAGACTTTGAGCAGGAGGTGTAGGTTTCTAGGCAGTGGGGGTCCTGCAGGGCTTACTTTGCCTGATTCTGCCCAGCCATTGCCTGGACCTGTACTTCCTTTTGTGTGCCCCATGACTTATCCTAGAGTTCGGATCCGAGTGGTTAGCCCCAGTTGGTTGGCGGCACTGAGGAAGATAGGCCATAGGTGTCCCATCCCTTCCCGTATGAGGGAATCTTTCTAGAAGCACTGGAGGCTGGGTAAGTACCACAAATGTCTCCAGCAGTGGTCTTGAGTGAATAGAACATCCAACCAGGGCTATGGGAAATAGTTTCAGGATCTCCACACTCCCATGAGAGCTCTAGAAGAGATGCATAATCCCAATCACACCTAAATCGTGGGAGGTGACAGGGGACCGGCAGGGAGCGTTGATTTTCCACTACCACAGGCAAGGTAAGTTGAACAAACACTTACACCATTGATTGTTTTATGCAAAAAAAAATAAGTGAATAGGCAATCTGGAATTTCAAATTGACACCAACTTCCTAAAAGTTCACTATTGGTTTAGAAATGAAAATGACTAATGACAGCCACTTGTATCGGACCTTTATATGGCCCATTTCTCGGCAATTTCTGCCTGACCTTTAGCGTAGTTCTTAAAATGTGGCTCTTTATTCCTTGAGCTGTGCCATGTGCTCTGGCTGACCACCAATCTGCCTGGCACCAGGATTCTGGATCCTTATTGCGCTCTATATGCCTCTTTTCATTCATGCATTCACTCATTGAATAAAAGCAATGTGGTCATTGGCTAAAGAGTAACGAAAGGAAAGAGGTAGTAACATACCTACGTCTTAAATGTAAGAGTTCCTATAGCAAGATGAATAACATACATCCAGTTCTAAATTCATATCTAGATTTTACAAGGTTTTTGCTTCATAGCTAGAACTACAGTCTGAGATAGGAAGAGCTGCTAACCTGTGAGCTTGGAAGACCTAGTTCACAAATAAATTCTTTAGCCAAAACAGTGATCTCTTTTTCTGCTTTTTCTAATTAAAGAAAGAGTGGGATTTCATCCACCATAGACTTCTTAAGATGTTCTAATATGGAAAATAGTCTGTCCAAGAGGTGAAAGCCCCATTTCGATTTCACTTCTTTCTCAAAATGGCTGCCTATACTGCATCCGAAAATATACTTTGGGCATCTAAACCCCATTGATACAAATGCATGCCTGATTTTCCACGTTTCAGAGGCCTAAGGAGAGATTGTATGGTTTGGTACAGACCGACTACAGCGCCAGGAGTCTGAGGGGAATTGCCATGATTTGGAAAAATGAGCAGAACCAACCAATAAGAGGTAAAACACAGATTATGCCTGAAACCCCCCTCTCGCACCAGACTGGATGGAACTAAGATGTGGGGACACTTTCCCCACATGTCCCCCTTTGAGTGAGCTTGAGAACACAGGCTGCATCTTTTGAGACGTATTGATTACAAGAAAAGTTGTTTTTATAACAATACCCATTAGCCACGAACGTGTGAGACCAGACAAGGAGGAAAGCGGAGGTCTGTCTTTAATCCATATATTCCTTAGGTTATGCTGAACATTTTATAGATTTTCCACAGGCCTGAGGTTCTGTCATGTAATAAAAAGAACTGCCACGCTTTACCAATACCATAATTTATTACATAGTTGCCTTACTGACCACAACTCATATTAAAAACCACATTTATTTGGTGTGCTTGACTCTAAGGAAAACATTTCCTAGGTTAAGAGTCAGGGATTTTGTTTGCCAGTTTAAGAACTAGATAAGCTATTAAACAATTTTGTATAATGAAAAAACTTCACACTTTCTGTTGACACTAGATGTAATTGCACTGAAAATGCAGTGTTCAGATGCACCATAAGTTTAGCCGTTTGTACATCCTGGTACCATAATTTACCACATTTATTAACAAATTCTGTGGCTTGGTAACTGTAAATTGAGTACCCTACTCTGACAACCCGAGATTTCCTTCACCGTGGTCTCTCTTTAATCTTTAATCGCGGAATCCCTCGAACTCTTGGCAGACAGAGTTGAAATCTAAAACCTGGAAAGCACACATCTCCGTAACTGCAGCAGGCAGAATACCTTCTCTCTGTGCCAGCTTCCTACTTTGACCTGCCATTTTATCCTTCGCCTTCCGACTGAAGGCATCAGTTCTCGAAATTGTGCCAACAGTGACCGCCAAGAATGACAGAGATTATTACATTTTTTTAATTAAAATAAAAACCTTCTTAAAAGAGGCTAGCTCCTGTGATTCGTGATGTGGCATACATTTGCTTGTACCCATTAGGAATTTAGTTGGTAAATATGGGAAGGGGTGATTTAAAGACAGCTCTTTATGATTAAGGCTCCTGGTTTTATGGTATTTATTTTTTAAACATTTCCATCTCTATTTGTCCATGTTTATTTTCTGACCTTCTTATTGGTACTTATCTGTATTTATTTCACTTTGTGAATAAACAAAGCTGTATCTCGTATATTTCCACAATCATTTAACCAATAAATGTGCACTCATACTTTGATGCTGTTCTGGTTTCAGCACACTAGACAACCAAATATAATAAAACAATAAAGCTTCATGAAAATCTTTACATAATAGCACAAACATATGTTGAGATATGCAGTTATAAAAGAAATCTCATGCAGTTTTTAGGTTGAGCTTGGGCAGCGCATGCGCTGTTCTGCGAGGCATGCGGTACTGAGGTAGGGATTTGAAGCTCCGCCCACATTTTTCATTGGATTGTGTCATTGTCCACTGTAATCTGTGGCTTTTCATTGGTCAAAAGGCTTAGTAATCCCTCCTTAGTACAGCCTTGTCTCATTTTGTAACCTTCCATGGCGACATCCCCTGTTATGTGTGTTGTTTCGGTAGGCTTTAATTACAGCCTCCGAGCACTATTTTCTCAAATAGCTTTGTCCTGCCTGCTGTTGGGACACGCTCTCTCCTAACGCTTTTTTTATTTTCATTTTTATAGCACCTATTTGTAATGCAGTAGGTCTCTCATATGCGAGACTTTATTGATCTGTTTTAAAAACAACACATAAATAAAAACCATTGTCATTTACAATGCCAATAGCTCAAACTCTCATACATGGGAGACCTATTGCATTGCAAATGCTTGTTTTAACTCCATACTCTCTCAATTTGCATGACTGCTGGCTCGGAATTTAGGAACAACAACATGGAGAGTCACTGAAAAGATGCCCAATTCTCTGTATTTTTCCACTTATAAAAAAATAAATACAGAGAGCAGACACATTTGTTTCTGTCTGTATTTATCTGTGAAAAAGGAAAACTGGGAGCTTTATTTATGATGTATTTAGATCCTGGTGCGGTAATCTGGAGAGTTATCAGAAAAGACTTGTTCAGACGTAATTTCTAGCAGCTTTCTATGGTGGAAGAAAGTAGCTGGTGAAATCTCCAAAAATTACCAGGCTGGCGTTCGCTATTACCACGGCACCTCCCACTAATCAAAATAAACAAATGGGATTAACAAATTACTACACATGTTTTCTGTTCTGTTACTGCCGTGAGCATAATCTGGACCATTGACTTCTGCACTCGAATGCGAGCATTTACATTTAGTACATGATAATTGTTATTTACCAAATAGACTAACTTAGTGGGTTTCAGGTTCAGTACAAAGCTGATATGTAATATAGCGCACTATCACTTCTGCAAAAATTGTTTAATGGTTTCTTTAAATGAGTCAGAATGTAAGCTTTGAAGCTGTCCTGTACAACTCTGAGAGCCTCTTCCGGAAATGCCACCCACCAGTGCTCTCTTTCCAGTAACAGGAAGTGATGTCAGGCGTGGAAGAGTTCGACCAACTGGCACCAGGCCTCCAGAGATTTGCCCCCATTTTATTCCTTCAAACCATGGACAGTTTCTCTGCATTTGCAGTATGACTTCTACAACAGCACTTACCCAGAACTGCATGCATGGTGTTCATAAACTGCAAACCTAGCAAAAAAGCGAGAAGATTCTTTGTATGAGAGGGCTTTGCTGCGAAGAGTTTACAACGAGGATGTTACATGACCGGCACTTTCAGACGAGGAAAGGCAAAACACTCAGTGGGCCACTTATAGTTGGTGTAGAATTCCTGAGAAATAGAATTATTTTTATATGTTGTAAGGCCAGCTGTCCAGTTGGAAAAAATAATCAATTTTTCACAGATCATTTAAAATCGTGAGTGCAGGATGAATGATGGGCAGCAAAGGGAGTTACAAATGGTTACTGAGGGGGGAGTGATCCCAATTAGGCAAGGAGAGAGGGGTGAATTTGAGACGGGGTTGATGTTGCTCAAAAATGAGGGCAATGTTCAGGTTTCAAAGTCCCGTAAGCTTCTTGGACTGCCATCCAAAAGGTGCCTTTTGATTTTAGTTGTGGAGCATTGACTGTAGTTATTTGCATATGGCATGCCAACAAAAAGAGTGTTTCACTCTATTAATCATGTTCTTGCAGGGGCTTTAAGGAATCTGTGTTTCAATTCTGCATGGTTTCATAGCTATATTTGCTTACTTTTTTTCAACAGAATTACCACGAAAGTTGACATTGTAAGACATATGTAATTTCGTGCAGCAACATGTAGGCAAGTGGACCCCAGTACTCTACAACCAAGATGCAGAGCAGAACCAGAATATCGCCAGCAGGTCCTGTAGGCCCATCTATGTTTAGATTTCTTGGTGTGTTTGCTGTCACTGTCCCTCCAATCGGAATGCGAGATACCTGTGATTAAAACCATAGTAGCAGAGCAGGCACCAGGGGAGTCTTAGCCACAGGCCGAGGGTGTGCCTGATAAACTCAAGCAGCCCTTATGCACTGCAATGAGTAACTTGTGAATGATTCCAGCGCACACGCCTGTGTACTCAGGGAGGTGTGGGAGGAAGAACTATGCTGTGCTCTAAAGTGTCCACTAGTCCATAAAATGGGAAGTATGTGGACTTGAGTCACGTAAAACACAAAGATTAACAATCCTACAAGCATCTGTACATGGGCCTGAGTGACAGCATGTGTGTGTATGAAGGTGTTGACATGAAATAGTGAGAAAGGCAGGCACGTAGTCACAGTTTGTGAATGTAAATCACAATAAAGCATACTTGTGAAGTAATTGGACCAAATGTTAAAAAAACATGTGGATGAACCTTAAATCTTAATGAACTAAGCAGGGAGAAAAGACGAATAAACGAAATGTTCTTAGTCCCGTCTTTAAGCCTCAAAAGGCACCTGGACTCATTTGAAACTGTTCTTTCTTGCTGCAGGCCCCTATAATAAAATCATGAGCGTTAGTTTGAAAAACCAGGTAATTTCTTGCACCGTTCAGTGCAGGGGACAAATTATTTTGCTGTTGTCCGAATGTGAACGGACTCCACCATATTTCTATGTATGTTGATTATGGCAACATGATTCAGTCTTTTCTGAGACATAGTTGATCTTAGCAAAGCTTTCAGTTGGCAGAGATCACTGAATCTTCTCCAGGCCTCACAGGAAGATACTAGATTAACTAAAAGACTTCTGTCGTAGTAGGCGCAGCTCGTGCCAGGGAAAAGAGGCGGGCCCTCCACCATTGCGTCGCTTGTCTGCTCCTCTCCTCTTCCAAATGCACATTCTCCCAGCCTGCCCTGCGGCCAATCCCGAAGCTGCTCTAACGCATGAGAGCAGCTTCCGGATTGGCCAGAGCGCCTTCGATTTGCACACCAGGACAGACTGGGATTCTGTGCCTGCTCTCTCAACCCAACTGCGTTGCTGGGTTGGAGAGAACTTTCACTGAGCATGACAGTTTGGCCGGCCTGAGACGGCCGGCCAAACCATCATGTGGAGTGAGGGGAGTGGACATACTACTACCCTCCGTGCCTATTATCACTGTGGCCTCGCCCCCAAGACTCGGCGCAATGAAAATAAAACAATAATAAAATAGGTTTTAAACCTGTTTTATTATCGTTTTATTTTTCATGTTTTGAAGGGTGCTGGCAGGTGGGGCGATGTTCCTCTGCCGTAGCGGAGGTGCCGCCCCTGTGAAGTAGCTTCTTAACTTGTGTAAAGAAAGCTCTCTCTATTGGAAGCATTTGTTTGGAGGCTGCCTGCCAGTTCCAGGCCTAAGAGTACTTGAACATACTTGACAATATAGTTAATTGAGCTGAGAGCAGCAAAGGGTCATTTACTTGGTATTGAACAGAGTCAATGCCGTTGCTTGTTAATAGCAACTGTTCATGTGTTGCATAGGTTTGGATGGGATGTATGACGATACAACGCATACTAATACCACGCGTGCCATTACAACGCGGGTATTACTACGCGATGTCAATGACATCGCATGTCATTACATCGCATACTTTTACCACGAGTATGCCATTACCACGCATGCCATTACAACGCAAAGGTATGCGTGGTAAAGCTATACTTGTGGTAAAAGTATGCAAGGAAATTGACAACCCTACCCCTACACAACACACTACTCCCACCCCTACACTACCCCTAACCCTAAAACACTACTACACTACCCACACGACCCCCACCCCTACACTACCCTAAACCAATACTACACTACAACATTAACCACACTACTCCCACCCCTACACTACCCTAAACCCTGAAACACTACAACACTACCCACACTACTCCCACCCCTACACTACCCTAAATCCTAAAACACTACTACACTACCCACACTACTCCCACCCCTACACTACACAACCCTACACTAAACCACTACCCCCACCCTAAGCACAATCAGCCTTACCTCTTTCTTCGTGGGTCCAGCGTCGCCGTCTCTGCTCCCGGTTCCTGCTTCCTGCGTCGTCAGAGGTCCATGTCGTTGTGAGGAAACAGCCTTAGTTTCCTCACAACGACTTGGATAGCCGCCACATTACATCGCATGCGTTGTAAAAGCGCATGCGATGTAATAGCAGTGCGTGGTAAAACCCGCGTTTTAATGGCTGTTCTCCGTTTGGATGGCTTCCTGTTCACAACGCATGGTAAGAGGAAGAGAAACTGTATCTAGAAGTTCAAAATACTGAGTTCGATAGTAATCTCTGACCATTGCAGGATGAAAGCTTTCTGCTGCTTCATCGTCGGTCCGCGTAGGAACTCACCGCTGTTTAGGCCCCTCAATGTTTTAGGACGGTACTTAGAAGACATGTGGTGATGGGAGTCGAGCAGACTGTCAAACTAATTGTCATTGCAAAGCTTTAGTTTTGCACTTTTTGCTACATTCACAGCAGATAACATTACATGTGTTTTTGTAAAGCACACGTTCACCCGTAGGCATTTTGGTGCTGAATAACAGATGTTTATTGTTACCCAATTCAATGGTATTCATTTTATCGACCTCAGATGGATGAAAAGCTGAGTGGACCCACTGGGATTTGAACCTGTGACCATGAAGTCGAACACAGGCCCATGCAGTGGACGCATTCGTCCACTGAGTCACCAGACCCAGCAGAGAGTAGGCCGGCTATAGTTTGCTGGTGTTCTTGCCTGGAAATACTGAAACCTTCCAGCTGTGGTGGCTGGTGAGATTTTAAAGTGGTGAGGTGTAACACTGGCCACGATTTACCAGTAATGAGCGAGCAAACCCAAATCTTCCAGAGTTGCGATGACTGAGGGATTCTCTCCCAATAAATCTTTTAAAACAAGCGGACATTATGCATCTAGGCTACATTTAATAAAGAAATTGTTTCAGCATCTATAGGTATGAAAGCAAATTCAATTGGGGTACCAACAAGGCCCTGACATACTTTATGAAATATTTTCAACAACTGATCATCTGCCAAGAGTAACCACATTGCAATAAAACAGAACAGGCGCCAAAGTCCTGTCTGCCACTCTTGCCATTTAAACCATATATCTATATGCTGGAGAGAACGTGTGGTGTAGCATGGTTTTTCGATCGAAGCCTACCACCCAGTGGAGCTGTCTGGTTTATTCAGGACATTCTGGGGACAGTCTGAAAGCTTGCCTGGGCCAATTATGCTTATTAACGGTCCAGTAAAAGGTTGGGGAGGGTAACTTTTAATCATTTGCAGATCTGAATTAGTCTTAAAAATGTCTTGTCCCCGTGTCAGTATGGTTTTCGACCAGGGCTTGGTACGGTGGACCAGGGCCTGAACCTGCATTTGACTGTGGGGGAAGTACACGATCGCCAGGTGCTACCCACTTTACCCGGCCTTTATGGACTTGCCTTCGACAGGGTTAACAGGACAACATTTTGGCCGATTTTAATGGCCCCCTGGTGAATTCCTTGTTTATCCTGCATGAGAATTTCGGGGCCAGGGCGTGTAGGGGAGACTACTGGGGTTTCTTCTCTATCCAGCGAGGCGCACCAGGGGTGTATTTTAGCCCCTCTATTCTTTATCATTTATACTAATTAATTAAGCAGCCATTTGTCTGTAGCCACCAGAGACTTGCCAAAAATAGCGAATGTTTTTGTCCCAGCATTGTTATATGTTGGCTACGCTGTTTTAATGGCATGCACCCCAGGCACCCTGCAGTTTTTGGTTGAATCCTTTGTAGCTTTCACAGGGACTTTAGACATGTCACCCAATGTTGGGAAGTCCCATATCATGGCATGCTGCCCTGGGAAAAGGAACATAGATTCTCTATGGATTGCAGACCAGTCTTGGAGCTTGGTGCAGAACTTTAGCTACCTTTGGTTACTTTTAGTACATCAGGCTCCTGGCAGCCACAGGTAAACGCCACCCATTTGAAACTGAGCAGGGCGGCAGGTTCTTTATTTAACCTTCTGTGGAAAGCAGGCCATGGTCATATCCTCCGTTCAAGATCTATAAATTGCAGTGTGTCCCCACAGCTACGCATGGAGCAAGGGTGTGGGGGTTTCATTATGCCTACCCTATTCAGGTTGAGGAAAACTGGATTTGCAGACAGATACTCAATCTCCCACCTAGAAGCGCCAAATGTATTCTACATTCGGAGCTTAATTTGCAAAATGCTTCGGACTCTATTAAGTTGGCATCACTTTTGTTGTGGGTTAGGATATGGACCAGTGATAGCACACGTTTGAAAAGGGAAGTTGTTTTGGACTGCCTTATCCTTGACAAGTGTCTGTCAGTTCCTTGGCTGAGGTCTACTAATTAAGCTTTCAACGATATTGGTCTCCCAGAAATGTTCACTGCCCCGTCCAATTAAAGAAGTCCAATAAGGGGCTGGTGAATTCTTGCCATGCAGAATTTTGTTTCTCATATAGATTGGAGGGGTTTTAGTAAGCACCATCAGCTTGTTTTTGATATGTTTTAGCCTCAGGAGAGATGACCTATTATCTGCAGCTGGGGCTCTCATGGGAAAGTTAGCTATTCTTTAGATTCAGGGCAGGCACAGTATGACATTATTGTGTTTCCCTGATGAACCTACGAGTTGGAAGAATCATCTACCATTCTGCCCTTGTGATGGGGCTGCAGAACCATCATTATGCGTTTTTTTGTAAACGTTATCAATCTCTTTTCTTAATCTGTCTTAAACACATCCTGAAACCACTGGTGTTTCAGAAATGTAATGATGCCATGTTGTTGTATTTACAGTTGTTAGGCAGCCCAAACGTCTGTTATAGTGTATGCTGATTTTAAACAAGCATTTGCAATGCAATAGGTCTCGCATTTATACGAGTTTAAGCTATTGGCATTGTAAATGACAATGCCTTTTATTTATGTTTTAAAAAACAAAAATAGGAATTGCCATTTACAATGCCAATAGCTTAAACTCTCGTAAATGCGAGACCTATTGCATTGCAAATGCTTGTTTCCTTTATGCTCCTGGTGGAGGCCTATGCCAGTGGGTATCTGGTAGTTTGTAATAACTGGACTCATGCACCGTGTTGATAGCATAATGCTTCCCAAACGTGTTTGCGAGCTTTTGGTTCACTGTGTAGTCAGGATATTCGGTTATTTGGTGCTTGTCTGTTAATGACTTTTGATAATTAACATGGGTGGAGTCTACACTAGATTGAAAAAATATCCAAGTTTTTTACATGCATTGGTGTGCTTTATAAAGAATTGATTCAACCAAAAAATACAAAAAAAGAAAAAGCCTAATTTCTCGTCTTTTCCGTTTTGCATTGTCCTGGCATCTGCATAAATAAATATGTATGTGATGATACTTAGGGGCGCAAACCTGCTGAGAAGGTAAGGCCATAAGGGCACCTGCTACTTTATTACTTCTGCCCTGGCCGTCAAGCACCTAGATGTGTAATATGGATGGGGGTTGAGCTGGTCCATAAGGCCGAACACTTATGAATGCACAAACATGGACGGGGAACAGGGAATTTACATTGATCAGAAATACTGTGTAACACCCAATAGGATGTGGTTAATTCCTCAAATACACAGGCACCGAACCAGCTGTGCTGCCTTCTGCATTGCGTCACCAGTAAGTAGACCTCAAGCTTTGAATTTAAACACACTCGGCAGAAGGTGTGCAGTGTTTTTCTGCTCAATAGATTCTATTTTAAAGTGACAGTGTTCCTCCTTACCCCATCCCTCCAGAAAACAATTTTACAACACAATAAACGGGAGCGGTGGTGGTAGTGTTGACGCTATGCTGGCTGATAAAGTATCTATTCAGGACAGAGGCCGTCATACTTCTAAAAACATGATAATTTAATGGATTCTACTGTGTAATGCCTGGCTCTGAAGCGCCAACGGCAAGAAACGCAAGGCATGTTTATGTTTACCTGACTATCAGACAATATGACTATAAGATTTATTTAGGTATGTTCAAACGGCATTATTCGTGTATACTTGTGTGCATCATCTACGGGCGCGTGAACGATGCCGTGGGGGGCCTTGGTGCCCCTGAATGTTCACCAGTGCTGCAAACCCGTCGGAGGAGCATTCCTTCTGCTGCGATAATCCAGGCCGCAGATTACCGCCAACTCATGCACTTAAAACAAGAGTAGCCTTGGAGGGCTGGTTTCTGATGTGAATGCCATTGACGTCAGCGGAGTCATCATTTGTGAGAATGGCACTCCTGCTCTTGAAACCACACCAAGCAATTGCAGTGCTTTTGAAAATGAAAAGCTTGTGTGTGGACGGAGGGGGAGGGGGAGCAGAACACTGGCTCCAGTCGAACTCTGTGTTTTTTCTTTCGTGTTTCCTGTAAAGCCTGCTGCAAGCTTCTGAGTGAAAGGACGCACACTAAGGCATATGCGGAGGGGGCTTTTGTTTTTTCCATTCTTGTCTTAAAAATATCAAGCCTTCCTGGCACAATTTTTTCCCCCCGCATCTGCAAACAAATAGAGAGCATTTCATTCACCAAACAAGTTTTCGCATGACATGTTATCAATAAAGTATGTACAAATAGTACCTTATAATTATTTGCACCAACAAACATTCCATATGTAAACATGCATGTAAATATGCTCATACACATATACAGACACGCACCACTGTCCGCCTTTTCCACTAGATATTACCTGAATAATCCTTGTTGTCCAAATGCAATGTTGTGCACAGCATGATCTATTCGACAGAGCCGACCTTGCAAAGAAAAAATGGTTTACTAGCACAGGAGTGGTGCGTGCGCGCGCACCACAGCGAGACCTGTGGTTTCACTTATCGCGCCTGTGTCTGGGCACGATAATTGAAACCACATGGCAGCGGTGCGGGTAACCGACAGCAATAGGCCATGGGCGGAGCAATGCGCCCGCCTTTGGCCAATTGCGTGCTGTCTTTGTTAAAAAGACGCACGCAAAGGCCAATAGCGTGGGCCAAAAGCAAAAGTACACGCACGAGCATGTGCGATTCCTAGGTCAGTTTTGAAACCATCTAAAAGAGGTCTCTCGCTGCGCGAGAAGTTCTGCTGACTGCAACGCTAGGCGCGAGACCTAAAAATGACTGTTAGACACAGGAGATCTATGGAAGGTTAAGGATTGTTTTTCATGTTTTCTTCTTCTTAATTGTAACACTTGTTGCACATTTATAGGGTTGCTTTTAGGTTGTGCAAATGTATTTCATCTTTTCACATGCTGCATTTTACAGGGATCAAGCCCCTCTGGATACACCATGTTAGTATATTTATTAGTTTTAATGGACGTCATTTCTTTGATGTAAGATATCTGTTTTTGAATTAAATATAGAACTTTTGATTGATTAATTTATTGATTGATTGCATGTAAAACATTGAGATGTGGAGGGGTTACTGATTCAGTACGCCTTTGTGAAAAACTATTTCCCCTATTTTGCAGAATAGTGCATTATAGATACAACCAAATGCCTTCTTATCTCCGCTAATGGCCTCATGTTTAAACCATTTCCTGTAGAACTGTGTGTGTTGCACTTAGGCTGGTGATTTGTGTCTTGTGCACCAAGTAATGTTCATCCGGATCACTATGAGTAAATATCAAAAGTATGTAAACCAGTAACTTTTGGGGAGTGTGAAGAGGAAGATCTGTCAGCAGGAAGAAAGGGTCCTGGTATAAAGAAGAGGTTGAAAAATACCAACACTGTTGTCTAAAAAATATAAAGGTGTCCGTCCTTCCACCTGTTCTACCAATAAACATATGTATTGTGGGACTTGCAAGTGAATTATCTGGCTTTTGACAATGTTTTGCTTGGTAGGGCTCAGATGGTCGAGACAAAGCACCTGTAGTTTATTTTTTTAATGAAAACATTTTTTATTGAAATTTGTCCGACTATTCTGTGAGCAGAAGACATGAACAAAAACAAACATCCACATACATAATTAAACCAAAGAAAGAAACATTGGCAAAGCCAATAGGTCTCACCTATGAGAGAATATTGGCTTTTAGCCATGTTGTATATCAGCGTGGCTGCTGTGCAGCATGGCTGAAAGTTAGAAAATATAAAGTGCTATGTTGTGGCAAGCACTGACCGTGTGTGACAGTGATCAGTTTTCGTATTATGGGATTATTATGGGATTATTCTTTGCCTTCACAAAAAAAGGTTGATTATCTTATCTCCAAGCTGAAGTTCACCATTTTGGCATTCAAGAAGACAACATCAAAAAGGCTATGCACAGCAGGGAACACAGTGCCGTTTGCATCCTTGTAGCATCTTGACACCCATCCGCATGACCTTTGTGCCTTTTTTATGGTGGGCCAGAAGGAGCAAGCAACAAAGAGGGAGGAGGTGGGTGGTGGGTGGGGCAAAGCAACAACGGGGAAGTGGGAGGAGCAAGGGGAGGGGCAGTCCGGACAAGCAACAGCACAGGATGAGTGTGAGGGAAGAGGGGGGTGGGGGCAGGTCAAGCAACTATAGGTGAGAGAAGAGGGGGGATGCAAGTAAAAGGAAACAAATGTACATCTGAAAGCGGCAAGCAGTGTAAGGACACTGGGCAATGGAAACAGAACTTGGACCATGCTCCTGGGTAGGGACAAATACACAAAGAAGACGTAAAGCCAGCACTTGCTGACCAAAGAAAAGCAAGAAAATGAGTGACGATGAAGCCAATCAAAAAGCGGGGGAGGGACGGGCAAACTGTCAAAGATTCAAAGGACCCCCGCCAAACATATTGAAGAGCATAAAACAACCAACAGTGTGTCCAAAGTATTCGTGTCCTGTCTGAAGAGAAAATATATATACTTTTTTAATAACCTACTTTTTTAAAGTGATTTTAAGGTTTACGGGTTGGTAGAGTTAAAGGAGGTGAGGGTGACTTGGGGTTTTGTTAGAGGTAAATGGAGGTGAGGGTGACAAGGGGCTAAGGGGTGGGTAGAGGTGAGGGTGGCTTGTGGGTTCACGGGTGGGTAGAGGTAAGGGGAGGTGAGGATGACTCGAGGGTTTGGGGGGTAGAGGTAAAAGGAGATGAGGGTGACTTGATTGGATATTATAATATGGTACTACCTGTCATTGTACTCTATAGTATGGTATGCTAGTATATGTCCTATTATTTTATAGTATGTTATCGTATGGCCTGGTATTGTATGGTATGGTGAAATATGGTATGATATGGTATGGATTGTCACTGTTTTGTTTGGTATGGTATGGCTTGCTTTTGTATAGTATAATATGGTATGTTATGGTATGGATTTTTGTTGTATAATATGGTATGTTAGGGTCTTACTTTATAGTGTTTTACGGTTTGAATATGGTAGGGCGTGTTATTGAGGCGCACAACCTATAAACTGCTAACATCACGTATACATGTATATTTTCTGAAGTACCAAGACAATCAGTTGGTACAATTTAGAACATGTAACTTACATTGGCTTTGCCAGATTTGGAAAGAAGGCAGCATTTCACGAAATGCAACCAAATCGAAGACTAATCATGAACAAATGCACCCTTAGTGAATACTACTACAACATGTAACTTTATTAAAATGTAATAAATAGTGTTTTGTTATGCGGCTCGGACAAAATTGGCCAGAGAATAGCAGTTTATTGGTAGGTGAAGTGTTAAAAAAAATCTGGAAAGCAACAAGCAAGGGGAGGAGGAGGCTCAAGAAGAAAAAGTAAAAGGGAGAAAAATAGCAAAAATAATTAGCTAGATCACCATAGGACCGTGTAAACAGACCATACAAGAAAAACACACACAAAAAAAGTACCACAATCTGAGCACAAGCAGCGCGGAAGAACACTAGTCAACAACTCAATCAGTACTTGGTCCATGCACCAGGGAAGAAAACAAAAACGCAGAGCCGTAGTGAAGTCGACATGCACAGACACACATTCAACCAACCAATGGTATGCAATGGGTGGACTAAATGTCCCTTTTTCAAGTTTTTTTTTTTTTAAAGAAACAATAGATTGTTACAAGCTACAGCGCATGTATGTTGTTTCAGGTGAGACCTAAAAATACAACCACCTTTGCCACCCCAGGCCTCTCCAAGATGCTCTTCTGTAGTTCAAACTGAAGAGCCATTTATGGAGCAATTAGTGACAACGCCCAATTTTTTCCTAACTAATTACCTAGGATCGTAACCTCTGACTTCCTCATCTAGTAGAAAATTAGTGGGAGGGGTCAGTTTCATCACAATTCCATGGAATTATTTTGCAGTTTTATATAGTTCAAACTCCACCTGACAGTACTAGAGTGCCTACATTAAATGAGCACCAGTTACATTACACACAGTGCCATTTATTTAGGTCTCGCCTGAGCCAGCACATGTGCTGCACTGGCGAGACATTTAGTGAGTGGGTTTTAAAATGCCGACCACAGCTTTTTGTGTGGCCTAGAGCGTGTGGTTACGCGCACAGTCACGAGCAGAGGCGCCATCTGGCTTTCCTCTCTCGTCATGGGCACGCACGCACGCACGCACCACTCGCGTGCTTGTTATATTAGTTTGTTGTAGTGCTCTTTGTACAATCTTGCTTTTCTATGATCCCTTTGTTGTCTTTGTTCCGCCTTTTGCTGTTTGATTTCCTTCCATGGGATTTTCCTTGTTACATGTCGTCTTACTAGTTTGTTTATTTATGGTTTGTCTGATGAACTATTTTTACTTTCAGCGTGTTCATTATTACGGCCGCACCACCCGCTCCGTTGCCTGCTGCCCTCTCTCCTCCCCGTCCCTCACCCCTCCCTCCACGTTACTTTAGCACTGCCTTTGACCGTCGCGTGCACGTGATTTTACTTTCAGCGTGTTCATTATTATGGCCACACCACTGCTCCGTTGCTTGCTGCCCCCTCCCCGTCTCTCATCCGTCCCGCCACAATACTTTAGCACTGCCTCAGACCGTTCTGTGCACGTGATGCATGCCATAAAGGCTTCACGTAAACACTACTTTGTTGCTGGCTGCTGCGCTGCATTTTTTTCATTGTTGCAGCTGCAGCTCCCGCCCCGTTTATTGTTGCCCCCTGTCCCTGGCTGCCACACTTCCTCTTTTATCATTACAGACGCACCTCCCGCTCTGTTGCTTGTTTTCCCTTTCCCTCTGCAACGCTTTCCTGCTCCTGGCACTTAAACAGATTCCATCTCCAGTCTCCTCCATCGCTTGGCATTTTCACATTTTTCTTGAGTCTTGCTGTGCAGGCCCCTCTTTTTTGCGAGGACTGTGTTTTCCCACCCCTCATGCAACATCAGCCCCAGC
This sequence comes from Triturus cristatus, assembly GCF_964204655.1. NCBI lineage: Eukaryota > Metazoa > Chordata > Amphibia > Caudata > Salamandridae > Triturus > Triturus cristatus. The sequence goes on from NC_140580.1 coordinate 963,175,113, forward strand.
TGTGTTTGTTTTTATGGGGACTGTTCATTAATACACTATTGCATACACCGCAATAATGTGGATTACCCTAATAGAACATCATGAAAACGTTCCACAAGTGATTGAAATCCCCTTGGGTTGCGGGTGGCGTTTTCAGACCACCCCTCGACTGTCTAGCAAATAAAATACATAAATTAGAAACCAAAGACAAGCTCCCTTTCTAATCTGCAAAAAGCATATAACAAATAAACCACTACAAAAAAGACACGCAGCCTTTCATCCGTATATCCGCACATAGGTTGTCCTTTAACCCCTTCAGCGCGGCGCGGATTCCCCCGCGGTGCTGAAGGGTTCGAGCGCGGGCGGGGCCATGACGGAACGGTTCCGTCATGAGCACAGCTCAACCGATGCTCATGACGGAACCGTTCCGTCATGAGCATGGAAGGGGTTAAATGAAGGGTTAATAAAATACAACAACCTTTTGTTTGTGCCTCTGCTGTAGCAAAATTTAAGTGTGCTCTTTTTTTCTCTGCTGCACGTTAACATTTTACTTATGAAAAAATAATCTATACAAAAAACACAGCATGAGGCTTAATAGCAATACCAAACCTATTTACTACTTGAAAACAAGGTTCCTCCCGCGGTGGGAAGCTTCCCATCCTGTGATTAAGGGCTTTTCACTGAATCTTTACATTCCGAAAACAGACACAGATGCAAGTCACAAGAGCGATAGCGATCTTTAGAGCTATGCCTGTGTTCATTTTGAAAGCGCATTGTTTACACATTACACAAGCATTGGTACCTTTATAAGTGTTTAGTTATCCAGCACAATATCCTTGGTGCAACAACATCAAGTGTTGCATGGCTAGACAGCAAGGAGGGACTATGCCGGAGAACCATGCCTCCGGATAGTCGAAGGTGACTGCCGCCCTACCCCCAACATGTCAAATGTTACCTGGAGTGTTGCTGCTTCGGCTCGGTGTTGCGAGTGATTCGCGAGCGACTCCTGCTCCCCTACGGCTGCTGCTGGTGTCTCGCGGGCGATGCGAGCTCCGGCGCTTCTGTGTATATCGGTGGTATCCTGTTTTAAGCCTCGTACAGTAAGGTGAGGAGGAGGCGGGTATCACCAGCGGATTTCTGGGCAGCGGAGCAGCTAGAGGATATGGCCGTGATAGAGGTTTGACCTGACCGGAATGAGAGGAAAATAAAAGACGATGTGCTAATTTTGGGGGGAAAAAAAAGCCCGAACTGGGAGAGCTTGACAAAATGGGAGAAAGGCATAAAAATAAATCATTGAAGAGCCCCCCCACAGTAAAAAGAGCCGTTTGGGTGAATTAAGTTACAGCGGGGCGAAAATAAATAATTATTAAAAAACGAATAAGTCGTAAGTCACAATACATTATACTCTCTTCAGGAGGCGTGGTGCAACTGTGCCTGTGCCTGTGATCCGAGTGTTGCAGTGAGTCAGGTCATTCTGAGACCTAATTACCTCATCTATACCTCCTCTATACTTTGGGAGAGTATTATGATAAGATTATGGTGAAGGAGGGCTTGGCTGTGAAGCGAAATTGTAATTGAGTGGACTTTTGGGCTTCTGGTGGTCGGCGTGACTAGGGTGTGATTCTAATCTGAGGAGATCCATCTGGTGTTGGAGTTAATTTGGGTAAAAAAATATATATATATATGAAGGGGTGAAGGAGCCTCACCAAGAGACATTGGGCGTAAAAAATAAAATACAAAATCAAGAAAATTGTAAAAAGTCAAGAAAAACTAAGGAAAAGTTATCAAAAATGGGTAAACCTACAAAACATGCCGGCGCCAAATCCGATTCAGCAGCTTGTCTAAAGACTAAAACACGCTTAGCGCAGGCAAAAGAAGCTGCACGTTTGGCCAACAAGGAAAATACTACTAATCCCTCTGGCCTTGACAGTACTCTCGAGACCTCAGAAGAAGAGCTGCCCTTCACCACCCCTCCAGAGTGTGAGGAACAAGGGGCAGAACAAGATAATGTTGCATTGGATGGCCTAAAGGAAAAATTAAATGGGACTAAACAATTTCCATTGTTCTTTAAAAAAGCTATCCTTCAACCTCCCTCGCTAACTCCGCTAACCTCAAAAACATCAAAAGATCACTCAGAAGAACTTGTGTCGCCTTCAGTATCAATAAATTCAACATCTTTAGATCCAGAGAGACGCCAATGTATTCACGAGTCTGATTATCCGATAGTCCTTGAGTCAGTTAAGTGTCTTGAACGGGGTCAAGCTCGAGACCAAAGTCCAGAACTAGGGGCTCCATCAGCACCTTCAAGTCTTACAGCGTCGTTGCCGCAGAATTCAATTCTACCTGAAGGCTCACTGATCCAGGAGGCTACCATGTCAGAAAAAACGTCCAGCGATATCGCTGATTCTCAGGATAATTTTATTCAAAGCACAGAAACACTGGGTGCATGCCAATTGGACATTAGAGATATGCTCAATCTCATACTGGATGAGGTTCGTGAGATAAAAAGGACCCAGAGACTGGAAATTGCTGCGTTGCGTTTACGACTAGGGAAGATTGAAGAGGCAATGACAGGTTTTCCTGCCAAACTCCAGGAGGCAGAACCTAGAATTTCAGCTTTGGAAGATCAAATGAATACATTTATGGGGGAAGTAAAAGAGGTTACAAAAAAAAGAACTCTTTGGAGAATAAGCTGGAAGAGTTAGAAAACCACTCTAGGAGGTCAAACCTCAGGATCGTAGGAGTTCCGGAAGGTATTGAAGGCTCACAAACCTTACAATGGGTCAACTCCTTTATTAAACAGACAGTTCTCCCAGAGTTCGAAGGAGATTTGACAGTCACTAGGGCACATCGTGTTCCAGCTCATCCCTTCCCCAACTCCACGATGCCGCGAACAATCCTGTTGAACCTTGCGGACTTCAGAATTAAGGAAAGGATATTGTCAAAAACTATTCAGCAGAGACAGTTTCTTCTAAATGAAACCACTAAATGTCGAATATTTTCAGATAAGACTGCCGCTGCCGCTCATAGAAGAAAATAATTTGTTAAGCTTCTACACTTGTTTAAAGCCTATGGCGCCCAAGCCTCTATTGTCCAACAGTCGAAATTGAGGGTTTTAGTAAAAGGCAAGTTTTTTATGTTTTCAGATTTAGAAGAAGCTCCGGCACTATTAAAAGAGATTTCGAGCGGATCAGGAAATTAAAAGAATAGTATAGAGTTTGTAAATGCTAAGACTCGTATATTTTACAAGAAATAGTCCCGCCAAGCGTCCTCGATGTATAGGGGTTAAACGTTATTTCCCCTTAATTGGGGAGGAAAATATGATGAAAGAGAAAAAAAAGGGTAGTTCTGTATTTTGGATTGTGTTGGGGGCATGGGGGGACAGAGGGATCACCGGGGGTGTAATTCCAAGACACCCAGAAGACAGGGAATAGGGGGTGAAATGTGGTTAGTGTGGTTAAAGGGGATGTTCACACATTTCGAGGGGGGGGGGTTCGTGGGGGGAAGGGGGGAGTTTATCACAGAGAAAAGAGCAGAGCAAAAAGGTGCAAATAATAAATTATTACGAAAAACCTAATAGAAACCAGTAAATATAAGATCTTATCGGTCAATGCCAACGGAATTTTAAATAAGCAAATGTATGGGGCTCTCATAAAATGGTTGGCATCCTTGGATCCTCAAGTTTTGTTCTTACAGGAGACACATCTGAAAACTAATTTCCCCAAATTATTTTTACCTGGGATTTTTTCTAATGCTTTTTTTGCATCCGCTGGTATTGCCCAGAGAGGGGTTGCTATTTATTTTTCTAGAAAAATGCCATGGGAACCGTTTCAAATTTATAGGGACCCATACGGGAGATGGATTTGGGTGTTAATGAAAGTAAACGGAAGGATTTTGAATTGAATTTTATATCTTACTATGGTCCGGTATTGGATGATCCCTCCAGTCTGGTTAAAATTAATGATCTTATGAGAGGAGCCCCCGGACAGTTTATCATAGGAGGTGATTTTAATTATATTCAGGATTTAACGAAGGACACTTCAAACAAAAATAAAAAACAATTAAAACCTAATACAAAACAAATGGTGGAGGCCATCAAGTTAGAGTATCAACTAATAGATCCCTGGCGAGATAGAAATCCTGATAAAACTTTTTTTACCTGCTATTCACATCGTTTCAGAACTGCATCTCGAATTGACTATTTTTTTATATCCAGATCCCTTCAGATTATTGATATAGATATTGGGTGTAATCCCTTCTCTGATCATGCTTTTATAGGGCTTAAACTTAGGTTTGAAGGGGAGAGTAGAGAACGGCCCCGGTGGCAGCTGGACCGTCTCCTCCTCCAAGATCAGGATTGGGTGAAACGTTTTGAGGCATGGATCTTGGAATTTTTCGAGATCAATGAAAACACGGCAGACCCATTTTCGGTGTGGGGTGGGTTTAAGGCGGCAGCTCGTGGGCAAATAATCGCCTACATGACTGCTCGATCAAATGCTTGGAGGCTCAAAATAGTTGAGCTGCAAACTGCAGCCGAAATAGAATACGCTCTCCAACTCCAGCAACGTCCTAACCAACTTGAACTGACAAGATCAGCTCTGAGGGACTTTTTACTTTAGAAGAGATTTCCAGTTCCAAAATGTACCAACAAAAGGTTTATGAAGATAGCCAGTTAGTAGGCAAACTTCTGGCTAACTCCACCAGGAAAAAACAAGAAGCAGCTATAATAACTAAGGTGCTTGACCCTCAGACTGGTCTCGAAGTGGTTAATGGTGATTTGATCCCACAGGTTTATCTGGAACACTTATATCAACTTTGATAGGGGAAGAACTGATCCAGGACTATTTTTCTAACGTGAACTGTCCTAAACTCTCAGAAAACCGGATCAGTCAATTAAGATCTGAGGTAGATTCTGCTGAGATATCGACAGCTATTACAGCATCTGCTGGAGCCAAAGCATGCGGACAGGATGGTTTTCCTATAGAATTCTATAAAACTTTTTCTAAGGTGTTAATTCCACCTTTGAAAAAACTATTTAATTTTATCAAAAATGGAGGTTTGGTTTCCTCATCTTTTAAAGATGCGATAATAGTGTCCTTCGTGAAAAAAGATAAAAATCCATACAGGCCCATTAGTCTCCTGAATTCAGATTATAGGATCCTAATGAAAGTATGGGCCAAACATTTTTCACTTGCCGCCCAAGAAACTATTCATACAGATCAAACTGGTTTTATAGCGGGTAGATTAATGGCAGCTAATACTGAGTTTTTAATTCATGCTTTGGATTATTTTAACTGTAACGCTACCCCGGCGTGTATAGTAATGGTGGATGCGGAGAAAGCATTTAACCTAGTAAATTGGAGAACTTTGTTTTTTGCCCTCGGTCAATTTGGCTTTACCCTCGAGGTTATAAGTATGCTACGTAATATCTACCAAGGGGCTTCGACTCAGGTATTTATAAATTCAAAACAAGCTGGAAATATAAAAATAAACTGGGGGACAAGACAGGGCTGTCCGCTTTCACCATTACTTTTTACTTTTTTTATTGAGCCTTTGGCAATTAAAATCAGGAATAATGCTGCTATTTGACCCCCCATCTCGGCTATGTCAAAGTTGAAACTGTTCGCAGACGACATAATTCTATATTTGATGCCTGACAAAGCTAATATGGAGACCGTATTGAGGGAATTTAGAGACTTTGAATTAATTGGGGGCTACAAAATAAACTTTAATAAAACCGAGGTCCTAGCCCTCAATGCAGATCTTTATCTTCTGCCACAATGTTTGAGGGCTCAAGCTATTAAACAAGACCCAATTAGATACCTTGGGATTTATGTTTCTAGCCATTATCAACAGCTATTTAAACTTAACTATATATGAATGAAAGATAAAATCAAAAAACTTTTGGATCAATGGCTTTTACTTCCTGTATCATTAATTGGCAGAGTTTCTTTAATTAAAATGTCTATACTTCCATTGCTTACAATTCTTTTCAGTAATGTCCCTATAAAAGTAAATATGTCCTTTTTTAAAGAAATGGAAGCATCGATAAGAGAATTTGTTTGGGGAAAGAAAACAGCTAGGGTAAAGTTGACTGTAGTGCAATTACCAATCATACAAGGGGGGTTAGCTATGCCTCATCTAAAAACATATTATGAGGCTGCTTTTTTGGATATAGTGGCAGGCCTGATAGGATCCAAATGTAATCGAGAGTTTTTTTTATTGACAAAATGCTACAAGAAATACATTGTCAAAGTCGCGTGTTTTTAAAAACCTCCAAACTTCCTAAAAAAACTAGATACAAGACTTTAAAGGAATATTCTGCTAGACTTCAGTCCTTTTTTTAAAAAAACTGGCTCCTCGGGCTTGCAATATTTGAGATTAAGAGAATGCACTAGCCTTGGACTCCAATTTCGGGAAAATCATTTAAAAAAATGGGAAGACTGTGGGCTACAGGAGCTAAGACATTTCGGCATCCAGAATAGGATGATTACTTGGGAAGAGGTAATGACTAGGGTAGAAAACCCCAGGAAACCGGCCTTTTTTGAATATTTGCAAATTGTTTATTTAAAAAAAAAAATTAATGGCATTTTTGATACTCCCAATGATCTTCTGGTGGCACTCTATGGGGCTAAAGTAAAAGGGGTAGGGAACTGGTACAGATTGTTACATCACCAGGGACAAGCACCTCTGATAGAGGCCCATTTGGCCAAAATAGGTCGTGAGACACAATGTACCTTATCACGTAAGGATTGGAAGCTATATCCTATTTAGGAAGCAAATCCTTGCGTACGGCCAATTTTAAAAGGATGGCCTTTTTATCACGCTGGCTCTCCTATTTGACTCCGGAAGCTTTGCAAAAAAGGTATCCAGAAGTTGAAAACAAATGCTTCTGCTGTCTGACCAATGGAGCAGTTGGGTGGCACCACATTTTCTATACTTGCCCATGGCTAGAGCCCTTCTGGATAGCTAAATTTGCCGACATAGAATTAGCAATAGGGAAGAGAGTTCAACCCAGGGTTGAGGCAGTTTTGTTTGGATTATACAAGGGTAGAATATTGTTATCGAAGGCGGAAGAAGTTTTCTTATTTATCTCTTGTACTGTAGCCCGTTCCCTAATCCTGCAGAATTGGAAATCTAGTGATGTTTCTTCACATTTAAAGTGGTTTAATAAAATGAAAAGGATTCGGAACTTTGAAGAAGCTTATGCTAGACGGGTGGGAGCTATAACATTTTTTAGTAAGAACTGGAAGTTTTTGGATAATCGTGAAAAACGGAAGGAGGGAAATTAACACTAGATATGGATGACATGATTTATGTGACTTCCGTGGTTAGATAGACATGCATTTACTGTTGTTTTATTGTAGAAGCACTAGCACTTTTCTCTGTTGTTGCACTTTAGATGCATTAGCACGTTTATTATTGTATCTTATTCTAGGGTTTTTGTACTTTGTCATTTTGATGGAATTATTGCCGATGTTATAAGCTGCTATAGTTACATTTGCTTAAAAAGATTATTTTGTCATGAAATGAATAAAATAATGGATTAATGGTTTTAAATAATAATTTGTATGTATATTATGTACTCAATGCTCTGCTCAATAAAAAAAAAATGTAAATTGTTGCATGGCTAAACACTTATAAGGTCCCAAAGGTGAGACCTATTGGCTATGCCAATGCTTGTTTAATAAAGACACAGGGAGATTAAGTGATCTGCCCAGAATCACAAGATGTTGAGCCGACGCCGGGACCCAAAACCTATTCACCAGTTTCAAAGTTGACAGCTTTTGCCATAATGCCACATCCTCCAACCTGGGTAATAGACCCAAGCCGACCGTATACTACACAGGTCTTCAAACTGTGGGGCACGCCCCCCTGGGGGGGCGTGGATGGGTTCCCAGGGGGGCGCAAAGGCCTCTGCAAGGACATGTAAATGAAGACGCCTGGAAGTGCAGCGATGTTTATTTGCTGCATTTCCAGGCTGTCTTCATTTTCTCCAAAGCCCTCAGAGTGCCGTGGGGCCAGAGGTCAGTGGGTGTGCTGCTGGGGGCTCGGCTGGGAAGAGTCTGGAGTCTTATTAAGACTCCAGCATGCCTGAGTTTTTCACAGGTCTTTAAAGACCATATGCATACTTTTGGAAACTGGTTATGGAGACTTAGTTTTATTCTTTTTCCAGTGCCCCCTGGGCCCTGACTCTGCCTCTTCCTTACATTTGTATTGTAAATTTACTGCTGTAGTGTGAAATGCATTTCATGAAAAGGAATATAAAAAAGGGTTGCCAATAGAAAAAATGCCAGCCATGTATGTTTAAAGAGCCTGCAAAGACCTTCCTTTGACACTAAATAGGGTCTTAAATAAAAAAGTATGTATTCATTTGTAATTTGACTTTGTCTGTTCCTTTTATTTTCAGTCATGAAACATTCAGGCAGCCCTAGAACACATTTACAAGTGCTTTACATTTGCTTCTCGGAGTACGCACAGATAAGTTCTGAAAATAGGGCTTTAGATGACTGTTTATTTTTGTACGGTCTGCAACATCAAAATAATGAGCTGGCAACCCTAATCATAAGACTGGAAGTTTGTTGCAGGATCAGCACATATTTATTTCCTTCACCCTCGATTCCCTGATTAATTCCATAACAGCAATAGTTTAATTTATATCTGAAACCCTATGCCCCGTCAATAACATGCTTTCATGTCTGGGAATTCACCCTACATTCAGACAACTCGCTCCTCATTCCCACCCTTCACTTTCACACTTACCCTGCACTCACAACGCATAGTTATGGTTTTCCCGCATTTGCCACATAATCTATCGTCTGCTGCATAATTTGCAGATGAAAAAATGCAGCAACACATGTTACCTCACAGTGGAAAGCCCTTTCTAAAGGTTGACTGGTCACCTTTCTAATGCTTATTGCTGTATGTGGGTGTTAATGTGGTACTTATGAGGGGCAATATAGGCCAGGACAATGTTAACAAGTGTAAAAATAGCAAGATAGTGCAGTAATGTTATCACAAAATATGCAGCATAATTCGCCTTTGCTAGCTGCAGAATTTAGTCAACCATGCTGCATAATTTGGCCTTCTCCTGCCGCATGATTACAATGGCCCTGTTTCTAGTGCTATGAGGTCCCAGCCTGTGGCAGAAAGCACTGTGAATATATAAGTCATTATTTTAAAACAGTATTTACATACTCTAAGCTAGGCCGCTGCAAAAGGATACAGTGATTGAGATAAAACAAGTTCTTACAAACATACTTTTTAGTAATAAGTAATCAAACTGTATCTAATGCAGACATTTTTGTAAGTGTCTCCACTATTCCAGGTCCCAGCTGAAAACTCCTTAACATTAAATCTTAAAAAGAATAGATCTTTGCCACCATAAAGCTTTAAGCCGATCCACTGGAATTATTCAGCAGAAGAGGACAACATTATGCGGCAGGTTTGACTAAATTATGCAGCAAGAAAAGGTAAATTATGCGGCACAATGCGCCACATTTTGTGGTTAGCATTACTTCATTATTTTGTCATTTTAACTCACGGTAACGCTGTCAGGGGAAATATTTCACCTCATTAGCACCAGTTTAACACCCAAATACAGCAGTAAGCAACCACAAGATTACCAGTCAATCTTTGCAAAGGGCCTTCCACTGCTCCGGAACACTTTGTCACGCTTTAAGTAACTTTTGTTCTGTTTGAGCTAGAATCAAGTTTTTTTGTTGAAATCTGCAGATTATGTAGCAAATGCAATACACTGATAATTATGTGGAAAACGCTGCTGCAGAAACTCATAATTCCATGGTTTCTTTTTTAACTTTCTGCCCTACCACCCGCACTTCAATTTCAGGCAGAGGCATCTCAAAGTCAGTATTAACCATTCAGGGGCAGTTTTTTTGTGAAAGCTGAGTCCATGGGGTAGAAGGTAGAAGGCCAGCAGGGTTGCAATCAGATGCAGAGCCCTAATCTTCTCGATCCCTGGGGCCTCACAGTAATGGTCTAGGAGACCGAGGAAAGGAGCGCAATTCATAGATATTGTCAAAGAGAAGGCCCAGAATAGGGAGCACTGTATGCAGACTCATTTTTATGTTTACAAATGGCCAGAGACCGCTTCTTCAGAGAGATACCCCAAAGAAGGGGACAATATAGGTGTTTTTTTGATTTTTTAAAAAGGACAGTCTTTAGTGAAGCTGGGACTGATGCCAATTGTGTAAGTGGCCACTGCTGGTTATCATAAAGGAACAGATGCAGCAGGACTGGGGACAGGGATTTGGGGGGCCCACTGCATCACAATTATGAATGTCTACCTTTAAAAAAAGGGGCATCAGAGCTTATTGTCCTTTCAAGCATTAGGACGGAGGTGATGATCCATCCTGGAGGGGAAGAGGTAAAAAAGGCAAAGGAGATAGCCTGCTACTCAGGACTGCAGTTATTATTAGTGCAGCAGGTATAGTTGCATTGGGGTCAAAGAGTGTGAGGGGCTCACAGCACCCCAATTATGTGGAGCAGTTTGTTTGGGATATCAGTTTTTGTTTGATGCTTTTGCTGTTTTATAAGTCTCATATTTGGTGCAATTCACATGCTATAGAAAAAATATTCCTGAAATCATCTCATAAGCCCTGCTCCCTGCACGCAGCCATGTCCCTCCCGCTCCCCCAATCCTTGTCATAATGTTTTGGAGGGGGGGGCCCGACCTCAAAACATTTTGCTTAGGGGGGGCTCAGAGTAAAAAAGTTTGAAGACCTCTGCTATACTACATCTTAGCTTAAAAACAGAAAAGGCCTGGCTGGCAAGGAAAGGAAACGGCAAGCGTCGTTGATACCAACATTAAAGAACACCATTCAAACTCGAGCCGCATCATGGCCCAGCGCTGAGGAAAATATTACGAAAGTTCAGTTTCTACACATTTGTAACCTTTCAATGCTTCAGTAGCTGTGGCAGTTTTATTTATTTTCTGTCTCCATGGTTCTGTGTGTAAATCGTAGAGGCTGAGAAAGGGGCCAGGTGGGCCACGTTTAGAACTCTAGAAAACAAAGATTTTTATGCACTCGCCGCAGAGCCCGCAGAAGTTCAACTTTTCATCACAGGGAAGAGTCCCTGCACGAGCTGCATCCTTGAAAGCCTGCCTCACTAACAGAGCATAGGAAGAGTGGGCCACATCCGCGACAGACTGCGTTTTTCACAAAACAGGTGCAGCATCAGTACAAGATCACAAACCGATCAAGTGCCTCACGCCCAGCATTAGAGCAAGCTTCGATTAAAAAGTGAACAAGCACAGCAAGTGTTGCATTAGAGCAAGCTTCCGTTAAATACAGAACAAGCACAGCAAGTGTTGCATTAGAACAAGCTTCCATTAAATGCAGAACACGCACAGCAAGTGTTGCATTAGAGCAAGCTTCCATTAAATCAGAAAAAGCACAGAAAGTGTTGCATTAGAGCAAGCTTCAATTAAATCAGAAAAAGCACAGCAAGTGTTGCATTAGAGCAAGCTTCCGTTAAATACAGAACAAGCACAGCCAGTGTTGCATTAGAGCAAGCTTCCATTAAATGCAGAACAAGCACATAAAGTGTTGCATTAGAGCAAGCTTCCGTTAAATACAGAACAAGCACAGCAAGTGTTGCATTAGAGCAAGCTCCCATTAAATACAGAACAAGCACAGCAAGTGTTGGATTAGAGCAAATTTATCTTAAATAAAGCACAAACACAGCAGGTAGTGCATTAGAGCAAGCTCCCTTAAATACACGAAAGCACATAAAGTGTTGGATTAGTGCAAGCTTCCATTAAATACAGAACAGGCACAGAAAGTGTTGGATTAGAGCAAGCTTCCTTTAAATACAAAACAAGAGCAGCATTTGAGCCCGTTTGTGTGCTAAATTGATTTCAGGTCATGTAGTGGGTGGCTGTTACTAATCGCTCTTATGTTCTGGGGTGAAGTTCACACTAGGCAAAAACACTTCTATAATTAGGCGCAAAACGTTAACAGCAGGCGTAGATAGAGAAACCCTTTGAGTGGCTGAGTTGCGCAGTGTGAGAGGGTAAAATCTAGGATCAGTCTCGGCCTCCCTGTTTCGCCAAATGGTGTGATCCTAGACAAATACTGTATTTCATGAAGCCACCTTACATTGGCAGTGGAAGCCTGAAGGGGTATTCAGAGCAACCTCTGTGCCTTAAGGGCTCGCCTCAAGACTGTAGGGCTCAGGAGGGGCGGGATGCAGACAGCAATCACCAAAACAGGTTACTCGACCTCTCGGCCTCTCGCCCTTTGACCTCACAAGTGCGGACACTTTGTGGCAGCGAGGTGTTTAAGAATTTCTGGAGGACTGCAGCACAAACAAGACGGCATACAGCGGGGTGGCTTCCATAACATCACCTTCATTCCCTTACCATTAGATTGGTCACAGGTAACTAGAGACAGGTCAGTTGGTCACGTTTTCTTCTGTCCAATTCTCTTCTGCTGCTTTATGTGGGAGTTATGCAAAGCGCAGCGTAAATTCTCATGGTTGCCTTTGCATGGTCTATGAATCAATTCAAGGTGGACCTCATCAGGCTTTGTCAAGTCACTCCTTTGCTCCAGCAGTGCCACTGAAGGTTTTCACTGTCTTATGCAGATATGGGTCATGTAGCTTGTTGACAGTGAGTGCTGCATTAGGTGTGAAGAGTTCAGAGTTGACCGACAGGGCTTTGACACTCATGAAAGACCATAGGTTTGACGGCGAGAAGATTCCACTCCTTGTCCGCTAGTTGTCGAAGGCCTCCTTGAAAAAGTCTTTAGGGCTTTCTTGAGCCGATGGTGGTTCTCTTGGGACCTCCAGGACAAGTTCAGGTTCTTGTGTACTGTGACACCCACACGCGGACTGTTCTTTTATCAGGCTCAATTCTTGTGAAGGTGTTTGGTCCAACCAGCCATGGTTGGCAGGAGTACAGATCCTGTGTAGAGCTATACTTGGATGACAATTTTCAGATATTTCAGCTTTTTCCACAAAAGGACGTGTCGAGTTTTAAAAGGCCCTGAGCTTCATTATTATAACAATCCGGGGCTTCCAGAGCAAGGTTAAGGTACTTAAGTTCCATGAGATTTTAATTTGTTTTCTTTCTTTGTAGCATTTAAAGTTTCTTGATTGTGGATCTGGTGAGCATTTTCCACACAAAACTGCAGTCTCCCCAAATACTTCTACTGCCAGAGACCTAACCTATCGCATCTTTTATGTTCACAAGTACTCCAGTCTACTACAGCCATAGAGTGCAGCTCTTTCCGGACACACAGCTCTCGCAGTGCAGCTCATCCCACTCCCGTACAATCACTCAGAAGTGCCTCTCTTACGGTGTACACCAGTCCTGTCTGACCCCTCAGGTTCACCAGCTCTTGCGGTTTACGCGTGTCCTGTCTGACCCCTCAGGTTCACCAGCCAGCTCTTGCGGTGTACACGAGTCCTGTCTGACCTCGGGCTCACACAGCTCTTGCGATGTACGCATGTCCTGTCTGACCCCTCAGGTTCACCAGCTCTTGCGGTGTACACGTGTCCTGTCTGAAACCTCAGGTTCACCAGCTATTGCAGTGTACACGAGTCCTGTCTGACCTCAGGCTCACACAGCTCTCGCAGTGCAGCTCAGTCCACTCCTGTGCTATCAGTCAGAAGTGCAACTCTTGCTGTGTACATGTGTCCTGTCTGACCACTCAGGATCACCAGCTCTTGCGGTGTACACGAGTCCTGTCTGACCTCGGGCTCACACAGCTCTTGCGGTGTACACGTGTCCTGTCTGACCTCTCAGGCTCGCACCGCTCTTTCAGTGTACGTAGGCCCCTGTTACATCCTGCTTTTCCTTCTTCTCTGTCCTTCTTCTGTGTTTGTTCTAAGCCCCTCAGCCTCTATCTGTGATGTCACCCAAGAGTTCCTTTTGTGTATGTTTGATTCTACTGCCAGTTAGATCTGAGGCTGAGCAGCAGGGCAGCTGCTCCCGGTGGGGCTTAACTGGGTTTTAACTGGACTATAACTGGATCTTAACCTGTGCCTGTATCCTGTACATTGATTCCTGATTAATGAGAATAAACCTATATTTGGATACAGCAACCCAAGGACTCATCATTTATTTTTATGAAATGTTACAGCCCCGTCTCGCTTTAGGCTCACACCGCTCTTACAGTGTACGTAGGCCCCGTCTCGCCTCAGGCTAACACCGCTCTTTGTGTACGTAGGCCCCGTCTCGCTTCAGGCTCACACCGCTCTTACAGTGTACGTAGTCCCCGTCTCGCCTCAGGCTCACACCGCTCTTACAGTGTATGTAGTCCCCGTCTCGCCTCAGGCTCACACCGCTCTTACAGTGTACGTAGCCCCGACTCGCCTCAGGCCCACACCGCTCTTGGTGTACGTAGGCCCCATCTCACCTTAGGCTCACACCGCTCTTTCAGTGTACGTAGGCCCCGTCTCGCTTCAGGCTCACACCGCTCTTACAGTGTACGTAGGCCCCGTCTCACCTCAGGCTCACACCGTTCTTACAGTGTACGTAGGCCCCGTCTCACCTCAGGCTCACACCACTCTTACAGTGTACATAGGCCCCATCTCGCCTCAGGCTCACACCACTCTTACAGTGTACATAGGGCCCATCTCGCCTCAGGCTCACACCGCTCTTACAATGTACGTAGGCCCGTCTCGCCTCAGGCTCACACTGCACTTACAATGTACATAGGCCCCGTCTCACCTCACGCTCACTGCTCTTACAGTGTATGTAGGCCCCGTCTCGCCTCAGGCTCACACCACTCTTACAGTGTATGCATGTCATATCTGACCTCTCAAGCTCACACAGCTCTCGTGGTGCAACTCCATATATTCCTGTGTTACTGCTCAGCTGCACAGCCTTTGTAGTGTGCACCAGTCCAGTCCGACCTGTGATGCTCTCACAGTGTAAAAGAGTCCTGGCTGGTCTCTCAGACTCACACAGCTCTTGCAGTGTATCTCGGTTCACCCCTGCATTACTGCTCAGTTTTACAGCTCTTAGTGCACACTAGTCATGTCTGACACCTCAGGCTCACACAGCTCTTGCAGTGTACACCAGTCCTGTCTGACCTCTCTAGCGTGCACAGCTCTTGCAGTAATCGTTGCTGCTTTTCTCTAAGGGGAGCAGTTGGGGCAGTAACTGATCTCCTGTTGGACTGTAAAGACCTCTCACTTATCACCAACCAGCAGTGGCCTTCTAAATGGACACCGAAATGTTGACTTTGGAACAACACTCTGAAACCATCATTTTTCTCTGGGCGGGAATCCCACCTAGCTTTTGGTTGGTCGATTTCCGAGTGTTCAAAGTATTTTCGTGTGTTGTGACAGTTCTGGAAGATGCTGAGCAGTCTGGTTTGGAATATCCTTGGCAAACCGGGCCAAAGAAAATCTAGGACAAAGGGCACAGAGATCCTAGACTTATTTTCTTTGTCTGCCACTATGGAACCACTGATTGAGGTGTATGAAGTACCCCAGAGTATGGATTGAGGCTGAATGATGTATGAGATAAGCTGACTATTGCCAAAACTACCTACAGGATAAAGGTGCCCTTTGTGGCTCATGTTATTTGAATTTTAGTGCCTTGCGGGATATGCGCTATAAAGATGCTTCCGGACATACTTCTGCTACATAATGAATGGCGTAATCCCTTGGTAGGCTTTAGGATCATATAACTTTATACATATAGTTTCGAAATACAGCCTGATTTGAACTTAGTTTATTTCATTGCAGCTACTCTAATGCAGGTCGCTAAGGTTTTCTCATGAAACTGTCGTAAGTAACTTTGCCTAGGGGTCGAAACTGCGATTTATCTATCTACTGTTGAGGGTCTTTTTGCTTCAATCCTCTAGCTTGTAAACTTGGGTTTTTCACCTAAAACATTCTTACTGTGATGTTACAATATGCACAATTACAGAAATTGATACATGCTTCTTTTACTTTTAGGTGTCCCCTGTTCTTACTTTGTCCTGATGATGACCTTGTCCTAATAAGTTGTGTTAAGGGGTCGAAACGTCGACATCAACATATGTGGACTGACTTTAATATTTGATTGTGGTTTTCGATACTCACATCATGAGTGCCTTGCATAACATTCAGTCACATATATATATCTTTGTATATAGCACAAGCGTGCATTTTTCACTCTATTCACTCTCACTGCACCGTCACTTGTAAATTTTGTGTCATAATAATATGAACCGTTTTTGTATTACATGAGCGCAATTGGCAAAATAAATGCACGTATTGGATAACCAAATAACTCGCAGAGGAGTTTCTTTACAACACTATTGCCGTGGAAGTCCAAGGCTACCCTTCCCATAAAGGGACCGCCTTGTTGATAATAACAATGAACTACAAAGTATCTGTTCCTTATTTTAGCTACCCTTTTCTTTCACATAAATGAAGGCATATTTTATTTTTTAAGTTCTAGTGCAGGACATTGAATTTATTGTGTTATAAATGAGTTTACTGAATCTGAATTCCAAACCTGCTGCCATCTCTTGCAGTAAACCTTCACTGCCTGACCACTGTACGATTGGAGAGCCAAGTGTAGAAAGGGAGTAAATTGGGTATCCAATATGACCGCATTAGTACCTGAGGCCTTGGAAAATTGGTGGTAAATTACAATACCCACTAACCTCCTATATATTACCATTTGAGTTTTCCAGGGCACAGAGGACAGGCTTAGCTGTGACTCAATCCTGCATTAGAACTGCTATGTAAGGTTGATCTATAAACTGCCAAGAAGAGCCCACGCCACCCCCCTGCTGCAGCAGCTACACTGGCCTCCCATCAAGCAAAGGGTTAAATTCAAGGGGTTGTGCATTGCACACAAGTCAAAGTTTGGAGAGGCACCCAAATACATCAAAGACCGCCTGAGGCCTTATGTGCTCGGACGCTCTCTTCGGTCGTCAGAGTCTTGCCTGCTAGTCTGTCCACGCTTCAACAGAATGACACTAGGGGGCCGGGCATTTTCAGTTACTGTCCCCCAGATCTGGAACATTCTACCAGACGGTATGCATAAGGAAACTAGGTTACTACCGTTTCGGAGGAAACTTAAAACCCTTCTGTTCAGGGAGGTGTTTGGATAAACTGTGTGGCGTACAGCAGCGCGAAAAGGATTCTGGACCTGATTTATGTTACAGCGTTCAGAGACCTCCCGGTGATTGGCGCGCTATAAATAAAATGTAACATAACATATGTTAGACTGAAATTCGTTGTTTGTTTCTCGTTAGCACGGTAGTGTACTTAAACTGCTTAGAATGGAGATGAATACGGGGCTTGGAGGAGGTGTGGAGGCCATCAGCCCAGGAGTATGAGATGAGTACATAACATTACGTTTCAAAAGTAAGTTTATTGAAATAAATCAGTTAATGAACATCACTTCGTACATATAATCAATTAAAGGAGTGGTAAATAAATGAATAGACAAATGAAGGGTAATAGCAATATATAGTTACAGTAGAATAAAAAGGAAAAACATATTGGAAAATAAATAAGTCGAAAGGCGGAAAGAGTATGGTTCATATTAAAGAGCAATGATAAAGAATAAAAAATAAAACAAAAGGAAAGTGTAATGTTATCTCAATATGGTATCATATACATAGTATTAAGATGAAATATTAAACAATTCTAGTACAAAAAAAAAAAAGGAAGTCAAGGAGGCTTAGCAACTTCTTGGAACGAAATCTGGGGAGTGAAGGATTTTTTCGCACTATTATCTAAGAAATGTGTGACAGGAGCCCATAGGTGTAGTCGTTTTGTGGCAAGTGAAATTGGGTAGACAAGAGTCTTATCTAATCTATGATTGTGGCAGATAAAAGATGAGTACATAACCAGGGCACAAGTCCTAGAAAACAGAAGGTTGGGGGACGCTGACGTCACGACAGGAAGTGACGTCCCGAAGAGTGGCTTGCACCATCAGACTCATTGCCTCCCCTCGCTCACTCCTTAGATGCGATTGCATCAGAGAAGCCAGCGCGTGAGCAGCGTTCTGAATGAGCTCCAATCTCATCCCAGAGAGGCCAAAGAGTGAATGTGTGGCTCCATTTGCTCCAGTTATCGAGCTCCCTGTAAAATAAGTGGGGGGACGCAGTCCACCCGCGTAGTACCCCCGACTCGAGCCCTATACATAACATAATATAGTTTCAATTTATGTACAACACACTTCAGACTGAATGAGCCATTCCTGCTTCAGCGATGTCATTCACATGAAACAAATGCTTCTTTTAGCATGAACGTGGCTTTAAAACTAGGCACTAGCCCCACAGGTCTACCTTTTTGGTTCAAGGAGTAAGTTCAATTAAATATCTAAAGATTGTCTAACGACTGTGAACTGTCAGGGAAAGGTCACACACAAAGATCCATTTTGAGAACTGCGGCTATTCTCCGAAAGATGTTTTTTGGCTGTGCTAGCCGACGTCACAACTCACTTCAATAAGTTTTATAAAAGGCTGAATCTGCGGGCATAACTATTTTGCAATTATATTATTAGAGACTATTTCTAGCGTCACCAGAAGCCTGATATAATGACTTTCCTGCCTGTCACGCGCCAGTTGCACCCTGCTCCTCGAGCTGCGTTTACAGTGGCGTCAGCAACGCGCCCCGATATGTGATCCCTCCTCGCACCTGCACATCAATTGTAACCAGGAAACCACTCGCTTTTCTCCCGGAACGCTGTAATTGCCAATTTGTCGGTGTGGAGACTGGTGCGGGACCGCGCCCGCGGGGGCGGATGACATGCCGCCGCTGCGCTCACACGCCAGGCTGCAGGTAGCCGCCGCGGCACGGTATCGAGCGCTGCGGCTCCCGGAGACGACGGAGGAGGATTGGTTATCGATCGTCGAGCCATCACATCGTGTCTGCGTGTGAGGGGGGATAGATATCTTCTGCTGACTCTGAGCGCGCTGCTGCGCCACGGCCCCTCAGCAGTCCTCCTCAGTGGGTCCCAGCGCCAAGGACGGACCGGCCGCATCCGAGCGATGGCTGGCGCGTGACTGCAGGTGCCTTGCTCGGCCACCCTCCTCCGGCTCCGTGCGGTGAGCCGTGTCTGACTGCAGCCAGTGCCCGCTCTGCCCTCCTTCCCCGGCTCCCAGGGATGGACAGCGCGTGACGGCGGGTGTCTGCTCGGAGTCCCCACTCAGACACCGAGCGATGGATCGTGTCTGACAGCAGGTGCACGCCGACTCGGTCCTTTCGAGGAATCCACCTTCCCAACGGTATCTTCCACCGCACAAGGTCAGATACACCTCGAGGATGTGATGTGCGGAGTCCGATTTAGACCTATTTTACAGTTGTAGCAAGATTGGAAAAAATAGGGTGTGGGTGCACTTGTTTTCCTGCTGCTAAACGGAATGCTTTTTTAAGGTGCTCTGTGGGTTAATGAGCCTGCCGCGGAGTAGCCGTGCAATGCGTATTTTTTTCTTGAGACCACGATCGCCTCTCGCTTATACACACTTGAATTAAAAAGGCTTGAAATATTGGCCGATGCTTTGCCCCCTATAATTAAACACATAGCTGATGTTTTGAGTTAAAAGCTCTGCACTCACACGCAGTTTTCCACATTCTCTTTTACATGTGAGACACAACTCCGTGGGCTCCGCACAAGCCGGACATATTTCCTCCAACAAGCACCTATTTTTGTAACAAACAGGATGCCTTTAGAGTAGAACATGCATAAAGAGGTCACTCCAATATTGCCTGTAGAGTAGAACATGCATAAAGAGGTCACTCCAATAGTTTGCTGAATGCCATTTGTTTGGCGTAATATATATAAAACTAAAGGTAGTTTAGGTGTCCAGCAATTTGCAGAAATTCGTGCACAGAAAGAGACCATCTCACATGCAAACCTTGGTACCGGCAGGGATTCAAGTGAGAGAGTTCAGGTCCTGTGCAGTTATTGCACAGAATGTTTTAGTTAACGATATATGCTCTGGTCTGGTTTTCCTATTAGGATTTGAGTTTCTTGCAGAGCTAGGGTGATTGCTTTGATTGAGTAGTTTAGCAATAAGCAGGTGTGTAAAGTGGTGTGAGGGTCACTGACCCCCCTCAGGGTGCCTCCTTTCAGCCCAAGCCTTATTAATATCTCTGAGATAGAAGGGGGGACATCCCTACCTTCGCAGTCGTGGCGGGGGCATCATTTTGCGTTACCCCACTAGTAAGAAAGGCTTCCTAGTGTTTCAGCCCTTAGATCTCTGTGTGACCGTGTTGTCTGCTCCCATTGACATTTTATAAGGTCGTAGATCACAGTATATGTGTGTGGGGTTGCGGCATTTTAAAGGGATTCTCTGGTGAGTCCGTGCGGGCCTTGGAGAGCAGGGTACATGTCGTATTCACAAGATACATTGGCCCGCTCTTTTCCATACTAGGAGCAAAGATGGTGTGCTTTGGGAAGGTCCATGTCCGTGACACTAACGTAGTTCACTTGTGTGGGGCTCGTTGTAGATTAGCTGCTCCAGCATGATTGTGTATGGACACCCTGTGTGACTGTGTTGACGTGTAGCAGGGAGTATAGGCCTGACTAGAGCAGCTCTCTCCCATTGCAAACTCTTTTTTTTTTTTTTTTGCAATTGGTCCTCGGCCTAGTGTGTCTGTGATATTTTAGTGGTGACAAGAGTGGTTCAATGTACCCAAGTGTGCAACTTCAGTTCACCTCATTAAGGGACCCTTAATCCAGAATTGAGATTTACTGGCCGGATTTGGATTACAAGATCTGCAGTAATTGCACTGATAGCCTGGGGACTCTATTTGCTAAAAGAAGGCAGAGTCTCCAGGTAAAATACTGAGGAAAAATCTAGATTTGCCTGCTGAATAGGGACATCAGTTACTGATTCCCACAGTGATTCCTCACATCTGAGGTGAACCCTCTGACTGCTTGTAATCTCCAGTGACACTGTGTAATCTCCAGGGACACTGTGTATGTGTGGGCTATGTCTGTTGCACAAATCTAGAGCAAGCGCCACCTGTGTAGGGGACGTCCCCCAGAGCACAGCTGTAAACCAGTGCGGGCAAAAAGCAATGTACCAATTTGTTGACCAACACATTGGTACATTGCTTTTTACCCACACTCATGCGGGTTCCAGATGTGCTCTGGGGGACGTCCCCTACACAGGTGGCGCTTGCTCCAGTTTCATTACACACCCTTTGACCAGAGGGTGATACCCCAGAAGCACGCAACAAACTCACAAGTGAACATAATTTTAGTGTGCACAGTCCAATTTAGCCTTATATGGTGCACAAATCTAGCCAAAAGACAGTGGCGCGCTGTACTGGGTCAAAGACAGACATTAAGTCAACCAGTGTGATAGCACGTTGACTCTACCCAGTGGTATTTGTAACTCCTGGGGGGGGAGGGTATTACCATGCGTTACTCTGACCACTCGTAATGGATCACTGTTGAAGAGAACTCTGGTAACCCCCAGGCAGAGGAAGCTCTTCTGCAGCCATCTTAAGGCATGTTGCAGACATTTTGAGATGATCCTTTTGACTGGGGGAAGCAAAGCTCCCACACCATTAAAGAGTATGAGGCAGGTCACACGCACCATCACGGGTGCTCCATTACAGTCTTTATATTTACCATAATTAAATATGCAGAGAGTGATGTTTAGTGTTTTGTCTGTTAAGAAGACAACGTACATTCAAGGTGTGGGCAAGCTAGTTCTAATCTGATTCAAATCTATCTAATAATGGGATTTCCAATCCGATGGTGTGATTATTTGCAACTGCTGCACACCAGCCAGGGATGTGCAATTTGCACATTGACTCATTTGCGAATTGGAGTGCAATTTGCGATGTGAACTTTGTTCTAACAGGTTGCATCGCAAACTGTGCATTTGGCGAGGGCATCAGGACAGCCTGCCTACTGAGTATCAATTAAGTCCGTCACAGTTTGTGGCCTTCGTATCATCAGCTCCAACGAAGGGATGGAGGCCTGGAAGGGACTGCCTGTCTGTCCCTGCAACTGCATTCCCAAAAGGGAAATATATTTTTAAAGCAGCCTGTGCCCGTTAAAGGAACAGCGCTTCTTTAGCTTTACCAAAAACAAGCTCCAATTTGGACACATTGGAGAGAGTCCCTGGGACCACAATTGAGGCCACTTACCATTGATCCAGTCCTCCTTGATTTGCAGATAGGAGGGAGACATCTCTTCGTATTGGCTGTTTTAAGAAGGTTTCAAAACGCCCTTTGAGTTAGAAAGAGTATTCTACCGCGTTAAGAGTTTATGTAAATAGTTAAAAGACATTCTGCAGTAACAAGCCCTGTGGTTTTGCGAATCGCAAGCTTTGCGATTGCAAAATATCTGGAACATCGGGCTCTACAATTCGAAATGATTTGAGAGAATGAATCGAGCAGCCTGAAAAGAGAAGCATTACCTGTTGGCTCAAACTCACTTGAATGGTAGGCTCACCTGAGAAACCTACAAAAAAGAACTAGACTGCTAACCTAAACAGAATAATGTGCCAGCACTGAGCACCATGCTGCTGAGCACACCAGTCTGCTGATGCTGCAGCAGGCTGTATCTGTAGCTGGAATCAGTGTTTCTAATCTGCTACTGATTACAAAAGAACGCAAAGCCCCTGCTCTATTTCACTCACTTCGGGAAAGTGTCTGGATGCGTGCTTCTGGGATTATTAGAGTCTTTATTGTATTTCAATAACAATGGCGCATTCGTCTTCCCATTTGCATTGCTGTCTTACAACAAATATGAACAGGAACATTTTAGTGCTTTTACTAAATACTTCCAGTATAAGCTGTATTACAAATATTTCATCTTCAATCCTTATCCTTTTTCAGATTGTGAAATGGTAATAAATACCTCAAAGAAGGGAGGCAAGCACATACTGGAATGTGTATTGTGCATTTGTTAAGCATTGCTACATGTAATAAACAACGTACAGTGAATGGTAAAATGACACTATCTTAATTAACCCAAGCCACGTTTCTTTGTTTGACCCAACCATGCAGCAAAGACCAGTCTATTTTAAAATGTCAAATTTCATTAAATTTGAACGCAGTTATTAACAAGGTGCCTGAAACGTCTATTTATAGACAGCGCAGTTGTAAGAAGGTGTTAATGTTGATTCCCATTTACCAGTAAGTCACTGGTCCAAAGAACCTCTTCCTGGCTCTTTTTCTCTTTTACCCTTGTTCTCTTTCCCAGTTTCTCTCTCCATCTCCCACTTTCTCTCTTTCCTTCCCCCATTCTGCCTGTCTGCAGGCGCCATATCTCGGATATCCTGTCCTTCCTTCTGCCCCCTCTGTTTTTCTCTCGGGTTCCCTTTTCACCCTCTACCCATTTTCACCATTGTTACCGGAGTGAAAACAAAAATCAAGGTAAAGGAAACACACCTTTAAGGCTTTAAATTGACCATTCAGCCAGTGGGTGTCTAGCTTGTGTGCCAGTTTCCTCTAGACTACCATATGCTGCTAAAATTGTGCCAATTCAAATCAATTACAAGTCAATTCGGTTATTAGGCCGAGGACCAAACACACCCATCTCACACTACCACAAGATGAACCTCTCTGAATATAAGCTTTAATCTAATGTTTTGAACCATGATTCGAGCTTAGTGCCATAAGGCTTGCCTAACCCTAATACATTGCGGGGTCATCAGTTTTTTCGGAGAGAGTTTCAAGCCTTTAAAGAAGATTGGTGTGATTGGCAATCTTATCAACCATTGACTTTTGTAGAAAAAACAAGGATGTTTGTTCTGGTATTCTCAAAAGTTGTAGGGTGTATTTCTCTAAAATTGAGAGGAATTTGACTCTTCACCACCACAGTCTGAGATGTGGTTGCCTAATTAAAGACATCCTTATCACTTTCAACCCATCAAAGTCCGACTGCATGTAATCCTTATGGACAACTATGTTACAATACCTTTAATGGCACATTATTGCTTTGAGATGTCAACACCATCAATGTATCTAGTACAGGTCTTGGTGCTGAGCAGCCACCGGACAATCAAACGTTTGTTTCTACAGGGAAGTCAGATCTTGAGTCCATTTTTCAAGGTCTCCATATGTTTTTTGGTGTGTTTTTTTTTCTTATTCTTTGTAAAATAGCGAAAAGTCCAAATATTTACAGCAAACAAATAACCTTAAATTATCTTAGTTCCCAATGGGTGCAGTCATAAAATGTAAATTTGTCCTGAGATACCAGGTTACAAAGGGCCTTGCAGTTTTGGTTAATCGTTTTTTTTTTTTTTTTTTTTTTGAAACCGTTTATTACATTTTAAAAAGGTTACAAGTATGGGCCTACAACCATCCGGCCGGCCGCTAGAGTTGCAGAAGCATACGACATACCTACAGTAAGAGTCTCTTGGCGGTGCAGATTGGTAAATCAGGAGATAGCAATAGCGCAGGCCACATAACTCCAAGCCCACAATACGGTTTCCTTTTTTCAAAACAGAACAACACAAAAAACCACACCCGCAAGGCAACCCGGCATCCAAAGTGACGGCACGTACTCCTTAAGTGGGGGATCCCAACCAGCAGCCAAACTCTGAAGAGGGGAACGGGAATAGATCAGGGACTGGGGAACCACATGCCCGTGGCTGAGGGAGGGGGTCGGCTAGGGGGACGGAGCTGGTGAGGCAGCCGGTAGCAGTGGCGGCTCACAAATACCCCCGCGATAGGCGTTCCAGGGGCCCCAGATTTTCACCCACGCCCCAGGCTTACCCCTCGCCACATACACTACCTTTTCACGAAACATACACCAATCCATATGTTCTTTCCAGGCCAACACCGCCGGGGGCCTCTGGGATCCCCACAATTGGGCAATGTCACGCTTAGCTATCATGTATCCCAGAGTCACCCACTGCGTCTGCGGGACCGAATAGTCATTTGGTTCCCACACATTCAGCAAGCATCTCCTCGCTTCAGGCAACAGCTCAACACGCGTCACCACACGCAGGACCTCATGCACACCACGCCAGAATCGCTCCACCTTTGGGCACTCCCACAGAATATGCATGAAAGTTGCCAAGGCCCCACAGCCACGCTTACACAATCCGTCACCAGCAAAGCCCATACGTAGAAGCCTTGGCCCCGTCACGTAAACCCGGTGGAGGATCTTAAGCTGGACGAAGCGAAGGCGAGCCGGGATGGCCACCTCCTTCGGAGAGGCCACCGCGGAAATCCAGTCCTCGTCGTCCAGTTCCAGCCCGTCGGCAACCCAGGCCTCGCGGAGACTAGTCAGCAGGCACGATCTGTCGTTGATCAGTTTTTTATATATAAGGGAGATCGTGCTGTCTGGGACATGGCCATCCAGCACTCTGTCCTCCAGGGGGGAAGACTCCGGAATGGACGCAACATCAGGGAAGACGGAGCCCAGCGCGTGGCGGACTTGTAGGTACCGAAAGTACTCACTGCCTTGCAGCTGAAATTCCGTCTGCAGCGTCTCAAAAGTTTTGAATCCCCCCCTCGTCCAGAGATCTCCCACTGTGCTGATTCCGATCGTGTCCCACTTCTCGAAGCCCTTCGATGTCCACAGGGAGCCCAACCTCTCAGACGCATATAGTGGTGACGCCCGGGTCAAACGGTCCTTCCACCCCATAGCTGCATTAGCCGTGTGCCAGACACGCACCATGACACGCGTCGGTCCCGTCAGACGGGAGTCGGGCGCGCCAGAGTAGAGCGCTCGATTGTAATCGCCACCGGGCAGGAGCATCTTGTCCATTTCAAATGCCGGGTTCAGGGCGGGCCCGTAAAGGCCATGATTAATTGCAGCTAGCTGGGAGGCCCAGTAATACCGTTTAATGTCCGGGAGGGCAACCCCCCCATCGTACCACGGGAGCGTCAATTTAGCCAGAGCAATACGTGGCCTCCCGTCCCAGAACAGGCGCCGCTGCAGGCTCTCCACCTCACGGAAGTAGCGCGCTGGAACCAAGTCCATAGTGTTCTGGAGCGCGTACAGAAAGCGCGGCAAGGACATCATCTTAAACAAGGCCGCTCGGCCAAGCGGCGAAAGCGGAAGACGCCGCCAACGCGCCACGTCCTCCCTCAAGCGCTGGAGGGGGGGTAGCAAGTTCCGCTCGTAGCGGGCCTCCGGGTCTAGAGTAATATATATACCCAGGTACCGGAACCCCTGGGAGGCAATCTGGATCGGGCAGTCCCGTGGTAGGGCCGGAGCCTCCCCGGAAAGCACATATAGGCAGGATTTCGCCCAGTTGATGACAAGGCCTGAATTACGACCGAAGGAGCGCAAAACATCAACCAGGACAATCAGCGAGTTACGCGGGGAGGCGAGATACAGAAGGATATCGTCGGCGTAGAGGGACACGCGGTCCTCATGCTCGGGGGTCCAGCGGAGACCACGGATAGAGGGGTGCCACCGCAGCCACTCCGCCAAGGGCTCCAAGGCCAGAGCAAACAGGAGCGGCGACAAGGGGCAACCCTGACGCGTGCCCCGCCCCAGCGCGAAGGGGGCCGAGACTCGCCCATTCACCACCACCTGCGCCAATGGGCCCGAATACAACAATTTGACCCAGCTAATGAATCCCGGTCCAAATCCAAATTTCACCAGCATCGCCCAGATGTATGGCCATTCAAGCGTGTCAAACGCCATGGTGGCGTCTAAGGACGCCAAGATGGCTGACTCCCGCACAAACGGGACACGCGCGAGCACCCCGTGCAAGCGTCGCAGATTAAGAGCCGTGTTGCGATGGGGTATAAAGCCAGATTGGTCTTGGTGGACCAAATCGCCCACCACGCCGACCAGCCGGTTGGCCAGCACCTTGGCGAGGATTTTGGGCTCCGCGTTCAAGAGCGAGATAGGCCTATAGGATGTAACCCGCTCACGGGGTCTCCCCTCCTTATGGATCACCACGATTGTGGCCAGACGCTGGTCCGGCGGGAGGGAACCCTGCGAGTGGGCCGCCAGGAACATCGCGCGCAGGTGGGGCGCCAGTACATCCGGTCGCAGCTTGTAAAGCTCGATGGGGATACCATTGGGGCCCATGGCCTTGCCGGATGCGACCGAGCGAATAGCCAGGGCAATTTCGTCCGAGGTGGGAGGAGCGTCCAGCAAATCCCTGTCCTCCACCGTAAGGGAGGGCAGCGCGATGTCCCGAAGCAGGGCATGGGAATCTTCCTCCGAGCAGGGAGAAACCGGGGAGTACACCTCGCGGAAGTAATCCGCGAAGCAGGAGACAATGGCTTCCGGCTCGGTGACACGCACACCATCCATCCCCTCAATCAAAGGAACCACACGACTCGCTCTCTCCCTCTTGTCCAACCACGCAATCAATTTACCAGCCTTATCACCCACGTCATACAATCGCCCCTGTTGCTCTCTGCTGAGGCCCCTGGCCGCCTCCGTGACGAGGGCCCTATAGGCCGCCTGCTTGAGGTGCAGAACATGCAACTTGGCGTCCGTTACCCCGCTCCCCAGGTCACCCTCTAGTTCCGCAATTTCGGCCTCCACTCGGGTAACCTCCTCCCGCTCGCGCCTCCGGGCATGGGAGATAAAGGAGAGGGCCTCCCCTCTGAGAACTACCTTAAAAGCCTCCCACAGGGAGATGGCCGAAGGGACAGACCCCACATTCTCATCAAAGTATCGCTGTAATGACTTGATCAAGTCGGCACGAATAGTGGGGTCGCGCAAGTACCAAGCATTGATTGGAGCCACCCTGCCATCCCCCCTCTGGAAGACATCAAGATGTAACAGTAATGGGGAGTGATCTGAAATGCCTCGCGCCAGATGGCACACCTCTCCCACCCTCCCAGCATAGGCCGCCGGGACAAGGATGTGATCGAGCCGCGAGAGGCTACCATGGGCACCCGAGTGGAAGGTGTATTGCCGCTGTGCGGGATGCTTTAGTTGCCAGCAATCCACCAGGCCCAATGTATCTAAAAGGCCGGACAACCAGGCCTGTGCCCGGGGGAGGTCCCTGGGGGGATGACGATCCATAGACCCAGAAACCACCGCATTGAAGTCCCCCCCAACCACCAGCAGGCCACCCGGAAGGTCTAGGAGGAGGCGCCCCAGGTCCGCAAATGTAGTAGATTGTAACCCAGGCGGGACGTACACTGATATAAAAACAAACACTCTACCCTCCATTCTACCCACCAGAACAGTGTAGCGTCCCCTCTCATCATGGCGCACCTCATCAGTCTCCAACGGGAGCGAGTTCTTGATCATGATACCCACCCCCCGCGAGCCCGAGGTGAAGCCCGAGTGGGCCACCAAACGATAGCCTCGCCGATTCATGGCATGAAAGGAGTTACCTATAAGGTGTGTCTCCTGCAGGAAGATAACATCTGGTGAAATACGTTTCAGGTACTGCAAGACCACACCACGCTTAATCCTGTCCCCCAGGCCGTTAACATTCCATGACAACACAGTCAAATCCCTACCCCCCATCATACGTAGAAGCAATCAGTCGTCCCCCACAGAGCATCTCGAGAGCAACAATACAGTAAAGGGCTTGCCTTGCGGTGCAAACAAACAACACACCCCCCCCACCCCCCCATCCCAACAGAACTCCCCCCTCCCTGCACCCCTGCATGAGCCCAGACAGCCCCCCCAAAGTGCAGTGTGCCTGTCGCCCCATAGATGAAAAACTAACTAGTCCCCCAGAGGAGGAGGGAAGCCCCCAACAGACCCCGCACGACCTCCATAGGAGGGGAATATATACGGTCAGTAAATGGTAAAGGAATGTTGTCCAGAGCAAGGCCTATTATTCACCCCTCAGTTCTGATCCGGCGGGCCCTCCCCGCCAACCGCACCCCCCCCACCCCCTCGGCCCCGATCTCCAGGCAGAGTGTCCAACCAGTCCCCAGCCGCCTCGGGTCGGTCAAAAAAGTGCGTGCGACCATCCACCTCCACTCTTAGCTTAGCTGGAAAAAGCATTGAGTACTTAAGGTTCAGGTCCCGTAGGCGACGTTTAACTCCGAGAAAACCCAGTCTCTGTTTTTGGACCGCCGGAGTAAAGTCTGGGTAGAAATGCACATCCATGTTATCAAGCTTGACCGGTCCCTGTTGCCTGGAGGTCTGCAGGATAGCGTCTCTGTCCCGAAAGTTAAAAATCCGGGCAATGAGAGGCCGCGGCGGGGCACCGGTCTTAGGTCTGCCCCCAGGGACCCGGTGAGCACGTTCCACCGCAAAAAGCTTACTCAGCCCCCGGGGCTGGAGATGGGTGAGGATCAACTCTTCCACAAAAAGATCTGCCGCCTCCGCCTCTCGTCCCTCCGGCACCCCAACAATGCGAACGTTATTTCTCCGGGCCCGACCCTCGGAATCCTCCAGTCGCCGGTCCATCAGGGCGCTCGCCTGGCCAAGCCGGCGCACCTCCTTTTGGAGGGCCACCACGTCCGTCGTGAGGCTCGTTGTGGTGTGGGCCAGGGAATCGACCCGGTCGTTGGTTTTGGATAAGTCAGCCCTCACGAGGCTAACATCCACAAGGACCGAGTCTATCTTTTGCGCTAGGGTGTCGAAGCGCTGGTCCACCGAGGCCTTCATCTCTGCGATGGCGCCCATGACGTCCCGGAGGGTCAAATCCACCGGTTGAGCAGATGCCTCCGTCGGGCACGCCGGGGATGTGCGCGATGTCTCCGGAGACCCCTTCTGGAGGGTGTAGCGGTCCATACTGTTGGATTGATGCGCCGGGCCACGGCGGGTCGTCTTCACCTTCGTCCGGTCGCCATCTTGTTTGGTGGACATGCCTGCTCTCCCACCGTCGTGCCAATCTCCTCGAAAAGGCCGATAAACCAGTTCACGGGCTCCGGGGGGGGGAGGGCGACCACTGGACCACAGGACGACTCACAGCCGGCGGGTCAGCCGGGCATCTGGACAAGGCCACACCACCGCACCCCGCTCCGCAACCCTACCTCGCCTGAGGGCAAGGAGAGCACAAAAGCGAAAGTGAAAGTGCGGGGTACGCGAGTCGCCCAGCCCTGCCCGCCGCTGTTGTTCGCTTTGTCCCCGGATCGCCCCACTACTCCAATCCGGGGGGCCAGCGCGGAGAAGGCCGCAACCTTCAATCGGTGCTCCCACCGGTGTCCGGGGTCCGATTCGAAAAAGAAAAACGGGTGGCGCCTCAGCTCGGGTTCACCGATACAGTCCCCTCAACAAGGACAGGATATAGCCAGGATTAATTCAGGAGGTCGTGGAGGTCCTCGGGAGCCTCGCACCTACGCGGCCATCTTGGATGCGCGCTAGGCTCCTCCCCGGTTAATCGGTTTTTAAGGCCTTCTGAAACTAATTTCTCTGGATCTTCCAGTCACAGTTTAGAAATTCCAATATTCTGGGAAATTGTTGGATCAGTCTAGCTCTCGAATATTACACCCAGAACTTCAACCTGCTACATATTTAGAGTCTTTGATCAAGGTCAGTATACCTTAGTGCCAGTAGCTTTTATCTGGGCTTATGTAAGGAGTCACTGAACCTTAAAAGTTACATTTGCTGAAGATCAACAGTTGACTTCCTGATTTTTTTTTTTCTTCCCAATGCCATCATGTAGAAGGATTGCTCATTGGGTTTGTGGGGGTCAGGAACCTCCATATAGACCAAGTCCGGAGTCTGAGGGAGAATGATTGCTAGACCTGTTTGCAGACTGGCAAGGTCAGATGAGGGACCATAAAGTTTTGCTCAAAGTCAATGCACGGCATTTGGTCCTTTCTTCTGAGCAGTGCTAATTGGAGATAGGTTGTTAGTGGGACATTGAGTTGTCCCTTGAAAAAAGTTATCATTGATGGTTTAGAATTTGCCTGCCTGGCAGGGTCACCACTCTGGCAATTTATTAATCGGCACTTCTGGCCGTTTGTCCTCGTGTCCTGCCGAGGGCCATCTTGCCAGTAACGGGAACAATGGGGTGTTGATGGAGGGGTCCGCTGATGCCCTCTTATAGTTGCCTGGTATGCTGTTATCCTCGGACAAAAAGTGAAATCACACTCTTAAGGGTAAAAATGGACTTCATTGAAAGGGAGGATGTTTGGTATGTATTGCTTATTATCTGCAATACACTAGGAACAAGCCTATGACAAAATTACTTTGAGTTAACCATACTCTACATCATGTACACAATTATGTCCCAATACATTCATGTGCTTGTCTCGATTTATTTATAGCATGAAGTGGATTTGGAAAAATGAACGAGAAACTATTTATATAATCATATGTACATTTAACCAATTTGTACAAATCAGGATGTCCTTGGGGTAGTTTTTTTTTTAAGTCCCTACTCACAGTTTTATTTAATGTAGGTAAGCATATAGTTTTATGGCTTGAATCAATTTATCCCAAAAGTTTTTTAGTCCCACCATACAAAAAAGTCCATCATTCAAATACACGTTCCTATAATGAGTTGGCTTCCAATTATGTGTTGACGTGTTTCGGCCTAAAATTTCCTTAGAAGGCATCTTCGGGACAAGCTGAGGAACCTGTGGTAGATGGCCAGTGGCACCTGTTCCAGAACAGAGTCAAAGCCTCAGAATTGGGTCAAAGACCACTGCCTTGACGGAACGGTCACAAGGAGAAAGTTCATTCTGTGAAAGTGTACCCAAGCATGGTCAGTAAAAATCAAGCAAGTGGACTCCATCAAAATTGTTTCTGTCCCTGTGCGTGTTGGAGCCAGGAGAGCAGCCCTTTCACAAATAAAGTACCTTTCTGGAATTACAGGCTGACCAATTGCTGTAGCGGTGCCTATTGGGGGTACTTGGAACCAGGCACTTCTATAACAAGGGTGCTAGGGTCTTTGTGCGCTATCCCAGATTAGTGTGTTAAGCCAAGAAGCCCCACCATCCACCTGCCCGCATCTGTAAGTGTTCTTGGAGTTGGGAGAATTTCCTACCAGATATATAACCAACTGGGAAAATGGGTTAGGAGCGAAACAAAGGGATTCCCTACGCATCCCTTGGCACTTGAACTAGCACTTCTGCAGCCTGGACACGCGTGTTAGTTGTTCTGCAGCAGAACAGTGGTATTTGGCCTTTTCTTCACCCTCTCCAACTCTCTGGGCTCACAGGGGATACCCCAAGCATAACCAGTCTAATCCTCAAACAAACACTCTGATCAGTCAGGCACAGTAGCCATTTCTGCGATGAATCTCACCAAGTTTAGTTCCAGTCTTGGTAGAATGTATAATTTGCAGCATGGCTTCCTAGAGGGAACAGCACAGGTACCTCAATCTGAGGAGGTACTATACTATTCTAATAAAGAGTGTCAGTCAGAGGCCCCCTGCGGTGTGGCGGAGCCCCCAAGCTCCAGGGGGGACCCCTCAGCACAGTACTCTGGCCAGAGAGCTCCTGATTTAGGAGGGGCCCCCTCAAGTTTCGTTACGCCACTGGTGTCAGTGAAGAGTTGTGTGGCATGTGTGAGTCTGTTGAAGGAACATGAAAACAAACAGCCTGCACTCCAAAGTGCTAAAAACAGGAATGCAAAAAGAACCTTCAAAGTCTGGTTTCTTTGGTCAATACCCAGAACTAACACCTTGAAATACATTCAGCCTGTGCAAGTAAAAAGTTCAAAACCTATTTACAGACATATCATCCTGCAAGACTGGCACCCAGAGGGCAAGGAGTCAAACCCACCTCTTTGTATAAAATAGCAAACACTGAACATACCAAGCAAGACTACAAGCACTGTCCATGCCAGCCGCCAGGGCAGAAGTTATAATGACTTTAAGACATCTCCCTAGCCTATGTCTCGGAAAAAGCGTCACGGAGTCAGAAATTAAGACACAGAAAACTTTTTCTGTAGTCTAATTCTGTAATTTTAAAATATAAATGTTATGATGTGCAAATGGACTCCTTCTGTAAACAAAGCAAGCGTGGAGGAGTCCTGCACACACACATTTTATCATCCTCGTAGTGTCGTGGAAGGATCATTTCATCACCAAATCACGTGGTATCCAGGGCCAGCAGTTTCCATGGCTCTCGTGAAACTCCAGCATGGGTGCAGTCTACGTGCACCCATGTAGCACACTGCCCACCCCTTCAAGTGCAGACCCTTACAAAACCGCGAACATCCTAGTCTTTGCAGAATTGTGGGAGAGAAGGGGGGTGGGAGTTGGTGGGGGTTGGGGTCGCCATAGGGGGTCCCTGTAGGTCCAGGACGGCGGAATCTAGGGCAGATTTTCAGCATAGCACCGACTAGGCCAATGGTTTATACTTCCAGAAACAGATGAAATGCATGGACTGAGCACAGGTGCGAGGACAGAAGAGAAAAGGGAAAACCAGAGGGGTGTTATTGTTCCGATGACGTCAGCATGGGCTCCTGCCTGAAAGGGCCTTGGCTGGCCCAATGTCTTGGAAGATGACGGCTCCAGATTGATGCCCGAACCATGATGCAATCTCGGGGCCTGCATACAATTAACCCCTCTTTATTGCACACCCGTTGCGTGCTAGGCGTTTCTTAACCACCTCTTCTAATGCACGTAATCTCATCAAAGGACATCAAGCGTAGCCAGTAAAGGGACTTTAATAGGCACTTGGACTGCATATTGTACGAAGGTTTCACGAGAGGGGGACCTAAAAAAATAATCTATTTCACTGCAACTGACCCCAGATTTCCAGTCGAAAAAGTGGTAGCTTGTTTAACTCATCATGCTCACCGAGATGTTGGCCATGACTTGCCTCCGCCGTGAGTATACTTCGATTTAGAGGCTAAACATTAGAGCGGCCAGGATTTGTCATAGAAGTTTACGACATTATTCTCCCATCAGACATGTTTTCTTACCAGCCTGCTCCGTTTCTCCATCGCGCGCACTACGCAGTCACGTCCGCTAATAATGCGTTGCTTTGATAATATATTTTAAACCTGGTTGCTGCTTTATTTTGCATCTTAAGGCAACTGTGACAGATAAACCTTTCGAAACTGAACAGCTCCTGCCTCACCACGTTTAAAGAGGTTTCTTCCACTGCTGCTTTAATCTTAAACAGGTTCTTGCCTGAGACGCCATGCGCGAGCGTGCGCGAGCGAAATCTCCAGTCCGGGTGGGCGGGGTCTAATGCCGACAGGGCTTACACCAACCCCGCTTCCACAGAAGCCGGACACAAAAGCAACGACAATAGATCTCGCCAAGGCGAAGCAGCGCATGCTCTGCATCGCAAGCAAGACCTAAAAATGGCTCTGCCAGTTAGTAGGTATATACGCTTTGATGCACTGGTGTCATTGGGCTGGTGGACACAGAGAGTTCTTGGGTCTTCCTTTTTTAAATCTGTGCATTGACCCAATGCACAGATTTAAAAAAGGAAGGCCCTCAGAGGCAGTTTGTTTTGTCTATATAAGGGGGTCCAGAATGGGTTGTGTTCTGAGGGGGAGTGGGGGTCTGGATTGCTGGATTAGAGGTCACAAGTGACTGCGAGATTGGCATGCTAAGTATAGAATGACTCGGCATTGTGAAATAAAGGCTCAGAGACATTGCCTTTGTCGATATTGCCTGGTCTGTGAATGTTCTGGGGTAGTTTTGCCTAATGTAGATAAAGGGCCGTGGAACATTGCCATAATGTATATGGAGTGGTCTGGGACGTTTTGACTTGGTGCATATTAAGTTCTCTGGGACATTGGTTTGGCTCAAAATAACCAATCATAGTCTGCTGGCCTAGTACATATAAAATAACCCTGTGTTGATGTTTTTTATGAATAGAGAGGCACCCTGATTGCAGTCACGGCCAGCATGGCTCGTGGGGTTTTCACACACAGGGGTGATTTAAAAATAAAATAAACTTACCTTGCTAGGTCCCGCGTCGTCTCTGCTCCTGACCTGCTGTCCTGCCTCAGGCAGGAACAGGGAGCAGGCAGCCTCCCTTCCCTCCCCTAAGCAAATCACAACCAGGGCCGGACTGGGAACCAAAACCGGCCCTGGCAAAGTGCTCGGCCGCCCCCCACCTTCCCGTTGGGGGTGCGGCCGAGCTCTTTGCCAGGCCCGGTTTTCGTCCGATTTTGTTACAGGGCCGATTTTGCAGCTCCGCTGCAAAAACGGCCCTGTAACAAAAGCGGCCCCCAGGAACCCAAAACCGCCCCCCCCCCCCCTGCGGCGCACCGGGGGATTGCCCGGTGCCCTCTACGGCCAGTCCGGCCCTGATCACAACGCTGCAATGGCAGCATTGTGATTGGTCAGGACGCCGACCAGCCAGGTGCCTATGGGGAGGCCATTTTCTCCATGTAAGCTGCAATGCAGCCTACATGGAGAAAGGACAGAGTGTGCATGAGTGGTTTGGTCGGCCCCAGAGGGCCAACCAACAGTCAGCACCTTCAGCAATGGGAAAGCCACTCCTCCCCTGCCCTAGAGCAGACCCAACTAACCAAACACCCAACCAAACACTTTTGCTTTCTCGCACTGTGAGAAGCAGAAACATAAAATGGTAGTTTTACCATTTTATGTTTCTGCTTCTCGCACTGCGAGAAAGCAGTTGGGCGACACTCTTTCGCCCTAGTGGAGGAGCCGCCCCTGCCTGATTACTTAGCTTAGGAAACACTGTGAGACAGAGGGCTGTGTGAAGTTTCTTGTGGGTAAGTGAGTGCTGGTATTACTTGGTGTAAACATTGTGCTTTTAATATTTAGTTGGTGGATGTAGTTGGTTCTGCAACATTGAATTTGTCAGTGCAATAGAACCTGGCAGATTGGCTTGTGTGATACACAAGGCTCTGGTACTGTTGGACTTGTGAATGGTTTTTGTGGACACACGGGTATCTGTGACAATGGCCTTGTGAATGTAATGGAATCTAAGCGTGAACATGTCATTAAGGAATGTATTAATAGGGGCCAAGGCCCCAGGGGAAGTAATTCTGCTGAGGTGGAGTTTGCCACTTCAACTCTTATATAAACCATTGCTTGAGTATCACAACTGACTCAGAATGATCACCTCTCATTTATTTATACAGATGGCACAACATGGCCTCATGGGGGTGGAGTGGGGGGTGGTGTATGCGTGTGTATATGTGTATGCATATATGCTACTTAATGGCAGGGTGGCATACTACATTTCTTCCCAACTTAGATCAGAATTTGCCCTATTTGGTTCAGTAGGCTTACAAGCAGAAACTTTCTTGGAGTCATGTGTTCTTGGTCACTTTTGCAGCTATGGACAGTCCCACTGGCCGTTTTTCATAAGGAGTAAGGAATTTCAGTCCAGGATGTCGATCCCAAATCGGGACCGTTTCTCCTTTCTGGATTGAGAGGGGTGTGGCCTGTCTCTTTTCACTGGGGCAAATGTTTGTGTTCCATCTCCTCCGTTAACATGCTTTGGCATCCAGAGTAGTGGCGATTCCCTTGGGCCGTGTTTGGGAAATGTTCTTGTGGCATCTCCCGAACTGCAAGATTGCCGGCGTGCATAGCATCATGCAGCGGAGGTATTACGGTATACTCTGAGAAAGCTGTGTATAGCTCATTCCAAGTTCCCTTGAAACTCTCTGTTTCCGAGTTCACTGGAGACCAGTGGGGTATGATCTCCTGGTGGAAGAGTTCCATATTCTGGAGTTAGCTTTGGAATACGTCTCCATGATTTGGTATTCTATTGTCTGTTTTGACATCCGCTAGTGCACCGAATGCCTCACTTTATTTCTCCAGCTTGAGCTTCTCTTGCTCACTGGCTGTTGAGGTGACTATCTCTGTTGCAGTGTACTTTATGCAAAAGTCAATCATGACTAGTAGCTCTCCCCCAAAATCTATGTTGACTTCACACAATAGCTGCTCACATTGGTCTTCCACAATTATTGGGGCCTGATATACCCATGAGTTGGCACAGTTGCCATGCTTAAATTAGGGTCTTGACTAGGCCTTCAATGTTTGTGAACCAATGTTCACCCCTTACCCTTTTCCTTCACCTCTTAGTACCAATCGATCACGGTGTTCAGTTGGGATCTCGCATGCCACAGGGTCTTAAGAGTACATCAGCAGCTCTGAGCATCTCATGTTCTTAGGTTGGTTAGCAGCATCTACCAAGATCCTCTCTGTGGAATTTGCTGGGCATCTGTAGACATTTGACATTGTGGGTAGCCAGAGTGACGTTTTCGACTGTGAGTGCTTTGGCGCATGCGGACTTGACTACAAGCTGCACACGTTCTTCTTTGTTGCTGGCATGATTGCCTGTATATCATGGTCTGCAGGATGGCAGGCGAAGTAGACATCTACGGGTTGTCAGCCCCTGGTGGTAGGTAATTGCGAAGCAGTATGTTTGGAGTTGTATCACCCATTTTTCAATGTGAAGGGGGGTGTGTGAACAGCTGCTCAAGAGGTATTTGGGTGTACAAGTACTGGTGGAAGTGGGTACACCACACTAAATTGCTAGCACTGCAATTTTTATTTGGGAACTCTGGGTTCTAGTGTCGGTGAGAACTCTTGTAGCAAAGAAGATAGGTGCCCATTCACTTCATGGCTGTTCCTGAAGTAGCACTGCCAACACCCCACTGGGTTAGCATCATTGTAGAGTTGTGCTGTTTCAATGTTGAGGGAAGTTTAGTTGTGCCTCTCTGACCATAACCTCAGTGTCTGGGCCGCTGTGAGAGTAAACAGTTCTACCAGGGTCACCACGTTTGGGTTGAATCAATTGCAATAATTGGCTACAGGAAATTTCACTCTTCAGATGTGACCAATGGTGCTGTGGCATTCTTGATGTCTTTCAGCTTCTTGGGGTCAACATTGACTCCGTCTTTTGAAGGAACATATCTGAAGAATTGAATCTGGTATTTGAAAAACTCACACTTTGCCTTGTGCGGAGTGAGTTTGCAGTCGAATAGTTTTCTCGGCGTGGAGTGTAATCTTGTATGGTACCCTACAGTTTTCTTCGCAAATATCAAGATGTCACCATTTATGTTGAGGACATCTTCAAGTCTTGATAGGGTTTCACGCTCCTACAGGAATGGTGGTGCAGCCCATTCCACACTGATCCGTGCCAAATGACAGCGAGGAGGCTGAGCCATGCACAGCTAAGGAGGTGATGGAGCAATCTGGAGGGAATGTTGTATCCATTTCGGCAGGTTAATAAATGTATTGTCTCTATAGTTTGCAAGCAAGGACTGCTGGATGCTTGCATCTGGTGTCCGGCTTGTCCCTTAGGCCTATCCTCGTCGCCTGTGAAGTGGCGTCCGGCAAGGCCCCACAGGAAATTAATCTGCTGCTGGGAGGCTCGCTGTATTAGAGGTACTCATCATTGCTTGAGCGTCAGAACTGGCCCTGAGCGATCATCTCCAATTAATTTAAATCGGCCTAGAGGTGCATCAGGAGTGCGTCACTCAGCTGCTTAATGGCCGGGTGGCACACTAGAGTGGTCTCCAAGTTCCAGTTTTCTGATTATATTCTTTAATCGGAGTTTACTTTTCCTCAACAAAAGAACAGGTGTATTTGGGTATTATGAGCAGGAGCAAATGCTCAAGAAAGAGAGAAGACATATCAGCACTGCCTCTCACCACCCAACACTGAGAATCCTTCCTCACAGTAGTTAATTTGAGACATCAGTTATAGGTGGGGCCCACCGCACTCAGATTTGGGGACCGACTTTATTTTTCCCTATGAGGGTTTCACCTAGAGCAAGAGTGAGCAACCCACAAAACGTGGGAAGGAGAAGGAAAAGAAAGATGGAAAACCACTGACAAAGGTAGAAAAAGAACATGCAAGAATGAAATAAAATGGAAGGGATAGTATGGTGTTGGAAGTAAGAGGCATGAGTGGGAATCAAGACTATGAAGTCATAGTATTCGGCAGTCCAGACATTTGCCAGCACTGGCTGTGGGCTTCTGAGAAAAACTTTGGGCACTGACACCTACTATTTTACAAATTAAGAACTGCTTCCTCAGCATTTATGCCTACATAGTCCTGTAATACATCAAATCACTTCCATATTTCACTATACTAATTCATCACTAATCCTTTGTGGGTTCTGCAGTAGCGAGTTTCTTGCCCAAAAAGCGCTTCGACATCTCGGCATGGGCAGTAAGCGCCATATAAATGCAATTACCAGACCATACAATATACCTACATGGTCTTGTCCGTTCCCTGCCCATTGTCATTGATGGGATTTGTTGTTCGACTACTGTGAAGCTTTCTCCTCATTTTTAGGGCACCACCCTTGGGTAGCCCCATTCACTTTGTGACATGTGACACAACCCTTGAGGTTATTGTAGTTTACTGGTGTTCATTGTGTATTACAGTGCTACAGTAAACAAGCTCTCCCTGCCCATGTACCCAAGCTCACTCTGTCGCTGGGACCAAACTCATCCCACCCTTGTGGCTGCCACTTTAACCCAGATCTCCCTTCCACAGTAAATCAGCTCTCCAT
Organism: Triturus cristatus; assembly: GCF_964204655.1. NCBI lineage: Eukaryota > Metazoa > Chordata > Amphibia > Caudata > Salamandridae > Triturus > Triturus cristatus. Next base: position 963,214,299 of record NC_140580.1, read on the forward strand.
GCCACAGTAACACAACTCTCTCTGCTACGGTAACATGCCTCTCCCTGCCACAAGAACACATATCTTACTACCTCAGTAACACTACTCTCCCTGATACAACTCAGTTTTCCCTTCCACATAAAAACAGCAGGCCCTGTCCCCATGACACAACTCTCCCTCACTCAGTAATACAGCTCTCTTTGCCACAGCTCTCAATGCCTCTGTAACCCAGGCCTCCCTGCCACAGTAACACAGCTTTCCCTATCACATTAACATGGCATTCCCTGTCATAATGACACAAATCTCCTTCCCACAGTAATGCAGTTCTCTTTGACACGGCTCTCCCTGCCACAGTAACATTGTGCAACTTACCACACTAACACAACTCTCCCTGCCACAGTAACACAACCCTCCCTGCCACAGTAACACAACTCTCCCTGCCACAGTAACACAACTCTCACTGCCACAGTAATACAACTCTCCCTGCTACAGTAATACAACTCTCCCTGCCACAGCTCTCCCAACCACAGTAACCCAGCTCATTTTTCTACAGGAATCTAGTTCTGTGTGCCATTGTTAGTAGGCTGACTGCCATACTATCCTGCAGCCCGTCACTCATTTCTCTTGTACTGTTGGGCCCTTTCCCACCTCATAGCTGTCCTTGCAGAAGCTCTGCTTTCAAGAAGACCTTCTATAGTCTTAAATCGTAGTTTGTGGTTTAAGACTGTGCGTAATTTACAAAAGCGTATAATAGTTTTCAGCCTGCAACCAGTTTATATGTAACAGTCCATGGTAACCATCTATGGATTCCTAATGCCCAACACAATATCTAACCTTTTTCAGTGTTTAGAAGCACAGCACATTTTGTGACATTGCACACTGGACACATTGAATTTCAGACAGCAAAACAGACTATTGAATGGTCATGTCTGCCCATACTAGAAGCCACAGCACAATACATCATTCACTTCAGTGTCTATGCTTGGCTAAGAATGGACAGCATAATATTTCTCCATACTCACTGCCCATTTCGGATGTGTAGAGGAAAAAGCCAATATCTAACTGTAATCTCACTCCCTTTTAATGTGTGTTGGAGAGTTAATTCCCCCGGAGGGCCAGAGCCACTGCCCTGCTCCATTTTCTCCCATCTAAACAAGCAAGATGCTCATAGCACTTATGATTGCAGCAACCAAAGCTGCTTGAGTTTCAGTTTGACCTGATCTCTTTGGATGCGCAGTAGTATGGTGCTTGGGTAGGAGAAGTGTGACACTTCATCGTTTTGCTTCTTCTCTGACAGGGATTAATTTCTACACCCTGTTTCCTGGCAATAACATAGCCTCCTTCTAATCATCCTTACTTGTGCAGATTGGAGAAGTGAGGCTAAGCTTTTTGCCTTCTAGTTGATCATATAGCCAGAAGAAAACTCCTTCCCATGTTGCAGGAAGTGTTCGCTGCAACTGGAGAGCACTGTGCTACTTCATCCAACCCCCATCCACTCTTTGTCCACCCTTTGCTCTGGATCATAGGCATTTTACCAAGACTTTAGAAACAGTTGACCAGATTGTGCTTCAAAAGGAGGAATTGTGATCACAATCAAATAACAAGCATTTGCAATGAAATAGGTCTCGCATTACTGAAAGTTTGAGCTATTGGCGTTTGGTGATAATAATGCAACGCCAATAACTCACATTTTCAGTAATGCAAGAGCTACTGCATTGCAAATTTTTTTTATATTTAGTTTTCTTAAAATAAATAAATAAATAGAAAAAAATACTATTTGCAGTGCAATAGCTCTTGTATTACTGAAAGTTTCACCTATTGGCATTGCGTTATTATAAGCAACGCCAATAGCTCAACCTTTCAGTGATGCAAGACCTATTGCATTGCAAATGCTTGTTATTTTTTAGCGCAACTGATAGTTCACTTATAATCAGTTCTGTGATCTGCATGGTACACGTTCTTTGCAGCAGGCACATTAATCTTCTGCGCTACTTTAGGATCAGTCATACAAAACTCCTATCTTTCTACAGCCGAATATTAATCACCGGAGTGCTCTTCACATTTTTATTGTTGCCTAAAAATTGCTCGACACACAAGGTACTCTGCAGCACATGCTTTTAAATTAAGTTATTTTTAAACACAGTGCCCCCCCCCCCCCCAAGCCTCCACTTTGAGGTCAGTGCCAGGTGCAGCTGGTCCCGTCTCTTACAACATTGACTTGGCCTCCATGGATGTAGAGTGATAGGGCAAGAGGCATATTCTAGCCCCCTTCTGTGAGAGGGTTCACCCTTTCATTGCTACAGCAGGATATCAAAACACTTTCCCAGAGACTCTGGTCAAATGGTGTTGATCAGCCAAGGAACGAATTACGGATAGGATAGAAGATAAATTTAGCACCATTTACAGAAATTCTGAACCACAACCCACCAACCTCTTCAGCCATACCTCCCCCACAAATGAGGAACACTACCAGGCTGCTAACCACCTAGGACCAGCTCACCACACAAGGCCCCACAGCCATCATGATGTCCACTCAGGAGCACCCTCTGACTTCTGCCCCACAACATCTTCAACCTAGGGAGCAAGATGATCAGCAGCATGCCCACTGCCATCTAACACCACAGCCAACTTCCCCAATTAATGGAATCACACAGAAGTCAAGCCTTTAATTAAGAAATCATCCGCCGACCCCAACAAACTCAAGAACTACCATTCTCTTCTCTCTGCTCCCTTTTCCAGCCAAAGTCCTCGAGAAGGCCATCAACCGGCAACTCACAGAACACCTGGAGAGCAACCATCTTCTCAATTTGGATTCCGCACCAACCACAGCACCATAACCGCCCTGATTGCAGCCACAGGAAACATCAGAACCCTCCTCAACAAAGGAAAAATGGCCTCCCTGATCATTGACCGCTCAGCAGCATTCAACACAGCATCACGCCACACCCTGATCAAAAGGCTTCACAACATTGGAATCCAAGGAGACGCCCTAAAGTGGATCACCTCCTTCCTTGCTGGCAGAACCCAGAGAATCTGCATTCCTCCCTTCACCTCAGAACCCAGGTACACCATCTGCGGCGTCCCTCAAGGTTTGTCCCTCAGCCCTACCCTGTTCAATCCCTACTCCAACACTACCCACCTCATCCTCTCCCTATCAGACGACCCCTCCACCACGCTGAACAATTTCCACAGGTGCATGATGAACATTGCTGACTGGATGAGAGGCTTCTGCCTACAACTTAACACAGACAAGACTGAAGTTCTAATTTTCTGGAACGCAACCACCCCTTGGAATGACACCTAGTGCCCCCCCGCCAAACCAGGACTCAATCACTCCGAGTGACCATGCCCGCAACCACGGCATCATCCTGGACAATAAGCTCACCATAAAAAGACAGATCAACACAATCTCATACCCCGGCTTCCTCACTTTTACATGCTTTGCAAGATTTTCAAGTACCTCCCCATCAACGTCAGACGCACTGTCATTCAAGCCCTTGTCACCAGCTGACTGGACTACGGCAATGCCCTGTACATAGGAATCATCTTGCACCTCAAGAGGCTGCAAACAATACAGAACTCAGTGGCCATACTCATCCTAGGCCTCCCTAAATGGACCCATGTCTCCCCCCACCTCAAGTAGCTCCACTGGCTCCCCATTCAGAAGAGGTGCCTGCTCAAGATGGTGATCCTCACCTTCAAAGCCCTTCACAACCAGGGACTAGCATACATCAACCACCAACTGAACTTCCACCTTCCCTCCAGACAGCTGCACTCCGCCTACCTCGGTTTTGCCCACACCCCACGCATCCGCCACAGCAACAATGGAGGACGCGCCTTCTACTACCTCACCACAAAGTCCTGGATCGTCCTCACACTTCACCTGCGGACCTCATCATTATCTGCTGGAATTCAGAAAAGGACTCAAGACCTGGATCTTTAACGTGGTCTCCTGCAGCAGTATTCTCAGCGCCTGGATACCCCCAAGGGTAATTAGCTGTGATATACAAATCCCTATTGATTCATTGCATGGGCACAGCACGAGATATGTGCGGGACATATGTCTCATGGGAAAGGGTGCCAACCACCATTTAATAGGCATAACGAGGAAGGAGGGCAGTCTTTTATACTAGGTGGGAGTTTTCAGTGGAGAAGTAGATCGTACTCCAGCTACATGAAAGGTCCCAGAGATCCGCCCCTAAATTGAAGGACAACGTCTAAGGGAAGTCTTTCTTCTTCCACACTTCTGATAAGGCATGGGACATGGTCGATGAGAGGGATGACCCAACAAGGCAAATGACACAACCAAGGATCCCCTTGCAACAAAATACAATCAATGTCAGAAATCGAGTCCATGAGAGAAGAGGGCAGAGACAACAAAGAACGGCCATAAAAAAGCACAAGTGACTACACTAGGCTGGTCCAGACACAACAGACATCGTTTGGCCAAGTCACGCAAAAGCTACGGGCCATGAATCTAAAATATATGCTCCTCTTTTTGGCCTAGTTTAAAGTATTCTTCTAAGACAAGCCTCTCTTCTTTGAATATAGGAACAGAGTAGGGGAGTGGGTGGAGGAGAGTTCCCCACGATACCGCACAGCATTGGGCCCAGGGGATGGGATAGACAGAGCTGGGAGCCCACACTGGCGGTCTGTCAACAACGTCCTGGCGAGAAGAAGGTGTTCCAGCTGGCGTCTTTCCGGTCGTGGACCTGCTAGAGGAGGTGATCACGGGTTCAGTCGCCTTCCGACAATCAAGCGGGCCGCGGTTCCCCCCAGGTGAGCTGCACCCACAGTTTACTGGAATCCACCAAAGAGCACCACCTGTACACAAGGGTATCCCCCATGTTTGTTTGATGTTTAGTCTTACTTCAATATGTTGGGTCGACAGATGCTTTCAGGTGGAAAGCATAGGGCGAGGGGGTTGGGTTGTTTTTGTTTGTTCTGGTTTCTTTTATCTCAGTTCATATTTGCTCAAGGCACACAGGAAAACCACTCTTTCTGCATTGTGACCCGCCCCCAACCTCCTAGTGCACACTCCCTCATTTCATGTGTCCAAGACTCAAAGTGCTCACCTGGAAAATCAGTGGGTTCTTAGATGAGATCAAAGGGGGTGCAGTTTTCTGATACGTTAAATGACTGACACCCTCAATCCTGGTTCTCCAAAAAACCCACCCGATGGGTATACTCTGTTCGCTCCTTGAGATATATGGCTACACAAGGGTCTTTCACGCTGGCTTTGCAAGGGGTGCAAGAGGACTGACAATTCTCCTGAACAAAACCTGCCCCTTGAACGTTACCAAATCCCTCCTGGACCTGCTCACTGGCCAATCTCAAAATCGTGCCTGTCTCAGCACTTAAGGAAACATGAAATTATAGGCGATGCAGTCACTCCCGGCACTGGTCTCTGAGCCAAGAAGCATGCATACATTCAATTACCGTTCTGTAAAGTTATGTCGGCCACTTATTTCCAGGATCATCTTTCTACTAATTTGTGTAGTTTCCAACCGGCCAAGAGGTCTAATGTTGTTGCAGTGGGATTGTGCCTCAAAATCTTTCATTTTGGCAGCCATCAGGTCCAGCACCTTCAATGCTTTCGATGTGTCTATCAAGACAGTCTGTTAAATTGTCGAGTCGGTGGTCATAACACCTAGCTTTTCCTCAACAGGCACTAGACCAACCTTCAGGTCGAGTAGCAGTGATTTGATGACATCCACAGACCGTGTGCTACAGAATCCACTTCACTGTCGCAATCCCTAACGTTTTTACGTCATTCAAACATTAGTGTACTTTGTTTCTGATCAATTTTACCCATATCTGGGGCTGTGGATGATTACGTACATCACTGTATGACACTACACAGCAAATAATGAAAGGGGGAGGAGCAATAAAATAGTAATCCTCAGAACGGAGCACTGTACTTAAGTGGCCTTCTTTCAGCTGTGCCAGGCCATCCCCTAACCTTTATATGTTTTATTTACACATTGCTTCGAATGAGAGTACACATGACAGAAACGGAAACTCGGATTAGCAGGTGCACAGCTTTCTCAAGAGAACAAAAGAGGACCTTGAAAAAGATAAAAGAAATGTAAACTATCAGATGCTGAGCTGGTCATTTATTAAGCCCTTCTTAGAAGTAACAAACATGAGAATGAGGCTGAATATGTTAGAAGTGAAAAGGCTGACTAAAGCTCTGAGTGACATGGGCACAAAACAAACAAGCATTGGCATAGCCAATAGGTCTCGCCTTTGGGACCTTATAAGTGTTTAGTTATCCAGCACAATATCCTTGGTGCAACATCAAGTGTTGCATGGCGAAACACTTATAAGGTCCCAAAGGTGAGACCTATTGGCTATGCCAATGCTTGTTGGTTTTGTGCCCATGTCACTCAGAGCTTTGTAGCCCCCACGGTTTGTAAGCAAGACTCATTTGTCTGCGCACCTCAAGAATGACAAACAAAAAAACAGTCACTGGGATCAGAGTCCTCTGCAGCCTTTGGTCCCCCCAAAATCAGACTTCTGCTCAGGGTCATGTTTGGCTTTTAATCCTAAGGAAGAGACCTAAATTCTTTGCAGACACCAATATCATTAATCACTCTGGGCTAATTCCAAAATATTCTGTGCAGCGTGGTAAACTGTATTTAAAGTAGAGATTAACATAATAAAAGACACTATCAATAACTTTGCATCAGATACTATCCCCTGTGTAGGTGGAGTGAATGCCTCGGAGTCAGAGGACTATGCCAGACAGGGGAGGTGGTTGGACAACCAGAGCTACCAATAAAGAGTTGGCTAAATTTCCTTTACTTGGCCATAGCCAAATTACGATATTAATGTTAAAATCCATAAACATACTATTTCAATAACAGCTAGAAATAATTAGCTTGAAATATGACTCTGCATATTGCTTGCTATAGATATGAAAATAAAGCATAAACATTTAATATATATACTATATGGAAATATATTTTGCAAAGTCCCATGTGGAAATCAATCAATGCCCCCCAGGGGTAAGCAATTACTTTGGAACATTTCTTTCAGTGTCCTCTGTCACCCTGAAGGCACACATCTCTACAGTCCTGTGTGAATGCCCTCAGAGAGTTTCTTGGGCGAGGATGTGTGAAATGGAACCAGTAAAGCAGGATTGCCACGGCAGCAAACTTGCACTAGGCCTATACTTTGCTTTTGATAGTAGATTGAGCAAAACTGGCAATCTGCGACTCAAAGGCTTGCTCTCACTCAAGTCCAGCACTGTTAATCGAGGAGCACTGACAAGGCTGATGCCCGGCATCTTAAAAACACTAGAATAAGAGCATGCTTCCTAAATTAAAGAAGGGTCAAGAAGTAGAGATATTCAAAGAAAATTCTTTACCAAAGTCACATCACTTAGAATGATAAACGGAAAGTTAAGTTTCAGATGTGTAAATCATACTTGAATACGGTCTGATCAGTTGTGCCCGTGAATACGATGCCCTTGCAGATTGGACCCAACTCAAAGGCAAACCAAGTAAGTCACTGTGACCCTCTGCTAAAAGGGTAGGCCTAAAAATAAACTCGCACCTAGAACACTCATTTGTCCAAACTGCAGGGGAGACACGAACAGTGATGGCGTTTGTTTCAACAAATCTCAGGTGTGCGAGAAATAGACGTGGTAGACGCGCAAATAATTACAAAATTAAAAGCAGATTAAGAGATTGGGGACTTTCAGGCATTTACAAATTTAACGTACTAAATTGGTTCAAAGGGGAATTCTTATTAGCGGTAAAATAATTGCAGATTTTAAAGGGGATTCAAATATATGCAAGTGTCAGAAAAGGAAACATGACGTAAATACATAACCCTCACGTTAAAAAAATTATCTGTGTACCATCCGCGTATGAAAAAAATTCTAAGACCGAAGAACTAACTTAAAACCGGAGACTCCATGAGGTTAGCCAGCGTGAAGATGTAAACATAGTAGAGTAGAGCATTGCAGAACCCCAGAGTTAACGAATTTGGCAGAACAGAAACAATTAATTGAACCCGCCAGCATAAGGCTCGGGAAAAAAAACACAAGCATTGGCATAGCCAATAGGTCTCGCCTACTGGTACCTTATAAGTGTTTAGCCATGCAACAGTTGCATAACTAAATACTTATAAGGTCCCAAAAGCAAGACCTATTGGCTATGCCAAGCGGCCCTGCGGCCGTGAAAGTGATCGCGATCAAAACATCAAAGCGGCCGCTAAAGTGAAAGTAATCGCGGTAAAGCGCGCGCCCCCGCGCACATGCACTGTAGCTCTAGGCTGGCCTGGTAGCACTTTTTGGAGCCCTCTCAATAAGTCTCGCCAGACCAGCGCATGCGCTGGGTCAGGCGAGACCTAAAAAACGTGCTTCACCTCAAACAAGGCCTGATGTAGTAAACTCTTAGAGCGCAGGCAATCTGCAGTCTGCCGCCTAGTATCTGATAAACCACAGGTGTACAAGGGACAAAAACACAAATGCGGTCCAAGGCAATTCAGGGAACTGAGGTCTAAAATGTCAACCGCCAAAATTCCCAACCACTGATGAAACACAATGAATTGACAAAGGAGGTAATGACCATTTTCATCCTAGGGTTACCAACATATGATGCGCCATATCGAAGGATGCAACACAATCTAATGCTTTTTTAAATTACTATGGACGTTTTTAAGTCTCTTTCTACATCACTGTTTAGCTGTCTATTGTCAAAGACCTAATGCCAACAATACCTATACTGCGGTAAAAAAGGGGGTGGTGATGGACAGAGCATCAGAACCAATCAAACACTCACACCCAGTCAACAGATCTGGGTTTGATCCATCACCGTTCTTTAGCCCACTCTGCCACCCCAGTTCAGACATGGCCATATGCATATCAGTCTGACCCTGTGCCTCATGGGAACAGTCCAGCCCGAACTGCCAAGCCATGCCTTCCCTGGACCGGAAACAAGCTTCCTAGGACCGGTTTCTAGCATTTCAGCCGTCTTCAGCCAGGCTTGCTTGAATCCAGTGGCAAAGTGAGCAAGGGACTCACGTCTGAGCATACCCTGCCAACTTATGGCGAACAAAGCGGTACAAAAGGGGGTGGTGATGGACAGAGCATCAGAACCAATCAAACACTCACACCCAGTCAACAGATCTGGGTTAGATGGGTGGGTGTGGTGTCACACACACAACCACAACCACACACACAACCACCACCACACATACAACCACACAACCACACACACAACCACAAACACACACAAACACACACAACCACAAACACACACAACCACAAACACACAACCAAAAACACACACAACCACACACACAACCACACATGCAACCACACACACAACCACACACAACCACACACACAAACACAACCACACCCACCACACACACACAACCACACACACAACCACACACACAACCCCACACACAACCCCACACACAACCCCACACAACCACCCACACAACCACACACACACACACCCAACCACACACACACACCCAACCACACAACCACACACACACACACAACCACACACACACCCAACCACACGCACACAACCACACGCACACAACCACACACACACAACCACACACACACACACACACACACACAACCACACACAACCACACACCCAACCACACCCACAACCACCCACACCCACAACCACCCACACCCACAACCACCCACACAACCACCCACACACACAACCATACACACCCACAACCACACACACACACAACCCCACACACACAACCACACACAACCACACACATACCCAACCACACCCAACCACACACACAACCACAACCACACCCACAACCACCCACAACCACCCACAACCACACCCAACCACACCCACAACCACACCCACAACCACACCCACAACCACACCCACAACCACACACCCAACCACACACCCAACCACACACCCAACCACACACCCAACCACACACCCCCAACCACACACCCCCAACCACACACCCCCAACCACACACCCCCAACCACACACCCCCAACCACACACACCCAACCACACACACCCAACCACACACACCCAACCACACACACCCAACCACACACACCCAACCACACACACACCCAACCACACACACACACACAACCACACACACACACACAACCACACACACACAACCACACACACACAACCACACACACAACCACACACACACACAACCAAACACACACACAACCAAACACACAACCACACAACCACACAACCACACACACAACCACACCAAGCATTGGCATAGCCAATAGGTCTCACCTTTGGGACCTTATAAGTGTTCAGCCACGCAACAGTTGATGTGATTGCACCAAGGATATTGTGCTGCATAACTAAATACTTAGAAGGTCCCAAAAGCGAGACCTATTGGCTATGCCAATGCTTGTTTTATTTATCGCTCATGTTTTTGGTGCGGTGTGTTTTCGTGCTTTGCGAGCAAAACGTGCTCAGCTGACTGCATTAACAGTTGTAGTGTAAATTTGTTTAATTATATGTTTTTGAGCCCACAGAGCTTTTATTTTAGTAGCACCGGCGTCTGTTGGCCAGGCTTCAGGTTTCATATGCATCAGTTTTATTTAAATTTTTTAATGTTTGTGCCCCTGTTTCCTCACCAGTGCATTCTTCTGTCATCCTTTGTTTGTTTCTTCCTTTACTTACGCCGTCCCATTTCTGTTTCTAGCTCCTGGCGGTGCGAGGCATCTGACGCAGGACTGGTTTCAGGTAAGTGATTTATATTCTTTTTTGCTTTCTGTCCACCTCTCTCTCACACCACTCCTTTTCATCATTTCTAAACTCTATGTACAATTACAGTCTGACGCTGTCGACTCCCAAATCTGCCTATTGGGTGCAGCAATCAACATTCACCTCTGGGACGTTGTCTTCGACAAAAGTGGATGTAGGATTGCCATCTCCAATTAAATGTTGGCAAACCTGATTCACTCCTTCTAGGGAAAGGAAAGGTGTCCCAGCTTCAACCCTTCTGATCTTCTTCTTTTTTTTATTTGATTTTTTATAATAACCCTTGCACTGCAATTCACAACTAAATACCTAACTTGAGCATCATTTTTTATCCTGCCCTCAAGTTGCTGCCCCGGGTTGTGGCAGCATGTCTCTGCCTTTTTTCAGTTAAAACCTACTTTCCATCTCATCCCAGGTAATATGCGCAGCTGCTAGTGGGGGTATTTATCACTCTATATGTAGGGCAACCCATTGAATGTTACAGGAACTCCTAAGTGCTCAACACAAATCTATACGTTTGTTATTGAGCCAAAAAACTGAACCACACGTACAAATGAAGAGGTAATTTCACTGGTTGCCAGTAGTTGCTAAAGTGAAATTTTAGATATTGTGTCACTTACTTAAAGCCCTTTGATACAACACAGGTAAGACGTTTAGCCAAGTAGTAGTTACAAGAGGTTTTATTTCACAAAGAATATTACAACAAAGAAAGGAGCAACAAGGATATAGTGCTGCAACATAGATATGGTGTGCTTGGTCTCCTCTAGCTAGTTTTCAATCTGCCACCCACTCCATATCCAGTCCAACATTATCCTTCTAACGGTTCATCACCATGTTCCATATTCAACACTCCAGCACTTCTCACAGTCTCACTCGCATCAAAGCCAACACTGCACCCCCCAACAACCCAAACTATATAAATGGAAAGTCCTAATGACACAATCTAAGATAAAAACATATTCCCTATACTTCGCTGGCAATACTTTGCTTCCCGTACTCCATTTCATCACTACCTTTCGGAGATGTGGCACAAAAGATCATCAACATCACTTGCAGCAACTCTTCTTGGTAAAACACACCCATCACTTGGACAACTTAGTTTGTTGACTGCAAATAAGCTCAAATCCAATTACTGCTTTGAACAAGGATCCTGCAAGTCAGGAAAGGCATTCCCTGCTGCTTCTCTTCCCACTGCTGTTGATGTGACCCACTGAAAATCCACACTCATTTCAAGTCCACACATTTCCCCCTTCTTCTCTCACAGCACCATTCAATGTTTCTATTTCTTGACAGGGTCTAAACCACTTTGAGAGAAACTTTCACACCGTAGGTAACTTTTCAGTAACAAGCTGGGCCACGCTACAGAAAAAACGTACCCCTTTCCATTCCATACATTGTCCTCTGCTTATACTCATCCACTCCATGACTTACCTCTTTACATATTGATTCTGCTGGTATTCCTAACCCACCAGAGCTCCCAGACATCCCTTTCAACCATGAAGGGGCCAAATCTGTCTTTGTATTAGTTTCAGTAATGCAAGAGAGTAGGCTTGCCTGCAGAGCTCTTCTCAAATTGAATTCCCTGCTAGCTTCTATTGCATAGCTTCCTGGATGACATTGTTAAAGTGTTCTACCTGTCCATTAGCCTTAGGGTGACATACTGCAATTCTTCCTTGATCAGTGCGATACCTCGTGATAAGCTGGAAACTTGGAACTCGTCAATTGAGAACTGTTAGCCGAAACCCAGAATTCTCAGAGACCTTCCCTGCATAAAACATCCTCCACAAAATGTATTCACCACATCTTTGTTCATGTTTCAACAACTTCACCTCCATCCACTTAGTGCAATTGTGTACTAACGCTAGAGCATACGTTTCATTCCTGTAAGGCCCTAACACATCTATCCCTAGTTTCCTTCTCTGCCCATCAGTAAGTCCAATGGGAACTGGGTTTGGTCCCACAAGGTTTGGTGGATTCATCACTTCTGCTACAAAGCTAACATTGTCTTCCCCTCCTTTCTGCCATCTCATCTAGCCTCTACTACCAGAAGTACTCACAGACCTGCCGTTTGTTGGAAGTTATTCATGTGCCATTGATGTCCCTAGTTATTCTTTTTAACTCAAATGGTCAAACATTTTCTCTCCACTCATGAGGATCCCATTCTCCCTAGCCAGTTCCCCTTGAATCCTGACAAAGGACTTAATCTTGCCTACAGCTTCAGTTCCTCTGGCAAAACTTAAAAAGAGTTATTTCTTGACCTTTCCCAGAGCAAGATCAATTGAAGGACCACAAGCCCATTTCTCCTCTGCACAAGCCTCGTTGGACTTGGGCTTGTTTGAAATAATGACATCTGTACACAAAAAAGCCCTTACTCTCTTCACCATGTTCCTGACAAGTGTAGAAGAGATATGCACTCGGCATACTGAATTCACTTTCCTGATACATGCTCAATTTCAAACTGATAGGACTTTAGTCTGGCTGCCAACCTGGCTAATTTAGTATTCATAGCTCTCTCTCCCCCACCCACACAAGCACCTTTACCGTAGGCGTGTGATTCGACTTGAGAACAAGTTTGGTTCCTCACAAAAACATACAAAAATGCTTTCCAGGCAGGTGCATGAAATAAGTTCTGTCAATAACGGTAATTTATCTTCACTTCAAGTATTGATCTTGGTTCATAAGCCACAATCCACTCTTTCTGGTCGTCCTGCTGTTGCAAAACCACACTCGGACCACACCTGCTTTCATCCATCGCACTGCTTTCCCAAAGCAAATGTCTTCAAACAGGGAGCATGGCCAATGTTGACCTCGAGTGAAACACGTTTCTTCCTGCTTTGCTCCCCTAGCAAACTTGGAGTCCTTATTAAGTAAAGATTTTAAGAGCTCCACCTTTCAAGAGTAGTCCTTCATGAACTTCACGTAGAATTCTGTATGTCCCAGGAAGGATGTTAGTTGATCCTTGTACGTAGGTTCACTGCTTCCAGGTTGACTTTGACATGGAAGTCTTTGGGTTTTGAATCAATCTTTAAGAAATAGTATGATTCACACCTAGGGTGGCCAACTGGCATGGGTGCAAATTCAGGAAGGTGAGTGTAAAAATTCAGGACAAAGTGTCAAAAATCAGGACAAAAATTCAGGACAGAAGGTCGAAATTCAGGGCAAAGGGTATGTTTTACAGAAACATCAGAGGAGGTCGCGCAATAGTATATAAGAAAGTAAATAGACACCAGAGTTAAGTTGGCATGTTTATAGTGGCATAATAATTGCAGGCTGGCAAAGAACACAGAAGTCTTTGCCATTAGCCCTTTTGTCTATTTCAAAATGCAGTACTCTGGGAACCCCATAGCATGGTTCTTGTTTCAGCTGCACTTAAGTTGATCTTAGTTTATTCTTTATTCATCCTTCTGAACACTGGACAGAATTTTGCAATGTTACTGTCAAGTATGTGAGCGAGAACACTTCTGATAAGCGGGTCTCGGAAAGCTCATGGATTCAACCAGAGTTTCAAGGTGTTTTCAAAAGTAGAATATAGGCACCGACACACCACTTGCTGTAACTGCAGCATGGCCCATTGTCAATCTGTCTGAGAGAATCGGCCACAAGCAGAATGATAATGGGGCTAATTGACAATCTGCGAGGGCTGGGAGAGGCTGTGGAAGCCTCTTCACTTCATAGAAATGCGAGCTGGTCCCCAACAGTGAGGCTTCTCACAGGGGGCATAGAGATTCCTGGAAACCCCAGAACTATGGACAAAAGGCGTCCGTGAAAAGAATTATGACGGACAACGGACTTGGTAATTTAATGACGGACAGTCCATTAAATGGTTGGTCACCCTACTCAAACCTGAATTGACATTTTTCAAGCTTTAAAGTTGGGCCCTTGTTCAACAAAGCTTGGAGAACCCTTTCCGCTATCATGTCATGGGGTTCCATGTCCCTGCCAAAAACAAGGATGTTTCTCTGTTAGGTGATTGCACCTTCGCCCCCTCTAGTGTCTCTTTCATAATGTTTTGTTAGACTGAGGCAGCCCTCATGAGACTGAAAGGCTTCTGCTGATATTAGTGCATACCTTCTGTCACGAATCACTGTCAACTGCCTGCACCCCTCTTAAGAGACCACCTGAGGATAGGCTCTGGCAAGGTCCAGGGTACAAAACACAGCTGCACATGCAAAGTAGAAACCATCTTATGCATTCTAGGAATAGGGTAGCGATCTATCAAGGTTGCTTTATTTAGACTGCAAAGATCTGTACCTAGTTGCAGGTCTCTAGAACTCATAAAAGAAAGAATTTCTCGTACAACCCAAGTGGACAATTTAGTTGGTCCAGTAACGTCTTTGGAGCAAAACTCCTCCAGAATACCTTTCAACTTACTTCAGTAGAATAAATAAATTCAGCTACATAAACTATTGGGGTCAGTCCTTGGATCTAGCTTGATCCCCATCTTCGCTTGGTGTGACGGGCAAAGTAGTATTACCCATTTCTACCATGTAGATCTTCCCCTATGTCCTAAACTCTTTGAAATGCATATCACATGAGAAATAGGAAAATATGTAGTGTTCACATAATTGAACTCAACAGCACAATTCCACAACACACCACATACATCCAATCCACACCACAGAATTCCACATCATGCCACAAAATTCAACAGCACACCACATAATTAAACTTCACTACATAACACTCCACAACACAAAATACCATTCCACATAATTACACTCCATGGCACACTATCCCACTCTACATAATTCCAGTACTTTCGATACCACATAATTACTATCCACATAATTCCACTACACAAATCCACTCCACACCACATAAAGTATGCCACACAATTCCACTGCTAAGAATTTCAGTCCAACCCACATAACTCCACTTCACACCACATACATCCCCTCCAGAACACATGGGCCAAAATAATTGTCATTTACAACGCCAATAGCTCTAACTCTTGCAAAAGCAAAACCTATTGGCTTTGCTAATTCTTGATAAATGTTTGTCACTCTACTAGGTTATGTTTTCTTTGCCATCCATTTGATTAGTTCATCCGTATCCTTCCATTGCTTACATTCAGTGAACTACTTTTTTTACCATTCCATGCGAGTGCATGTGTTTTCCTGCTCTTTCCCTCGTTTTGTCTCCACTCAAATCTCTGTGCTCTCTGTGTTGCATGAACCCCAAGGGCTCACAATCTCATCCATTGCTCCCCCACTCACCTCATCCTTCGAATTATTCTTATTTTAGAAAACGCCACCCATGTCCTCTGTTGCTTCTTCCCTCGCTCCCATCGCTCACCAGTGCTTACATCAACTGCTTCCCTTTGCATCCCTCCCTGTCTTTATTTTTTTTTAAATAACTTTTTATTGATTATATGCAATTTGCTGCCAGGCTGCTCATTTCCCCAAAAACGTGCTTTGCCACACTTTTTTATCCTTTTTTTAATTCACTGCACCAAGACGGGAATCCGTTCTCATGGAATGGTAAATTAAAACGAAATATTAAATGGCTATCAAATCATGACTCATACAAGTGCATACTCGATAACACAGGCAGGCTTATGTGTCATCACATAGTGTTTTTTGTGGTGATGCTTCACTGCATCAAAAGATTTTTTTTTTAATTTCTTTTTGCTGATGCTGTACCTAACTCAAATGAACTATGCATGTGAATATTTGACTTTTGTGTGACTATCAGATTAAAATGGAACTCCAAGGCAATTGAGAGCAAATGTCATAGTGGGTAGTCTGCAGCGCCCTCAAATCTTCGAGACCTTGTTATTTGGGTGTGAAGTTTGACCTAGGTGGGCTGTCACGATGCCATGCAAGGATTCAAGGGGGAGGAGCAAGAACTCTTTTTGTAATCCTTGCAGGGGAATGGTTGGTCTCCACAGGTCAGTTTATCCTCATTTTATAAAATATTTTGGGAAGCTGTAGTCAGGGGACGCAGGTCCATGGAGGGCAGAACCCTCTGCATGGTGTAATGAATGTTATTTTACAGTTGTGGATCCTTTAAATATTTGAGGGCCTGAGGACGCGAGGGAGCTGAACCTTGAATGACCAAAAATATCCGATGATTCGATTAAAGAGCGCTTCGGGTCACTTAAGAACAGTGTGAAATACTGGCTGGAATGACACTTGTTGTTAGAAAAAAACCATCAAACATCAGAAACTTAAAATGAAACATATTACTATTTTTCTTAATAACTGAATCGAGCTGTTTCGACTGAGTCTCAACTGAGGATCCCCGATGTACAGTTTATTGAATAACTGTTCTCAACTGCGGAATAGCTGTTATTTCCGACCATGCATAAACCTTGTACATCAGGACCACTTTTTAAATTTATTTTTCACAAGTTACCACTTTGGGAATTTGTTTGAGAGCAACAAAAAAAAGAATGCAGAGCTGGCCATAAAAAAATTGCCAACCTGCTCGGCATTCAGTTGTGAGCAGTTTTGTCAAAGACATCTCCACAGGGAGTAATCTTCCTCCTCTGAGGGCGGTGGTTGAGGAAAGCAAGGCGAGTGCCTACCACAAACCTAGCAGAACCACAACTTCGCTGAACTCCAAATCCCTTGGATTCAACATGGACACAAACTTCACCTTCAATGAACACATTGCTAAGAAAACAGACAACCTACTGCCACCTTTCTCCATTGCAGAAACTTAATTTCTTCCTTCCAAAACTCACTTCAGAACTGATGTTAAAGGCCTCGCATTATTGCATCTGGATGGTGGCTTTGACCGGCTCCATAACCTCCAAGACTCCACAATGGCACATTGAGGGCATCATACACACCCCAGCACAACTCATCCAGGCTCTAAATAAATATGACCAATTCACCCCCATCCTAATGGAACTCAAATGGCTCCCTTTGCCGCCCCTGCTGCTCTCAGCACACTGCTGCCAGGAGGCTAGCAACTGGACACAAAGAAATGTAAAGAAGTTAAGTTAAAAAATTAAATTAAAAAAACACCAAGGCAACAAGACTTCTCCATCTATACACTGAACATCTGAAACACCACCTCTGTGTAGAATTCAAGACAACCTCAGCCCTGCTCCAAGTTAGGAAAGATGCATCTCTTTAAAGAACACTCTGTCATAATGCAGTAACAGTACACTTCTACTCCCAGAATCCAGCTAACCCTTCAATCACTTTTTGCCTATATCTTTTCCTTTGGTCCTGTACTGTGTTCCACTGCCTTCTGGGTAGATTTACACTATACAAATAGCACATGCATGCATATCTACGTACCTACATATATACACCCTCCTGGCAGGCCGCCCGCCCATCTGGGTTTGTAATATTGCCACAGCATTCTAATCTAACATGAACAAAGCCCCTGTGTGGATTTTCGGTGTTCATAGTCACCACTTTTGAGGAACATGGTTCTGCTCCACGCTCTTTAGTGTTCTCTCTCTGGGTAACAGTGTGCCAGAAATTCTCTTATCAAACGGGGTCCTCTCATCTCTAGCATAGTTCTCTAATGGGAGATTTGATGACCGCTCTTGAAGGTACTGTAAACACAAAACGGGCAACTAATTTCTGGAACGCCTTCTCCCCAACTGCTTTGATGCTTTGCTTCATCTGTCATTGTCTGGACCTGAAAAATGGTCTTATGCTTGGCATAAAACTTTCCTAAGAGGTTTGGTATCAAAAGAAACCTTAATGCAAGAGAGCGCTGAAAATGTGGTCCTCCCAGTAATCCACTGACTGAATTTCCTCCATGATAGGAATAGTATGGTAGATTAAATTCATTCTGTAGGTTCTATTCCGTATTTAGCATTTCCACTAGTAACTGAAGGTTTTCCATTTACTGCCAAACTCTAAAACAGGCCCTTAGCCAATAATGTATTACAATTACATGTATTCTGAGTGTAGCTAAATGTGTACACATGTTGTGGGTGCACCTGTAAGCCTTTGTATTATATGTTCATTTGCTCAGTTGTGTTCATTGTACATTTGTGGTACCAGGGTCTATCTTGCCCAACCAGGCAGCACTCCAAATGAGTCTTTACATTTAAAGTCCTCAGAGCACAATATGTTATTCTTACTGGACATCTGTACGCCCCTCTTTTGCTGTTGTCTCATAGCACCACGCCTTATCTAATTTTCCAAAGTTACAACATGCATTCACGGTTGGCAGCACATGTGTGGGTGTGCTGTGAGCATGTGGGGAGAGTTTGGTGTCATGCAAGGGTTTATGAGCAGTTCTCTTTATCATGTACATTGAGGCCTCACCTCTGTATGCACAGGTTTACAAGGATGGGAGGGAGTGAAGAGCATTCACACACACTTCCCTCCAGTACTATATTGGAGACCTGCTTTGGTGGGTGGCTTTGCTCCAGAGGATTGATCTTACTGCGATGTATCTTGGAGTGCGATGTTCATCGAGATGCCACTGCCTTAGCTAGGCAGTGTATTTTCCAGAACGGATAGTGATGGTCGGGTCAAGAATGCAGACAGACTGCAGGAGGCAAACTATTGGGTTCCGATGTTAAGAGGTTGAGTACAACCTGGAAAGAGGGCTGATCTGAGGTGATGGTGTAATTTTTGCAGGGTGGTTGGCAGGCTTTGTATTTTAACAGAAAGAGAGGTGACCCAAACTAGTTCCAGGGAACCGGGTACTTTAAACGAATAAGCAAGAAAGTAGCTCCCTGGAGAACACACGTTATTCTCCCTCGCCCCGCTTTCGATGACGAAGACAGCAAAGGACTTTCAGATGATAAGGAAGAGTTTCCCCACTAAAAAGTGCCAGATAGATTCATTTAAGCTGTGGGATCGAATATAGTTTTAAACAGGATATATAGATTGCCTGTAGTTAGTAGGGTCACAACAGGTTTGCATTTATGATTGTTTAGGAATTTTTTATTTAAGGACACTGCTATGTAATAAATGTGGAAGTTTATGTATTAAAAACTATGTACCTTTTCGAAATCTTTTCGAAATTTTAAGAATAGTAAAATTGATTTTAACTGACAACAAGTGTATGCATTGCATTTCAATTTGTATTGTTACTTTTGTCTTGGAAGATGGCTGCTTGAGTTAGTGGAAAGCGATAGAGGTTGGTATGAGTGTGTTCTCCAGGGAGCTACTTGCTTATTCGTGACAGGCTTTGTAGCCAGAGAAGGTTTGCAGCATGAAAGAAGAGTCCTGTGCTATGGCGCTGTAGTGCTTCAAATGTTTAATCTTGAACCAACCAGCATCTAGTGATTGAGAATACATTTTTTTAGAGTATATAATTGATGGGTGGGTGTTTGACTATTCTATGGGACGAGATTGCGGCAAATTGTAAAACTTTTGCACAATCTATAAAGTCAGTGGCCATAAGTTGCATATAGACAGTTCTTTTCAATCTCTTGGGACCTTATGTGGTTGAGTGAAAGGGATGGACGTTGGTTCTGATGATCTGCTAGCCTGCGCTGGAAGGCAGGTCCATTCCCAGATTGATTTAGTAGGTGTCAGCACGCAGGGCCACTGGAATTATGCGATTCTGCAGCCATGGTGTTTTCCACATAATTATAGATCTGCTGCATTTGCCATATAATCCATAACAAAACAATTTGTTTCTATCTGAAATGGATTTAAGATTACTAAAATCGCAGCAACATATATTGCAGTGCAGCGGAGGGTCCGATGCAAAGGTTGAATGGTCGACTTGCAATTGATTATTACTGTATTTGAATGTTAAACTGGTTAACATGAGGTGACACCATTGCACTCACACTGTTAATATGTTAAGAAATGACAAAATATCAAGTAGTAATATCACAAAATATGCAGCCTTAGGTTGCATAAATACCTTTTTCTTTCCACATAATTTAGTCTACCCTGATGCATAATTCTAGTGGCCCAGCTTGTGGGTTACTGAATCATGTATTACATTTGTGATGTAAGTAGGCTAGTGGGCTAAGCCCCCAGCAGGAAGGTGATTGCCAGTGGCTGAGCTTAATTACAACATGTCTTCCATCACCTTGTTGTTGCAGTAGAAACCCCAAGTGCAACAGGTATGCCCAGGCCTGTGTCATGTGCTCACTGTGCCACAGAATCCAAGCTATACCTCACTGACAAGGCCACAACCGGTCGAGTGTTGCTTCTGTTCCTTCTCGTAGGGGATCCGGACTGGAAGTTTGGGGTGGACTGTCCTCTCTTTTTTTTCTTTTTCTTTTTTTATATTTTTTGTGTGTTGTTTTTGACATAAATCCAATTACATACAACTCGCAAACATAGTATAAACTTGGACCGATTCATCAGCATATAAGATCAGGTATACATGTTAATACAGTAAAACACAATGGCAGGTGTCTGGCAGTTAGGGTGCATCTCACAGTGAATCTTATCATCAATACGATTAATAACTTCTGTAATATCTGATCGAGACATTGACAGACCAATACATTGTTGGGGGGAGCTGGTTAATACCTTAGAACTCGAGACATGTAATTCACCCTCTGTGTTTGCTAGCATGTATTTTCTACGTTCCTGCCTCTTGTGTCTGAGCCACCTCTGTGATCTTCTGTGACTCTGACGTTATCTCGTTAGTATCTCTTAACAAGAAGGTTTGGTAAGGTCCCCAGTAGTTCCTTGGGCGGCTTCAGACTTACGCGTGTCCTGAAGACTGACATGGAATTTTGTAATTAACTTTGCAGGTTCTTCTATTTTAATGAGCGTGGAGAGTACCTCCATACTTTGTGGTTTGATGAGATCATCTCCAATAAGGGCTTGCCAGGTTTGCCGAGCTCTATAATAATGAAATAACACTGTACCTCCTATCTGTTAGGCCGGCAGATGTAATGACTCCCAGGTCGCCAATACCCCATCTTTAAAGACATCGCCCATTGTGTGTATACCGATGGCATTTAATGCCTTCCTTGCCCCTACTTCTTGGCATAGTGAAAACCACATGCACCACTGTAACAGCATTTCTGGGGCATAGATAAAGGTTCCCGCTTGCATGTGTAACAAAGTTCGCCATGCCTGTACGGTGACCACAATTGAGTCAAAAACTCGTAATTTCCTGTATGTGGGCTGCGTAAGGGTCTGTGGCCGCATGAGGGGGTCTGCCGCATTTCTTTCTATGTGCAAGAAGGGCAGATCTTGTGGCCCTTGTTTTCAATAGTGCGCAAACACACTACTCGCTGCCATATAATATTTCTCTAGATCCGGGGCTCCCAATCCCCCCAAGTGATACGGTAGAGTAAGAGAATCCCATCGAATGCGGGGTTGTTTACCGGGCCCATGCTAACCAGATCATTTGTGTGCGCCAGCATTTAAACATGTGTTTTGGTAGCAATATGGGTATGTTTTCAAATAAAACGAGGAATCTTGGTAAGATGACCATCTTCATTATGGAGATTCTCCCCATCAACGAGAGTGGTAGCCTAATCTACTTCTCTACATTATCTATGAGTCTCTGTATGACCTTACCATAATTTTCCTGCAGAACTATCTCAGGGTCTGTGTGGAATTGGATGCCTAGGTACCGTACCGCTTCTGTAGTCCAACGCAGAGGGAACTCCATGACCGCCTCCACCGTGCACAGGGTGAGGGGAAATATAACTGATTTATCCCAATTTATAAGTAACCCTGAGTGACCACCGAATTGTACAACCTCACGCAGAATTGGTGATAAGTGTACCTCCGGTTCCCCTATATATACCAACGTGCCATCTGCTGAAATATTAAGTGTGTATTCAGGGAAACGCAGACCTCTGTGCGCATGATACTCGCGTATTGCGCAAGCAAGAGGTTCTGCAACAATGCCGTACAACAATGGAGATAGTGGGCAGCCCTGTCTTGTCCCCCGGATAATGTTGAATGACTTAGATACTTAATTCCCTATTCTCACTCTGGCTGTGGGTGAGGTATACAATACTGATACCAGACGGAGATACATGCCCCCTACTCCTAGCTTGCGCAGGACCGCGAACATAAAGCCCCACTCTACCGAGTCGAAGGCTTTTTCCGCATCCAAAAAAATTGCTGCCGTCTGGAAATCTGGATTTAGTCTCTGCACTACACCAAATAGAGTCCTCAGGTTTTGCGATAAGTTGCGACTAGGTACAAACCCTGCCTGTTCAGGGCGAATAATCCCTGGGAGCAATAGAGCCAGTCTATTAGCTAAGACTTTAGGGTACACTTTAGTGTCTTCATTTAGTAGCGATAGGGGCCTATACAATGAACAATTGGCAGATGGATTGCTGGGCTTTAATAATGTTGCAATAACTGCTTCGCGCTTGGAGGGTGGCATAATACCTGTATCCGCCATCTCCTCATAAAGCGTCTTAAGGTGGGGGATCAGAAGGTCCTGGAATTCTTTATAAAAGGCAGCAATAAGCCAATCTGATCCTGGAGCTTTCCCAGATGCCATACCCTTTAATGCCTCTCGTATTTCATCTGACGTCAAGGGCGCCATCAAATGTTCCCTGTGTTCCACCACTAGCCATGACATTTTAATATATGAAAGATAGTCCTCTATTGCTTCGGTACTGGAGGTGCTTTGGAAGGTGTACAATTTCTTGTAGAATGCGCGGAAGTGGTTTGCTATATCTTTTGTTGTGAGCAATAGGTTCCCATCATCATCTCTCATGCCCACCATAGCATCCAATTCCCTCTTTGGCCTTAGAATCCCTGCTAACGTGGCACCCGGTCTCTCCTGCTCTCCATAGCATCGGGCCAATGCGTATTTACCCATATGCTTAAACTCATCATTAGCTAAGTCTAGGTGTTCTGCCAGTTTGTGTCTTAGGTCAGCGACATGTTGTGAATTTCCCCCTTCTTCTATTACTCTTTCTAAGTGCCCAATCTCTTTTTCCAGTTGGTTTAGTCTACCTAGTATGTAACGTAGCACTCCTGCATGGGTGGATATCACTACCCCTCTGATGAACACTTTGAACGTTTCCCATACCGTAGTGAATGAGTTTACCGACCCAATATTTTCGGTGAAGAACTCTTTTACTGTGGCTAACCCTTCTTTAAAAACCATGGCGAGTAGTGAATAAGGAGGGAAGCGCCATGTAAACGCTGGTATACTCAGTACCCCGACCCTCAGGGATAGTTGGACGGGGGAATGATCGGAGTATGTTCGTGGTAAATGCGTGCATGCCTCCATCCAAAAACTTAGTTCCCCAGACAGCCAGTAGTCTATCCGAGTGTTTGTGTCGTGCACCGAGGAGTAGTGTGTATTGCATCTCCCATCGGGGAATCTATGTCTCCAGACATCTATGAGACCATCTGATTGCAATATGTCTTGGATGGTTCTGGCCGCTGCAGCCGGACGTCTGGGTGGGCCCTGTCATCTATCTATGTTTGGGTTTAGTATACAATTAAAACTTGTGGAATCCCCTTCCATTGTGTTAACCTGGAGGCTAGGGAGGAATAAAATTGTGGGTCGTCATGATTAGGGCCATAAATACCCACTGGGAGGAACTGCAAAGCCCCTCGCTTGCACACCGCTACGACATATCTGCCTTGTGGGTCCGTGAGTATGCCCGTCATCTCGACTCCAGCCTTTTTGTCCACCCAGATCAGTACCCCTCGAGCATGGGAAGGAAATCTGAGGAACAGCATACCCCGTGTAATTTGCGATGTACTGCTTTGCTACGCTCCGGAGCGAGATGCGTCTCCTTATGCGTAGCAATTGCCTCAGAATGTCGTTTCAAGTAGGCGCCCACCCGTCTAACCTTTCTGCTGTCATTCAATCCTTGAACATTCCAGGTCAGAAGCTGGAGGATTTGTGTATTCTCACCCGTTATAGCCATGTTTTATAAGCCTTTTCTGCCATGTGCAATGTTTCTTGTCTGTAGTATGTACCATTTGCGATCTCAAAAGCCATAGTCGTACAATGTTATCGTGCAACCTAATAAAACGCCCATACCCTCCCACGCCTCGAAAAAACCCAACTGTCGCGGCTGTCTGATTTCCCCACCCCTAACTAAGGAAACAATCCCACCCTCAAGAACAAGTAAGATGAAAGGTGTGATACACTTGGGGGCAGATGTGGCCATCCAGTTAAGTTCCCAATGCCACTCTAATTGTTCACCTTATACCATGAGTCTCTATATGCTTCATCTCTCTGAAGTGTGATGAGTTGCGATCACTGCGCCTAATGCACCATATATGTCCTGGTCAACAAGGCGCCCCAGTGTGTCAGCCAGAGTTATTATGTTCAGATGGCACTCTGGTCTCGCTATGGGAGCATGTGGCAGTCTCTTACATACGGTCATTAAGTATTTAGTGTTTTGTTTATGAATTCACTACATTACCATGCTTTGCCTTGTCTCAGAGTTTCTCTGATGCTCACTCCTCTGTGTCTTGGTTCTCTTGGGCTTGTGAAACAAGCATCCTAGGACCGGTTTCAGGGTTTCACCCCTCTTCAGCCAGGATAGCTTGATTCCAGTGGCATGGAGAGCGTGGGACCTTCGTCTGGGCATACCCTTCCCACTCGGGGTGACAAATGCAAAAACAGTTGATGGACAGAATGCAGAACAATGTCATACATTCACCCCAGTACAGAGATCGGGTCCTAGGATGCTTGATTCCGGTCCAGGGAAGACATGGCTTGGCAGTTTGGGCTAGACTGTTCCCAAGAGGCACAGTGTCAAGACTGATTTGCATATGGCCATGTCTGAACTGGGGTGGTGTGGTGAGCAAAATAACGATGGATTAAACCCAGATCTGTGACTGGGGGTGAATGTTTTGCCAATGTGCAACATTCCGTCCATCATCTTGTGTGTTTAGCTGTATTGTGAACGACATTACAAATACATTCAGATACTGACTTCCACAATTTTGTGGACTGTAATGAGAACAAGGAGCCTACTAATATAGATTTGAATTATTTAGCTGTATTGATTTTGAGCATTATTTTTTAATCGGAGGGGTTGTCTAGGTCAGTAAACACAAATACTCTTCTTATGTGAGAACTTTGGTCAATGACATCCCTGTGAGTGGTGCAATCAACTTTGAAAGAAATACAC
Organism: Triturus cristatus; assembly: GCF_964204655.1. Lineage (NCBI taxonomy): Eukaryota > Metazoa > Chordata > Amphibia > Caudata > Salamandridae > Triturus > Triturus cristatus. The sequence goes on from NC_140580.1 coordinate 963,240,014, forward strand.
ATTCACATTGGTAGCCAGTGAAGTCCTAGTAAGCCGGAATGATGTGGTTCATGATTTCAGTGGCAACAGCAATCTTGCAGCAGTGTTCTGCATCCATTAGAACATGCATACAAATAATTAGGCCCTACAATATATAAACTATAGGCATAACTAACCCTGAGTGGCACAAGACACACAAACCCATCTGCGACATTGTAGATGCTACCACAAAAAAAATCAAAGTGGATTAAAAATGTCTTCTTTATCTAAGGAGACTGTTACTGTTTGAAACACAATATATCAAAAACTGTTTAAGAACTGGTAAAAATATAATTGAGATATCAATCTGCGAGTTTACAGAAGCAAATTCAAACTTGCAGTTTCAGCTAGTAACTTAAGATGTAAGCACCACGCACAAGTGCATTGTTTCTCAGTATTTGTTATGGGAATCTAAGGTAGAGGCAGATTCTGCTATGGAGTCTTCGCTCTTGGAGGTAGAATTTGCCTACTCTGTCAACCTTAAAGGCCAAGGAGAGTTTGGTGTCCAGGGTAACTCTGAGGTTTGACTCTCACAACAAGAGAGCTGGAGGTTGGCTTGCCGTAGATTCTCCATATATAAACCACGGCAAATCATGTATTCCTACAATAATTTTGGAATAGCGAGACTGTTTCAAGGATCTCAAGAACCAAAAAAGGGGAAAAGATTTGTTCGGAATGGCCTCACCCACTCGTTTGTGGCCTGCTTGATCATCGGCCAGTCCGCCCCACAATGTTAAGATACTACCAGCATCTTCTAAATATTGTGGGTCCCTGACTGGAGCAGTAGTCGGTAAAAGGCTAGATTATGGGACATTTATATAGTTGGGGATTACCAAAGATAAACTGGCACGCCTTCAAAAAGCCAAAATATAGGGTTTGTCCAGCAGCATGTTTCAGAAGAGAGACTGTTTCATCTGCAAGATAACTTCCCATGGTGGCACAAGTGATACTTAAGTGCTTCTAAATTCAGTTAAAACGTAAGGATTCTTTATCCACCCTTCATAAAACCCAACAAAAATACCCGGATCATGTGGTGGAAATTTTCTAAGCCAAATCAAATGCAAACTAACCACAGCTTGAGGACCTAAACTGGGGATATCTAGGGAATTGCGGACCAGAATAAACCCCTCTCCTCCCTCATACAGGAAACACATATTTTTTACTTGTCCCAAATTTAGGAACCAGCTTTTTACAGGCGAATACATTACTGGCACGTAAGGGAATGTGTTTGCAGTAAGCCCCTAATAAATATTGATAACAATAATATTTATAACATTAGAATGTTGAGAGTTTCACTGAATACAGAGTGGTTCGGGTCAATAATGGCTGGTACAGACCTTCTGTTCCAAGATTTCAATGTTTGTCTTTCTGTTTCCTCTTTTTAATCTAGAACATTCGACCCCAATGAGCTTTAAATCCCTTATGCCTAGGACTATGAATGTTAAACACTCTCTGCTTCATTATAGACTCCTCCCTACAGCTCAGGCCTATAAATTGGATTTGGGGCCTTAACAACTGTTATTGTCCAGTGCAGCAGGCTATAATGCTTTATTATTGTTGTTATATTGTTATTATTGTTTTTATTCTTCTTATTATTTTGGTCTCTCTGGAAGTTAGAGGGTGGGGAACGTGGCATAGAGTGAGTCCCTATGAAGGTTTGAGGGCAGGAATATTGGGAGTAGTTCAGACTATGCCAATCTGTACGATTATTTCTAGAGGACAGAATGTGGGATCCAGTGGGACTGTTTTCCCGTGTCTAAGCAGTTTTCGAAACCCTGTTTGAGTTCTTGGTGCTGGTTGTTGTCGCATAATAAGTCGGAGAACATTGACAATTTGCACTGACTGGCACCAAAGTCTTACTTGTTGACTCTGGATTCTGGCTCGTGTTCATGGTAAATGATCGGCTTTTTCTCCACTGTTCCACTGAAAAGTTGCCAACGTTATTGTCACCTGTCCTGGTCTACTGGGCAGTTAGTTAATGTGGCTGATGCATAACTTTATGCAGCAGAATGAAGTTTTGTCCTATTCAGATAAATATAGTCCTTAAATTCCGGGTATTTAAAGGAGTTTTGTATTCAATCTGGTAAACACTGTACCTCTGTTCATGTTGGGCTGATGTTTCAATTAAGTGAGGAAAACACAAGATGGTTGCCAGTTCCTCGAGGCACATCATGGGATCCTAGTTTGGGTGTGATATTTACTGTCTGAGGTACTTTTGGCTTTTCCACTGGAAATGTTGAGATTATAAAAATACATTCATCTGAGTACCAAGAGCTAAATATGAGTAATGTGGTCATGCCATTGGTATGTACTAGATTAACGTGTCTTTTGGTCCTTTTATTACTGGCTAATTTTTCTTAAGGCCACCACATTATGATACAACTTACCTTCCTGGCCGACATAGCAGGTTTCCGTTAGGAGGCCTACCTTGATCTTCCTTGCTGCCATGGGTATTTCACGGTGGGTGGAGGCAAGCCAAACGTTTGCTCTCTCTTGGATTTTTCTTGGGAAGTGATACCAGCCGGGCCGTGCAGCCTGTAGGGGCCAATGCTGTTACCCCTCTTTCCCCAAACTCCTCCGTCCATCTAGCCTGAACTTAAAGATGTCATGCGGTAGCTGAATGTTCACTGTGTTTAGCTGGTTACCCTTGACCTGCATCGTGAAGGCTGAAGGTGGCCAGTCTGGCTATACGAGTACCATTTGTCCCTGTGGCTGCATTGTCCCCTTCCTCCAACAAAAGTTCTTTTTAATACCTATTGCAGGCTTGTTAATTATACATTTAGAGATGACATTGGCTAACTCTTCACTGGTCAAATGATCCTACGGCTTGGAAGGGGCACACAGACACATAGAGAGGGCAAAGTGGCGGCTTTAATACTGCATGGTACCCTCCTTTACAGGACTTATCTTCTGGTTGGACTGCTACATAACAATTTACCTTTCACCACCTTCTGCATGACTATTGATGGGACGGTTGTGGTATCTGTATTAATTTAACTGCAGTGAACATTGCATAATACAAAAGAAGTCAAAGTGGCCCCCACATTGGTTCACACTAGTGTTGCTTCTAACAGAACACAGCATGAATGCCACTCCACAGGGGATAATGCTGGTTTTGATAAAGCTGCAGACGAAGGATGATGAAGTTGGCCACTGGAGGTGGTAGAGTTGTCGACGTCGGGCAGCGAGTTTGACAATAAGAAACTATGCAGTAAAAGAGTTGGTGAGATCGTTCAGTATTACAAACAGAAAGATTACCTGTAATGGGTGTTGAGGTTAGTGACAACAGGTGGGTAGTTTGGTTTCACTGCACTGTTGAAACTGCTACCTCCTGTGAAATGTTCACAAGAACATAATTGAAACCCTGATATTTCCTGAGGTTCCATAAATTGGGCTAAAGTAAAAGGATTCTTTGTAAGTGGCAAAGCGAAACAATTTGCTACCTAATTGTGGAACACTTTGCCTTAAAAAGAGAAATCACCATCTTTATATTGTGTAAGTTAGCTGACCAGACTTACTGGCTCCTGGCTAGGTGTGCTGTTAGTTACTTAAATCATAAATTAGATCGATTTGCAACATGTCTCTAGTCTCTGAGTCTTATCTAAAATGTTATTGATTTATTTAAGTGTTAATACCAACTCTACTTCAGGGTTCTTTGAGGAATTGTAAGCCAGCAAAGTCTAGCGCATTAGTAAAGAGCTGTTTGCACCGACTGCCCCATTTCTCAATTTTCTTTTCATTTTCCCTCTACTTTTCCCATATATTGGCTTGTCTGGCAGTCCCCAATGTAAGAAATCACCCAAAGACTTACTCCAGTCTCTCCCAGCAGAACCCTCATCTAATGCTGGGAGAAGTGTGAAACTAAAATGGTGCCCTACAAATAGCCCACATGTATGCTGATAACTGAATGAAGGCCTGCTGGTTGGGAGCATTGACGGATAGTTTTGGGAGGGATCTACAAACATGACCCCATGTAAAATCCTGAACAATGTCCTTCTCCTGTACCACCCACCTTGAGAGTGTGCAGTGAAAGTGTGTGTGCTCTAAATGTTCCATGTAAACCACTTCCTAATTCTTTCTCACTCTGTCCGGTTCTTTTAAATCTATGCTTTAAATTTCTATTTTCTTGTCTCTCTCCTATCCCCCATATCTGTCTTTCTCACTCTTGCTCCGGGTAAAAGTCTGATGGTGAACGCATACGTCCTGGTACCCAAAATGTCTGTCAACTCCCCCACCCAGAGACCACATGCACTATTTAAGCACTCTCCTAAGGAAATGCTCCTTCCCTGAAAAAAACCTTGACTCTGAGAAGAAAAAAAAGAGAGATTCGTGAAACTCAAACAGTCCAAGTCGTGGGCTTTCAGCCATCTGTTACTCTTACATAAATATTTCACAAGTTATTCTTAACTTTTGCCTACATCTGCTTCACAGAAAAAGGCCTGTTTCCATATAGGGTTCATCCTGGTGCTTTCATATTGTGGAAGACTTTGACTCTTGAGTCTCTGAAGTCCTTGCCAGGGCTTTCCCTGTACACGGGACTAGAACCTGTTGTAGGCGACTATTGCCCAGGCAAACAACTGTGTCAAAGGCTTTCTTTCACCATCTTATGCTCCTCCCTTCCCTACAGCAACCCCTCTATGTCCCTAGAAGTACCAATCGTTTTCAATCCCACAAATACCCTCGCTTGCATAAAAGGATATTTGATTCCCACCACACTTTCTTACAAGGTGGTTTGTAAGCAATAAAAAGAAATTGAAAAGTAGGAGAAAAAAGCTAGAAAAAACATAGCGACAAACACAATGTTTCATTAGACAACCCATAGAAAGGTAAGGGTGGACAGGAGAGACGGAGGGGGGGGGGCGGTGATGGACATTCAAAGAATTCTGAAGGTTGTCGGAGGTGGAGAATGGAGTAGAGCTAAGGGAGGCAAGGCAGTGATTAGGTAACATCAGAAATAAGCAGTAGAGATGAGGTGGTGATGACCTCTTTCGAAGGAGAAAACTCAGAGCATGTGTGTGTAGTACATGATTTATCAAACTTGGGAATTGTGGAGCCTCACCGGTTCAGTAACTTTACTGTTTCAAAATGTAAGGTATTAATTCGAAGTTTGTTCTAGAATTGATATTTTTCATTATTCTTGTTCTGTTTCAAGGTTGAAATAATGTACTTATGGGCAGTGTATTTAATTCGGAAAGTGGATTAATCAAAATGTCCCTCTTTTTTTATTTAAATTTGTGGCACTAAAAAGTGTTTCATGAAAAGTGGTACAGACTCTTGCCATCCAGCGGTCCTTCCAGCTCCCGTCACTTCAGCGCTGGTGCTAAGAGTGTTTTTAATTCATTTGTCATGTGGTGTGTTGAAAATCTCTCAACTGCAGACCATGGACATATCAACTTCATTGATAACGCGTTTCCTTGAGGCCAGGTGATGGCTGTGCCATATTCCTTCTGTGACAATTTCCAGAGTAAGTGTTCTGCACCTCCATCCAAACCGATGCTCCCGGATTTGCTTATATCCCACCACTACTACACAATAGACCCCATGAGCTGCCTCAAGAAAGAAAGCAGTAGTGATGTGTGATGGGACCGAGGCACAGAGATATAGCTATTTTCTCCGGATGACACATTGGGGTTGAGTAGGGAAGCGTGGTTTAAATCCCGGGTTCGTGGGTCCTCGGACTGAAACTTAACTAGTAAACCGCATCTTCTACTTCATATGAAGAGGTTGGTCTCGGAACAAAGCCTATAGAGGTGGATATGGCACATATTCGGTTTACAACCTCATAGGATCCTGTTGTAAGGCACGCCTCGGAGGAAAGCCAGCCAGTGCTTCTGTGCGAGCCGAGCCTTCTCCAGGAGGGGTTAACTGTGAGTAACTGCGGGCTAACTGCAGGCTGAGAAATTAGATTGTGTTGCCTAGAGACGGCAGCACTTTTTGATACCAGACTGGGAGGAAAAGGCAGGGAGAGAGAGAGGCAGACACATGCTGGAGGATTGGGGGAGTGTGCGAGGGGTGTGAAAAGACAACCGAGCAGCAACCGGGTCACACTGGGACACAAACTAGACCAGAGCACAAAAATGTGACCACATTGGCAAATCACGTTTCTCAATACTTGCGTGGGTAGTATATGGGGCCGCAGGCATCATCGGTGGAAAGGCATGATGCAAGTGGGGCATTTTAAAGCATCCTGGGCCAGTGACTTTACATAACTCTTCCACGCCTCCTCAGGGGTACTAAGCGCTGTATAAATGCAATTTAAAACTGGTTAGGGTTCACGGAGGATTAACACAAGGGTTTGAGGGTTCTCCCTCCTGCAAAGTATAGTAAATTGTCTGGTAAATGGTGCATTTGTATGTACAGTAACAAGTGAGTAAACTAAATCTGGATTATATCTGCCAACAATTTGGCCATGGTGCAAGAAGTGCCTGCATTGCAAGGATTACTGTTTTTGCGCAGGAAGGTACACCCCCATGCACAAAAAGAACCATTGATGGCATGAAAGAGCAAAAAACGAGGATAAATAAAGGTATTTCTCTTCGTTGCACCAATTTAACGCCTCCCTTGGGGAGGTGTTAGAATCGGACGTGTATCCAGGTTTATAAAACCTGTAAATCTGGGAATGTGTCAGAATCCATGGGTGTTGTGTGGGAACACCCACAGCAACAGCCATGGGACACTCCTTTCATGCAGAGTAATGTGTGAAAGGGGCCATGTTTACAACGCTGTGAAAATACATGCAGGGTGGCTTTGCGTGCCCTTGTAAATATGGCTCAGCATTGTACGCCACCGGAGCATCAAAAAAAGTGACACCCCGGTGGTGCAGGGGCCTTGTAAATATGTCCCTTAGGTTTCAGTGATACTTTCCCTGCTGATAATAGTACATCATTGTACCATTCTGCACACAAAATATTAGCTATAGCGGTCTCCAAAGCTTTTGGGATGGGAATTGACCCTGCATGGTCTACGATCATGTACCCCTGTGCTGAGTGCCTACTTCATGTGAATCTGGTACCCTGACTTTTATTTTAGCCCTGCCATCATGTTCATCCATCGCATGCTCAGAGGGCAACCTTGTCCCTGATAATACGAGGTTCAGGACTTGTCCAGTGATCTGGAGGGGCACAACAAGCTTACCCTCCTAGTAGGCTGAGGCCTACATAAGCAGTGGTGGCCCTGTGCCATGATTTGTAGCGCAACCTTACCATTTTATCTGAGTTGCTGAGAAAGTTCTGCTTTTATGTGTACCCCAGAACCTTGTGCTGGCATCATGTGTGTATGTCGAGTGCATGTGTGTGTACAGTGAGCATGTGATACATTCGTGGTAGTAGGACTCTGTGTGTGTGTGTGTGTGTGAGAGAGATAAATAAAGAAAACTGAAGCTACCTGGATCGATTTTGTATGCCCCTAGTTTCGTATGCACAAGATGGAGGATGAGGATATGTTCCCCAGACAATGGAAGTGTATTGCCTGCATTGCCTTGGCAGAATGGTGGAGGTGCAACACTGGGGTGAGGAGGATGGAGAAAGGATCACCTTTAGAAATTTTATGGAGACTTTGTGAGCAAGGGGCTGCTGATTAGGATAGTAGAGGTGAAGGGTGGGACTACAGTTTCTTTTGTTAGAGGTAAGGACGTTTCCCAGTCAGACCAGCCCCTTTTGTCTAATATTGATTAATGCTTCAGGAAGGCTGATGCCATCCAGGTGAAGCAACCTCACAGTTCCTTATGCCTATGTTGACGGTGCTTCTGCTTGGAGATAGCACTAATGCTACCTGCAGTGAGAAACATCACTTTACTGAAAATATTACCTGGAGAGCCATATGAGAAGGACACCTGAAAGAGAACCACCCAAAACTGCTTCTAAAGTTTGAGACTGTGGATGCATATCCCTTGTTTGGAAAGGGTATAAAAGTGTGACCCAAACCACCCCACTTTGTTCCAATTCCAAGTTCTTCATGACCAAGAAAGGGAGTGCTCTGCAGAGTACTCAAAGAACTGTGTGACCAAGGCTTGTGTATGCCTGATAGCCAGACTCCCAAAGGTGAGGGGACATCACCTGAAGCCTGCATTTTCTGCTGGAGGAGCTGAGGGTCTTGCTAGGGTCTAGCTGGAGGAGCTGAGGGATTTGCCTACTGAGCGAGGGAAGGACCCTCTGCCTGTCACTGCAGGAAAAGAGACCGTGCAAGAGATCAGTGTGCTCCTGGTATGGGAATACCCAGATAAGACAGTGTAAACCAGGCATTGCCTGTGCTGCCAGTGGGTCCCCAGGCCCTCTCTCTGCTTTCTCATTGAGAACTGCACCCAAATGACTACTAAAGTACCACCATCCTTGTGCCTCATGGCAGCCGCGATTCAGTGCTACTGCAGCTAATGGAGTGGGAAGCTGCAATGCTGCTAAGAATGCACTGATTGGCTTCAGAAGGCTGCAACTGCTGGGAGCACGTGCCCGTGGATGCATTGGCCCAGAAGAGTGTTGTAACTGCATTTTCAAAGGATCTGCTTGCATCAGCCCAGGAGAGGGGTGCAAGCGCTACAGGTGCTCAGAGTCTAAATGCCAACTCCTGCTGAGCTGCATTCATCTGTTCCGCCGGGAGGCCTGTGTCTGACCGGCTGCTCAGCCACTAAAGAAACTACAAGTGAGTACTTTGGGTCTCTGTCTGTGGTCAGGACAGAGCAACTGCAAATGGTGACTTCCGACTGATTCTGCCCGCAACAACAACTGGCGCAAGATCGAAGTGACTTATTGCGCATTTAAAGCTATGGGGAACTTTATCTGCAACTGAGCCTTATTCATGCATAGGGAGTAGTGTACATGGCAGGGAGAAAATCATGATTCGGAGTAATACCCTGTATTTGCAAATTGGATTTTTTAGTATTTCGTTTTTCTGCCTGATGATTATCTTTTTTACAAAAAGACAAGCACTGGGCTGGACATTGTTTTATTGTCTGTTGATTGAATGTGAACTTCTGAGTGCTTGAGCCCCCACACTATCTCCAGGAGAAGCCTGGGATTGCTGGCCCTTGCTATCCTGAGTGAAGTGTAGAAAGGGGTGTATCTGGCCTAGTTTGCAGAGTCAAAGCAAGACGGACCTGGGACACCAGTGCCACAAGACCTGAACTGAGTAGCCCCCGTCTGCCTTGTGACCCTCCGAACAAGGTTTGAGAAATACACACTTAAATTGTTCCCCGTTCAGCATATTTATTGCTCATACTTCCTGATACCCTTCAGCATACATTACCAGTTTCCCCAGAAGTTGTCAGAACCTCGGTGTGCAGGGGCTATAGATTGTAGTTGTTGCTATGCTGAGTTATGGATTGGTCACCCTTGCGTGGCATCCAAATGAGGGCACAGACTACCCAGGTCTGGCCAAAAGCCTAGTGTGGGCAGACTGGACCTTCACACGGAATGGTCTAGAAGAGGAGGCTAGAAACCTTAAACATATATCAGCTGTGAACCTATATCTGCTGTGAGATTGAGCCTTGCAGAAATGTGGACCCGGTGTTCAATGCTGTGTCCTGGCAACACTCGCGGTCCTGTGTGCAGAAGGACCGGGTACGCCTGGGTATGCTTACTTGTTTTAAACACTGGTAGGTGTGCGTGCACCAAGCAAATTCCTGGAACCGCTTAATTAAATATGTTTTACTAATTTCCACAATGCAGAAGTGCTGTGCGCTTGACAAGTTTACATAATGCCAAAGAATTAGGCAGATTTTCCAGCAGTAAACATTGCTACAGAACTAACCATTTCAAACTGTTTCTTTATTTTCTTAGTAATGTAGATGCCCACAGATAGACAGACTGGAACCCAGAAAGGAATACAGCATCACAATTGGAAAACACAGTCATTGAGACAGACACACACAGACATGCAAAAAAGCATGGACTCAGACTGAATACAAGCACACATTCACCAGTGGAGCTGATGCTACACATTAGCTATGGGGCATGCCTATTCCAAGTCCTGCCTCATGCGCTGCCGAGTGCTGCTGGCTGACAGAAGGGTACCTCTGACTTAATTTTTCAGGGCTCAGGCACTAGAATTTTAAAAGAACAAGTAACACAACTAGGGTGACCAGATTTCCAAACCTGAAAACCAGACCATGTGGGAGGGACACCAGGACGACATAAAACTGAACTTAAATCTGATCTCCTACTTAGAAAAATACAGCAATTTTGCAACAAACATGGAAGATGCACTACATAAAAGCACTACAACATTCCAGTTATATAGAGCTATAACTTGACTCTAAATATAGACTATATAATTTGCAGTCATGTAATAAGTGGACAAGTACACAGTACCCATAACACAGAAATAGATCCACCAACACGGTTCCTGGAGCCTCTGTTCCACAATGTGCCCCATAGTTTGCCTAATAGCCTGCTATAACTGTATAATTCTAGTGGCAAACAGGTATCTCGGGCGATCCTCGTTGGAATCCAGCTTCATTTTCCCTCATTTTCCCTTGAGGATTTGACCTCCTGTTTACTCCATCCAGCCAGGTTAGCATATTGGTAGAAAGTATGAGTTGGACCAGCATTTCACCATCTGTGAACTCCCCTGAACTTATAAAGCTGAAATGTTAATTACCTTTGCACCAATTGTATATGGTCGTTGTACACAGTATAAGCTATACCTAGCAAAATGCTGAAAGCCATTCACAATTGAAAAGCCAAGATAATTTTCCAATGTAAATGGGAAGCCCACATCATTAACGTGGAAAGGACACCTTTACAAGTCCAATTCTGAGTAACACGCGGTTCATTAGTTTAGTTTATGGATGAACACTCTAAGAAATTAGTTTATTCTGTGGGGGTGCGGTGCGTACCCACCTCAAATAATGATCTCATTCCTAGTTAAGAGTGAATCACTAAACTAACCTCAGCTCAACCCCCAGGTAGCTATGGCACTGAACATACAGGCTTAACTTAAAACAGTGTGTAAAGTATTTATGCAGTAGTAAAATGGCAAAGTTGAAATGCAGAACAATAAAATAAGAGTAAAATGTAATAAGCAAAATGACACCAAAGTCGCACCAAAATGGCAACAATTTAATATGGGAAACCAGAGATAAGAATTTTTAAAGCTTTAGTAGAAATAAAGCCAAGAAGCACAAAGTGCCAGTGATAGTCAGTAGCCGTAGTAGACCAGGATTGGGCGCAGTATGACACTGACTGCGATGAAGCACATGTTGCATGCACTAACCAGGTTCATTGTGGTCCAAGATTTTACCTTTTGACTTTCGACCTTAAGATCCTAATCCACCACAGGAGTACACTTCTAAAGCAATCAGGACTGCAGGGGAGGTACTTAGAGATCCACAGGAGGGTCCAATCCAGGCCCAGTTGTCACTGGTTAGTTATAGGAAAAAGGTCTCTTGTAGCTTGTTGTGTCCCTGTAGCGTTAACTAGAGCCAACTGTAATGGTCACCCTTATTACCCTTGGAGTCCATTTCTTTGTCCTGAGTACAAGAGGGAGAGCAGGTCCAGTCCTCTAGGCTCTTCTCAGGTCTTAGACAACAGGTTCAGTCCGCTTCTCATGTTTCTCAGTTCTAGAATTGTTCTGAAGTGGGTGCCTCAAGCTGCCACAGTAAACTTTGGCTCCGAGGGCTTTGTGTGTTTGGAGGGGGAGGTTTATGGTAATTCTAGTGGCTTCCCACATTTAACATGAGAGCCCTATCTGAAGCTGGTATGTTTCCCCACCCAGAGGCCGAAGTCTGGTACAGCAAGAAGTAGGGGTTTCAGCAATCAGACAGTGGTACAAAAGAATTGCTTTGGTATCCTTCTTACCTCCTTTGAAGTGTGCCTCAAGTGCTATATGTACACCCAGCAGACCTGTTAAGAAGCCTTTTACACTGTAATGTCAAAATGAGTCCCATTGTGAATGGAGCCTGCCTGGCTGGGAAGACAAAGGAAGGGCTCTGCTCTGAAGGCAGCTGATGTTTGGCTGTGGCAGGGGTGGCCTCTTTGTGAAGTGTGCCCCTAATGTCAAGAAGGATGCTCACATTCACACTCTGAATATTCTGTCATGTTCAGAGTGGTCATCTCTGCCTATTCAGAGCAGCCTTTTGTTTGCTCCCGGGAGGTTTTTCACACCCATTCATACCAATGCAAATGCTTATTACTGGCAGACAGAAGTGGGAGAGCAAAAATGTGGACCAGTCTCCAAGAAATTCAGTCAGAGAAAATGTATCCATCTAAAAGTTACTTTTCCTTAATATTTAATAATACTATGACTACCATTTAAATGGATTTTTAATAACTATTAAAAACATAGTTTAATGATTTTTCTAGCTAGTCCCATTCCTGAGATACATTTAGTAGTTTATTCCAGTGTTCTCCTATGGAACAGCCAGTTACCTACATTGAAAATAGATTGTTGGGCCTTTGCATTGTAATGCCCTATGTAACTTACATTTTTACATGTCTTACTTTTAAATATACCGTGCACAACATTATGGGCAATAAGGCCTACTTAGAGGTACCTTTTAAATATTTAAAAGGAAGGTTTAGGCCTGTCAGAAGTAGTTATTTGGCAGTCCAGACTTGCAGTTTTAAATTGCACAGCCAAATTCCTGAGGTTAGTCCTGCTGTCATGTTTACACTGTAGTGGAAGTGACAATGAGTGCTGCTGTCCACTTGTGACATTTAACTTATAGACCTTGTGTACACTCTGTACCATGTAGTAGGATCTTGTAGTTAAAATAAATATGCCAATTAGCAAGATCCCAATTTAACAGTTTAAGTTAAAATGTGGAGCACATGCACTTTGCAACTGGTTAGCCTACGGTAAAGTGCATAGGGTTCTGCAGCTGAAAAAAATATTGGGTCCAGAAAAAGGCAAAAAAATCTGCAATGGCCCTGCAGAAAAGACAGATTTCCTACAAACATGATGCTGTAACAACTGTCCTTTGGAGCAAAAGTAAATATAAGTAGATATGGTTATGTTATTGTAGTATTGCAGATGATGTACTTGTGAATGATGTGCTCAAAACCAGCCCTCCTATGAACCTAATTTGAGATAACAAAAATATCACTCTATCTCACAGAGACTTGTGTTTTAACAGCCTATTTGGTTGATACCCTAGAAGTAAATAATTTCAGTGTGTGTCATAAAAAACATACAGAAGGAAGTTAATGATAATATTGTAAGCAGTAGTTGGCAATAGTGTAGGTACTTATTGCCTCAGAGAATCTGTGTGCTACTGAGAAGTGCCGGCATTCTCCCATTAAAAGTATTGACCCCCCCACTCAAAAGTGCAAGTCCAAAAAGGTTAAAATTTAAAAAGTGCATGCAAGCTGCCTGTGCTAATTCCCCTCCAACGTGTAGGTTGGGGATGTACAGCTGACACACAGACATCTACATTAGATTCAAGGACCAACCCAAGAGGTATTTCCCACAGCAGCCATTGTTTTGAACTAAGATGCTTGATATCATCCCTCGAAGCTGCAGGGCTCATAAGCCATGGGTGTTCGTGCTTATCAAACATACTCCAACATTTGGACGCAAGACTTGCATGTTACACAAACTTGTGCAGCTGGTGCACACAACACCGGAGCTGATTTCCCCTCCATGTTTCTATGCATCTGATTGATCTAGTACCTCAAAAGTGCAAGGGTTAGTGGCAATGGGAAGTTATATTGTGACTTCTGAGCAAGAGTTAATAAAGTAATAATTATACCATCCATGATGTTAGCACCACTCTCTTCACTCCCCCCCCCCCATTGATCTACTACAACACAGTGATACTGATCAAAGAATGATACAGTACACACTAATACAAATAATCTACTACCAGTGTCTCTGAAGCAGAGAAACAGGCGACAGCAGCAGACAGCCAGACCCCATTGCAGCAGTGATGCACGCAGACGCAGACTGCGCCTGGCAGGGCCCTGGCAGTAGGGGGCGCCAGGCCGAGCTGCCTCCAGTTGATACTGCAAGAAGGAGAAGGACGTCACACGGTGCAGAGCTGCACAGTTACTTTTATGTATTTATTTATTTTACTTGTGTATCTGTTATTTTTTGTTTGTTATCCATATTGTTGTTCTTATTATATTTTATTTTGATATTTGTTATTCATATTGTTCTTCTTCTCTTGTAAAGCGCTCTGATGCCATCGGGCAAAGTTCACACTATGGAAAACAGCAAAAATAAAAATAAAATGAACTGTCCATTAGGTTATTGGCAGCAGGGGCCAGCCAGACTGGGTCGCCTCCCACCAAGACCCTAGGTGCAGGGAGGAGGACACCACACCACAACACAGTGCAGATTTGCACAGTCTCATGAACATAAACGGAGCTGTGGAGAAGTGCCAGGCTGAGGCTTAGAGATGCCACCCAGCTCAAGCAGTGCCGGATAAACCCTGTGGAGCAAATTATCTCCCAATACGTTTTTCATTTTACCAACCAACAATTTTAATAAACCAATTTTATTACACAAAGCTAAACATTAACAATTATTATTGATATTAAACAAAAATGAATTGGAAACAATTTAAGAAAGCTTGATTGTAATTTTTTTTCAAGATCAAATCAATATTATTTTCATCCATTGTCACAGGCCCCTAAAAGGAGTGGGGCCCATAGGCCGATGCCTGCTTCGCCCATTTGGTAATCCGTATCTGGGACCAAGCCAGGACTTACGGGCATAGGAACAAAGGGCGTGCCGAGGATATTTATCCTCTCAAATATTTGGAGTGGAGGTACTCACGGCACAATATCCCCTAGATTTTGGAGTGGAAACTGAAAACCAAGGGGAACAGAACATATCCCTCTGAAGCCATGCTCCACTTCACTCCTTGAAACTCTGTAACCCCTGTGGGGAAAACTCTGCGTGGGCTCTGTGGCTTCTTTGTTTTCTTAATGAGTTAATTGCTTTCATTAAGGTTTGAGCCATGCCTAAAATACATCAATTTTTGTCAAGCCAGTCAGTAGAGTAAGGGAAGGCAGAAGATGCTATTTAATGTTAATGTTGCTACTGGCTGGAGTGACTTGAGGAAAAAACGAAGAATTTGAGCAGAGGCTCAACAGCTCAATGACCACAATTAAATAATTAGCAAAAAAACGTAGAGGTGCAAGTGCCTAGAGAGTTAGTTCCTTAGGTTGGATCTCTTCAAAGAGACTGTGCGTTTGATCTTCAGGGACTGTGGGAACATTCCAAACAAAAAAAGCACAGCTTTACATTTTACTACTACACATATATTTGTCTAGATCTTGATGGATTTTAGATGTGATAAGTGTATTATTGCACTCCATAGGCTAACACTAATCGAATGACCTAACACAAAGCACTGATTTTTTAGTAATAAATGGAAGAGAGAAGGATGTAAACCTACAGCAGGGCCACTGGAATTATGTGGCTGGGAAAACCCAATTATGCAGCGAGGAAAAACAAAACATGGAGCACATTTTGAAGCAGTATTATTTCGCTATTTTGCCATTTTTACACAAATTAATACAGCATTGGCAAATGATTAACCTCATTAGTATCAGTGTAACATTGAAATACATTAATCGGAAAGCTAAAAGTGACCTGCCTCTACTCCACAAAAGGTTTGAGATGGCGCGCCAATATGTGGTAACATTTTAGTAACTTTTGATATAGTTGTGCTAGAAACAGTTTTTGTAAAAATCTACAAATTATGCACAAGATGATGGATTATGTGGCAAGGGCGGCAATTCTATAACTATGCGGAAAATACCACTGCTGCAGAATCTCATAAAGCCAGTGGCTCTTCCCTACAGTCACATGAACTGCACAGTATGCAATCCTGAGCTAAAATCCCAGTTCACCCATTTGACAAATTATATGATTCAAGACCCATCACTTTACTTTACTTCACTGCTACTTTCCTTAACCATCCCAACTAGAGAGCACAGGAAGTCCATTCAGTACAGGTTCGGTGCTCTACAAAAACCTCTCATATGATAATATAAAATAACATTATAGCACAATAAGATATCTATCACAAAAAAGGCAAACCTGATACAATTTTGGTAACTTGTGGCAACATAGTCATGGCATGGGGGTATTCTTGAATGTTTCAAGTTTAAATATTACTTTCAATAAATGTCACTCAATTCAATGATATAATCGTATGTACTTCATTGAGATACTGAGAAATGTATATTTATTTTGTTTTAAATTCTTTATAATTTTTAGGTCAAGCCTATCGCAGCGCCATGCGCTGCACTAGGAGAAAGCCTCTTGGAATCACTTCAGACTTTCTGCAAACTCTTGCGTGTGGTGTTCGATTTTCCACACATGCTGTTGGCCTTTGGGTGTGGCTTTAAAAAATGAAAGCACGCAATTGGCCAAAGGCGGGTGCATGTCCCACCTTTTCTGAAAATGTTTACTCCCACAGCGTTTAGATGTCGGGAGCGAGCAGCGGCGTGCAGCGTGCCATCTGTTGTGGATCATGTTTCATTTCAAGACCTTGCAGCTTTGCTTACAAGGTGCGTCCCCTCCACCCTGGCCAAGGGACAGACCCCTGCGCCACAAGAGTGCGCGCTTCTTTTTCCAGCACTCACATTTCATCTATGCCAGCACTCACTTCCTGCACCGTTATCTTTGTATTAGTATATTATTGTCAAGATATTTGCTGTACTCTGTAGTTGGCCTCTATAGAAGCCTCTTTTTCAGTACCATCTTAAAAATTGACCGCACCTTTTAACATTTGCGTTTTTTCATCACCGTGGTGCGCCCTTCCTTTCACACCTCTGCACAGTTGTGGTGCGTGCTACCTTTGACATCTCTGCATAGTGCACAGCTGTGATGGGTGTTTCCTTTCCCCACATTGCTTTTGGTGCTCGCTCGAGCCAGCCCTTGCTGGGGGCTTAATTTGAGCCGGTGTCTGCCGGTGCGCACATGGCCACTTAATTATTAGCACTTGCTTTTTGTGCGTGCTTGCTGGCACCGGCTGCTAAATAATGCCTCTGCTTTGCTGTGGTCCGTGCTACCTTTCACATCCCTGCAGAGTGCACAGCTGTGGTGCGTGTTTCCGTCACCCCACTACACGTACCCCCTCCATCACACCCGTGTGGTTCTCTCGTTTTCTGTTTAATAAACAAATTTCACACACAGTTGCCCAGGTTTCCGATGTTAGCATTTGTGAACTCACTGGACCTCGCAGCTTCTCTTACAAGGCGCGTCCTCTCCACCCTGGCCGAGGGACAAACTCCTCCGCCGCAAGCTGCTGTGATAGCATGAAAATATTATACATTTTTATTATTCCTAGCAACTTTGGCATTGACATTATTGCCCTTTATCACACTATTTATTAGTTTCTAAATCATCAGCCGCAACATTTGTGCCTCTGTGCTGTCCAGACAGGAAGCACACCAGTACCGCCACTGTAACAGGAGGCAGACCCACCACCCCTCCCACACTTCCAACAGTCGGCTCTACAGTAAACAGTCTGTGTATTGTTTCTTATTGCTGCAATTTACCTCCCTTCACTGGCTCCTCACCCGCCCCTTCACTCTTCCCCTCTCTCCCTCCTACTGTCTCCTCCTCGAGATTGGTGCAACAGACGTAAGTGTTTGGGCTCTGTTAATCTGCAGGAACGTTAATACCCTTAGCAGGCCCATGCTGTCACAGTTATTTTATTTTTCAGCTACACTGATTATATTGGTATGTCAAAACCATCCAAACATCCAACAAGGTGCCTACTATACAAAAGAACGGAGCAATAAAAGATGTTTTATTTTTGGGAATATTGTTAAATAAAGAGTTTTCCGTGGAAGGCCTGCACACGGGGACAGTTCAGAAAGCCAGCACTCCTCACTCTACAGGAGGCCTACAGATCAGCCGCTATGTACCAGGTGTCCCTTGTATTACAGCTCCTTTGAGTGTTTTTGTGTGTGTAGTAGTCCAGGCTCTTGGGGCTCGCTCGATCCAGGGGCGTAACGCAGGCCCCTACTGGGGGCTTAATTTGAGCCGGTGTCTGCCGGTGCGCACATGGGCACTTCATTATTAGCAATTGCTTTTTGTGCGTGCTTGCTGGCACCGGCTGCTAAATAATGCCTCTGCGCAGCTGTGGTGCATGCTACCTTTGACATGTCTCTACAGTGCACAGCTGTGGTGCGTGCTTCCTTTGCCCCCATTGCACAGTACACAGCTTAAAAATTGACTGCACCTTTTAGCATTCACGTTTTCTCAGCACCGTGGTGCACGCTTTCTTTCACACATCTGCGCAACTGTGGTGCATGCTACCCTTGACATCTCTGCACAGTGCACAGCTGTGGTGCGTGCTTCCTTTCCCCCCATTACACAGTACACCGCTTCAAAATGGACCACACCTTTTAACATTCACGTTTTTTATCACCGTGGTTCGTGCTTCCTTTAACATCTCTGCGCAGCTGTGGTGTGTGCTACCTTCTACAACACATATTAAAAATGCTAACAAATCCAATAGCTCTGTCTAAACACTTATAACGCCCCAAAGGCGAGACCTTTTGGCTATGCCAATGCTTGTTTTTTATGACGTTTGTTGCCAAATTAAATCTTTGAATGGCTCATATCATGCTGTGGCACTCAGAGCCAAGCCAGGCTACTGGCTCGGTTCTCCTGAAGGCTGTCCATGCCCCCTACAGAAGTTTAGTGTCTCCTACACCTGTGCCAAGACCCTTGTGGGATTAAGAGGCCTCGTAGCTGATTACCGGGCAGCAGTCTTTGGCTCTGACCCAGCCAGAAAGACCACTAACTGTGAAACGTGTGGGCTGCACAGGTATAAGAATGCCTCTTACATCTTGAGTCCCCATCACTGGGCCCTACCCAAGCCCATGATTTCAATTAATGTAGCTCCTTGGATAGCTTTGGTGCTGACTGTGGTTCATGGTAGTGATGCTTCGGCCATACATTGGCTGGGCTGCGGCTGGCACAGCACCCTCCTTAAAGTTGGGACTGGGACAAGAGTGCATCCCAACTGAGTGTCTCAGGACTCTGGGGGACACTTTTAACAAGCACTGGCAAAGCCAATTGGTCTCGCCTCTGCAAAAGTTATTGGCTTTGCCAATGTGTTTCAGCCATGTTGTACACCAGTGTGGCTGCTATTCAGCATGGATATAAGTTTGTGGTGTAGAGGAGAGTGGCATGCAGTGTCGTAGAGTGGAATGGCGAAACATGGAGTAATGTCGTAGAGTAGAGTGGCATAGAGTGGAGTCTCATAGCGTGACGTAAAGGGGAGTGGTGTTGAGTAGAGTGGACTGGTGTAGAGTGCATAGGCGTAGAGTGTTGCAGAGTAAAGTGGCATAGAGTGCTTCAGCATAAAGTGCAGCAGCATAGAATTCAGTGACATACATGGTAGTTGTCATAGAATGCAGTGGCGTAGATTGAAGTGTTGCATAGTAGAGTGCAGTGGTGAAGAGTAGAATGGCATAAGAGTGCAGTGGCATAGAGTGGTGCAGAATAGAGTGGCTTAGAGTGGTGCAGGCTAGTGTGCCATAGAGTGCAGTGGCATAGAATTCAGTTGCGTAGAGAGCAGTATTTTAAAGTAGAGTTCAGTGGTGTAGAGTAGATTGTTTTCAGAGTCAAGTGAAGTGATGTAGAGTGGAGTGGTGCAGTGACGTGCAGTAGAGTGGTGTAAAGTTGTGTAGAGTGCAGTGGTGTAGAGTAGATAGAGTGGTGTACAGTGGTTTGTGAGAGTGCAGGGACATAGAATGGAGTGGTACAGTGTAGAGTGCATTGGTGAAGAGTGTATTGGCATAGAGTGCGGTGGCATAGAGAGCAGGGCTGCAGAGTGGCATAGGGTGGAATTGGGTGGAGTGTCCTGGATTGCAGTGATGTAGAGTAGAGTGGCAGAGAGTGCATTAGCATAGAGTAGAGTAGAGAGGCTAAGAGTGGAGTGATGCAGAGTGGAGTGGAGTGGCACAGAGTGCAGTAGTGTGTGGTGTAAAGTAGAGTGGTGTAGAGTGCAGTCGCATGGAGTGGTGCAGAGTGGAGTGCAGTATGAATGGTGTGAGAGCACACTGCCATTACAGACAATACATTTTCAATTGAAAAAAACATTACATATGCACAGACACCCAGTTTTATTAATAAAACTATACATTGCACAAACCATAATGTGTGGAAACGGCATCACATAGTATAAAAAATGTGCTTCATTTGTTCTTTGCTAAATCTGATATATTCTGAAATATTTGCACAGTTAATTTAAATGTTATGTGTTAGAAACATCTCTTTCCTCTACCCCAAGTATCCAGCATGTTTGTCGCATAAATCTGCTCTCTTTGAAGTCAGAGAAAGTAAAATAAACACCACGCTCCATCTGAAGAAAGAGCAAGATTTAAAGGCCTGTTTAGTTTAAGGAGCATTCATGGAACAATATAAGGAGAGGTAGTGTGAAAAGGCTTTATCCTCTGGAGGGGGGAGCTGAACCTGGACACCCTACAACAAATAAAACCAGGAAATAGAAAGCCAGAAAACATGAGTTGCAAACTATAAAGTCAATGGTAAACAACTGGCAGAATGCATTCCCAAGGAAGCTATCTGAATGTCCCCAAGATGTCTTTAGTAAACCATACAGCTGTGATGTGTGGTAGGCTTTGACCTAATAATCAGTCCCAGTGATCCGGGACCTCTGTTCCAAGTAGAATGGATGCAAAATGGCACAATGGGCACGTCAAATCACATTTTGAGAAATTGGCCCATATACAAATGAAATGTATTGGCCAGCTCAGTGGGCCATTGTGCACACACTGCCTTTCTATTGGTGGCCCCTCTTCTTTGCATACGCCGTTTTGATTGTCAGTCCTGTGACCCTTGCAGCAATACACCACAAACCTATAAAGGTCCTCTGAAACAGCTAGCCACTCGTGCCCAGTGGTTCGGACAGTGACTGATCACATGAGATGCCAATGCTCACTGAGGCTGCAGATAACATTACGTGGAGCAGTGGTGCATCAACCTGTGGAAGTGTCAAGACAGCAGGGTGAGTTTGAGCTACACTTGCAAGAAGACATTCCTAGAAATACAGTGGCAGGCAGAGTGAGAACCAAAATAGGTACTTCAAAGGGTCCACACTATTTCTACACGAGTAAACTGTGTTGTTTCTTGCTATTAACGTTTTAACTGCAGCCATAATTGCCATTCTAAACATGGAGGTGGGCGTGCCACTGAAAGCTCGAGCGAGGTTCAAGCCTGATGCCCGGCTATTGCTCAGCTCAAGGTCCTGTTGAAACCTCGAACCTATAACAAGCCAAGCTTTCATTTGGCTTCTGCCTGCCTGCCTTCCATCCTCTACCCAGGATGTGCCATTACTGTCAGAGCTGCAGACTGTGGAACTGGGGAAGCGGATTTGAGTCTTGGTGTCAGCTTGACATCTTGTGATTCTGGGCACATCACCTAAATTCTCCTTGCCTATAAACAATACATGTGACATTGTGTAAGGTAACTGCTACTCATGTAAAGCCTTCTAGTTGATTTTGCTCTGTATTTAAAAATGACAGACCATGAACTAAGAGGTAAAAAGAAAGCTTTATTATAAGGCAAAGACAAATAGAGACCCATTTCCTGGCTGACTTGTACAAAGTGAAACCAGAAAACCTGGATAAATTGTGGCTTCCCCACTTAAATTGTGTGATCTTAAGCAAATACTGTATTTCACTAAAACATTATTCTTCATTTTCGCATATGAAAGCACTTTTCAAATATGTGAGTTCAGACTACCAGTTGTACAAAACTCACACTTTTAAAGAGTACTTTTCAGTGCAGTGCTATAAAATGCCTTATTAATGTTAAAGCTTCCACACGTTGAAGAAATATCCACTTTTTTTTAGTTTTAAAGAGACTTTACCATATTGTCCATGAGCTTTGCTGTATAATTTACGTAGCAGATATGTTCAGGGTTCGGCTCGTGCATGAGCTCTAAGATCTGAGCCAGACCCTTGGCTCGGCTATGGCTCCCTGTTAATTTGTTGCATCGCCCACCTCTGTCTAAAACCCTCTCCGTGCTTTGACCTGTCTTGAAAAGGCAGGTGGCTACGTAACCTAATGTTACTAGATCTTTAAAATATCCAAGGAGTGTGTTTTGATTCCATATATAGGAGTATTTTATTTTTTTCACCTTATGCAACTGGCTGTTTGGAGTTTCCTTCTGCCCCAATGTAGTGCTCTCATTGTAAAGCAAGAGGGACTTGCATCTCGGATGTCCACGATTCATAACACATTACATTGCCCATCTCATAGATGCCTTGTAAACCTAAAACCTTTCTTTTATTTTTTTATTGCATCAAACTTTTTGTTAATGTTTTAGCCAAGACTCAGAAATGTAAGCCAGACCTTCTGGCACTGTCAGACGCTTGCTCTTATTTTAACTTTGTATGCACGTTTCCCCCGCTTTCACCGCCTTTTATGGACCGCCTCCAACGTTTGCATCCTGAAAACAAGGGAAAACCATGTTCGATTCATGACGGCATCAAAGTTGGAAAATAAGGGCCTACGTTTTCTTTTACCTTACACAAGGTAACATTTTCTTTTACCGTGCACAAGGCGGTATTTTCTTTTACCTTACACAAGGCTGCATTTTCTTATACCTTACACAAGGTGGTATTTTTTTCTTTACACCTTGCACAAGCGTTTAAGTGCAACCTTTTCCCTTTCTTTCACCTGTAATCTACATATTGCGCTTCCTGTCACCACTGATGTACTTGACAGTTTTGTGAAAAATGAAAATTAAATTGTGGCAATGCTAATATTCTGAAAAGTAGGCCAATCCACTTTGTGTTGCGCAAGCAGGAGATCCAGGTATTGTGTACCTCCATGAAAGGCGCTGTTGGTGGCAACCTCAACCTGAATAGAGTCAGGAGCTGGGCGAACCGGAGGACAAATAACCAGAGCAAAGCCAAACAAAGGATGCACACCACCTGGAAAAGACCGAATCCGGTACCTAACCCCGTGCAGGTGACGCGAGAGGCTGGCACATGTTGTGGCTGCAAGGACAGACGTCACGTGCCACTCTCGCAGTCCTGGCTGTCACGCCAACAGAAGAACAGAGCATCCTGAGACCTCTGGCTTGGACTTTGCTGTTACTGATCGGGGTTTTCAGGTCACAGAATGCCATGTACTGTTGACAAAAAGTAAGGAATGGTTGAAAGTGTGTCCTATGATATGGGGTTTATCTGCAGGTAGGATGGGTGCAGGAAAACTTGGGCATTTGAGTTCGTAGACTGTTTGGCCTCCTTCAAAATAGACATAGGAGTGCCCATTTGTCAATACCGCATTGGGAGACCCTTTACATACGCTGAAAGTTGTCCTTATCTAGGCGATGCAAGTCCACCCTGGACACCTCCTCTCAAGATAACCCCACTTCAAACTAATTCTGTGAGTTTTCGATTGAAACAGAGCAAAAGTATTTTTAGACTAATGTGCATGCGTTGTTAATTGCTTGCTTGAAAAGTAACTTTGTGGTGCGCCAGTGTGATTAGAGGTTTTGCCGTCTCTATTTATGCCACTAATAATATTTCATGAGAAGCTGCTGATTAGAATAAAATATGAGTAGGTGGGCCCAAGGGAAGGGTTCACTGCACGCCTTGTCTGTGGGCCCATGAAGGCCCAAAAAGAAATGCCTCAACTTGGTTCCTGCTATAGTGGTCTGCTCTAAGGACACTTCTTGGATACATTTGTTGTGATGTAAAATCTTTTCCCTGCAGTAGCGACTCGCACAGGTAAGAGCGGAGAGGCGGGTGGGGGGGTTGTGGTCGCGCTCGCTGCTGCGACGAATCGACGATGCAGCGAGCGCAAGGTAAGTCGTTTTGTTTATTTATTTAATAATACTTATCCCGTCATCTGTCGACCTCCAGCGCCCACTGCTCTTAACCTGTGCGAGCCGCTACTGTTTTCCTGGTCAACACTCATGGACCAGTGCCCATCCCTACAGGATTCTTACTTTCCACTTACCCATCAGCAACTTCCCAGGTTTTGTCTCTCCTCTGTGATGGCGGCTGGGATTGTGTGATTTCCTGAGGATTGACCTCTTGGAGTGGAGCGCACAGTTTATGCAGTGACTTTTGCTTTGAGCAAGAGTACATCCTGGATACAGTGGTGTAATTCTACAAGGTATAAGTTGTGCCAGGCGTAATCAGCTTCTGCATAAGACATTGACCTTGGAGGCTGAGCGGACGTGCTGCGCCTGGGAAGTAGGAATGTTCATACATCTACCGGGAAGGTATCCTGTTCACCCGTCACCGAGTGCCCTATGTCTGTAGATATTTTTCTGCAGCCCTCTAGTTCAACAATGGCGGTTTCCATGCAAACCACAGTCATAAGTCACAGATGCGTAGCAGTGTTTCTTGGAAACCCTTTGAGCGGAGAAATCGCTCTTGTGGAAGAGCTAGGTCTCATATTATAATTGTTGTGCATCAGGATGGCATTGCATGTGGGGGTGTCACATCTGTAGCACTTGCCACTAATTTAGTTTAGGATGTGGAGTAGTGAAAAAAACATTTGGATCGCTTGAAGTTGGACTCCTCCATTACTTCGGCCTATAGGTCTGAGGCTTTATCAAGGTGAGAATTGGAAAAATGTTGCGGTGAGTCTCAGGCCTATGGACTAACGGGTAAGGGGATCCAACTCCTGCTTGTGGATACTTTGTCAAATTGTAGAGATGAGGGAGTTAGGTGTGGTACATGCATAGTTGCTACACTGTACAACATGAACCTGCCATTCCTGTAGATACAGCAAATGCTGTGTGCCAGTAGGGCCAGTGAATAGCTAATGTTCCCTGTTGATGTACTTGAACTAAGATGTTCTCTGGTCTGATGCTCAGGCAAGTCCCATTGGTGTACATAGGGCCACCGTTCATCACTTAGAAAGGGGGCCCCTCGAATGTCTGAACCTCCATTATAATGCAACGTGCATGCTGGTCTGATATCCTTCAGGCATACAGAGGGTGGTATGGCCTTCCTCCGGGGAACCGCTAGGCAGCCCTTGTAACATCACTTTTTCTAGGTGATGTCGTTGCATGGCTGCCTCCAGGCCCCACATGTTTAGAACAAAGAAGGCAAAGAAGAAGCTTGACCTGCCCTCATTTATGCTTTCCATTAATGTATAGGTTGAAAACCAGTGGGCTAAGCTGTGCTTGCCTAAACGTATACATTTATTAAGAATTGACAAAGCTAGTAGGTCTGCATAGGGTGCCCGCCTTTTTGACCTTGTAATTTCTTGCTTTGTTGTGCCATGTTTTTTGTAAAATATTATTGTTGAGGAAGCTGCTGGACCCTTGCCAATCTAAAAAAAAAAAAACATTGGCTGACAGCAAATATATTTTATGGTCTGAAATAAAGCACACTGCCATCATAGTCCTGGAATTAAAGAAAACTATTTTGTGGGTGGCATACTCCTTGTGAAGAGAAGAATGCGGTCACTCATAGTGAATTTAGCCAATGACTAAAATGGGCTGAACCTTCGCCCCATACTTTTAGTGCACAAAAGAAAATATGAACGACACAATGCTAGACCAATAGATGAAGAGGAAAGGCTAAAACCCCAATAAGGCAGTAAATTATATACATGTTTTTAATAAAATCAAATGCGCTTTACTAATGGTAGCCCTAAAAAAGATTTGCATTTGGATGGATTAGTGAGAGATTCTCCACGACGTGGTTATATCTGGAAGGGGATAGGCCGGTGGCAGAATCGCAGTACGTCAGACTCGATCAGAGTGCCTCCTCTTCTACTGTGTCAAACATTTTAGTTAGACCGGCCAGGTAGGGCACTTGCCAAATTACTCTGCAGACCACTCCATCACTAGCCTTGTGCAACTGCCAAGGAGGCTGTCCATTAGGACTGACACACAGGCACATGCACAGCGACACAAACACACACACTAGCCCACCCCTTCTTTCCAGCTCCACCCAGGTGAACAAGTATTGACAAAGACAATAGGTCTCTCCTATGTGACAGCTATTGAGTTTGCCAATGTCTTTTAGCCATGTTGTAGAACAGCATGGCTGCTGTGAAGCATGGCTAAAACTATTTAAAAAGCTATATGATGTTAAAAAAAGCACTATTACTCAGACAGCTTTTTTTTTCTTCTTATGTGGATGGGAGGGTAACAGACAATGGAGAGGGTGGGAGAGAAGAGGTGACCTGGACAACAGTAGGGGTAGGGAGTGAGAAGAAAGAGGCAACAATCGTTACTGGAGGGGAAAAACACCATGGACAACGGGAGAGTGAGGAGTGGGAGGGGAGAAGCAACACTAGCAATGGGGTGGGGGTGGAGTGAAAAAGAACAAGTAACACAGACCAGGGAAGAGTAGGTAATGGGAGGAAAGGAGCAATGAGGAAGACTGTGCTAGCGAGAAGGAAAAGTAGTACCTCAATCATAGTGTAAGCAGAGGAAAGACCCTAATCATGATGAAGCAATAAGTACTTGGTCCATGCTCCAGACTATAGAAGAGGAAGTGAAGCTGGCTCGTGCTACTCCATTAGTAGAGAGCAAATGAAATTGACAGTGAAGCCCATGAATGGTAAGCAATGAACGGGCTCCAAGCCCCTGCTAGTAAACAATAGCGCTTTCACAGGGGAGACCTAAAAAGTAATAAATCAACAAGATCACTGCTGACTGCTCTATGTTATATAAACTGTTATGGACTAGAGCTTGTGGAACGTTTTTCAGCAGGACTTCACTATTTCACTAAAAGAGAACAATGTAGCACGAGTATTGCCCAATGTGGTTAGACTGCCAACTAAAGGCAGTCACCATGGGAGGGATGCCTGGGCTGCAGCCCCGCAGTGTTGCCCCCTGTTTTGTACCTGCTTGTCTGTATTTTTTAAATACAAGCCTCTAAAAATATTGGGAAACCAGTGCAATCCGCTATTTCTCACTTCTGAAATATAAACCTAAAAGAGCAAACCCATAAAAAATCAGCTACTGCGTGTGTGAGAGCTGTGTGAATCGTTTAGGATTAAATGATTAGAGGAACAATTGTCCTGTTATAAAAGAATCCTGACAATTTCAAGGAAATTATTTCAACCTCCAAGCTTTTGGCTGTTCTGGGATCGGAACATGGGAGCTAATAGCAGGTGTCTGTTTGTCTATGAAAGGTGGCAGCAGTGTGTGGAGCTGCCTTGGGCGAAGGCGCTCGCCTTTCACCCGCAGACAGCCCCTCCCTTCAGCAGGCTGGTCATTATCTTATCTGCTCAGGGCATCCTGTCCTGGGCAGAGGGCCCTTGGGTATTTTCAGTTTGTTTATCGTCATCTGGCTTACCACTTGGCGCACTTTGCATTTTAGGTTGTCCAGATAGGTCAGAGGACGAACTCACTTTAGTGATCTGTGTGTAATCCTAAAGTTGCAGACTTAAATCCTGCTGTGTTTTCTCAGCCAATCATCGGTCTGAATTAGATCCATCGATTTCCATTCATTCCAGGGATTGTGACATCTCCAGTGCTTTAAGTCGTAGGTCGGCCACCCCCAAAAGTGAGCTGAGCTGTCGTGACAGCCCTTTAAAACGACATGAAAACAAATGTCAGCTTGTCCCTCATCCATGGCATACCTCAAAGTTATGCCCCCACCCCCTCTGCGAAACGTATTTATTTATTTATCGAGTTTTGTATCGCGTGAACTTGACCCGAAGGTATCAGTGCTTCGCAGAGTTTGCATAGCAGCAATTACAGGACTTACATTTGGGTTAAATATAAATACATAGGGAAAGTCTATAAACAAGGTATATGGGAGAGATCGGTATATGTTGACGATTCAGTTTTGAGGTAGATCTGTATAAATGTATATAGCACTGTACCGAGTTAGCAAAACAGTAAGGGCACACATTTCATGTGCAGTAAATAAAAATACATAATATATAAAGGAAATTTACAACGGACATTAGTGCACATGGACAACATTTGTGGTAGATACCGTATATAATAATATATATATGTGTAGTGTTTTACAGAGTTAGCACAGCAGCAAGTGCATGAGTTACATGTGGAGTAAATAAAATACACAACAACAATACATAAAGGTAATTGTATGAAGAGAGGCTTCTGAGCCTACCATATCTCACAGATATTCATTGGAGTTGTTTTGCATGCGGGTCCCTTAGGTTTAGGGGCCCCCTGAAGGGTTGCTGGCCCCCACCCCCTGCACCACAGCGCCTGCAGGAGCCTGTGTTATGCCCCTGCACTCATCAGGATAGGCTGTTGAGCACAAAATGACCAGTGGACTCGTCCAATGGGGGCATTACACCACTCGAAGTGTCTACCTGCTGCTCTTATTCCAGCATTGGAGGCTTGCCTAGTGGCTCAGGAGTGGCGCTATACGAAAGCTTCTGACTGACAGACCTTTTTACGTGTGCAGAAGGATGAGTTTTAGCCCTTGCATCGCATCACAGTTGGCCTCTATCCACCTGTACAGATAATGATTATGCACAGTAAGGAGGCTTTTTTTTTATTAGGTCTATTAGCCACGCCATATGGATTTGACTAAAAGTATAAAAATAATATACTTACTTATAAGGGCTTTCAGACAAAGCTCATCTGTTGGTCTGTTGTCGTTCATTCATTTCCTCCTTCGACCCTTTAAGCATGGGCAATGGGTCAGCCGACTTCAACCGTTGGCTAACTTCACTGTGAGTGACGGCATTATGCTGTTTCATATGGAACGCATTCACTGAAAGTAGTTGCTTTCAGTGCAAGGGATTAGTCCTACTGTCTGCTCTGCAAATAGTTCCCTAGCATTACAATAGCCTTTTAGACCCAGCCTAGGAGTGGGGGTGTGGGGGGGGGGGGGAATAGTTTAGCAGGGAGGGTGGAGGTTTGGCTCAGCATCACCTGGGACTCTTAGTCCCCATGCCCTATGTGGTGGGCGGCGGGGGGGGGGGGGGTGGCAGGGGAAGAGGGTGGTGGGATGTAGGGGTAGGGGTGGGGTTGCGGTGGGGGGTGGTGTAATGCTGTTGTTTACATTCTTTCATGATTTTGTTTGTTCAAGGAAACAGGTAAATATTGGTACAACTCAGATCTGTGTTTTGCTTCAAATATCTAGGCCCGATGCAGAACTTGATTTTGTGCAAGTTGACTGGTAGAAGGGGAGGAATATCTCTATGCTCATGGAATATCTGTGGTCTAAATGACAGGAAAAAGGGGGTTATTAGCCAAATGTGTACAGTTTATGCAGATTGATATTCTTTGTATAAAGTACAACACTTGAAAGCCAGATTTTATTAAATGCATCTTTAATCTACATACACTACCTTCCTTATGTGTATATATATATATATATATATATACCTTCCATGTACTTCTGTATGTATAAATCTATTGCTTTTCTTCTAATTCAGAATATCCAATGCACTATCCTATTTCTCATCCTATACCGTTCTCAATATATCCTCGACCTCAACTCTGTGACTCATCTCAAACCTAATTCTACTACTCTTTCCAATGCACTACCACCCTATATCTCCCTCAATATATCCTCTACCTCCACTCTCGCATTCATCCCAAATCCCATACCACTACTATGATCTCCAAAATAACCCTTTCTAGACTCTTCCTTCCACTACCCCTCGTCCATCATCTCGTATCTCTTTTACTATTCAGATCTCCCAAACAAGCCTCTCTAACCCTTACCTCTGACTGACTTTTCCCCCTCAACCCCCCCTTTTTCTCATCCCAACCCCCCTCCTACTACTATGAATTCCACAAAAAAGAAAAAAAAAATCTAGACCCTTCCCTCTTCTAACCCTCCTTCCCTCTTCTATCCTTCCACTATTTATTTTCAATCCAAATAACAGACTAACATGTCCACCACTCAAATTAATTTAATATTTTCCTATACCAACTCCACTCCGCCTCTCCTTTACTGATCCCACACCCCCTCCTATGGGTATAAACTCCCCAAAACAAAATTTCAGACCCTTCCCTCTTTTATCCCTCCACTGTTCCTTTTTAAATCTAAATAACAGACTAACATGTCCACCACTCAAATTAATTGCATATTTCCCTATATTAATTTACTGCTAATCCTTCATGGGTTCTGGAGTAGCATGCTACTTGCCGTAAATGCGCTTCAATACCTCATCAGTGGAAGAAAGCACTATATAAATCCCTCCACTATCCTTCTCAATCCAAATAACAGACTAACATATCCACCACTCAAACTACTTTCATATTTCACTATACTAATTTACCACTAATCCTTTATGGGTTCCGGATTAGCATGCTAATTGCTGAAAAAGTACTTGGATGCCTGGTCAGCGATATATAAATGCAATTACAATACACATACAATATAATCTGAATGATCATTTGCATGCTCTAAGAATTCCCCGACTCTTCCACCGCCAGGAAGAGAAACACTTCTGGGTGAAACCCTGCTGTCCCTCTTACTAATACCTCTTTTACAGTCTTACAAGAATTCTCTACTCCCAAGAAACTAATTCTCACCTCTGCTAATCAACCCTAGTGTTCAGCCTCCAACACCTATGACTGTCCAACTACTGACTCCAGCCATTATATGAGCTCAAACAATTGATAGTTTCTGGTAAACTAGACCACCATAGTCGTCCTCTTTTCAAGATCACTCCACCTTTCCAGGCATTTCCAAGTAGCTTGTGAGCTACTGGTAGCTCTCCTGTTACCTGTACATAGCTCTCCTGTGTGAAGCAGAGCCTGTTAAATTAAAAAGCTGGTGGCTGGTAGAGTTAAAACAAGTATACCAACATTGAAAAGTGACTATTTGAGAAGAAAATATGTGTATTTTCAAGTCTCATAATTTCATAAACATATTTGTAGCCGATATTTGAGCTACGGCTGGTATGCATTACCCATGTAGAGGCAACTGGTGTAACAAAACTTGAGGGGGCGCCCCCTGGTAGGCACGTGGATGGGCCCCCTTCAAACACAATCAGGAGCTCTCCGGCCAGAGTACTGCGCTGAGGGGTCCCCCTGGAGATTTGGGGGCTCCCCACACCGCAGGGGCTGCGGGGGCCTGTGTTACGCCATTGGTAGAGGCATACCAAACTGGCAAAGACGTTTAACATTACTGGTGGCGAGGCTGCACTGAGGTGGCATTGTTGATAATCTTCCATAAGATGAACACCAATGTAACCTTTTCTGATGTAGTCATTATTACAACACTGATAATATTAGTATCACAGGATGATTTTCATTGAACTCAAACATCTCAAGAGGTTGAAGACCCGGTTCCCTCGGAGACTAAGCTTGCTTTCTTTCTCAAACACACCCTATTACTGACTTTCCATACCCAGACTCCGGACCCATATCCTTCTCTTCTTGATCCTATTCTAATGTGGTGCTTGAATCCAGTGTGTAATGCCTCTCTGGTCTGGTTATAGGCCCATCTCCCTTCAGCATGTGGTTATCATACCTATTCTGTAAAAGACAACTCCCGACTCTTCTTCTCAGGCCATCCTTCTCCTATTTCTCCCGGGTGTCGAGCATCTTTTCCACTCGCAATACTCCGTCTTTTCCGATTCTTACAGCCTCCCTTACAGTCTGGCTTCTGCCTGCTCAGTCTAGTGAGACACCTCCACCGTCAGTCAGTAAGGACCTCACCACTTCTCTTCACTCTTAACTTTGTTATTCTGCTATCCATCAGCTACTACTAGTGATACTGCAGAGCTTTCTATTTTTCTCTTCAGTCTTTTTTCACTTTCTAGTACTGGCAGTGCACTAACCTGGTTTTCACTCATAGTTAAGTATTTTGAGCAAACCACTCTAGCTTCTCCTTCTCTCTTCATTAAGCTGTTCCCTAGGACTCAGCCCTGCGTCCCTTACAATTAGCTTGTAGTGTGTCCATTCTTCTACGTCTATTCATGCAACTTCTAAATCTTTTGTTTGCTGCCCCTCTGTTCTCCAGGACACCGTCTCCGACTATCCTAGTGCTCGATGCCTTAGAAATCTTGCCATCCCCTTCGCTGAAAGCCTAATAACATGGAAATACTCTTCCCTGCTTCATTCTTCAGCAACTCTATTGCAACGACATAACAACTGTTGTTTCTTCAGTGAGTCTTATTCTCTAACATCTAATCTGGTCACACACTTTAGGTTCTGACAATACAGCCTTCAAGCGATTCATTCCTCCATCAATTATCAGTCAAACCAGTCACTCGTTATTAACGTTTGTTCTCTTGACTACTGCTTCTCTCTCCCCTTTGTTTCTCACAAAATGTTATTTCTCTGCTCATATGAACCTCAACCTCATTTCCCTGTTCCCCCACTTCTCCCTCCACCAACAATTCTCCTTCTTGTTTATTTTCTTTGCGTGTATCTTTGTGTGTATCCACTGTTCAAAACCCTCCCACTGCATCCCCACTCTAGCACTCTTCTGTGGTCAGCTCTAATTTTACTTCTATCCCCTCCAGCCGCTTCTGCTCCAACCCACTTTCTTTGTCTTTGCAAACTCCCGAACACATTTCCCATTTCTGTGTGTTCGGTTCATGCGTAGAGTACGGTCTCGAAAAATCTGCACATTTCCGTTGCCTATTTAATATAAATTTCCTCCTATGTAAATTTGTCATCGAAATTTCTGTAACTACTGAAAACAATATTTGTATTATTCTCCTGGACTTTTTGAATCGCTTTGGAGTGCATTGAAGAGAGCACATAGATGGAAATAATTAAATAGAATGCATACATCTGTCTCCTATTTATAATACCAGAAGTTGCTGTTCATCAAGAGGTACTCATTTTATTGACTTCAGAAGGATGAAAGACTAAGTGCTCTGGGAAATTCTAATGTACTACCTGAAGACTGCAAACAGATCACAGATATATGTTAATCACTCCACAGTCTTGCAGGCATATGTCTGAAACGTGTAAATAGGACAGCTAAATAAATTCAGGAGAAGAGCTTTTAAAGTTTTGGTGCGATGCACTATTTCAAAGGAGCGCCTTTTTATAAAAAAAAGAAATATGAGTTTAGAAAATGCAGTTGTGTGTTCAGAAGAAGGCGAATAAAATCGGTCAAGACAGGAGTGTTTTTGTTTATTAACGTTGCCTACAACTTATTAAAACAACCTCGATTTGAAAGACATAAACGGATACTTTTGTAAGAAGGTTATAAGGAAAGTAGGGTCCTTGAAAATTCAAGGTACTACAGCAAGTTAAAAAACACCTCAGTCTACTATTTCAGTGCAGCTGTATCGAAGAAATATTAGTGACTAACTAAATGAGATGAAATGTAATGCACAGCATTAAATTATCACAAGTAAGTGAACGCCTATTCGCGCTCCTCCTGCTACCCTAGTGCACTCCCCTCCATCCACGTGACTTCACACTCCGCGATTGCGGCCTCCATGCCTCCCAACCTGCACATCCACCCTTAGCCACACTATCATGGCCCCTACCAATGCACATTTATTGGACCACTTGCCTTGGTCTCTTTCCAGCCATGAAGGACCCCGCGTCCCTTCTTTCATGTCCAACCCTTCATCGCGGCCCTTCGCCAACCGCTGGTCCATGCCGCATGCTGGTACCCCGTGACTCCGCTTTGCACACGTGGCTCATGTCCTTCACTAAGCCTCTTCCTTTCCCTCCTCCCTTCTCCCTTTCACCCACTCCCCCGGCCCCACTATTCGACCCACGCTGCCTTCATCATGCCGGTCCCTGTGTACCCATTGGCAGCCCCACCGGACTGTCCACTCACTGCCTGAGACACATTGCCCATTCTTGGCGCACTGGTCAGAGGAGCCCGTTCCTTGAACCTTTGCTACCCCATCCGTGGATAAATTCCAGGCTACCTCTATTGTAGCGCTCTTGTCCCTCCTTCTGCATCAGTGCTTTCACCCCCGATTGCAATTATTTACCTGGTCCCCTTGTCTTCCAGGTTACCTACCAAGCCAATTCTGGCTTCCGCTAACCACAGCGGTCGCCCATCACTCCCGATTCATTTCCAGGGATTATTCTTCGTCTCCTCCAGTAAGTAACAGACCCTCTAGTTGCATCCCTTGATCCCCGTATTGCCCAGCGTACTCACTTACCTTCTTCCACTTTAGGTTGAGTTGTCCCAAGGGTCACCTGGATGTTAGTGGGACACTCCCTCTTCTTCAACTAAGCTCTCAGTTGTGATACGTGGCGAACGTCACTGTTCTCCCTTGTAACATTGCGCTTTTTAGACATTTCCCCCCTTTTTTGAGCCTAGTAACGCCGTAATCTTTTACTTTGTGCCGCGGCCTTAGTCTGTCTCATCTTCCCATTTGGGCTCAGTTTTTCTTATTTCCGAACTTCCCTCTCCTTGGTCCACTAGTGAGTGTATATGTATATGTGCACATAAAGAAAGAGATATATTTACACATATAAATATCCATATCTATATATATATATATATATATATAACAACAGCATTGCCTTTGAAATAACAGTAACCTGGTCCTGATGAAGGCCTGAACACTCTACAGTCCAAAACGCCGTTGACATTTACAGCGAAAACCTCTGCGCTATTGCTTGACAGATACCCACCTTGATTCCCTTCTTGTATACATTACCATTCATTGTTTGGGTATCCCTACTATGTAAATTCCACCATCACTTGTCTTTCTATTGCGCCTCCTTGCTGTACATACTTCCTCACATATCACTTGCGCCGTCACAAATTTTCACGAGCACTTGTGCACAGTATCCTACAGGTTACATGCAATTTAATGTAAAGCAGTGCTATTCTCACAAATGTTTGATTATATGAAACTAAATATGACAAATATAAAATATATGCATATATTAAACTGCATTCTATGTTGTTCAATCAATTTTCCTTGTCTCCCTGGTCTTCTCCCTTTGCTCCCAGCAATTAATTGTGCCACCTACAAATTGACCTCTTTCTAATCCCCTTGGAGAAATTGTAGTTTGTTACAGCATTAAACAATGACATTTTTCTGACACCTGTTACAGAATCAAATCTCTTTCAACAGATCTCTGCAACAATGTTACCCGTTTACTTTCTTTCCAAAATAACCTCCTAATTTTTTTCGTTTTCTTTTTCATTTGTCAATTATATGCAACACTGTATCTTGCACAGAGAAACCGAAAAACAATTGCCACAAAGTTAAGATACTGAACACCTGCCTGATGAAATGTTGGCTAGGAAAGAGTGCAGGACTGATACTAGGTCTTAAACTATTGTGCAAAATGTTCTTGTGCACAATCTCTTTACAAGTCAGGAAGTTGCAAAATAGCATTTATTTCTTGAAAAGTAGAATCATCCTCAAGCTCAGGCAGCAGGATAAATAAACAAAATGATCCCAGCTGCCTGGAGGGCAAGCATTTTGTTTGTGGAAGCACACAACTTCGGTCCAATCAAAACATGTACCGTGGGCTTGTCGGTGGAGCCAATGCCCCTTTCTAGCGATGCTCACATAATTGTCTAGGGACTGCTGCCCTGTCAAGCCAGGCGATAAAAATCATCCTCCCAGTAGAGAGAATGCGCAGCAGCTCCAGCCTCTTGCACCATCCACTGGTTATAAAATTAATAAGCAGTGCAAGGTTTCTTCAAAATACATTTCTGAACAAACACAGGGCTATGGTAAAGCATGGGCTGAGGCAATAATAATTACCATCCACTTTTGACTTCTCTAAACGTGACCACTTTGATATACTCATCTTTTCCTTAGGCCTGGGCAGAATTTGCAGAGTTCCGCGAAGTGACCAAAAAACTCCACGGCGCTACGTGGAATTCCGCAAGTGGCAAAGTGTTTTAAATTGTGCCATTCGCGCTGATTTTTAGTGCCGGGTGTTTGTCCCACCCTTGAAAATCTGCACAAACCGCACCATACTCAGCACAAGATGGCGCTACTTCTTTCTATCCACTCAAATAGATTTTCTACTTGAGTGGCAGCTTCCTCATCGTGAACAAATGGTTTCTCAACGTGAGCAGTCAGCGCCATCCATGACCACCTGCACTGAGAAATCTTGCTGCGAGGTGGTCTAGCATTGGATTTTCTTTGCTCGCACTTGGCAACTTAATGTTGGCAAGCAAGGAAAAAACTCAGCAGAGTGGAGTATTTCGGAACTCTGCATGCTCCGCAGAGTGCAAAGTGTGAAAAACTCAGCAAACGGCACAAAGTTAACCACCCAGGCCTACTTTTCCTTAAAATTAATGCAGACTCTTCAGCGCATTCAGGGTACCGCTGCCCGTTCATCAGTAGGGAAAAGAGTCCTGGGACGTTCTTTCTTGAAGGCTAAATTCCTATCAGCTGCTCCCCTTAGATCATAGGTGTTAATTGACACCAGTGCAAATCCCAGCCACACTAAGCTTGGTGAGATTTTAGGCCAACACATTAGCTGAGAAGAGTGAAAGTGAAGTGAAATCCTTGGACTGCTTTTGTGATGGTGGACTCTCCAGGACTTGCTAAAGGTCACCCTCGTGACATGGGATCAGCTGACATCTATGTTAGATGCTAGACATGGGCTGCACCATGCACAGGTCTAGCTGCGGTAATTAGAATAAGCAATCTACAGTAATTAGAATTTTCAAATCAGTCCAGGTATGAAGATTACAATTTTTTTTTTTTTTTGCATGGGCCTTTATTTATTAAATGACACTGTTTTGTTTGCTTGATGTAGTCTTTGTTTGCTTCAATTCAACTACTTTGAATCCCCTATCCAGAGGTGTTAACTAATGCATAGTAATAATTTAGGCAAGGTGATTATCGTAAAGTGTCCCAACCTATCACAGAGGGGGAGTTTGCACCAGTAAGGAACATCGACTGAAACAAAGAATGGATTTTCATGAAGTTCTGTTCCAAAATTATGTCAGACCAGTCACCTCCCTGCACAGATGAGCAGGAAAGCGAGCTTTTTGCAACATATTTTCCATTATATATTCAAATTCAATAATTTTTAAAACATAATAAATGAAACGGAGTCATAATGAGAGCAAGAAGGACTATGCAGGCATTCTTATGGACACATGCTCTTATAGTTTTCATTTCTGGAAGCCTCATCGGGAGTGATTCAGTGGCGAGCAGCGGCGGAAACTGTCCCACTTTCCCACGGAAGTGACTAATTTTTGAAAAAAATTGCTTGAAAGCTACATGGTGTACATTTTACTATTCCCACCCTGTTCAGCTTCACCCACAGCTGCACACCTCACCCCTCCTAGAACCAGTCATCACATCTCCAAGTTCCACACTTCACTCCTCTCAGCTAACCTCCTCACACGGCCACACACTACCAGCACCACACTTCCCACTTCCCTTCTCCACACCAGACAGCACCCTGTCTCCCAGCTACATGCCTCATAACCCTATACAACCCAGCACCATACTCAAAGCCCCACATCTCTTAGGACAATACCTCATAGCTCCACAACTCCCATTTCCACAGCTCACAGCTCCACCCCTCACAGCCTTAGACCTCCCATTTCCACACCTCCATGTTCCATGCCTCATAGCTCAACACCTCCCACATTCTCTTCTCTCTGTCACCATTCCACTAAAAAGAAAAAAAAAGAAATCAGACCCCTCCTCGTGCTGCACAGCTTATAGCTCCACAGTCCACACCTCCATTCTACCGGCTCCACTCGCGTGACCTCCCCCTCCCGCAGCTCCAAACCTCGAGCTCCAAACATCACACCCCACACCTGCATACATTAAGGTCATGCCAACCTAGCTGATTTGGGATGTACACTACTGCTTTTAAAGCAATGTACACCCTACAGAGGGGAAACAACCATTACAACGCAGTCATTACAACACACTACATTTACAAAGCAGTCATTACAACGCAACTGCCTTTACATCGCATGACATTATAACGCAGCCATTACAACACATGCCATTACAATGCATTATAAGGTAAGTAAAGGGGAATAGTAATTTTTACCCCTATACTATCCCACACTTACCCTACTGTTGCACTCACTGGAGTGGGAATAGTAATTTTTACCCCTACGCTATCCAACACTTACCCTACTGTTGCCCTAAAAGTATTATGCGTTGTAATGGAATGCGTTGTAAATGTAGTTTCTAGAAATGCATTGTGATGGCATGCATTGTAAAATCATGCATTGTAATGGATGTTGCGATGTAAAAACTGCGATGTAAAGGCATGCGTTGTAAATGTTTGTGTTGTAACATGTCCTATTCCCTACGGAGTTCTCAGTAGGTCCTACTGCTTTGGCTGAAGCAGTGGATTGAGCCTGATAAAAAGTGAAATTTAGAGCCACATCCAAAAAAGAGAACTACCAACAGGTCCCAGGAAGCAGGGCACTTTAGCGGTCAGCTACGATTAAAAAACTGAAACCTAGACACAGTGCAAATTACATTTATTTATAATGAGAGACTAGGGCTTCAAGCCCATTAGCTATTTTCTCTCTGAACCCGGTCCACTTACTATATAGCATGATTTCCTATCAAGATTTCAGGCCATATAATGTGTGATGTCATTTTCAGTGATCTCGTCATTGTATTGTATTGTATTGTAATTGTATTTATATAGTGCTTACAACTCCAGACGAGGTGTCAAAGCTCTTTTTCGGCAAGTAGCACGCTACTCATAAAGGATTAGGGGTGAATTAGTATAGTGAAAAATGAAAGTAATTTGAGTGGTGGATATGTTAGTCAGTTATTTGGATTCAGAAGGCTAGTGGAGGGATAGAAGATGGAAAAAGGTTTGCTTTTATATAGCGCTTTCCAACCCTCATGGGGTGTTGAAGCACTTTTTCGGTAAGTAGCACACTACTCTGGAACCCACATTTTATGACAATAACTAGATTTCAGACCCATCTCGTGTTCACATCCGAAGTGTCGCTCTGGGGCTGGCAGGCACTCATCAGCAGACTCGTCACTCACTCTCTATAAACTATACAGTCATGAAGCCCAGCCATGCGCAGCAACCACGCCATGAAAATGCTCTGCTCTTGGTCCCACTTAGGTGGTGTGGACAGCTGTCACTGTGGCAGATGGAATGGCACTGGGAAAAGAAGCACTGACAAAGCCAATATGACTGGTGTTCGCTGTGGACCTTTTGACTTTGCCAATGCTTGTTTTGTCTTTTTGTGGCAGGATGTTATTGTTTTTGAGGAGTGCTGATCCCTCGCCATTATAAAATAAAGTGTCTTACAGTAAAAATACTTTCTCATCTCAAAAAGCACATGTTGCCATAGTAATCCCTTGCACTGTTTTTTTCCCGTTTTTTTATTTTATTTTATTGTTGTTGTTTACACACATAGGAAAAAGGAACAAAAAAAAAAAAGAGTAAAAGGAAACATTGACAAGAAAACACATT
This sequence comes from Triturus cristatus, assembly GCF_964204655.1. NCBI lineage: Eukaryota > Metazoa > Chordata > Amphibia > Caudata > Salamandridae > Triturus > Triturus cristatus. The sequence continues at coordinate 963,279,216 of NC_140580.1, forward strand.
ACCAATTGACACATTATACCCAATTCCTAGATATATGCAAAAAACCAATAAGCGAAACCATATTTCATTTCATATTGCCACATTGTGCCCAATTCCTTAATATGTGCACCAACAGGGATATTCTGCCCTTACGTCATCTGAAATATGCCGGCATTTGATCACGAAAATAGATGCAATTAATAACACCTTGGATATCTGAAAACCATATCAATCACAATCACACAGGACATCAATCACCGAAAAAGAAAAGCATAATTACATATTTACATGTTTACACCTAAAGGGGCTACTTGCAATTGATATCCATATTACTGAAGCCAGTCTGTTATAGGGGCCCACAGTTGTTGTCCCTTTTCTCGTCTCCTTCGTCCTTTTAGCCGATACACTAAGCTTTCTATATTATATACAGCTAAGAGCCGAGAGCGCAAGTTGCAGAAAGTAGGGGGGTCAGGGCTAATCCAATTAGAAGTGACACATAATCGAGTTACAGCCATTGCCATAAAGACAAACCCAGTAACAGCACGCGACCAGCTTCCATTCCTCCCCACACCCATAATGACCATGTCTGGAGAGATAGATATAAGAAGCCCTGAAACCTTGGTCAGAAAATATTCCAGATCCTGATAAAATGTCATTAACATAGGATAAGAGAAAAACATATCCACTGTATCTGCTAATGACGTCCCGCACATATTACAGGAGCCGCCCACACTCCCTCCCCATTTGGCTATTTTTGCCGGCGTATAATAAAGATTAAAAATGGAAATTAATTGTTGACTCCGAAGACTACCTGATAATAGAGGCTGATTAGCTACTTTGAGTGACTCTTCGATATTCATACCTTCCTTCCCAAATTTCCGCTCCCATTTATCATTCTGATTGGCTAAATCATCAGGCAGGGATTCCAACAAAATCTGATAGATTCCCCCTATCCGGGATTTCTTTTGAATTGATTCAACTAATAATACCTTCCCATATTCCCCAACCGAGCCTTGTGTTTTGCTATCTAAGAAACTGCGGATCTGTAAGTATTTTAAAAAATCCCGTTTGTCCAGACCATATTTCTCTTGTAAAAAAGAAAAAGAGGCTAATTGGTCTTCCTGCCCCAGATCCCTCACCATGCTGATCCAAAGATTGCTCCATCTGTGCATGATTTGATCTTGGAAGATTGGAGGTAAGACCCCAGAGGCCGAAAAGGGTGTATAGCTGTTAATATTGTGAATTTTAAATCTGCTAAACACCTTCCTCCAAATCAGATAAGCCGCCTACATTGTCTTAAATCTAGTCTTTTTGTAATAAATAGATTCTAGGATCTTACCCAGGCCGTGTTTAGCATCCTCCCCCATACTAATTTCATAAATAGTTGGGCTGACCGCCTTTGAGCGCTGACTCCTATCTCCAACCAAAAGTACCCCCATAAGTTGCAGCATACATGCTCAGTAATAAAACAAGAAATTTGGGGTGGCCCAACTCCCACGCAGTCGGGGGAGGGTCAGCCACTTGGCCGCTCTCCTAGATCTGTGATAGCTCCACATAAACCTGGAGCACATCCTTTCAATCATTTTAAACCATGGAGCGGGAAATTCCAAAGGAATAGTCCTAAAGAGGTATAGTATTTTTGGAAATACAATCATTTTGATGACGTTACTTCGCCCATACATAGACAGGTGTAAGTGGTCTAGTCTTTCCAATGTCTGATTAGTTGTATTGATTATGGGACCTATATTTATATCTGGAATTTGATCAACCTCTACAGTAAGCTTAATCCCCAGATATGTCGCTACTGACATGATTGGCAGATCCGGAAAAGACTCCCAGCCAGAATAAAGAATCCGAGTCTTGTCGGTGTTTAATTTATACCCTGAGTGGATACCATAGTACTCAGCCTGATCTTTAACTGCCGGATATGCCGAGATTATGTCAGATGTGAATATCACGACATCATCGGCATAAGCCAATGTCTTATATTCAGAGCCATTAACCTTTACAGGCTGAATATCGCCACATTGTTCAAATTTCTGCAGAAGGTGATCGATATATAGCGAGAACAAGAGGGGAGAACAGGGGCAACCCTGCCTGGGGTCCCTGCTGATATTAATCATATTGGACTCCTGTCCGGAAATACGGATCTCAGCCAGCGGTAATACATATAAAGCCTGGATTGCCTGAATAAATTAATTGGCCATCCCCTTCCAACGGAGGACGGACCACAGGAACCGCCAGGAGACCCTGTCGAACGCTTTCTCGGCGTCCAACAGGATCATCCAGAGTGGGAACCCCGTGGCCCGTGCCCAGTCAAGAAGGGAGATAGCTCTCCTGACATGACCGGTCGTGTCCCTTCCCGGGATGAACCCGTGCTGTCGTAGGGAGACCAAAGGCTTGATAACGCCACCTAATCTAGATGCCAACATTTTTTAGTAAATCTTGCTGTCTGCGTTAATGAGTGAGATGGGTCTATATGATGAAGGATTCAATTCTGGTTTCCCTTTCTTTTTGAATACGACAATAGTAGTTCTCCTCCAGGACTCAGGTATGCAACCCTTCTGTGCCGACTGGAACAAAGATATTAGGTCTGCTCTTAATACATTCCGAAATGTTCTAAAAAATTCAAGAGGGATCCCATCCGGGCCCACAGCCTTACCGGCAGCGAGAGAAGTTATAGCTGTCTCTATCTCTTCCCACGTAATTGGGGCCGCAAATGACATATTTTGGTCTGATATAACCTTAGCAGTTTGAAGATCCTCAAAGAATTCCTCTAAGGGTTCCTGCCCATTTCCATCTACTCCTTCCCCGACTCCCTCAGTATAGAGCGGTTGGTAAAAATTCTGTAATACTTTCAAGACCCCTATTGAGGAATTATAGATTCTACCAGACTGATCTTGTATTCTGTCAATTCTGTTTGAGACCTCCCTCTGCTGTAATCGTTTAGCCAGAACCCTACCCGTATTTTCCCCCTGTACCCCAATTCATATGCTTCAGTTCTGTATTGAACGTATTTAAGAGCAAGTTCTTCACTAAAATGCTGGTGTATCTTAGCCTTGATAATAGTAATTGACTGCAGACATTCCTCAATATTCTGACCAGCACGAATCCTCTGCGTCAATTGCAACTCTGCCAGTCTAAGATGTTCGACCCAGCCCATCAACTGTTCCTTAAGTGCCTTTCGGTGATAGCCAGAATAATTAAGGGTCTCTCCCCGCACAGCTGCCTTAAAAGCATCCCAGACTATAATTCTTGAAGCCGAATTCCTGTTGAAGTCAAAAAATTCAACCACCCACTTGGCCATATGCTCACAGTAAGACTGATCCAGCAACAGTTTACGTTCAAAAGTCCAGGGGCGTGGAGTCACCATAAATCCGCTAGATGGAAATTCCATCATTACAGGGTTATGGTCTGAAGTGATCCTGGGGGATATACTAATGCTAGTTCCTTCTGCCCTTTGATATGAAACAAAAAAATAATCCAGGGGGACCAACTTGTTATGGGGGGCAGAATAGAAAGTATATCCCATGTCAGTCAGTTTGTGTCTGTACCTTAAATCAATTAACCCATGCTCCCTGACCAGCCCCGTAAAGCCTTAAAAGTCTGAATTTTCTGCCCATGATATGGAGAGTCACTAGACAGATCAAAGTTGCTCTCCAAATTAATATTAAAATCCCCACAGAGAATGAATGGGTGTGGCCACATAGCAAGTTCCATGCTCAAGAAATTTAAGATGTCAGGATCGTCCATATTAGATCCATAAACAGAACAGATTGTAAAGGGGGCACCATTAATTATAAATTCAACAATCACCCAGCGCCCAAATTGGTCCTCCTTAACTCTCCGACATGTTCCTAAACCACGTCGTGCGAGTAAAGCCACACCGCTAATAGTAATGCTTTGCCGTGTATATGCCACAAGATCTTAACCAAATTCCTTCAGCCAACCACTTTTACTACTAGGGATGTGGGTTTCTTGTGATTTGTTTTTATTTTTTGTAATTCAATAGTGAAGCAATTGTAGATAAATAGTTATGATAAAAGATTTACTTATTTATGCAGTCACTTTTATACATGTTAAAAACATAGAATAATATAACAGTAATATGTACATTTGTTATGGAGAACTAACATATCTATATTTTAAAAAATCTAATTATTATACACATTTATACAAAGCAATACACATATTTGAGTTCATATCTATAGTCCAAAAAATGCTTATATGCAGAGGGATATGCTGTATATTTCTGTATGCATATGGTGGTTATATGGGGAAGAGGCAATTCTTGAGTAGTTTTTTTTCTTGTACGTTGCGATGTTGAGGTGAGGTGACACTCTAGAGTGGATATACCTTTGTTGAATGTATTTGCTGATTTCATTCTCGATGAAGAGCGGTCCTGTTCCACGTGTCGCTTTGTGGGTGATACAAAACAGCTTGAATATGGATCTTCTGGCAACCGGTAACCAATTCAGGGCTTTCAAGACAGGAGAGATATGGGCTTGCGGCATTATATGTAAGAGTAGTCTGGCAGCAGAGTTCTGAATCCGTTGTAATCTTTTTATAGTCGTTAACGATGATCCGTGGTAGAGGCTATTGGCGTGATCAAGTTTATACAGAACAAGAGAGATGGTAGCCTGGACTGTGTGTGGAAATCCCAGATGGGGGGAAATTTGTCGCTGAGTTTTTATAGTAACAAAGCATAATCTTGCTAGTTTGTCCACTTGGGCATTTATTGATTGCTTGGAGTCCAGGGTCATTTCTAGTTTTCTTACTTCCTTCAATACTTTAGGTGGTGTTCCCAGATAATCAGGCCAGGCAGTGAGTGGGTCATCATCTTTCCTAACGCCACACATGAGTATTTCCGTTTTTGGAAGCATTCAATTTGTGATGGTTCAACTTCATCCATTGATTCATGGCTCTGAGACAACTGAAAGTTGGTAAGTTTCCAGTGTCTTTGGGGCATTCCAGTTGAAGGAGTATTTGCATGTCATCTGCATAGTTATAGCACGTGAAGTAAAATTGATTGACCAGTGACGATAAGAACTTCATGTAGATGTTAAAAAGAATGGGTGATATGATAGTGCCTTGAGGGACCCCTGCTTTTGTTAAGTATGGTTTAGATGAGAAAGGGGGGTATGGAGGGCATTAGTTCAGTTGTAAAGGTAGGATGTGATCCAGTGTAGAGCAGTCCTGTCTATGCCGACTTCGTAGAGTCTTTGTATCAGAGTATCATGGTCAACCATGTCAAAGGCAGCCAAAAGGTCCAAGAGAAGTAGCGCAGCAACCCGGTTGCAGTCAACTGTGTTCTTAAGGTCATTCCAGATGGCAACGAGGGCAGATTCTGTGCCTCTTCCTGGACGGAATCCTTTTTGGAAAAATGAAAGTATGGCATTATCTTCAATGAATTGTAACATCTGGGCAAATGCCGCTCTTTCTATCTGTTTGCCTAGGAAAGGACCATTTGTAATTGGTCTGTAGTTGGCTGGGTTCAGCATGTCCAGGTTTGCTTTCTTCAGTAATGGGCGTATGTATGATTTTTTTTAGTTCTTCTGGAAATATTCATGTAGGTAAGGAATTGTTGATGATTCTTCTTATTGGTGTGACAGCAGAGGTTGTTAGAAGAATTCTCTTGAAAGTTTGTGGTGGACAGGGGTCAGAAGGGCTACCGGCAGGCCTGCTTGCTTTGACCAGGTCCATAAATTCATTGTGTGAAATTTGTTGGAAAGAACGGAGAGGCTGGGGTAGAGTATTCTTGGATTGTTGTTTTGGAAAAGGGTCGGCGATGATGCCTTGTCGTTGTTTTTAAATATGAGTCCAGTGTGTCTGCTTTGGCTGTGTAATGATTTGCCAGTTTGTCAGTTAATTCTTGAGTAATGAGATGAGCTGCTTCTAGACCATTTGGTTTACAAACTTCATTGAGAATTTTATAGAATTCTTTATTTGCACATTTAGCAATTTGAATTTTGTCTGAATAGTACCTTTTCTTAGCTGACTAGTATAGTCTGTTAGGTTTCTGTAGGCAAAGCTTGTCTTAATTGGTGTTCGTTTTGAGCAAGGCATGTTGCAGCTTTCTAATTTGTTGTTTTATCTCTGTATTTCTCCAACATGCCTGTTTTCTTTTGTTCTGTTGTGTCGTTTTTAGTGGTGTTGGGATATCAAAAGTTTCCTGTACCCACTCCTATTATTTTGTTAACATAATTTATTGTGTCTAAATCTGTACCGGATGTTAGTTGTGTTTCTAAGTGTTCCAAATTGAATTTGTTCCATGGTCGATAGGTGGATGCATGTAAGGTGGTTTTTAGGAGCATCGCTTTGTGTTTTATGTTGGTAAGCAAGCAAACTGTGGTCTGACCATGTGAGCAGAGTCATTCTTTGAAGGGTAACTAGTTCTGTATTTGTAAAAATGACATCTAGAAAGTGCCCAGCGATGTTTGTCGATGATCTGATGCAGGTTCAGTGCGTCTAGGCCAACAATGATTGTTTTCGGTTGGGGCATATTGGGTTTGTCAAACCAAAATGTTGAGGTCACCCAGAATGCTTGGGTTGGAGTGTAGTGTTATCAGGCTTGAAACCGTGTCTAGAGTGTGCCTGGGAATGTTTGATTTCTGGAGTTTTGTAGTGGGTGCTGAGACATTGAGCTTTGTCTTAGGTTAGTTTGTAGTAAATTAGTAGAGTACATTTGCTGTGAGTGTGTTAATCTGGTCATGGGTGGGGTAGGGTGGGTGCTGGTGTACGTAAAATTGGCCAGTATTTTTGGCCCTAGTCTCAACCAGTCTCGAACAGGCTCAAACAGGCAACTGCACTTGTGCTCTCTGTCCTTAACCTCGGCGCCCCGGCTGAGATACCCTGAACCCTGGCCTTAAATAGCTCTAATAATCAGGTGACCCCCTTCGACCAATGGGAACCCCAGCCCTAACCCTAACCAGTCACAACATTTGCCTATTATAGCCAACCACAGCCCTAGTCCCAGCAGCCAATCAGGCATGAAACCCTAAACCCTACGTCCAAAATATAGCCTATCCTCAGCCTTTGTCCCAACTCTAGTCCCAACTCTAGTCCCAGCACCCAATCATGCAGGAAACCCTAAGCCCTATGACCAATAGAATCACTGACCCAGGAACCAATCAGCACCCTCAAATACTCTACACCAATGCACTCCACACCACTCCAATACACTGTGCACCACTGCACTCTTCACCACTCCGTCTAGACCACTTCACTCTGCAACACTCCACTTCACTCTGCAACACTGCACTCTACACCAGTGCACTCTACACCACTACTCAATACCACTCCATTCTACCCTGCACCACTCCTCTTTACACCACTTCACTCTACTTTGAAACAATCTACTCTCTGCCACTGCACCCTACGCCACTCTACTCCACTACACTTTATGCCACTGCTATCAATGCTGCACCACTCTACTCTACACCACAGCACTCTATGCCACTCAACTCCAATCTTGCCACTGCACTCTATGCCAGTGTACTCTAAACCGTTGCACTCTACACCAATGCAATGTACACCAATTTACCCAAAACTAATGCACCCTATGACACTGCACCTATGCCAACTACTTTGCACCACTGCACTTTACACCACTGTACTCAACAACATTCTACTCTGTCACTGCACTCTACACAACTGCACACTACCTTTCTCTACACCACTGCACTCTACGTCACTGCATTGTACGCCACTCTATTCTACTCTACACCACTGTACTCTGCGTCACTGCTCTCTGCACCACTCTACTCTGCGCCACTCTATGACCTTGGACTCTACAACCCTGCACTATTACACACTACCCTGCATGACTGCACTCTATACCACTGCACTCTAACCTGTACCACTACACTCTATGCAACTTTACTATATGCCACTCTACTCCGCTCTACACCATTGCACTCTATTCTGCACCGTTCCACCCCACTGCGCTCTATGCTACTCTATATAACTGCACTCTACTCCAATGCACCCTTCACCACTTTACTCAAAACCAATGCACTCTATGCCAATCTACTCTGCACCACTGTACTTTACGCCACTTCAGTCTAGGCCACTCTACTCTACTCTGACACTCCACTCTACGACACTCCACTCTGATGCTCCACTCCATTAAAATCTACTCCGTTGACACTATGCCACTCCGCTCTATACACTTTCCTCCGCTCTGTAACATTCTATGACACTACACCACTCTACTAGAGGAAGGTATATACGTGCTACAACCAAAGTTGTGCCGACGAGAAACTGCTGTCAGACTGCGGTTTAGATCCATGTGTTATGGGTATAAGGTGAACAAATTCCAATTAGAAAAAGATTCGATGAAAATGAGAGTATATAAGGTATCGGTGACGGTGCATCAACCGTGCTGCTCATTTAAACACATGTATACGATGTTAGCGTGAAAGAAGTTAAAATTGTGCTTGTAATATAATTGTGCCCTTTTAGGTAAAGTGCGTTCAAAAAGGTGAAAGTAGTTAAACTTACAAATCCAGTCGAATGGCTGTGGAAAGCCGTTCTTTCGTTCCTGGCATGGGTGTCCCTTACGCGGTGTGTAGTGCGGAAGTTATTGGTGGTGCCAGAGTGTATAGCTAAACATAGAAATGGGACTGTGGGTTTGGCGGCCATGTTGGAGTGTAGTTGTGTCACCCGTGATCAAGGTGTAGTATTGTGTCAAGACGAGAAGCTATGTGCTTAAAAACAGTAACGGTACTAAATATTTGTGTTAATACATATCGCATAGCATCATTGTAAATTATCAAAACAAACAAAGGAAGAACTCTACACCTCGCTAGGTGTGAACACATATATAGCAATGTTGAAGCAGGTATCAATCATAACATAAATAAAAAATAGAGTAATCCAGTCTGATGATAGGTAACAGTAATATTCCAGACGTTCGTTTATTCCATGTGGTTTTAAACTGTCTAACCTCTTGATCCAGTAGTTTTCCCTTTGGAGGAGGTGTTTTCTAATGTCTTGACGCTCCCTTCTATCCACTGTTTCTAAAATCAAAAATGTAAGTTGGCTTATATTATGATGTTGTTCAATGAAGTGATTGGTGACAACCGACTTCAAATTCTTTGTCTGTATGTTTGATTTGTGTTCATTAATTCTGATTTTGATTTTTCGTTCTGTTTTGCCTATGTATACCTGTCCACATGGACATTTAAGTAAATAAACAACGTTCATAGTATCACATGTGGCTGTTACTTGTAGTTTAATGTTTCCTTTTCTTGGGTGGGTAATAACTGTTCTCGGTATGATGTTGTGACAGTTATTACAGTTGTGACAAGCAATTGTGCCTTGATGATTTTCTTTCTTATCTTCGGGAATATGTTTAAGCATTTCGCTGATGTTTTTACTTCTATTGAATGCAAAGATCGGAGGTTCTGAAAACAGTTGTTTGAAGTCTTGTTCCTGTGTCAATATCGGCCAGTGTTGCATGATAATTTGTTTAAATGTTCTAGTTGCTGTTGAAAATTTGGATGTGATCACAATTCGATTTGTTGGTGCATGTGTGTTTTTTTGTAAGAGTTGTGTTCTCGTGCTTGCATGGGTACGTTGTCTGGCTTCCTCCACTATCGTATTCGGGTAGCCTCTTTGTTTGAAGTGTGTTGCCATTTCCTCAATTCGCTTTATGGTATTGATGGATTTGATACTATCCGTTTTACTCTTAACATCTGAGAATACGGTAGATGACGTTTCAATGGTTCTTGGTGAAAACTGCCATAGTGTAGAGTATTGTTACGGTCTGTTGGTTTTCTATGAATATCCGTCGTGAATTTATTTTCATTGATGGTAACTTCTACATCCAAGAAGATGATGGTTTTGTTTTGTATTTCATATGTAAATTGGATGCGTTCATTTATGTCATTTAATTTCTTCAAGGCCCCTATGAGCTCTGCTTCTGGCCTGTTCCATATTATAAAGATGTCATCAATGTAGCGCAAAAATAGTCTACAGTGATTGATCCATGGTTGTTTGGATAAGATTTTGTCTTGTTCAAACTTGTCCATGAAAAGATTTGCATATGCCGGTGCGGCACAATTTCCCATGGATGTTCCCGTTGTCTGCAAGAACCATTCGTCTTTCCCCTTGAAGTAGCCCATGAAGAGGGTAAACTGGAGTAGTTGCATTAAGAATAGTTGCATATCAAGATTTATGTCAGAGTGTAACAACATGTTTTCAATAGCTTCTATACCAAGGTTGTGTGGTATGGAGGTGTATAGTGATTTTACGTCCACTGTGCTCATCAAGATGGTATCATTCTCTTCAATTTCAATTGATTGTAATTTGTTTAAAAAATCGGTAGTGTCTCTGATGTATGTTTTCATTTTGAAAATGCTTGGTTGTAGATATCGGTCTAGGAATTGACCGATGAGCTCATGGATGCTGCCCCTGGTTGACACGATTGGTCTGAACGGTGGACAAATAGGATTGTTGTGTATTTTTGGAACTATGTGAATGGACAGGCTCCTAGGGTGTTCTTTTTTTATTTTTGTACCTCAGTAACACAGATATAAAGTATATTACAGTTTTGAAAATTCATATGATTACTAAAAACACCCCAAATGCCTAATCCAATCATACGTTTCGTAGCCCCTTTTACAGAGTATAAACTCCACTCTAAATAAAATAAATTGTACATTTTTGCCCACCAGCGTTCGAAAAGAGGAGGTTCAGATTGTAGCCACTCAGCAGCAGTACACAGCCGAGCAACCGTCATAGCAAAAGAAATTAAATATCGATGTTTATACAAAGGAGTCTCCTTGTCAAGTTCAGTTCCAATTCTCAAAAGCATGATGGCGGTGGTGATGCACATTGGAATCTCCATTATCATAGACATAAACTTCTCAATCCCCGTAGTATATGTCGATAGTTTAGAACAACTGAAAAAGACATGAAGACTATCCGCAGTATCCACCCCACACCGAAAACATTTGCTATCGTACCTTCCCCCCCCCCCATTTGAACATACATTCTGGCGTGTAATACAAATTAAAAACAGTTTTGAAAAATTGCACTTTCAAATTCGCAGAGAGTAAAACTTCCTTAGATCTCATAATGGCATCCTCTATACATACATTATCTACCCCCAATATCATAGACCATTTGGAGTTATGTTTTTCTAAGTCGTCTACTCTATAAGATAGTAATATCTTATATAGCACCCCAATCTTCTCCTGTCGCCTAACAGCCTTAACTACTATATTAGGTACAGCTGATACATTTTTC